>NC_077227.1:474740044-476091247 GCF_027887165.1 Monodelphis domestica
TCACTGTAGTAGGTGCTATATAAATATTAGCCTATATACCACTAATTCTACTACATTGCCATTGCTACTATTATTATTTCACTCTTTCTATGTCTGGTGTCACAGTTTCCCAAGTTTCCATGTTTGGAATTTTGGGCTTAGCTTTGGCTTTTCCCTTTCCCTCATCTTGCATATCCTACCACTTATCAAATCATATTAATTCCATTTCTAAAACACTTATTGCATCAATATCTTTTGTTTTATCATCATCCCCTTGCCATTGCTCTATTTCAAGTCTTTACTGCTGGTCACTTAGATTATCATGATAGCTTTCTTATAGCTGCCTCCACTCTCTGCTGTCTGAGGTCAAATTTGAACACAGGACCTAAAACACAGGACCTAACATCTTTAGGCCTGGCTCTCAATCTAATTGTCTCTCAACTGTCCTCACAACACTCTTTTAACTCCCAGTAAGGTTTATTTCTAGCAGCTCTTTTTTTAAAATTTTTAATATATTTTATTTGATCATTTCCAAGCATTATTCGTTAAAGACATAGATCATTTTCTTTTCCTCTCCCCCACCCCCCATAGCCGACGCGTAAGTCCACTGGGCATTAGATGTTCCCAGTAAGGTTTAAATTCTTTTATCTGCCATTGAAGACTCTTCCCAACCAAGAATCATACACTTATTATGCCCAGGATCCCATAGTTAGGAAGTATCTGAGGCCAGATTTGAACTTAAGTCCTCCTGAATCTAAGTCTAGCACTTGATCCACTGAACTACCTAACTGGAGAACAGGATTTGGGAGAAAGATCCTGAGCTCAGTTTGTGATCTTGAGTTTGAGATGAACTACTGATGTTGAATGAGTAAAACTTCTGGAATGAGATGGTCCTATATGCATCTGAAGATGTGAATTGGGAGCTCAGAAGGGGACTAGAGATAGAAATTCTGGATTCATCTGAATAAGTGTGGTCATTGAAAGAATGATAGTTAATGAGATCACAAAGGGTCAAAGGGTTTGTGTCATTTTTTTTCCCTCTATCTCTTCCTCTATAACCCCTCAGAACTTTTGTGGACAAAGTTTTTCATTTCATTATCTTACCTCCACTCCTTTGTTCAAACTGTTGTCTTTTTTTGGAATGCCTTCTTTTTCAGAAAATTAATCAATAAGCATTTATTAAGCACCTACTAGGGGCAGCTAGGTGGCACAGTGGATAGAGTTGTGGGCCTGAAGTCAGGAAATTATCTTCCTGAGTTCAAATCTGGCTTCAGACACCTCCTTGTGGTGTGATCTTGAGCAAATCACTGTACCCTGTTTGCCTCAGTTCCATCATCAGTAAAATGAGCTGGAGAAGGAAATGACAAATCACTTTAGTATTGTTGCCAAGAAAACCCCAAATCAGGTCATGAACAGTTGGATATGACTGAAAAATGCCTGGAGAAAATGTGCCAGGCCCTTTGCCAAGCCCATGGCATACAAAGAAAGGCAAAAGCAGTCCTTGCCCTTAGGAACTCAGTCACAGTTTAATGATGGAAGTGAAGCACAAATAACCACACAGTAACAAGCCTTGTACAGGACAAATTAGCAATAATCAACAGTGGAAAGACATTAGAATTAAGAGAGAATACAGCTGAACTCCTACCCATTCAAATCTGATCTAGAAGCACATCTTTTTCTAGGATGCCTTCCCCTTCCCCTCACATACCATTTTTTTATAACTCTCTGTTAATGTGATAGTTACTGAAACATTGTATTTTATAGTTATGTGGATAGCTTATCTTCCTCTTCAATTATGAGATCTTTGAGGGCAATTTTGTCTAAACTGGGTAGCTATGCCGGTGTCCATCATGGTACCCAACACAAGTAGTCACTTAATAAACATTTGTTGCTTGAGTATTTGAATCATATAATTGGATTGTGTGAACTGCTTCCAATGATTATATAAGTATTTATATGAATGCTTATATTCAGAAAACTGTTGGTTTATTCTTTTTTTTTTTTTTAAACCCTTACCTTCCATCTTGGAGTCAAGACTGTGTATTGGATCCAATGAAGGTGAGTGGTAAGGGCTAGGCAATGGGGGTCAAGTGACTTGCCCAGGTTCACACAGCTAGGAAGTGTCTCAGGTCAGATTTGAACCTAGGACCTCCCATCTCTAGGCCTGGCTCTCAATCTACTGAGCTACCCAGCTGCCCTCACTGTTGGCTTATTCTTATTCAAAGCACTTGGAATTGTTACCAAAATGTCATGGAGTAGGATCATTGGATCATTGATTTGGAGGTGGAAGGGAGCTCAAAGACCATCCAGTGTAAGTCTCTAATTATACAGATGAAGAAACTGAGATCCAGGGAACTTCAGGTCATTCAGGTAATAAATACCAGAGGTAGGATTTCAACTCATATCCTCCAGCTCTAGAGCCAGTTTTCTTTCCACAATAATGAGTTGTTATCATAAATGTAGAGCAAGAGAGCAGCCTATAGAAGCCCAGAGGATAAACATGTTGGAAAAGATTGGGCAGAAAAGTGTTAAGAGTTGTCGGGGAGAGCAAGAGAACAAAAGTAGAAAATGAGAAGTTCACACTAGCTTGACTTTGTTTAACTCAAACAAAAGCCTCAAGTCTTTGTCTGGGGGAAGAAAGTTTATGGCTGGTCTAAATGATAATTCCCAAAGCCTTCCCCCCTTCCTATCCTTAGCCTCAGATCCATGGAATCAGACATGGAATCTTACAGAAAACCTTGGAGATGATTAAAGAAAAAAAAGCAAAGATTTAAAACTTAATCTTGATTACATATAATGGAGGTAACCATATGATTGGAAGCCCTTCCTTGGCCCTGCCCATTCTCTTGAGTTCCCATGATAGACTTTAATGCTCTTTACCCTCCATTTTCCCTCCTCAGAGAAGGGAGGAAGCAGGTGCTATTTGAATAAGATTTCAAAATGTTTCACCTGCCCAGGGGGCAGAGGATTATGACAAATCCTCTAAAGCCAGTCATTGGTTCTGTAAAATACACACTCTAACCTTCTTATTGGTTCTGGTTCTGGTAGTCAGAGAGCAGCTCTTTTAATTTTCACCTGTTTTCAAAGGAGGTACTTGGACTGGGACTTACTGTGATAAAGAAGAATCCAGACTGAAATCTTCCACATGTACCCTAAAGACAGAGTAAACACATCAAAACAGAAGACAGATAGACAGACACATGTACCAGTCTCCTCTGAAAAAGAGAGAGACTATCAAGGAGAGTTAGACAAACAGGTGTGAAATTACAAAAAGGAGAAACTAACACATACTCACAAACCCCCCAGTCCTACTGGTTAGTGCCAAAGAGTCAGTTGCTGCTTTCTCCAGTTGCTTTTTAGATACTTCTTTTAACTCAGTCCCAACATCTGCCCTTTTAGGGGTCTTTACGGCTTTAAGCCTTGGAATGGGGATGAGACATTCATAGTTTTTGTTTAAAATTGGATAATCTATCCCCCAACATACATATTACAATTCAATGGAAAAGCAAGGCCCATCCCTACCTTACATATTAGAAGAGAGAGTATGCTCTCATTCCCTTTCCTCTTCCTTTCCTATCAGCAGGACATCTAGCCATAAGGTGTCTGAGCTAGATGGAACCATTCTATCCAGCAGCTTGAGTCAGTGTAAAAAGTTCAAGGCAAAGTTAAGGGAGCAGAGGCACAATGAGTAACATGCAGAGATCTTTAACCTCCAGGGGAGCTTCATGAGGGTTCCAAGAAAGAAAGGACTTCTGGTCCCAGTATGATGGGAATTATGAATAGCCATGGCCCTATGCATTCTCTCACTATCACTGTACTTTATATACATGTCCATCTCTCTAGGAATTCTGTGTGCATCATTTGGAGAGTTAAACTATATTTCTTCTGGGAGCCATCAGGCCATGATGCCTTGACAGAGTCACACATGGTAGCTAGGGAGGCCACAGAGTGGCCCTTGGTAAGATTGCCCACTCAGTCCCCCTTGCATAACCTCTTTCATCAATATCCCTTACCTATGGAATTGACATGATTATTATTCCCCCTAGTCTCATAAGGAATAATGCAAGAACAAAATACCTATACCCTAAAACATCACCAAAAGATCAGACCCTCAAATCCAACCCCAAAAGACTATCATGGGTTAACTTTTACTTAGACACATAATCCTCAGTAAAACCGTAGCTCCAGGCCAAGCCCAGATCTTTCCCACTCACAGAAATTTATTCTCAAGAAGCCAGCATACAAATCAATCATAAAGGCCCATGCAAGATGTACAGGTACACTACAGGTACACTAAGCTTCAACATGCCTCAGTGACTCAATTTCACAAACCAGTAACTCAGAAACTCCCTAGTAAACCCTGAAAAATGACCAGTCTAATATTAAATTTGAATTGTGTTCCCAGTACCCCTCAATCTCAATGATATGATTGTTGAATTGTCTTTTAAGAATTGTTGATTAATTATTCCATTTTATTAAAAGCAATAAGTAATTTTTCCTTGATTGTTTGTAAGCTCAAAACTCCTCACACGGTAATGAGAAAATTAAGCCACCTGTGATGAAATAATTTATCTTGTGTGAAATCTTTATGCTGTCAAGAATCTATAATCTTATTTACAAGAATATAGAATGTTAGTCAAGTGATTTGTTAAAGGTTAATGTATCACTTTTCCAATTATCTCTATTTAGACATGCATGTTAGGTAATGTATCTGTGTGCCAAGAAAATGGGTATAAAAATAAACATCAAGCCTGGGGATGGTGGAACAGCTATCAAATGCAAAGCATTCCCATGGCCATAAAGATACAGTTGTCTTCTGTTTCTTATTTTCTTGACTGATTGTTTGCCACCTGTCAGGAACCCCTGGAGTTGCAAGTGAGGCTGGATCTTGCCCATGGCACATTTCTAAGATATATTTTGTCATCTTAGTGAATGCCTTTGCTGAGAGCGATTTCTATCTATTGGCTGATTGTTAATGGGAAACACATTGGAAGGGGCTCATAAACTATTATAGTAGAGATAGGTAAATGTAAGATAAATATAGAATCTGAGGTAGGAACCCCTCTGGAGACCCAAATAGCAAATCTGAGTGTTCAATTTGGGAGGAGTTTCTCAGAGAGAGAGAGAGAGTAAATATAGTGGATGCCTCTTATTAGCTGTGTGATCATGATCATATGTATTTAATGTTTGCAGAATAGGGAGCTCAGTCATCAGTCACTTATGACTAATGGAAAGAGTTCTGGATTTTTGAATCATGGGATCTAGATTTGATTCTCAGCCTTGCTACATACTACTTAGATAACTCACCCACTTTTGGTCTTGATGTAAAATGAATAGGTGGAATTAGATGATCTTTAAAATTCCATCCAGTTCAAAACTATATAATCCTATGAGATTGCCAGCTGTATGATGAGAGAAGGAAGAACATGACTGTAAGGTCATTGAGGGCAGGGATTGTCTTTTGTCTTTTTTATTATTCCTAGTATTTAACACAGTGCTAACACATGAGAGGAACTTAATAAATGTTTTTTGAATGAATAAAGAGGGGAAACTCCATGAAATCATTGGTCTCATTCTCTTTGGGAATAATTCCCCATCCACTAAGACTAGGTTGAAATTTTGTCAATCAGGATTATTACCACAGAAGCACAGAGTGACAGAACATGCCTTAGACCACCTAGTTCAGCTCCCTCATTTTATAAAAGAAGATACTAAGTATAGAAAGAAAGGGTCATTTGCCCTTTATATTAGTCATTAGAACATGTAGGATAATAAATTAAATCTTCTGACTCTTTTAGGGAAGAGTAGAACAAAACAGAATACTGGACAGGATGGGAGACAAGAAATGTGGGGTTCAAGTCATGGGACTTCATGTGTATCCTTGGATAAATCCTCTCAACAGGATCAAAGAATTAGAGAATAATAGAATGTCAGAGCTGGAAGGTACTTAAGAGATTATCTAATCTAACTTCATTTCATAAAGGAGGAAATTGAGGTCTGTAAGAAAGGAAACATCTTAAGTGTTGGAGCCAGGACTTCAATCTAGATCTCTGAAAATCAAATTCAGTGGCCTTTCCATTATTCTTTTTATCCTACGATCTCAGTTTCCTTATCTACAAAATTAAGGGACTAGCATATATAGCATTTGATCTTGTTGGATCTATGCTTAAAGCTCTGTCATAAATTTATTTACAAGTAAATTAATACAAAGAGACAAAAAGGGACATCTCACCTTCCAGACTTTAGGACACTTTCAGACCAACCTCTTACATTTTTCTCTTTCTCTTACCCTGGAGAGCAATCATTGAAACCCCATAAGACCCTTAAATGACAAAGAACATTCCACTATTTTCAAGAGTCTAGACCAAAGCAGGAAAATGGCCCTAGGCACTATGTAAAGATCTTTATCAGCAAGGATCAAAACAAGATGATTTTTGCTGTAATGACCCATGCCTACAAAATCTTGGTTAACTGAGGTCTTACTATAAGTAATTTTGCCTTATGTGTACAACAATATGTTCTACATATGTTAAAAATCACTTAAAAAACCTTTACTTTCTATCTTAGTAACAACTCTAAGATAGAAGAGCAAGGGCTTGGCAAGCAAGATTAAGTGACTTGCCTGGATCACCCATGTAGGAAGTGTCTGAACCCATGCTCTTCCAACTTCAGACCTGGTGCTCTATTTACTGTGCTACCTAGCTGCTCTATTAAAATCACTTTCAACTTTCACAAACACTTGTTAGGCATCTATTTTGTGGAATACACTATTCTAGGTGTTGAATTACAGAGACAAAAAAATGCAGCATTTTCTGTCTTCAAGAAATTTACACTGAGTAAAAATAGGAGAAATTTTGAGTGATACATTGATTACTCAATGTACTAAAAGAATTAAAGGAAGGCATCTAATGTGTGTATATGTATAAACATATGTATAAGCACATATATATCTTCTATCCATATATGTATATCTGTGCAGGGGTATGCCATTCATGGATGATTGATGGAAGATCACTGACAAGAAATCTAAAAGTTTAGGATCTTAGGTTTGTAGTCAAAAAGGATCTGAGAGTCAGTCTAGCCCCACTCTTTCATTTTACAGATGAGGAAAGTGAGGCCTTGAAATATTAAGTGGCAGAGGCAGAAGTGAGGAATTGTTATCTACACCAATGGATGGAAACACCAACACCAAAGAAACCAAAGAATGACTAGACCCCCCCTATTGGAGAAGGCAGCCCCTGAGATGTGCCTCAAAGCGAGGGATTCTGCAATGATAGCACTGAGCAACGAATTTGCTCCAGATGAAAGTTTGAAGGCTCAGAAATGGAAGATGCAATGGTGTTTTTGGGAAGCAGCTGAAAGGTCATTTAGGCTAGAATGGAGAATGTATAAAAAAAGGAGAAAGGGGAACTAAGACTTGAAAGTTACACATCATAGGGGAAAGGCAAGGCAAGGCAGCATTTGTGAAATGCTTACTATGTGCCAGGCAATACGTTCTGAGAGGATGAAATGCATCGATATTGATTACTCTTAATCTTACAGAATTTTGTAGAAGTAAATGCCTATGGTAACTCAAAAAAAGAAACATTAGAATTAGCATATTAGTAAGAATTATAATTAGTAATAATAATAACCACTATACATGTTTATGTAGTGTTTTAAGGTTTGTGAAGTGCTTTACAAATATCTCATTTTATTCTCATGCTAATTCTGAGAGGTGGGTGCTAAAATTGTCCCAATTTGACAGATGAGGAAACTGAGATAGCCAAAAGCAACTTGCTCCGGGTCCTACAATCAGTAAGAGTCTGAGGCTGGATCTGAATACTAACAAATAGAGTTAGAATCATGTAAAATTTAATCACTGTTCACTGAAGGGAGAAAAGGATTCTGAGTGGTAGAGGAAAGGAAGGCGTATGTTAGAAGCATGAGGACAGCTTGGAGGAAAGAGATGGAATACTGAGTTCAGGGAATAGACAGCAATCTAGTTTTCCTGAAATATTGTATATGAAGGGAAGTAATATGAAATAAGGTAGTATAAAGTACTATGAAAGGTAGGCTGAGGTTACATTTCAAAAGGCCTTCAGGACTACACTGTTTTGTCTGTATTTTATTCTAGTGGAAGCAGGGAGCCATTGTAGATGTTTGAGCATGGAAGTAGTAGGGAGACTAATTAAGAGGCTATGATGACAGTCAAGTGAGAGAGAATGAAGATCTAAACTAAAGTGGGGGTTGTATGAATGGAGATGATCATTAGATATAGAAGGTGTTGGGAACTAGGTTCAGAAGAGGTAGATAAGGAGCTGGAAAAAAGCCTGACATCTATCTAATCTGACTTTTTCATTTTATAAATGAAATAAGGTCCAAAGATTTGGCCCATGACACAAAGGCTGTAGTGGTAACCTGGGTCTGTGGGCTCCAAGTCCAGCATTCTTTCTGTACCCACAATGCCTCTCTTTAACAAGATTTGGTAATTTACTGGACATGGGGCTGGAGAGGGAAGAGTTAAGGATGACTTCAAAGCTACAGGGAGCATGGTAGTGTCCTGAAAGAAGCAGGGACATTTAGAAGAGAAGTAATTTTAGTGGGGGACTTAATGAGTTCTGTTTTGGACATATGACATTTGAAATGCCAATGGCACATTCAGGTGAAAATGTCCAGTAGGCATTTGGTGATGGGGAACTGAAGTTCAGGAAGGAGCTTAGTGCTAGATATATACATTTGAAAGTCATTTTCACAGAGGTGATAAATGGAGCCCCTGGGAGCTAGTAAAATTACTAAGGGATATCATGTAGAGAGAGAAGTGATGCCCACAGACAGAATCCTGATGTACTCTTTGGAGGTGGCAAATAGCTCAGCAAAGGAGGATGAAGAGAAACAGATAGGTAGGTGGAGAAGCAGGACTGGGATAAACTGTGCTAAGGGAGCCAGGGCAGAGCTAATATCGAAGAGGGAGAATGACTGATAGTATTGAAAGATGCAGAAAGATTAGGATTGATACACATTGAGAAAAGGCCATTGGACCTAATAGGTTAGAGATTGTAGCTTTTGGGTGAATAATAGTATTGGAGTGGAAACATGCCAAAGGACTGAAAAATGAGAAAGAGCTGAAAAAGTGGAGGCTCTGAGTGAGATGTTTGACAGACATTTCACTGGTCCCTCACAACAGCCTTGGATGATGGGAAAGTGAGGATAAAGAGAGATGAAATGACTTATGGTTGGTCATTATTTCCAACATACTACATCTTTTTTCATTTCTGAAAGGCAGTTCTCCCTGCCCCTCCCCATATTGCCCAGAAGGCTTCAAGATTGATGGAAAAGCCAATTTCATTGCTCTCAGAGGCTGTTTTGGGCTTATGTGAAGGGAGTTCAATTTTGGGGATTTCTCAAAAATGTTCTATTTGGCTCATTTTGCTTCTACACCAGGTTCCCTGGGAACCTCAGAACATAATGTTGAGGTTTGGGGTAAAAGGATCTCATGTTCCATGAACACACTCAGGCCAACAATATTGGACATATATAAGAAAGTCAATTTCATTCTATTGGGAAAGCACAAATGACATGAGAGGAAGAGAAGGGAATAAGTATTTATATAGTGCCTAATAAGTGCCAGGCATCTAGGTAGTGTAGTGGCTAGAACACTGGGCTAGAAGTCAGAATGACTCATCTTCATGAGTTCAAATCTAACCTCAGACACTTTTACTAGCTGTGCAACTCTGGACAAGTTACTTAACTCTGTTTGCCTCAGTTTCCTCATCTGTAAAATGAGCTGGAGAAGGAAATAGTAAACTACTCCAGTGTTTTTGTCAAGAAAATCCCAAATGGGGCTGCAAAGAATGTGAACCTGAACAACAACATGTGCCAGGTATTGTGCCAAGTTGTCTTTACAAATATTATCTCATTTGATCACCTTAAGACTACTAGCTCATAATGCACAAACCCACACTCTATATAGGAATAATCAGGAACATCCTTTTACACAAGTAATAATCAAGATACATTCTTTCCCTCCAGGGAGTTCTGCTTTCCCTCTCAGGTCTCCATATATATATTTCTCCATAATAATTCTTCTTTGGAATGGAAAGGACCTTGCATCTTGTTTCTGTGATTTATGCCTAAGAAGAAGATAATGTTATATGTCTTATAGGTCTCTATAGAAGCTAACACAATTATCACATGACACTATATTCTGAGTCGTGAAGGTAACCAGTATATAGTAACTAGTCACTCCCTAGCTTCTCTCCTGTTCTCTCCCTCTGCCAGAGCCAGCAGGGTTTCCAACTTCACAGTCATGTTTCTTGGGCTCCTGCCTACATGAGTGGGCGAAACTTAGCATCAGACACTGACATTAGCCAGTGTCACGCAGGCAAAGACTAGGAAATCCCAAGTTAACTTATACAAGAGACACTCATGCCCTTTAGTAACAGAGGCTTTTCTGCATATATAGAAGGGCGAAGGATCCTAAGAAGGGAGTTTAGAGGCTAGAATAGTCCAATTTTTTCATTCTATAGATGAGAAGGTAAAAGCCCAGAGATGAAATGATTTTGCCAAGATCACACAGAGAGTAAGAGATAGAGGCCGAATAGGAAGCCAGGTCTTCTAACTCCAAATCCAGTGCCTTTCCCACTATTCTATGCAGTTTTAGGTCAGCTAGGAGGCACAGTAAGTGCCAGGCTTGGAGTCAAGAAGACCCAGCTCAAATCTGTCACTTAACCTTGTTTGCCTCAGTTTCCTCATCTATAAAATTAGTTGAAGAAGAAAATGACAAATCACTGCTGTTTCTTTGCTGAGGAAACCCCAAAAGGGTTCATGAAGAGTTAGACATGACTGAACAATGACAAACAAAAATGTAGTGTTAACCTGTCAGTGGTCCTGCGTTCTTGCCCTGTGTCTTTCTACTTTTCTCTTGGCCCAGTTGTGGACTTGTATATGGCCCAGGGGTTTTGTGCCTGGAACTCAGTCTTGAGTTGGACATAATAGAGAGACTGTGAGCCAGAGAGGTTTGTGACCATAGCCTTGCTAACTCTGCCTGATGCCTGGTCCCTCCTTGAATTCCCAACCCAGCTTTGTGATCCTGCTATTATGAGTTTTGGGATTCCTAGGCTGGTCATGGAAGACAGTTGGGATGGAACTATGACATTGATTTTCACAGCTGTGGAGTGAGAAGAACCAGGGGGACAAAAGGTCACCACCTCTACATGGAGGAGATTTGTTTGCTAATGACTTTTCCCCTGCTTCCTCTGGCAACCCAAATTGGGGTATTTTTCCCTCCTACACACACACACACACACACACACACACACACACACACACACACACACACAGATGAATAAAGTATAGAATTGGACCTTTACATGTTAGGATTTGTGTTTTCAACTGTCTATGGCTTTGATATCCAAAGATGATTCTCTTTCTGACCAATCATCAGTAGAGAATGTAGTTTGAACTGTGTCTCCATTTGGGATGGGCTATTGTGAGCCATCATCCCCACAATCTTTGCTGGTACACTTGTGATCGATCATTCACCATCGTGAGAACTTAGAGTCTCAGTTTTTCTCATCTATGAAAAGAAGAGGAGGCTGAACTAGGTAAGTGTTTCTAAAACAAATTGAGACACAGAACACTTATATGACTAAAATATATTGGTGGAAACCATAAACGACCATAGTCATTGTGGGTAGTCTGGAAAACCCCCAGAATAAGGGTAAGGTAGTGCAAATTTTAGATCAGGCAAGAAGATATCAAATCTATTTTTGTACTGAAAGCCTGTTTGTTACACAGAGTATTTTTGAAACATTGATAAGTTAGAGGGCTGCTTTGCTTGACTATGTTTGTTACAAGAAATTTCCCTCCCCAGAGGTAGGGGTGGGAGAGAAATTAGGTTTATGTTAATTAAAAAAGAACAAATGTGGAATGTTGCATGCTGCTTTGTTATTTTATTTTGTTACAAGTCATCTCTTGTGGAGTGATCTGTAAAATGCTTGTAATATAAAAAGCAAACCTCCATAAAAATTAAAAAAGGTTATAGGGGACAATATTGCTAGCATCACACAATCCCTGTTCATGCTGGACAGAGCATTGGGCTTATTTAGGATGTAGTCTGCGAAACAGAGGCCTACATGCTATTGAATTGCTCTCTAGCTTTGACTTTCTGTATCTCTCCAATTCTACTCCCTTTTCCCAATAACAGCCATTATATCTGGTGGTTGTGATGACAATCTCTCCCTTCTTTGAAGTCTTCTTCCTTCCAACAGCTTGAATATGCTGTTGACATGCATTTGATTAAATGTGAAATTCTCTTAACCTCAAAAGGAAATGTTCTCTCTTGGGAAAGTGGTTTTACACCACGAGAATCGAAACCACCCAAAAAGGAGATAATGTTTAGAGTTTTAAACCCACACAGTATCTTAACTTTTTTGTAGTTTTCTCAGAAAGTCAAATTTAGATAGACTTTTGAAGTTCAAAAAATGTCTCTCTTCTATACATACTCACCTGATTCAAGCCTTCTTCCTTCCCAAAGTGTCTTTGGGCTAATAATAACCACACATAAACTCAATGTAACATCCTACCATTGCTACACAGTAAATCTTTGGTTGTCTCAAGGTCTGGTATAACTTCAGTTTAGAATGTCTGAGCTGGAGCCATTGTCTGAGAGTATCGAATCCCTTCAAGTTGCCAATGATTAATGAAATAACTTGCCTCTGATAGCACAACTAGTTAACGGTAAAGCTAAGAATCATAGATTATGGGTTCATAAGATTATAGATGAGTTGAGAGCTGAATGGGTCTTTAGAGGCTATCTAGTCCAAGCCTCCCATTTTAGAGATCAGGAAACTGACACTGAGAAAAATTAAGTGATTTTCCCCAAAGTCACATAGGTAGGGAGTGTCTGACTGAGGAATCAGGACTAGAACCCATGAGCTCAATAATCTAAATCTAGCATTCTTTCCATTGTGCCACACTGCCTCTGGACCTAAACATTAGGATTCTGGGACACTAGTGCAAGGCTCTTTCCATTGTGCCAAGCACTCCTTTTCTCAGAGCAATGGGGATCTATGGTGTAGGAAAAGTGGGACATGGTGAAAATCTCTCATGTAAAAATTGCCTTGATTTTTATCCTTAGAAATAGAAGAAAAAAAAGTAAATATAAGATACTCGCAGGTACTGGGCACAGAATTGGGTACACAGGCTGGCTCTAAAAATAGATATAGATTGGTAAGTAGGATTATGTCTCAGAGAATCAAGGGAAGTGGGATTCCAAGACAAGAAATTTCATAGGAAGAGAAAGCAACAAAGTGTTAATGACTTTTCTCCCTCTGCTATGGATGGATGACTCCAGCCTGTAGCTCAGAGGTTTAGAGCTTTTCACCCTTTAGCCCCCCATTAGCCTCTTGCCACATGCAATGTTGAGGAAGGTGACTTTTAAAGTAAACAGGGGATGAATTCAAGACAAAGTGCTTTGGGTTCTGTAAACATTGCCTGGCTCTCTGCTCACCCAGCTCTGCTTTCCTTCACTAGGCTAATGGGTCACAGTCATAGCAGTATGGGATGGAAAGGACACTTTCTGAGAGCGAAAAAACATTTGTCTCCTTCCAGGCCAGATAAAAACAAATGTCTATAATAAAGGCTCATCAATAATCTACTTTTTGTTTGTCTATTTTAAGCCCCTACTTTTTGTATTAGAATCAATAATGGAACAGTGGTTAAGGCTAGGCAATGGGGACTAAGTGACTTGCCTGGGGTCACATAGATAGGAATTGTCTGATATCGAATTTGAACCCAGGACCTCCTGTTTCCACATCTGGCTCTCTATCCATTGAGCCACCTAGCGGCACCCTTGTAATCTACTTTTAAAATTTAATTAAAATGTTTAAATTCCTTATATCCTCTCTTTGAATCCATACTAATTATCAGTTCCAAGGCAGAAGAATGGCAAAGGCTAGGCAATGGGGGCTAAGTGACTTGACCAGGGTCACACAGCTAGGATGTATCTTTAGCCATAATTAAACCCAGGACCTCCCATCTCTAGGCCTGGCTCTCTATCTACTGAGCCATATAGCTGTCCTCAGGTAATCTACTTTTAATGAAGATCTTTATTTCTATTGACCCTGGTAATGTCTGTCCTTCCAAACTAGATTCTGTCCCTCCTGACTCTAGGTGCTACCTCTACTTGTTTCTCCTCTTAGAAAGTGAAGTGTCAGTTCTCACAATTATTTGTGGGGCTGTGAAAAGTCCTGAATCTCAATTCCCCCACCTAAAAAATAGGATGACTGAACCAAGTTCAAAGGATCATAGATTTAGAGTTGGAGAGGACTTCAGAGATATCTTATGAAATCTCCTCCCCTATGACTTTAAATATGAGGAAACTGAGACCCAGCGATGTAATGTGACTACCCAAAGGGGACACGGGAATTAAGCAGAAGAGCCAGGATGTTAGCCTAAACCCTCTTGCTCCAAATTTGGCATTCTATGGTCCTTAAGCTCTGTTGTTTGGTGATTCAATAAGATGAATGATGCTAACATTCTCCTAGAATAAATTATGACTGGTTTTAGGGGAGTGAGCAAGGAATGACCTCTCTAGAGTGAAATGGTGGGGTGATGTATGAGAACCTCTCGCATTTGTACACCAACATATATTTCTTGTAGAAGTAACTGTGGCTAAGAGTACTGGGTCTGGAGTCAGAAAAGCCCAAGTTCAAATCCAGCCTCAGACTCTTACTAGCTGTGTGACCTTGGGCAAATAATTAAACCCTCTCTATGCCTAGGAGGCAGCTATGTTTTTCAGTGGATAGAGTGCCGGGCCTGGAGACAGGACGATCTGAGGTCAAATCCGATCTTAGATTTTTCCTAGCTGTTTGATTCTGGACAAGTCATTTAACCTCTGATTACTTGACAAAAGGGTTAGCTGGAACCATTGGAAAAAGAAATGGCAAACCATTCTAGTATCTTTGCTGAGAAAACCTCATGGCTAGCTATGGTCCATGGTGTCACAAAGAGTTTGAATGACTGAACAGCAATAAATATTCTTCTTGAAGTGAACTAAATGGCCACTGAGGTCACCTCCAACTAGCATTTTGTGATTCTGAGATATCTTGAAACTCATTTAATCTGGATAACAACTGTATGAGGCAGTAGGACAGGTATTAAAACCCCCATTTTATCGATGTGGAAACTACAGCCATTAATTATATGATCTGTGAATATTCCCAAAGTGGTTTTGTAGGAGAGCCAGAACTAGGCTCCAAAGGAATCTGTACTCTTCATGGCATCATGCTCAGTCGGCTGGTCAGTGTCAAACTAATAATATCAATAGTAAGCCCTCACACTTGTATGGGACATTAGAACCTTTACAGCATATTCACACAGGTTATTCACTTGGGTCTCACGATAGCCCTGGAATGGGAGGCAAGTTATCCCTATTTCTCATGAGTTAATGAAGCTCCAAGAGGTAATTTGTCCAGAGTCACATAAATACTCAGTGGCAGAGCTGGCACTTTGACTTAGGTGTCCAGTTCCTTCTCTATGGCTCTTTCCAATATGCCAGGCTTTTTGAGAAGACCATCCTGTCTCTTTCAAGAAAGATTAAATATGGCATATGAAGCAGATTTCAAAGAGCTGCCTTCTTATTTGACTCTCACCAGATGCCTGTTGGCAGCAGTTCATCTTTTCCAGAGCTAGCCCAACTGGGTAAAGAATAGGCAGCTATTTACATGTGGTTACTGAATGGGTCCCAAGGGTTCTAGGTAGCTCCAAGTGTCTTTCTCCCTTGACCTCCCAAGGTGCTACTATCTTCTTTCTCACTCACATACTATCTTTTGGAATTTCTACAATAAGTTTCACTATGAGTAAGGCAACAAAAGAGAGTCGTTGATCTCAATTTGATTTGGGAGAGAAGAATCACACAAGAAGACTGACCCTTTCCCTCCCATTTGTAAGCTCCTTGAAGTGAGAGATTATGTTTTAGATCAAAGCTTTCTAATAATAACAATAACCTACATTTATATGGTACTTGAAAGCTTAGAAGGCAATTCACAAATGTTTCATTTGTAGTCATAGAATCTAGCAAAGTACCATTTACAATAGTTGGTGTTTACTAAATGATGGAATTAAATTAATCAGAAAACAATAGTGAACTTTTGTGAATTAGTATGTGTCTAGTGAAGTAATAAATGTAGTAAAAAGAGTGTAGGAAGCCTGAATTCAAGTCCAGATTCTGTTACTAACAGGTTATATGCCCATGGGCAAGTTGTTTTTCTTTTGGGGGGGGGGCACTGATTTCTATTTATATAAAAAAGAAGGCAGTAGACAAGAGAATTTCCAAAATTCCTTTTAGCTCTAACATCCTGTGAATGTCAACTGTGTAAGTTCAAAGGAGGAAAAGATCATTGTGGGTTCTGGAGTAGCCAGAACAAGTTTTTATTTTGAACCTAGAGCAGCAGCAAATGAATTAAATGCTGTTGTTAAAATCTCTGACCTATGAGACTCTGATGATCTCACTATGTACTTCTCTGTCTCTGTGAACTATAAGATTTAAATTAATATCAATAACTCCAAGTAAATATATTTTATAAGATTTATTAGTAGTCACTTGAAGTAGAAGAAATAAAAGAACAAAAGTAAAAAACCCTGAATAAAAACACATGGGTAAAATTCTCCTGTCTGGCTCACCCCCAACCTCCACAAGCCACCTTCCTGGGAGCAGAGAGCTAGAGGTGGGGTTACACCAAATTCTATCTTCCCTAGTTAGCTTGTAAGGTGAGAAGGAAAATGGGAAGCTGGGAAAGAGTTCTGGGGAGAAAATTCTAATTACACAGAACTCAATGCCCAAACCCTAGAAGGGGTTATACATTATGTCCTAATGAAGCCTGAAATGACTGAACAACAAAAGGAAGACTACAGAATTTGGATATTTTGGGGTTTGCAGCAGTTTACAGGAGGCAAAATATGTATTCTCCTCCAGTTCCCCAGGCTATTTGGTTTTCCCAGAAACTCTTAAAATTCTAGGCAGCAGCTAGCTGTGAGAAATTTCACCCTCTAATTGGAGCAACTGAGTTTGGGTCACCTATGTGGCATTGGAAGAGGTCTGCCTTGCCTCTTATGGAGTAGAAAATCATGCCGCCAAGTCATTTGGAATTTGGAGAGCAATGCTGAGGCAGCAACAGAAGGCACTCACAATATCCAGAAATCCAGGCTTTCATCTCTGGAATTATCCCCTCAGACATGGGGGAGGCATTCAGGTGGGACATGGACTCCCTGTTTTCACTCTGGCTACTTCCTTTCTCTACAGACAGATGGAACATACCTTTGTGTCATGCCTAAATGGCTTCCTGATTAGCTTTCTTGCCTTGATCCTTCAGTCCCACCCCTTGCATACTTTCATTAGCCTCTTTTCCCCATAACTTTCTTTCATTACAGCACTTCTCTTGGCCAAGAACCATCAATGACTTGCTCACTGCATCATTTGAATTACTTAGACTGCCATTTAATTACTGTCACCCCCCCCCATCTAACCCCTTTTCATATCCAATCTTCTCCAATCCAACCAATCTTCCTTCTAATAAATATCCTCTATTCCAGAAAGCTGGTCTCTTTCCCACTTGTCCGCCTCCCCCCAGACCATGCTAGGTGTATTCCTTTTTATTGTTTAGTTGTTTTCAGTGGTGTCTGACTCTTTGGGACAGTTTTCTAGGCAAAGATACTAGATTGGTTTGCCATTTTATTCTTCAACTTAGTTTACAGATGAGGAAAGTGAGGCAAACATGATTAAGTGACTTGGCTAAGGTTACACTGCTAGTAAGTGCCTGAAGTCAGATTTAAACTTAGGAAGATGACTCTTCCTGACTCCAGACCCAGCATTTTATCCCCTGTGCCACCTAGCTACCCTAATTAAGTTAATTCCTACCTTCACATTTTTGCTATTCATTCTATTCTTTTTTTAAACTCTTTCCTTCTGTCTTAGAATAGATACTATGTGTTAGTTCCAAGGCAGAAGAATGATAAGGGCTAGGTTAAATGATTTGCCCAAGGTCACAGAGCTCAGAAGTGTTTGAGTCTGGATTTGAATATTCATCCTATTCTAATAAAATCCTACTCACCCTTTAAGACCCAGCTCAAATGTCACATCAATTATAAATCTTCCTTGACTATGCCCAGGCCAAGTGATATGGAATTGGAACCGACCATATCCTTGACAATGCAGACTAAATTCAGTTTCATTCAATAATCATTGATCAAATACCATGCCATGAAAGGAAGTATACTAAGCACTGGGGACACAAACATGAAAAATAACTTCTTCCCTATGCTAAAGGAGATTGTAATCTAACTGTATTCTCTAGATGTGTTCTTCAAATGCAAAAGGCGTTTCCTTTTTTAGGTTTAGAACAGTTTTTCTTTTTTAGTTTTCCAAATCAATAGAAGGAGCAGAAGATCTTGGAGTTAGGAAGACTCAGGTTCAAATCCTACTTTTATTTACTGAGTCATGAACTCAGCCATGGGGTTGCTGTTATTAGTGTTGGGGGAAAGACCTTCCATCCAGGAACTCCACAGAGTGAATTGAATAACTTATCATTTGCATGTTCTCAAAGCTTCCCTAAAATTCTTCCATTGTGGCATGTAGCTATGTTCATTATAGCTAGGTTAGTGTGGTGGCCCAAGCTGATCCTACCAAACTAGAGAGGTTTAAGTGAAGGACTGACCACTGACTATGCCTGCCACCTGAGGACATTTTATAAGATGTAAGACATTTGGTGCAGTTATGTGGCACAATGGATAAAGCCCAGGGTCTAGAATCAGGAAGACTCATCTTCCTCAGTTCAAATCTGGCACTAGACATTAGCTGAGTGACCCTGGACAAATCAGTTAACCCTGTTTGCTTCAGGTCTTCATCTGTAAAATGACCCAGAGAAGGAAATGGTGAACAATTCCAATATCTTTGCTAAGAAAACTCCATAGTGGGTCATGAAGAGTTATACACAGTTGAAATGACTAAACAAACAACTGAGACATTCACCACCAGAATGATGATCACCAGCCAATGTTTTTGACTATATCAACTCACTATACTTCTATCAAATCTGCATCAGTGAAGAGAGTATGCACATTAATGGAATCACAGACACACAGATCCTGGATACTTAATCTCTGCCTGCCTCAGCTGCCCAATCTGTAAAGTTTGAAAAATAGTAACACCAACCTCCCAGGGCTGTTGTGAGGATCAAATGAGATAATGAAAGTACTGTTGAATTGATTGCTATTATTACTATTATCCATTGAAGGAGAAAACATGGCCACCATTCTCATGGATCTCAAAGTCTTCTTAGGAAATAAGACCTTTTTCTTTTCTTTTCTTTTCTTTTCTTTTCTTTTCTTTTCTTTTCTTTTCTTTTTTTTTGGAAACACATTATCTCCACCTTAAAATCAACCCTAAGTATTGGTTCCAAGGCAGAAGAGAGGTAAGGTCTAGTCAACTGGGGTTAAGTGACCTGCCCAGAGCCACACAGCTAGGAAGTTTCCGCCTAGCTGCCTTGATAAGACTAATTATTTCCACTAGCTTTTTAGTTAATTTTCTTGAATTCTCTAAGTATACCATCATATCATCTACAAAGAATGATAGATTAGTTTCCTCATTGTCTACTTGAATCCCTTCAGTTTCCTTTTCTTCTCTAATTGCTAAAACTGCTAGCAAAGACTCTTCAATATAGGGCCACGATCACATTGGGACACTGTCCCACTTGGAAATACTGGGGATCTAGCTGAAGAATATTCTTCCTCAGTTTTGTATACCTTAGAACTATTCCGACAGTTTCTTTAATAGAAAACACCAGCAGGTATACACTTCAGCTCAAGTGTTGGATAGTAAATGGTGGGAATAAAGGGAATGCACTAGAGAGGAGTCGGAAAATGATTCCTCTTAGAGGTGGGATGGGACCTCACATGGCAAGTTCTCCTTTTGGCCCTGCAGTCTGCTTTCTCTCTTACTGTGCTGGAGAGAAGTCCTTGGGAGCTACAAAAATGGCCCTGATGGTAGAGAAGGAATGAGTTTTATTGCATCTCTCATGTGCCAGGCACTGCGCTAAGAAAGCACTTTACAAGTATTATCTCACCTCTGTAGAAGCAGAACCATAGCAACTGAGTTCCTTACATTTCTGTGACACTTTAAGGTTTAAAAAATATCTTCGCAAAACCCTGGGAGACAAATTATGATTTTTGCTCAAAATGATCAGAACTAGGATTTGAACCCAAGTCTCCTGACAGGTCAGTGTCTGTTCGACCTGATCATGCTATAGGGAATTTGAACCTAATTCTTCTGAAGACCCTTTAGCTGCTGCTTGGTAATCTGAGAAGCCCATTTCATTCATGAAGTAGCATTTAAAGAATGAAATCTAAGAGTTCAGGCATGGGCAGGATGTTTGAGTAGGAAATTCTGCCTTTACTACTAACTTTCTAATGTGTGATCTAGGGCCAGTTACTTAATCTCTCTGAGCCTTGGTTTCATATGCCCCATAGGAACACACTTTCTTGTGTGGTTTCCCTCTCTGGGCAGCTGTGAGGATCAAATGAGATAATGGATCAGAGAAGTGTTTTAGAGATTTGAGAAGTGGTAGAGAGCCCTGATGTAATACAAGGGGACATTAGGATCATATAGGTTGGGAAAGGGAGATCAGCAGGATACCCTGGTTTGCTGTACTACCCTCAGTGATACCATCTGTTTTAGGCATAAATTGGCTTCCCGGCCTCTGTGAATCTCCATCTCTCTTTCTGACTTCCAGAGAGCTGTGAAAGGGCATTGACCTCCTTTCTGAGGAGGGCTTGGACTAGTCCTGGCATCCGGATATGGTCTGAGGCCCGTGCCATCTTCCTCAAGTGTCTGTGTCAGTGGCTCAGCAGGAGAGGAAGAGAACAGGGAGAAGGCGCAGTTGAGGTAAGGGAGGCAGTGAAGTGCCCAGAAGAGAACCCAGGGATGAGAACCAGGAGACTTGGGCTTTAGTACCCATCTGTTATGCAATCTTGAGCAATTCATTTTGCTCTATGGTCTCAGTTTCCCCATCTGCAAAATGGTGATAACTGTCCCTGACCTGCCCACCCTCCCAAAGGGTTATGAGTATCAAGTGAGAGAATAGATTCAAAATGCTTAACAGACTGCAAAACATCTTATAAGTTATAAAATTTTACAAATGTATCCCACAAGGCATTTGGGAGTTCTAGTGAGATACTGGATATGAGAGAGTTTAGGAAAATGAAAAAGACTCCCGAGTGTCAGTGGGCTGTTACTGCCACTCAGGGAAAGGTATCCTCCTGCAAAGTTGACCTGACAGGCTGAGCTTTTCAGGTAGATAGTTTTGCTGATACTGACTCCCTTGACAGCTACTCCTCCCTTTCCCCCTTATCCTGAATCTGTCACATGTGCTCAGTGTTAGCTAGAGGCACCAATTCAGCCTTGAGTCAACTCCTAACCTGCCCTGGGCCACCTCCTTAGACACTTCCCTCTAGAGTAATGCATCTCCTAGCCTCCTAAGCAATGCATGCATTGCAGTGAAGTCACTTCCTCTCTTGGAACCTCAGTTCCTTCTTCTGTAAAATAGGCATACCAATCCCTGCACTGCCTGCCTCTCAGGGCCATTGTCAGGTTCAGATCACAGAATGGATGTGAGTGAAACCATACAAATAAGAAATTGTTATTATTTAGAGGAGTTTAGAAGTGTTCCCCGGGATATGGTAACAGCCTAGCCAGTAGAAAGGGACCTAAGGCTGATAGGGAAAAGCTAGTCTATCTTCCTTTCCACCTGCATACAACGCCCCTAGAATCTTCCTGGAAAGCAAGTAAGGGTTAACCTCCCCCCCCCCCCCCATCCTCAGTGCAATTGTCTGGCATCTTCCATGCAAAAGCTTCTTCCCACGGTGACTAATTTGCATGGGATGGGCTAGTATCAGCCCTCAAAGCCCCATGCTCCCCTGACACAGAGAGATGGGGAGTGAAGGGGGAAGCTAGGGCCCTAAAAGTGAGGAGGTGGGGAGGAAGGGGCCCCCAGAAGCCCATAGGGGGCAACAGGAAATGTATCTCTACAGCCCCCACTGTACCTGGCCAGGGCTTCTCCTTTTTTCCTTCTCCTAAAGGTTTCCTTCAGGTGGGACACTGGGCTTATCTGTGAGCTGAGGTAAGGATGAAATGGCACGGCCCCTTTCCGAGGGTCTCCTCCCGAAATGGTTCTATCCCGTCTTCCCCCTAGGCTGGCTCATAACATCCGCTGGCAAACTGGTCCCTTCAGCACCTGACTCGTAGGCTCACCATGTAGGATTTCCAGACCGCTGGGTTTCTACGAGTTCTGAGAGGACCCGCTTTCTTCCTCCCACCCGATGGGCTTCCTGACCTCCCTCAGCCCCTCCATCGCGATTGCCCACTCAGCAATACCTCTGGCAGATGTCACTGCCCTGGGAGCCCATCCTGTGAGCCGGCAGCAGGGGGCTGATCCCGTAGGGCTCTTCTCCCGGTGTGGCTGCCTGGCCAGCCTTGCTCTCTGATGGGGAATTCTTCAGCTTCGACCGCGCCATCCTGCCTGGCTCTTTCATCCCTCCCCAACTCTCCTGCGGAGGGAGGGGCACTGCTGCGTGCAGCTCAGGGCTGCTGGTGCATACCACGCTGTAACTGGCTCCCTCCCTTCACTCTGCCAGGCATTGGAACAGCCCTGTCTGTCCGGGGGAGAGGGGGAGACTTTCAGAAGGGAGGGAGGGATGGAGGGAAAATCCAAAGATGCACTATGATGAATATGAAGCGGCAGAATATCATTCCCTGAAGCATCCTTATTTTTTCATGGAAATCAAAGACTCGGCTTTTTCCAGGGCTGTCCTCAGACGACTCCATGTTGAACGTTTCTCTTCCCTAGGATCACAGCATCTAGGATTTTAGACCTAGAAGGTACCCAGGATATTCTCTAGTCCTCTGCCTTCATTTCACATATGAGGAAGCTGAGGCCAGAGGGCCAAGGGATTTCCTGGCTCAAGGTCACACATATAGCAGAGTCTTAGACTATGCTGTCTTAGAACCCAACCCTCTCTGTGACTGTCCCCACCTTAGGTCTAGTTCAGGGTGAGAATGCAACCCTGAGAATAAGCAATAGCAATTCTGAATTTGAGTCATAATAGTCAGGACCTCAAGGTTCATGTGCCTCCATCTCCTCATTTTACAGATGGGGAAACTGAATCCTAGAGACCTTAAGTTCTATGCCCAAGGTCATATAAGTGAAGAGTTAAGATAAGAATTCAGATCTCTGAGATCAGAAAGTTAGTGCTTTTTCCTTAAACCAAGTTATATTAAAGATCTGAGACTCTATGACAACTCTAAAGCCATGTCTCCTTACTAGTTGTGTGACTATTGATAACACTTAACCTCTTTTTGCCTCAGATTCCTCAACTATAAAATGGGATAATAATAGCACCTATCTCAGAAAGTTCTTGTGAGGAACAAATGAGATCATATTTGTAAAAAGCACTTAGGACAGTGTCTGGAACACAGTAGGTGCTATATAAATGTTCCTCATTGCCATATTTGACCATTGGGGAAAATGAGACCCAGAAGGGGGCTGTGGGTTACCCACTGTCACTAAAGAATCCTAATTCAAAATGTGATCCTGACCCAGCTATTATGGCTTGTGAAGATTGGATTTATCTATCTCCTGATTGTAACAATGAAGATACTTAGCTCTTTCTTTATTGTGAAGAGAAAATTTTAATCTCCTGATTTTAACAATGAAGGTACTTGGCTCTTCCTTTATAGTGAAGCTAGAATTTTAAGCTACAATCTATTTTTAGATTTTTAACTACAAACGGTGAACTTAACAGAAGAGGATTTAAGTAACCCCAAAAGATAAAATCTAACCAAAGAAGGTGAGAACTAAAGAATGGACAGTTCTGGAGAAAAGCATCTGCTGTGATTGGTAGACTTGAAAATTTAGAGAAGGTGACACAAGAGAAAAAGGTCTTTAAATAGAGGAAAAAAGACAGTCAGTCACCCTGGGCTTTGAGTGAAGGATCAGTCACTGGTAGCTAAAGGGAAGACGGACATTCCGGAGATTCAGAGATTAGGTGGGTGCACTGACTTGAAGAAGGGACCAGAATAGACACCCAGACTACTTGTAGACTGTTACTGTTGGTGAGTGAAAAAGCTGACTTAGTGACCCCGCCTTTCTGGAGATGTGAAGCCTCCAGGAAAGGCCCAACTTCTTGAGACTCTTTTCCCCTGGCTGGGACTTAGAAATTCTAACTGATATAAGAAGAAGTCAGAGTTTTTCTCTTTCTCTCTCATTCCTTAACATCTTCCTTCTATTGTAAATATTGTAAATAAACTACCATAAATTCCATTTACTTTAGTAACTATTTTTGGGATTTAGAAATTAAATCCATGGCGACCACCTAATCAATATATTATCAGTCCAACCACAATTTAAATTTAACAGGCTCCAAACTTTTTCTCCCACCCCTTTTGTTCTGGGTCAGGTTTGAGTACGGGCTAGGGATGGAAGGCAGAGATAAATGAAGGTAAAACTTAAAGACTCTAAGGAAAAAAATCATGACAATGCCTTTGGTTACAATTCAACTTTTGTTTTATACTTGCTCTCCCTCTTCTGTTCTCTGTTCTTTTCTTCACATCCCTGGGAACTTCTGACACACCTACAGTGATGGTGATCATTTGCAGAAACCCAGCTGTCTAAAGATTTAGGACCCTTTCAGTATGACTCAGCTATAGGGTTTGTGCACAGGGAACAGCTTTTCTTTAATCTAAGAGATGGAATTACTTGGCTCACAGAGCATATTCACACTTGCTCAGAAAATGGACCATCAAGTCACTACTCTTAAATGCCAGCAATTTCTACAAGTACAACCTTCTACGGTTCTTTCCTAGGCACTTTTCCTGTCAAAGGGAGTCAGTGACAATATTAAGTCATTTATGCACTTATTGATTAAGAAGAAAATATGTTTAGCACAGTGTTTGGCATATATAAGGTACCTAATAAAGGCTTGTTGTTTGACTTAAGATTGAATTGACAAAGATGAATTAAACACTGTGCTAGATATTGAGAGAGCCACAAAGTTTAGTTATGGCATGGTGCCTGACCTTATGGAACTTGTACTTACAATGGAGAAGTACTGAAAAACACAGATAGCTATAATATCCAATGTGGCATGATAAATGTGTATCCTAAATGCATCAGAAGTAGGAGCATAACAGTGCAAGAGCATAATCAGTGGAGGATTAGGGCATCCGGAGAGTGATTATTAATGGAGGAGGTGGCATTCAAATACAAGGTGCTGAAGTGGACAGAAACCCAAGGCTGAGATCAGAAATGCCAATTAAGGATTTAAGAACACCCTGTCCAAATACTGGCAGAGAGCTAGGATTAATGCAATGCATTACCAAAATCATGAAAACCTAAGGATTTGAGAACTTGCTCAGGTAAATGAGTTTTCAGAGTAGCTAAAGACTGTGCAGAAAAGCCTTTGGGTTTCTACTTTTTTGGCAGGAAATCTCGAATATTTGGAATAGTCTTGTTCCTTCTCCCACCTTACTAAGTGGAGAGGGAGTCATTCTCAAACTGTTGTTTGTATAATGCATCAGGGTTCTGAATTGGAGTGATCTTTGGCTAAGGATGGAAGGGGAGAGATGGGATCTCTGGGAGACAGGCATGGATGTGTACTGACCTTAGGACTTCCTAAAATGTAGTAAAAAGAACCACTCAATGGAAAAAAGGAGAACTAAATTCAAGTCCCAACTGTGTGAGGTTGGGAAGTCATTTAACCTCCCTTAGCTTTAGCTTCCTCACTTATAAAATGACGGAGTTGGCCTAGACCAGAGGTGTCAAACATGGAGTCTGAGCTCCTGAATGCAGAGGAACCAGATTAAAATGTAATTGGGAGGAACTTCCAGGTAATCATGGCTGCAATCTAGACACCACACGCTTCCTCTCCCCGGCACCGAACGAAATAGACCACATCAAAGGAGCATAAAAATCACCTTTGGAGGAACAGAAGGACACCCCAGTACACCCAGTACTCCACCCAGGCAAAGGTACGTGGGATTTGAACATTTCCACACTATAATAAGGAGGAAAAGCTTGCACAGAAAAGTGAACTCAGCCGCCCTTCCCCCATCCCACCTCCCCCACTAAACCAGCGTGAGCTACCTGAGCGCTCACCGGGACAACGAGTGAGTGGGGAACGTCTCTGTCTGGGGGGGGGGGATACTCCAGGGTCCTTGGGATCTGGGGACTGCCAGGAAAAAAGTCTCAGGGTGGTTTCACGGGAGAACCCGGCGCTGAGCATAGGGGGTCTGCGGAGCTGTACTCTGGGCGGTTGCACTGAGCATCTGGGCAGAGCTAAACACCAGGGGTGGACCACGTGCTGATTATCTGGGCAGAGCTGAACACCTGGGCAGTGTGGCTGTGATCAGGGCCCCAGCGCTCTAAGAAACCTCGGAGGCTGGGAAGAACTAGTCTGAGGCAACCTAAATTCACAGAAAACCCGCCCATATCACCCAGACCCCAGACCAAAAAGGAAAGGGGAATAAAATCACCAAAGGGATGGCTCACATGGCCCAAAATCAAGCCTCCAGGAAGAAAGGGAAAAAGGTGACTATTGAAAACTTTTATGGTGGAAGTACCCAAGGAAAAGAGGAGAATGAGGAGGAAATCCAAAAAAATTCAGAACACGCCTCCCAAAATGGAAACTATCAACAAGCTCTGGAAGATCTCAAACTGGAAATTATCCAAAAGATGGAAACCTGGAAAGAAAAATGGGAGAAAGAGATCAGCTGTCTGACAGATAAGAATGCTCAATTGGAAAAAGAACCCGAAGCATCCAATAGAAGGGCAGACAAGGCTGAAAAGCAAAACCAGTCCCTAATGACCAGAATTAAGCATCTCGAAGAAAGTGAGATAATAAAACAGCAAGAATCAATAAAGCAAACCCAAAAAATTAATGAATTAGAAGAAAACATAAAATAGCTCACTGAGAAGGTCACAGATCTGGAAAACAGAGGGAGATGAGAAAATCTCCAAATTATCGGTCTCCCAGAAAAACCAGAGATAAACAATAAACTCGATATTATTCTACAGGAGATTATAAAAGAAAATTGCCCTCACGTTCTGGAGCAAGGGGGCAAAATAGAAATAGAAAGGATTCATAGAATACCTTCTATACTAAATCCCCAAAAGACAACCCCTAGGAATGTAATAGCCAAATTCAAGAGCTTCCAAGTAAAGGAGAAAATCCTACAAGAAGCCAAGAAGAAGAGCTTCAGATATAAGGGGGCTCCCATAAGGATCACACATGACTTAGCGGCTAACACACTAAGAGACCGCAAAGCATGGAACACGATATTTAGAAAGGCAAGAGAGCTGGGTCTCCAACCAAGAATCAACTACCTAGCAAAACTGACAATATACTTCCAGGGGAAAGTATGGGCATTCAACAAAATAGAAGATTTCCAAGCATTTGCTAAGAAAAGACCAGAGCTCTGTGGAAAGTTCGATATCCAAGCACAGAAAGCAAGAGAAACATGAAAAGGTAAATATGAAAGAAAGGGAAAAGGAGATAAATCTTATCTTTTTCTTTAAGTCAAACTCTCTTCTATAAGGACTACATTTACATCAAATTATATATATTAATATGTGGGGAAAATGTTTTGTGTAACTCTTATAAATTGTATCATCATAAGAGTAGTTAGAAGAAACATGCATAGGGAAAGATTGGGGCATTAAGAAGATTTGGGGAAAGTGGGGGCAAGAAAAGAAAAAGGGAGGGGGGAACCGTCGATAATACTAAGAATAACTTCAAGAAATAGGGGGGGAATCAATAGAATAATCTTTCCCATATAAAGATACACATGGGAAGGGGAGGGGAAGAACTCTCATATGAGAAGGAGAGGAAGAGAGCGTGAAGTGGAATTACTTAAACCTTACTCTCAGTGAAATCAAATCTGAGAGGGAAGAACATCTAGATCCAGTGGGATCCTGAATTCTATCTTATCCATTAGGGCAAGAAAGAAAGGAAAATTAAGGAGGGGGTGGGGGAAGGGAGTACAAAAAGGGAGGGAAGGAGAGGGGGGAGGGGAAGGAAGCATAAAAAGGGAGGGGCTAGAAAGGGAAGCATCTCAAGGGAGGGGACTAGGGGGACTGACCTAAAGTAAATCACTGGTTCAAAAGGAGATAGCTAAAGAAGAAAGGTCAGAACTAGGGGAAGATATCAAAATGCCAGTGAATCCACAAATGACAATCATAACTTTGAACGTGAATGGGATGAACTCACCCATAAAACGTAGACAAATAGCAGATTGGATTAGAACCCCAAACCCTACCATATGTTGTCTTCAAGAAACACATATGAGATGGGTTGACACTCACAAGGTTAGAATTAAAGGTTGGAGTAAGACCTTTTGGGCCTCAACTGATAGAAAGAAGGCAGGAGTTGCAATCATGATATCTGACAAAGCCAAAGCACAAATAGACATGATCAAAAGGGATAGGGAAGGTAAATATATTCTGCTAAAAGGGAGTATAGACAATGAGGAAATATCACTAATCAACATGTATGCACCAAATGGTATAGCATCCACATTTTTAATAGAGAAACTAGGAGAATTGAAGGAGGAAATAAACAGTAAAACCATATTAGAGGGAGACTTGAACCAACCACTATCAAATTTAGATAAATCAAACCAAAAAATAAACAAGAAAGAGGTAAAAGAGGTGAATGAAATCTTAGAAAAATTAGAGTTAATAGACATATGGAGAAAAATAAATAGGGACAAAAAAGAATACACCTTCTTTTCAGCACCGCATGGCACATTCACAAAAATAGATCATACACTAGGTCATAGAAACATGGCACTCAAATGCAGAAAAGCAGAAATAATAACTGCAGCCTTCTCAGATCACAAGGCAATTAAAATATTGATCGGCAAGGGTACATGGAGACCCAAATCAAAAATTAATTGGAAATTAAATAACATGATACTCCAAAATCGGATAGTTAGAGAAGAAATCATAGAAACAATTAACAATTTCGTTGAAGAAAATGACAACGGCAAAACATCCTTTCAAACCTTATGGGATGCAGCCAGGCAGTACTTAGAGGAAAATTCATATCCCTGAGTGCATATATTAACAAATTAGGGAGGACAGAGACCAAGGAATTGGAAATGCAAATCAAAAAACTTGAGAATGAACAAATTAAAAACCCCCAGAAGAAAACCATACTAGAGATCCTAAAAATTAAGGGAGAAATTAATAAAATAGAAAGTGACAGAACTATTAAGCTAATAAACAAGACTAGAAGCTGGTACTTTGAAAAAACAGACAAAATAGACAAAGTACTGGTTAATCTAATTAAAAAAAGGAAAGAAGAAAGGCAAATTAACAGCATCAAGGATGAAAAGGGGGATCTCACCTCCAATGAAGAGGAAATTAAGGCAATCATTAAAAACTACTTTGCCCAACTATATGGCAATAAATACACCAACCTAGGTGATATGGATGAATATTTACAAAAATATAAATTGCCTAGACAGAAGAAGAAGACAGAAGAAGAAACTAACAGAAGAAGAAATAGTTTTCTTAAATAATCCCATATCAGAAAAAGAAATCCAACAGGCCATCAAAGAACTTCTTAAGAAAAAATCCCCAGGGCCTGATGGATTCACCAGTGAATTCTATCAAACATTCAGAGAACAGTTAATCCCAATACTATACAAACTATTTGACATAATAAGCAAAGAGGGAGTTCTACCAAACTCCTTTTATGACACAAGCATGGTACTGATTCCAAAACCAGGCAGGCCAAAAACAGAGAAAGAAAATTACAGACCAATCTCCCTAATGAATATAGATGCAAAAATCTTAAATAGGATACTAGCAAAAAGACTCCAGCAAGTGATTAGAAGGGTCATCCATCATGATCAAGTAGGATTTATACCAGGGATGCAGGGCTGGTTCAACATTAGGAAAACTATCCACATGATTGACCACATCAACAAGCAAACTAGCAAGAACCACATGATTATCTCAATAGATGCAGAAAAAGCCTTTGATAAAATACAACACCCATTCCTACTAAAAACACTAGAAAGCATAGGAATAGAAGGGTCATTCCTAAAAATAATAAACAGTATATATCTAAAACCATCAGCTAATATCATCTGCAATGGGGATAAACTAAATCCATTCCCATTAAGATCAGGAGTGAAACAAGGATGCCCATTATCACCTCTATTATTTGACATTGTATTAGAAACACTACCAGTAGCAATTAGAGAAGAAAAAGAAATTGAAGGCATTAAAATAGGCAAGGAGGAGACCAAATTATCGCTCTTTGCAGATGACATGATGGTCTACTTAAAGAATCCTAGAGATTCAACCAAAAAGCTAATCGAAATAATCAACAACTTTAGCAAAGTTGCAGGATACAAAATAAACTCACATAAGTCATCAGCATTTCTATATAATTCCAACACAGCTCAGCAGCAAGAACTAGAAAGAGAAATCCCATTCAAAATTACCCTAGACAAAATAAAATACTTAGGAATCTATCTCCCGAGACAAACACAGGATCTATATGAACACAACCACAAAACACTTTCCACACAACTAAAACTAGACTTGAACAATTGGAAGAACATTAACTGCTCATGGGTAGGACGAGCCAATATAATAAAAATGACCATCCTACCCAAACTCATCTATCTATTTAGTGCCATACCCATGGAACTTCCAAAAATGTTTTTTACTGATTTAGAAAAAACCATAACAAAGTTCATTTGGAAGAACAAAAGATCAAGGATATCCAGGGAAATAATGAAAAAAAAATACAAAGGAAGGGGGTCTTGCAGTCCCAGATCTCAGACTATATTACAAAGCAGCGGTCATCAAAACAATTTGGTACTGGCTAAGAGACAGAAAGGAGGATCAGTGGAATAGATTGGGGGCAAGCAACCTCAGCAAGACAGTATATGACAAACCCAAAGATCCCAGCTTTTGGGACAAAAATCCACTATTTCATAAAAACTGCTGGGAAAATTGGAGGACAGAGTGGGAAAGATTAGGCTTAGATCAACACCTCACACCCTAAACCAAGATAAATTCAAAATGGGTGAATGACTTGAACATAAAGAAGGAAACTATAAGAAAATTAAGCAAACACAGAATAGTATACATGTCAGACCTTTGGGAAGGGAAATACTTCAAAACCAAGCAAGAATTATAAAGAGTTACAAAATGCAAAATAAATAATCTGGATTACATCAAATTAAAAAGTTTTTGTACAAACAAAACCAATGTAACCAAAATCAGAAGGGTAGCAACAAATTGGGAAACATTCTTCATAAAAACCTCTGACAAAGGTTTAATTACTCAAATTTATAAAGAACTAAATCAATTGTACAAAAAATCAAGCCATTCTCCAATTGACAAATGGGCAAGGGACATGAACAGGCAGTTCTCAGCCAAAGAAATCAAAACTATTAATAAGCACATGAAAAAGTGCTCTACATCTCTTATAATCAGAGAGATGCAAATCAAAACAACTCTGAGGTATCACCTCACACCTAGCAGATTGGCTAACATGACAGCTATGGAAAGTAATGAATGCTGGAGGGGATGAGGCAAAGTGGGGACATTAATTCATTGCTGGTGGAGCTGTGAATTGATCCAACCATTCTGGAGGGCAATTTGGAACTATGCCCAAAGGGCGATAAAAGAATGTCTACCCTTTGATCCAGCCATAGCACTGCTGGGTCTGTACCCCAAAGAGATAATGGACAAAAAGACTTGTACAAAAATATTCATAGCTGTGCTCTTTGTGGTGGCCAAAAATTGGAAAATGAGGGGATGCCCTTCAATTGGGGAATGGCTGAACAAATTGTGGTATATGTTGGTGATGGAATACTATTGTGCTAAAAGGAATAATAAAGTGGAGGAATTCCATGGAGACTGGAACAACCTCCAGGAAGTGATGCAGAGCGAAAGAAGCAGAACCAGGAAAACATTGTACACAGAGACTGATACATTGTGGTACAATCGAAGGTGATGGACTTCTCCATTAGTATCAATGCAATTTCACTGAACAATCTGCAGGGATCTAAAAAAAATACTACCTACAAGCAGAGAACTGTGGGAGTAAAAACACCGATGAAAAGCAACTGCTTGACTACAGGGTTGGAGGGGATAAGACTGAGGAGAGACTCTAAATGAACATTCTAATGCAAATTCCAACAACAGGGAAATGGGTTGGAGTCAAGAACACATGTGATAACCAGTGGAATCATGCGTCGGCTATGGGAGAGGGAAAGGCGGGGGGGGGGGGGGGGGAGGAAAAGAAAATGATCTTTGTTTCCAGTGAATAATGTATGAAAACGACTAAATAAAATAATGTTTAAAAATGTAATTGGGAAATATTTAACAAAACAAATAAAAATGCAATAAAACATTAGGTAATATTACATTTTAAAACTAAGTTATTATGCATCTCATAGAGATCCTTATGCATGAGTTAGTGTACATTTGTATTTGAGTTTGACACCACTGGGTTCTTTACCTGAGACTTATTTTAAAATATGTGCATATATTTTTGAGAATTATTTACATGAAATTGGTTTTCTTGGTAACTATATGTACTTAATTTTATGCATTTAAAAATATTATTCTGAAAGGGAATCCATAGATTTTGCCATAGGTCTGAGGAATCCATAGTACAAAAAAAGGTTAACTCCTGGTTCAATGAACTAGGGCTCCTTCTAGTTTTTATATTGTATGTGTGTGTGTGTGTGTGTGTGTGTGTGTGTGTGTGTGTGTGCATATGCATGCTTGAAAAATCCCTTATATAAACCCATTTTCTTGTGTTTGGGGTCTTTCTCTTGAAGTGGGTACTCAGAAAAATGATACGTTCCTTATTTTTTGCCAATCCCAATACCCCTTGAGGTAGTAGAAAAATTCAAATTCTCTCTCAGACACTGACTAGCTGTTTGACATTGAGCAAATCACTTAATCTCTTTATTAGGTCTCAGTTTCTTCAACTGTAAAAATGGGGATAATAATAGCACCTATCTCACAGCATTTTGTGAGAAGAGTATCTGGCACATAGTAGGTATTTAGTAAATGCTTATTTCCCTGCTGGTCTGACCAAAATCATGAAGACCATAGTTAGATCTAGGGACTCGTAGGGGTTGGTTTCTCAGGGCAGGCACCAACTAGATCCCAGGCATTCATTTCTCCAATTTTCAGGCAAAAAATTGATTCCCAAATTAATAGGATTGGATGAAAGGTTGCATTGGATGGAAATCTTAAAGTTGATAGGCATTGGAAAAGGATACAACTAGCTTATGCTACATCTCTATAAGTCTTGGCCTAGTGCCAGCTAGTTCTTCCTTTTCTGAGAGATATATTTCAGAGCTCCTTGTTGGCCAGCTGCTTCTGCTACTTTCCTGAAGCAAACAACTTGCCAACTCAATTAAGGCAATGTCTGCTGGGTGAATTCTCAGCTGTGGCCACTGCCACCACTTCCTCTTTCTTTCCTTATTCTCTCTATTATAATTTATAATAATTATAACTACTACCACAACAATAATACATCTATGTAGCAGTTCAAGGTATGCAAAGTGCTTTACATACATTATCTTTTTAGAGCCTCACAGCAATTCTGCTAGAAAAGAATTATAGACGTTGTTCATCCTTTGTTTTCATTGAGGACCAATGACATCATGAGGTGATGTCTTGACTCATGTGAACTGGATTTAAGTGAGGCAGAATTACACAAACTCATCAATTTGCATCCAGCCATCACTATACAATGGCATGACGAAAGTCAGGATGACTGTTGATGGTCTGGGATGCAATGGATGACCTTGGTATACCTTGGTATCTTCAATGTTGGATTGAGTTCAAAGCCCTCCACAACACCTGTTTCAGGCACCTTCATGGCCAATAGAGCAAACTGTTTTCATTTACCTGTTCCACTGGGGAAGGTCTTCACATGCTTGGGTAAACATTACCCTAATTCACTGATAGGTTTGGCTACCAGCCACATGGTTTAGCCTATCTGCCCAGATGATTTTACCAGGATATGGCCCCTGTGCATGCTACAGATTCTGGGAGCCACAGGTGAGAGTTAGGTGACAAGTGGAGGACATCAAAGGTGGATGAACAGCCTTGAAAAGTGTAAAAACTCTCACACCAGGGATGCTTGTTCTCCCTGAGCACCCCATGTACCCTACCGATGAACAAATCACAGCACTTCAATTCCTTTCCTTGTTCAGCCATTAACTCTGAGAACCATATTCAGTTTTTATAAGCTTCTCCTTGTTTTTTTGGAGGGGGTGTAATAGAGGAGTGTATTTGGTAGAATGGGGGGGGGAGAGAGAGAGAGAGAGAGAGAGAGAGAGAGAGAGAGAGAGAGAGAGAGAGAGAGAGAGAGAGAGAGAGAGAGAGGTAAGGCAAAGGAGGGGTATCTGGTATTAAAGTTTGGCCAGGAAAGAGGAGGGAGAGTCTGTGGTTTCCCCCCCTTCATCCTCCAGTCTGTGATGACTCCTCCTAAAACTGTCTTGTTACTTCCTACATCTAAGCTATTTCTACCCAGCAAAGTTCTTTAGGGGGAGAGAGATCACCTCACTCCCCCTCCCTCAATTATAACTGTCCTTTAATTCAGTCTTTAGTCAGTTATAATGGAAAACAAAATTTATTCTAATGTAACAGGGATGTAGGATGAAGTTGGGAAAGGTTGGCAGATTGAGGCAAAGGGAAAGAGGAAGGAATCCCTAGCTGTCTAACCCCCCCCAAAGTTGAGGTGACTTGAGCTTAATGGCCTCAAGCCCCTGAGGGGTTCAGAGTGATGAACCCTAGCTTTAGCCCTGCCCAGAAGGTGCCTCAGTTCAGGAGAGGAGACTGTGATGATTCTTCTTGTGGAATCTCTTCTTTTCAGCTTCTGTCTACTTGTTGGAGGGGTTTTGGGAGGATAGAGATCAGGAGTTAATGAAAGAAAGGTTTTCTTGGGATCAGGACCCAGTCAAAGACTGAACCTTCTCAGTAGCTGTCTCAAAGCCAGAGCCTTGGCTCCAACTGCCTCTCTCTGGGTTCCTTTCCTTGGGATTCCAAATCTTCTCAGCCCATCACCCGCTGCTGCTGGAATCTTTGCAGCCACTCCAGGCTTTTTCCATTTCCAAAAGGTCTCTGGGTTTTCTTCTCTCCCACAGTGGGCAGGGACTCCTTAATTTTTTCTTTCTGCACATACTTTTTTTTCCCTTTGTACTCAAGATTTCCCTGATCCCATGTCCACCATTCTAATTGTTTCATCATAGTACCTCAGTTTCTATGAAGAGCAGAGGCCCCAAATGATCATTTTGAAGGGAGGCTTGCAACTTCTCTTTTTGTGATAGTAGAGGTAGATCTGGCTTGACTAATCCATCTGCTTATATACCTATAAGGGTCTTCTGTGTACTTAGCCCCATGCTTAGAGATGAGGGCGAATCACAGATGTAAGAGACAGACGCTACCCTCCATAGTAACATAGTTTAGTAGGGAAGACCAGACAGAGAAACGAGACATATGGAACAGTTGTGTGATTAGTGCCAAATCAGAGGTACTGATGGAAACGGCTATAGAAGCAGATTTGAAAAATAGATTATGTTAGCCTGGGCTGCTTGAGGAAAGGCTTCATGATCATTGAAGAAGGAGTGGATTCAAATAAGTAAAGAGGAGAGATAGCAAAGGGAATGAAATGAAGAAATAGTGGTAGGTGTCTTGTAATGTACATAGTGTTTTGGGGGGAATAGTGAGGACATCTACCCACCACAACCTCAGCACCTTTTAAAGAGGAAGTGTGGAATAGTACAAAGAGAAATGGTCCAGGATACTAGAGAGAGCTCAGGACTTGAAGTCAGTATGATCTGAGTTCAAATCCTGATTCATAGAGTTAACAGTGGTATGACCCTTGGCAAGTTACTCAACCTTTGTTTGTTTCATTTTCCTCATCTGTAAAATGAGGGACTTGGGCTTGATGATATCTAACATATTTTCCAGTTGTAGATATATGATCCTATAAGATCTGGCTCATAGCATGGTACTTGGCATATAGCACCAACTACAAACTTTTTCATTCATTATCCCTTTAAACTTCATAGTTAATTTGACATAATCCAATTTCCAAAATCCAAAATCATGGTCTCTGACTTCTTTTTCTAACTGCTTTATTGTGAAAAAGTATGTGACCTTCATGCAATTTATACTTTTATACAATTTCCCTCTCAATTTTATTATTGTTGGCAACAAATTAGTCCCTATTTGTACTCAGTAATAACCCAAGCTCTGTAGTTCTGTGGGCAAATGCCCCCTTCTTTCCTATCCTCATCATCTCTTTTCTGGGCTATTGTAGTTTAGCTGGCTGGTTGGTCTCCCTACCTTGAATAATTCCCCACTTCTGTTTATCCTTCATTCAGCTGTCAAATTAATCTTTCTAAGGAGATAATCTGACCATGTCACTCTCCCATATTCAATGAACTCCACTGGTTCCTTATCATCTCCTGGATCAAATATAAAATCCTCAGTTTGGCAATCAAAGTGCTTCACAACCACATCTCTTCCTACCTTTGCAGTCTTCTTATACCTTTCTCCTTATCATGCACCCTGTGATACAGTGACAGCTTCCTCCTTGCTGTTCCATGCACCGGACATTTTATCTACAGATTCTGGACATATTTGATGGCTGTTTCACATTCCTGGAGCACTCTTCCTCCTCATCTTCACCTTCTAGTTTCTTTAGCTTTCTTCAGTTCCCAGTTAAAAAAAGGCTTTCTTTTTTTCTCATCTTTTCTTCATCCCTCTCTCCTTCCCTCCTAACCTCCCTCTTATTCCTCTTGCTCCCCACTTCCTTCCTTCCTTCCTTCCTTCTTTCCTTCCTTCCTTCCTTCCTTCCTTCCTTCCTTCCTTCCTTCCTTCCTTCCTTCCTTCCTTCCTTCCTTCCTTCCTTCCTTCCTTCCTTCCTTCTTTCCTTCCTTCCTTCCTTCCTTCCTTCCTTCCTTCCTTCCTTCCTTCCTTCCTTCCTTCCTTCCTTCCTTCCTTCCTTCCTTCCTTCCTTCCTTCCTTCTTTCCTTCCTTCCTTCCTTCCTTCCTTCCTTCCTTCCTTCCTTCCTTCCTTCCTTCCTTCCTTCCTTCCTTCCTTCCTTCCTTCCTTCCTTCCTTCCTTCCTTCCTTCCTTCCTTCCTTTTTCTTTTTCCAAGACTGAAGAGTAGTAAGGGCTAGGCCATTGGGGTTAAATGACTTACCCAGGATCACACAGCTAAGAAGTATCTGCGCCCAAATTTGAATGCAGGTTCTCTTGATTCTAGGCCCAGCACTATATCCATTGTGCTACCTAGATGCCGCCAGAGAAACATTTTTAAAATTCCCCCTAAATGTGAGTGCCTTTCTTCTGTTGATGATCTTTAATTTATTCTGTATGCATGATGTTTATATTTAGTTGTTTTCATGTTGTCTCCCCCAGGAGACTGTGAGCTTCTTGAGGGAGGGATTGTCTTATGCCTCTCTTTGTCTACCAAGAGGTTCGCATAGTGCCTGGCACATAGTAGGTGCTTACTGACTGAACGATCACTAGGATCTATAGACCAGGATAGCCACACTCACTTCATCATGTCAGAATATTCAACCAGTAGAATCTTGCTATTAAACTGAGCAAGAAAATTACTGGGTTTAAAAATCTGAGGATCTGTGTGACTTTACTACTTACCTATCTGGGCCATAGATTCTTCAACTGTGAAATGAGGGTGGCCTAAGGTCCCTTTTAAAGCTAAGTCTATGATGTATGATTCTAAAGTTCATGTAGTTTTCCTCAATTCTCCCAGCTATCACACATAACATGGTATATTCTTGTGCTCACGCTGAAACCCTACTTGGAATTTAATTTTTTTCCTCTTCTCTTGCCTGTCTGGAGGCTACTCTTTCCTTTAGGGTCTGGTCCATGCACCTCCTCTGTGAACCCTTTTCTGACCAGTCCAGGCCACAGTGCTCTCTCTTCCCTGACCTTTTAGAACACGTCCAGCCTAAACCACCCAATAGTACACTTGGTTTTATTGTCTTGCTTGTGCTCTGATTGCATCAAGGGTGAGTGTCACCAGTCTGAGAGCGCCAGGAGCTTGAACACGGCGTCTTCTCCTTCTCTTGTCTCCCTTCACTTTCCTCCCCCTCCCAATTCTTCCCCCTAGCTCTGGGTTCAGGCCAGGCATACGATAAGCACTGATTGGAATCTGAGCTCACCAGGGAGGAAATCTAAGCTTCTCCTTAGACGTCCCAAGTGGTTAAATACAGAGCACAGTTTATAATAATGAGACAAGTTTCTTGTTGCCAAAGGGAACATTAATGGAAGATGAGTGATTGAGGGAATTAGACTGCCTCCTGAAGAATGGCTCTCATTAAGAGAATCTAGCTCCTTGACTGGCCCTTTGAAATAGGTCTTTGCCTGGGAGTAACCATTACTTGCACATGTTGTCAGAACTGCTGGTGACTCATTGCCATTGGGACAATTCTTCTTTCTCCTCAACTAATGATGGAATTTCCTGGGTTCTGTTGGACCTGGGTTCGAGTCTTGCTCTTATCATTTCTGAGCACTATCTTAGGGGAGTTATGTCCTTTTCCTAAGCTTCAGTTGCCTCATTCCTAAACATTCATTGAGCACCTAACACAGGACCTTCTGGGTTATCACGTAATGGATGGAAATTGATGGAAAACGTGGAGGAAAAATCCTGACTAAATCTAGACTAGGGGGTTTACAGGGATTAAATGAAACAGATGATGGTCCTTTTGCAAGTTTGGAGAGCAGAGGGCTTGGAATGATAAGAATTTTGGACTAGGAGTGAGCTGGCTTTGAATCCTGCCTGTCACTAGATTAAGTCATTCAACCTGGGTGTTAGTTTCTTCATTTGTAAGAATGGGGATAATGTACCTTCCTCACAGGGTTTTGGGAGGATCCTTGGAAGATTAATTTCTATCTAGTATTTTGTAGGCCATAAAGCACTAAGTAAATGAATATTATTATTAATATTATAACTAATAATATCATATATACCAATTATAAAATGGAGAGGTAGTCTGATATAATAAAGAGTGGGTTGACCTCAAAGCCAGAAAGATCTGTGTTCAAGATCTGCCAATGAAATACTGGTTGTGTGACCCTGGGCAAGTTAATGCCTCAGAGTTGGGGTTAGGCTAAGTTGATCTGATAAAGATGCATCTTGTAGGTTTCCCCATGGAGGAAGATCTGATGAGGCAGGAAGATACAGACTTTGAAACAGAAATATTTTCTTTGGTCAAGTCCTCCTAGTAGATGGAAGTCATGTAAGGATTTTTATGGCAAGTGCATGTAAAATTTTAAAAAATTATCTCGTCTAAGTAGCTATCTATAATCTCTTCTCCCCAGACAGAAATTAGCCCTCTCCATTTTAAACTTCCATAATATCTTGTTTGTATGTTTCTTTTTCTTGTTTCCCATATTCTATCTCGCATCACGAAAGGTAGCGTGTGATAGTGGAGCTATCATCTACAGCCCAAATATGTCATTTAACCTCCAAGTGTGATAGGTACCGCTAAGACTATATATTAATAGAGGAGTTGCTGATTTGCATCTCTGGATAGATCTTCTGATTCCAGGGAAATCATAGGTCTGGATGAAATAATAACAAAGGAAAAATAATACCAAAGATTTGAGTATGTGCATAGGACCACTGATTTAGAGAAGGGCAGTTAGGTAGCCCAGGGAATAGAACATTGGACCTAGAGTCAGGAAGATCTGAGTTCAAATGTGACCTCAGATACTTACTAGCAAGTCCCTTCACCCTGTTTGCCTCAGTTTTTTGTCATTTGTAAAATGAGCTAGAGAAGTAAATAGCAAACCATTTCAGTATCTTTGCCATGAAAATTCCAAATGGGGTCTTGAAGAATCTGAAATGACTGAACAGGAACAGATTTAGGGCTGGAAGAGACCTTGCTAGTCCAAACTAGTACAACTCCATTATTTTACAGATGAGGAAACTGAGGTCCAGAGAAGTTAAGTGACTTGCCCAAAGTCACCATAGGTGATGTGATAGCCAGGACTGTACTACAAAACTACAATAGACTGTGAATTTCTTTCTTTTTTTTTTTAACCCCTTACCTTCCGTCTTGGAGTCAATACTGTGTATTGGCTTCAAGGCAGAAGAGTGGTAAGGGCTAGGCAATGGGGGTCAAGTGACTTGCCCAGGGTCACACAGCTGGGAAGTGTCTGAGGCCAGATTTGAACCTAGGACCTCCCATCTCCAGGCCTGGCTCTCAATCCACTGAGCTACCCAGCTGCCCCCTGTGAATTTCTTAAGAACAGGGGCAAGGTCTTATAGATCTTTGCCTCTACGCAGGAGGTGGCTGAAGAAACATTAATCAAATTGATTTTTAAAAAGACAAAGAAGGATTCACATACAAATTGGTAAATGGATGAGCAAAGTAAGACATGTGTCAGTTCTGTTCAGCAGAAAAAATGGATTCCCCATCAACATTTTGAATAGGAATGAAATTACTCTTTGCCAAGGGCACTAGTGAATTCTATCTCCTACTCTGCTCAGGTCAGGTTGGTTTTCACCGGCATCTTGATTTTTCAAATTAGAGTGGACTAGAGTGAACCCCAGTTTCAAGAATTTTGTGGCATCTCTTTAGAGACAACTTGAAGGTTCAAATTTCATTTCTCCAAGTTTCCTTACAACTAAAATCCCGAATCTTGACATATATACTTCGAAAGGTGAATCAGTTTCTCATTCTGGAAAATGGGAAAGTTTGAATGTCTACTATTAATTTACTTAGGTAGAAGGGTACATGCTATTTCACAGTTTCAGTCATTTATTGAAGATTCTGGTCTTCCTACCCAACCCCCAATTTTTCTCCAGCCACCAGCTGCCTTTGTATTATTGGTTTGGAGCCAAAAAGTCACTGGATGCCCTCAAATTTCTCCTGAGTTGGAATCTGTCTTCTCTTAGGCTCAGCCTGCTTTCTTTGGGTCAGGAATTGTGATTTCCTTGGGCTCCAAAACATTAATCGTGCTGGCTCAGAAACTGTGCAGTTTTGCCTAAAGATAAAGAAACTGTGTGGGAGGAATGATCGTGAGACACAAGAATTGGGGGTGGGGGGAGGTAGGGATAATGCCCAGCTGTTGTACTGACCCCCTCACCACCCACCATGCACTCAGGCTGATGGCATATCAGGTGATCTGGGTAGAGAAAGTTACTTCCAGGCAATGTCTTGTCAGCAATTTCAGGAAATACAGGGCCCTGGGTTAGGATTTTAAATATAATTCTCTCCCTTCCTCTCCTCCCCCATTCCCCGGGGGATCGCTATGCATTGTGACAGTTCTTTCCCTATGCTAAAATGCTGTCTCTGAGAAAAATGTGAAGGCAATAGACATTTCAAACACCGGCATTGAGCTCCCCTGGAGTACAGGCTCTTTCTGTACAGGGGGTATGGTGGAAAGAGCATTTGTTGGATTTGGGGTTAGAGGTCTTGGGTTTAAATTCTGATTCTGTTTTTGGTGACCTCAAACATGGGCCTCAGTTTTCTACTCTGTAAAATGGGGGGTGGTTATACTAGATGACCTCTAAGGTCTTTTTTTGGCTCTAAATCTATGACCCATTAATATTGATAATCCCTAAAGTTCCTTCTAGGTCAGAGTCCTATGATCCCCCTCTGACAACTCAGCTCAGGGGTTTCCCAGCAATTAGGAACCTGTGGGGATACTGAGTACACATGCTTTTGGGAAAGGAATTCTAGCCACAAATTGTAGCTTTTCTTTTCACAGGAATCAGAGACTGTCCACTATAACTTTGACCCTTGCTGCTCATTGCTTGAACTATTGCTATCCCTGGCTCTGAAGATACCAAAGTGACCTTGGACAGACTCATGGGGCCCCAGTTTTCTCATCTGTAAAATGAGACCGTTGGACAAGGTAAACCCATTTTCAGCATTAAAATCTATTACCCTATGATTCAAACAAGTCTTTTCAGCTCCACTCCCCTTACCAATCCATCCTTTAGATTGCAACCGGCCTACTTTTCCCTGGGCATTTGGCAAATTATACATAAATCTGACCATGTCATTCTGCTTACAAGCTTCCAGGGACTCGCTTTTGCCTACCAAGTGAAATGAAAAATCCTTTCCCTGGATTCCTAATTTGGTGATTATTTTTTTTTTTGCCCTTTTAATCTTATCACCTAGTCAGTCAACAAACATTTATTAAGCATTTATTATGTTCTAGGCCTGTGCTAAGTGCTTAATTTTATATCTATGTTCCAAAAAAAAAAAAAGAAATACTTGTGTTCCCTTATACATCATGACAATAATGATAAGCCTTTACACAGTACTTAAAGGTTTGCAAAGTGCTTTCCATCTCTTATCTCATTAATTCTCACAGTGACCTGGTGATGCAGGTATTACAATTATCTTCATTTTATAGGAAATTGGGGCCATGAGAGATGAAATATTTTTTTCCCTAGAGTTATCATCATCTGGTTAGTAATGATTTGAAAACAAGTCCCTTGAAAGGTACAAATAGAGATTTTTTTCAACTGAAGAAATAAAAGCCACATATAGACATATGAAAAAATGCTCTGTCACTACTGATTAGAGAAATGCAAATCAAAATTTCTGAGATATCTCATACCTAGCCGATTAACTAAACTAATAAAAGGGCATAAAGACAAATGTTGGAGGGAATGTGGCGAAATAGGAACATTAATGCACTGTTGGTAAAACTGCAAACTGATACAACTATTTTGGAGAGCAATTTGGAATTATATCCAGAGAGTTACAAACTTGTACACACCCTTAAACTCAGCAATATCAATGTTGGGCCTGTTTCTCAAGGAGATCAGGAAAAAAGGGAAAGAATTTACATGGTCCCAAATATTTATAGTAGCTCTCTTTGCTGTGGGAAAGAATTGGAAATGAAAAGGATGTTCATTGGTTAGGGAATGGCTGAACAAATTGTCATAAATGATTGTGATGGAATTCTACTGAGCCATAAGAAATGATGAACAGATTTAAAAAACTTGGAAAGATCTACATGAGATTATGAAGAGCCAAACGAGTAGAACCAAGAGAACATTATATATAGGTACAGAATTATTAGTTGAAGAATAATTTGCGAATGCCCACCTCCAGAGAATGAATTGATAAACAGAAACACAAAAGACATATAAAAGTCTTCCTGGTGCCAAGTCCAGTATTCAATCCACCATACCATGCTGCCTTCCTTGGACTGAATACTTAAAAAAAAGTGACTTCTGATGTTTGTGGAAAGGAGAGGGAAAAGGATTCTAAAAGGACCTGGGCTCTAGATGGAAAGATCTTAGGAGACAGGCAGTGGAAGTCTGCAATCCTACAAAGAACTCAGTAGGGGAGACTGAAGATAGCATCTTCCAGATCCGATTAGAAGGGTTAGTGCTTTATATCTTGGATGTCTGGTAGAACAAGCACATGCAAGAGGATATGAATGAGCAGCAAAAAGTGCTCACAAAGCTAATTGGTTGGGCCACATTAGGAGACAACAACACACTGAAGGATCAGAATTTGGGGTGTCTGAGAGTGAGACTATTTTATACATTGGGCTGCTCCAGCCGAGTTATAATCTAAGTGGAGGTGGTTGGGGCAGAAAGGGTGCTAGGAGGGGAAAGAAATCTTGGACACTTGTTCATCCTTTAGGAGGGTAGTCATTATGGTGATTTTAGGATGTAGAGGACAATTGCTGAAGGGTAAATTGAGGCATTAAGGGACTCATAAATCCTGGAAAAAGAAGGAGGTCTTTCCTATTGTGTGATATCACTTTCACAGGTGCTGGGAGATTGGTGAGGATTCAGAAAAATGAGCTGGACTAAATAATTAAGCATGTATTTGTCTGAGGGACTTGGTACCTTTGCTAAGCAAATCATCACTTTCTGTAGTTTTATATTAAATATATGTATATGTGAATTTGATAGTGAAATGTATGTGCTTCAATACTTCAAGGATTTGTGATTTCATATGAATGGGTGCTTACTTCTACCAATGCAGAACATAACAACTTTATAGCTTAGTATATGGTCTTCAAGGACTATAATTTAAAAAAAAATTCTTCTTCCTGAAGGAAACTGAAGAGTGACTTCAATGAACTTGTCCTCAGAGGATAGAAACATGGTCCACATTAGAAACCATTTGAGATTGGTCAGATCTCCTGAAGTTTGCTCCAGGTTGGCATAATCTTCAAGAACCTTGGGTAATTTTCATGCCACAATGAAGTTGGAGGAGGACATTACACTACACCCTTTGGAGGAGTTGCAGTCACATCTATGTGTTCAGGCGCCTGTGCTTTGCAGGAAGTATTATGCCTGTTGATTGCCATGGAAAAGTGGGAGCAAACTTGAGGTGTTAAAAATTATCTTAAGCATTTGGCTCCATGTGTGTATGTGTGTGTGTGTGTGTGTGTGTGTGTGTGTGTGTGTGTGTGTGTGTGTGTGTGTGTGTGTGTGTGTAAGTAAACACTTTTAGTGAGCAAGAAAAAAAATCTCATGAAATTCTAGTTCACAGAGTGAAAAAAATGGGGGGAGGGCAGGAAAGAACTAAACATATAAATTGGGAATTCACTGATCATTTCAATTTGATAATTTGGAAATTTCTTTGAAGATCACAGGGTTTCATTTGATTTATCTTCTACTTGGCCAGCATAGGGCAACATGTTTCACAACCTAAATTATCTGTCACATAAGGGCTTCAGGGATTTGATGCTTTCATGCATGAGGTTGTGAGAATATATAAAATAATATTCTTTACTGAGGAGATCAGGGACATATGGACTCCACTTCTAGAGGGAAGACTCGTTTGATAAATGCTACCATGTTTTGGGGTAGCTGGGTGGGGTACAGTGGATAGAGCACTGGGAATTAGGAAGATTTATCTTCACGAGTTCAAATCTGGCCCCACACTGTTACTAGTTGTATGTTCCTGGGTAGGTTACTTTACCCTGTTTCCCTCAGTTTTTCATCTATAAAATGAGCTGGAGAAGGATATGGCAAACCACTCTAATAGCCTTGCCAAGGAAACTTTCAGTCACAAAGAATCAGGCATGACTGAAAGAACTGAACAATAATAAACCAAGCTTTAGCAGGATTTAATGGATTGAAAATAATTGTGGGAAGGAAATTAGGTTTTTTGCAATTCTGATGGGGATAATTTCATCATTTGGGGGAATAAAATAGATTATCAGTGCATATTAGATTAATGGGAAAAAAGAGTTTCGTACCTCTATAGAAGTGATACATATTAAATCTGATGAAGATGTCCTCCGGCAACTGTGTGAGCCTAACATAGGTGATTATCTCCAGGTGGAACAATTTTTTTCCCATGGTCTGTGAATGGTTTGTGTGGCCAGACTTGAAAATGGGCTAAGAATTTCACTATTTAAGGGTCCTTGGTCACTTGTATTATTTAGGGTTTTTTGGGTAAGCACATGGACAAGCCTTGGGATTAGCCCTAAATTAAATGTTATCATGCTCCCTCACTCCCAAGATGGAAAGAAATTCCTATTAGTGATAGTGGAATCTGGTACTCAGTAGGTAAGAGTAGTTACAACAGATAAGGAGGGCATGACTATTTCAGCTTAAGTGTTGCTATATCTCTTCTGTAGGTCTGATATTATCAAGATGGATGTGAGCCTAATCATGAGCTTTAATCATGAAGGTGATGGAAGAATTTAAAGAGATTTTAGAAACTGACTTCTAGGTAAGTACATGAACTCTGAAGGGTAAATTTCACAAGGTATATGACTTAATGGGATATTTGAACCAGTGCATTACTATTTACCAATGAGAAGCTGCCAATTTCTTTCTCAATAGGTTGATCTGTGCATAGAAAATTTCAGAGACGGAAGCATTCTTGCAGTGAGGCTTTAAAGGAACTGAATGATGAGGTCATTTCAGAAGATAACTGTACTAGGTTCTGTTATGGATGGTTCTGTACTAGAAGAGTATCATCAGAAAGTAGACAGAGCTGACACATAGAGAATGGAGTGGTAAGAAAACCCAAGGTGGGAACATATTTGAAGGAAGGACATATTGCCAGGAGAACAAGATTACTCTGCTGTCACCTGGTCATGTCTCTTTTTTTAAGCCAAGGAAGAAGGGTCCACCAATATGATATGGGTCATGAATGCAACTTACCTAAACGCCCGCAGGTCACATGAAACTGCCAGTCAATTTTCACAATCTTATGAAGCTGTCTCATCCCTTTCATTATGAGAATGAGTTGTCTAATCTGATTTAATAATCTTGGTTATGCATCAGCTATGGATAGGGGATCTGGGATAGAAAACTTGGTCTGCCCATGTATCACAACTGAAAAGAGGAATCTATGGAAAAGTCAGATAACTAAGTAATTTTTCCAGATTACCTTTTTAAATACCAGAACTCATAGTTAGAGACTAGAAGTAAAGAATGAGCCATTCACTGCTAGGATAATAGAATCCTAAGACTATTTGGGACTTTTGTGGTTTGGACTAAAGATACTTTGATTAGAGATTGAATGCTGGTGTCATTGCTTCCTTTTGGGGAGATTAATCTATGTTGTGGAAGGAATAACTGTAATTTTGGATTTGCTGCAAGCTAGAAGAGAAATCATTATCCCCTCAGAAGGTAGGCATCCCAGGGACTTCCATGGCAAATAACTGGGAGGTCATCTGCACCTTGTGCAGTCATCACCTTTAATAAATTTGATGACAATACAAGCTATTAGATTAAATTAAAAAGAGGGAGAATTAAGCATTGATAGGGATAATAAGGTTAGGGAGATGGTCACTTTGCTCCTGAAAAAAGACTAACAGGAATGGGATATTTGTTGTTTGTACACAGAGAAAACGTGATCAGGAAGCGCTGTCCCAAGGCCACTGGATTGGTTCTCAGAAGATGAGGAGCAATAAGAGAACCACAAAGTCTGATATAGGCCAAAACATTCACACTTTTGGAGGGATGATGGATGGAGACAATGCAGAGATTCGGGTCTCAGATTTTCCTGAACAACAGCTGCTGTTTACTGAAATGAAAGCATAAAAGTAATGACAAAACCGTAAACAATTATTATGGGATTGGGGCCAGAAGTTACAATGACTGCAGGGAGCAGGGGAGGCACTTTGCACTGTGTTGAGACTGATGTAACAGTTATAGAAGGTGCTGCATGACTTTCCTCAGATCAGGGAAGCAAAGGGTATTTGAGGAATGGGACAAAACACAACCCGGTGATGCAAAATTAGGATGATTTGGATCCTTGTGTTACCCTAGTAATCCTGTGAGGAAAGAGGTCCCTGGCCAGGGTTATCAATGCTAAGCAAATTAGCAGATTACAAACAGCTGAGGAGAGCCAACACCATGGACAACACAGTCAGAATCTAGAAAACTAGAAAGAAAGGCTAGAATGATGAGGCCAGTCTATAAGATGAAATGTACTAGAGAAAAATATAATATTTTATACTTGGGTTCCCAAAATTGACTGCACAAGAATAGGATGGGGGAAGTGTGGCTAGGCAACAGTTTGTGTGAATTTTTAATGTATTTGGTGAACCACAAGCTCAATGTGAGTCAAAGATGTTAATGAATGCAGAAGCCAAAAAAAGCTAACTTACTTTTTTGGACTTGGTTCTGCGATTTCGTCTGTTGGGGAGGGGAGATGTCCTAGAGTTTGGGGGAGGTGGAGCTCCATTCCTGATAGGAAAGCTAAGACAGTTGCCTATAATTTGTAATCTTAGAAAGCTCTGTGGGTATAATAAAAAGTTAAATGACTTGCTCAGGGTCACACAGTCAGCATGTGTCAGTGTTAATCTTCAAATCTCACTATTCCTGATTTTAAGGCCAGCCCACCAGCTCTCTATGGCACTGGCTCTTGACTTTATTCTGTTAAGGTATAGGATCCAGAACAAGTGATTCTGCCTGGCGAGAGTCCCTTCTGTCAGATAGATGAGAGGGGCAAGGTAGACAGAAATAGCTAGAATAAATGACCAATGAACTGATGATAGAACTCTGCCACCAAAGGGACTATTAACTTCTTGGGGTTTACTTTGCATCTAGCTTGCTCAGGACTGTTATATCCAAAAGGTACATCCTTGCTCTAGTTTGGTGCATTTGAAAAGAGTCTAGCTCTATTGTTCATCCAACTATAAAACAATATCGTCCCTAACTATTATAATTCTAGACTTGTCTGTTTTTCCTGAAACTATCATGAATGCTGCTCTGTGTAATAATTAAAATAGTTGAGGTCATAAACTGTAGTGATTAAAATAGTGGATGAGTAAATTGTGACCGCAAAGATATGTTTTTTATATTAAAAATAAAGTGGTCGCCAGGGGAATATTCCCAATTATGAAATATACCCAAGTCAACTGGGTTTTATAGAGATTTTAATTAATTACAATGAGGAATTAAAGAAAGAGAGAAAGAGAGAAAAAGAGGGAATAATGAGAAAGGGATAAGCTGGCCCTGGCCAGTCCTGGCCAACCCAGGCCTAAGCCCTAAGAGAAAAGATCAGTCAGTCCTTAATCACTCACTACAAGATCTGTCCAAGCAAGAATATAGACACCAGTTCAGCCAGCCATCCTTCTCCAGAGAGGGATTCTTCTGACTGTCTTCAAGAGATTTTCCTCAAGAGACTCTCCCAAGAGACTCCTTAGAGACTGCTTTTCAACAGACTGTCCTCTTTAGGAGACTGTCATCTCCTTATAAAGGGAATTTTCTCCTATGTCACCTCCCCTAACTTCTTAAATCTACCAACCACAGTAGCCACTTTTCAAAGGACAGACCATTCTTAGTTCACACCTGAGTAGACTAATCTTTTTGAGTAATTCACACCTGAGTAGACTAGAATCTCTGAGTAAGTTTTCACCTCTTTGCTCCTTGTAAGTTCACAAGTTGCCTGACCTTTATAGGTACTTAGCACCCTTTTGTATTAGTCCTAAAATAGGCATAGCTTAAGAACTTTTGTCCCACTATAAGTATGGGTTTAAGTACTTTTCATTGTTCAGCAAGGAGTTTCTTCCCCTAAAGCAGGCTTAAGTACTGGTGGAGTAGAGGTATTCACATTCCTGATCTAAGTAGAGTTCTCACATTCCTGATCTAAGTTCCTTCATTGCCCAAATGGAGAATGGTCCCAATGGGGAATTTTTAAGGTTTACAATCATAACCCTATGAAGTAGGGTTTGAGAATTTTTAAGGTTCACATCTGCTATGGATGGAAAATTGTGGAGAAGAGAAATAAGATAGGCAGCAAAGCTGATAGGTACATCTGTCTTTGTGTTTATTTTCATGTATGCCATTGGTCATTAAAATATTGCCATAAACTTTAGTTAGGTTTTAAGAGAGTGTGACTGTTTCTGTTCCTTGAGATTTAGAACTGGACCAACACACCTGTCAATGAAGGAAATACGGAATCTCAGGAGACTTAGAAGGTGTTCTTTTAGAGACAAGGAGCATATTGGGCCAATGATGCACATTCCAGTTTGAGATAGCTAAGGTTCTTGGTTTCTTGTGGTGAGAATGTGAAGCTGGAGCTCCATACTAGGTGTAGGCAGGGAGGTAGGGAACAACTGGTAGAAGCAATGCTCTAGAGGAGAAGCTTATGGTAATTATGAGGCACACAGGGTCAAGACAGGAGGTTTCTGATTTTAACAGTAGCTGAAGAATGTTCAGAATACCCCAACTGATCTATGGGAAACTCACAATTTTAGGGTGTAGGGAAACTCATATATGCTGCTGAATGGAGCTGAAGAAAATCATGAAACTGTGCTAAGTGGGTACACAACAAAAACACCCATCTCCCCTATCTTAAAAAAACCCATTTGATGCCTCCATCCCCATTATAATCCCATATTGCTCCCCTCTTTTATGTGGCTAAACTTCTTGAGAAGGCTGTCTGTAATCAATGGCTCTACTCCCTTCCTGACTCTGTTCTCTCTAAAGTTACTAGTGATCTCATAATTGCTGAAACTAATGCCCATTTCTCAATTCCTATTTTTCTTGACTCTGGAGCCTTTGACAACACCAATCACCTCCTTCTCCTTGATACTCTTCTCTCTAAGTTTTTTAACACTTATCTCTCTTGGTACTCTTCCTACCTCTCAGACCTCATTTTCTTAGTCTCCTTTAATGTATTTTATTTAGTTCATGCTGGTCAGCTGTAAGTGTCCCTCAAGGCTCTCTTCTAGACTCTCATCTTCTCCCTCTCTGTAATTTTATTTGGTGATTTCATCATCTCCCATGGATTCAATATCACTATGTTGATGGTTCTCAGACATACTTATTCATCCTTAACTTCCCTCTTAACCTCTAGACTTATATCTCCAATCACCTATTAGATATATCAAACTGAATGTCCTGTTGACATCTTAAATTCAAGATGGCTAGATCTAAACTTATTATTTTTCTCCCTAAGCCATTTCTTCTTTCTATCTTTCCTATTACTGTGGAGTACACTCTCAATGACTTAGGTATTCTCTGGGTCCCATTAAAAAACAAATAAACAACTTCTTCTATCTTAGAATCAATATTGAGTACTGGTTCTAAGGCAGAAGAGCAGTAAAGAGTAGGCAATGGAGGTGAAGTGACTTGCTATGGGTCACACAGTGAGGAAGTATCAGAGGCCATATTTAAACCCAGGATCATCTGGCTTCAGACCTGGCTCTTTATGCCCTTTGGGTATCATTCTTGACTCATTTGTAGCATCTTTTGTATATTCCTCCCTTAGCTCCTCTTATACTTCCATCACCTCAGTACCAACTTTTCCCCTGGACTATTTGAATAACTTTTTGGTTTGTTTCCTTGCTTCTGGTTTCTCCTCACTCTAGTCCATCTTCCACTTAGCTAGCATACTTGGTTTTCCTAAAGTGAAGAAGATCTTACTCTCCTACTAGAAATCAAATCTAGTGGTTCTTTATCACCTTTAGTATCAAATATAAAGAACTTGAAAGTCTTGTTCTTGTTTTTGCTCTTCTTCTTCACCTTCTGACTTAGAAGTTATTCTAAATATTGGTTCCAAGGAGAAAGAGAGATAAGGGCTAGGCAACTGGGTTTAAGTGCCCAGGGTTGTACAACTAGGAAGTGTCTGAGCCCAGATTTGAACCCAAGTTCTCCTGTCTCCAGGTCTGGTGCTCAATCCACTGTATAACCTATCTGCTGCTCCTTTAGAGTCTCCTTACATCTTATTCTACCCAGTATACTCTGGGATCCAGTGATGTTGGCCTCATTGTTGTTCCTCCATCAATATCCTCCATCTCCCAACAATGAGCATTTTCATTGGTTATTCTTTTGCCTGGGATTTCCCCCCTCATCATCTCTGCCTCCTGTCTTATTTTGAGCTTCTTTCAGGTCTCATCTAAAATCATTCCTTGTACAAGAAACTTTTCTTGATCACTCCATAATGCTAGTGCCACCTTTTAATTAACTATCTCTATCTTATCTGTATGGATTTTGTTTGTACATAGTAGTTTGCCATGTTGCTTCCCTCATTAGCCTGGAAGTTTCTTCTTCTGTTTTTTTTTCTTAAATAAACCTTATCTTCCATCTTAGAATCAATACTATGTATTGGTTCCAAGGTAGAAGAGTGGTAAGGGCCAAGCAATGGGGCTTAAGTGATTTGCCCATGGTTACACAGATAGGAAGTGTCTGAAACCAAATTTGAACCCAGGACCTCTCATCTCTAAGCCTGGCTTTCAATCCACTGAGCCATCTAATTGCTCCCAGGCTGGAAATTTCTTGAAGGTAGAGATTATTTTTTTTGCCTTTCTTTGAATCTGCAGGGTTTAGCATAGTATCTGATATATAGTAGGCACTTAACAAATGATTACTGACTTGCCAAGGATGAAGAGGCTGGAACTGGTTTTCCCATTTAGCAGGAAGAAACAAAAGTAATGCAACAGCATTATGTCTTATCTACTTTATAATTATTCTCACATGGTAATTTTTTTCTTCCCAAAGTCAACTGGGTGGTAAAGTGGCAGGCACCTCTAGTCATGAAGAACTGAATTAAAATTCAGTCTCTGACATTTATTAGCTGTATGACCCTGGGCAAATTACTTAACCCCTATTTCCTTAGTTTTCTTGTCTATAAAATGGGGATAATAATAGCACCTACTTTCTAGGGTTGCTGTCAGAATCAAATGAGCAAAGCCTTGTAAAATACTTAGCACAGTCCTTGGCACACAGTAACTACTATATAAATGTCAGGCTCTCATAAAAATATCACTTTTGCAAAGCAAAAAGTCTGTTAGGGAAACTTATGATATAAGCATAACTCTATGAAGTATAATGTTAACTTAAAAGTTTCCAAACTGATCTGAGGAAACTTTACCTTAAAAATCTATTATAGTATTTGTGTTTTTCTTTCTCTTGCTTGAAGAACTATTTTTTGTCATTGTTAATTGCGTTAGAAGCTTTGGAGAGAGCTACAAACTCCATAGGTACAGAGTGATAGATCAGCTATAGATAGAAAACCACCATGACTAGTTGGACTCAGGTGATGCTGACGTAGAGAAGGGGATAGTCAATCAGAAACATAATTTTTATGCAGATATTTTATAGCTTGCAAATAAGTGTAAGAAATTTAACTTTGGAATTTGTTTCTTTCTATTTGCTTGCCATTCTATTTTCATCTGGATTCCATGCATTGAATCAAAACAATTCTATTTAGTAGAATTGCTAAATTATAAAACCAAACTACTGCTAGAAATTATTATTGCTGATGAATCGTCATCCTACCAAAAGAGGGAAATTTATGGGAGTGTTTGTGAATGACATTTTGGAAGCCATAATAGTGACTCTGAGAAGCAAATCTGTTTGCTGATTAAGTCTCAGGTGGATATGTACAGAAGCAATGGGAAGGATTGGATATGTGGCCTCATGAAGGTGGTAGCTGTATCCTTCATAGGATTCTAACCTTTTCTTCCCTTGGACAGACAGCCTCCTTCCTCTTGACCATGGGGCCCGTCTCCTGTACTTCTTGGGCAACATGAAGACATACTACATGAATTGAGAATTCTGGACCCAAATTTTACCCAGGATCCAAACAGGATTAAAGAAAACTAGATATAGGAAAACAAACAAATCATGCAGAGAGTGTTTGTAATCCCAAGGCATGACACTCAATATTACATCGATTTGTTGAGCAGCTGGCATCTTTATGGTTTTGGTTTCTTAGGCAACTCCATGGTGAAAGAAAATTGGACCATAGCTGGAGTGCTGTGTTTTATTCTGGGTGCATTTTAAGGTTTACCAAGTGCTTTGCATATTTATCTCATTTGATCTTCACAACAATCCTGGTGCTATTATTATCCTCATTTTATAAATGAGGAAACTGACACATGAGAAAGGCTGGGTAAACTGCCACATAAGAATCAGTTGTAGGAACATGATAACTCTCATGCTTACTATCTTATCACTTAATTTCCATGAGCCTTAGTTTCCTCCTCTTTAAAATGATAGGGCACTTCCTACAGATGGTGACTATGTGTCTGTAACTTAGCTGAAGTCACTAAGCCCAATTATGATGAAGAGACCAGAGTGACTTTCCAAGATGTAGGGGCTACCCCATTTCAGTGGCAGGCAGGAATGAAATTTGGTGCAGGAGTAAGCTTCTACTTTAATTAGTGTGTGTATGTGTGTGTGTGTGTGTGTGTGTGTGTGTGTGTGTGTGTGTGTTTTAAATTGTCACAGATGATGAATAGTACATTTGGATAGTAGTTCTGATTTTTTTTTTAACTGCCCGATTCTCCTCCTTCCCAAATCTAACAGGGGTCCTGTATTTGGGACTATAGATTTGGGATACTTCATCAGAGAAGATGCAGTTGATACCTAGTTTGAAACTGGATTTAGAGAAAGGTCACATCCAAGATTAAGAAAATCAATTAGTGGGAGGTTGATTGGGAAGCCTGGGTTACAGTGTGAAATACTGTCAAATGTCAGATAATTCAAACTCTTTAGCCAATTGCTGCCTTCATGGTTACCTCAATTTCACTGAACTATTCTCAGCAAACATAGTGAGTCATACAAGAGGAGAGAGGGCTTTTCTAGACAACTTGGAGGAGGTTGGGAGAACTGTAGTCTGGTTTGGCCATATTCCCCTAAGCAATATGGCACAAGAAATAAATCGGATGGAGGCAGTGGATGGAGAAAGTTAAGGGATGGATAGTCCTAATGGTAGGTAGGTAGGGGTCAGACTGAGCTAAGAATTTGGCAAAAGTATCCTCCCTAAGAGAGGAGGAAACAGTGCTATATCACTCATATTTATCTTCTGGAATCTGCCTATGCATTGTAAAATGACCTGATGCACCATGGCTTCCTCACTTCCATATTTGAGGATCTGGAAGAAGTCCGACTGAATACAGCTAATGGGTTTGTTACTCTGTATGTAAAAAGAGATGGTTTCTAGGTCTTCCTTTGGATTTTCTGAAGGTATGGAGCAGACTACAGCAATCCCTGTGTTGGCGTTCAGGGGAGATAAGCAGCGACTGCATCTCTGCCCACTGTCATAGTCAAGTCTGGGTCCCAGTATTCATGATGGATTGTCCTTAAAATCCTCATGATACCTGGAGATGAGAATAGGGATAAAGGACCCATATAAAGAAAGACTAACCTCCAAGATGAGAAGATAATAGTTGGACACTTCATGAACAATTGTTTGAGTCTCCTGATCAGGTAGACTGCCCCATAATTTGTCACTGGTCCCACCTATTTTGGGATGGTGTTCCCATTTGCAATATCAACTCAGAAGGTAAAGATATCCTGGATGAGTAGATATTAGTTGGTCCTTCTCTGATAATGTGGTCTTTTGTAAGCATTCTTTCTCCCTGGACAGCACCACCACCTGCCTTCAGACAATGGTCTGAAGACAACTTCCAGACAGTGGCAAGAACCAGAGAACAGAAGGCAATGACTGGACTGGACAACAGCTTTGAACCATTTTTCTTTCTGAAATATCGATGATAATGATTTTACAAATGCCTCATACATATTTTTCTGTCTCTGTTTTGGATTGTATCAGTAATTCCTATGTTAACATGGCTTTGTGTTTGTGAGAGTGGGGTGCCTTTATGAGAACCAAAGCATGTATTTGGAAGGGGCTTCTGAGATGGTATGATACAGAATGATTGCTGTTCTTTACAAGTGCCCATAGGTTTCTTAATCTAGAATAATACATTTGAAACAAATGGTCCCTGTTCTTTTTGCCCTCTGATATAAAACAGTGATAATTTTTATCTGATTTGGTCATTTGGACTTTACCTGCTGCTCTGCACAGAGTTAATTTTCTTGGCATTATCCTTTGAATTCAGTACCTTTCAGGCACCAAAATGAATAGTCAAGGAATTAAATGGGTTAGTGAAATTGACTGGTAACTACATCCTTGTATTACTTTTGTGTGCAGCATTATTGGTTTGGATATTATGATTTTAGGAGTAGATGGGCTGTGTTTCTATTCCTCAGGATCAAGAACCAGGCTACCCTAACAAGGAAGATAATTATCTTCCTGTCCTCTGACCTGATTAGTCCATGTCTAGAATATCCGCTTAGCTCAGAACATCACATTTTAGGAAGGACATTGACAAAATATAGCACATTCAGAAGGTGAAGGTGAGGGTACTGGAGACAATGCCCAATGAGACTCCAGTGAAGGAACTGGGGATATGTAGCCTGGAGAAGAGAATGTTTGGGCATCACTTGATTGCTTTCTCTGAATATCTGAAGCACTATTAAGTGGGAGAAGAGTTTTGAACCTTTCTAAGCCTTAATTCCCTCGTCTGTAAAAAAGGTATGATAAAAGAACCTCCCTCTGATGGTTGTGAGAATAAAATGAGATATTATTTATGTGGCTCTTTGCAAACTTCAAAACTCAATATAAATGGTAGCTCTGGAGGCAGCTGGGTAGCTCAGTGGATTGAGAGCCAGGCCTAGAGATGGGAGGTCCTAGGTTCAAATCTGGCCTCAGACACTTCCCAGTAGTGTGACCCTGGGCAAGTCACTTAACCTCCATTGCCTAGCCCTTACCACTCTTCTGCCTTGGAACCAATACCCAGTATTGATTCCAAGATGGAAGGTAAGGATTAAAAAAAATAAATGGTAGCCCTTTTTTGTTTTGCTTGATTTCAGAGGGTAGAACTAGTAACAATGGGTAAAAATTACAAAAGCAAATATTTGGCTCAATGTAAGGAAAGATTTTATGATTTAATTTAATCTAATTTAATAATTGGAGAAAGTTGTCCCATAGTAAAATTGATTACCTTTAGAGGCAATGATTCCTCATTGTTGGAAGTCTTCAAACCAAGACTAGGAATCATTTGTCAGTCAAGTTACAGGTAGGGCTAGGTAATCCCTAAACCCCCTTCCAACTCTGAGGTTCTGTGTCTATATAGAAACTGAATCTGGACAGAGGGATTGCAAAGACAATGACTGAGGTCAAAAGAAAAAAAAGATGGGGGCAGGTTATTGGTCAGTGACCTAATGTTAAGAAACAGGAAGTTGGTTTTGATTTTTCCTTGTTTATAAAAGGAACACAAAGACTCAATTCAATTTTTTTCTGGCAAATTTGCAAAAATGCGAAATGTGTCTCCTCCCCCCCCCCTTCTTCCTGAATCTTTGTTGACAATTCACAGTCTTTGATTTAGGAAAATAATTTTCAAAAGATTTAGTCATAGAAAAACAGGGGTCTTCTTTCTCTCCCCAATTTTGGGGAACAATTGATTAGAGCTGCTCCCATGTCCAGATTTATGGACCTGAGATCTGCCATGGACATCCTCCTGGCCTTTTTCCTACTAAAGCTTTCTTCTCCTAATGCTATGCAAGCAGAGGGGCCAGTTTGTCTCTCACTTCACTCTTTTACCTCCTCATAGATCAGACTGTTAGTACCATTTCAACCCCACAAGGAAAATCCTGTATTAAATGCCAAAGAATTATATTTCATTATTCCCATGGGTCTGTCAGCTCATTAATTCTGGCACTACTTCTAAAGGTGCAGTATCCCTGCTGTCTCATCATATGATTTTCTTGTTCATATCCTTCCATAAATTTTCCCTAGAAAATCTACCCAATACTCTAGAGGTCTTCTTTTACCAGGAAGTCTTAATCTGAGGTCTGTGAACTTAAAAAATATTTTGATAACCATATTGCAATATTATTGCTTTCCTTTGTAATTGTACTTATTTTAAGTATTTATTCATCAAATTTCCAAAGGAGTCCAGAATTAAAAAAAAGTTAAAAATATCTATTCTATTCAAGTTGATTTAATTTATTAAATGTTTACTATGTGCTAGGTCCTGTGCAAAGTTCTGGGAATACAAATATAAGCAGAGATAAGGATGATTCCTGACATCAAGTAGTTTACATTTTAATTTAAGAAGACAAAATCGATCAAAGGATGGTGAAAGGGGGGTGAGTGGGTAGGTGGGGATGAAGGTACTTGACCAGGGGACATTGTAGAGAAAGTCCTGGAGGGTCAGGAGTATAGCCTGGAAAGGAATAAAGACATGGCTGTTCTGGGCCTCCCTCTCTAGAATATACAATATATATTACATTATGAAGGGTATCAGTGCCATACTTAAGCTATCCATTTGTTATCATTCACCTTACTAAGTAAGCCTCCTACCTTCTTTTCTGAGTCATCATGTGGTTTAGTGGATAGAGCACTGGACCTGGAATCAGGGAATACCTGAGCTCAAATGTGATCTCACTTAGTTACTAGATATATAACCCTGGGTAAACCATTTAACCTGTCTTTCTGTGCCTTGGTTTCCCTATTTATAAAACAAGAATAATAATGCCACCTTTCTCCCAGATGTTATGAGGATAACATGAGAAAATCATAAATTTTTTGCAAACCTTAAATAACTATATAAACAATGGTTGTTACTATTATCATTAGTAGGAATTTCTTGCCTTTTATCTTTTACAGATGCTAGGAGTCTGGTAGGGGCAAGTAGCTGAGGAGATGAAGAGCAGAGGATTTGGGTCAGCTTGTGTTAATAAAGGATTAATTTCTTAGAGAAGGTAGTGTCTAATTAGGAGTTTGAAGAAAACAAAACAAAAAAGTTGTTCTATTAGATTCAGCTTCATTGGAATTGTACTTGTTCATAAGTGCTTATTGAGCACCTTAGTATATGTTATATACCAAGGGAAAAACAGTATAAAACTTTCATAGTTCATATACATGGAATTATATTCCTCATTTTAAGTAAATTCTGAATATCGAAAATCTAAAAATCTAAATTTCTTACTTGACTGTTTTGCTCATAACCAACCCTACCCCTCCACTGTGACTAAGCTCCCAAAGACATTGAATGATTAGATGCTGCAGGCAGTGGTCTTCTCTCCACGGCTACAGATATGGAGAAACTTGCAATGTTGGAAGCAGTTCAAACTCCTGTTTGTGAAGTCCTAAGACTTCATTAGATTCCCAATCAATTAAGAGTCAATTAGGCCCTTCATCATCATATCTGGAAGCTTAGGGAAGGAAACCACTTAGGAATTGTAAAGCCCAAGCTAAGTGAAGTATGGAGACAGCTCTCAGCAAAGCATCAAATTCTGTGCCTTCCAGGCCTTTCTAACCCCATATTATTTCTCCCTCTACTCTCAAAGATGTCCAGAACCCTAGCACATCCATTAAAATGAACACCTTATAAATAAGAGTTTTATATAACAAAGCTATATTTCTGTAAAAGCACTGTGTTGATCTGATTACATGAGGATAACCTCCATAGTGAGTTCTTCTCTGGTCTATTTCCTATAACTGGCACTTTTTCTATGTGACTGGGAATGGTTTTCATTTGTAAGGAATGGAGAGAAGGAGAGAAGTCAACTGTTTATGGGGTTTTTGCCCTGCTAGCTAGGAAAAGCAGTGATTTTTGTTGTTGGCAAGAATGCAGAATGACAAGTCATTATTAGCTCCACTCTGCTCTACAATTTTCTTAAGTGAAACTTCTGAAGAGATTTGCAGGGATTCTTGTAGGGATGGGGGGTAATGGGGGGCAAAAGGTATTTTTCTTCTCTAATTTCAAGAGTCAACTGAATTAAAAAAGTAGCAGATTACATTTAAAAAAAAAAGGAGTTCAAATGAATATCAAAAGGCTTCTCTTTTTAATTAGTTGGTGCCTGGTTATTTGGGTCTGAATAATAAGAGGGTTAAAATAGAACCTGGGAATAGAATCTAAAAGAAATGAAATACATTGTATCTTTGGGGAAAGGGCCCTTTAACAACTTCTATTTATTGGACACAGAGGATATAGAAGCAATGAAATCTAGGAGAAAGTAGCTCAGCAGATAACTACCTAGTGTAAAGAATAGATGAGCAAAAGATCTCTGTGTTTAACCTTGTAAAAAAGTCACTCATAGAGTAGATATCTCTAGGCCAGCAAATGATACTCACAACTCTTCAGGGAAGTAAGCAAAAGAACTGGAGCTAGGTGGTGTTCCAGCAGAAAAGCCACTGTAAAAATCTACCATATTGCTCTAACATGCATCAGCCTAATCAAATGCATAACACACATATTTAATATACATAGAACACAATGTACATAAGGGTCTTTTCCACATGTGTATGCCATATATCTGCCTTTTATATATGTGTTCCCTGTTCCTTACCTATGCGCGCTCTCTCTCCCAGTGATGATTTGATAACTGGTTGGAGATTGTTCCCCTGTATACACAGGGTGGATGGATTTCCTTGGTTATATTCTTTTGCTATATCATTTAACTAAGTGTCTTGGGACTGCTGTGCCTTCTTTCAGGGTAAGATAAAAACTTTGGCTGGGGCTTTTGAATTGCAGGTTTGAGAAGATGCTGACTCCAAATAAGCCTCAAATGTGAAGGTGGCTTTCAGAGGGACTAACACCTGAAGGGAATCCTATGATATACCACTAAGTACAATATGTTCTTGAATTTCTTTCACTTCTCTCTGACCTTAAGTGTATTAACTGATTATCCCAAATTCACTTTAATTCCCTAAATACCAAAAAACACAAAGGTGTTTAAGAATTTAGAGAATAAAATAGATCTATATGAGTATGGGCTTGTGTGTGTATAATGCTCGCATCCTCCTACAGAAATCAGAACATATTGGCTACCAGAATTTCATTTGATAAATAATTCCAGATAGTCTAGGTACTGATCTCCAGCTCCTAAAGATTCAGGACATGATGAAATATCATCTGTGGTATAATAGAATAAAGTTCAATTTGAAGTAACAGCAACATAGAATCAGTTAATTTACCATTAATCATTTTAAAGTACCTAAAATGTTCTTAGGCACTGGGGAAACAATGGAAAAAGTGAAACCATCTCTCTTTTTAGGAAGTTTACATTCTAATGGGGGAACATAGAAGGAAGGGAGCATTTAGTAAGTTCCTACTGTGCTAGGCACAGTATGTTATGAATATTATTTCATTTGATCGTCAATGAAATCAAATAGGAAATAAGCGCTATTATTGTCCCCATTTTTATAGTTTAGGAAGTTGAGGCTGAGAAAAGTTGAGTAATTTTCTCAGGGTCACATCACTAAAAGGTGTTGGAGGCTTGTTTTGAACTCAGTTCTTTTGATTCTAGCCTAATGTCTTATCCACTGTACCACTTAGCTGCCCATATATAAGCAGATAAAAAGTAGTCTTTGAGGGAAAGGCCCTAGATATCCAGGGAACCAGGAAAGGTCTCCAACAGAAGAGGGTTATTTGGGTGAATTTTGATGGAATCCAGGAATTTTAGAGGCAGGATTAAGTAAGAAGAACATTCAAGATGGGGTGGGGCACCCACTGTAAAGACAATAAAATAGAAGATGGAGAATTATAAGTGAGGAACAACAAGTAGTCCAGTATGACTGGATCATAGTGAACATGGAAGAGAGTAATATATAAGAAAATGAGGAAGGCAAGGAGTCAGGTTGAACAGAGTTTTGAGGGCTAAAGGAACTTAAATTTGACCTGAGAGGTAATAGATATTCATTTATGTTTATTGAGAAATGGAATTATATGGTCAGAATTGTGCTTAAGGAAATCATTATGGGTTTACAGTCATAGAATGTATGCTGGTAATCCAATGGGGCTACCAGAAAGGATGAGGCTTTCAGATCTCTCGAGTTCAGGGATTCTAAACCCAGCATCAATAGTGAGCTCACAGGAGTAAAAGGCTGCCCAAGGAGAGGCTAACCAGACCAAGTTGTAAATGCAGTATATCAAAGTTTCCACGCCACGTAGAAGCAGATTGGTTTCTGAGTAGCCCCTGTACTACTGGTCTAGGAAGATAGGGAGGTCCAGACTTTACAAAAGATCACTTTGGCCAGTCCTCGGATTATGGACTGGAACCAATTAAGAGGTTATTGTAATGGTAGAGGTGAAAGGTGATGAAAGTGTGAAGGGTTGTGGCTATGTCAGAGAAGAGAATATGATTGTATAGGAGAGATGTGGAGGTAGAAATACAAAGTTTGGCAAGTAATTGGACATGTGGAGTGAGGGGTCAAGAATGGCACCAACATTAGAAAATGGAATAACTGGAAGGTTCCTGGTGACCTCAGCAGTTAAAAGAGGCAACTTCAGGAAGGGAATTTTTTTTGGGGGGGGGAAGCTAATGAGTCCTATTATGGACATTTTAAGTTCATGGACTCTTTGGGACCTCTACTTGCTATTGTAGGATTAGAGTTTGGAAGATCCAGGAGGCTAGTCAGTCAACAAGGATTTAATAATTGCTTACTATGTACCTTGCACACTCCTAAACACTGGGGATACATAGGTAGGCCAAAACAGTTCTTGTTTTCTGGAAGCATACATTCTAATAGAGGAGATGACATAGAAATGCCCAAGTATATAAAAGATATATAGAGAGCAGATTAAAGGTAGTCTGAAAGCACAATAGCTGGGGGACTCAGGAAAGACCTCTTGTTGAAGGAGGAACTTGAGGTTTGTCTTGAAGGAAACTAGGGAAACTGAAAGGTGGAGGTGAGAAAGCTGGACATTCAAGGTATAGGAAAGAGACAAATAACGAAGTTTTTACTTGATCCTGGAGGTAATAGGGAGCTCCTAGAAGCACTCTCCAGGATGGTTGGTGTTTTGTGTTTGCAATATAAGGATTTGTCATATGTTTATTTTTTAAGCGATAGCAAGCTTCTGGTGGATCAATCTAGCTCTGGAAGCACTCTCCAGGATGTTTGGTGTTTTGTGTTTGCAATATAAGGATTTGTCATATGTTTATTTTTTAAGCAATAGCAAGCTTCTGGTGGGTCAATCTAGCCATCTGATTGGATCTTTTCTAGATATCTAATCAATGCTAATTGTTTGCAATATATAGTGATGAGCTTGTAAAAATGAGGTGGGTTGGTTTGGGAGATTAAGGGACAGGGTGTGACACAGACCCAACCTTTAGAAAAATCACCCTTTCAGCTGAGTGATGGATGGATTGAAATAGAGAGAGAGACCTGTGTCAGGAAAACCAGTTAGAAGGCTGTTGAGGTTGTAGGCTGAGGTTCTGTAAGTGGTAAGAAGAGCATGCATATGAGGGATGTCATTAAGGTAGAAACTACAAGATTTGGCAATACATGGAATGAATGGGAGTGAAAAGTGGAGGATAATACCTATGCTATGAGTTTGGGTGATTGGGAGGACGATGATGACACTGACGGTAACAGCAAGGTTTGGAACAGGGGAGTTTTTAAGGAAAGGATGTTTGGATATGTTGGATTTGAACTGCCAATAGGATGCTCAGTTAGAGATGTCATGGAAGTCATGTGTTTAGAGATGATAAATGAACCCATGGAAGCTGATGAAGTCAGAAAGTGAGTGTTTAGAAAAAAGAGAGTCCAAGATAGAGCCTTGGGGTACACCCACAGTTAATGGGAATTGTACTGATGCAGATCCATAAAGGAGACTGAGGGGTGTTCAGAAAGTAGGAAGAGAACCAAGAAAGAGTAGTTCCTCAAAAATACAGAGAAGAGAGAGTAATCAGAATGCAAGGCTAATACAACAGTGTCAAATGTGGCAGAGAGGTTAAGAAGGAGGAGAATTGAGAAAGAACAATTTAATTTGGCAATTGAAGGGTCATTGGCAACTTTGGAAGGAATGATTTTAATTGTCTGAATAGGTTGAAAAACAATACAGAAGGTTAAGGGATTGGAGTTCATGGTATGGCAAAATATAGGGTGAGGAGTGGTAAAGTATGACTGAATAAAGTAATTTAGTGTTTGAACATGGAAGTGGAATACTTTTGGGTGATGGTAAGGACAAGGGTACAATCATTCCTATGTGTAACTGAGGTAGAGTCAAGAAGTAGGTCATATGAGTTGAGTTCATTGAGGAATAAAGAAGTTAAGATATTTGAGGGTAGGTTAAAGGCCCTTAGTTTGAGGTCAGGAATTGGAGTGAGGTAGGAGACTGGGATCCAAACACTGAGATCAAAGCACTGAGAAAGGAGGGAAAATGCCCTGAGGGTCAATAGATAATAGCCATAAAGATCTGGACTGGGGGATAAATTTGGGTAGAAGTCCCATAGGAGGATAGGTTGCTAAGTGATGTTGGTAGTGAGTGAGTGGCAAATGTGGAATAAGGAGTATTTCAACTTCCCCACCATGCCCATGGAGTTGGGGTGTGGTATGGTATGAGAGAAAGTGCAACCAGTTTTATATAGCCAGAGATCCAGTGCCATCAGAAAAAATCCAGGTATACTGGAATGCCAGAAGGTGGAAGGAGAATGAGAGGAAGAGGTCTAGATTGAAAGGAAGTTTGTTAACTACACAGTGGGAATTCTAGAGGTTATAGTGGAAAAAGAAAATGGGTCTGGGGTGGGACATTGGTGGAATAGGATTGAATTAAATGGGAATGAGGAAGCAGACAGCAGCAGATGGGGAGCAGGATTTGCTTTTTTGTGGTTGGGGATGAGTACTGAAATGTTGGAGAGACTAAGATTTGGTGGGAGCATGCTAAATCTTAGAGAATGAGTCTAGGCAGAATATCAGTGGATAGGAGAAATTCTGCTGATGAATGTAGGTGTTTAGAAGGTTCAAAATCTCAAAGTGGTATTCAAGGTTTCCATGTGGCCCCCAATTTCCCAGGGAAGCAGTCTGTTGGCATTGTTTCCTGGAGCATCCAGAATCCCACTCCTTGACAAGAGTAGGCTGTTTAGCTGGTTTTAAAAAAATGGATTCTGGAGCTGGAAGGAATCTTGCAGATTATTTATGCCAACTCCTTTATTTTATGTATTAGGATCTTGATATTCAAAGAGGCTAAACAACTTACTCAAGGTGATACAGTCATTAAAAAAAGTTCCAAATCTATTACTTCTTTGAGACTTTGGCAAAGTCACTTCCCCTCTCGGACTTCAGTTTTTATCCTCTAAGAAGTACAGTTGTTGGATTAGATGATTTCTGAAGTATCTTCCAGCTAGAAATGTGACCATCTCTCATTCCCAGCAATGCATCCATTTCAATACCTAAAAGAATGGAGGTCCATATCTTTAATCCCTACAGATACAATGTAATGGAGGCTGAAGGTAGTAAGTCATTTAAACGCTGGAGTTTTGAGCGGCAGTGAGCAAAAGCTAAATCTATATGGTGACCCTCTGGGACAGGCGGGCCACCAGGCTCCCTAAGGAGGGGAGAGCTGGCCAAGGTTGGAAATGAAGCAGTCCCAAACTCCTGAGCTAGTTGATAGAGGCCTGGAAGTACCTCCAGACAGTGTAATGTAGAGAGACCCGGTGTCAGACACTTGAGAGTTCTGAAGCATTTGTTATAAATCTTTCTTCTTCATATTTTGGACACAGGAGGAACACACCAATCATTTACTCTACAGACAGAACTCTCATTGCTTCCTGATGTGAAGAATATAAAATAATTCTAGAAATGTATCACAAGCCCACTTGTTGGCCACACCAATTTCTCCAGTGTAATTTCTTGCTGTTCTTTCATGAATTCTAGGCTTTAGCCCATTTACAATCACTTTTCTAGACCTGGACTAACAGTATAGGACAATTTTCACCTTAGCTCCTTTCTTCACACTTTTCTTCTTCCTGTTCTCTCCCACTAGAGCATATTTCCCTCTTACCATGGAGGCTTTCCTGATCATTCCAACCTATACACACTGGATAGGCACTTAGTATCTGTTTAATTTTATTTTTTTAATTTCATGTTTCAGACCCTTTCTGGTATTGTGAGTTATCTTTAGATATGCAGTGAGTGGAAAGAGTCCACTAATTGTGGGCCCGTCCATATGGATGTGAAGTTAGATAGAGAACTGTTTTGTTGCTATCTGTTAGCTGTGTGACTTTGGGGAAGCTGCTTCATTTTCTAGGCCTCAGTTTCCTTCTCTATAAAATGTTAGGGTCTATTAAATGACCCTCAGGTCCCTGACAGCTCTTATTAACAAGGCCTGGCATATGTTGTTGTTGAGTTGTTTTAGGCATGTCCAACTTTTCATGATCATATTAGAGTTTTCTTGGCAAAGATGCTGAAGTGGTTTGCCATACTCTTCGCCAGTTCATTTTACAGATTAAGAAACTGGGACAAATGGGGTTGTGCCTCACCCAGGGTCACATAACTCATAAGTGTCTGAAGCCAGATTTGAATTCATGAAGATGAGTCTTTCTGACTCTAGACCCAGCACTCTCTTCACTGCACTACCTAGTTGCTTGGCATACAGTAGGTGCTTAAAATGATTATTTATTGATTACTTCCGTGTGTCTTACCTACTCAACTAGATTTTGGAATTCCCTGAAGGCAGGGACTTATCTTCTTTATAGTTTTAAAAAAATATTTATAATTCCTTTATTTTTTATTTGTATTGTAAAGCATTTTTCCCCATGGTTTCATGATTCATGCTCTCTCCCTCCCTTCTTTTTAGTATTGATGGGGTGATTGACTTCTAAAATCTCATTTGCTAGACCAGATTTGGGCAGTTCTTACTCTCCCTCAACCCAGGAAGAGCATGGGAAGAGCTCTAGATAGACATCTTATCTCTTCACCTCAAACTCTTCACTCTCATAGATCAGTCCCATAATATGAATAATAAAAGAATAAGAATAATAACTGTAAACAGACTATTTCTTTCCATTCCTTAACAGCTTTTACATACACCTTTGAAACTATAAAATGGATCATAATGGATTGGAAAGAATACTAATAAAAGCTTTAATGAAACACTTGGCCCATCACTCTAAGCAGCCTTGGAAAAAAGGTATATTTCCTCAACAAAAAAAGAGGAAGAAGATTGATGGGCATTCCTAAAACATACAATAAGTAAGCCAAAACCCTCATGCAATTAAGTGGTGTAAGTTATCTTGGTGGCAAAATAGATAATAGTGCCAAGCCTGAAATTAGGAAAACCCGAGTTCAAATCTAGCCTCAAATTCTTCTTAGCTGTGTGCCTCTGGCCAAGTTTGTCTCAGTTTCTTCAAATGTTACCTCTGTAAAAAATAAATTATATCTCTAATAATAAAAATATTATATTTTATGAGGTTTATTAAGGATCATTGGGAATCAAGGAATAAAGAGGACACAAAATAAAAACCATGTGCCCATGGCTGATTAGCCCATTTAAAATTCCTGCACTTAGTTTACCACTATACTTGCTGCATCATTTGCAAAGGAAGAGATCTTGGGAGGTGTTCCTGCCAGTTAAATATCAATAACGTGATCTCGCCAATGTGAAGCCTCAGGAGAGATTATAGGGAATTCTGGGAAATACCAAGGACTTCTGGGGATTGAAGTCTAGGGTTCAAAATCTCCATTTATACACCTCTGAGAGTTGTTGTAAAGAACAAATGAGAAAATATTTGCAAAACACTTAACAAAGACATGGCACATAGTAGATTTGAAATAAATGTTTGTTTTCCTGCTCCCTTCCTTCATAAGTATATCTCTATAGATTACAAAAAATTTAATATTTATTGGCTATCTAGAAAGATGCAATCAGGTGGTTGGATTGATTCACCAGAAGATTGTTCTCTTTTAAAAATGAATATATGGGATGGGGGACAACTGGGTGGCTGGCTCAGTGGACTGAGAGCCAGGCCTACAGATGGGTTCAAATTTGACCTCAGATACTTCCTAGCTGGGTGACCCTGGGCAAGTTACTTAACCCCCATTGTATATCCCTTACCACTCTTCTGACTTGGAGCCAACACATAGTATTGACTCTAAGATGGAAGGTAAGGGTTATAAAAACAAACAAACATATGGGGATAGCTAGGCAGCTTAATGAATAAAAAGCTAAGCATGAAGATCAGAGGTCCTGGGTTCAAATTTTACCTCAGCTACTTCTTAGCTATGTAGTTGCCTGGCCTTACTGCTCTTCTGCCTTGGAATTAATTCTAAGACAGAAGACAGAATCAATTCTAAGACCTAAGAAGGGTTTTAAAAGAAAAATCTTTATATGGCAAACACAAAATACCCCAGATCCCCCAGATCCTTGAGAATACAACAAAAACTCTACTGGACCTAAAGTGTCATTAGAGGTGGGGTGATTGCCCACAACCAGCTGAACCAAATGCTGACCTACTGATCATTTAAGAACAGCATTTTTAATAAATGTTGACATGTGAGTCTTCATAATTGTAAACTACAGCAACCTAGTGGAAGAAATGATAACCCTGCGTTAAGAGGACAAGGTCCATGGCATCCCTGCCATCCTGTCTGATACTGGGCTGTCCTGAAGCTGTTTTGAGTAGTTTTCGTTCTAACTCTTGACTCAACTACAGACATATTTTAGCCCAAGCTTTCTCTCTTAACAGCTTTCTCTTTTACATCACCTACAGAACATTACATATAAAAGAATAATTGGCAGATAGGGACTTGTCCTCAAATTGTTTCTATCTGAATCCCATTAGGAGAATAAAAGATAAGAAAAATGACTTGCATTTATATAGTTCTTTAAGAGAAGTAAGATGCTTTGAATACATCATTTTGGATAATTTTCATAATAAACGTATAGTAGGTGCTATTTTTGTCCTCATTTTACAGATGAGGAACCTGAGTCTCAAAGAATTGAAGTGATTCAGCCCAAGGTCACATAGTTATCACCAGAGGAAATTTAAAACCCAGTTTTTTTCAACTCAGTGCAGTGTTGTTCTACTGTGCCAAGCCTCTTCTCTCTATAACATGATTGCAGCTACTGTCCCATCCCTAGAAAGACTCAGCTCTTCACCTTGACCATCTGTTGGGAGTGGCATGAAGCCAGAAAACAGTGCCAGGTAGGCAGAGGCAAGTGACCTGGTTGAGGCACCTGGGAATAAATAGTATAAAACTGTTTTTTCATACTTAGCAGATGCCACCTGTATCTATACCATATCACAACGTAAAGGGACCCCCCCCATAAAAGAAGAAATATGCCCTGTCTTCTCCTCTCTTCTCTCACCTCCTCCCCCTACAGCTTTCTCCCCCTCCTTCCACACATACACTGAGGCTAAAAAATTTCCAAACTGGCTTGGTAGATCAGTAATATTGTAGCCAGGGTTTCAGGAACCCAAACATATGGACCACTTGCTTTTGCCTAGGAAATTTTGAAAATATTCTAGTGTCTATCTGGGCTTTGAACATAGACCATGCTCCATTCATGTAATATATAGAGTCAACTTTTAGATCATCAATTTTTATCATTAAAAGGGATCTTAGGGGTCATTTTGCCCAATTTACCTAATTTTACTAAAGAGGAAAGGAAGAAAGATTATGAGTTGACTTAAGATCATGAATAACAGAGTTTGGATTTGAACCTAGGCATCCTGACTCAGAGACTCTAGAATCTAGAATCTTAAGAGACTTTGGAGTCCTATCTCCTACTCTAAATAAGAATCCTCTCCATAATATCCAATGATATCCAATGGTCAAAAAGACTCTGCTTTCACATGTCACTCTACTTCTGTGCAATTCAGTTTCCTTATATGTAAAATGGAAACAATAATATCTCTATTGCCTTGACAGAAATTTTGTGAGAAAGGGGGCTTAAAAATAAAGTGGGAGGTAAATATTAGTTATCACTACTGAACTAGAACCTACCTCCTTATAACTTCCTCCCATTTGTCCTTGTTCCACCCTATTGAACCACATGGAACAAATCAAATGACTTTTCTTAATGATAGAACTTCAGGCACTGTGACAAGAAGATGGGGAGAGATGTTTGATGGCTGGGAGGGGAAGTACCTTCCTAGTGCCCTTCATACTTCCCAATGACCTCTATAAAAGATAGTCATAGACAATGGCCTGGGAATACATGAATTATAGGGAGAGAATATTTATTAACTATTAATATGTGCCAGACACTTTGCTAAGACTGGATATGCAAATATAAGCAGACAAATTAGAACCTTCTTTTTCAAAGAAATTGAATTCTAATGGGAGAAGTCAACAAATAAAGGAGTGCTGAAAAGTAGAGGTGTGGGCAGAAGAGGTCTCCCTGATTTCCAGCAAGATAAGGTAAAATTTCTCTTTTCAGAGATGCAGGATCCAGGGATAGAGCATACATTTTGGGTGGGTGGGTGGGATATGAGGATGATAACAAAGAGCAGGTGAAATTACTACTTGGAAGTGAGGAGATGGGACTCCCTATAATATAGGGTAAAGGTGCTTTAGGAATGATGGTTGAATGGGAATCTATCTTGACATTTGAGTTTTGGAGCCTGGAGTGAAGATTTGCACCCTGGGAATGGTGCAGTGGAATTCTCTCCCATGAATAAGGGGTATGTCCCCAAAGGAACTGAAAGAATACTTCCTAGACTGAGAGTCAGGGGTCTTGGGTTTTAATTATGACTCTGCCATTTAACTTAGCCTTGTGACATTGGGAAATTCACTTCATCTTCCTAAGTCTCATTTTCTTCTGGAAGAAGCAAGGATTGGACTAATTATTATTTAACACACATCTAGCCCCAATATTTTATGTTCTGTACGTGAAAATACTTTGTAAATGATTGAGCTTCATAAGTATTTTTCTTGTTCACTCATTTTTCAGTTTTGTCTGGTTCTTTGTGGTCCCACATAGGGTTTTCTTGACCAAGATACTGAAGTGGTTTGCCATTTCCTTCTCCAGCTCATTTTGCAGATGAGGAAACTAAGGTAAGAAGGGTTAAATGACTTGCCCAGGATCATATAGCAAGTAAGTGTCTAAGACTAGATTTGAACCTAGGTCTGACTGACTCCAGGCCCAACACACCATTGTACAATCTTTATAACAATGTAAGATGTTATTATAATTCATTCAAAAGCCTTCTTGATGGGGTTTGTTTCCTTCTCTTCCTAGTGATTGTTGCTAATTTCAAGGGTGTTATAATTTTTTTGTGAGTCACCTGTACAAATTCACACAATGTACAACAACACATACATACTCACACATGTACATAAACATTTCCATTCACAGTATCAAGCAGATGAAAGATTTAATTTAGAAAAAGGTCTGTTTGACTCTAGATGCAGATGGAGAGCAAGACAAGGCTCATTTTTTCTTTAAATTCCTCATAACTCTTGGTGGGTAATAGTCAATGAGTTTGTAATTCACACAAAATAGCCTAGTAGGACACAAGCACCTTAGGGGTGAGGGCTAGCCTCTCCCCCCTTTAAAATAAGCTCCCTGGGAGTAGGAACTAGATTTTTGTTTTGTTTTTGTATTCCCAGTGCCTAGAACAGTATCTTGCATATAGTAGATGTTTAATAAATGCTTGCTGTTTTTGTTGAAATGATCAACTACAGGATCACTCATAGTCCTGCAGTGTCCCTGTATTCCACTACTGACTGAGTTGTTAGCAGTGGTAGCTCACATATGCATATGAACATTATGGTTTAGAAAGTATGCTCATGAGAATTCTATAAGGTATAGACTGTCATTATCTCCATTTCTCAGATGAGGCAACTGAGATACAAAAACAGAATAATAGACTATTAGAGATGGAAGGGATCATAGAAGTATTCCAGGCTAATTGCCTACAGGAATTCCCCTTGTAACATAGCCATTAAGTCCTCATCCAGTGTCTGTTTGAACCTCCAGTCAATGGAAATACGACTAAGAGAATTGGTTCTCCTTTCCCCTCTCCTCTCCTCTTTTACTCTCCCTTCCCATCCCCTTCTCTCCTCCCCTCCCCTTCCCTTCCTTTCCTCTCCCTTTCCCTGCTCCTCCTCTCCTCTCCCTTACCCTCTCCTTCTATCCTCCCTTTACCTCCCCTCCTCTCCTCTTTTACTCTCCCTTCCCCATCCCCTTCTCTCCTCCTTTTCCTTCCCCTCCCTTCCTCTTTCCTCTTGCCCTCTCTTCCTCTCCCTTCACCTCCCCTCCTCTCCCCTCCCTTCCCCCTTTTCCTTTCTTTTCTTGCCTATCTTCCTACCTTGCTTAGGCTGTAAGTGCATCAGTGACTCATTGGTCCCATCTTAATACGGATGAGCCTGGAAGCTTTAACGTGTATGGTTCTCCCCCCCTGCCCCCCAGTGCTTCTTCCTTCCTTGGGGTATTTGATTGTTTAGTAGCCCAAGAGATCCACAAGCCTCAGCTTGGCCCCAATAGCAGATGTGCCTGGCCTGTTTCACTCTGACATTACTTGCTTTTCTTACCATGGAGTCATGATCTGTCTTCATGGATGTGTCACCTTATTCTCTTAGTTGTGCCCACTGAGGTGAGAATGAGTCTTATGGTTCTCTAGGAGAATACTGTTGCAAGTCATTAGATGTAAGTTATATATTGGGAAAGAAATGGGATAATTAGGGAAATCCTGGAGACATATTATGAGGAATTCAGAGTGTCTTTGGGCCCAGGAAATAGGATGAGAAAATATACAAATTCTGTATGATTTGAAACTGTTTAGGGGACTTTGGAATGATGAAATTTCAATGAAATTGATTCTGGTTACTGACCATCCAGGCTAGTTTCTATTGTTAATCATTGATGGGCATTAACTAAATCATCTTCCCTCCCTAATACTAAACAAAGAGCCCGCCTAGTGGAGACCCATATTATGCAAAATAAAAAACCAAGATCCGGAAACATCAGTCATATTGCTGGTATGCGGCTCAGACATAGAGAGTGGACAGATACTTTTTGTGGCCACAAAGCACTCCACTGTACAGTGTATTTGACTTTTGGTGAGTGAATGCATTTCTCTACCCTTTAGTTTTCTCACCTGTTATATGAGGGGTTAGAACTGGATAGTTTGTGTGGTCCCTTTTACCTCTCATGATTTATGACCTCTGAAAACCACAAAACTCTTTATCCATCACTTATTTTCATGGCTACTTCATATCAAACTCATTATCTATAGACTTGATAATGAATAAAAACTTCCAAGGCAAACTGATCTAAAAATTATTGACCTTTCCCTTATAAGAAAGCAGAGAAGACATATGAAGCAGATGGGGATGGGAAGTATGGTTTGTAATTGCTCTGTAGCCAGGAAAAAGTCATATGGCTGATAGTAAATACAGATTGGGTGGCTCAGTGGATGGAGAGCCAGGTTTAGAGACAGGATATCCTGGGTTCAAATGTGGCCTCAGACACTTCCCAGCTGTGTGACCCTGGGCAAATCACTTGACCTTCATTGCCTAGCACTTACTGATCTTCTACCTTGGAACCAATACACAGTATTGATTCTAAGGCAGAAGGTAAGGGTTTTTAAAAAATATAGACTATAGTTTTGGGGAAAGTGAATTGGACTGCTAATGAGAAGATGAGATCAAGATTTAATTACTGATTAACCATGTGACCTTGGTCAAGTCCCTTCCCCTCTCTGGGACTCTCTCTTTCCATCTGCAGAATGGTAGGTTGGGGCTAGATAATGAATTATCTATAATGAATTTATAATTTTGAACAAGTTATATTTATGAATGAGCAAAAAAAGCATTAAACATATATATAAGCCAAGTACTGTGTTAAGCACTAAATATACAAATACAACAAAGCAAGATTGTCCCTGCCCTTGAGGGACTTTCCCTTCCAGGTCAAAAATTCTATAATTTTTTGATTAAAGACCAAAATTATAAAACTATGGCCTGTGGGCCAAATTCATTGTGTCCAGGAAATAAGAATTGCTTTTCAGTTTTTAAATGTCAAAGCTTGTGGAACATACAAAAACAGGAGAGAAGCTAGATTTGGCTTAGATGCCACAATTTGTTGACCTCTTTGTCTCTCCAAAGAGCAATTAAAGTCTAGATTGAAGAAGGTTAAGCCTACAGAGGGGTGCATAGAGGGAGATGCACAGGATGCACTATTTGAGGGGATAGGACAATCACAATACTTATTTATTTCTAGAAAAAACAATCTAATTAGAGTAAATTATATATATGTAATATATATTTAATTATATATGTATATAAATATGTAATTATCATATATATGTGATATATATAAATATATAAAAGGCATAATAAACCTGTCAACTCTGACATTTTGTTGTTCAGTTGTTTCAGTTGTGTCCAACTCTTTGTGGCTCCATTTGGAGTTTTTTTTGGCAGACATACTGGAGTAGTTTACTATTTCCTTCTCCTGATCATTTTACAGAAAAGAAAACTGAGGCAAATAGGGTTAAGTCACTCAACCATTGTCATACAGATAGTGTCTGAAGATGGATTTGAACTCAGCAAGATGAGTCTTCCTGACTCCAGGCCTGGTACCATGTTCTCAGAGCCTCCTAATTGCCTATCTTTGACATTAGATTTCTCTAATTTCCCTGTATGATTCAATGTGTAACTAGGACATTGACAATTACAACAGCCTGCATTTATTTATATAAACATGCAAAGGATCTATGATTTCAGAATCATGGATCATAGTATGGGGATTCCCTCCATACAGATAGAGTACAACCAAAATTTTAACTGAAATTGCTATACCCAACACCTCTTCATATTATATAATACCTTACAAAATATATTCTCATCCATTATCTAACAGTAACTCTATGATGTCAGTCATACAATATATTTTTATTCCCATTCTGAAAATTTGTTAAGTTGGATGGGGCCTTAGAAAGAAGTTTTCTTATCAATTTGTATATACCTCAATAAGAATCCCCCATACAATATCCCCAACAAGTGGAATGCCCTCTAATCTCACTGAATTCTCACCTGGGACGAGAACAAAATTTTATTTAAAGGGTCTTCCCCGTAGGTGGCTCTTTTTTGGACTTCCGTTTTGGGGCAGACGTGGCTCTTTCCATAATGTAGGAGAGGTCTTATCTAGGCCTCTGGCCTAGGCACGTGTTTTTTCTTACTTGTATATTCTTAAATTCTCAACCTTTAATAAACCTCATAAAATATAATACTCCTTGCAGAAACTAATTTCTACCTGCCTCAGTCTCCCCTAAATTTTAATTGTTACAGTTGAAACCTTCCCACTCCTCAATTTTTCCCTAGTGATCTTCATTCTGTCCTCTGAAATTAAGTGGAAAAATTTTAATCTTTCACTCAAGTTAGAGCAATTATTCTTATCCTCATTATTATTGTTTCCCCCAAATAATAATTATTTAAAAATTATATTTGAAAATTAATTTTCTTAATGCCTTTGGGTTTGACTTGATTTTAAAAATATGAATTTGTCCCCAAATGTACTTACAGTAAAGTGATTAAACATTCCATTAGGGAAAGTATATAAATGATCGTATGTACTCTGGCATACTTCAGGGACATTTTCAAATGGCAATATTACTGGGATAATTGAAGGAATAGCCATCCTATTATAAGGCATTCTCCTAGAATCTTATACCATTTAAAAGGCCACAGGGAAGTCCTGATTGCCACCCTCAAGGGAAAATAAGTATGCACAGCATTGGTGTCTGGCCCTGCCTGACACAGAATTGATTCTGGGCTGCATACTGAATCACCCCACATCCCTAATTCTGTGCTGAAAGGATTGAGGTGCATTTCACTATTGATCTCTGAGACCAAGACTGGTCATTATGATTACTCAGAATTCATCTTTCTTTTATTGTATTTTTCTTTTATGTTATTGTAGACCCTGTATATTATTATTCAACTGGATCTACTTAGTTCACTTTGTATTATTTTATTCAAATCTTCACATTTCTCTGAATTTACTGTTATTGCACAATAATATTCACATATAAAAATTTGTTTGGACATTTTCTAATGTTAGACATCCATATTTCTTTGAGTATTTTTTTTTACAAAATACTTTGGCACTATATGGGTTCCTTCCTTCTGTTTTTGATCTCTGTGGGGTATATGCCCAGTTGTGGGATCACAAAATCAAAGGGCATAAGTATGTTAATACTTTTTCCACTTAATTCAAAATCATTTTTCAGAATAGTTGGACCAATTCCAACTATACCAATTTTCCCATTGTCTCCCCCAACACACTCTTGAGTGTTTGGCTTTTGTCTTCTTTGTCAATTTGTTGCTATTCTCATTTTATAGATGAGAAAATGGAGGCTCAGAGAAGTTAATCTGTGGTTCTTTATAGTGATGAAGAAGACATATTACATATCAATCAATGACTTTGTAGAAGTCCCTTGGCTCTACAGCAATTTTCTTTTGATTTGGCTAAACATTCCTGAAAAGCAGATCATGAGATCACCGAAATAACTTTTTTTCTTGAGAGGAGGAAAGAAAAATGAGGAGGGACAACTCTTAAAGATGAAACCAAGTCAGGATATTTTGACAAGTTGTAATTATTTTAATCATGCTTACTACCAACAACTAATTATATTTATGTAGCTCAGCAACATTTTAAAGCCTTGCTCTGTTAACATTCAGGGTAGTTTATCAGTAATTCTAGCCACAAATTTTTTTCTTTTGATTATCTTCCATGTTGGTACATTCTGCTTCAAGAATGATCCAAGCTCACAGTACTATCAAATGCTAGCAATCTGTGATTGGGTTCCCTATCCACCACTTCTACTGATAGATTTAGTCAGCCTCAGGTTACAAAGAGATCTGGAGTGTCAAATGTCTGAATCCTTCCCTCCCTGAGAAATTCCTATACCAATGAAATCATAAGACTGGTTAAAAAAATTTAAGATACAGAAAAATGTGGGCCAGTAGTAAGAATCTCCCTGCTTTCTGAAGCTTCAAGCATCAGAAGAACTGTGGGCTGTCCAATTCTCATCTAAGTCAATCAGGACTAACAGCCATCTGGTCCTTTAAAATATACTCTTAGGGGGTAGCTAGGTGGTTCAGTGGATTGAGAGTTAGACTTAGAGAAAGGAGGGTCCTAGGTTCAAATCTGGCTTCAGACACTTCCTAGCTGTGTGACCCTGGGCAAGTCACTTAACCCCCATTGCTTAGCCCTTGCCACTCAGAAGGTAAGGGTATATATTATACTCTTTAGTATATAGTAGATTTCACAGTCTTCTAAAGTTACTAATATCTATATTTTATTTTAATTTTTAAGATATTCTTTATGCTCAACAGTAATGTTTCTTGCTTTAGTTTATGTAAATTTCCTTTTGTTTAGTTGTCCAATGATGTAGAAAAACTAAATTGAAATTATCTCTTTTCAAATTTTCCTAGGATTCCTTGGATCTGTTCTTTTGCTCCATGGCATTATCTCCTATTACTCCACCATCCCCCACATGTCAAACCTGTACTTTCACCATTGTTGTGAGCAGTGTGGAGAGTCCCAGAATCAATGCACTTTCTGTTCCCTGTGACTTACACTCTGAGTTACTTGGATCACTAAGCGGTTAAATTACTTGTCAGTACATACCAGAGACAGACCTTGAACCTAGGTCTTCCTGAAACTAAGGCCAATCTTCTATCTACTACATTACTAGTCATTCATAGGCTCATATATTTAGAGCTAGAAAGGAATTCAGAGGCCATTTAGTTCACTGTCCTCATTTTATATATTTTATAGATTAGGAAACCAAAGTCCAGAGAGTTTTAAATGACTTGCACAAGGTCACATAGGCAGTCAAAATCAGTGAGGAAACATAAATTCAGGTCCTCTGATTCCAGAGCCAATTCTCCTTTATCATAGTTATTTCTGAACGTGTAAAAATCCTCACTCCACCACTCATTAGATTTAATTCCATTCAATTCAATTCAACAAATATTTGTAAAGCAATATAGGTCAGGGATTCTATATCTGTAGTATGGGTCAAGAGATACATTTTAGGGAATCCTTCCTACCATGGATGGGAAAAGAAATTATGATTTTATTTATTTATTAAACCTTTACCCTCTGCCTTAGTACCAATATTGATTCTAAGATAGAGTGCTCATAAGGGCTAGGTAATGGAGGGATTAAGTGACTTGCCCAGGGTCACACAGCTAGGAAGTGTCTGAGGCCAGATTTTCACGTAGGACCTCCCATCTCTAGGTTTGGTTCTCAATCCACTGAGCTACCCAGATGCCCCCAATAATTTTATTTTCACTAACCTTTCATTCACTTTGTGATCTCATATATTTTATTTAATTCTTTTTTTGAAAAAATTATTTAATTAGTCAATTTAGAATATTTTTCCTTGGTTACAAGTCATGTTCTTTCCCTTCCCTTCTCCCACCCCTCCTGTAGCTGACATGCAATTCCACTATTTTATTTAATTCTTGAATATTTTAAACTCATAAACTTCTCCAGACTGATAAAGGGGTCCATGACACAAAAATTCTATTCCCATGCTAGGTATTGGGGGGGTACCAAAACAACCCACCTCTACCTTCAAAGAGATTACATTCTGCTGGGGGATACATGTACAAAGATTGATGTTATTTTTTGCCCTGTTTTTGAAGATGACCAGTGACATCACTGGGTGACTGGATTTAGGTGAGGCAGAGTTGCACAAATATGTCAGTCTCACCCTCTCTTCCAGAGTCATCAAAGTCCTGTGGCAAGATAAAATTCAGGATGACCGGTGATGGTTTGGGATACAGTGGATGGCTGGCACTAAGAGCTGGTTCAGCTGCCTTTATGGTGGTTAGAATGATCTGAAGGGAGAAATCTTCGTGTGCTTTGGGTAGCCATCCCCCTCACTAGCAAAGATAGATAGGTATAAGAAGAAGCTTGGAGTGAAAGGACAAGGGAATGGCAAGACAAAATGCTCTTAGGAAAATGAGGAAGGAAATAGTACTGACAGTTGTAGATATCAGGGAGTATCTCAGATTAAGTGTAATGGAATTCAGGAATAAAATAAGGTAGATCCTGAAAGGTGAAGATAAGGAGAAAGAACATTCCAGGAAAGGGAAATGACTTCTTAGAATTTAAGGAGACAATGGATGAAAAGGAAGTCCAGAGGTCCATCCAGCAGCCTCTTTGAGGACCCAGGGTCTCCCTGCCCAAATGTGGCGTCATGGTCGGATAAATGAGATGAGACACACCATGCATTCAGCCCATGTATGCAGGCCATATGGCTCTGCTATAGTGCCATGGTACGTTTATTATATAGGTTTTTTGGTACACACACAGAATCAATTTTCTATGTATGTGACATTCTACAGTTTTATTGGATATTATCAAATCACCTAAACAACACTCTTGTGATGTTACTACAACAAAGAATTCTGCGATCATTTACTAGGTTTCTACAACACTGTGATAGATATGATGAATGTGAATAAAGCCATTTGTAGGTTAGTACCCCTTGACCTGCTGAGAGGATCATTGTGCTTTTGGTCAGCTTTCACTATCCATCATAATTGCTTGCGAGATGAACAATAAAACATATTCGTATCTAGGTGTGAGGACTTTAGGCAGACCAATTTTGGGGTTTTCCTCAATTTACAAGTTCTGTTTTTTCTTGTGTTACTTTGAAGTGCCCAGCAACAACAAATTCATCTGAATGTGGTAACTGTAGGGCAAAATTCATTATAGTACTCAACCTTTCAGCTGGTGTTTATTGTATGGCCTTGGAGTGAATCTTGTGCTTGAGAAAGGAGGGGTCATGGGCAGTAATATTTTGGCTTTTATTCTGTAATTGCAATCTTTTTGGGGTAATAACCTAGGGGGCTTAAAGTAGGGTATATATTTATTGATCCTATAAGTATTTGCTCTCATGTTATTTCTCCTTTATTGGGGAGAGAATAATAATCATAACAAGTCCACTAGTGGGGAAAATTTGGGGAAAGAATTCACAAAGGGGGATCATCAGGGGTCTGCTTTGCTGACTTTCCTTCCTCGGACTATGACCTTGTCAATCAGTTGGGGTATGATGGCCTCCGGCAAGGAAGAGGCACATAGATGATGGCACAGTGGATAGAACTCTGGGCATGGATTCAGGAAAATCTGAATTCAAATCCTGCCTCATATATTTACTAGCTATGTAACCTTGGGCAAGTCACTTAACCTTCTTCAGTCTCAGTTTCCTCATGTATAAAATGAGGGAGTTGAACCTAATGCTGGCTATTAAAGTCACTTGTAGATCTAAATATGTGAGCTATGATTATGATCCATTGACTGAAATTCAAGAAGTTAGGAAGTTAAGGAATTTATATCTCAACTTAGTAAGAAAGGGAAACCATGGAAGCCTTAAAGTTTATCAGCTGTAGGAAAACTAATTAGGATGCTAGGACAATAGTCCAGCTAAGAAGTGTAGATAGAGGTTTTGCTTTCCTGGTGGTGTCTTTATGAGTCAAGATAAAGAAATAGATGTAAGAGATGTGGTAAAGGAAGAATCAAGAGGATTTGTCAATAATTTGTTAAAATTAGGTGTTCAGGTAGAAGGAAAATTAGGATAATTTCAAAGTTATAAAATAGTGACAAAAGAAATGCTAAACTTCTATCTTAGAAAAAATACTATATTATGGTAAGTGTTAGGCAATGGGGGTTAAATGCCCAGGGTCATACATCTAGGAAGTGTCTGAGGCCATATTTGAACCCAGAATCTTCTGTCTCTGGGCTTGACTCTCAATCCACTGAGCCAGCTTGTTGCCCCCAGTGGTGGTATTCTCAATAGAAATAGGGAAGCTTGGAGGGGAAAGGTTTTAGGGGAGAAGATGATGGAGTTTTTTTGTTACTATTTATTTTTTGTATTACAAATATAAAACAATATAATATATAACATAACAATACTGTAATACATCTTTTGTTATAAATATTTAATGAATTACAATGAATGTTAGTCCAAGAGAAACAAATTCTCACATTAGCTTTGACCAAAAATCTATCTCATTCTTTTTTTTTAAACCCTTATCTTCCATTTTAGAATCAATATTAAGTATTGGTTCTAAGACAAAGAGCAGTAAGGGCTAAGTAACTAGGGTTAAGTGACTTGACCAGGGTCATACAGTTAGGAAGTGTCTCTGTTCAGATTTGGACCCAAGACCTCCCATCTCCAGGCCAGGTGCTTTATAATACATTGAGCCACTTAGCTTTTCCCACATTCTGTTTTTGTTTTGCCTCCTCTCTCACCTCCCTCAGAAGGAAGATAATATTATATAGGTATGATATTATATAACATATTATCATATAATATATTTCCCTGTTCATTATGTGAAAAAACATATATTGCTTGCACTAGAGAACAATTCATGGAAGAAATAAAGTGAAGAATGGTATGTTTCTATCTACATTTAGACTCTTGTCAACTCCTTCTATGTTGCTGGTGTTACAAGAGAATCACTTTAAAAGACTGATATATATTAATTTAAGGTCGCCAAGGAATCAGCTATGTAATTCCTAAATGAAAACTTAAGTCAGCCATCAATCTTTTATGGAGTTTAATTACAATAGGAGGAAGTAATTAGAGATAGAGAGAGAGAAAAGGGAGAGAAGGAAATAGGGCTTAAATACCCCTTCTGTTTAGGCTGGGCCAAAAGGCCCAAGCCCTTAGATAGCTGGGGCAAAGAAAAGAGATCAGTCCCTATTACTCACGTGACCAAAATGGAGAAACAGTCTCAGAGGCCCCCACCTTCAGCTTCCTTCAGAGCAAGCTTCTCAGAGCCCACACAAACCACACTGACCAACTACTCAACCCCCCCTCGAGTCTTCAGACCCCCCTGATCTTTAAGGAAACCATCCAAGTTGCCTCCCCTCAGTTCTCACATCTACCAATCACTGTCCATCAATTTCCCTGTGCCAATGGAGGCTCTAGCTTAACCCAGGACCGCCCAGAGGCTTTGCACATGTCTGTTGAAGGTCATATTTTCAAATGATTAAATCTTTGCTCCTTTGCTACAGCCCTTTCTAAATCCTGTTAACCTGAGTAGGGTAGAGATTGGAATAATTAAATTTTGATCTAGGCTGCAGCCCTTACTCAATCCTGTTAGGACTGAATAGGGTGGAGATTGATTCCAAGTATCTCCATTGTATCAATTCTAAAATCAATCATGACTCAAAGAAATTCCTGTTCTATGCTTAAGCATAGGTCAAAGTCCTTTCCATTGTTCAGCAAAAGGTTTCTGTCCTAAAGTAATCTAAAGAAGGGAAGAGAAGGAACCTCCCATGCCAATGGGGTTCCCATTCCAAAAGACTATCAGTAAGAAATTTTCCAAGTATGAAATATCCCAATGGTGAAATTTCCAACATTTATAAGTCTAAGGAATTTTGAGGTTTACACTGGATATCCATGATGTTTTCAATTCTGGACATTCTAGGTTTGAGATTTATCAGGAAATCAATAAGCATTTATTACTCATCACTTGGCAAAAAGCATTGTATTAGATAAAAAAATTAAATAGCCTTTGTCTTCAAAGAATTTATATCCTAGCAAGGGAAACAAATTGTAGAAGTTATCAGTAAGTACAAAATATATGCAAAATAAAGACAGAGTAATTTTAGTGGGGGTAGGAGAGGCACTGGTAAGTTAGGCAGTTCAGGAAAGGTTCTTGTGCATAAATTCTAAAGGAAGCTAGGGAGTCTATGAAGTAGAGGGGAAAAGGGAGAAAATTTTACTTATGGGGACAACATGTTCAAAAGGCTTTGAGATAAGAGATTGCATTTGGTAGGATATAGAGTGTGAGAACAATAATATATAATTCTGGAAAGGTAGACTGGAGTCAGATTGTAAAAGTCTTTTAAATGCCAAACATATTTGATCCTAGAAGCAACAAGGAACCACTGGAGCAGAGGAATATGCTGTCAGATTTATGATTTATGATTATCATTTTGTCAACTTTGTGGAAGATCAAAAGGAAAAGAAGGAGATGTGAAGTGCATAAATGAATGAGTAGTCATTGTAGTAGTTCAGGAAAGAGGTAGTAAGGGCCTAAAATAAAGCACTGGCTGTGTGAGTGGAAAGAAAGAGAGAGATAAAAGAAATGACTTGTCCAAGGTCCCTGACTTTGGAAGACATAGCTTTTTCCAGTATTCCACACTGGCTTCACATTTTAAGTAACATTTAATTTATGATCTAGATGAAGAAATCAATAAAACAGTTGGTGATATGGGGAAAGGCAATAGAGAATATGTTAGAGATAGATATGTAGATTTGGAAGTTTTCTGCATTAAGAGAATAATTGAACCCATAAGCACAGATGAAATCAACAAGGAAGAAAGTATAGAGATAATGAAAAAAGCTCAGGGCAGAGGTTTAGGGGATGTGTGTGTAGGAGATGGACGAGATGGATGGATGAAGAAAGAGAAAAGGCCATAGTTTTGAACAGTTAATCAATCTTGGTAACCTGTAAGAGAGCAGTTTCAGTTGAGTTGTGAGCCTGGAAGACAGATTACCAGGGGTTAACTGAAGAATGAGTCAGTGATGAAGAAGTAGAGGCAATGAATAACCACTCTTTCTAGGAATTTGGCATCAAGGGAGGAAAGATTTTGTGTGATAACTCCTTAAGCATACATTGTTGTTGAGTCATTTCAGTCTTGTCCAACTGGCTTTTAAAATATTTAAAAAATTATTTATTCTCAATTTAATATATACCCCAACCTGGATATTTCCATATACAAAGGAGGACTGAAAAAACAAATTTATGGGAAACCACGAATTTCTGTTATGTGCAGCTTGTTTTTAAAATACACATAATGAATTAGCATGTTTATTTCAGAGCTGTTGTACTTGTTGGTATTTCCTTCTGAATTTACTTCTGAATATTCTGTGCAGTTTTATTTTATTTTTTAAAATTAGAAAAGCTTATTTTTATTTTTATTTTCATCTCTCTTCCTTTCACCATAGAAGATACCATTCAACAAAAATATGTATATGTAATTTATGTCTTTTGTGTTTCTATTTTTCAGTTCTTTATCTGGAGGTAGACATTCACAAGTTATTTTTCAAGTGGTAATTTTGTAGCTGTGTATAATGCTCTCTTGGTTCTGCGCATTTTACTCTTCATTATTTCATATTGGTCTTTCCAAGTTTAAAAAAATTATCTTGGCCATCATTTTTTTAAAATGGCTAAATAGTATTCTATTTCAATTGACTTATTCTTCATGACTCAATTTGGGGCTTTTTCAGCAAAGATACTGTAGTTTGCCATTTTCTTCCCCAACTCATTATATAGATGAGGAAACTCAGGCAAACTAGATTAAGTGACTTGCCCTGGGTCACACAGCTAGGAAGTGTCTAAGGCCAGATTTGAACTCACGAAGAGGAGTCTTTCTAACTCCAGGCCTGGTACTCTATCCACTGCACCACCTAGTTATCCTAAGCATACATGTTATGCTTTCTTTTTAATCTCTATATCTCCAATGACTAGAAAAATGTCTTTCATAGAAAATAGATAATAATTTTTTCCATCGAAATGAATTTAGAATAAATGTTTGGCAACATCCAAGTAAAATTATTTCACAGGTTTGACTATGGTATTGAGACCATCTTTCATCTATCTAAAGGCTTATTTCAGTCAATATACTTCAGCCCATTGTAAATGAGGTAGCCTATACTATTCCCAGAAATAGCTTAAAATATGAAATTATCACTTCGATATTTAGTAGAATCTTTGTGAAGCAAAGTCCTCCTTCCAGGCTCCATTGTGTAGGTTTTCTAAGGCTATATAAGAAGAGACCAAGCACTGGTAGGTTCTACCATGCTAGAATGACTTTCAGTACAATCCTGGAAATAGAATAACTTGGTTTTATGAAGACTAGTCTAGTTATGTACAAAGAAGCTTATCACCAGTGGACTGGTTACTTGATATTAAATTATTTGGTTATGGCCCATGAACCCATGAAAAAGACATATAAGAAGACTCTAAGACCTACTGATTTTGCCATGATTTAGAAAGTGTGGTACAAAAAGGAAGAAAACAGAGGGTCATAAGCATTTCACAATTTTATGTATTGCAATTCTATGTGTGCAATCCATGTTCAGTGATCCAGTGAGTGAAAGTATTACTAAAGGGACTCTAATTCTTAAATCCTGTGTATAATCCAACCATTAATTATTAGAACAAAGAAGAAAATTATTCAAAGACAGAAGAATAAAAATAAAAAAATACAGAGGATATTATTTTAAAAATCTCCAATAAGGGGGGAGGTAGGTGGCTTAGTTGACTGAGAGTCAAGTCGAGATGGGAGGTTCTGGATTCAAATATGATCTCAGAGACAATTCCTAACTTTGTGACCCTGGTCAAGTCATTTAATACCCATTGCCTAGCCCTTACCAATTTTTTTGTATTGGAACTAATCTACATTATTGGTTCTAAAACAGAAAATAAGGATTTAAAAAAAAACTCCAAAAATATCAAATTACATGATCACTGATAATCAGAAACATGGGATTTGGATAGTAGAAAGGACATAGAAACTGATACTAATTTCTTACAGAAGTTTGGTGTAAATTAATTGCTATAATTAGGTGACCAAAGAACCTAAAAACACCTTACTTAGCAAACATTTGATTTACTTATCAAGTGGTGGGATATTGGCAGCCATTGTGCTTGTTTAATATATAAATATGAATATATAAATAATAAATGTTTGTTTAGAATATAAAATTGTAAAATCTTATAGAAGCATGGGATGAGAATATGGACAATATCCCAGAAACAATGAAAAGTGGAGGACAGTAAAACCAGTTCAAAGAAAGCTTGATAAAGAAACACAAATAAGCAGTTATCCTGAGGGCATTTAAGAATGATACTGGGGGGGGGAGGTAAATAAAAAGATCTGCAAAGTTTTTGATAACAAACTCCTAGAAAGTGAAGTCAACCATGCTTGTACTCTAACATCCTAGTCTTGGACTTGTTTGTAGAAGAGGAAGAAATGATTTGATACTCATGAGAACAAAAAGAGGGGAAAGCTGTTAGATAAGACCAAATGTACATAGAAGAGGACCATTCTGGAGGTGAAACAATTGTGAAGGCCTTCATAAGGTATATAAAGGAAAGTATGAAAGAAAAAAACTCAGGCTTTATTAATACTTTAAAAAGGCAATGTAGAGAAAAAATAATCAACTCAATTTTTTTCAACTATATGCATTAAAAAGTGAAAATATAAACATATGCTTCAAGGGCATCCATGATGAAAGTATTAATAGGGAAAAGATAAACTTTCACAAATGATATTTAACAATAGATTACATCATCACAAATTTATGGAAACATACAGAAAGCACAAGGTTCTTTTGTATTTTACTGTTCAATATTTAAAAGTTTCTGATTTGGTATTGTGAGATGTCACCTTTGAGGTTTGTTTCTATCAAGATATCCATGTTCATCAAAATTTTGCAATACTCCCTGAAAGTGAAAAATACTAGAGATAGCCTTGTTTTATGAACCGCTGATCATTAACTGCAGGCTTAGAATAAAAAGGGGAAACACATGGTCTCTAAAAGTGTTTGCCGCTGTCATGGAAAAGCTCCAGTGCAGAGTCTAAGATAAGGATTCCAACCAGATGGAAAGGTTCTCCAGATGTTTCTTTTTTTAAAGGACCTTGGACTGGTTTCATCAAGCTCCAGAATACTGCAATCTCTTGAATGAGATTCATTACTAAGCAGAAGAAAAATGTGGTCTCATCAAATCATCCACACAGGCAAAACAAGTGAATGCAATTAGGTGGACAATATATAGGGTTTATCCATTTTATATATCTTGGACAGACACTGAAAAAGTATGGTTAGTTGGGCCAAGAATTAAACAAGAAGAGGCTAGATTGCTTTTGTGAAATTAAGAAGCACTTCTTGTGACCTTCAACTTTTCCCTGAATCAAAGACCCATTTAAAAATGCTAATATTCTACAGTATTTTTATGATTACTATATATAGAAAATTGCAGCTTCTAAAGAATTAAAAGTGATTAGAAGGATAGTGGTGCCCATGAAACAACTAGGAATTGAGCTTAGGATACAGTCCAGGTTCTAATTTAAGGTGTAACTCAAATATTCAAATGGACCCATGAGCTCACTGATAAGAGGTATTTCCTTCATCAGTGGTCACCACAGCATGTCTATGCTTGACCATGCTCTGAGATTCTTATCCATGCCCTTTCATAAGATTGGCACAGTGTATCAACCCAAAGTTCTAGAAGTCTTCCTTTCTTTCTCTAGACATTGTGATGATAATAGTGACTATCAGCCCTTTCTCTCTTGAGCTTCATATGACAAAGCTATTTTCTTTTCCCATCTTGCATTTCTTTGATGGAATTCATTATTTTGTTTCTTTGTAGTTCCCTTTTTATGTATTACAGTCTATTTACTGCCACCATGTACCTCTCCCTTTGAATATTTGAGTTACACTTTAAATTTGAAGTTGGGACTGTATCCTGAGCTCAATTTCTAGTTGTTGTAAGGGTATCATTATCTTTCTGACCACTCTGGTTTGCAGGTTTTCCCTTTCCTTCCTTCCCCCCCCCCCATTAAATCAGTGTCAACTTTTGTTGACTCTTCCGTCATAATATTTCTTACATTTCTCTCTTTCTATCCAAAAGCCCCTATCTAGTTCAGGCCCTCATCACTTTTCATTTAGTCTGACTAGTGCAATAACTTCCTCATTGGTCTCCCTTATTCTATTCTCTGTCATCTCCAGTCTGCTACATAGCTGCCAAACTGATATTCCTAAGGTGCAGGTCTGACCATTTCTCTCTTCTTCTCAAGAAGCTTCAGTTTATTCTTCTTGCTTCCCAGGATATAATGCCAACTCCCTTGTTTGGGAATCAAAGCCTTTCATAAACTGGTTTATTTTACATCTCTCCTCTTAACATACAACATTCCAAACAAGTTAATCTATAGGTATATTCCAAGTTTTGGTAAAATTTAAAGCTGTATTAAGACTTTTGGAATACTCCCCACTAGCTGTTTCCTGAGCAGGCTATTCTGCCTGCCATTTTTGTGTCTTTGCAATCTGGTGTTTATATTTTAAACGTTCTTCCTCTGCCTCTTAGAATTCCTATCTGTTCCATTTAGGACTTAGCTTGGGAGCCACCTCTAGTGGTTAGTACTGCTCCAGTTATTTTGCATATACCCAATACAGATTTGTATTTATTAATCTGCATACATTTTTATTTCTCTTAATAAAATAGAAACTTCTTGGGGGAAAAGAACTGCTTTGATATTTTTGTCTTTGTATCCCTAGTGTCTGGAATATAGTAGATATTTAATAAATTTTTTATTGAATTCTATTCCCACCCAGGGAAGTTTAAATAGAACCATTTATACAGATCATAATAATTCATCTGTATAATAATATGTATATAGAGAAAAAAGTAATGATTGTTTTCTATTCTTACACTAACCCAAGACACTGGTGAGGCTCTGACCCTCTGTATGTAGGCCCTCCTTACTTTATCAGAAAACTCACAAATGCTGTTGGTCACAAAGGGGGATGGGGTAGGTAGCCAATGAAAGTGAAGCCCAACCCTCAACTACTGGGGACACAATTTAAGCTTGAATTTTACTGATTCTGGGTCAGGTGCAACTAATAAATAACAGCAGGGCAATAACATTGTCTGGATCCAAGATAGGAGAGACAATTTCCCTAATGTGATCTAGGTACCACCATTGTTCTTCCATTCTCCTTTCTGACCTATAAATGATAAGACTCCAAAATGAAACATCTTTTCTATTGGCTCAGTTTGGCCTCTGGGTAGTTTTTATGTTGACACCTGGTAAAGAAATTTGTTTTGTCTCTATGCTCAAAAAGCAAATCAATAAAAGCTTAAGAACTTGATCTTTTAGAAGTTGCTCTTCAGGAATGAATGCAATATTCGGGAAAATCATTTACCTGTTCCCTTAAAAAATTGGCCAAATCCTGAATTTTGTGCATCAAAGGTGAAGATCTATCATCAGTTAATGTGTGCAGAATAGTTACTAAATTCATGTGTTATTATAACATTTGCATTTCTATTCACAAGACTAATCCTTTGTTTTCAGCAAGAAATTCTATCTCCATTGAAGTCATTGGTGTTCATGAATGAATGATACTGTGTTTGAATTTCCAGAAGTATATTCAGATTTACAGAAAGATTCTACTGGGAGTAGTCTCATTTAGTCCAGTGTTTTCATTCAAATTGCACGTTTGTCTTGCTTTTAATACTAATATATTCACACTGCTACATTTGATTACACACTCATATAAAGAAAGCAACAGTTACATAGTAGGAAAGGGTTGAGAAGAATGGCAAAGCAATCTTGAGGTTCTTGGAAGGTTGGGATACCTTTCTAATTTGTACCTTTATTTTACAGATGGGAAAACTAAAGCTTAGAGACTGAATATGACATGCTCAAGGTAATCCAGAAAGATGGGGTCAAATTAGAATCCATGGTTCCTGATTCCTAGCCTGGTTCTCTTTCTCATATATTACAGTAATAGGAATATCTAACTGCAAACAAATCGATGTTATATATTTTTCAGTGACTCCCTAAGCCTTGCTCTAGGGTTCCTTAATTGCAGCTAAGATTTGTAACCCCTGGGCTATGATATGTCCATTTGTTCCTTCTTGATGATCTACCCACCGAACCCAACTACCTGATAATAAGTCAAACAGTTATACTTTTGCCAGGATTCCCTGGGGAGAGTTCTTTCTTGGAGATGTCAGAGGAATACTCAGCAGGAGTACAAGTGAAGGATAGGCCAAAGGTGATTCATTTGATGTAAACAACCCTGGGTAGGCGGTCCCCATTCCCAAAGTTTCTAAGTTGTTGCTTTTCTTTCTGATATTTCTGGCAGGATCTGGGGGACCCCCCACTAACCTCTTCTCCACTAGCTGTTGTTTGAAAAAATATTTTGCTTCACTTCAATTCCTGAGGGCAAAAGTACTTGGTATTGGCAAGCCAATCTTTTATCTGTTTTCAACAGATTAAAAAGGTTAGAAAATGTCAGAAAAGGTTTCTTCCCATTGAAGGGGATGTTTCTGACCCTCTGTTAGACCCAACTTCAGTATTTTTATGTTTCAAGTACATTAATCTCCTATAACTTTTTAGGACATTTCTTCATCATGGCTTCATTCCCCCCATATCTGCTAATTGCGGTTTTAAAAGTTTAAATTGAGAACTCCAATTTCTGACCTATATTTACTTTCTAATTTTTTATTTTATGTATTTCATTTCTCGTTGGAACTATTGTGGAGTTTGGAGTTGATCTATTCTCTCTGGGGCATCCACAAGATTTTGCCTTCCATCAGGCATTATTTCACTTTCCTTTATGTTAAATATTTTTAATAGTTATATTCTTTGATGTTTTAGTCATTCTTTTTATTGATTTTTTCTGACCCTCTTTGTTGATTTATCTGTTTTTTCCATTGGGTTTTTATTAAGACCTTTTCTTTTTATATCATTGATGTGTCGGTGCACCTCCCCCTTTTATATTTTGCATTTTGCCATGACTATCTGGTTCCTCTCTTTTTCACTAGTAGGCTTCAGAGGCTGGGCTGCAAAACTACCTCAGTCTCCTTGTGATGATATAGGGTTTTCTGCCCTGGTCCCTGCCCTGAAACCTTTGGGGTGATGGGCAGCATCTAAATGCTTTTTAGTCTTCCTTCTTTATGTCTCATCATGACCATGAATCCTAGCATTCTGTACAGTTATCTTTTGTTTTCTTCCTTTCCTTTGTAATTAGCATCTGCAACATTTGTGGTATTAGAATATGGGGATGTTCCTGTAGTCACTACAGCACTGACAGGGTCTTTGCCCTGGGATCAACCTTGAATAAAACTCTAGGTTAGCTTATACTCCTACTGCTGGTCCACAAGGGCTGGTGAGGGAAAAGTTCTGAATGAACGCTCTAAATATTAGACAAGAAATTATAAAAACGATTTTACCAATTCAGGTAGTCTTTTTTTGTTTTGTGTTTATTTTTGTTTTGTTTTGTGGATTTTGCTGAAATTATTCTACACCTGACACATAATTCTTCCCCACTCCCTTTTTGGAGGTAGGGGATTTGGAGACTCAGAAAAATGGATTAATCTACCATAATATTCAAAAGTTTCTGACTTATTATTAGCAACACACATTGCCTAAGCCATTTCTCCATCAATGGGGATGGACTTGACTGAGCCAACTAAGTTTTCTCACCCAAGTCCTCTTGTGACTAAAAGTATACTTTTATGAGATAGCTGATTAGGTTGAACATTAGTTGTGCCTGAAGGCAATTTCAGTTTGTAGCCATGAGTAGGGCTCCTTCTGTGGCTGGGGGTAGGATTCCATATTTTTTGTACCAATTTTTTTTGTATAGTTTTGTACAAATTGTTTTTGTACCAACATTAGGTGGCACAATGTTGTAAAGAGCATTTTGGGAGGAGAAAAGAAAAGATTGGGATCAATACTTTCATTTGTATAAAGAACTTCCAGTAAAGAAACCTTCTTTGACCATGCAGATCAGCAATTATTCTGTAATATATGTGAAAGATATTTAGAAAATGTTTATTGAACATAAAGGATTATTTTACTAAATAAGTGAAATAACAAGTACACTTAAATTTCTTTCAACTATTTTAGGTATTTCATGAAAATTCTCTATAAAAAGTGACAGACTCAAAGTTTATCTTAAGGAGAAATTAAAGGAAAAGTGGGCAAAACCTTTTGCCAGTGAGGGTAGAGTTTCTTTCGGGAGCATGATGGTGACCTTCCTAAACCATCTCTCAGTGACTGAAAGAAAGAATCCTTGGTGGCAGAGTCCATGTCACTGATTTTAGGGAGTATTTCTTATGGAATAAATAACATTCCAGAGCCTACCACCAACTCTGCAAAATTCATAATGATTAAAACTTCTGAAGGTGGCTTTTGCTGAATACCTTTCTGGCCAGAAACTTCTCCAGTATTTAATCTTTCTAAGTCAAAAGCCAGTAATTAATCTTATCTCCTTTCATTTATGTTAAAACAAGAACAAGGAAATAACCAACTATGATTTGAAAAGTTTTGCCTCACATTCCCTTTCATTAATCCATCCTAATTGATCCAGGTTCTCTGAATGTAACACTGGGCTTTGCTGGGTAATTTTATCACTATTTACCCATGTGGGCGTATTAAAAAGCACATAACATTACCAGTACTGATGTTGTAGTAACGATTGTTAATTCTGTACCCTGAGTGAAGTCTGTGGTGACTCACTGTAGCACATATTTTTATTTAGAAAATAATAGCTTTTGGTTCCCCGGAAACACACTAAAACTGGACATGAAGTCTTAATAGTGGTACTACCACCACATGTCACATGAGCTTGGGGATGGTGATAGAAGAGGAAGTATGGAGAAGAATAGACTAAGAGGGGGAAAAATCCATGATGTAGCAATAAGTGGATGGAAAGTAAAGACTTGAATGAAAAAAGGTAGTGAAAGGGCATTCATGACTTGGGAAGTAACTCAAGAACAGACCTAAAAAGGCATTTCCTGAAATAATATTTCAGAGGAGAAAAGACAAAGGCAATTAATGTTTGCTTCAGCAAATTCTCTCTCTCTCTCTCTCTCTCTCTCTCTCTCTCTCTCTCTCTCTCTCTCTTTCTCTCTCTCTCTCTCTCTCTCTCTCTCTCTCTCTCTCTCTCTCTCTCTCTTTCTGTCTTAAGCAACTATCAATGGGTGTGAAATTCAGTGTGTTGTATTAGAAAGAGCATTGATCTTGTTTGGTGTCACCTGGGCAACTCTTGGCAAGTTATGTTGACTATCTCAATCTCAGTGTTATTATCTATAAAATAGGGATGAAAATAATAATGATTTATCTCACAGGATTGTTTTGAGGAAAGTTGTTGGTTTTTCCTTTTTCGGTAAATATTAAAGTTCTACATAAATGTAGATTATTGTCTGAAGTCATTTGTCAATGGCAGAGAGGATTTAGAATCAGGGCAGCCATACTTCTGGGATTAAGCAGGTAGGAAGGAAGAGCATGGAGAAGGAGTATCATTTGATAAACACATCTTACACAAGTCTACATAAATTTATCTTTACAGCTGCCTAGATTTCAATTCAGTTCAATGCTCTATGCCCCATCATTCCCTTTTCCTGTCTGGTGTTTAGCATATTGAAATTTAGCAAAGAGGATAGTCAGGTCCAGAGGTAAGGAGCTTGTATTTGTTCAAATCATCCAGATTCCTTGTCCCTTTCTCTATCTCTGCTTAAAGCCTGTCCTATTTTCTCCCTCTTTGTGATGGGCAGGAAGAGCATCAGGGGAGAAACATGAGTATTAAGATCTCTAGAGAGGATTTCAACCTGAACCAGGTGGAGGCCAATCTTATTAAATGCCTCTGTGTATTGCCTTGTCTCTGGGTAATTAGGTTTGGGGAGAGAGAAAGCTATTCAATTAGTGTTGCCAATTCCTTTTCTTCACACACTGGCTGTTGGCAGTGAGTGAACTAGTAAAAGACCTTAGATATAACAATGTTTTTTTGGACTATGTGTGTGAGGCATGCTGATTTAATTTATAAAATAATTATAACTGGGGGTAGAAATATTTTTTCTTGATTTGTGCTTTAGAAATTCCAAATTTGCTTTAGTCAAATCTGAGCCAAACTTAGCCCAACAATTTCCCAGGAAGGTTTCTGAACCATTCCCCTTCTTTAAGCATGATACCACCCTTGTATGTTGAATATACTACTACATGAGCTGTGCGCAAAGTGATAGAGGGAAGTCTTGCTAAAAAATTAGTGAATTGGCACAAGGCTATCACACCTATCAGCAAACCTATCTAAGAGTGGGCCTGGAAGCTGAAATCACTTTCCTGATTTATCACCTCATTCTGTCACAATACTGAGTCTGAACAGGGTTATTATCATTCCAAAGAGATTTACATTTAGAGAATGAGTCACTTTCCAGTGCAACCAAGAAACTTAAGTAGTCATAAGTTAACTTTGGAAAAGGATTCCAGTTTTTCATTGTTATCTCTGGAGTTGTCTGTCCTCTTTTATTACTTCTCCAGTGATACAATATAAATGAAATTAATAAATATTTCTTATTCCAAAGCCTTATTATATTTGAAGGACTGAATGTCTCCATGCTGGTAGACAGTCAAATATAAAGGAGGAAAGCAAGATGCTAATTACAGGACCACAAGCCAGCAACAATCCCCAGTATGACTTTGAATGCCCCCAAAGTTAACAGAACTTGTAGGCTTTCAATGACCATTGTCTCCATGTTCCTCACTATGGTAGGGAGGTAGAAGTCAAAGTGGAGGAGAGGAAGAAGGAATCAGCAAAATTGTCATTCAAGTATACTTCTTATCAGGATAAAATAAAAGGATTTGGTTCTGTCATTCCTTTAAAATGCAAAAAAGTAGGCCTTTTAAAACAAAGTTCTGATGAGAGTATACATTCCTATTATATACAACTTACTTAACTGATTTTATTGCTTAGAGAAAAAGTTTGTTTATATATTCACATAAAAGGATGGCACACACAATCTAGTCAGTGAGCTCTAAATTTGGAATAGCCATAGGCACAACCTAAGAGAGTCATCAGCAACTACAATCATTCCCAAATATTTTAATATAACATGATTCCTTATTATACATTCACATATACCATAGGTCACATAACATGCCCAAACTCTCCAGATCTAACCAGTAAATGTATGATGTGACGCATGCAGCCTATATTCCAAAGTCAATCTTTCCCTGATTTATCCTAAAGCACATTTCTATCTTGCCCTTTTCCATTGCCACCTTCCTCTCCCACTCCCATCCCCAACACCACAAAGAGAGAGAAGAATATTTTATTTAATTCAGCATTCTCTGGGTCAGAAGGCATGGCCCACATGCATGTTCCTTTCACCAGTCAAAATCTAAGGGATACAATTATATCAATGCTACAAAACACATTTGTTAAACAGCCAAAGTCATAGACAATGCTCAGGAGAGGTTGGTGCTACCTTTCCTCCTTCTAATATATGAAGACCTCTGTGGTGGTGGCATTGTATTCCAGAATTCTCCAAATCACAACTAAATAGAAAACTCAATAGATTTGAGACAATTTAGTGCGTTATTCAGACAGATGAGTCACTAAATTTTAGGAAGGAGGATAAAAATACCACCCCACAATGTACATATAAGACAACTAGATTCATGCCAACATAAGAATAAAACAATATAAACAAGATAATAATAATATAATCCAAGATGGCAACAAAATAAACCGAACATTTAATGATGTTTGTTGGACTGGTTTGAAAGGTAGTTACTCAGAAATGCAGCTGTTCCTCTGCCCACTTAAATAAAGGTCAGAAACTGGGCATTAGCTCTTAAAGACTTTTCCTTATTACCCATGCATGCTAATCAGATCAGAATGAGCCATTTGGATGAGATGATCTCCAGGGGAGCTTTTCAGCTCTAAACTCTATGGTTCTAATTGTATTAAAATTATTTTTATTCAACCTTTGTCCAATTAAGGTTACCAAAGCCAATTGAACATTCACCTGTTATTTGATAGAACATTTCATATTCAGTTACAATGCTGTTGTTGGTTTTTAATTTAGTTTTGAACAAGTTTCCTGTGGCTTTTTCCCTAATTCTTTCCAAAACACTGACCTTATTCTGAAAACAACATCTTGTTTTAGTGATGGGTAGGGCATTCTAGGAGTCCAATTTATGACCTTCAAAATCAATTTTCAATCTTAGGAAAGTAAATCTTGAAATACATTAATCCAGTAAATTGAATAGTCGCTGTTGGGAGAGAAAAAAAAAACATCCCTCTCATAAACATTTATTTAATTTTGAGCTTAGTGAAGTGAAAGAGATTTGAGAATACCTGACAGGTACCTACTATTTAAAAAACACACTGTAACTAAAGCATTTTGAGGCTAGAGAAACACCATACTTGCTTTTATATTTGACAATGTGACTTAAGAGATCACTCATATTCACATAAGGAGGTAAAAAGGCTTTTTTTTCCACAAGTGCTAAAGTGCTTATCAATGACTGCTATAATTTTTTGCCAGAAACAAAAACCTAAAAATTCTTCTAAACACACACACACAATTCCTCTCCTAGTTTATCAACTGGCATCCAGTCAATCTAATTTGCATTTAATTCTTTTTCTTTCTTTTTTCCAAACCTACCCTGTCTTAGAATCAATATTGTGTATTGGTTCCAAGGCAGAAGAGCAGTAAGAGTAGGCAATAGGGGTTTAGTGACTTGCCCAGGGTACACAGCTGTGAAGTGTCTGAGGCCCCATTTGAACTCAGAACCTCCCATCTGTAGACCTGGCTCTCAATTCATTGAGCCATCTAGTTGGCCCCATTTATTTTTCTAAGCTAGCTCTTTTTACTCATTTCCTGCAGGACTCAAGTTCCATTTGTGCAACCACATACAGTAGACTTCTGGGTGGGAAGAGGCCAAGCTATAATTTTTCAAAGGCAGATGAGAAACCTAGAAGCCATACAGATCAATTAATATGTGACTGAGTTTCCATTTACTAATTATGTAGCAAGGTGGGGAGGGGGAACAATTTAAAAGTGGCAGTAGGAGGACACTTCCTTAAGTCAAAAAGCAAGACTCTTTTATTTGCTACTTACATTCAAATCTTTGTCAGACACTCCTCCCTTCTCTTCTATATTCGCTAAAATCAAAATGCCCCCCAAAACTTTAAAGGCACATCCAAGCCCGGTTTTGTCACCTGGCCTCTTTTCCCGCAGGCCAGGGAACTTTAGAATGGAGTAGAGAAGCAGTAGAGAGAAAGCTACGCGATTTCAGCACCACGGACAGAACACAACCCTCAGCCTGCGCAGGCCAAACCACTCACCCCCTTGACTTACTTTGAGTGGGCTAGGTAGTATCTGAGGGTGATTCACAGCCACAGGCCCTGCCCCAAAGAAAACACATGGGCCCTTTCAGCTAGCCCAGGGATCATGCAATTCATCTTCCTCCTTTCTCTTCACCAATTCTTTGACCCTGACGCGCCCTTCTCCTCCGCCCGACCCCTTTACCTGTCGTCGTTCTGGAATGACTGATCTCCCAGTAGTAGGTCCCGGAAACGGTATCGGGGTGGCAAAGGGAGCACCTCGGAGTCCATGTCATTCATTTTGAGCGAGGAGATGTCCAAGAGTACCCCACTTCGGCTGCCGGTGCCTTCACCACTGCCCCCACCACTCTGCAGCCTGCACGCACAAACAGCGAACACTCCACTCAGCGGGACTGAGACTTTGGTACCAGCGCTCCCAGTCCCGACCCGGCCTGGCCCAGCCCAGCTGTCTTTCTCCTGCCTCCTGAGGCTGGCTTCGGGTACTGCTCAGGCGATGGTAGCCCTCTATCCTCCTCCCCCTCTTCTTCCTCATTTTCCTCCCCCCCATCACAATCCCCACCCGCCACCCCGCGCGCATTGCAGCGATCTGGGCTCTGGCCCCCAGTTCCGCCGTGGCGCTCCAAAACACAGGACTCCCCGCCCCTTCTCCAACCCGGGAGCCAAGAAAGCTGAGGAAAGACTAGGAATCAGTGGTTCTCAGTCACATACACACCCCCCTTCTCTCACACCCCCCTTCTCTCAAACCCCCACCCCACTCCAAGCCCCAGGGAAGATCATAGGGAACTCAACTCCTGGAGGGCATCTTCTTCAGAGAGCCTCTCCTCCCCTCCCTTCCCTGGCAGCGTACGGGTTCAGCTGGGGAGTGGACGCAGCCGTGTTTCTCTCTCTCACCGCCTTCTTCCAGAAGAGTGGAGAGAATTTGGGAAGCGAAAGAACTAGGAGCTGGGAGCAGGAGGCGGGGGCGAGTACCGGGCGGGGAGTGAGCTGAGTCCTCCTGGTTCTCTGCTAGGTTGCTTCCGGCTCCTTGGCGGGCCACAATAAGGAGAGAGTGAGACGAGAGAGAGAGAGAGAGAGAGAGAGAGAGAGAGAGAGAGAGAGAGAGAGAGAGAGAGAGAGAGAGAGAGAGAGAGAGAGAGAGAGAGAGAGAGAGGGAGAGAGGGAGAGAGGGAGAGAGGGAGAGAGGGAGAGAGGGAGAGAGAGAGAGAGAGAGAGAGAGAGAGAGAGAGAGAGAGAGAGAGAGAGAGAGAGAGAGAGAGAGAAAGAGAAGGAGAGAGAGAGAGAGAAACAAGAACATGTATGCATGCCTTATCTGTGACAGGGGTATGCAAAATCTCCTCTAAGCCATGTTAGGCATCAAGAGAACTAAAACTGTCTGTAGGCAGGGAGACCTACATGCTTATGTATAGGCTGTTTTACAATTACAGCAAAGGTCCCCTGGGGTACAGGAGTGCAATTTCACAGGCAACTTTAGCTCTGGAGTTGGTTCACTCTTTTTTATGTCTGGGCCAGTTACCCAGGATCTCTTCTGGATATTGAATCCTTTACCTGGGACACAGTTTATCTCAGTTCTCCTAGGATTTTTCTAATCTCCAATGTAATTTTAATAAGGTTCACTCAGCTTGATTTAGAGTAGGGGTCAGCAAACTATAACCTGAAGGTCAAAGCTGGCCCAGGTTCTGTCAGATAGCAATTTAAGAATGGTTTTTATATTGTTCTAGAAAACAGAAAAGCCTTTCTTAGCTTTTGAGCTGTATAAGAATAGGCAGTGAGTTGGAGTTTGCTGACCTTTGGTTTAGAAGACAGAGGAATCAGAGGACATGGGTGTAAATCTCAACTCTGCCACTTAACATGTGACCCTAGGCAAAACCACTTCACTAACTCATGCTTTAGTTTCCTCATATGTAAAATAACCAATATGAAACTACATCCTAGGACTCACACATCAACCATTCACCTCTTCCATTTTTGGCACTCTGCTCCAGTGACAGGACCATCAAGATGAGGCATTCCAGGTGCATCTCTGAAGGATATAGTAATGGAAGAATACCTCATCTTGATGGTCCTAGATAATTGTAGGGATTGGTTAACTTTAGCTAGGGAGGAGGGGTTCTACATGGAAACCATCAGTCAAAACCTGTATCACTTTGCTTTCCTGGACTCCAGTCCCTCATTCTAATTTTCATCTCTGCCTTCCTCTCCCAGGGTTCTACTTCTGCAGTCTCCTCTCTGTCACTACTATCCCCATTCTCAAAGGACTTCCTAAGGTCCCACAAAGCTCTGACAACAAGTATAAAATTCAACACAGGGCACTATGCTGGGCATGGAATGAGAATGGGTGAGAGAGGCATAGAGTTGAGACTTTTCATATTAATTTTTTCTGATTTTACAACCAATGAATATTATCAATATTAGGTCTGGTCAATTGACAAAAGAAACACAGAATTCAATTTTATATTGACAAATATTCATTACACAGCTATCCTGTGCTCATTGCTTGAAAGTGACTTTCAGTCAATTTAATAATACAAAAAAGAAAGAAGAGAATCAAATTAACAGTATCAAAGATGAAAGGGGCAATCTCACCTTTAATGAAGTGGAAATTAAGGCAATTAGTAAGAATTACTTTGCTTAATTATATGGCAATAAATATGACAATCTAGGTGAAATGGGTGAATATTTACAAAAATACAAATTGCCCAAATTAAGAAAAGAGGAAGTAGAATTCTTAAATAATCCCATTTCAGAAAAAGAAATTGAACAAGCCATCAAGGAACTTCCTAAGAAAAAATCCCCAGGGCCAGATGGATTCACAAGTGAATTCTATCAAACATTTATAGAACAACTAATCCCAATTATATACAAACTATTTGACAAAATAAGCAAAGAAGGAGTTTTACCAAATTCCTTTTTATGACACAGTACTGATTCCAAACTTAGGCAGAACAAAAACCAAGAAAGAAAACTACAGACTAATATCTTTAATGAAAATAGATGCAAAAACTTAAATAGAATACTAGTGAAAAGACTCCAGCAAGTGATCACAAGGGTTATTCACTAGGATCAAGTGGGATTTATACAAGGAATGCAGGGATGGTTTAATGTTAGGAAAACCATCCACAGAATTGACCATATCAATAATCAAACCAACAGAAATAACCTGATTATCTCAATAGACGCAGAAAAGGTCTTTGACAAAATACAAGACCCATTCCTGTTGAAAACACTAGAAAGTATAAGAACATAAGGGTTATTCCTTAAAATAATAAACAGTATATATTTAAAGCCATCAGCAAGTATCATCTGCAATGGGGACAACTTAGAAGCCTTCCCAATAAGATCAGGAGTGAAGCAAGGATGCTCATTATCATCTCTTTTATTCAATATTGTACTAGAAATGCTAGCAGTAGCAATTAGAGAAGAAAAAGAAATTGAAGGAATTAAAGTAGGTAGGGGAGAGACTAAACTATCACTCTTTGCAGATGATATGAGGTATACTTAAAGAACCCTAGAAAATCAACTAAAAGGCTAGTGGAAATAATTAACAACTTTAGTAAAGTTGCAGGGTATAAGATAAACCCATATAAACCATCAGCATTTCTATATATTTCCAACAAAACTCAGCAGCAGTAGTTAGAAAGAGAAACTCCATTTAAAATCACTCTAGACGATATAAAATATTTAGGAATCTATCTGCCAAAATAAACGCAGGAATTATATGAACACAACTACAGAACACTTTTCATACAATTAAAACTAGATCTAAACAATTGGAAAAACTTTAACTGCTCCTGGGTAGAATGGCTAATATAATAAAAATGACAATCCTATCCAAATTAAATCTACTTGTTCAGTGTCATACCTATCAAACTATCAAAAAACTTTTTTATAGAATTAGAAAAAATTATAACAAAGTTCAACTGGAAGAACAAAAGATCAAGAATATCAAGAGAACGAATGGGGAAAAAATGTGAAGGAATTGATGCAGAGCAAAAGGAACAGAACCAGGAGAATGTTGTACACAGAGACTGACACATTATGGCACAATCAAATGTAATGGACTTTTCTACCAGTAGCAATGGAATGACCCAGGACAATCCAGAGGAACTTATGAAAAAGAACAGTATCCACATTCCGAGAAAGAACTGTGGAACCAGAAATGCATTAGAAAAATAGATGATCGACCACATAGTGCGATAGGGATGTGATTAGAATTTTGATGTTAAAGAATTGCTCTACTGCAAATATGAATAGTATGGAAATAGGATTTGAACAATGATACATACATAACCCATTGGAACTGCTTTTTGGCTTTGAAATGGAGGAGGAGAAAGTGTGTGTGGGGATCATGAATCATGTAACCATGTCTAAATAAAAATAAAAAAAGAAAGGGACTTTCATCTATAGCTAGAAAAGCTATTCAATAATGCTTATACAATTGAGTGCATTTCTTCTATTAAGCAATTAAAGCTCCTATCATTTGAAAGAGCTGAAATTCTTGATTCCTTTGTCTCCCAAGTACTAACTCTCCATAAACCTAAAGCAGACTCCTACAAACTTCAAAGTCACTGCTTTGGTCCAGCTCTATTTGAGTCCAGGAATAAAATAAATAAGATGCTTATCAAACACTGTACCTAATTCACCAAGTGCAGTGAGCTGACATTAGTCCTTTATAGAGATATGGGTATATTTGAATCATCTGTGAGAATTTTGCCAATATGATCTGTTGAAGACAAGTATGTGCTCTATTTCATGGAGAGGTAATCTGAGGTTCAGAGGGGGTACAGTAATAGATCATAGTTGAAAAAAGCAACATACTAGGTAAAGAGGCTTGAATTCAAATCTTGATTCTATCATGAACTAGCTGTGTAACTGGGCAAGTACCTATACCTTCTCTGAACCTTATTGTAGAAGTAGAAGTATAAGTGGGATAATTTAAAAGGTCATTTACAACTCTAACATGTTATGATCTATTATCTAGATAGGTTATTGTCTGTGCTCGAACTTGGCCTATGATGTCACACCTGACACTCTATCAACTATGCTTTTGCACTGTTATTGGCAATGCCTAGAATTCTCCTTCCTGATCTTCCCCTCTTGGAATCCTTGATTTCCTTCAAGATTCAACTAAGGAGTCCTATTTTGCAGGAGTTCTTTCCTAGAACCCTCATTTAGCTGCTAGTATCTTTCTCTTTCCCAAGATACCTTATATTTTATTTGTTTTTGTATACACAATTTGTATGTTTATATATAATAGATATACACATATACGTATATGTGTGTGTATATATAAATTAGAATGTATATTCCCTAGGGGAAAGGAAGACTACTTTGTCTTTGTATCCCCAGCACTTAACACAGTGTCTGATGCATATTATGCACTTAATAGATGTTTGTTTGCTTAAATATGGCACTAAATCATCATGGTAGAAGTGAGAGAGGGAGGATTTTCTCAGTTAGATTATTTTGATGTGGGTAGCCAGTGAAGAATTCCCAAGACCTGAGTTCCAGAGCCTTTTAGGATAGGGGAGGAATACTTGAGAAACAAACCTAGAAAAAAGCAGTAAGCTGGAGAATCAAGGCTTTTACTTCTCTAGTAATGAATATCTATCAATGAGTTTGCTGTAGTCAGGCAGAAGGAGTCAAATATGTCTGTGTGTATGTGAACTTGACTAATGACTGTGGTTTGGGACTGAATGTGCTTCAGATCTCATGTGTGAATGAGTGTGTGTCAAGAGCATAGAAGTATAGGATTTAGAGCTGAAAAAGATCTTAAAAATCACTAATCCAACCCATTCATTCTAAAGATGGTGAAACTGAGGTCCAAAGAGAAAGGATTGACTTATTCAAATTTCAATTCAATGGCATCCAAAAGACACTTATTAAGCACCACTGGGGCACAAAGATAAGAAAATACAAAATAGAAAGTAAATATCCTTTGTGACAGAGGCTGGAACAAGAGAAAAAGTGCCAGACTGAAGAGTATGTGAAATTGATCACCTCGATGGGGGAGGGGCCCCAGGAGTGAATCCTGAGGAGAGAAGACTCTAGTGAGGAGAGCAGTGAGGGTCTCTCCGTCAAGAGAGAAGGTGGATAAAGACTTTCTCCTGAGGGTTACCCACCTTTCCTGCTGGTGACTGGACATCTTTCCCTGCAACACTTCCCAATTGAAGGGACTTTTTGAAGAGAAACCTGAGCAGACTTTACCTTAGGTCCTGTTACCCAGGGGTGAGTCAACCTGACTTTATCTCAGGGGGGCTCAGGCTGCCAAGGCTGAGTTTAGATAGAGACAGGGACCCCCTTTTCCCACTTTTCCTTTTCCCATTCTTCCCTGCCCATTATTCCTTTTGCATTACCTTGATTGAGTTAACATTAAAAGTTATCTGTTCCCCAAGCTGAGTGTGAGTGAACGGATCAAGGGGGAGACCTTTTAGGTCTCGAGTAGTGGAGGGGGGGGGCAAGAGGGACAAGAGTGAATTGGGGAGAGCAGTTTTAGCTAGGGAGGGAAGGCAGAAGGGGGAAAATCTTCAATACCCCCTTTCCTGTCTCTGAGCCAACCCATTACATCTGCTGTCTCCCCTGTACCCTGCTTTGTGGGAAGGGGGGTTTCTCCTCTCTTTCCCCATCTCCATACCAAAAGCCAAAGCCTCCCCCCTGGGGTACATCCCTTCCCTCATCTCTTCTCTTTTTATTTTAAGACACCTTCTATCAATTAGTAGCCAACTCTTCAACATATCAGTTTCATGCTATTCTCTCTCTACTCATCTAGTTACCACTCTACTTCAGACTCTTATCGCTTCTCACCTGGAGTATTATAATAGCTCCTTAATTAGTCTCTTTGCTTCTAGTTTTTTACTTTTCCAATCTTTGGAACTTTTTAATTTTCCACACAATCTCTAAACTGATAATCTGTAAACATTTACATATGATCATGTTTTTCCTGTTCAATAAATTTCCTAGGATAAAATGAATTTTTTTCTTTGACATTGATAATACTTCACAACCTGGCTCCAATCTATCTTTCTGGGCTTATTTCACTCATTTCCTTTGGCCACAATATGGTCTAGCCAGATTGACCTATTTTATTTTTCCCATGAGACATTCCTTGCCTTGTCTCTATCTTGCCTAACCTCCCCTCCCCTCTCCCTCGCTGTACCTTTTTACAGGCTGTCTTGTGTCCAGAATGCTCTTCTTTCTTACCTTCACTTTTGTGAATCCCTATAGTTTCAGCTAAAGGGCCATCTTCTCAACTTAAATATCAGGCTGTTCCTGATAAGAAATGACGATACAATGTTTTGTATAGGGAAGAACAAGTTAGCCAGTTTGGTTGGAATGGAGGGTACAAATGAAGAAAAATGAATTAGGGAAGAAATGTAGGTTGGATCCAGATTGAGAAGGTCTTTAAACACCAAAAGGTGTTGTTTGTGTCTTATCCTAAAGATAGTAGAAAACCACTGAAGCTTCTTGATTAGGAGGGTGAGGGAACTAGGCCTATGCTTTAGGAATATCAGTTTGGCAGCTGTGTGAGGGATGGACTGGAGTAGAGAGAGGCTGGAGATCAGTTAGGAAGTTATTACAATCACATTAGTGAGATGTGATAAGGGTTGAAACCAGAATGTTGTCTTATTAATGGAGAAAAGGGGATGAATGTGAGAAATGTGAAGGTACAATCAATGAGTTGACAACTCTTGGGGAGTATGATAAAATGAAGAAAGAATGAAGAATTACTCTGAAGTTTGATCTGGGTGATTGGAAAGATGTGTGTTATTCTTTGATAGAAATAGGGAAATTAAGAAGGGGGTGGATTTGTGGGGAATGAATATGAGGCAGGTAGGTGGTACAATGGATAGAACACAGGACTTGGAGTTAGGAAAACTTAAGTTCAAATTTTATCTCAGCTGTGTGACCCTGGGAGAGTCACTTAACCTCTTTGCCTCAGTTTCCCCCTCTGCAAAATGGGAGATATTAAAAGTACCTCTCTGCCTGTGTTTTGTGAGGATAAATTATAGTAACACTTTTTAAAAATGCTTTGCAAATTCATTGAAATACCAAACCTAAGATACCAGGAATCTAGCCTTAGTTAGGCCTGGACAATGATACTATTCCATGAAACTACTGCCATCGTGATGAGTTCCATAAGTTTCTACATCCTCATCATGTTTCTTTGCCTTCATCATTACTTAGCGCATTTGGTTCCTTATTGTGGGTTCTTCTCATTCTTGTCTAGGCTCTGTCTCTTGTTGTTGTTGTGATCCTATTTAATGTTAACATCTCAATATAAATGGTTTTCCACAAAAGTTATGTGGCAATCCAGGCCTCTCCAGATCACTCTGTAGTTCAGAGTCTCTCTCCTACCATTGTGATCTCTATGCTCCCTCTTATACCCAGATGGTATAACTACCAGCTGTGTTTACTTTGGACATGTTGAATTTTAGAGGTCTATGGGATAGTCAGATAGAACTATCCAGCAGGAATTGGTGATGTGGAATTTAAGCTCAGGAGAGAGAACAAGGCTAGATATATAGATCTGGGAGTTATCTGCCTAATGATAATAACTAAGTTTGATGGGAGTTGGATGGGACTAGATTATCTAGAGAAGATTTAGAGACAGAAGAGAACTTAGGACAGAGTTTCTGAGGGCTATCCAAGGTTATGGGGCAAGGCATGGCTGAGCTAGCAAAGAAGATTAAAAAAACATGGTCAGACAGGTAGGAGGAAAGCCAAGAGAAAGCAGTGCCATAAAAATTCAGAAGAGAATGTGTTGACAGTGGCAATGTTGTAGAAAAGGAAAGAACTTAGTAGAGGACTTTATATTTGACAATTAAGAGATAATTGATAATCTTGATTTTGAAACTCAGGTACTCTGACCAATCCCAAACTCCACTACATCAAGTTGCTTCTAACAAAGGAGGCATCTTGATATAATGGCAAGAATACCAGACGTGGTGCCAGGTGACTTGGATTCAAGTCTAAGTTCTGACATTTCTCAGCTATATTACCTTGGACAAATCATCTGACCTCATGAAGCTTCAATTTCTACATCTATAAAATGATGATAATAATACTTTCTCCATTGACCTCACAGAATTTTTATACGGAAATACATTATAAACTTTCAAGGGTTAAAGAAAGATGAGTTATAATATATCATGTGAGATCGTATGCAAATCTCTGTGTGTCTGAATTTCTGTATCTTAACCCATGTCTCTGTGAGAATGTATATCTGAACCTGCCTTGATTTGAGCCTCTGTAAATGTTAACATACATGTTGATTTTATGATCATGTTATAATATTAAAACAAGGACCTAGGGGTCCTTGGGAAAATCACTTAATTGCTTTCAACTCAGTTTCTTCAATTGTAAAATAGAGATAATATAGCACTTACCTCCCAGGATCTTTGGAAGAATCAAATGAGAAAATGATGAAGTGCTTAGTTATAATAAATGGTTGTTCCCTTCTCTCACTGTTTGAGCATGTGTGTGTGTGTGAGTGTGTGTGTGTGTGTGTGTGCTTGTGTGTTTATATCTGTGTGAGAATGCCAGTAAATATTTTCTCTTTTCTGTGCTTCCTGAATTCCAGTGGTTTTCTTAGGGTTAATAATTGGCCCCAGTCTCAAAAATATCCCCATGAGACTGTGTTCTAAGATCTGCTTTTAAGCATAATTCTAAAAGGTCAAAAAACAAAACAAAACCAAGAAACCCATAGGCAGACAGACTTCAGGTTCTCTTGCCTCCCCCATCCCTGTTGCAAAGCCTGGGAAGAAATGACTGATTTGTACCTGGGGATTAGAATGACAGTTCATGCTGGGGTCTTTGGCCAGAAATATGCAAATAACCTCCTTATGTCAGGCCTGAGGCTGCCTGCAGGGTACAAATGCTAAGACTCCACCTCCCTGTCCCTCTCCAACTGTGATCTCAAGTGTCAGGAAACAAAAGCTAATCAGTCCTTGGATCCAAATCCCACAGTTCAAGGCGAAGTTGTTAGTCATGTGTGTTATTTACTGAATAGTCTAGGTGACTGGCTGACTCATTAGTGAATGTAATCTGCCTGTGCCTATAGGAAGTAGACTTTGGGCAACATACTTGACTCTGAAACAGGAGACTTGGGTACCCCTTCTGGCTCTGCCATCCATTTCCTCAGGATGTGACTTTGGGTAAATCACTTACTTCCCTTCTCTGGGCCTTAATTTTGTCTCCCATTTGTAAAAAGAGGGCATTTTCAGGTCTAATGTTCTTTGTTCTTTTGCCTCAATCTCAGGAACTCATCCACCTTTAATGAATCCCTTTCAACCATTTACTGTATTCACTTAATCATCAAATCCCTCTCCCATCACAGCCACTATTGTAACTTTTTTTTTTACATATAATAAAAACATCCTAGTACCATGTTGCCTTTTGCTTGGACTATGACAACAGTCTCCTGCCCAGATTTCTCTCCTCTAGTCTCTCTCCCTTCAGCTCAGTACACAAGCCACCAGATTCATCATTCTAAATAAAACACACGTAGTAGAATATAATTAAGCCCTTTTCCCTTTGTGAAGAGGGAATATGAAGAGGCACTTAGGTAGCACAGTGGATAGAGTGCCAGGCCTGGAGTCAGGAGGACCTGGGTTCACGCCTGGCCTCAGACATTTCCTAGCTGCGTAACCTTGGGCAAGCCACTTAACCCTTCCCCATTGCCTTACCATGAATTCTGCCTTAGAATAGATATTGATTACTCTTAAAAGATAGGGGCTTTAAAAAAGGCAGGGGGAGAGGGGACATGGAGACCATAGAGGGAAGAGATACTCAGAGCTGCAGAGTGATCAGAAGAGAAGCCTGGATTTTCATATAACTTCTAAAGGTTTGGTTGATATTAATATGTTAAATGTTTATACTTGAAAAACAAGCTATGTGAGATAGATTCATGGTTCCAAAGATGATAATTTTTTCTGTTATATATATATATAAGTATTCATGTTGATTGTTAAATTCATAATTTAAAAAAATTAAAGATTACCCTGACTTAATATTGAAAAAAAAGATGTTCACATCAAGTGAGACTACCACAAAAAGGGAAAAGAGAGTCAGTCTGGATGAGACTGAGAGGTACACACCAAGGAATAATGAGGACAAAGAAACATGATGGGAATGTGGAGACTCATGGACTTTGTCACTGTTGGCCATCGTTTGGTAGAGTAGTTTAATAGGCCAGGCCCTAACTTGGGCTAGGATCCTCCTAACTTTGGTTTGATACTGGAATGAGAGAAACATTCATAGGCCATTCACTGGTTAAAAAAGGCAGGTTTCCTTAAAGGATGCTGAAGCAAGGATACAGTACTTGCCTTGGATGTATTTGTGTCCCCACCAAGTGTCCCCCTATCCCTAGGTGACTCTTGACATTCATTCTCAGTCTAATGGGCCTCAAGTTCACATGATCAGGCCTCTATGAACTTAGGAGATCATGAAGCCTTACAAATATCCTTTGTTTTTTTAGCCAATCAAATCTCAGAAACAATTTCAATATTTTTAAAGGAAAAACTAGCCTTCACTCCAAGGAAAAAATAATCCATTTCCCCCATAGATTTTAGCAAATAATATTCCTCCTCCCACAGTCAGAAAATCACAACTACTAAGGAAGTGATCTTAGGGTTGGAAAAGGCCTTAAAATCACCTTTTGTTGTTTTTGATGTTTCATTGGCAAAAGATACTAGAGTGATTTGCCATTTCATTCTCCAGCTCATTTAACATATGAGGAAACTGAGGCAAATATGGTTAAGTGACTTGTCCAGGGCCACACAGCTAGTAAGTGTCTGAGGCCAGCTATGAACTCAGGTCTTCCTGACACCAGGCTTGGTGCTATAAACATTGCACTACCTACCTGCGTACCCCACCTCCCCACTTCCCCAAATCACCTGATCTAATCCATTTAGTCTGCTAGGAAAAACATAACTAAAGCACAGAAAGGAGGGATTAACTTGTTCAAATTTCAATTCAGTAGAATCTGACAAGTATTTATTAAGCATTCATGTGGCATACAGATAAGAAAATACAAAATAGATAGAAAATCCTCCATATTTAATCAGTATCTAGGCTCCACAAGATCTCAGTGCATGTAACTCTTTACTCAGCCAGTCACCACACTACTTCAGATCCTTATCCCCTTTCACCTTGGCTTATTTTAATAGCCATTAAATTAGTCTCCCTGCCTTCACTCTCTTACCTTTACAATCCATCTTCCACAAATTGCCAAATTGATCATCTATAAGCAATTCTATATGATGATTCCATTTCTGCTCAAGAAACTCCCAAGGAAAAAGTACACATTTTTTCTTTGGCATTGCTAATAAAAAAATCTCTTCACTAATACCATGAGTCATTTGATCTAAGTAGAATGGAGTGGTAAGAGGGGAAGGTGGATCTTTGAATTTTTTCTCCATAAGGAATATGAGAAAGTTTTCTCAAATACCTAAACAGCTCACATTTATACAATTCTTTAAAGTTTTCAGTGCTTTATGTATCTCATCTAATTTGCTCTGAACAACAATTCTATTAAGTAGTTACTATTATTATTTTACACATGAGTAACTAAGGTCCAGAGAAGTTAACTTACTTTCTCAAGATCACATAATTAATGTGTGGAGTGAGGAAATGGAATTCAAATATTTCTATATTCAGTGTTCTATCCATCACATCATACTTAGATCTTAGTCCTTATTTGTACTTTTGTTGCATTCATAATAACAAAATATATTGTTAGCCTGAGTACTTGCATGGGAGCTGAAGGGTCTTTTGGGGAAAGTAAAATGAAAAAAAAATACTCAAATTATCAGGATTTCCTGAGCTGGGAATTGAGCTAGATAGACATTATAAAATAATTTCTATTTTTTTTGGAAAGTGCCTTTGGTGATCTCTAAATTCTGTCTCTTGGAAGAGGCATTGCCCTTCCATATTGCCTTCCCATAATTATGTATCTTACTATGTCTGCACTTAGGAGATTCTATCATTGATTCTGTGCATTTTTAACAGTGATTCAGATAAAGGCATGGAGGTTATGCTCATCAGATCTGCGGATCCAATTTTGTATTAGCTAAGAAATAGATTGGTATATCAACAGAATAGATTAGGGACAAAATTTACAGAAACAAATGAGCCCAGAAACTAGTTTTTGTTAAACCCCAAAATCTCAGCTATTGGGCTAAGAACTCACAATTTGACAAAAACTGCTATGGAAACTGGAAAAGTAATCTGTCAGAAACTAAGCATAGATCAACATCTCACAATGTATGCCAAGATAAACTCAAAATGGGGTAGATGATTTAGACATAAAGGGTAATTCAAGTAAATTATAAGAGCAGGGAAGAAATTACCTGTCAGATCTATAGATAAAAAAGAGAGATATGCTTCCAAGCAGGAAATAGAGAAAGATATGAGGTAAAATGGAATATTTTGATTACATAAAATTGAAGTGGTCTCACACAAATTAAACCAATGCAGCCAAAATTAAAAGTGAGAAACTAGGAGGAAAAGTATTTGTAGCAAATTTCACTAATAAAGGTCTTATTTCTCAAATATATGGCAAACTGAGTCAAATTTATAAAAAATAGGAATCAATCCCCATTTCACAAAAAGTCAGAGAATATGAACAGGTAGTTTTTGAGGAACAAATCAAAATTATTTTGATTTAATTATCAAAAGCTAAAGTCATATAAAATACCCTAAATAACTAAAATTAGAATAATACAAATTAAAACAACTCTGAGAGACTATCTCTCACTCCTCAGATTGGCTAAGATAACAGAGAAGGAAAATGACAAATTCTGGAGGTATAATAGGAAGAAGCTAGTGGTAATCCATTGTAGAAGACATACTTATGGCAGAGATTCAGTTGCTAAAGGAAATCATAGAGCTGATATAACTGCAAAATTTGCAGCCAGAAATGCCCCAGTACATGTCATGAACTTACCAACTATAGAATCTGATGATCTAGAGAAAGCTTATGTAGACTCAGAAATACAAAAATGGAAGGAGAAGTTTGGAGCAAGAAAAGAACATGGTATATGATTAGCAGATACTAGAAAGCCGCTGTTACCAAAAGACTTGTATACTTATTTGTGTCAAGCCCGTCACACAAAAGGTCATTTTCATACTCAAGCTTCAGAAACCTTTTGCTTTATGACATCAAACTTTGACCAAGCATTGGTCCTTTTAGTAGATTTCCCCATAACATCTAGGATTGCATTTCTTGCTTCAATTAGCATATCATAAACTCTGTCATCTGCATTATCCAGCTTCAAGTTCTCTAGCCAAGATTGTAACAGAGGATTTGATCTTGTCTCCTCTATAAACTTATTCCTCTCTCTCTTAGTTAGGACGTCTTCCTAATAGGACAAAATCATTAAAATCAGGATCATATAATTCAATTGCCCTTTGCATTTCCTTAATCACTCTCTTTGGCTCAGCACTAAAATTTGAGGTTCTTCTTTTGATGGATTCAAGGTCCTCCAGGGAAAATCCTTTGTGAGTTCTAAACTTATGCACCTCATTCTGTGTAACCACTGGCATATCTCTTAGGGGACATAAATTCACTATTCTTGCTGCTTCTTCCTGCTCCAGCCCATTTGGTCTTTTTCCATAGAATAGGTTAGTAATAGTTAGAATGAGATAGTTGAGTGTAGGTTGTTCGTTATTTTGGGGTACATTTTTTTAGTATAGATAATTGGTAAGTATTTTAGATTGTGCACAAATACAAAAATAGTGTTTCCAACATGATTTTTGTTTCATGCAAAAGGGGGGAATGTAATAGGAAGACTTTTGCAAAAGAACTGTGTAATGTAAATGTTAGAGTGATTGACAGGAGCATGTGACAGAGAGTCACATGGGCACCTAAGGGTCAAGATCTGGGTAAAGATTCTAAGGTTTCAAAAGTCTTGGCACTTCTTTCATGAAGGACCTTGGGTTTGGAGGTTTAACAACAGGTTTCTGGCTTTTGGTGACCAGCTGAAGAAAGAGGAATCTTTTGAACTGGCTGTTGGCAGCTAGAACAGAGGACTGAAGACCCACTTCTCCACTGGACCTGTTTTGGACAATTTTCAGCTGAAGATCCTGGCCCATTTGACTGGACTCCACTTCTGAGATTTGGTGTTTGGGGAAACTTATTATTTATCTTAGATAAGTTAGGTTAAGATAGGTTTATAGAAATTAGGGTTTAAGATTAATTGTAATAATTCTTCTTACCCCTTTTGCTTCTTCCCTATCCCAAAAAATAAACCTGATTTTTATGTTTCCTTCTTGTTCATTCCCCTACCAAATCCCACTATTACAGAGGGGATATGAGAAAATAGATACCCTAATATACTATTAGTGGAGCTGTGAAGTAGACCAACTGAACAATTTGGAACTATGACTCTTTAGTCCAGCAATAGCACTACTAGGTCCATTCTCAAAGAGTTTAAAGAAATGGGAAAAGGACCTATATATGCAAAATTATTTCTAGTAGGTCTTTTTGTGGTGACAAAAAATTGGAAACTGAGGAGATAGCCATCGATTGGGGAATGGCCAAACAATTTCTAGTGTATGAATGTGAAGAAATGTTTTTGTGCTATAAGAAATGATGAAGGGGATAGAAAGAAGATGTACATGAACTGATGCAAAGTGAAGTGAGCAGAACCAGGAGAATAAAATAGAGTATAACAATAAAACTAGAAGGAAAATCAACTGTGAAAGACAGTAACTCTGTGCAGCACAATGATTCACAACTTTAAAAGACTCATGATGTATAATACTATCTGACTTTGGATAGAGAATTGATGGATTCAGAGTGCAGATTGAAGCATAATTACTTCCTTTCTTTACTTTTCTTGCTTTTTTGAGAATATGGTTTATATGGAAATATGTTCTATATGACTTTATATGTATAATGGGTATCATATTTATTGCTTTCTCAATGTGAGGTGAAGAGGGTGGAAGAAAGAAGGAAATATGGAACTCTAAATAAAAATTTAAAAATTGTAGATGACAAAAGTGAGTGAAATATAGACTAAGGATTTGAAAAGATTTTGACAGATGAAACATTGCACTGGGTTGGATCTAACAAGATAAAATTCAAAAGAAATAAAAGTAAAGTCTAATACTTGGGTAAAAAGCATCAACTTCACAAGAACAAGATGAGGAAATGCCATTAGACAACAGATGTCTTGAAAATATCTGGATATTTTAGTAGCCTACAAGTTTCATATGAATTAGCAGTGGGATAAGGCAGCTAAGAAAAGCTAGTGATATATTAGGGTGCATTAAAAGAACCATGGCTTCCAGCAGGACAGAAAAAAAAGATAATTCTACCAACTTGCTCTCTTGTTCTTTGTTAAGGATAGTTCCATTATCCTGCCTTATGTATCCTGTCCTCATCAGACCTCATTTTGGAGTATAGTGATCAGTTCTGGATGCCATAGTTTAGTAAAGGATATTAAAAGTTGAAGAGTGACTAGAAGAGAGCAACTGGGGTAATGAAGGGTCCTGAGCACATGTAAAAACTGTTATATTTAGAGTCAGAGGAACTGAGCATAAAATCCTGATCTGTATTTACTAGCTGTGTGGTCCTAGGTAAATCACTTTTAACTGTTTCCCAGTTTCTTTATCTACAAAAAGATATTAGCATAGGCTGTCTCTAATGTTTCTTTCAGCTTCAAAATCAATTATTTTAGAACTCTTTCTCTAATACTCTTTTCTATCCTTTGATGCTTATTGAAACTTAGCTTTATCCTAAAGACACCATATCACCAAGTATCCTGTGCAAAGATGACAGTTCCTTCTTTTACTCTGTGACACACAAAGTTAGGAAAATGAGTTGGCAAATTCTATTCCCTAATTCTACTTTTTAGACCCTCCCTTAGTCACCACTTTAAAAGTTCTAGCATTTTATCTAGGTCTTTGTTATTGTCATTTATGGGGCTCCAGGTGATTCTCCCTACTTCCCTAATATGTGGATTAAGGTGGATTAGTATACCTCATCACAAATTCATGATGTCCTCAGTTGTCTGGTATAGTATAAAAATGGAGATTTGAACCCTAGACTTCAATCCCCAGAAGTCCTTGGCAGTTCCCAGAATTCCCTACAATATCACCTGAATTCCCACCTGGGCCGAGAACAAAAATTGTATTTAAACTGACTGTACCGCCTACTTGGTCTCTCTGCTTCTGCTTCTAAGCACACAGGGCTCTAAAGATGTAGTAAGTGAATTGTGAATGGGCTAGTGCTCGAGGCACGTGCTTTCTTATTTTGTATTTTCTTTATCCTTGATTTTTAATAATCTTTAATAAACTTCTAAAAATATAATACTTTTAGTAGATAAACTAAATTTATTTTCTACAATAGTCAGTGATTGTCAGTGTTGGATATTTACAGAAGCAGTGGTTACTATCAGATTCCTATAGCAGAGGAAGATGGAGAAGATGGTTGTCAGCAAATCAGTAGGAAAGGTTTTCTGGAGTATTTAAACATTTTCAGCATCTCATGATGGGTGACATGAACTAATTGGGGGAAATGATTTCGTTGTATTTGGGAAGGTTTTGGAAGAGAAATTTGACAATTTTTAGTTCTTAGCCTTAAGTTAATTATTACCAAAAAGTTTTAAAACTGTTAATGGTGGTCAATTTCATGTATGGACAAACAATAGTTCACTGACTTGTGTTATGACAAGTGCTAAATGGGATACAACCAGACAGAGATTGGCCAGCTATGTGTTTAACATGCATTGTTGTTCTTAGATCATTAATGGGGTATAGAGCCCCTATTATGTGGACCTATACATCAAGAATATTGTTGAACCATATGGAGGGGTGAAGTAGAGATGAGCTATGAAGAGAGCAGGGTCCTTTCTTCACAGAGGAAAGCATGGTTACAAGTCCAAAACTTTTCCAGACAGTCAACCATCAGTAAAATTAAAATTTGTAATTAGGTATCAATCACCTCTCCATAGTTTGACCGTGGATCACTAGCAGCAAGAACAGATAAAGGAAATTTATGATGTGAGCAGTGAAACTGGCCAAGAGAAAGATGATGATGGTGGTGGTGGTGGTGATGATGATGATGATGTATGGTTTAGATCAGGTTCAACTGGCTTTCAATGACAGTAGTTACATATAAAGAGAATGAGACCTGTGGCCAGTACATTAAAATAAAAGTGCCAATATTGCCTTTTGCTGATTACATGGGGAACATAAGCAGCAGCAAAACTTTGGAGTTGACATGCAGAGGATTTTTATCCTTGGAGGGGAAAGAAAGAAAGAAAAATTCTAATGATGATGAACAATTTTTACCTAGAGTACATAGTCTTACCTACTGTGCAACTTGAGGGTTTCTACCAAATCTTGGCAGGAAAGCCACATACTAAAAAGTGCTATGGGAGAAATCTTTTTTAGTATATAGCTTTCCTGCCAGGAATCTAATACCTGTTTTCTCACAAAGGGAAGTCAAGAATAAAGAAGATGTGCATTGAACTCTCTGGCAAGTGATAAGGCTGAAATATGATGCTTCAGGAGTGAATAATATTGCCTGTTTTGCATATTGATATATATTGGTACAGGTCAGTGTCCTGGCTTTGGGGAGAGAGGGCACCTTGTTGTAAACTATAGAGAGAATGTAGTTCATTTTCATTTAAGTCTCTCTTTTCTGTTTTACTCTGAATACATTCTTATAGTTGCTTCAGAGAACTACTTGTTCCAAGAAGGTATTTTCCAATGGAACCTTGGCAAGAGGGAGAAACTAGAGAGATGGTACCCTGATAAGTTAAACATGGAAGGGAAGGGAGAAAGATTGGAGAAAGTCTGACAGCAGGAAATCACATGCACCAAAGAGTAATCTTATTTACCTTTCCACTTGGTATTTTGAGTCATATGGAATGTTTGAGGGTACAATATAGGTTTAAGGTAGAGAATTAGGTGGACTTTTTGGTGATCCCTAGTTATTTCTATAAAAGGAAGCTAGAAAAGTTTCTATTTAACAATCACTAGCTTTAAGTCCAAATCTATAACTCATTTCTGTTATGTAAATTTTTCCTATAGTTGATGCTTTGTTAGCTTGAATGCTTACTGGAGATGCATTTTTGGAAGAAAAAAAATGGCCAGATACTGAATTTCTCAAGATTTCCCTGGATGTCAGTAAAAAAGTCAAAGGGTTTTCTGACATATTTACCAAATATAGCTATATCTGGATCGATCAAGTTAGAAGCCATGGTCTTAGTAATATAGGTTGTAAACAGTTCTGTTCATGCCAGTTACCTATTCAATAATCTTCAATGGTTCCCAATTGCCAATTGAATCAATTCCAAATTCTTCATTCAGACTTTCAGAATCCTTTATCAAAAGGACTCAGATTTCCTTACCTCATATGAGCCCATTACTAAAGTTAAACCTACCTTTTCACATCCTATCTTGTCATTCTTGTCTTTATACCCTTACTGACATGCTTTTTCCATTATTTAACAAATGTTCCCCTTTCCCCTTTCTTTACACAGATGAAATATCATGAACATCTGCCAAAGCTCAGCTTAAGCCTCACCTTAGATGTTATAGTATACAATGCTCCCCAATGAAGCATGGTATTTGCCTATGACTTTCTTGTTTGTCACTCAACTAGACTGAATTTCTCCGAGAGTTTGATTGTGAGTTATTTTTCTTGTTTCTTCCAAAATATCAGTTGAGTAGAAGCCTGGGCACATAAGAGGTGTTCATTGTGTACTTGTTATCTGTCTAGTTGACAAAACTGTATAAATGAACAAAGCACTTTCCTACTTAAGATGACAGAATCATATAATTTATAGCTGGAAATGTTCTAAGAGGTCATTTAATCTAGCCCACTTACTTTATAAATTTGGGAACTGAGGCCCAGAGGGAATCAAACAGATACCCAAATTAAACAGATAATAGGTAATAGATCTAGGATTTGGACCTATGTCATTTTACTATAAAATTTCAGTTTTTAAAATAAAACTAACTTCAGAATTGACATACAATATCCCTTTCAACTTTATGAATTATGAGATTTAATGAAGTGATCAATGATGATGATCACAATGATAACAAATGTTAATAACTGGCCATAATCCTGAGCGATGGCTAGGGTGTGTAAAATAATGACAGTAGATGAGATTATTTCTAGTTCCTTCCCAGTTCATGTCTCCAGAACCAACTCAGTGTCCTCTGGATGCCAGACCTTCCCATTACCCTGGATTCACACAATGCTCCTTTTTTCTAATAGTTCCCCAAACCACAGAATTGGAAAAAACCTTAGACACAATCTAATAAGACCTCTATCCAAATAGGTTTTTCTTTACAGTATTCTAGCCAACTCCATGTGATGTTAAATCAATTCAAACCATCATCTCCATCACTTTTCCACCAGAACCTTGGAATCTACCCCTGAAACCATCCTGGTCTTCAATTGGGGATCCATTTAACTTCTTAGCCAGCTTCACATTATGCTACTCCTTCTCCACAACTTTATATAGCTCCTCTTTATATATTGGAATGTAGTTTTCTTGAAGGTAAGATGTGTTTTGCTCACAAGTATTTTTATTTTCAGCACTTAGCATAATGCCTGAGAACATTGTAAGCACTTAATAAATGCTCTCTCTGTGTATGTATGTATCTAAGTCTGAGTTTGTCTCTCTTTCTTTCTCTCTCTCTCTCATAAAAGATCATATAACTTCTGTTTTAACATCTCAATTAATAGGCAATTGACTCACAAGAGATGCTGGTTGACATAAATGGCTAATATGGCTTTCCAAAACTAAAGTAATTCTGACAATTCCTGTATACAACTTTGTCTGGTTTTACTCATAATTGGTGTATGTGAAAAGGCCTAGAATCTGCTCATCCTAGGTTGATGTATTTTTAAAAGTCTCTGACTGCTTTTGTCCTTCTTACTATAAAACAGTGATGTCCTAGCTTCTCTTCTCACTCTAATCTAAACTGTGATTCTGGATCAGATTGGTTTTCTTGAAACTATTAAACTACCATGAACATTGCTTTGCTTTTTAGGAACCAGAAAAGATTGTAGAGAAATTGAGTGGTTGGCAGAATTGGTTAGCACTAGCTAACTCCTTTTTTTACATCATGTTTGATCTGCAGATATCCTATAATTAGATTTAAGGAGAGGGGGGCTGTATTTCTGTTATTTGAGACCTAGAAGTATGATAACTCACCAAAGAGACCTATTCCATTTTTGGATTCCTCTGATTGTTAGGAAGCCTCTTGTTCCATTGAGTTGAAAGTGACCTTCATTCCTCCATGCTCTAGTCCTTCCCCATCCCCATTCTTTTAGTGTGGGGCAAAGCAGAACAAGTTAAATTTGTTTTGCATGTAACAATTCTCTGTAGTGAGATGGTCTTTCAGGATAGTGCCTGTCTGACCCACCTAGGGAATGAGAGAACACTTCTGAAATTACTCTAACCTTCCTCACTCTTATTTGCCTTTTTATTTATTCCTAGGTTTACTTAGGGTGTCCCTAACTTAATTCCCTCTTTTTCTTTGTCAATTCAACATGAAGAATATAGCAGTTGGGTAGAGGGAGAGGTGAAGGGAGGTATATTCAGTGTGAGAAAAGGTTTATAAGAGTAAGTTAATTCAAAGAAACTGTTTTGAGAGGGTTCTTATGCCAAGCATAAAATCAATTTCTCTTCTTAGTGGATTCTCTGTGTGACCTATTTCTACAAATCTTGAACTTCTCTCTGAGTATGCAGAGTTTAAGGGTTATTTCTGAAATTGGGCCAGATTCCTACAGTGAAGAGTGTTGGGGAAAGGTCTTATGACCATCCTCCTAAGGAGTTCAACCTCAAGACCATCATTTTATAAACAAAGAGGCCTGGCAGAAAACCAACAATTTAGAGACCCATTAACTCCTTTCAAGTTCACAAATCATAAAGGGAAGTGTGAAGGGCCTGACCCATTACAAATATATACTGTCTAACCTCAGATGAGCTCTTCCTGCTGCATAGTAACCCTTTATTAATTTTTTGATTCTTCAGCAAACTTTCCATTGCAGCTATTCTTAATTTTTAGCTCTCCTTAACTCCAAATCTTTCGACTCCCTTCAATTTCTGTAGACATCTTCACTTTGCTAACCATCTCTTCCTTCTTGATGTTATCTTTGTTTTTAATTTTTATGATACGCTTCTCTCTTGGTTCTTTCTCAACTCTGATGACCATTATTTGCCTGTGTCTTTCACTGTTTCCCCCCATATTAATATTCCTAAAGTCCTTGCCCTTAGCTATACTCACATCTCTGAATTCTCTTCAGTTAATTTAATCAACATTCATGGCTTTGACTATCACTCTCTATGACAATGATTACATTTTTTCATCAAAGTTCCTTTTGTTTATATAATAATGCTAGACAACTTCACTTACTATTTAAACTAAAATAAAATGTTTCCCCTAGGTGAACTTCTCCATCTACTTTTTAAATATTGCCCTTTATACATGTCCTCTGATATATCTCAGTAACACCCTTTAAATAAGCCCTCACAATATCTGCCTCTCCTCTTTCCCTCCTGTTTTGAGAGAAAATGATCCTATTCTTTTCCAAAGCTAGTTTCTTATCTTGCCCTTGATCCCATCCATCCTCTTTTGCTTTCTCTAAGACATCATTCTATCCATCAATCTCTTTCTCATGCATCTTTAATGTCTCCTTTAATTCTTTCTCTTCTAACAAACATGCCTATGTCCCCTCTGTTCTAAAAATAAACCTTCTCATTTAATTCCACTGTTCCCTACAATTAAAGTTTTGTCTCTCTCATATATTTGCCAAACTCTTAATTGTCTCCATTTTTAAACTACCCATTTTTCATCTCCCTTAAACCTTTTTTTGCCTTTCTTCCTACACTTCAACTGAAAATAATCTCTCAAAGATCAGAAATCTTGAATAAATATCTATAGCATAGCCAACACATATTTCTTTAATTGATTACATAGATATATGGAAGAGAATCTCTAAAATTCTAAGTATTAGTTTCAGATAGCAAAGATCTCTTCAATAGGTTGAATAGAACAAGATTTCTTATTGCATTAAGAAAGCAGGATCACAAAGATGGGAGTAGAGAACTGAAAATAACAAAAAAACAAGGCATTAAAATTGGTTAGATAAATACAGATGTATAGAGCTGTTCACATAATTAATTGCTATTCAGAGCAGGACACTGAGGCTTAACAAGGTCAATGAAACCCTCTCCTCAAAGTAAGATATTAATAGAAAACAGATTATTGAAGTTACACAGCTAAGCAAAAACATTTGGCACATTTTTCCACCTTGGGATAACATCTCTCCAGAGGTTTTTGGGCTAGAAAGGCTAAGCTATTCATAGCCTTTTGCACAATGCTAAACTTGAAGAACAGTACTATGGCAAACCTAGAATCTAATATGTCAACAATCCCTTAAATTTCAAAACAAATAGTCTTTCCTCAGTCCTTATCCTTGGCTTCTTTGCAATTTTTGACATTGCTGATCAGCCCTTCTGTCTTGATGTTATCTTTGCTCTTAGTTACTATGATACTTTCCTCTTGGTTCTCTTCCAACTTTGCTGACCATTATTTTCCTGTGTCTTTCATTGTCTTTCCCCCTTCCCCCCACCTATCTAAGTGATGATAGTCCCAAAGTCTTTGTCCTTAGCTACCTTCTCATCTCCTGTATTTTCTTCAGTTGTTATCAACATTCATGACTTCAACTATCACTATGAGGATGACTACATTCTTTTATCCATTCACTTATTCTTTCATCCATTCATCAAAGTTCCTTTTGTTTGCATAGTACCAGGCTGGGTACTGAAAGGAACACAATATTTTGATAAGGTATATTACTGTGATACATTTTATAACTGATTTTATAACTGAGACACAGTGTGATGTAGTGAATAGAATGATGGACTGAGAATCAGGAAGACCTGAGTTTAAATTCTTCCTTAGACAATTAATTAGCAATGGGACCACAAATTGACTATTCCACCTCTCTCAGAATATTTATCAGTAAAATGGGGACAATTATATCTGCAATTCTATCGTATAAAGTTGTTATGAGACTCAAACAAGAAAATATATGGAAATTTTTTTGGTAAATTTTAGAGCATTATATTAATGACAATTCTTATTTTTATTGGCAATAAAATTGGTATAATTTATTATTGTATAATCCATTATTATCATCAGCATTGCCCAGCAAGCTCTTGGTCCTATGTCTTCATTCCTTACCTCTTTTCTGAGCTTGAGTCTTAAATCTATAATTTCCTGCTGTCAATCTCTACTAGACTAAGGCCTTATATCACCTCAGATTCAACATTTAAAAAACAGAAACCATCATCTTCCTTCCCCCTGAAAGTGTTTCTCTTTCTAACTTATCTATTACCGTTAATCTTTGATTTTCCCCTCTCCTCCGGCCCCATGTTCGAATAGTCTAGATTACTGCAACATCCTATTGGTTGTCTCCCTGCCTCCTATCTCTTCCCACTCCAGTCCATCTTCCACTAAGCTGTCAAGCTGATTCCAACTCCAGTGGCTCCCTATTACCTCTGTGATTAAATATACATCCTTAGGTTAGTCTCTCAAAGCCTTCATAACCTAGCCCTCTCCTATCTTCTAATGTATTTTTGCTTTCTCTCCACAGACTCTGTGAAGCCATTTCCTGCACATGACATTTGATCTCCTGATTGATCATTTTCACTGGCTGTCTATCATGCTTGGAACACTCCTTCCTTATTTCTGCCTCCTGGCTTCCCTGGTCCTCTTTAAGTCTCAGCTAAATTCTCATTTTTTCCAAGAAACCTTTCCTAGTCCTTCAATATTAGTACCTTCCTTCTGAGATTATCTGCAATGTATCTCTTGGTTAAAATAAATTTTTTTGTGTTTTGTCCCACTCTTTAGGAAATAAGTTCTTTGAGGGCAGGCACTGGTTTTATTTTATTATTTTTTTGCCTTTCTTTGTATCTCCAGTACTTAGCATAGTGCCTAGCACTTAATAAATGCTAATAGATTTAATGACTAGTCTTATTCCTTATAACTTATTCAACACTTTAAAACCTTCTCATTATAGCCAGATTAAGGTCTAAATTCTTTAACCTAGAATTTAAGGCCCCTTGAAATATGATCTAACCATAATTTTCTACCATGGTTCTCTGACATATAAGTTGGGGGACCTGACTACTATTGTTTCTAGAATACACATCGTGTATCACATATCTGTGACTTTGCTCATGTGTTCATCATTCTTCAAGATCTAATTCAAGTCTCACTTACTTGCTTAAGCTTTCCCTGACTACTCTAGAAATAGCCTAGGCTTTTATTTCCAAGCTCAGACTAAAGCTTTATATTGCCCTTTCTTCTATTGAATTCCAGCCTTGCCACAGACTGAGTCTATACTTCTCTCCCACCACAAAACAAATCTTGCCCTCTATCTTTTCTCTCCCCAGAATAAACCCTCACTCCCTGCTACAGATTGAGGCTTGATTCCCCAACCAGAGAAAAAGCTAAGCCTTGATTCTGCTCCCCCTACTCTGCCTGATTAAGAACCCTCATGATGTCTCTAGTCTGAGTTTTAGTCATGTGAGCCATCTCAAAGATGCCTTTGGTCATGAGGGATCAGAGTAAAAAAAGGTAAATGTCTTGTTCTGTTGGGAAAATGGCTCAGGTCATAGGTCTTCCTTTAATAGTGGGGCCAGCCATGGCATCTTAGTATATAAAAGATGGTCATTAGACTACACTGAGAGAGTTTGTAAATTAACTAGAAGAAACTTGTTTTAAGTTGCCAGACAAATATACCTGGCATACCTTTGCACTCCTACTTGCAAATGCCAGGTTCTGACTAAGCAGCTACTTGACCACGCAACATTCACTTTCTGTATTTAAAAATTCCAGGAACCAGTCCTGAGTCATACACAGAAACTGGGTTGGCATTCCATCTTTCCCTGATCCATTGGGAGAATTTCTGGCTTTTTCATAGCTCTCCCTTATTTTAGATAAAGAACACAAACATATTCAGATAGATTCACAAGCAGATACTAATGCAAATATCCATCCAAAAAAGATATATACACAGAAAATAATCACGGATATGTCCACTCATATATAGAGACACAGACACTTACAGAGACCCAGATATTTAGAGAGAGACACACACACAGTAGGAGAGACAAACGGAGCAATGAAAACATAAATACAGATACCAAAGGCACTCATAAAGACAAATACACACAGAATTACATGGGGATACATACATACATATATATAGCAGATGTGTCTGAGACCTAATAAAGATAACCTCATTTTCAGAGACACAGCCCAGAATTTCACCATAGAATCATATATAACATTCTCTTTTCCCCAACGTACAAAAGAAAATCAAGAGTAGTCATATAGATTTAGGAAATGGAACAGGAAAATCTAAAGGGAGGATTTGTAATTTATTTGTAAGATACTATTAGGACATTGTTCGTTTTAAAAAAATACAATTTCTGCCAAGCTGGTATCTTACCAAAACAACTTTTGTAGGTTAATTAAAACATACATGGATAGAGGAACATAAATGAAGACACACAAAACATTCACATAAACATATAGAAATATGTATATACAAACATGCAAATATGAAAATATATACATATCTTTTTTCTTTTCTTCCTCACCTTTACTTTCCTGCTCCTGAGATTTCAACTACCCGAGCATGTTGATTCCAGAACTGATTGAGCAGATTCCTTTCTGACTGTCCTTTCTGGAATACCATGAGATTTGGAAGCAGGGTGGGGACCCATCTGTCAGTCCCTCTTAAGGGGCCATAGTGCTGGGGGACAAAATGCTGCCTGTGCAGATGAAGCATATCTGTCTGGGAAAGAGACACCTCTGTAACAATCTTAGTTGGCAGGTCTCCCTTATATGGTGAACATGGGAGACATAGCTTTCCGCCTGGTCTTGGCTGCCTTACCCCTCGTTTGTGTAAACAATGAGACTGAATTCCCTCAGAACCTCAGTCCAAGCATGACTTATTTTAGAATTCCCTGGAGCCATAAAATGCCAAGTATACTTAAAAAAAACCCCCAAACTTCTTTCCATTATACTCACATAAAAATGTGCATGTATATATGCATATAGATACACACACACATATATACATAGCCTTTAGCCTATGGCCTACAGAAAGGACCACCTCACTAGAGAACTTCCCAAAGGAAAGTACCAGGGGATCCCTTTCTACATGGCTGCCCCTGTTTCCTCTTGTGATCTGAGCTTGAAGACAGGCCGGGAAATTGTCATCGAAGAGTGGCCAAGCCAGGAGCTGACCAGCCTTGGGGGGATCTGTATTGCTGCCCCAGGTATTGGAGTGTGGAATCCATCCTTTCACATCACCCCTCATGAGCTCATCACTGGAGGCATCATAACTGAGCATGGAGTTTTCTCCCCCAAGGAACTCTAGATAGCCCTGACCTCCTGAGTGGACTCAGACTCCTCACAACCCAAGTCTTTCTTCCTCTACCTCCTGATTCTATTATAAGCATTTTGAGAGTGCTGTCCTGTCTATTTAAATGTTCCTGTCCCAAACAGAGTGCCTTGCTTAATAAATATCTTTTGGATTAAAAAAAGGGGGGCAGCTGGGTAGCTCAGTGGATTGAGAGTCAGTCCTAGAGACAGGAGGTCCTAGGTTCAAATCTGAGCTCAGACACTTCCCAGCTGTGTGACCCTGGGCAAGTCACTTGACACCCATTGCCTAGCCCTTACCACTCTTCTGCCTTGGAGCCAATACCCAGTATTGACCCCAAGATGGAAGGTAAGAGTTTAAAAAAAAGATTGTAAAACTTATTCTAAATCTCTACCACGTTAGGATTCCTCTGAAGGGCTAAAAGAGCCTAAGAGATGGTAGAGTCACTATGGGGCTTTGATCATTTCAAGAAGCTATGGTCTAATTCAGATCAGAAAAGAGCTGACAAAGGGCCAAGATGGGTAGATAAAATACTGTCTGGAAACAAGCCCAGAGTAATTACTGTGTGTTAGTCAATGTGTCAGATCAAGCATTGACCTTGATTTCCTCATTCCCTAATTTCATCCCGGGGATGGAAGGCATGGTGACCCTACTGGTATGTGAAAACACATGCACAATGTCTTTGGGGTTCTGGAGAGCTGAATGGTACCTTTGAAATGCTTTAGATGTACTTTTTCAGTTGGGCCCAGTTCTCTCATTAATGTAGAGAACTCTTGGTATGAAAACTCCACTAATGCAAGGTCAGTAACTCTTCTGCAACTTACGGTCTTAGAGAATTTCCTGGAGTTATTAAGAAGTTAAGTGAATTATTGAAGATCAACCAGACATTTCAGAAGTAGGTCTTGAACTCAGGTCTTTCTGACTCTAAGGATGGCTCTCTATCCATTAGACAACACTGCCTCTTCCAGGTAGATGGAAGAAGGATGCAAGAATGAGACAAAGTTGGGAAACATTAGACTTGGTGTTTATAAGGTCAAAGTCAGGGATTCAAACTCCATATAGAGCAGACTAAAGATAAAGAAGATAGAAAGCTAGCCTCAGATTCCATAATAATAATAATAATAATAATAATAATAATAATAGCTAGGATGTACATAGTTCTTTAAGATTTTATGAAGTACTTTGTATGCGTTATCCCATTTTCTCCTCACCTCTGTGAGGTGTAATAGGTGCTATTATTATCCTCATCTTACAGATGAGGGAACTGAGGTAGTTAGAGGTTCAGTAACTTGCCCAGAGTCACATAGTGTCTAAGGTAGAATTTGAACTCAGATCTTCTTGACTCCAAGTATAAAACTTTATCCACTGTACCACCAAGCTACCTAAAAGATCTAAGTTCAAGTTCTTTCTCTGTCACATACTACCTATGTGACACTGGATAAATAATTTAATGTTTTGGAGCTCCAGGTAGATCTTGAAATATAACTTGTGAAGTAGATGTCCATTTGCATTAACAGAGGTAGCTTCTTCACTGGGAGTTTTCTATATTAATGAAAGTATATGTCATGTAAAACCTCTAACCCCAAAGCCTTAATCTCAGCCACCGACTGGGACAAAGCACTGTTGTAAAATTTACCTTTGTATAAGCATCCACTTATAGATATTGTATCTCCCTTTTTACTCTCACCAAAATATTCCTTAAATAAGGGTTAGGGTAGAAGAAATTTACCTCACAGATAGGTTTGGTTTCTCAAATACAAAGACTCAGCCTTCTCTTGTTCTCATTTCAAGACACACTTGGCTGAGCAGAGAGCAGGCATCTATGAATAATGATTGATTGATTCTAGGATGAAGGATTTGGTAGAATGAGGGAAGACAGTAAACAAGTTTTTATACTGGCAAGATTCTTTGTTGGGGCTGGAGATAAAAATTTTCATTTTTAACTAGATCCATAGTTTCTAGCAATGGTTTCAATGCTTCCCCAAACAAGGTGCCTCTGTCTTAGGGAGCTACTTAGAAATCAAGTGTGAGAGGAAAAGAGCAGAGAGACCCTGTGGGCTACCAGGTTAGATAGAGAGTTTAGAATTCTTACATTCAGGGACTAGGTAGGAAACAGTAATTAATACACTGCCTGTCCCAGAGATTAAGATTTCTGGATTCATTTGACAAATCTTAAGGAAGCATTTCTTACATATAAATAAATGGGCTAAATGCTGTGGAAGATACCAAGGTGAGCTAAGGCACAGCCTCTACCTTCAGGGAGCTTAGAGTTTAGTAGGGGAAGAAGATACCAACAGAGATATCTGCCATGTGAGTTCTAAGGGCGAAAATTATTACTGACAGGGAGATTAAGGACATTTTTTTTTGTGTGGAGAGAGTAGCATTTTAGTTGGGATTTCATGGATGGTTAGTAATTTACCAGATGAAGGAGAAGGATCATGAAACTCTTCATGAGAAGTTAGTCCAGGAGCAATAGAAGACTCTCAGAAATTAAATTTTAATGATGTGGAGGTACATGGAAATGATCAACTAACTTAGATTTTATAAGGACATAAAAAAGAATGAAGTAAAGGTGTATAATGGAATATTTCAAATTTAAAGCACTATAAGAACAGTATTAGGAATGCTAAAAAATTCAAAATTAACTGAGGGTGGCAATGAGGACTAAGGATAATAAAAAGGGTCTTTTTAAGTTATAGAGAGAAAAAAGAGAAAGACCATAGTATCATAGATTTGAAACTAGAAATGACCTTAGAGGCCATTTAGTCAAGCCCTTCATTTTTACATATAAGGTAATTGAGCCTTAGACAAGTTCAATTGTTTGTCCATGATCATAAAGCTGGTGTCAGAGGTGAGATTTGAACTCAGGTCTTCTTTGTGAATCCCAGTCCAATACTTTATTCATTCCAGACATAAGTAGCATTATAAGCCAAGGCAAGGAAATGAAAAGACACAGGGCCTGTTAATGGGGATAGTAACCATCTAGTTTGGCTGAACAGAAGGGATATAATATGAGAAAAGACTAGAGATATAGAATGGCACTGAGTTGTGAATGGCCTTGAATTCTACACAAAGAAGTCTAAAGTCTTTTTACTCATGAAACAAATGGTGGCTTTTTAGCAGAGGAATGCCAATTATATTTATGAATATGACATTATTTTGGAAGCTGTATGAGAGGAGGCAAAGAAGCTGGTTTAGAGGATATTATAATACCTTTGGGAGATGGAAATAAGGACCTATATTAGGGTGATGATAATTATAATAGAGAAGAGGGAATGATCTCAAGGTATATTTTGCAGTTTGAATGAATAGGACTTGGTAACTGACTATGAGAGGAAAGGGATGGAAAATAGTTACAGCTACTTCTAGATTTTGAACAGGTGAAACAAGGTAAACATTGATATTTCAGTTAGAAATGGCGAAGCCAGGAGATGGACCAGATTTAGGGGGATAGGAGGTTATTGGAACAGAATTTATAGGATCTTTGTGGGGAGATAACAATATAATCTTGAAACTAGTGACAGGGAGGGAAAGAGGGAAACTGAGGCTATATAATGCAATTTCAATTTTAGGGGAGCAAATTTGAAAGGGCTCATTGAAGAGTTAGCTAGAATCCCATGAACTAATATCTTCATGAGCAGTTAGTACAGGAGGAATAGAAAGCTCTCAGAAATGAAATTCTACTGATGTGGATGTACGTGGAAATTATCGACTAACCTAGATTTTAAAAAGTAATAAAAGAATGAAAGGTGGGAAATAACTTAGATTTTATCAGGACATTAAAAAGAATGAAGTAAAGATGTATAATGGAATGTAATTTCAAAAGGGTGAGAAATCCCTATAAGAAAAGGTATTATGAGTGCTAAAAGTTCAAAATGAACTGAGGGTGGCAAAGAGGACTAAGGACAATAAAAAGGGTCTTTTTAAGTGTTAAAGAGAAAAAGAAGAAGAAGACCAAAAAAGGAGAGGGCCATTATTCTGGGACAATGAGATAATGATAACTGACAAGAAGGTACAGAATTATTCAATCCTTATTTTACTTTTTTTTCCCCCTTTGCCAAAGGGAAAAGCAAGAATGGCTAATAGGAAGTTGGTACCTATGATAAATAGTAATATAGTAAGAGAAAACTCAGATGACCTTGTTAATTTTAAGTCAAAAGGACCAAATGAACTCTGTCCTTTTACACTGAAAGAACTGATGCATAGGACTACTGAGTGATCTTTGAAAGAACACAGAGAATTGAGGAGGTATTATAGAATTAGAGAATGGCAAATGTTATCCAGATTTTTTAAAAAGGAAGAAAATGGAATTTTCAAAATGTAGTTCAGTGAGCTAGACTTCAATTCTTGGGGAAAAATGTAGAATACATTATCAAAAGTTGGCAAATACCTAGAAAAGGAAGTATTGCTCACAAAAAGTCAATATGACTTCAGTAAGAACTGACTATGAATACCATTGTGCTATAAAAAATAAGCAAAATGGTTTCAGAAAAAACTGGAAAGATCTGCATGAAATGATGCATAGCAAAATAAGTAGAACTGGGAGAACACTGTAAACAGTAACAGCAATATTGTATGATGATCAGTGAAATGAAATCAAATAACAACTTGGATACTCTCTGCAATGCAAATGATCGGGGACGTTCCTGAAAGACTTATGATGGGAAATGCTATCCACCTCCAGAGAATGAACTGTTGGAGTCAGATAGATGTGGACCAAAGCCTATTATCTTTCACATCAGTGTATTTATGGTTTTACTTTGGGGTTTGGGTTTTGTACGAGTGTGTTCTTACAAAAATGACTAATATGGAAGTGTGTTTTGCATGATATTAAAAACAAAATTACAAAAAGACTATGTTAGAGCAACAGTTTCTCATTTTTCATTGGATTAATCCACCAGTAATTTAGGGAGATGTTGTAGGAAGAGTTTACTTAGATTTCAGCAAAGCATTTGACAAAGCCTCTCATTCTATCATTGTGATAGGCCTAGTAGACAATAATAAGTTGGTCAGTTTAGAACTGGTTGAATGGTTGGACCCAAAGATAATCATTAATATTAGAAGCCATCTTAGAGAGCTGTGTTAAGTGGAACATATTTTGCAGTTGCCCTTGCATCGTTTAACATTTTGATCATTGACTTTGACAAATATATGGATGTCATGTTCAACACGTTTGTAGATTATACAAAATTGAGGACAGTTAAGATGTAAGATGACAGAAATCAGAATCCAAAAAAGATCTTGATGGGTTAGAATATTGAATTTAATTGAATATACTGAAATATATTGCTAACAAAAGCAAATTCTTATCTGCTAAAAATAATATCAATCATAATTTTTACAACAGTTGATACTCTACATCACAAGGATGATAGAAAATTGTCCACCAATGATCCTTTATTCTACGTAAGTTGTCCATCTCCCACCTCCTCTCCCCTTGCCCTAGATATCTACTTTTCTGATTACATTTTTTACATTGCTTCTCCTGAATAATTCCCCGTTTGTGAAAGGTACTGTCCTTTTATATGTGGGCATTTTATTTACTGAAATGGGCAGAAAAAAGGGCATTAGTGTGAGAATAAAAATTCTGAGGACATGAGAAAACAAAAACGACTCCTCAGGTAATTGTAACTGGGAAGACACATTTGATAGAAGTGAAGAAGTACAGGTATTGACCAAAGGTGAAGATAGCTTCAGTGCTTTATTACCCATTATGTCATTTACATCTTACTGGTTTCAGGATTGTGAAGGATAAGTCTGTGGAACTCTAATTCAAAGAATTACTGGATAAAGGAGAACATTGTTTACTGTTTCTTTGTTTTATAATTGATAGAATTATGGACTTTGGGTTTTCCAACCTGAATTAGAGAAAGGTCTCTACTGAGGAAGAGGCCCTGATTTAAAACATTAGAAGCCATAAATAAAAAGATGACAGGATGAGAAAGAAGGCAGAGATCAGAAGATTGAGAAGATATGGTAGCCACCTACAGAAAAGCTGATAGCAGAGACTGCCCCCTGCTGTTTGAAAGAAGTATATCAGAGATCAGTTGGCTGTGAGGACCTATTATAGCCCAGGTTACCCTGAAACTTCTTACCATTTATTGGAGGAAGTCCACTCCTGCTGTGAAAAATCACTGGGGTTCCTGCTGCTCTTTAGTGTCACCTAGAGCTGGAAAGTTGATACTACTGAAAAAGTCCCACAGATGCTCTTGGAGACTATTGGAAGAATGTTGAAAAGTACTTATGATAGTGAAAAACTGGCAAATATTATTAATGTTTAGCACCATCTATGGCCTGAGATAGAACCCTTCAAAGGCTTTAGTACACTGCTCTGCACTTCTCTCTCTGGGTTGAGAAAAAAGTTCTTTAGAGGTCTAGAAAACAGAACTGAAGAATTTTGCAGTTGCTTATATGAGTTTTTTTGTTCCTGAAATAACCTAACATTGTTTCAATATCCTGGAAAGAGAGCTGCCTGGGAATGCTACAGATCCTGGGCTTAGATCTATTTTTTTTAACTGAAAGAGTACAATACTTCTGCTTTTACTAGGATAGTATAACACCAGTTCAGCAGCCTGAGAGTAGGAGAGAAATGGCATTGTCTAAAAGAAAACTGGAGAAGCTTAGAATGGAAGATGATATCTGGTACATACTATTTTCTCTAAAAGAGAAAACCAACATCCATGCCTATGGTTCAGAATTATGAGTTGTTATGGACATAAGGACTTCCTTACTCATATTCATCACTGATAAGTTTCTGTGACTGTGTGCCCATTGCTTGCAATTGGATACTGTGCACATAGGTGAGAGAGTATAACCCAGGATGCTTTTGGTTTGTATTGAGTTGTGATTATTTTCAATTTTGTCTTCTTCTTAAAGAAAATGTTTCATGTTTAAAGGTTTAACATGTCATAAATAGTTGATCTATTGAAATGGAAAGCACACTGGTAGGAGTTCAGGAGCCAGAGTCAAGCAGATAGTTAAGTATACCCCTACAGTCTACTCCTATGAGTCTCCATGAGTCATAGCCAGGCACCCTCATAAAAACTCTTTAGAGGGGAGAAGGAACAGAGAGAGGGAAGTCATATTGCAAAATGTAAAAAAATGTTAAAAATTATTTCTGTGTATAATGTGGAAAATACAATAAAATATAAAATTTCACAAAAAGAAAAGAGACCTGATTGTATGAGGGAAGGTTGAAGTGAATGTGTGAATGAGCCCAAGGACTTGGCCACCATGTTGGAAACTATACCCAGTGACCAGTACCCAAGTAAGTGAGTTGGTGGCTATTCCCACGCTACATTTATATTGTATTGTAGTTTGCTTTTATCTACTATGTATCTTTCCATTGCTCTTTGCATGATTCTTAGTTCCAATTCTTTGATTCTTAGACATATTTCATTACCAGAGGAATATTAAATGTAAAAAGGTGGTGATTTGTTTCAGAGAGAAGCTTGGGGGCCATGAGAAGACTTTCTTAGTTGACCAAAAGCAATCCAGTTTAGCTTCTTCTTCTTATTAATTATAGGCCCAACTTACTGTCCATTGATAGTGTATACCCAAGATATGTACACTGATGGATGAGTTCTATGGGTATTCCATTCAACTGTATATCTTAATCTGGACAACATATATGCAGGGATGAACTTGCTTTTTCTTCTGTGGATCATTGGTCCAAATACTTCTGAATGCCTATGGTTCTCATTTGGTAGCTTCATTTAGAAGGTATGACATCTTTATCATATCAAGGAAATGAAAAAAAGGCTCCTAGGAGTATCCCCTGGTTGATTTATAGGAGGAAATGGACAAAACCTTGCACAGAAAGGGCAGGCATGTATAGGCTATGATTTACATTATTGGAAGGATTACCTATACTGAAAAGATCACAGATTCATTGGTGGCTTTAGAATTATAAAGTTTCTTACACATCTCTTCTGAACTCAGAGAAGCTCTGTAAAATAAGGTAATATAAACATTCTCTCTCTTAAGTATTCATTTGGCTTGTAGGCCTTCCTCCCTTCTGTATAGGAAGGAAATAATGGACAAGGAAGTCTCATAGGGTTCAGAATGTGGGAGGAAAAAAATCCTACATGATTTTTTTTTCAGAGTAGTGATAGAGTTCCCCAAACAGAGTCTTGAGGTGAGAAGAGATAATAGAGGTGTCGAATGCAAGAGTGGAACAGATAAGACCCAGATAACAAACTCCATTCCTATTATATGCTTTGTGGAGGGGAAAAGGCAATATGATATAGGGCAAAAAATGTTGAATCAGAGTCAATAGACCTGGGTTTGAATACCAGTTCTACTTCCTAAATGTGTAAACTTGAGCAAGTCAATTCCCATTTTTATCTGTAAAATGGAGAGGTTGAACTGGATATCTTAAGGTTATTTTTAAAAGTTCAAGAATGGAAACAGTTAGGGTGCTTCAGTAGATAAGAAAACCAGGCCTAGAGATAGGAGGTCCTAGGTTCAAATCTGGCCTTAGATACTTCTAGCTATATGACATGGGGCAAGTCACTTAACCCCAAAGTCCTAGTTCTTACTGCTCATCTGCCTTGGAATGGATACTTAGTATCAATTTTAAGACAGAAAGTAAAGATTTATTAAAAATAAAAGAAAGAAAAGGTAAGGAATATAATCATTGTGTGTCTTCATCTTCTATTTTACTAGCAAAGAGAATCTGTCAAAAGTTGGCATGACTAGGTATGGGGTTAAAAGTGGTGACCATGCCAGAAATCATGGGAGTTATCAGCTGAGGATCAATAAAGAGAGCCTGAGAGTTAAAAGCAGCCTCTTTTTCTCTATATGTGCATGAGTACACATACACACAAAGTATATGTATATATATAATATTTATGATCACTGTTTATGCAAATTTGAATGGATTAGAAAAGGTAGTTGAAGAGAACTGGCAATAAATATGAAAGATGCTATAGCTGGCCAATTTGCAGGAGAGACACAGTAGGATTTTATGAGCATGGGGGATGTGTGAGGGTGGGGAGTGTAAAGAGAGAAGAGACTTCACAGAAGGCATGCTAAACTGAATGGATCCTTCTGGTCCTCTGGTCCTTTACATACCTTTTATGTTTGAGTCCCAGCTCTAACATTTACTAGTTACTAGCCTCAGGCAAGTCATTTACTTCTCTATGCCTCAATTTCTTCACTAGCAAAATGAAAATATTATTTGTAATAATATCTTATAGGATTATAAGGAGAGTGGCTTAGAACCCTTAGACACTAAATTCATAATAACAATTGGCCATATAATAATAGTAATAATAATGATGATAATGATTTTTTTGGGTCCAGGATTGTTATTTTACCAGTGTGAGGTACTTACTTCATGAATGCAGACAGATTGGGGAATTCGCGTGTTAAAGAATAGTCTTTGAGTTGTCTGAGGCACTGAAAGGTTAAATGACTTCTCCAAAGGCACCAAAGATGTGTCAATAGCTAGACCTCTTTTGACATCTTCTGGACTCTAAGATTGACCCTCTATCCACCATGTCATGTTGCCTTTCAATAATATTGTTATTTATTTTAGCCATCACAATCAACTAATACATATAAAACTTTTGGAAAAGCTGAGACTAGAATCTATTTTTCTCAGATGATTCTAGGAAAGGAAAAATATTAAGCAACAATATGAAACCTACCCCCAAATCTCCAATAACATGTCAGAAATTCATTCAGGTCAGAAATTGGAGGTGTCTTCAGTACTAAGGAAGGGGAAATTGATCACATAGTTCAATATACACCACGGAGATCCTTAAGTCATCATGCATCTTAAGCTGTACTGAGAGGCTAGGCTCAGTGTCTAGGTCTTGGGAGATGAGAGCTCATCTATACCTGCAAGTTTGATCATTTATCCAATTTCCTTTGCTCTCTAAAGCAAATGAACTAGTGGAGAATCCTTGGACAATATGGAAGAACAATTTTCATAAACCACACTGAAACCTCTCCCACAACAACTTCCTAGATTTTCTTTATGAGGCTGACGCAATGATTTGCAGAATTGCTGCTTCTGTGACAACTTGCTTGAGAGAAACATCAAAGAATATATTGACTGGTGACATAATGAGAATGAAAGGCAATAGAGAGTCCAAGTGGAACAATGATATGAAAAAAACCAGAAAAAAACACCCTTACTGCTTCCACCCAACTTTCTCCCCAGTGCAAGGGGTAGATGTGACCAGGGAGGAAAACATGGCAGAGAACTGAACAAGGTAAGAAAGGAATAGAAAGAAGGGTTTCAATCTGCATATGTAGAAGGAGGAACTGCACTGATGAATTAATGAATCCAACACAGTAAGTAAAGTATACATAAAGTCACGCAGATAATTAGCACACTGTTCTTGTTCTTAGGATTAGTTGTGAAAAGTATAACAGGAATCTTTTATACTAGAACCGGCACTGTATGGCTGGGATATACTATGGGTCATTCAGCATGTGGAACATTGCTACTTGCTAACAAAGTATTGTTGAAACCAGACTGAGCCCTTCACCCTTTACTCCACCCAGCCAGCCTTATAAAGGGGCTGGTACTGATGTAAAAATTAGAAGCCGTTGCTTTTATCCACTAAATCTGATATTTGAAGATATAGTACTGTCAGGTTAGGAATATCCAGGTTTTGTTTTCTTTATCCTTTCTTCACTTCTCTTCCCCATTCTACTTTGACACATTACTTTTGTGATCCTGAGTAAGTCAGTTAACCCCACTTCAGTTTCCCCATATATAAAATGAGCATGTAGGACATTCATCTTTAAATCCATGATGCTATGACACCTTCTCTCATCCTAAGGGAGGAAGGGGTTAATGCTGTGCCATTCTAGGATTCTCAGAATCATGAAGCTTTTAGTAGTTTGATACCAAATTCAATTAAATATATAGCCTAAGTGATCACTACCCTCTCCAACTGTTGTCCACCCCCTTTCCTCCAACAAAACTGTGAATTTGCTTGTCATTTTAGGTCCTACTGGAGGGCCTTAATCCCTCCCCCTACTTCTAGACTCAGAGAGAAGAAGCTGCTAGCTACTCTAGAGGGTTGCTTGGGAGAGGAGGGGCACCACATCTTGCCGGTTTGTAGAAGAGGGAAGTTTCCTGAGCTGAATAAGAACCCTAAATTGAATGGAGAAAGAAATACCAAGCAAAATAATGCTTGGAACTTGACATCCTCCAAGATAACCTCAGAGAAATGAAGTCTATCACAGAAAATTTTGGGATGAAGAAGGTCAGTTGTATGACTAGAGGATGGAGGGACACACACACACACACACACACACACACACACACACACACACACACACACACACACACCGTACCTGGGGGTGCATCTGCCTGGACCAGGGCCATCATCGAAAATGAAGGTCTGGTTGGTGTAGCATTCTGAGCAGATACTGCTGCCAATGGCTGCTGTCCGGGGCTGCCCTGAGGCGGTGGACTTGTAAATCCCCTCCAAGCTCCTCTCCTCATCTGAAAACGGCATCAGGGAGGCAACAGCAGCAGACCGGTTTCTGGGTGGTCAAGGGCAAGAGTGGGGTTCAGGGACAGGGACTAGCATGGAGTGTGGAGAGGGAGGAGGGAGTCTGCACCTTAGTGGAGGGTGGTGGTGGTAAGGCACTGTCTCTGGAGTGTGGGGGAGGCTGGTGGTGGTGGAGAGATTCTCCCACAACCTCTTCTCTTCAAGTGCAGCCACTAACCGCACACAGTGATGGCTATGGGATGCCTTCTCTATGGGTTTGGGAAACAACAGCTGGAAAAGTATGTGTGCGGGGGACACCTCCACAGAGCAGAACTGGAAGCGTGAAGATGAGCGGAGCAGGGAGCAAGGGGATAGAGCCGAGTCCTGAGTCTCCTCCTCTTTCTCTTCACCTTTGGGGGTGAGGTCCTCTCCTTCCTGAGGACCAACTCTAAGCAGAGGCACAGCAGCTCCACACAGGTCTAAGAAGGCCCGAGGAGGGAGGGAATTGAGGACAATCTAGTTTATGGGCTTTTCCATGAAACACTTCGGCGTTGTCTTAGGGGGAGGTGGGAGTGTAAAACATTTTTTTTTTCTTCAATCTACAAAAAAACAGCGCTCAGGAGGGGATTCAACCTTGTAGGAATGCGCCATCTGCTGGCCTTTGGCTAGAATTGTAGTCAATCAATAGAGTTTCATTAAGAATTTCCTTACAAATAAGCTTCTTGTGATAGAAGGAGCCAGGGTCTGGTAGTCAGAAAGCCCGACTCTAATATGAAGGAACATTTTGGACCAAAAGGAATTATAAATAAAAAATACACAAATAAATAGGAAGTGATGCCAAGCAAGGATGAGATCAGCACACACACAGTCTATAACAATATTAAAAAATAATAGCAACCACAAAATTTGATAAGGACATAAAAGAAAGATGGAAGGAAACATAGAAGAAAATATTATGCTCTTCTAATATAATGATAAAGACTATGTGTGTATTTTTCATTTAAACAATTTAAAAGTTCGGATTTATAGTTCAAGCAGAGTTTTTATCTTATCTGTTTACATAATTGTTTTTAAAGTGGCTATTCTTTTTTTGTGTGTGAAGATATTTTCTTTTACCAATTACATGCAATAACAATTTTCACATACGTTTTCTAAAGTTATATCTCCCTCCCTTTCTTTCCTCCCCCTTCCCAGAGATGGTAAGCAATTTGATCTGGGTTATACATGCATTATCTGCAAAACACATTTCCATTTTGGTCATTGTTGTAAGAGAATACTCATATAATACCCCTCCAACCCAAATAAACTGAAGTGAAAAATCATATGCTTTGATCTACATTCTGAATCCAACAATTCTTTTTCTGGAGGTGGATAGTATTCTTTTTTATAAATCCCTTAGAATTGTCCTGGATTATTGTATTGCTGAGAGTAGCTACGTCTTTCACAGTTGATAATTCCACAATATTGCTGTTTCTAAGAATAATATTCTCCTGCTTCTGCTTATTTCACTCTGCATCAGTTCATGTCAGTCTTTCCAGCTTTCTTTGAAATCATCCTGCTCATCATTTCTTATGGCACAATAATATTCCATCACTAATACTAGGTCAATAGCCCAAAGATTTCAAAAACAGGGGGAAAGACCTACCTGCACAAAATATTTACAGCAGTTCTTTCTGTGGTGGCAAAGAACTGAAAATTGAGGGAATGTCCATCAATTGGGGAATGACTGAACAAGTTATGGCATATGATTGTAATGGAATACTCTTGTGCCCTAAGAAATGATAAATAATTGCAAAAAAACCTGGAAAGACATTTGAACTGATACAAAATGAAATGAACAGAACCAGGAGAATACTGTATACAATAATAGCAATAAGGTATCAGTGATTAACTGTGGAATGAGTTAACTATTATCAGCAATGCCAGAATCTAGGACAGCTCTAAGGCACTCATGATAAAAAGGCTAATCACCACGAGAGAAGGAAAAGACAGTGCTGATTGAAGCATAGCATTTTTCACTTTATTTCCTCCATCAATTTTTCACTAGTGTAAGAGACATGTGTCTTCTTTCACAACAATGAGCATGTAAAAAAATATATATTATATAACACATGTACAACCTATATAGTATTATCTTCTATCCTGGTGAAGGGGAAGGGGTAGGAGGGAGGGAAAGAACATGGATGGCAATCAGATATCAGAAAATGATTATTTAAAAATTGTATCAACATTTTTTTTGTTATCATGATTTTATTGTATAAATGTTTAGGGACATTCAATGAACCCTGTCCCCTCCCCCCCAGCCCCATCTAAATCACAACATTAGGCTAAGATGGGAGTTAGTGCATGCTCATTTGGTAAAATGAAAATGTGCCCAACACAGCTTAGGGTGGAGGTATTTGTGAGGGGAAAGGGATTTATTTGGAAGAGGGGGGCCACTTAAGGACCCCAGGTTCAAGTCAACTCCATCATTCATTCCATATGTGTGACTCAGTGCCCCTTTTTTATAAAGAGGGACTTGTAACCTCTAAAGTTTCATCTAGGTTTAAATCCTTCTCTCTAATATTCCACACCCTGCCTCCCTCCAACCCCCTTTCAGGAATAGTTTCAGAGAGAGGATAAGAAAGTCAAGGAAGGTTTGGAGGGAATCAGAGAAGCTGAGGTCACAGAAGTTGGAGAAAAATCAGGGGGAAATTATCAGGAAAATTGGGGAAACAAAGGTTTGGTGGGATCTGAGAAGCTGGGTAAGATGTGGATGAGGTTGGAGACAGGGAGATAATATAAGAGAATTAGAGGGGGGAAAGTGGCGAGATCAGAGGAGTCTGAGAAAAATGGGGCTGGAAGATGGAGCAGAGAAATTGAGGAAACACAGGATCAAGGCAGAAGTAGTATCAGAAAAGAATTAGTATATCGGGTCTGTGTTGTAGGCAGACCTAATGGGAAACACAGTATGGGTAGCTCAGTGGATTGAGAGCCAGGCCTAGAGATGGGAGGTCCTAGGTTCAAATCTGACCTCAGACACTTCCCAGTTGTGTGACCCTGGGCAAGTCACTTAACCCCCATTGCCTAGCCCTTACCACTCTTCTGCCTTGAAGCCAATACACAGTATTGATTCCAAGATGGAAGGTAAGGGTTTAAAAAAATTGTATCAACATGTTATCTAGGAAAAAAGATCCATAAAGATTTGTACACACAACTGAAATGCCTGAACAACAACAACAAAACTTTCTAAAATAAAGGTTTTCATCAGAGGTAGGTGCTATTATTGTCTCCATTTTACATGTGAAGAGGCTGAGGCAGATAAATGTTAACTGACTTTCCCAAGCTAGTAGATTTGGCTTCAGATCTTTCTGCTCTCTATATGCTGAGCTACCTAGCTACTTCTATAGGTAAATATATGAGATTATTATCCCCATTTTACAGACCAGAAAAATGAGGTTTGGAGATACTAAACCTATGTGACTTACCCATGGTCACAGAGTGAATGTCAGAGGTGACATTCAAACCCAATTTTTTCTGACCCCAATTCCAGCACTCTTTCCACTGTGACATATATCCTCTCCAAGCTGGCAAACCTCGTTGTAAAGCACTTTGCAAACTTCTAGTTTGAGCCTTGCAACAACCCTCTGAGACCAGTACTATGGATTTTGTTATCCTAATTTTGCAGATGAAGAATCTGACTTCTATGAAACTTTGAGAGCGATTTGATCATAGTTTCACAAGTAGTAGCTGAAAAAGGATTTGAACTCAGGTATTCCTGATTACAAATCCAGTCCTCAACGACCTCTCACTTAACTGTTATAGCAGATACAAACTTCACTGTAATTTTTCTTTACAGATACCTAAAGCATTAATGTGAGAGATATAATGTAAGAGTGGTCCAGCTTTAGGGGGACCAGGATATCTCAGATTTTTGAGCTGGAAGCAACCTTATTTGGGTTTTCACCAGTGGAAAAGTAAAGAATTTGAGTAAATTAAAGCCCACAGAGGAGAAGTGGTTACATAATTGAAGGTTATATAGCTAGTCTCTGCGCAGAGCCAAGACTAGCATTCAGACCTCTTGACCAATGTATTCACTGTTCTCTTCCCTTAAAGTTAAGGAAAGGTTTTCTGGAGAAGGTCATTAAGAGGATTAAATGAATGAGAAAGGAGGTTATTCTTAATGTCTCCTCTCTTAGGAATGCTTGGAAATCTTCTATTTTATTAAATGACCATACTTCCCCTTACAAGAATATAGTCAATTTTTCTGGGTAGTTGATTCTTGGTTGTAGACCTGGTACCCTTGCTTTCTGGAATATCATATTCCATGCCTTCCAGTCCTTCAGTGTATTGTCTCCTCTCTTAGCAACATTGGATTTGTACAGTAAGGACAATATTTATACTACCTCCCTTATCAGATTATATTGAGTACTGAGAGCTGGAAGGGATCTTAGAGGCCTCTTAGTCTGATCTACTTATTTTGCTGATGAAGAAACTGAAGCCCAGATAGAGTCTTCAGATATTATATCTACCTGACATTGAGAAAACCTGATAGAGAAATATCTGAATTTGCAGCATAGACACATGGGAAGATTCTCCATTTGAGAAAAGGCATTCTTTACTTGTTTTTTTTTTTCCTGTAGCAGATTTCCTTTAAATAATAAATGTCTCTTGGGCATTTTAGCCAGTTAAGTCAATTAGTCAAATCAATTGGCTTATATTTATTGAGGGCCTATTGAGTGCAAGACTTTAAAAACACTCCTTGATAGGTAAAGGCAGGATTTTCCTCTGTGTTTTTGTGTTTTTAGGAGCTTTGCTCTGTCATAAATTGAAGCCTGCTCACATTATGATTGGCTGGTGACTGCCTCATCTCATGCTTCTCAGGGACAGGGAAAGGGTGACTTACTCTGTACCATGAACTCTGCCTTGCCTCTTTAGTGAATTAAGGTAGGCTGAATGGGTGGAGAGGGGCATTTCATTGGTGCCATAACTAATCACAATTTCAGTGGTGGCCCTCAAACATACATATATACCTACCTAGATGGATATGTGCATGCACACAGAAATGGACCCACAAGCCTGAGCCTATGCATGTAAAACATTTATTCCCCCTTCTAAGCATGTGCACTAAAAACATACTCTAAACACGAAGACTCCTAAATATGTATATATGCATTTTATTACACACACATTTACTAGACACTTATAAGCTATTCTGTTTGTAATTCCCAACAGAATAGGCTAAAGTGCTCTTCAGATCTTTTCACTGTTTATGTTTGGAGTCTCAAAGGTCTCCTTCTTTCCCTTAGATCCTTAGCAACATAAACAGGAGAGACCTAGAGAGCTGTCTGTGTGTTTTGTGAACTGGGGTGGTGGGTGCATGGAGAGTGGTTTGCTGGAGGTCAATCCCTAAGTCAAGCCAATAAAAACACATAAAGATTTTCTGTTTTCTAGGTCCATGTTCCAAACATCATTCAATTCCTTCTGCTTTGGTTATAATGAGCATGTATTCAGGGGTCAGAAGGGTAGGATCACAGGGTTTAGAACTGAAAGGAACCTTAGATATTATTTAGTCCACCACCCTTATATTACAAATGAGGAAACTGAGGGTCAGTGGGGTTAAGTAATTTACTCAACGTTAAACTACTAGCAAATGGCAAAGATGGGATTTGAACCCTGATGTTTGAGCCACTCTATGACTTCAGGACTTTTCCTAGGACACCCCCCTACCTCTACTATGTGTATAATTGTGGGTGGAAGGGTGGAGAATAGACATGTAGTTTCAGGAATATAGTAGACACAGAAGTAGCTTATTCCTTGTGACTAATCATTACTCTCTAGGTTTTTGCTAATCCCTGAAGGGAACATGTCTAATCACTTAAAGCAATTTAATTTAACATATACTTTCATATCTGTCAGGAGGATCTGACTGTATAAGGATACTTACAGGATCAAGGGAGGATAAGGAGGGAATGAGAGGTAAAAGAAAGGAAAAGTCCAGACATAAAAGGCCCAGACTCAAATTATGTAAATTGGAGGAATGCAGGCTGGACAGTTCTGTGGTTTTTTAGGAAATTGATTACATTTAAAAGTACTTTAAGAGATATAATAAACTTTGCAAATTTAGGATATTTCTATTTTTACTTTGGTTTGGGACTATTAGTTCACTGGTATAAGGAATAACCAGTGTGGAAATTGCTTCCCACAACATAAATGAGTAATTCATCTGCAATTTATAGTCTCTAAAACAGAAGTTCTCATTGTTTTCCTGGGACCCCTGAAGTCTCCAAGACTCTTTCAGAGAATCCGTAAGGTAAAAACTATTTTCTTAATGATATTAAGACTTTTAATTTCTAATAAATAAAATGTTCACAGATATAACCCATATAAACAAAAGTTCTTGAGGAAAGAAGTCCTCAATCATTTTTAAGAGCATAAAGAGGTCCTGAGGGCCCTATCTTAAAAGATTTGTTTGGCAGCACTGAGAGATTAAATGAGGTAATAAAAATAGCTACCATTTATATAACACCTACTATGTGTCAGGCACTATGCCAAGAACCTTATAATTACTATTCCATTTGATCCTCCATCCTGGGATAATTGCTATTATTATCTCCCATTTTATAGATGAGGAAATGGAAGCAAACAGAGGTTAAGTGACTTGCCCAGGCTAATGCAGCTATTAAGTATCTGAGGCCAGATATGAACTTAGGTTTTCCTGACCATTGCTTTACCCAATGCACCACCTGCTTCCATAGTCATACAGATATGTCAGGAGTAGGACTTGAATCCAGATCTACTTGACTCCAAAGCTAGCCACACTATATAACCTTGAAGGGAATTACTTTGTTTTTGCTTTCTTCATATTTCTAGTATTTAACACAGTGCCTGGCACATATTTAAATAGTGAAAAATATTTTTGACTAGCTTTTCTCATTTCTATTATTTTCTTTTCTATAAGTCCACTCATTATATATTTATTGGATTGGATTGGGAATAATCCATTCAAAAACACTTATTAACTCTCTACTAAGTCCTAGGCACTTAAAAAGGCAAAAACAAAAACCAGTTTCTGTCCTTAAGGCTTCTTGAATTCCATTTGTGGTGAGGGTGAGCCACATATACACAGATAACTTTTTGTTAAGTAAATATAGGTATCCTTTCCACATCATGTCTTTCTCCACTGTAGTTTTAATACATCACAGGTTGGCATAAAAAAATTAAATGAGAATTTTGGAGGAGTTTTGTGGAAGCTGCAGATGACATGTGAAGGCCAGCAGATGACACAAAAAGTGTAGATACTCAGAAATGCATAGAATATGTATGGTATTATATAATATTAAAATATTTGTATATTTTAATACCATAAATATACTTTTCAAGTGAAAATAAGTGAAAAATTAAAGTTTTTGAAAGAATGTGAAAGACAAAAAATTTACAGATTTTCTAGGGGGGGGGGGCTTCTAATTAGATGCTTCTAATACCTGTGATGTGAAAGAGAAACCTATATAAAGTAATTTTAAGGAAATAAAGAGTACTTTAACTATTGGAGGACTAGAAGTAGAGAGATCAGAAAAAACCCCAAACTCCTATAAGAAATGTACTTAAATTGAACCTCAAGGAGGCTACAGTCTCCAGGAGGTGGAGGTGAGAAGGGTGTGGGACAAAGGGACATAGGGAACAACAAAGAAGTCAGTTTGACTGAAGGAGGATAACATGAAATAAACCTGCAGATATTCACTGGAGCTAAATTGTGAAGGATTTTAAATGCAAATCAGAAGAGTTATTCTAGATGTAGTAGGGAGGCATTGGTTACAGTCTGCGTTTAAGGAATATCAACTTGGTGACTGTGTGGAAGATGGATTGGAGAGGAGAGAGATTTAAGACAGATTAATTAGGAAACTATTTCAATTGTTCACATGAGATGTGATGGAAGTCTGAGGTAGAGCGGGAGCCATGTGAGAGGAAAAGAGGGGATGGATGTGAGCAATATTGTGAAGGTAAAATAGACAACACTTGGCAACTGAGAAAGAGCAGAAAGGTAGAAGAACTAGGGAACAGCAGTGTTGGAAATACCCATGAGAGAATATAGAGGAGACTACTGTGGAGTAGCAGCAACCAAAACTCAGAGAAGTCAAGAGTAATTAGAACTGTGAAAAAATCATTGAAATAATCAATTACAACAGAATACAACAGAATGGGGCCCAAAGAGAGGAACAGCATGTCATTTTGGAAAGAGGGCTGAAATTAGTCTTGGGTTCAAATCCTAATTCTGTTCATAATAGCCAGGAGGTCATTTATCAGTCAGTTATTTAATTTCTCCGAGGCTCAGTTTCCACATCTGTATAAAGGAGATAACAATTCCTGTGGCTGAGAGGAAAATCTTTTGGAAACCTTAAAATATATTGTTATTATATATGTCATTGCTCACTTAATTCATCAAATAGGTATTTGTGGGTAACCTATTTTATAATGGGTACTTAAAGAGACACAAAGACACTGTGCCTGTGCTCATAGAGCTTACAATTTATTAGGACTATAAAGCAAAAAATACACATGCATGATATAAAACACTACATAAAAAGTGCATTAGAGAAGAATAAAACGAAGTCTTATATTCAAGTGTAAATCAAGGAAGATTTCACAGAGGTGTTGCAAGTGTGTTAATTTTTAAAGGATGGGTAGGGATTATTATGAACAGACCTTGAGGGTTTTTTCCATCTACAAACAGAACTGTGGGTGCCATATGACTCACATAGTATGAAATTTGATTACAACCTCATTCACGACTCTTTGAGCTTGAAGAATGAAAATGAAGAGTCTTCTCCCGCTCCTGTCCTCAGTTTTGAATCATACATACTTGGAATCACAAGAGCTTTGGGAAAAATTTTATTTCCTGTAGACATTGGATGCAGATTTACTCTAAAATATACCTCAGGCCCTCTTAACCTCTCAACATATTTGGATCACAATTCTCTATATTTTCACAGAATCACAAAAACTCATAGTCAAAAGATTCTGGGTTTGAATTCTGGTTCTCTTACTTATTCACATTGTGACTAGTCAAGGTATTTAATCTCTCTGGGCCTCAGTTTCTCATCTGTAAAATGGAAAAGTTGATTAAATTGACCTTTAATTCCCTTCCAGTCCTGATATTTTATAATGCTGAGAACCAGAACAAAATAGTGGATATTACAGAGAAATGTGTAGGTGCCATCTAGTCTAATATGTTCCTGACCAAGAATACCTTTTATGTTATCTAATATTTCCCTGAAAATACTCTCTGATCAGAACCCACTACCTTCTGAGGTGGCCTGTTCCACTTTTGAACATTTCTGATTATTGGGGAGTATTCTCTTAAATCAATCCTATATCTTCCTCTCTGTTACTTCTACCATTTCTTCCTAGTTTCATCCTGTAGAACTCAGCTGAAAAAGTCTAATTCCTCTTAAAAGACCTTCTGGTATTGGAAGACAAGTTCTTTAGTTTGTGTTCCAGTTTTTAGGGATGATTTCACAGAATTACACAATCTCAGGTTTGGGAGGGACCTTAAAGGCCATCTAGTCCAATTCATAGCTGAATAATTAATAGTAATAATAATTTCTATATCACTTACGGTGTGTAAGAACTATGCTAAGTGCTTTACAATTATCTCATGTGATTCTCACAATAACCCTGGAAGTAGATGCTATTATTATCCCAGTTTTACAGATGAAGAAACTGAGGCAAATAGAGGCTAATGACCCAGAGTCATACAGCTAGTGTCTGAGGTCTGACTGAAACTCATGTCTTCCTGACTCCAGATATGGTGTTTTGTCTGCTTTCCTAGTTGCCCAGGAATAAAGGAATAATAATCGTTTCTATGACACATCCAATAAAGAACTACATAATTTTGGCTTTAAGATCACCGAGGTGGAGGAAGGGGGGCAATGCTACACACCTCTGAAAAAAGGGTATTCTGGAACTGAGCAGTTCTAAATAATTAGACATTTTCCCATATATGAAATAAAATTGATTTAAGTATATGTGTATATAAGATAGAAAATGGAGAATTCAAATCACCAGGTTCAGATGATTTATATCCAAGGTATAGAACTGGCAGATGTGATTATATTTTCAGAACTAGATGCTGCTTCTAAAGGTAAACTGGGGGCATACGATTAATTGGTTTTGTTCTGCATGAGTCATGTTTTACCTTCTGGTGATATTCCCCAGGAATGGCTTTGGCTCTTCTACTCCATTTCTTTCCTCCAATGCTGTTCAAGACAATGTTAGAATTTCATCCATGTGTGCTTTCTGCTCTCTGTGTTTTCAGAATCATTTACATCATAGAATTATAGATTTGGAAGGTCTTTAATTAGAGACTGATTAATCTAAACTCTATTTTATAAAGAAAGAAACTGATGTCCAGATTTGGTGGGGGGAGGGGCGGCTGGGGGTGACTTACTCAACGTCACACAGATAGTAAACAGCAAAGTTCAGAGAGAAACACAAGTTTTTCAACTTCAAATCCATTGCTCTGGGGCTTCTAATGCCTGCCATATGTGATATAGGGCCAAAACAATTCTGTCACCATCTGGCACAAGCCTTGGGGCACGAGGGAATTAACATTGCTGCCTAATCAATTAGAGATAATTGCACATATTATCAGCAAACAAAAATAATACTGGAGGCTATGAAGCTTTTTAGACAGGGGAAAGTGGAAAGTTGGCCCCACAGTGCCATCTAGTAGGAAAGGACAAGAATATGGAATCACTGTCCTTTCACACATTGAGAATCCTTCTGCTGTTCAGCATCACACTTTTAAGATTATTTTGTCTAAAACCCCCCAAATGCAAGTTCCCCCCAAACTGAGACCACATTTTCTTCTTCCATCCCTGGAGATAGCTCAGCGTTGGATATCCAGCACAGAGTTGAGAAGCGTGTAGAGGAAAATGTGTAGAGAAACCCTTGGTTTGAGTCTTGGCTGTGCTACCTCTTTAGGCCTCAGTTTCTTTATCTTTAAAATGAGGGAGTTGGACTAGATGATTCCTGACATTCCTTCCAGCTCTAAATCCATAATCTTATATTGCTCCCTATGGAGATAGTATGACATAATTGGAAAGAATATCACATCCAGTTTTTCTACTTAGTATCTGTGTGACACCGGAGAAATCAGTGATGCCCTCTGATCTTTCACTTTCTTTCTCTTCCGAATGAGCTAGTTTGGGCCCAGATGCGTTTTCTGGGAAGCTGGGTGGTGCAATGCTTAGAGAGCTGCACCTGGAGTTGGGAAGGTTCTTTCTGACTTCAAATCTGACATTTACTAGCTGTTTGACTCTGTGCAAGTCACTTTCCTCTTTTTGCCTCAATTTTATCTTCTGTGAAATGAGCTGAGAAGGAAATGGCAAACTACTTCAGTATCTTTGCCAAGAAAATCCCAAATGGGGTCATGAAGATTTGGATACAACTGAACAGATTCCTCAGGTTTCCTCTTGCTCTAAATCTTACTAGCTTAACTGCTCCCTGAACTGAACAGCATTTCCCCAAAGATGACCCTGTACTTTCTATTTCATACCATCTGGTAAAAATAGGAGGCAGGATGTGTGCTGAAGGCTACTTGTAAATCACACCACAGAAACTAAGAGTCACAGCTCTCCTCAACTTGGCAAAATTGTCTGACAGATGGATCAAGGAGTGGGAAGTTACGAGACAGAAATTGCCCTCTGTTCTGTAGCTGCCTTGCTGGGTGGCCTTCAACTGGTTACCCACTAAATCTTCTTTAGCTTGGTTTATCCCTAAATTGTGTAGATATAATATTTTTACCTGTCAAGATGGCTGTGTTCACATCTCAAAGCAATGTGGCCTAGGCTAGAAGGGGGAATGGAGTCTTTTGTAGGAAATAATTCTACTTATAGGAAAAGAGATCTGACATTCTGTGATGAGAGGTTGTAGGGATTATTATTATTGTTTTTTTGAGGTGACATAATCTTCAGACTTAAGTGGCTTTGAAGAGTGATGCCACGTTGTTATAACTGGTTACTAGTGACAAATGTGAGATTATCAACTTTTAGCTCACATTCACACACATAATGTGTGAATTTCTAAAAGCACTTTGTGAAAGCTGCTTTGTGAAGTCAGTCTAGTACCCCCAATTTATAGATGAGAAAACTGTGGCTTAGAGAGAGGTCATGTAGTTGGTCCATGGTCACAGTGCTAACTTCTGCAAAATTGGGTCAAACAGAAATAAGTTTGGCATTTTAGGGTTGGGGATCACAAACTGAAATGTGCCTCCTGTAAAATAAATTCTGGAGTCCATAGTACATATATCTGTGACAGCAGGAAATTTTCTTACTCTTCAGTTGCTGCTATTTCATTTGACAATTTCCCTGTCAATAAAAGTTTATTTACACTCCTGCCAAAGTTTGGGCTGCTATTGTATGTTGCTAATCATTTATTGTAGTTCCAAAAAAGCCTTTTGAAAATGTTATGCCCTATGTAACTGCAAAGAAACACAAAATACAAGAATATTTTATAACTGCTTCCCCCCAAAGCTTCTCTTGGTTCTAAACCCAGTGCTACCTGCCACTCATAGTTGTCTAGGGTCAGGGCAAGGTACCCAGGGCAGGCCTCATAATTACATCAGTAGGGAAATCAGCAATCAAATTAATAACTAAGGTGCTTCTTCCACATAAGCTATTCTCTTGTTAGGGATGAAATAGGAAATGGCTAGGCCAAATTCATTAGAGTAAGAACATTGGGGCACTGGAAGTGGGTAAAGAAGTTTTCCATTCAAAAGGATAATCTTTAATTTTTTAAATTTAGATTTGTTTGTTCCATTGAAGTTAATCCCTCCCCCCCTTTTTCTTCCCCCATTAGAGAAGACATCATTTGACAAAAAGATAGTTAAGATAGTTATGCACACATACCACATACACACACACAAAACTAGGTCTTATTTATTTCTATTTATCAGTTCTTTCTCTGGTAGTGGACATAGACAAGTCACTCTTCAAATAATATTTCTCTTGCTGTATATAATATTCTTTTGGTTCTTCTCATTTTATCCTTCATAATTTCATGTATTTTTAAAATAACCTGCTCATCATTTCTAATGGCATAATAGTAGTGTTTCTTGACAGTCATGTCACACCTTGTTTAGCCCTAATTTCAAATTCGTAAAATCTTAGAAAGCTAGACACGAAAGGGAACTTAAAACCCATCAAATCCAACTCCTTTACCTTACAGAGGAAGAAGTAGAGCAACTTGCTCAAGGTCATGCAGTAAGTCAGGCCTAAAGATTTTCTATTTTAGGGTTCTTTCCTAAACCACAGATGGGCCCTTGACCCAGGGCAGCTACTTCATAACTGCTGCTTGTTCATCATAAAGAGGACTGGGTGAGAAAGAATTGCATGCCAGATGAGGACTTGGAACTTAGCCCAACACTGCAAGGGGACAACTGGGTGGCTCAGTGGATTGAGAGCCAGACCAAGAGATAGGAGGTCCTAGATTAAAAAATGGATTCAGACACTTCCTAGCTGTGTGACCCTGGACAAGTCACTTAACCCCCATTGCCTAGCCCTTACCACTCTTCTGCCTTGGAACCAATACACAGTATTAATTCTAAGATGGAAGGTAAGGGTTTAAAAAAAATGAAGATGCTGCAAGTCAGAAGGAGAACGCTACCTATGAGAAGGGGTTCATATCATCTGGAGAGGATCAGCAGAATTTCCATGAATACTTGGCTTGCAATTTGCCAAGGCAGTGACATCCAAAGGAACGAGCAGAAGAATAATGGGGTTGGGGAATTAGAAGGGACCTCAGATGTTCCCTAGTACAACTTCTCACCAAGTACAGGCTTTTTGAACTGTCTTCTACTTCAAAATCACATAATCTTATGAATTCTATCTCTAGTATTCATGACATCTAATAAGCCCTTCTATGTTTGAACACTTTCAGTAATCAAAAACTTGTTACTCAACTATGCATAGGTACTACAAACACTTTCTTTTCTTTTTTTTCCCCAATAGAGGATGAAAAGAAGAAGATCAAAGGGGGAATACATAGGATAACAAAAAAAAAGAAGAAAAAAGAAAAAGAAAACATGAACAGAAAGGAAAGGAAGGAAGAAAAAGAAAGAAAAAAGAAAAGTCCTATTGAGGCATCTTAAAAAAAAAAGCACAGATGAGAACAGAAAGAAGGCCAGAAAGCTCAGACAAAGCAGGACAGTTGTTAAAGCTACAAGTTGAATGTAATATAGACTTACAAAGAAAGCAAGTTATTGTAGTAATTATGTAGTACCTACTATGTGCCAGGTACTATGCTAAATAAAACAAATATTTTTTTATTTGATCTTTACAGCAATACTAAGAGGTAAGTATTGTTATTTTCCTCATTTTATGGTGGACTAAACCAAGGCAGATAGCAATTGTGACTGGTCCAAGGCAATATGACTAGGTAGCAGAGAGGAAAGAGTGTTTGCTGTTCCTGCAGTTAGAAAGATTCGATTGGCCTCACATACTTATTAACTATGTGACCTTGAGCAAATCACTTAACCTCTGTCTCAATTTTCTGTCACCATTTTATCTGATGTTTGTTAAGATTAAAGTATATTTTTTAAAAAGAAAAAAGTCATAAACTTGTTTACTTATATAGCAGCTTATCCTATTTGTAAATCTTTAGGCTTTAGGTAAATATAGATAAGTTAGTCAACCTAAATAGTCTTATCAAAGGTCTAGTCACTAGGTGATATTTTATGCTATTTAGTTAAATGTGACAAGCATTTATTTTAAGCTATTTACTCAACAAGCATTTATAAAGTCCCTACTGTGTGCCAGGCACTGTGCCAAGTGCTTAAGTTAGCAAGAAAGTTAAAAGATAGTTCTGCCCTCAATATACTTCCATTGTATTAGGGCAATAGAATAAGTACACACAAAATTATTTTAAGAGAGGAAGGTACTCACCATCTGAGAAGATCAGGAAGGGCCTCCTTATATACAATGGCACCTGACATACTTTTTAAAGAATATAAGGCTACTATGAGATAGAATAGAAAAATGGGTACATTCTAGGAAACATCTAGTAAGTTGGTTTGACTGGAATGGTGAATAGATGAAGAGGAGTTAATATGAAATGACTGGAAAGGTAGGTGGGAGTGAGCATAGAAAGCCATAAACACCAGACTGAGGATTTTGCTTTTTATTCTAGAAACAAGGAACTATTAAAGAGATATGTATAGTCAGAACACTAGCGGGGGAAGGACATGATCAGGTCTGTGCTCTGGGAATATTAATTACTTTGGCATCTGGGGAGGTAGATTAGAGAGAAGAGTGACTGGAAATGGGAGTCTCTTGCACTAATTAGCAGAGAGGTATTCAAGGGTGGTGGCTGTGGGAGTGAAGAAAAGCTGGTACAAGATACAAAGAGATATTTTGGAAACAGAATCAATAAGCCTTGGAAGCATCAGACGATAAGCCAGAGAATGTAGTTTGTGACTGTTATAGGTCACCTCAGCTGTCTTTCTCAACCTTCCAGTGTGCAAAGGAGAAACCAGAAATCTTTTTGAAAAAGCATGCTGTCTCATTTTACACTTCTCCAGCATGAATGAGACTGCAGTTAAGACAGATTAAAAAGGACAAGCCAAGAAGCTGGCAGAATTAATGGAAAACTGTGTAGGAAGATGTTAGTACCCACAGGTTACTTTAAATAGTAATGGTGGTGTTATTATTTCCATCCACTCTAATTATTAGGAAGTTCCTTCTTAGCATAAGGACGCGTCAGGAATCTGCTTCCCTGTAACTTTGTTCATCATTTCCAGCTCTCCCTTCTGGACTACCTAGAACAAGTATATAAGTACATTAATCGCCCCTAAGAACGTTAAGAATTTAAAGGAGATCAAGTATCTGGAACCCTGTTTCTCCAAAGCAGCTCCTCTCAAAGGTCGAGGTTCCCAGGCCTTGGTTCTTCAACATCTTGGTTAGCCTCTTCGATCACTTCTTGCACCCCCTCCGTAAAATGTTGTCTTTTCCTCAAAGATGCTTACTTCCTTCTTTATGCACCCCCACATCTTCTTCTTAAGGCTTCAGAGCCCAGGACCCAGGTCCAGCCTCAACTGTCTGGCCTGCCTGAGGCTTGTTTTCCCATTACTAAAGCTACTTTTCTACCCAGACAACTGGAGAAGACAGCTTTGGAACCGAGTGGAAGGCGCTGCCCGCGGGTCACGTGTCTGTGGTGAGCCCAGGAGTGGGCAGGGACGTGTTGCGTGAGTGGTGAAGGGGAACGCGAGGCGCGCACACGCAGGGAAGGGAGAACGTGTTGCGCACGCAGGGAATAGAGCCGTGTTTTGTGTTTGTAGCTCCGGCAGTGGGGAGCAGAAGGGTCGCGTGGGAGAAGTGGGAGAGACCAGGACCGCTTCGCTGTAGCTTCCTGGAGTCATGGATCGTAGGCACCCCGACCCCAGCCAAGGACCTTGCGGCTCCGCGGAACCCAGGGATCCAGCCTCCACTGGGCACAGGTGTGAAACCAAGGGTGGAGAGGAAGGTTTCTCTTCGCCAGGGTTTCAGCTCTTGGGTTATGGATGGAGAACGATTCATGGAAGTTTGCCCCTCTTCCATTCCTCTGCCCAAGCTACTCAGTCCTGACTCCAAACATTGCTGCTCCCCCAACCCACCTTCATCCATCCATGACCCCCTGGCTAGTCTTTCCCAATCGCTTAACCCTTTGCCTTTACTCCAGATACTACTGTCTTGCCTTACCACTGACTTCACAGACACCTAATCTTAAAACCCCGACCACCATTTTGCCTCCTTCAGTGCATTTGGGGAAAAAGGGGTCGTGGAGGTGGCAGAGATAGAATAGTTGGTAGGTATAGAGAAAAAGGTGGGGTGGGGTGGGGTGAGACGAGGTATAGTGGGGTTTAGAACATTAGAGAGGTCAGTCCAAGAGTTTGAAGTTTTTAGTCTGTGTGCCATCCCATCACACCAAAATCTCAAACTTACCCTATTTTGGTATCCTGGCAGTTAGTCTTTTGGGGTTCCATGGTCTCTATCAGGTGCCTAAGTACTTAATTTTAACGGTGCTCTTTGTGTTTTCCCTTTTCCTCTTCTTCTCTGGAGTTCCTCCCTCAGCTCCCCAAGGGCCAGTGTCTGGCCCTCTGAGGGTAGTGCTGGGGACTCTGAAGTGTCCAGGGATATGTCAGAGGCTTTCACTGTTGCCCAGGTCCAGATCCGAAAGCAGAATGCTATCACAGAGAGAGAAAGAAGGTGAGGGCCAGCCCCTTGCGTAGGGGGAGGGTCAAAGAGTAGCCTTGTGTGAATGTTTCAGTCATTCAGCCTGGTCAGTCCCTTTAGGGAGGGGAAAAATACAAAGAAATTCTACACTATTACCATGTTTTAAGCAAATAGGGAAATAGGTTTTTTCTTTCTTTTTGTTAAAAGAATAAACTCAAAGATTGGGAGACTCCAGGAATTGAAAAAAAAAAATCAGTGAACTTCAAGATGAGGGAGATGATTTGGTGGTATTTTATTAGTTGTAAGACTAATCAAAAAGAAACTGGCAGTGAGGTGATGCTTCCCAACACTTCTAATTCTGGTTTTACCTTCTCCCACTATTTCCCCACAAGTGTGTGCACAGTTTTTCAAACTGTAGTATAGGGATCAGTTGCTAAGACTAACTCCCTTCCCACTTCCCAATTTTAGAATTGCCCCAGATGAGAATGCCTTTGAATTTATATGATCTGAATGGTTTAAAACACCTGGATATCTGGTATTTAAACACAGTCTAGTAAGTGTTCTAGAGGATTTCTTGCTTACATTGGAAAAGGAGGAAAAACCTATCCTTTTTATTGAATGAAAATTCCCTTCTATGATTATGAGATGATTAACTAGGATTCATGATATAGTAGAAAGTGAACTAGCTTCAGAGTCAAGAAGAGTTCCATTAATTCCTACAATTGACACTGGCTAAGCAAAGGACTCTGAACAAGTTGTTTTCATGCTTCTAGGAAATTGTGAATATAGATTGAAAACTAGTTGCTTATCTCTTTTGTTAGAGGGAGTTTGCTCAAAAGGAACTCCTAACACTTATGAAAACATAGTTACACCAACAAATCCCCCAAAATTACAGGTTTAGGCAATTTAATTCACAGTCATGGTTAAGGAACCATTCCTTGGACATGAAACTGAGTAAATTGACACATAGACCCACAAAACCAAAGCATGATCATCACCGTAGGTGACAACTGAGCTAAGCAGCCCAAAACTTACAAGTCCTGAGTAGCTTACCATTCATTCATGTGTGTCCCAGCTATTCTTCCCAAACGAGTGAGACTTAAATGTGGATTATTTGTTTATATGGGCATGGGGATTGTGGGGTGGTGGTACTTGGGTATAAACAGGAAACGGATCTCTGTAAGCTGTGAAAGGCTCCGGATCCTTCTGCCCAAGTTTGAAGGTCGTCGAGAGGACATGGCCTCCATCCTGGAGATGGCTGTACAATACCTAAAGCTTGTTAGAACTCTCGTGCCCACAGAAGAACAGAATACTGTGAGTATGATATAAATGTCACAGTTTTGGTAGATTGTCTTTGTGATTGCTATGATGTGTCCCAATTCATGGAACTAGTCCTCCCTGGATTAGGAGAGGAATGATGTGTTTCTAAGGAATGAGCATTCAATTCTGATTATTAAGTTAAAATTTATCATTATGGCTGATACCCAGGTACTAACACTTCATTCCTTTCAAATTGAGGAATGTTTCCATTATCTCTCTGCATTGGAATCCTCTAGATTCTTCATATTTTCCAAAAAGACTTTATTTGGGGGTATCTTGCTGTCTTCTACTCCCCTTGCCAGGGTCCTGCTGGGGGTGCTGGCTCTGTGTATGAATGTTTAAATTACAGATTCTCGCTCCCTCAGAGGAGGTATGTCAGAAGTGGCAGAAGAATGTGTTGATTCCAAATACCAGAAAGCAGATTTCAGAGATGAAAGCCTTTGATACAGCTAGGTGAGTATTCCAGTATTTAATAATTTACTTCATTTTCTTCATTTATTTTAAAAAAAGATAATGTAGCTCATTTATTGGGATGGTGAGTAAGTGTCTAATTTTAATAGCTATAATAACTCTCAGATGAGGAAACTCTCTACCTAATGCAGGTTGGTACTTAAAAAAAATTATAATCATAGTTGCCTGGAGTTCTAAGAGATGAATTGATTTGCTGATATGTATTAGAAGCAGGAGCTGAACCCAGGTCCTCCTGGCTTTGAGGGGAGATGATTCTGGGTTTCCATATTTTATGTTAGCAGGATGGAAAGTATGACCTTCTAAGCTGGACATATTCTTTGAGTGCGGAGTCTTTTGTTCAAAGACCAACCTTGCTAAGGGTTGAAAGGCTTATGATCAGAAGAGGCCACGAAATTATTTTTTTGGCCATTACAATTCATGAAATTATCCACAAAGGCATGGAAGGCCATCAGTAAATCAATAACAAGGCATGTGATAGGTGCCTACTAAGGTCCAGACACTGTGCTATGTAGGTCCTGGGGAATATAAATACAAAAAAAGAAATTATTCCTTCTCTCAAGGAGCTTACATTCTGTCTGATAGAATGTTCAAGCAGACTGAATTTATTGATCCGTTTCAGTGTTAACATAGCTCATGTGAACATAGTTTATATTGTTTTATAGACTACTTTTGTTGTATGCAGTAGAGGAGGAATATGATCAGATCATTTCTCAAAAGCAGTGGTTTGATTTCAGATATGAGCCCTCCTACAAGGTTGGGGCAATAGAAGTTAATGGGAGAGAGGGGCTTGCTTTGTGGGATAAAGCACCACATATATTGTGAATGCACCCATGTTCATTTCAGAGGGCTTTTCTGGGCTCCACTAGTTCTCTGGTTCTTCTTGGTAAGTGTGGAAATTCTGTTAGAAATTTTATTTTGGCTGAGACATAAATTTAGAGATGGAAGGGAGCTTACTGTGAATAACCTGCTACTTTAAGGAAATTATAATTAAAAAATATGAAAATGCTTTTAGTTCTTTCAAGTAGGAAGTCTTTTTTTCTCCTGGGTAACTCATTGTTGTTCATTGATCAGACAAAGGGGATCCCTTGGCTACGGTACTACTCCTGTAGGAAATAGTAAATCAGCCCTGATGTTGGGTGAATCTGTGGATGATGTATTAGGAGATATATGTTCCATCTTTGAAAAAGGTAAGTCAAAGGGCTGGGTCTTTTGGAAACCTTTTTCCATCAGCAGACTTAACATTTGAGGGAATCTCCAAGCTAAACTAAAAAGACAAAATTACTAGCAATCTCTTAAGTGCCAAATCTAATGACCTTTTTTCAACTTCATCCTTCTTGACCTGTCTTTGATGAAGTTGAACATTCTCTTTTCCTTGATAAGTTTTGCTCTCCAGGTTTTTCATGTTTTTTTCATTACTCAGGTTTTTCCCCTACTCTGTCCTGGTTCCTTTCCTACCTGAATGCTTCTTATCAGTCTCTTTTGCTGGATTTTCTTCCAGATGGTTGTTCCTGAGGTCTATCCTGGACCATCTTCTCTTTTCTCTTTATGATATTTCACTTGATGGTCATATCAGCTCTCATGGTTTCAATGATCTTCTCTTTGCTGACGATTTACAGATATATTTTTCCAGCCTTAACTTCTCTCCTAACCTTCAGCCTCACATCTCCAATTGCCTATTGGACATCTGAAACTGGATGTCCCATAGACTTATTAAACTCAGCATGTCCAAAACTAAGCTGAGTATCTTTCCCTTCTAAAAAGTTTCTTCCTTCTTTAACTTCCTTATTAGTACTGAGGGCAAAACCATCCACCCAAGCATCCAGACTCATAGCTTAAGTGTCCTCCTCAACTTCTCACTCCCCCTCCACTCCCTATAGCTGATATATTGTCAAGTCCTGTTAATTTTACCTTCATAATATTTCTCCCTTCTTTCCTCTGATACTGGCATCACCCTGGTGAAGACCTTCATCACCTCATTATTAGATTAAAGCAATAGCCTTCTGGTTGGTTTTCCTTCCTTGTTTCTTTCTATTTCAGTCCATTAGTTGTCAAATTAATCTTCCTAAATAGTACCTCTAACCTTGCCACTGCCATCTATCTTATAAATTCTAGAAGCTCCATATCATTTCAAGGCTCAAATATAAATTCTCTGCCTCTTAGTCATCTAAAACTAGGTCTCTTCAAGTCCTAGATTCAGAGGATTTAGTATGGCACAGGACCTTCAAGATCATCTAGTCCAATCTTTTAATTTTATAGATGAAAAAAATGAGGCCCAGAGAGGAAGAAGTGATTTGCCCAGCCAGGGTTACACAAGCAATATGAAGAATCTGTATTTAAACTCTAGTTCTCTAACTCCAACCCCAGGGATCTTCCTGTTAATACTCCAGTGCCTGTTTTACTCTCTCTGTACTGTATATCCTCAGGCTCAACTGAAGGCTTCTTGTAGGCACTGACTGGGGCCCTCCTTTCTTCCTCTATTCTCTCCCCGGTGCAGAGTATAGGGATCTGGGTTGGGAATCCTGCTGGAGTTGACATTTATTAGCTTTGTGACCTTGGGTCAAGTCTCCTAAATTCTCTGAGTCTCAGTGGTGGTGGGGTAGAAGAAGCACTCTGTAAACTTTAAAGTTAATCAAAAGCAAAGTCCATTAAGGGATTTTCTTTATTTCCTGCCAGGGCAGGAATTTTTCCTGGACCCTGAGCTCAGGTGGAAAGTGGGTGTCTGTTTGGAAGGGGGACCCAGAGAGCTGGGGCTACTCTCTTATATGGTACTGACTGATTTTTTGGAAAGGGCTTTCAGATCCAGCCCTGCCGCCTCCGGACCTGAGTTTCTCTGATGCTCCTGTGCACTCTGGTGGGATGACCTCTTCTCTACCTTGGTCTTCCCTCTTGCCGCCAGCTTTTCCTTTAGAGACCGCAGCAGTGCGGAGATGGCCAAGTTTGGTGGGGCTCTGCCCTGGGGAAGTCACATCTCAAGCACAGTTACTGAAGCATGCACATGAGCCCTCTGACATCCTGATGACACCCACTCTGGACACCAGGTACTGTGTGACTGGATCTACATATGCTGTTCCATACTTTGAAGTAAATCCTCATTAGTCTCATTCTTGTTTACTGACTACCCAAGCTCTTGGACAAGTTTTGCTTGGGCACAGTGCAAAAAACATAAAACCATATTATGTATACAGATGGTGGGAACAGAGCATAGATAGTTCAAAATAGTAGATAATATTAAAGTTTTGGGGTTTTTGGATGGATTTTAAAAAACAGTTTTCCTTTCCTAATTATCTTTTTGCTTTGCCTGATATAAAAATTAGTTTGCATTCCTTGAGCACACAGCAGCTGGGACGTGGGAAGGGTTGTGGGGGGAATGTTTTAGATGATGAGAAGTCAGCCAAGGATAAAAAAAATCTATCAGAAAATGGATGTAATATTCAGATAATAGAGAACTATTATTGTATTATTTTTTCTTGATTTTTTTCCTCTTTTTTTCTAAGTAATACTCTGCCTTCTGATCTGAATTACTCTCCCTCCCCCTGTAATTACTTTTGGCTTAAAAGTTTAATTCCCTTCCAAGGAGGACAACCTGAAGGTGCATGTGTTGTTAACTAAAATTCACAAATGGATTAAAATTTTTTTTTAATTCCAGGTCGATGTCAGAATCTGAAATTGAAGATGAGATGCCTTTCCTGCTGGGTGCCCACACTGACCAGTGGCTTGGAGAACAAGGTATAGCATTCCTCAGGATTTCCAGACTAGGATAGTCCATAGAATGTTGAGAAAGGAAAGAGAATTTTGAGCTTTGTATGCAGGGAGAATTAGGTTCTTACTTCTAGCTGTTTCCCATCAGGGATAGGGCCAGACAGGGCCAGACAGGGCCCTGAGGCCTGGATGGAGGGGAATGTATGCATATATACACATATATATCCACACATGTGTGAGTGAGAGTAATTCCAGAAATAAAATCAGAAGATTTAAGTTCTAGCCTTGGCCTGCTATGTGATCTGTAAAAAATCATTTCTTTTTGAGCCTCAGTCTCCTTATCTGTAAAGAAGGAATGGATAATTTGAAGGCCATTGTGAATAGTCATGGGGTAAACCTATTATTTTTGCGTGTGTATTCCCCCAAAATCCTTCTCTGTAGCATCAGGGTGTGGAAGTGACTTGAGATTTGGATCTAGGGCACAAACTTCTTCCAAACTGGAAGGACTCTTAAATATGGGGCTGGCCTCTGATGTGTCTTAACTGATGACCAGTCTTCCACCATTCGGGGGGTCTATTCATGTGGACCCTGGTCAAGTGATGAGTTTCTTTTGGCCATACCAATTCATGAAAAACAAGGCAGGGGGTGTTAAAGATCTGCATCAGTGGAGGCAGTATTCACCTGATGAAATCATAGGTCTTTTGACATTCCACATATGAAATCCAATAAACAGTAGGCATCACTTGGGAGAGAAGTTATGGTCCTGTAATTTTGGTAAAAGGATCTCCCAGGGGAGGAAACTTATCTACCAATAAGGGTTGGCACCTTTTCTGAAACAGTCTTAGTGAGTAACCTAGAACAGTGTTATCAGCTCACTTAGAAGCAAGGCCAATAAACTATAATCAGGAGCCCTGCTACCACATATTGACTTAAAAGAACATTTTATATTTTCTATTGTATTTTAATTTATTTTGTTAAAAGTTTCCCAATAATGTTTTAATCTGGTTCAGTAAAACTCAGGAAGTGTCAGGGTATGTTTGGCATCTTTAGCTGATAGCACTGAAGGTCAAGTGACTTGACCAGGGTCACAAAGCCTAAGGTACGACTTGTTCCCTGCCTGTTCTTTATAGCTTTGAGGCCAACTCTATTCACTATGTAATGCTGGGTTACTGTACTAGGGATACAAAAACAAATAAAAATTTCCAGTTCCTAAGCTTAAGGAGGACAGTTGGGCTTAGAATCAGGAAAACTCATCTTCTTGAGTTCAAATCCAGTCTCAGACACTTACTAGTTATGTGACTGTGGAGAAATCACTTAAATCTATTTGCCTTAGTTTCCTCATCTGTAAAATGAGCTGGAGAGGGAAATGGCAAACTATTCCAGTATCTCTGCCAAGAAATACCCAAGTAGGATCAATGCAGAGTCAGACATGACTGGAATGACTGAACATACACAGAACATACCATTAAGGAACCTACATATAACTTTTTTTTAGAGATCAGTCTATTGAAAAGTCATATAGATGGGAAAAAATATATAAAAAATAAACACAAGATCAGTGTATTGGTCAGAGTAGCGTCAGAGAAGTCTTTCATGGTTGATCATCATTACAGCATTGCTTTTCCTGTTCACAATAATTGCTTGTTTCCATTTTGCACACTTTATTCACTCTGCATCCGTTCATCGAGGTCTCAGGTTTACCTACAACTAACTTGTAAACAGTTGAGTATATGCACAATCATTTGTGGAGGAAGAGATGGGAACCATTTGGAATCAGGAAATAATAGTCAGAATTTATATAGCACTTTAATGTCTGAAAAGCACTTTACAAATATAATCTCATTTGATGCTGAAAACTTTTTAAAGTAGGTGCTATTATCACCATTTTATGGATGAGAAAACTTATGCTGAAAGGTTGTGAGTTGCTGAGGTCACACCATAGAGAAATACTTCCAATGGAAAGAGACCCACGAGCTAAGCCTTGGATAAAGTTGTGGATTCTAAAGGTTGTAGACAAGGCAGTGTGTGTGAAAAGCAAGGGGGAACAGCCTTTGTGATGGTACAGGAGTTAGATATGGAGGACTCTAAAAGCTAGTGACTAAGTTGGACCTAGAACCCAGGCCTTCTATCTCACTGTTCTTTCCTTTATACGACACTGCCTTTTGAAGTTGGGGTTTTGATTTGGATGATCCTTCTTTTCATGCTCCACTAATACTTGCTACTATTTGATACAGGGCCCCATGATGGCAAAAGTGGTGAAACTGAAACCTATTCTATGACAACCCCGCTCATGATGGATGCCAAGATGAGTTCCCAAGATGGGTTCCTCACCAAATCAGACCTTGAGTTCCTGCCTGGACCAGATTCCTGCCTCCCAGAGCCTCAAAAGACTCTCCTGGACCATTTGGAATTTGATTCACCCTCTGTGGCCCTAAATCCTCAGGATGAAGTGGATAGCATATTTCCTTATCTCTTTCCCTATGAATTATGAGCTTTGTAATTTCTGAGCCTTGAAGGGATCACTGCTAAGTAGGTTGAGGGGGCAGAGAACAGAGATTTTGAAACAGTGCAGAAACCAGTATACATCTGGGCACTTTATTTTGGGTTTGGATTGCAGCTGCAGCCTAATTTGAGAAGGGGGGGAGGGCTGTAGGGAGTGAAAACTGAATATTAAAGAGAAGAAGCAATTTTCTTGGAGGAAGCAAAACTTTTGTGACTTTTGCATAATTAATACAATTCAGTAAGCAGATCAGAGTGGAAGCTTAATCAGGCACTTCTGATGGAGTTAGATGAAAGTCATTTGATCCTATAATTTTGTTTCTGTGAAGGTCTTTTCACCATTAAATCCACAAATAACTCTGACTCTTGGTCTTCTGGGGGAGGGTTGATGATGGCTCTCTGTTGTAATGTTTTGTTCAGTGTGTAGCCCAGAGAAAGTAATAATGATAAAAAATAACTCATGCACATAGTCTTTTCTGATTATGGTCTCATTTTTTCCTTCTCATTATGTGAGATAATGAAGGCAGAGATTATTAAAACCTCTTACTGGAGAACAAACTGATTCCTAGAAAAATTAAGTGCAGTTTAAAAGATCAGACTTTTAAAGCTCTTCAAGTTCATAGCAGAATTAACCCATATCCCAAAGGACAATCCAAAGCATTTTAGAGTGACTCAGGATGCCATCAGAGCAGTCTACCATAGTGGATTCAATCTACTAGCCTTCTATATTGCAGGGACAAATAGGATCTGTTGCTACCTGCCTCCTGCCATGAGACCTCCTTCATGCTCTAGTGAGTGGGTCCAGCTCTCTGGCCCAGTTGTGACCAGGTATCATAGCTGCAGGAATGTCCTGACTGGATATCCTGAGTCTTAAGACTTTGTTGAGTTGCATACATAGGGAGGCAGAGAGTCAAGAGAAGTCTCTGGCACTAGTCTGTCTATCTAATGTTTTGTCCATATCCCAAGTTGATCTTCTCTCTCTTTCTAATCATGTCATTCTTCTGTGATAAACAGAATTTTTTTGGATCTGATCTCAATTCTGTTCAGCCTTTTGATTTGGCCAGGGAGGATTATCCCATTGTACCACCAAGCCAAGAGCCTCCATGATAATTTTTAGCCTATCTTTTATCCAATAAGTATTTAAACTTAGATAATTGTACAATGCCATAGATAAAAGGGACCTCAGGGGTCATCTAATCTAACTCCCTGCCTGATATGATAGAATTTTTGACACATTACTAAAAAATTCTTTCTGGAACCAGTGAACAAACTTTATAAAGGACAATCCAAGGCAGAAGACAGTTTTGTGAAGATGAGTAGATCTGGGAGGAAGTGGCACAGACATTACCTCATTTAATGTATTAAAACACTAGGGTTGATGTGGTAGTGGATTAGTAGAAATTAGAAAAAGTTGTAGAACTCTAGATCTTTGACTGCAGAACTGTTTTGACCCAGGGATCCCTTTGGTGATCTGTGAAGTCTCTGGACCCTTTTATTAGAATAATGTTACTAAATACATGAAGTAAAATACATAGAAAAATACAAAGGAAACTAAAAGGTTCTTGGGACTAGTTAAGATCCCATTTACTTGGGACTTGTACATCCATTACCAATTAACCCTACCTGTTTGTAATTGGAAGAAGAAAAAATGACTGTGAGGCAGTTGGAGAATTCCAGTATTAATGAAATAGCCATGCTTCTAAGGCTGTGTGGGCACACAGCAACTTGCAACTATTTTTATGCTTTATGCATAGGCAACTTGGGATGTATGCCCTGTGCCAGATTTAAGAGGTGGTGGTGATAGTAACTAGTCTCAGGGTATGGTAGAAAAAAGAATTATAGATGAAAAGAGGGCTTGATAGAGTATGAGCACTCATTTGGGATGAGGTTACCACAAGTTCTGAGGCTATGGTAGGCTGGCTCAGAAGTGAAAAGGAATGGTGTATGGGAGTCTGAGTTCTAGAATAGTCATGATATTGGGAGGCATGGTGGGAAATTCCATTAATTCTAGTGTTTTATTCCAAGGGAAGGTTCTGAGTTCTTTGCATTTTTTGTATTGGAAAAGAGGGTACTAGATGAGGGGTGCAAATGGATCCAGACCTTGTATTATGAGTTCAATTTGGTTCACAATACATTGACTCAAGCAAAATGGACTCTAGAAAGATATCAATGGGGTAAATGTGTGTGTGTTCACGCATGTATGTGCACACACATAGAAGATTGGGATGCAGCAAAGAAAATGAACAACAGGTTGTGAAGACTGTCTGAGAATGGGATTAGCATATTTTGGGCACAGCTTAAAATATGGGAATGATATGCTTCTGTCCAGAGTCTGAGTACACTTCTCCCTTTGAAAATACTGCTTGATTTGTCAGTCACTCTTTTGTTTGATACCCTTTTCTCTGTAAATTTTCATAACAGTCCTCTCCCTGGTTCTCTTCCTACCTATCTGACTACACTTTCTCTGCTTTGTCTGGCTCTTCATCAATGTAACGGCCGTTAGCTGTGGGTGTCCCCTAAGACTCTGTCTGGGACTTCTCTTCTTTCTCTACACTATTTCACTTGGTGATCTCATTAGTTCCTATGATTTTGATGATCTTTATAAAGATGATTCTCAGATCTACTTGTTCAACTTTAACCTCTCTCCTGACGTCCAGTCTCAAATTTCCAGCTTCTTATTGGATATCCAGAACTGAATGTCTCAAACCTATTTAACTCAACATCCCCAAAATAAATTCAGTATCTCCCCCCAAATCTTTCTTCTGAACTATATAATTTCTTTTGAGGGTACCACCATTCTCCCAGGGACCCAGGTATATAATATAGGTGTCATCCTCAACTTCTCACTTTCTCTCCGCCTACCTCCCCAAACTGGGTTGTTTGGTCCTCTTTTTTATTCTACCTCCATAATATCCTCCATATATACCCACTTCTCTGATGTTGCTGCCATTCTGGTATAACCCTTCACCATCTCATGCCTAGACCATGATAGTAGCCTGCTACTTCCCTGCCTTAAGTCTTTCCCTATTTAAGTCCTTTCTCTACTCAGATGTTAAATTGATCATCCTAAAATGAAGATCTAACCACCTCTCTCCTCTACTCAATAAACTCCAGGGGCTCCTTATTACCTTTAGGATCGAATATAGTCTTTGATTTTAAAAACCTTTAATAGCTGACGCCCTCCTATGTTTATAGACTTCTTTCACCTTATTCCACATACACTGTGAGACAATAACACTGGCCTTTAATGTTTCTCAGTCACAGCACTACATCTTTCAACCCTGAACATTTTCATTGGCTATCCCCCATGCCGAGAATGCTCTCTCTACTTATCTCTTAACTCCTAGCTTTGGTGATTTCCATTTCTCAGCTTAAGTCCTACTTTCTGTATTTTCCCAGACCTCCTTGGTCTTAATACCTTCCTTCTAGGATTACCTCCAATTTATCCTGTATATAAAGTCATAGTCATTCTTATGTTGTTTAACTCAGACTGGGAGCTCCTCGAGAGTAGAGGCTGGGTTTTGCCTTTTTTTGTTTCTCCAGCGTGGGCACATCATGGATGTTTAAATAAGTAATAGTCAACAGAGTTAATCATCTATACATTAAGTACGGAGGGTAATGAGCATCTGGAAAAGGAAGTGGTGATCACAACACTCCACCTGCAGATGATGCCAGAGGAATATTATCCATTATGTTTTTTGACACAAAACTGACATAACTGGTAAATTAGGGAATGTTATAGTTTAGTTAGGTGATAGTCAAATATTTGATACTATTTTATGAAAAGGGAGAGATATGGTCTGGAAGATCATTCAGTTAGATAGATTTGAAACTGGTTGACTGGAGTAATGGAGTACTCAAGTTGGAGTTGATTGGAGTATCCAAGTATTAGGATTAATTAAACCATAGGGCTAATGAAGACCATTTGGAGTAATTGGGATCTTAACAGCTAAGGACAGGTAAAGAATAGTGGGTAAAGTTTCTTTAAGGCCAGACAGAATCTTGGGAAAGGTGCCTGTTGGAATTCTAGGTAGCCTGAGCCAGTTGGTTTTTCAAACCCTGCACAGCAGGGAGTCTCCTGGAGGGTTCCCTATCCCCCCCAGGAGAAGGCTGGTATTTCTGTTCCCTGAAATACTGAAAAAACCCAGTGGCAGGTGAAGGAGGAGAACAGATTAGAGTTTCTGGAATAAGTTTGTGGGGAGGAAATCAACATAAAGGCAGTTTTTCCTCTGTGTGGCATTGAGAGGGCCAAGCCATTTTGAGGCCTGCTTAGGCTGAAAAGCCTAGCTAGGCCCAGAAGGGCTGGCAGAGGGCAGAAAGAGTGAATAACTGAATTGATTTAAAGCTGAAAGAGATCTAAGGAGACAGAAAGAGACTGTGGTTTTCTTCTGTGTGGCTAGAGACGGAGGCAGCCATTTTTGAGACCTGTGTAGGCCCAGAAGCCTGCTTAGGCCAAAAAGCCTAGCTAAGCCCAGCAGGGCTGACAGTTGGCAGAGAGATTGATTCAAAGCTGAGAGAAATTAACAGAGACAGTAAACTTTATTATAAAAAAGAGAATTATAATTTAGCATAGTATATTTAGAATAGATCTGGGAATTAGTAGAGATTAAGGAGTGATAAGAAGGCTCGGGGTAACTTGAGCAAGAAGCAAATTCTTGTGAACTAGAGGGAAATGGGTAAAAGCTTAGCCCCCTGTTAGATTTAGGGATCCTAACCCTCAACCTTTGTTACCTTTCCTTTCTTCAAACCTTTTCCTTAATACTTATTAAATAGAGTTTTTGGTTTTACAAGCTGCTTCCAAGTATTGTTACTCTCAGCAATTTTACTAGGCCCAAAATAGTTACACAGAGCTTCCAATAGTGAAAAGATATTGCATCCAGATTACCCGCCTGCCCCTTAACATTCCTATATTAATGTTCCTAGCTATTCCTATTTACAACATTTGTTGCAACATTATTTCTAACATTCTTGGTGATAGATTACATTAACATAAGGAGTAATCATTAATATCTGAATGTAACTTGGAAGGATGTCTTGAATGCAGTGCTTACACATTGCCCTGTGCTATGTAATATTTTCTGTTCCTTGAATGAAGACAGAATTGTCAGAATTAGCCAACACATTGAGGGGCACAATTAGGGTTCAAATGTCAAATGAAAGAAGTATTTATCTTTTGCTTATCTCTAAAGGGAAGAACTAGAATCAATGGGTGGAAGCAGAAGAATCAAAGGGAAGAATTAGTGGTATGTTGGAGAGAACACTGGATTTGGAGTCAGAGGACCCTGGCTTTGGAACTTGGCTTTGCTTCTTTCCTGTGTGACCTAGAAGAAACTACTTAGCTTTTCTCAGTCCCAATTCCCTCACACTTAAAATGAGGAGGATGGGCTAAATGACCACTAAGATTCCTTGTAGCTTTGCAACTGTGATCATAAAAAAGCAAAGAGGCAAATTTAGGAAAATATTCCTAATAATAATATTTAGGAAATAAATTAAAATAAACTAAATTACAAATCTAGGAAAAGTTTCCTAAACAATTAGAGAATCCACAGATTTAATGAACTACAATGGAAAGGAGTAGGATCTTCTTCACTTTTATCCTCCTTTCCAATTTTACTTATTTTTATCCAGCGTTGGCCTGGGCTGATTGCATCAGTGAGTCTTCTTCAGAAGTGGATTATATTAGGAGGCCTCTTACATTCTTTTCAATTCTGAAGTTGTATGGTGTGACCCGAGGAAATGGTCAACTTTATGGCATTGATCTGACCCCATAACTCTCAAACCTCAAAAAATTTTCTATGGTTTCCTAGTACTTACATACCAAATGAGTCTGACATCTGAAGATCTCTGTGATTTGATTCTAATACAGCTTTCCAGTCTTGTTTTATATTATTATTTTTCTTCTTTTCTTTTTTGATATCTTCTGTCTTAGAATCAATACTGTGTATTGGATCCATGGCAAAAGAACTATAAAGGTTAAGTAATGGGAGTTAAGTGACTTGCCTAGGGTCACACAGGAAATATCTGAGGCCAGATTTGAACCCATGATCTCCCATCTCTAGGCCTGGCTCTCCACTGAGCCGCCTAGCTGCCCCTTATTTTATATTAATTTTCTACATGCACTGTACATTATAACCAAACTGGATTACTATCTTATCTATCTTGATCATCAAACTCAAAATGCTACAAATTCATTATTCCCACAATGTAATAAACATATGTATACATGTATATATAAATTATATACGCATATACATTTATATACACATATCAATAATAATCAATGTACTTTGTGAACCTTAAATTATTACATATATGTATGTGCATATATGTACATATACAGACATAATATCATATTTTAAAGTTTTCAAAAGTACATTAATAATTATTGTTATTATATTTATATAATGATTACTATCTGCCAGGTGTTATGCTAAGCACTTTATTATCTCATTTAATTTTCATCTGGGAGGTAGGTGCTATTATTATCCCCAATTTACAGGTGAGAAAACTAAGGCATACAAAGGTTAAGTGACTAGCCCACACACAGATAGTAAGTATCTGATTCTAGATGTAAATTTAGGTCTTTCTGATTCCAGATTCTCTATCTACTCTAACACCTAGCCACTCAAATTTCCAAATATTGTCTCATTATGTTTTCACAACAATACTGGGAGGCAGGTTTTATTATTATCCCCATTTTATAGGAGAAAACTGAGGAATACAGAGTTTAAATGACTTCCCAGGGGTCACATAGCTAGTAAGTATCTGAAGCTTCATTTGAATTCAAGTCGTCCAGACTCCAGGTTCAGCATTCTATTCACTGTGCCATCTAGTCCCTCCTTGGCAGCATGGGGGTAATGGAAGCAGGAAGGTCTGAATTTCAATATTACTGGACCATAGAAAAGTCACATCCTTTCTGAGCATCAGTTGCTTTCTCTGTAAAATGGCCTTTAAGATCCTTTCCCATGTATAAATCTATGAACGTGTTATTGATCCTTCCTCCTTTCTAGCTTTTAGAATCCTTCAAGGTTCTGCTCAGATGCCATTTCTCTTATGAAGTCTTCCTCCCTAATCCATTCCAATCTCAAATAAAAATGTTTTCTCCCTCCTCAACTCTTCCTACTATACTTTTTAATCTCTCCTTTGCCCTCTTCACCTGCCACTTTATATTATACTTGTCTTTAATACATTTGTATCTCCATTAGTAGAATAGAAGCTCTTTGGAGATAGGGACTACATTAATTTTTATCCTTAGCTATTAACCAGCACTGTGCCTTGGACAGAGGAGGTTCATAATAAATACTGAATTGAATCGGTGACCATATCCATATAGGAGACCCTTGGGCAAAGGATATACTCAACCAAAGACCTTAGGAACTGTTGTTGGTAGAGTACTTTTGATCCCTTCCTGATACTTTGTGCTAATGGAAAAAAGCCGAGTCATAACTAGATTAATACTATAGATAATACCCAGACAGTCATAGGCAAACCTCATATTTTTCATTGTGATCAGGAAAGGTAGAATTACTGCTGCCTTTCTTTTATAGCTTTCAAATAATTTTATAGACTCCCGACAAGATAACAGGTATAGTATGATTATCCATCATCTGGAAAAATGCAGAGACAAAAAAACTACTACCAATTTTGTAACTTTTAGGTGACTTTATGTTTATTAATTACAACTGTATCTGGTTACATTTTAAATTAGTACGTATATGTTTCAGACATTTCATCTAGAAAGATATATTTGCTTACTTATTATACTGAATTATTTAATGAGATGTATCCTTTTCAAATAACTCTATGGTTTCTCAATACTTCAAAGTGGTCCCCAGGGGTCCAAAGGACTTTGGAGGTTGGTAACCACTAGATTAGATGATCTATAAGTTCCCATCCATCTCTAAATTCTATGATTCTGTCTATAAATAATAAAGAGATGGCTGGATAGCAACAAGTATTATTGAGAGGTTGATTTTTAGGGGTACAACTATCATTTATGACTTAGTTTTCCTTCCTGGCCAGGGCTGATATTGAATATGAGACAATGGAATATGAAATAACTGACTTTCCCAAGAGGCACCTGAGAAGGAGTCATGTGGTTAAGTCACAATCATGCTCTTAAGGTGTCTTATATCCAATTTTCTCTGGATTCACAGACCTGGGCATAAGGAACCCAAAATATTCTCTGAACTCCCCTCCCTGATCCTCTTGTGGGTGAAAAAGACTTCTGAAAAGGTGTCTTTTGTTCTTTCTTTTCTTCATTCCAAACAGCTGTTAGCTGTTCTAAATAATCATCTTCAGGACACCCACACCTCCTCCTGGATGGCGATTCTTCATGTTGCCAAATACTCTGGAACATAGAGATGGGGCTGGTTCAGAACTACATTTCTCTCATTTCATGCTGTTCCTTGTCTTTCTCACATGAATGATGAACAAAGATGTAACTTGCTTGGTCTGGGTGAATTTTGCCAAAGAATGCCAAAGTGTACAGCACTTTTATTTCTTCAGCAACATAGAAAGTGGTTTTAGTTCCTGCTTAGCAATAACTATTAGTTAAAATAGGAAGCAGATTTCTCATTCCTCCAAATTCTCTGTCCTGTTTTCTCTACCCCTCAATCTCCACAGTTACTATGGCAACAGTCCCTGAGGTCTCTGACACCCCATAATAAACTGAGGGCATGTTTTGTATCTCTTGTCCCAGGCACAAAATTCTTAGTAATGGCTTCTATGATGGTATTCCATTTGGGCACCTTAGTTGGTTTATATCAGAGATTCTTAGCCTTTTTTATGTTATGGATCCTTTTGGAAGTCTGGTACAGCCTATGGACTATTTTTCAGAATGTTGTTTTTAAATGAATAAAACGAAACATGTAGGATTACCACAGAAACCAATTATATTAAGATAGAGTTCTCAAAAATATTTTCAAAAAAATTTTCATGGACCTAGATTAAGAATCCCGGGTGTATCACTCTCCTCAAATAATTATGACCTTCTTGCCTTGTTGTCAGTGGGATATGGGATATTCACGCTCTTAGGTGGTCCTCTCCATAATAAATTTCAATCACTTACCCCAATGTTGTTTTACATGCTTAATAAATATTTCATTTATTCATTTATCTATCTGTGAGATGCTAGCAGAATTACATTTCAGTCTGCAGCAGGAGTTTATACTCAGTCTCTGATTGGTATTAGCCTTTGCTAGAAGAATAGTGAGGTTAACTGAGTTTCATAGGGATAAAACCCATAACCTCTGTGGACTGGAAGCTGTACGATGCAGTGGATAGATCACTGGATTTAGAGTCAGAAGCCTGGAATTTGAATCCTGTTTTTATTGCTCATTGCATGTGTGATCTTGGATAAGTGATTTAATACCTCTTTTCTTTAAATAAGGAGTTTATACTAAATGCCTTTCTAGGCTTCTTCCTATTCCAAATTTTTGATTCTATGAATGTCAGAAAAACAAAAACCTTTTTTTGAGATTTTGTTTTGTGGTTATTTGGTTTTTTTCCCTAAGTCTAGACAACTTAACACTCACATGGCTAAGTGATCTTCAGAGCTAAAAATGTGCCATTTTATTTTGTTCAGATGTCTCTTAACTCCCTCTTTGTATTTAGGGAAGGGGAAGGAAATAGGCATTTATACAGTACCTACTACATGCCAGGTAAGCACTTTACAAATAATATCTCATTTGATCATTCATTATCCTATTTGATTTAGACAGAATGGATGGGTCCATAGGGAGATATGAAAAACAGAAATATCCACATTGTGCAAAAATCATTGCAACGAGAAGAGATCATATTTTTGGTTTGTTTTTTAATTTATTTTTTCAATTACATGTAGAAAAAGTTTTTACAATTGTTATCTGACATTTTTGATTCAGATTCTCTGCCTCCCTTCCTTCTCTCTTCCCCAGGCAGTAAAAAGTCTGACGTAGGTTATACTGGTACTGTCAAGAGTTCATGTCGTTAATGCTGTAGTGTGTTGTATTGCTTTCACACCACTCAATTATCTGACTGGGATGAGGGAGAGAAAGTTGCTCATCTAATCCCATTGCAGTTTCTTCAGATCAGTGGGGAAGAAGCTTTTGCAAATTGCAGAATAATTTTTGAAGTGTGTCTTAATGATATTCCAGTTCTTAGATTAGGAGGATAGAAAAGATGATAGAAGACCTACCCTAATAATTCACTAGTTTTAGCTGAGAAGGGAAATAACAGAGTTCTCTAAATTGATGCCAATGGTCAAAGTATGAAAGCCTTTCTTGATTTCTGAATATAGGGGCAGTGAATATTAGAAATAATCTATCCCATGAACTTGACTCACCTCCATTGATTGGCCTCAAAGTCAAAAGCCTCCACTGTTGCCAGGTGCACCACTCCATCAAAGCCCCCAACTGCTAGGAGGTATCCATTTGCACCTACTAGGCTAACCTAAGGAGAAAGCCCAAAACAGTCAGTTAGCACATCCCTATGTGCAAAGGGTTGAAGGTACCATGGAAAGAGCCCTGAGCTTGGGACTTGGACTCAGAGAAGCAAATCTTGAATCCTGTCTCTTCCCCTTAATAATTTTTTTTCTTGAAAAGTGTTGATAAGGGAAGGAAGAAAGCTGTATATGTATATTAAATGTATATATAATATACAGTAAGTATACTGTAGTTAGATGAATAGCAGTAGAGGTACCCAAAAGCTCATAGAAGATAAGGTCCAAGATAGGAATCAATAACAAAATCTATGACCTCAAGTTTCTATACACAAATTCTCAAGGTATAGGTAGCAAGCAAGATACCAAATCAAGAGAGATCCTAAATCAAGGAGGTGATTTTTTACTTCTTAAGTATCACTAAGAGTTGATGGAACGAGAACCATGACTAGAACAGTATTCTGGAAAGGTATAGCTTATTCAAAAGAAAAAAATGTAGGATAGCACTATATATCAGGAAGACATCGTGTAACATAATAGAAAAAAATTCAAATGGCTAGACAGGACAGGGGCAGAAGAACATTTGGAAGAAAATCAATGGAGTTAGAAATACATAGTATCTAAGTAACTTGCATTCTGTCTTCATTGGAAGTCCCAGCACTGAGATGCCGTGCATCTTCCCAGATTAATCTGCTTACCTTGGTTAAAGACCCTTGCTATAACTACTTTGATTGTTCTGTGTTTTTTCAGGTTGATGGAACTTAACCAATTTAGGCTTTTAAAAGATCTGTAGAGAAAGAGCAAGGAGTCCAAAGAAGTATGAATAAAAATAATGGCACAGTCAGAAAATAGTATCAGGAGGGCTAAAACTCACAATGAACTGAATCTAATGATTGGGGAAAGCTGAAACTTTTTAAAAGAGGGTTTTGAAGCTATGTTTGGAAGAAGAGTATCAAAGATAAGATCAGATTGCTTCAGATAGAAGAAGGGAAGAATGGATAATGATAACTGACAAGAGAGAAGGCAGACTTGCCCAATTTTAATTTTGTCTCTGTCAAGGTCGTTTGATCTTTGGACTACAAATAGCCTTCTTCTTGAAAAGGGTTGATAAGGTGAAGATTTCTGGGGGTGGAGCCAAGATGGCAGAGTAGAGCAGGCACTCAGCTGAGCCCTCTCAACATTATCCTCCAAATAACACTTCAAATGAAATTATGGAGTGATAGAGTTAACAAAAGGTAAGAGTGAGATATTCTTCTAAATCAAGACTATAGTAATTCAGAGATATCTGTGACATGAATGTAGCAGTGGGACTGGAGCTTATATTGTTGAAAAGCCAGTGGGAAGACTAGGTGTTGGTGGAAGAAGCAGCAGCAGATTTGGGAGCTCTCAAGTCAGAGACAGAAAGAACACCTGGCAACTGATTGGAAAGAGACTACAGAGGACCCCTCCATTAGCACTTCATGCAAGATCAGACACTGTATGGAAATTCCATTGCCTACATCCACTTTTGGGTCATAGTATAAGAAAGGAGGAATACTTTCAGTCAAGAGGGAATGAAAACCTTGAGGAATGGCATCACTTCTGCTTCCAAAGGGTCAGGGACCTTGAGGAGCAGTAGTGATCAAAATCCCAAGGAAACAGAGGTTCTTCCTGAGTATGGAAGGAGAATATCTCTTCTAAAATTATACTACCTTGGAAATATCAAATACTTCTGAACTCCCATGACAAGATCTGAAAACAGGTATATAGAAAACCCTGAATCTTAAGACAATGTCCCAACACTCCCATCCCCATGTCAGGAACAGAGGCCAATATTAACATAAAGTTCCAAATCAAGAAATGAGGGGGAGGTATAAATAAAATAAGTAAAAAGTTAACATTTGCAAAAAGAATATCAAAGCCAACCGATTTCTAGCTGATTTCTAGATGAAAGGCTAGAAATGTTAACATTGACCTACATATAACCTGTGACCAAATGCTTAACCCAAATTTTATAATAAGGTACGGTAAAAGAAAAATTCAGACTTCTTCTCTGATATGAAAAGAGGAATAAAACATTGTATTCAGATTTTCCAGATTTCAAGTCACTGTATCCATAATCCCTATGATGTGGAAGGGATACCTATATATTACAAAGTGGTAATATTTCAAACAATTGGGCACTGGCTGAGAAATTAAGTGATGGATCAGTGGAAGAGATTAGATACACAATATTATGTAGTAGAAGTAGTAGTAGTAGTAGAAGTAGAAGTAGTAGTAGTAGTAGTAGAAAATGACCATAATAATTTGATAAACCATAGTATTTGACAAACCCAAAGTTCTAAGCTTTGGGGTAAAAACTCAACACTTGTCAAATTTTTTTTTTTGAAAACTAGAAAGCAATTTGGCAGATACTAGGTGTAGCCATCTCACACTATATGCCAAGATAAGATCATAATGGATTAAGGTTATCATAAGTAAATTAGGAGACTATGGAAAAACATACATGCCAGATCTATTGATATAGGAAGAGTTTATAACCAAATAAGAGATAGAGCATTGCATTATGCAAAATAGTATAATTTTGATTACATGAAATTGAAAAGATTTTGTGCAAACAAAACTAATACAGCCAAAATTAGGAGAACAGGAAATTGGGAAAAACTTTTTATTTCATATTTCTCTGATCAAGGCCTCAATTCTCAAATATATAAAGGAAAGGATTGAATAAAATTTACAAAAATAAGAACCATTCCACAGTTCAATGGTCAAAGAATATGAACAGGTAGTTTTCAGAAGAAGAAATCAAAGCTATCAATAGTCACATGAACAAAGGCTCTAAATCGCTACTGATAGAGGAATGCAAATTAAAAAAAAAACAACAACTCAGATACTTGAGATACCTCATACCTATGAGATTAGCTAAAATGCTACAAAATGAAAATAACAAATGCTGGTGGGGATGTGGAAAAATAGCTATATTAATGTATTGTTTATGAAGATGCAAAGTAATCCAAATAGTCTGGAGAACAATTTTGAACTATGTCAAAGGGTTATAAAACTGTACTTGCTAGTACCTTTGAACCTTTGTTAGGTCTGCATCCCAAAGAAATGAAAGAAAAGGGAAAAAAAGAGCTATTTATGTAAAAATATCTACAGCAACTCTTTTGAGATGGCAAAGATATCCACCAATTGGAGAATGACTGAACAAGTTGTGGTATGTAATTGTGACAGATCTATGGACTAATGTGCTGTAAGAAATGACAAAGGGATGATTTCAGAAAAACATGAGAAGATTTATATGAATGGATACAAAGTAAAGTGAGCAGATGTTGGGTCAGAGTTATCTTATTTCCTTTTTTGGATTATTAACCTCGTAAACCAAGGGACATATATATGCATGTAACATGTTGGTGTGTACATGAGATATGCATATACATACAGGTTTAGGGCACATATATAACATACATGTAGACATGAAAGGACATACATATACAATTTCTTTAAATACTTTTTGTTGCATTAAATTTCCCAAGTATCTCCTTCCCTCCCTTGCACCCTCCCTACTCAAGAAGTTATCATTTGACAAAAATCCAGTTATCTATTCATCTATCTGTCTACCTATATATATGTATGTATATAAAACTATGTCTTGCTAGTTTCAAAACTTTAGCAAAGCATTTGAAAAAACCTTTTGTGATCCTTTTCTGAAAAAGTTGGAGAGATGTGAGGTTGAGGATAATAAAGTCAGGAAGACTGGGACTAGCTGAATGGCTTCATGGAATAGTCATTCATGTTCAGTTTAACTTGGAAAGCTGTCTTGAGTGGTTGCCCAAGAAAGATGTGCAAAAAACCCAGATATTTTCATACTTCACTTGGAAAAAGGTATAGATGATAGATGAAATTTTACAAATTTCTATATGGTCCAAAGCTGAGAATGATAGATAGCAAATACACTGGATGACAGAATGAGGATGCAAAAATATCTTCACTGAGTTGAATCTAACTAGACAAAATTTAATAAAGATAAATATAAAGTCTTACACTTTGTTCAAAAAGTGAATCTCACCAATATAACATGAGGGAAGCATGACTAAACAGTGAAGTACCTTTTCGGTTCCATATAGAAATCATTTGTAAAAGCTAGGGATTTTTAGCCTGTTGGAAGGAAATACATAGGGAGGATATGAAAGATACCTTCAAATATTTGAATGGCTTTATCATGAAAGAAGGATAGACTTGCTCTTCTTGGCCCTAGACATTAGAATTAGGATTAATGGATGAAAGTTACAAAAAAGGAAGTTTAAGGTTGTATGTAAGGAAAAAAAAAATTAAGTAAGGGTGGAAAATTAGGGTTGTGCAAAACTGTGTTTGGCCTTAAGTGCCAAAAAAAGCAGTTTAGACTTACTCAGTGGACAACAGGGAACCCCTATTTAAGAAGAGGGCCAAAGCTATGCCTGAGAAAAATTATACTCCATGGGGATTCCAAGGGACTGAAATGAGAAACCAAATGGGTATTGCTCTGAGACAACTTTCAGTTTTACTCCCTGATGATAATCATAATGATGATGATGACAGCGATGACTGTGCCTTATAGAGGAATGAAGCCCGCCCACTGTGGGAGTCTCCAGAATGGCAGCCTCCCTTGCCTTCAGGATTTAAAAAGACAGTGATGGATGTGTTAATAAAGTGGACCCTCTTGGCTCTGGGAATGAAAGAAAAAGGGGAGAAGGCAATGATGGGAGAGGAAAGGAACAATGCTGCCAGTTGTCTGCCAGGAAAAGATTGACTTCTCAACCCCCGGCTCAGGCAGGAGCTAAAAGGAGCCATGGGGAGGGAGAACCTTTTATGTGAAAAGCCTCTTCCCACCTTTACCTCAGGGATTCTTTCTTGAATCAAATTACACATTTCAGCTGGACCCATAATTGTGAGGAAGGTGGCATTTTAAAAACAAAATGAGCAGGCAGCTTCTCCGTAAGGAAAGAACACTACTGATTATGTGCATATTTTTAGGGACAGGAGATGAAGTTTTTGTACTATATAAGCAAGGGCATGACTTTAACTTTTCCCTTTACATTCTCAGGCCTGGTCATTGGAGCTTGTGAATTGTTGCTCCTGGGAACTTGGATTTAGTCTCCTTTAGGGAAGGTGTGACTGAAATGGATCCAGGAGGTGACTACATCACTCATGATAACCTCAATGAGCTGCAAGAACTATGCCTTATCCAAACTTTGTGTTTCTCTCAGGGCCAAGGCCAGGGCCAACTACATGCATATAGTAGTTGGTTATGTTTGGTCAAGAAACTGGATCTCACATCTGAGTGGCCAAGGACTGTCCTTTCCGATTTGACTTTGACAACTTCTCTCATATTCCTCTCCACTCACACCAAACTTACTCTAGTCATAACTTTTAGTTACTGTCATCTAGAGTACTGATTACTTCTACCTCATTACTTCTAATCTAGACTATTGCAAGATCCTTCAAATTGGCCTCTTTTAGTCCAATCCCCACCTCTCCCTCCATCATCTACAAAGCTGCCAAATTGATTTTCCTAACGTTCAGGATCACTCACTCCTCTGCCAAACGTCAATGGTTCCTGGATCTCTAGAATAAAATATAGACTCCTCTATTTTACACTGAAATCTTTCACCATTGGGCTACGACCCATGTTTGTTATTCTATCTTATATCTTATTCTTCCTCATATACTTTACGTTCTAGCCAAACTGGCCCCCAAGTATGGCTGCTTTCTAACGTGATAGTCCTTCTATTTCTGTGCCTTTTCACAGGCTTCTGAAGTAAGTGCCTGAGATGTTCTTCCTTCATACCTCTTCCCCTTGGGACTTTTCAGATCCCTCAAGGTTTAGCTCAAAGGACAATACAAGCTTCTTGCTGATTCTCCTGTTATTATCTTCCACCAAATCACTTTGTAGTTATCTTTTTTATATTTTGCACTTATTTATATATGTACACCTTGTTTCCTCTTAGTAGAAGGTAATTTCCTTGAGGGAGGAACTGTTTTACTGTTGTACTTGTCTTACCAGTTCTATCATATGTATGTAATAAATGCTTATCAGGCAGCTCAGCGTGCAGGGGTTAGAGTGCTGGATCTGAAGTCAGGAAGACTCATCTTCTTCATGAGTTCAAATCCAGCCTCAGATACTTGCTAACTGAGTGACTCTAGGCAAGTCACTTAACCCTTTTGGCCTCAGTTTCCTCATCTGTAAAAAAAGTTGGAGAGGGAAATAGGAAACCAGTTCATCATCTTTGCCAAAAAAGAGGGTCACCAAAGAGTCAGACATGCCTGAAAAACAACACTAAATATTTAATTTAACTAAGTCTAATGAAATGAGCAGTACAAGGCAGTTAGAAAATGTATTGTCCTTATATTTAAGAATGATTCTTCTGACTTGACTCTCAGTAGGGTTAGTACTTTGACATTTCTTTAGCAATGATGGTGATGATTCAGACTCATATAGTGTCTTAATATTTTTGAATGGCTTTCCTCACAATTGACCTATAAGGCAAGTATCACATCCATTTTGCAGGTATGGAAATAGAGGCTTAGTCATATCTGTGTGGTGGTAAACATTTAATAAGTAGCTCTCTGGGAAAAAATGTGCTCACCACAGAATTTTAAGTTGAATTTATCTATTATAAGCATTTTCTACATTACTTTCTTAAACCTGGACAATCAACAAAACCATAAATTAAGTTTTGATTTTTAGAATTTGCCAGTTTCTGAGATGGAAATGCTGATACTGGAAATTTAACAACCAATCCTCCTGTTGGAAATTGTTTCAGGGCACTTCTGAGTCAGAAGGATTAAATGATTTATCCTAGGATAGATAGTTGTAAACAAGAGCAACTCATTCTATAATGTTAAGATGCCTCATAGTAAACCCAATAAGTAGGAAGTGCAAGTAGTATTGTACTAGGGGGTAGCTGGGTAGCTGGATGAGCCAGGCCCAGAGACAGGAGGTCCTAGGTTCAAATATGGTCTCAGACCCTTCCTAGCTGTGTGATCCTGGGCAAGACACTTAACCCCCATTGCCTAGCCCTTACCACTCTTCTGCCTTGGAGCCAATACACAGTATTGACTCCAAAATGGAAGGTAAGGGTTTAAAAAAAAAAAGAGTCAAACTTGACAGAATGACTGAACAACTAAAATAATAGACTAGTAGGCCTTTCATGCCCCTTTATGAGATTATTTCCAATTTATACTTTTTTTTTCTATGTATATAGATATTTGCCAGTTGTCTCCTCCATTAGAATGGGAGCTATATGAGGACAAAGGCCACATTTTTCTTTGTATACTCAAAACTTAGCCAGTTGCCTGTCATACCTAAATGCTTCTTGATTGACTAATTAAATGCCAGGCAAGTAGGATCTAACTAAGGGTTTTTCAGTAAAGTAGTGATGAGATCTTTAAGAATCAAACCAGCTGACCAGTTGTCTTTTCCCATTTCCAACAAAAACACAGTGATGGCAGTCAGCACCTTTGAAATTTTCATGTATTGACTATGTCCTAGATCTGTGAGACAAAACATTGCTTTCCACAGGTACTTTACATTTTGTTACCATTTATTTTTACATATAATATAATATGTTGTTTAACAATAATATAATATATATTATTTATAATAAATATGTAATGAATTATAATAAATATGTTTATCCAAGAGGAACAAATTTTCACATTAACAATGGCCAAAAATCTATGTGTATTCTTTTTTTTCCTATCCCTTCCATCCCTCCCCTTCCCAAGAAAGCAGATAACATGGCCTAGCCTTTACTGTTCTGCCTTGGAACCAATACACAATATTGATTTTAAGACAGAAAGTGAGGGTTTAAAAATAATATTATCCCTATTTGATGGATAGATAAAATAAACACAGAGAAATTAGGTGACTTGCCCAAGGTTGCATCATAAATGAGTACTCCTCTCTCTCTTCCCAGCACTAAGCTGTGGTATATAATCTCTCTTCCTTTCCCTTTTTCATCAATGTCAAAATCTTTGCAAATAGACCAGCCAGGGTAAGGGCCATAAGTTGAGTTTTTCTACCTGAAAGTCTAACTGACTTGTATTAGGAAAGAAACAATTCATTACCAACATGTTCTAATTGCCTGAGCATTGATAGATTGATGCATCTTCATCCCTTTTTTCTTCCCCTTTCATCCTACCTTGTTCCTCTTTGACCTCATGGGCATCATTGGCAACCACTCGTTGGCATCAGGATCAAAGCGTTCAGTACTACATAGCTCTGTGATCTCATCCCGTCCACCTGCCACAAAGATTTTCCCTTGATACAGAGCACAACCAAAGGTTTCCCTGCAGGTTCGCAGGGAAGGACAGGGACTCCACACATCTTCTGTGGGGTCATAGCGTTCAACTAAAGAGAGATGACATTAGATCCTTTCAGCACAGTCAAAAGGATAATAAAATCTAAGGGGCATTCTTGTTGTTCAAAGTTCAGATACATGGATGGAAAAGAACACGAGGACTCCAGCCAGCCCTCAGGCCTCCAGCCTAGGATTCCGTTGCTGATGACAGCATATAGGGTCAGTTTTAGGAAGTCTCCAGACAGCCTCAGCTTCCTCAGGAGATACCTTCTGCATCACTCATCTAGGAATTCACCTAAAACTGTATGGGGGCTTTTTATGTTCATTGTTTTTTTAGAAATCTAAAACTGATCATGTCTAAAACTGAACTTATTATCCTTGTCCCACCTTACCCAGCTCTCCTCCCATCTTCTGAACTTCCCTGTTATGGGTCAGGGTACTATCATCTTCCCACTCACCTAGGCTTGCAACCTAAGTTTCATTCTCAACTTCTTACTCTCTCATTCTCCAAATTCAATTAGTTGTTAAGCCCTGTCATTTCTACCTTCAAAACATTTCTTATCTGCCCCCCTTTTGCCTCTTTTACTGCTACTACTCTGGTGCAGGCCCTCATCATCTCACACCTGGATTATTGCAATAACTTACTGGTTCTGCTTGATTTCCCTGACTAAAGTCTCTCACCACTCCAGTAAATACTCCTCTCAGCTGCCAAACTGATCTAAAGTAATCTGACTATTTCACTCCCTCTCCCTTCTTTCCCTCATTCAATAAACTCTGGAACCTTCCTATCACCTCTGGAATCAAATATAAAAATATAAAATTTTCTGGCTTTTAAAGTCTTTTAGAATCTTGTGTCTTCCTACCTTTCCAGTCTTGCCAACTTTATTCCCCTCTATGTGGTCCATGAGTCAATGACACTGTCTTCCTTCCTGTTTCATGATAATGCATCTCCTCCCTCTGAGAGTTTTCACTTTCTGTCCTTATTCCTAGAGTTCTTTCTCTCTCCAGCTTTGCCTTTTGGCTTTCCTCAGGTCTTAGCTAAAGTTTCGTTTTCTGCAAGAAGCCTTTCTAGATCCTCTTTACTTTTAGTTCCTTCCCTCTGTGGTTATCTCCAATTTATCATATACATATATATATATAATATAGTTTGCTTATGCATTATTGTTCACATATTGCTTCCTCCATCATACTTTGAGTTCCTTAAGTGCAGGGAACTTTTTTTTGCCTTTCTTGTAGCCTTAGCACAGTACTTGGCACATAGTAGGCCCTTAATAAATGCTTGTTGACACTTGTCAGATTATTTGTCCTAATGGTAAATAAATTCTTTAAGTTTAATTAAAATTTAACAATCATTTATCAAGCATTAACTATGTGCTAGGCATTGTTCTAGTTTGGGGGGATATAAAGAAAAAAACCCCAGTAGCTTTGTCTGCTATCTTTTGTGTAAATTATGAGGCTAAATACAGTAGGGTATTCTTTTATTTGTGAAAGAGTGTCTGGAGAACTGTCCTTTAAGGAAGACCCAAGATAAAGTTCTGACTAAGACCCATCCTAGAAAGTGACCTTAGCTGCCATTTAACTTCATAGTACCCCAGAAATTCTCTAGGATTTCAAATTACAGAGCAAGTGCTGCATATCAGTAGAGAGTTTTTCTTTTGGGGAAATCTGTAAGAAGATATGCTAACCCTTTTTTGTGAAGTATTTTTGTAAACCTTAATGTGCTATGTACTTAATCTATACACACAAACATACATATATATATATATGTGTGTGTATATATACATACACACATATATATATATATATATATATATATATAATGTTCAGCACTTAATTGGTGCTTAATGAAGGTTGATTGGTTGATTACTTGATCCAATTAATGATGACACTACCTGTGGGTACATATCTCTATGCAACAACATTCCTTGTCATTCAGGTGGAATGTGGAGTTGAGACCCTCTGGAGAGAGATGAGAAATGTCTTTGTAAGAGAGCAGACAATCCTTATTGGGATACCTAGCATATATCATGGCATTTCCTGAGTTTTCTATTGGAAATAGCACAACTCCCAGTTTCTTTACTTGTAAAATTAGGAGGTTGGAGCAGAGATGATTTCTAAAGCCTCTTCCAGTTCTAATAATCTATAACCATTTGAATCCATTATTGTTCCTAAACTCCTTGCCATAGTTGTACTTTTGAAAGTTGCATTCAAGGAGAAATGTTACTAGCATAAGGCAAACTGGGCTTTGTTCCAGATTTCCAGCAACAGGTGGCAGGGTGATCATCATCCTTGCAATTCCCCATATTCCCATACAGGACAATCACCCCTGGCCTGCCACCCTTGAAGTCTCATAACTGTGACAACACTCTCTCAGTTCCCATCCTACTCCCCCAAACCTATAGGAGGGGAGAGGGGAGGTTCAGTCATCCTCTCCAGGATGTCTATACTATGGTCAGTCTGTTCTTTGTGGCTCTGCCTGCTCTATCCCCCCTAAATGTTTTTGTCTGAGTTCTAAGTTTGGTTCTACATGAAAGTATCCTTCTTTATTAGTTACCTGTTCGTAGTGGAGAGTGGCCATCTGAACCCCCAATTGCATAGAGGTAGCCACCCAGAGCAGCCACACCCAAACCTGATCTTCGATGTGTCAAAGGAGCCACCTTACACCACCTGTTCTCTTCAGGATTGTACCTGAAACCAGAATGGTTAACACAACATGAAATACTATAGAGAATTCACTATGGTTTCTGACCGATGAATCATGGACCCAAGGATCCGTTGTTTTCTTACAATTCCACAAGAGATTATAAAGTTAGCAAGATAGGATCTATTTTTAATATCTACTTTGCCCATCCTTCTTAGATCATTTCAGACACTCGCCTCTTCTTTTCTGACCTCAAATAATCAGCATTTTAGGGAGTCTCTCTTGTCTTCAGTGCTCTCCATACAATTTTTATATGCTTTGAACAAAAATTATGTTTCTGCTAGTAGAATATAAGCTCCTTGAGGGTAAAAATGGTTTCCTTTTGTTTTTATAGCCCCAGTGCTTACTATGTGGGACAGAGATCTTAATTTTCATCATTAGCTCTATCTCACTTATTTATGAAAAGAGTGTAAAATTTTAATCTCTATATAATTGTGAGAATTAAAAAAAATTTGGTCTAGATGTGTGGGATGCCATTAATATATGGAACTTTCTTTCTCTCTCTTTTTCTCCATATATATATATATATATATATGTACACACATACGTACACACATGCACACTCACATATATATGAAGTTGTTCTGTAGTTTGGGGAGTTGCCTGATGTCTGAAAGGGTAGACTAGATTTTCCAGGGTCACATAGCCAATATTTCAGAGATGGGACTTCCAGGCAAGTCTTCATCTCTGCACCATACCAAATGACTGCTCATAGGAGTTCTGATTATTCTTGCAATGATATAAGTTTCAGATAGGGGTTAGACCAAATGACTTCTGTGGCTACTCATAGCTCCAAGATTCTGTGACTAGAGGCCAAGGACAATTCAGGTAGTAAGTGACAACACAATATGGGCTTTCTTCTGCATGTCTTGGTCTTTAAACTTCTAGGTAACAGTTTTAAATTGTGAAGATTATTTGTACATACCGAGATAACACCAAGCCCATCTCCTAACTGATGTCTGTTTTCTTTGATGATCATACCTTTCCACAGAGCTGAGGCAGGTCAGCCCATTATGACCTCCCACACAATACAGGAAACCTCCTAGCTCGGTGACACCTGCTCCTCGTTTGCTTTCTGTCAGGGGAGCCACGTCATATCTCCATTCATTGACCTTGGGATCATATCTGGAGTGGGAGAGGAGAGATATTAGGTAATGCCAACTCCTTAGTATGTGTCAAATCTTTTCCATCCATGATTTTATTTGGATTTACAGATTGCGTGATTTAGAATCATTGCCTCATTCATTTATTCATTCATCAAACATATGTTAAGCTGTGAGTCTGCTATGAACCAGATACTATGTTAAGTGTTGGGAAAGCAAATATAAAGATCAAAGTCTTTCCTCACTCCCCCCTTCCCTTTTTTCTTTTTAGTTTTTAGAATCAATACTAAGTATCATTTCCAAGGTAGAAGAGCAATAAGGGCTAGGTAATGGGGTTTAAGTGACTTGCCCATATTCACACAGCAAGGAAATGTCTGAGGCCAGTTTTGTACCTGAGACCCCCCCAATTCCAGGCCTGGTTCTTTATACAATGATCCACCTCACTGCCTGAAGAGCTTAAATTCTATGGGGAGAGAGGTGGAAGTCTTTAAGGAACAACATGAGTTCAGTCAAGTAAATACAAAATATATATAAAGTAAATTCTAATTTATTTTGTAGCAGGCATGGGAAGCTGATAATAAATGAGGGGGTCAGAGAAGGCTTTATGTAGAAGGTATCACTTGGGCTGAACTTTGAAGGAAGCAAGGTGAAGAGGGCGCACATTCTAGGTGTGGAAAAGATGATCTACAAAGATATGAAGACTGGAGATAAGCTATTTAATGAGTACAAATAGCAGCCAGTGAGCCAATTAGGCTGGAAAGTAGAATTCAGGAAAGAGTTTGGTGTTCAATAAAACTGGAAAGGGAGGCTGGAGCCATATTGTGAAAAATTTTAAATGTTAAATGGATGTCAAATTGGATCCTAGCCAAGAGGCATCCATGGATTCAATTTAGACCATCACAGTATGGCACCAGTCTTCCTTTCTGAGTTTATTGAACATTATTTTCATTCATGCTTGCTATAGGAGAGTGGCAGGGTCCGTCTTGGGCTTTAGGAATATTAATTTGGTAGCTGTTTGCTTAAATAGGGGATGGACTTGAATCAGGAAGACCCATTACAAGCCTGGTCCAATAGTCCAGATGAAAGGTAATGGTGGAAAGACACATAAGGATATGAGAGATATAATGGAAACAGAGTACACAAGACTTGGCCTGCTATTTGTATATGAAGTGTAAAGGTTTGGGAGAATTGAGACTGATGCCAAGACTTCAAACCTAGATGATTAAGAGGATCATGGTCACCTAAATGGAAATGGGGAAATTATAGCAAAATAGAAATTTTGAAGGAAAAATGATAGCAAAATAAGTTTTGTCACACACATATGCTGAAAATGAGGACTGGATGAGAACAATTGATGTTAGCAAGTGTGGAAACATAGTAGGATGTAGCTCTCTACATAGCTGAATAAATGAGTTAATCCTAACTCAGTGATGCAAAGACCACCAGAAGTTGGCTTCAACTTCTCTGTTACCTACTATTCATACTATCTTTTAGAAGCAGAAGACAATTGAGAAGCTCTTGTTTTTTGTATTCATCTTACCATTGAGGAAACTGAAGTCAGAGTAGGGATGAGGTCATATAGGTAGAAAATGGCAAAGGCAGGATTTGAACCCAAATCCTCTTTCTCCAAAACTCTGACATGTTCTACTGTAACACTCTGCTTCCCCTTTCACATATCCTATAATCTACATTACAGACAAACTGGAGTATTCTTTATCTTGCTTTCATCTTTCCCTATTCCATTGCTCTGCCTTAACTTATGCTAGCTAACACATCAAGAATGGACCATATCCTCTCACACTCCAATCTCGATTTCCCCACCTTTCTTTAGGGTCTAATTCAGATGTCACACTTTCCTTGACTCGCCCTTACCTTTTCCCCCTCAGTCCATTGAAAAGTGATCCCTCTATTTTTAAATTTCTATGCACATTTTGGCTAGATCTTCCTGTTGCATTTATTTTACTGTCCTTTGAATCATAGTTATTTGGGTATTTGTTCTCTTCATTATATTATAAATTCTTTTAGATATGTTGAAACTACCCCAGTATCTTCAGTGCTAACCACAGACCTTTTTTGCACGTAGTGAGTATTTAATAAATGCTGCTGTCTTGTTTCCTAATTACCCACAAGTATGCATTAGAGGGACTAAAATCAACATTGAAATAATGCTGTCCTTTACAGTTTTCAAAGTGTGATTATATACATTAGAAAGAAAAATAGCCTTACTGACCCATCATCAGTAGGATATTCTCTTTGAATGGATTACTTAGCAGCAGGATGGTTGACAAAACCATCTATATTCTCTCACTAGCAACACACGTTTACAAATATCTATTAAGGTTAAGGGTTCAATGTGTGACTGAGGAACAAAATAAGGTTAACTCACTCATAGGAGGATTGGATCCTTGCCCATCTTAGCTCCATGTTTTAAGCACTGAAATACAAATTGTCTCATAGTTGTGAAAGAAGACCTCAAATTAGCAACATGTAAAGCAAAGTAAAGGGTATTTAAATGTCACAGAGATATCACATTCCTAAAATGTCAGCCCTTCTTGGAAAAAAAAATTTCTACTAAGCTGGAGTTCTGAGACATAATGAAATGAAGAAATATTTTAATATAAAAATGGTAACTACTCTTCAGAGCTGTTCTCAAGGCTGTTAAAGGCAGCTAGGTGTCACAGGAGATAAAAGACATGAGTTCAAATCCAACTTTACTTATTAGCTGTGTGACCTTGGGCAAGCCATTAACCTCTGTGTGCCTCTGTTTCCTTAACTGTAAAATGGGAATAATAATAGCACCAACATCACAGTTCAGAGGATCAACTGAGATAATATTTGTAAAGTACTTAGGACACACAGTGCCTGCCATTTGGTAGGTGCTATATAAATGCAAGCTATGATGATGTTAACCCTCATGATTAAGTTTAAGAGCATTTGATTCTTCTTCATATGTCAAGCCAGGTTTAGTGTTATGAATTTTCTATACCTTCTTGGACACAGTAGTCATCGGGAATTATCAAACATGGCAATCTTATATTAGCTGGAAATGAATGGCTGTCACCTTATTTAGAAATGTTTAGGGAGAATCCATTCTTTAGCCTCCATAATCACTCTTCCCTTTTCCCCCCATCCGAGAATCTGTATGCATTACTAGAGACATTTTTAAAAATTGCTTTATAGCAGTTTTAGAGAGACCTTTTTAGCATTTTACCCAAGTGAAACCTGGAGGACAATCTAGCCCAGAGAAGATGGCTAAGTAGATTTGGAGATAGGGGATCTGGGTTCAAATCCTACCTTTGTTACATGTTACATATATGACTTTGAGTAAGTCACTTTCATTTTTTGTGCTTCAGTTTCTTTCTCTTTAAAATAAGAGGGTCGAACCAGATATTTTTAGGGTTCATTTTATCTCTAAATCTCTATAATCTTATGTCTAGTATGAAGAATGTGTTTAATAAACTTATTTTCAGGACTTTCAGTTAATTGTGATTAATTTTAGAAAAAGGGGAAGCAGTACCTAATTTAAACATATTTGTTTCTCTCTGTTCCCTCTAATTTGTGCCCCACTCTTCTTACTGCTAAGAACTATAAAAGATGACTATGAAAGACTCATTAGATCTTGACTCTGCTAGATATTTCTTTTTTTATACAAAATTATAGCTGATATCACCCTCCTGGAAGTTCTCAAAGGACAAGATCTTCCTCTTTCCCAGTAATCCAAGAGGATATATCATGGAACCTTTGAACCTCTTGGTAGATAAGGGCAGGGACAACTTGTTTCTTTCCCTGCTATGAGAGTCTGATAACTTGGAACTCTTCTGCATCTCTATTTCAAGAATGCATGATGCAGAATTTAGAAGATTAGGTTGTCAACTCCACATTTTTCTGGTGTAAAGAGTTTCTGTTTGAGCCTGGGGAGTTTTATTTTGTCTGTTTTTTTTTTTTTTTGGTCACACCTAGGGCTGTGCTTGATTTGGAAGCTTACTAAGGTTGACACCTTAGTGACTACCAGGTCAATAAGCTAGAACTACAAATATTAATGATAAACAAAATCCACACATTTTCTTCTCTCCTTCTTCCCTCTCCACAGAGGAGCTTATTACCTTTCCACACTGCTGAGGCAAGTGGTTCCATCATATCCCCCAACTGCATAAATGCAGCCATTCAAGGAAGCTATCCCTGTACCACATCTGTGCTTGCATGAAGGGCCTAGCAATTTCCATTCATGGGACAGTGGGTCATAACACTCCACCCCACTGATGACATCACTAGCCAAATGGCATCCTCCAACTGGAAAGAGAAGAGAAGAATGTATTAGCTAATAAACAGGAGAAAAAGTTGAAGTGGTGATTTCAAATGATACAGTAGCATTTAATCAATTAATCAATATTTAGTGCATACTATATTCTAGGCAATGGAGTTATAAGAAAATAAATGAAATGATCCTTGACATCAAGGAGTTTAAATATATTATGAGAGGAAAGGAGGGAACAAATGTATGTGTAATTATAAATGTGAAATAAGTACAAGCTAATTTGGAATAGAAGGGAAAAGTACTGTCACTATTGGGTTAATGTAGAAGATGAGTTTGGGAGGAAAACAGGGATTCTAGTATGTAGAGGTGAGGAGTAAGTACATTCTAGGCATGGGGAATGTTCCTTGCAAAGGTACTAAGATAGGAGAACAATTGGTTTATTGATTCCTTCATCCACCCAACAAACACACAGCATTCATGTTCATTAATATCTTTGAATTAACTGGTTGTTGAGCATGTTCTGTCCAGTTTCTCCCCAAATCCCATTTATCTTTTGTACTAGTGGGGAAATCAAGAAGAAATCAAAGATTGAGAGATACTTGGGAAAGAAGGAACAGATAAAAGGTAGCATCACTTTTCCCTCCCTCCCCCCCCCCCCCCCCCAGGTAGAGCTATTTGATAATGGAGTCAGATCTGACTGGAGCTGAAAGGTAAGAGGGAATCACCTTCAGTCTCTTTCTTCTTAGTTGATGTATTTTGTAATTCCACTTCTAGTACCTTGAAAATGGCTGAGTCTTCAGTAAAAACAAAAATATCTATTTATTGGGTAAAGGGTTGGGGTATAAATGAGGGTAGAGGAAACAGGAAGTTCCTGACTATTTCCCTTCTACAGATGGTTTTAGGGGGTTTGAATCAGGCGTCTGTTTTATTTATAAAGTTATTTATTTGTAAACTTATTCTGTTTTACAGACATTTGTGCTCCATGTATGGAAGCTATATCCAAACAGTAACCAAGTCTTTTCAGTTCTACTTCCATGGCACATCTCACTTCGATCACCTTCTCTTAAGTCACACAGCCACCATCCAATTTCATATCCTTATCATTTATCACCTGGACTATAGCAATCACCTCCTCAATGGTTTTCCTGTCTCCAGTCATTTCCCTCTCCATTCATCCACCAAATTAACAAAGTGATATTCCTAAATTACAATCACTCTCATTTACATTATATAGTATTTTCCCAAGTTATTTCCTCAGAACAACCCTGTGAGAGCAGTAGTGCCAATGTTTTACCCTTATTTTGCAGATAAGGGAATAGCTTCTGAGAGATGATGCCTTACCAATGTTCAAATAGCCTGAAACTAGATCTAAGTTTGAACCCTAGTCTCCATTTTCTAAGCCCAGACTTTTTTCTCTTTCACCAAATAGTTGATCCCTGGAGGCCTATTACCTTTTTGGCAAGCAGATTCTTCTATATTTGACCATGCAACTGAGGACAAGAAACAATCTTCCTTAGTCTCATCTTTCTCATATGTAAATAGGGATGGTAACACATGCAAATATCTACCTAAAAGTGTCATTTCAGGCTAGATATCTGGAACCTTTAAGTGCCACATAAATGTGTCATTATTATGCTTATTATGATGCATAATTATTATTATTATTGTTACCTCCATTGAAAAGTTATTAAGAAATCTCTGGAAACTACTTATGATAGAATTATGAGTATGATTATTGATATTATTATCAGAATCATCTACAACAACAGTAAAAATGGTCTTTAATGGAAACTAAAGTTTTTTCTCAGTGTGATTTCTTTTTTTCTTGAGTATCAGGAAAGGGATACTTCTGACCAATGAATGTCTGAAGGATCATTACCCCAAAAATACTTCAGTTCTGAGACAAAACCTATTCTAAAAGTCCAACCTCTCAAAGTATTCTCCAAATGGAAGCCAAAGGGCTCCTTTTTTGTGTATATCTACTGAGAATTTGCTAGATTTTCACAGGATGGCCAGAAGGATTGAGCAAATCTGAGAACTCCCAAAGTTAGAAGGATAGTAACAAAGGTGCTCCAGAAACAGCCATTATTGAGGGAGGAATATGATCTCACAGGAATAAGAAGTATTGGTCTCTGAGCTGAGTTATTAAGGTAAGGGCTCTGAATAAAAATGGAGGACAATATCACCTCTTTTCTTTCCAGAGAAGAATTTGTTTTTTACAATCTTATGAGAAGGAAGCAAATAGAAGAAAATAAATAACTGATACAGTAATAATAAAATTAAATTACACTTACCTGCAGTGGCAACAATAGGATAATAGTGATAATAATAGCTAGCATTTATATGGAACTTGGAGGTTTACAAGATGCCTTAAATTTGTTATGTCATTTGATTCTCACAATATTTTATGATATCCAGGTTCACATGTCTTGTAACTACCTAAGGAAGTATTTGAACTCAAGTTTTTCTGACTGGAAGCTCAGCAAACTATCTACTCTGTCAAGTAAAGCCTTATGTTCTAATGGGGAAACAACAGCCAAACAACAATATACAAGCAAAATATATCCTGTATATAATAGAGATAGTTTTAGAAGGAAAGCTCAATGAGATCATTTTATGGAGAATTAATGGAAGAATGTAAGCAAAAATTGAGCAGGTTTGAGATGATTTGTGTTTTATAATCTGCCTTAAATAGAAGAAATACCTATGCCTTTAAAATACCAGAACTATCAAAGTCAGTCAATCAATCAATGAACTAGCATTTATAGAGCTCTTACTGTGTGCCAGGCACTGTGCTTAGTACTGGGGATACAAAGAAAGACAAAAAAGTCCATGCTCTCAAGGAATTCACAGCTTTATAGGGAAATAACATGTAAACAATAATGAACAAATAAGCTGAATCTGGGATGGAATAAGGATAGTTTTAGAGGGAAGACATTAAAATTAAGGAGAACTTAAATTCAAAGCAGTAAGTCATTGCAATTGACTTGATGAGTAACACATACATACATACATACATATCTTTTGGGTGACCTACAGAGAAGTACTTACTCAACTTGCTATCTCTGTCCCCTAGGTTATCTAAGGAAAAATCCGAAGGGAACAAGGAAACTACAAAAATGATATTCCTGAATATAAGGTGAGTGTTTGCATATCCTAAATGAGGATTGTAATCTTCACTAAGGTCTCTAAAATTTATGGACAATTAAAAAAACAGCAACCCTTACCTTCCACTTTAGAATCAGTACTGTTCATTGGTCCCAAGGCAGAAGGGCTTGACAATGGGAATTAAGTGACTTGCCCAGGGTCACACAGCCAGAAAGTATTAGAAACCAGATTTGAATCGAGGACCTCCTTTCTCTAGGTCTGGCTCTCATTCCACTGAGCCGCCTAGCTGCCTCCAAGTTAATGGACAATTTGAAATATTCACTAGACAAAGAATCTTACCAGCAAAAAGCAGATCCATCTGTTGGCTGACCTGGGCAGCCTTTTGCTGTATCTTCTGAAGTAATGGGGCTTCTGTTGCTGGTTGCTGTTCCCTGAAGCAAAAAAGACAACATGCCATTCTTTCACAAGTCTAATGGTGTAGAGTGTGCCCCTCCCTGCTGTGAGAAGGACTGGGAAAGAATTTTGTAGCTAGTCCTGAGAGAACAACTATCCTGGTCCCATCTATAGTACCCATAGCAAAAATGAAAAAAAAACCAAACAAACCACAGTTCCATCATTTGTATGATCTGTTAATGTTAAGGACAATTTCTAAATATTTCAATGTTTCTAATAAATTTTAAGGAATAGCCATTAGGTTATAATGACAACTCACATTCACATAGCACTATCAGATTCTTTAGGCATTTTTTGGGGAGAGGGGGTAGGGAGAGGAGAAAGATAGCTTCTGTTTTTCTTTCCTTTTTTTCCTTTTAATTATTTTTGCCTCAGGAAATGGGTCAGCATTTTCAGGTGCTTGGAAATTTTGAATTTAATGAATTGCTAAAGTCAAGCTAGAAAAATTCCCAGTGGAAATGGGGATGCCTACGTGTATATCTTTGGGGAAAATCACTCCACATTCCTCTTTCCTTATATAAAAATGATAGGTTTTATGAAAATAGCACATATAGTACTTTAAGGTTTGGAAAGCACTTTCCACACATTATCTCATTTGAAACTTAGAACAATCCTGAGAGGTAGGAACCATAGGTATCATTAGCTCCATTTTCTAGATGAGAGAACTAAGGTTCAATGACTTGCTCATAGACGACCATGTGGCTAGGAAGTACCAGAGTAGAGGTCTGAACCCACATTTTGCTGACTCCTAGTTCAATATTCTGACCACTATGTAACACTGTTTCTACCCAATTGACTAAATAAGCTCTCAGATCTCTTCCAGTCTTAAATCCTATATGAAGACAGCATAAAACTGGCTGGACTTAAAAAACCACTTATAATTATGCAGAGGCAAAAGGAAGACTGGGTTGGAACTGAAGGCTTAATAATAGGAGCATGCTTTCTTTTCCTCACCTGGATTCAAGTCTTCAGTACTCACCCTTTTATCACCCCCATCTTGAGGTGTCCCAGGCACCAAAGCTGTCACAGCAAAGAGCAAAGAACTGAGCTTGGATGGGTTGGTTCTTCTACTGTTGGGAGGCTGTTGACCTTTTATAGTAGAAAGCAGAAGCCCTAAATAGGAATGCAATCCCAGCTTTAGGAGACAGGGACCAGTCACAAGGGTTTCTACTGGAATGCCAGTTGTCTCACACCTCCAAGCCTGAGTGGTTTCTTGAGTCAGGAGACTCCCCAAGGTCCTGGGATAGTTAGAGAAAGGAATTTGCCCACTACAACCAGATCCACTGCTGTTTGTAACTCAGCAAGGGTTTTAGGTTTCTGCATCTGTTCATCCCTAATACAAACTGGATACACTCTATAATAATTGGCATTGCCTATATGATTAATAACAATGATAAACCAATCTTTTGCTATGAAGATGACAAAAATTTCTCCATTTTCAGGAAAATGTATATTCTATGTTCGCATACATCACATTGATACATTTCTACTAAAGACATCCTCACTGTCTTAACCTTAGTGTCCTTTGTAATTGTGTAAGTGTGTATTGAAGGAATGATACTGGCCTCAGTCCCCCCAGGGCAATATCTCTTATCATTGCAGTGGGGATCTGAGTTGCTAATAGAAGGTGGGTGATGGTCTTCTAGGTACAGGTCCATATGGATCTTGGGGGTCCAAACAGAAGGCTGGGACTCAGAAGGACCCAGGTTCAAGAAAGGCAACAATCCACCAAGAATAGTCTGTAGCCCTCAGAGAAGGAAAATCAAATAAGATTAAAGGCTATAAAAAGTTTTCCTAGAGTTAGAACCTCAATCTTAGAGCTGGAAGGGACCTTTGTTAGTGATCATCTAACCAGATTCTCTGTCTGATGCCTGAATCAATTAAATTGACAACAAACATTAATTAATCATCGACTGTATGATGGGTCCACTGCTTAGGAGGAAGGATGGGTACAAAAAATTATTATACAAGAGAGTTTAAAAAGTTTAGGGGGGAGAGTCACTCAATGGTCTATGAAAAATATGAGTATGGAGAGATTACTTTCATCCAAAGATGTGTGTGAAGAATATAATGAAGTCCTCATGGAAGATGTGTAATTTGGATTTGACCTTGAATGAAATGAGAGACTTCAATAGACAGATATAGGCTTTGAGATCATTCAAAACATGGGTAACATTCCTACTCAAAGCTTAATCACTCATTGTTTTATTGTTTCATCAATATCTCTTCACATATGATTGGGGATGTAGACTTTAAATGATCACCCTAATGCAAATATTAATAATAGGGAAACAGGACTTGATTAATGACACATGTTTAACCCAGTAGAATTGTGCATTGGATATAGGAGGGGGGTGGGAGGAAGGGAGAGAAAGAACATGAATCTTGTAACCATGGAAAAATATTCTAAATCAACTAATTAAATAAAAATTTCAAAAAAATCTCTTTGTATTCTCTACAAGAATAGTGGGAGAAACTTTATGAAAATATTTGTTTAAATTCAGGTGAATTATATTCATAGTATTCCCTTCAAAGCACTCATAAAATATTCTTTTTCTTCTAAAATTTTATTGATATCTTTTGCATTTGCATCATTTCCAAATAGATCTCTCTCTCTTCCCTCCCCCAGAGAGTCTTCCCTTATTTAGTAACAAGACATCTTGCTTAAAAACATCCATTCCAGGGCTCAGGCTCTATATCTAGTTTGGTTACTGATGATTCATTCATTCATTCATTCATTCATTTACTCAGTAAGTATTTATTAAAATTTCTACTATGTTCCAGGCACTGTACTAGCAACAAGGAACACAGTCACATGCACCTACAAAATTCTAGCTTCCCCCCAAAAAAGTCCAAACAAACAAATGAAGAAAACAATGGTTTCTACCCTAAAAGAACTTACATACTCCTGGCCCTTGCTCTTCTTGTTCCTTCAGAAAAACTAATCTGCGCTGAACACATAGTAAATTAAAAACAAACAAAAAAACCATGCAATTATCTCTATTTACTTCAAAAAATTTTTGTAAGAGATTTGGGTAAACTTTTTATAATGTAGGAAGCAGGAGAGCTTCTAGAATTAGAATCTAGGATTTAGCTCCTATCTATTTCCAAATATTTATTGAATGCCCAATAGTATCAGATGGTGTAGGCTATGGAGATACAAATGTAGACATTGGGGATAGAAACAAAAAGGCAAAAAATTGTTCTCACCCTTAAGGAATTTGTATTTTATTAGGAAATTAGTAGAATAACTGTACAGATTCCCCTGTGAGCCCCAACTAAGGTAAAAGAATCATCTCTTGATCACCCTCTGGGTTAGAACCTTTCAAATGAACTCACTTCATTATGAATTGTCACAGAGTCTGGTTACAATAAATTGTTCAGTTATTATCATGTTCCTGAAGGATTGTAGGAGTGTACCAAAATATAGCTTGTGACCAAGGAACTCAGCAACTTTGAGTAAAAAAGATGGTAGGATCTATGTCTCTGGTTCCTATGGTCCCATATTCCAAATATGTATATAATCCATGTTTGAAAAAGTCATTCCGATTGTAGGTCTGCTTGACAGTAAAGAGGCTGAGCTTTGTGAAGAAATCATTGTAGGGGAGCACCTACTATGTGCCTTGCACTATATTAAGTGCTTAATAAATATATCATTTTAACCTCACAACAATCCTGTGACCTAGGTGCAATTATTATACCCATTTCATAGTTAAGGAAGTGGAGGCACATAGAGGTCAAATTATTTGCCTAGGGTTTTGCAGCTAGTAATAATAATAATAACTAATGGTTATATATTGCTTACTGTGTGTCAAACACTGTGTTAAGTACCTTACCATTATTACCTTATATGATCCTCATAACTACCTGGAAGGAAAGTGCTATGAGTATTCCCATTTTCCAGATGGGGAAACTGAGGCAAAGATTAGGTGTCTTGCTCAAAGTCACAGACTAGCAAGCGCCTGAGGCCAGATCTCAACTCACATCTTCCTCATTTCAGGGCTAGTGTTCTATCCACTGTGCCATTTGTAGAATGGCTTGGCCCATTGGGGAACTGAGAATGTGAACTCTTATTCCAACTGAGTCTGATTAGATAAAAAGGAGTCTAGCCTCCCTAAAGGGAACACCAGATTTCTTGTCTTAGAAGACCAGTTCTTTTGAAGTTTATAGTTGCTAATTTCTATGAAGTTGTTGCTTCTATGAGGATAGAGGATTGAAGTTCTGCTACTTCTCTGGGAAGGGAAAAGACCATGTCAACAATTTTTTTTTGGTTTCATTTCCTTAACAGATCAGTCTTTAGATGGGTCACTTGCAGAGTACTCCCTTGGCAACTGGGCAAAAGGCTTTTCCTTTATGAACTTATTTCCAAGTGGCCATTTCTATTCAACAATTAATGCTGGCATTACTAGGCATTACAGTGTGGGAAGGACATGCTATGCTATAGAGGAAAAAACACAGATTTTGAAGTCAAGGAATCTGGATTTTAATTCTGTCTCTGCTATTTACTACCCGAGTACCTATGGGCAAGTCACTGGACCTTTGTATATGTTTGTGTGTGTAGGGTCTACATCTGTGCTTTGTTCAATATGGGGAACTCTCATTATGAAAACTCTTTCCACTGATACAGATTTGTAATCTACATTTTATACTCTTAGAGAATTGTTTGTGGGTGCTATGAAAGGTCAAATGACTAAACCTTGAATAGTACTTTTGAATAATCAGAGATGGGATTTGAATCCAGATCATCCTGACTTGATGCCCAACACTTCAGCCACTGTGCAATACTGCCTTTCAAGGTCCCTTATAGCACTAATACTGTGTGAAGCAGAAAATGAGATGGCCTCAGGAAACAAAATGGAGAAGATATATGTTGATAATGAAATCAGAAATTTCAAAGAAACATCAGCAAGTGAAAAAGAATCATATCTGGAGTTGAAAATAACTTTAGAACATATGTTGATATGTTCTAGAAAGAGCATGGATTCAGAAACCTTAATAAGCAGGAAAGACCTTGGGATACTCCATTTAATTTTAATCCCCTGTTTGCCAGATGGGTAAATTAAGGGCCAGAGAAGTAGTCACCCTTATATTTGATTGTTATTGTTGTGTGTCCTTCATTTTTGAAGAGTTCCAATGACATCATGAAGTGATAGCTTGACTTGTGTGTGAATTGGACTCAAGTCATCGGGTTTATGGTCCAATGGAAAAAGCACAGATTCTTGAGTCAGAGGACCAGGTTTACATGCTGCCTTTGACATTCATTCTCCATATTGTCTGGGGCAATTTACTTAACTTCTCTTGGTTTCTGTTTTCTTATCTGTAAAATGGAGGAGTTAGCCTATATGATTTCTGAAGAGCCGTTAAGTTCTCTATTTGTGAACCTTTGATCCTATATCTCCCTCTACTCTGATATCCTTCAAACTAGAGTACAGGTATCATAGGAAAATGTGGATGCTTAACTAACAATTTATTTTTTGTTTTATTGATGCATTTTGCTTTTTACATCACAATTATTATCCAATTTAATACCCCCAAAACATAGAACATTCCCTTGTCTAAAAATAAAAGGCAAACTAAAAATAATATAGCAGTGGATTGATTATGGGTGTATAAATTGGTTTAGATACTCTGCTTTCTGTGCTTACAAAGTATCTTCAGTTTATATCAGTGAAGTGAATCTCATAAGTGAACTTCTCTTCAGGTCCAGGTGCAAGGATGCTAAAGAGACTCTTGTTACAAAAATAAAATATTAATTGAAATATATAAGGATAAAAGGTTTTCTAACTCTAAGGGATTCTAACTCCACCCAAATAAAACCCTGGTTCTGCAAGGAACTGCTTTTCCTGTTTTCACAGGCTACACTGATCCTTCCTGATCTGACTAACCCAAATTTTTACTATTCTAAATAAACTAACACCATTGTCCTTATAATTCTTAACTTTGCCTCCAAGTTATAAAAATAAAAAAGGCTAACTGGCTGAGTCTCAGCAAGAACCAAGTTAGGACTCTGAGAGAGAGAGAATAATTCCTCACTATCTCCCAGAGAGTAACTCCCAACTCCTTTTGAGTAACTGCCACACCCAGAGAGTGTAAATGTCACAGAAAAACCTCTAAACTGTCACCATTTGAAACTAACACTCTGTCTTAGATCTGCTTCAAACTCCAATTCTTTCTCAAGCCCGCTTCTCTACTTCTTATCTCTAAACAAACATAACAAGACTTAGTTTCTAATATCATCCTCATGATTTCACCCCTTTGAGATAAAAAATCTCTCCCATATTCTCACTATTCTATGTAATTCTAAAGCTATACCTAACCTTATTATTATATTTTCTAAAAAATAGTCATAATTTTATGCTTGTCTTATCCTATTCTTATTGCTACACCCTATCTATGCTAACCTATATTAGGGATATAAATCAAAGAAAAGAATTTCAATGAAAACAAATAATCAATGAAAACATACTTGCCCAAATGCAAGTGCAAAACATACTAACTATATATATTTTATATATACATACTATACTTCCACAGAAATTCAAAGTGTAAAATACAAAATGCAAACTTTTGAAAAACTTTTGAAACAATAAAAAATAGTTACAAAACTTATAACAGAGAAAAAAATTAGTTTTAAACTAAATTGTATCTTTTCTGTTTCTCCCCCTGTCAGTTTCAATTTTTGCCTCCCTTTCTGAGCTCACACCATCTTTGTCTCTGTCTCAGTTTCTTCCTCTCTCCTTTTTTCCTAACAATTTTCTTTCCATATCTATCCCCATCTTTCCCATGCTGTGTTCTCTTTCCACAAGCAGTCATAAAAGATGAAGCCTATAGCCATGAGATAGCCACATTTATAAAACAGAGAGATGAAGAATCGTTTGAAGATGGCTCCATCCCTGATGTCAGAAATCAGGTAATCAACAACAGATTCAGGGTGGTCCTGGGACATATAATTTATTGTCAATCTAATTGATCAAAGCTGTCCATCTTCTCAGGGCATCATTCTTACCTTGTTTGTTTCAAATTTGGATTTCATCACTGGGAAATGGCCATGCTCTCCTTGTTGCAATTTTATCTTATTTTATTAGTAACTTTTCTCCAATGACAGGTGCTCTCACTCAAAGGTCTGGAAGGGAACTATCTTGGTTGGAAGGGAGAGAAGCCTTTTATTTCTTTATGTCTCACACCACCATCCCCAAACTTCTTCCCTTTTGAGGAAATGGTATGGAGTTGGAAAAAAATATTGGATTTGAAGTCTGAGGGCCTGGGCCTGCTACTTACTACTAATTTGACCTTGGGGAAGTTACTTGACTTCCCCTTGTTCTAGTTTTCTCTAAATATAAAGTATGTATTGGATATGGAGAGGGGGTTGATGTAGTGGCAGGCTAGCAAATGTTTAAAAAGAAGTGGTCATTCTGAAAATGGAAAGATCAGCTGTTTAAGACCTTGCCCAGCTCTAAATCTATGGTCCTATGTGGTGAGATATCTTTAGATCTTGAAAAAAGTGATAGAATAGTTTCCTATTTCTTTTTACAACTCCCAATTCTCCCCGGTCACTAAGTTGGTTTTAAATCATTGTCTTCTAACAAAAGACAGTAAAAACTTAGAACTATATCAAGAGACACCTTTCACATGTTAGGGCTTGTCACTGCCCTAAATAGCAATACACCTGCCTCTTCTACTCCACGCCCCATCCTTACCCCTGTCTGGGACAGCTGCTGGAAAAGTCAAAGGCCTCAAAGTTTCAGAGTATGTGGGTCATTATTCTCTCAGACCCTCAACACTCACTTCCCCTCATCTTCACCACCTCCTCCCACCATTCTTTCTACATTCCAAGCTCATCGGCTATGTTTTCTCTTCCCAAAGTGCATCAATGAGTTGGTCTGGCCTCCAGTTGGGAGGTAACATTCCTCACTGAAGTCAGAATTACTCAGATTAACCACATTCACCAAGATATCTATATATATACCTTGGCACAAACCAATACATAACCCAAATAAAGACAGTTTTATTACTCCAGTGGCTTATAATGGAGGATACTTCTTCCTATTTTTTAACCCTTCTCTCTGTCTGCCTTCCCCAATATCTTTGCAACATTTTCCTTTATTGTGAATCATAATAAAAAAAGGAAAAGAAAGAAGAAAACAGAAAAAATCCAAAGCAGTTTCCAACAAGGTGTCCAGTCCTTTATGTTGTTCTTAACTGCCCTATAAAGTAGTCAGAGCCAGACTTGTTAATATCATTTTACAGGTGGCAGAACTAATACCTTGAAAGACTTGGCTTTAATAAAGTCATTCTATGATCTATAGAACTAAGGTCAGAACTCAGGTTTTTTAGTTTCTGGGGGACACTGAAGCATATTGCCTACATGTTCTAACTTATCAGTGTTGGAAGGCTTTTGGACAATGGATATGAAAAGATGTCTCTGGGAGAGAGGAATAAAAAGACAGGAATCCCCAAACCCAATCAAGACCCACCCCTCCACCTGCACTAGAGATCCCATTCCATCTTGTCTCCATCAACAGATTTCCAGCTCGTCATCTCAAATCTATAATTTATTTTTATTCTTTCCTTGTCAATTGGCTCTTTTTCTATTATCTATTCCCAAGCTCAGATCTCATCAATTCTCAAAAAATCCCTTATTTGATCCTCCTATACCCTCTAACTACTCTCACATATTTTTTTTCTGCCCTTTGTGGTCAAACTCCTTAAGAAGATAAATCTACAAAGGTACTTCCACTTCTTCTCCTCTTATTTTCTTCTTAAATTCTTATGCTCTATTTTCTAATATTATTCTACCAGAACCGCTTTATCCAAAATTACCATTGATCTCTTATTTGCCAAATCTAATGATCTGTTCTCATCTTCATTCTTTTAAAATTTTTTTAAAATTAAAAAGTATTTTAATAACAAATTCCCACATATGTTTCTCAAACTTATAGAATCCATATTGTCTCTTTCCCTTCTTCCTTCCCCCCTCCTGAAGCTGACAAGCAATTCAATCTGGGTTATATGTGTATTATCACACAAAATAGATTTCCATTTTATTCATTTTAAAACCAAAACCCCCAAACATGTATCCAAATAAACAAGTCTCACTCTTCATTCTTGACTCTCTACATTCTTCAATAGTGTTGATAATCCTCTTCTTTTTGATATTTTTTTCTATAGGTTTTCCAGATCCCTCTCTCCTGGTTCTCCTGTCTGAACATTCTTCAATCTCTTTTTCTTGGTCTTCATCCAGGTCACACCTACTAACTGTGGGTGTCCTGGGCCCTCTTCTTTTCTCCCTCTACACTATTTCACTTGGTGATCTTATCAGCTCTCAGGGATTTAATTACCATCTCTATGATCTAGCCCTATCCCCGTTGTGGACCTCCAAGTTTCCATCTCCATCTGCCTTTTGGACATTCCTTAATTGGATGACCAGTAGACATATTGAAAACTTACCATATCCTAAATGGTACTATCTTTCTCCCTAAATCTTCTCATTTCCAAACATTCTTCTAACTGTTCAGCATACCACCACCCTCCCAGTTCCCCAGACTTAGATGTCAACCTCTGCTCCTCTATGTCTCTCACAATCCTTTCCTAACTCCCTTATCCAATCAGCCAAAGGCTATTTGTAGGCCCTTATCTCATGCCTGGACTATTTCAAAAAGACTGCTCATTGGTGTGCTGCCTCAAGTTTTTTCTTCTCTTTAATTCATCCTTCATTCAGCCTCCAAAGTGATTTTCCTAAAGTGCAAGTCTGACTGACTATGTGACACTCTCCCTCTCTCAACAAACTCTAGTAGTTACTTATAATTTCCAGGATCAATTAGAAATTCTTTTGATGTTCAAAGCCCTTCATAATCAGCCCTCACCCCCTTCCAATCTTCTTCCACTTGATTCCTTCTTCACCACATATTTTTCTATAAAGTGACACTGACTTCCTTAATGTTCCTCCAACAAGACCCTCTTTCTCTTGGCTCTAAACAATTTCTCTCATTGCTCTCCATTTCTGTAACAGACTCCCCTGCTCATTTTGACCTCCTGGTATCCCTGGCCTTTGAGTCCTGCCTAAATTCTTATCTTCCATTTGAAGTGTTCCCCAATCTCTCTTAATTCTACTGCCTTTTTTCTTTTAATTGTTTCCTATTTTTTTTCCTGTATATAGTTTGTTTATACATATTTGTTTGCTTGTTGTCTCCCTCATTAGATCGTGAACTCCTTCAGGGCAGGAACTGTCTTTTGCCTCTTTTTGTATCCCCAGCAATTAATACAGTACTTGGCACATAGTAGGTGCTTAATAAATATTTATTGATTGAATATTGAGCACATCAATTAAAAATTTATGATTTAATGATCTCATTGATGTTGACATACATTCCTTCTACCTAGACAGATTTCAAATTCTCATGCCCATCTAATTTTTGTCTATGTCTTTCTATAAATTCTCCCTGTGCACTTGAATTTTTTCACAGATTATTTTAATATGTCATTCGTATTTTATATACTGTTTTAAGGTATCCAAAGAACCATTTCAACAATAATCCTATGAAGTAAGTAGTTGAAATTTTATAATTTCCATTTTAGAGGGGAAGAAGCTAAAGGTCAGGGAGTTGAAGTATTTTTCCCAGGCACATATTGGGTTCATCTCAGAGCTGGGATATGGATCTAGGTCAAACCCTGTGTAAGAGAGGAAAATCATGCAAGAAAAGCAACCCAAGTGGGGGAGGAGCAAGGGAAGACAGAGAATTCTGGGAAGGAATAGAAGAGCTAAGAAGATTCAAAAGCAGTTACTTCTCTTCTCTTTGGGAACTCCTCAAGGGTAGTTGGTCTAAGAGAACTCTCTGAGGCAGAGGACCTTCTGAGCATTGACCATCTCTCTGTGAACCCAAACCCCTTCGATCCAGCTGATGAGAAAAGGAGTGGATAGGACTTTTATTATAAAGCCATCCACCCAAAGACTTTCCTCTCTATCATCTAAAGTTGGTCCTTGTACTTTATACTACAACCAGGTTAGAAAGAAGTCAGGACAGCTCCTACAAGGAGGATCAGGCAAGCAGTCTGAACCTTCAGGATTTGGGGAGGGGGTCAGTTGTTAGTTTTAGTGATTTCCCACTTCCCACTTCCCTTACTCAACAACCCTATTCACACTGTCTTGTGTGTGTCTCTTTAGAATAAATAGTTATTCTTTAGATCAAGTGCCTGACTCATAATGTCCAGGGAGAGAGATCTGAAGCTTGGGGAGGAAGGCTATACTTTCTCCTCAAGGAGGAAGAATCAGCTTCAGTTCTTGACTTTACATTCAACTCAGTCTCTGAAGGGACACATTTTGTTCCTTCCACAGACAACTTGAGCTACTCAGGAAGGAAAAGAGAGGGGATGACAAATCTCCCCCCATCTCCATCTTCTGACACCATCCCACCTCTCTCATGCTCTAGTCTCAAAGTATATGTAGTGGTTGGCTCCATTTCCCCATCCATTATTAGACCTGTTCTCTTGATTCCGAGAAATTCTATATCATAGAGTGTCTCCAAAATTTTATAGATATCAATGTGTCACTTGGGCCACCTATTTGTTTTCATTCTTCATTATGTGATGTAAGATTAAATTAATATCCAATAACTCCAAGTATAATATTTATAATATTTATTAATAATCACTTGAAGTTAAAGAAATAAAAAGAAAAAAAGTAAAAACCCAAGTAAGGAAAAGTTTTCCCAGCCATGTTCACAAGAAAAGAGAGAGAGAGGTCAAGTCTCACACAAACTTTATCTCCAAAATGTAAGGAACTAATGTGAGAGTGAAAATGGGATGATGGGAATTGGAGTCCTGGGGAGCAGATTCTAATTATATAGTGACAAGGCCATATGGTCTTTTACTCTCATGTATATCCCCAATGACACTATTGAGAACATGCTGTGTAGTCTACTAAGGTATTAAGAATCCAAGATTTTATGAAGTTTAAGAGAGGAAAAATAGGAATTAGGAAGAGCTCTTGAGTGTCTTACAATAATTTTCCCAGGATATTTCAATTTTTTTAGGTCAAAGTTGTTTGAAAATTTATGTGAAGCATTTCTCTGAAGAAGGAACAGCTAAAAATGATGTGTTTAATATGTCCTATTTAAAAGATGTAAGAATGCTTTGAATCTCTTGTCTATAATGCACAAAAATTCATTCTCTTTCCCTTCTGACCCACCATTTCAGAAAGATTTCACTATGTTGGGCCAGTATTATATAGAGGAAAGAGCACTCAAGAGCAGGGTCTTTGTTCTGGATGTTGCCACTATTATTTACTAGGAGGAGCCCCTTTCTTTGGGTCTTGGTTTCCTTATGTATAATATCAGCAAGCTAGACCAGAGGATTTTAAAAATTCCTTTCAACTCTTAAAAACATTAGACTCAAGTTTCTGTTTGTCTAAAATTCTTGAGAGTAGATTTTGATTTTTCTGTTAAAATTTTCCTAGTTATGCTAGGGTATGCTTCCCTCTCCTGGATATCCAGAAAACTACTTCTTCTAGTCTCTTTTCTTCGCTTCCTGTTCCTTCCTTCCTTCCTTCCTTCCTTCCTTCCTTCCTTCCTTCCTTCCTTCCTTCCTTCCTTCCTTCCTTCCTTCCTTCCTTCCTTCCTTCCTTCCTTCCTTCCTTCCTTCCTTCCTTCCTTCCTTCCTTCCTTCCTTCCTTCCTTCCTTCCTTCCTTCCTTCCTTCCTTCCTCCCTCCCTTCCTCCCTCCCTCCCTCCCTCCCTCCCTCCCTTCCTTCCTCCCTCCCTCCCTCCCTCCCTCCCTTCTCCCTCCCTCCCTCCCTGACTGTCATTGTGTCTTTTTCCATAACATGATGAATATGGAAATATATTTTGTATGATAGTACATGATTAAACAATAACAAATTGCTTACAGGGAAGGAAGAGGGAAGAGAGGGGAAGAATGTAGAACACAAAATGCTAGAAAACAAACACCAAAAATTGTTTTTACATGTAAATGGGAAAAAAAAACATAAAAAAAAACTCCATAAAAAATGACATCATTGAATTATCACTTTTTGATGCCATCTTGTGGTTAGATGGAACATTGCATTGCAATGACAATTTTTTAACCAGAGAAGAATAAATTTGACTTTGAGCTCACAGTCTTGTAGCCAAAGCAAAAAAGAAAAAAAAAGAAAAAAGGGATCATAGATCTAGAGTTGGAAAGAACCTAAGGGGTTTTCCAGTGTACCTTCTTCCCCAAACCCCGTTTTATATATGAGAACTCAGAGACTCAGGGAAATTGTGATGTGCCCAAAGTGACACAGTAAGCCTCAGGTAACATTTGAAGTCCAAGATTTTCTGAATACAGAATCTGTGGACTCTCCCATATTCCAAAAGCTTTTTGTTTCTGGTAGCTTGAAGATCATTCGTGATTGATATGTTAATATTTGTTTAAAACATTATGAAGTTGTTTTTTTTTTTAATGGATCAGAGTCATGTTGGGTGTTTGAAGGCAATAATTTGCCTGTGGCAATGCCCTAGAGCTAGTACACTTTATTGGTTGGGTCCACTAAGATATTTCAAGGTCCATATTTTTAATATGGGTATTTGCCTTTTGTTGGTCCATGAAAGCTTCTGATGTATAATTCTATTTTTTTTAAACCCTAACCTTCCAAATTGGAGTCAATACTGTGTATTGGCTCCAAGGCAGAAGAGTGGTAAGGGCTAGGCAATGGAGGTCAAGTGACTTGCCCAGGGTCACACAGCTGGGAAGTGTCTGAGGCAAGATTTGAACCTAGGACCTCTGTTCTCTAGGTCTGGCTCTTAATCCACTGAGCTACCCAGCTGCCCCCTGATGTATAATTCCAAACAACTGATCATGTCTTTGTAGGTGCTAAACTTTTATAGTTTGTGAAAATAAATACTGTTGCCACTATTTCCTTGCAAAATCTACAATGCTTACTAAGTGTGGCATCCTTAAGGATAACTTTACTATAATTTCTGGTGGTGGTGACCTTGTTTTAAGTTGTCACTATAAGTCTATTTCTGTAATCACTTCCACAAATATAATTAAGCTTCTTTGCCAACATGTACTTTGTTGATCTTGTGTAGATGTTACCTTTGGAGGGGCTTTTGATTCTGTTCTTGGATTTTAGTGACATTTTGGGTATTCATTCAAATGTAAGCAACTTGTAGTTACACTGGACAAATCCAATAGTGTGTACTAGTAATCATCCCATTTTATTGCTCAGTATCTGCTTCTTTCAAAATTTCTCTTTAACCTGTGTGTTGTGTGCTTGAAATATGCCTATCAATTTTCTTCTTTTCTTTGGTGTAGAAGTGTTTTTCTTTCTATAGTTTCCTTATGGTAATGGGCTCTGTGTTTTGTTAATATTCATATTTTATGGGTTCTTCTTTGGATTAGGTGGCACAGTAGTACTTAGGAATCAGGAAGACCTTAGTCTGAATCCTGACTGCCTCAGATATCTAATAAACTATGCACACCTGGAGAAGCTACTTAATTGCTCTTAGTCTCAGTATTATACATGAGGAAACTGAGATAATAATAATTTGAGATAATAATAATTATCTCAAAAGGTTATTGTGAAGATCAAATAACAATATAACTCTTAGAGCAATATATAAATGTTAGCTATATTATTATTAGTAATTATGCTTATTATTATAAGACTATTAAAGTTAATTTTTTACAATTGTTATTCTTTCTACTTTTGTCATTCATTTCATTAGTGGTATAATTTTTAGTTTAAGCTTTAAGTAAGTGAAGATTATCAAAAAGGCATCAGGATCTTCAACTTTCTGACTTCAGATTTCAGTTGTTATGTTTAGCTTTTTCAATCATGTCTGACTCTTTTTGACCCCATTTGGAGTATTTTTTGGCAATGACACTGCATGTGGTTAGCCATTTCCTTCTCTAACTCATTTGATAGATAAGAAAACTGAGGCTGAGGGTTACGTGACTTGCCCAGGGTCACACAGCTAGTCAGTGTCTGAGGTCAGATTTGAACTCATGAAGATGAGTCTTCCTGAGTTCAGGTCCATCACTTTATCCACTTTGCCACCTAGCCACCTTCAGATTTCAGTACTTCTTTCATTGTATCTTTTATTTTGTCTAATCTCTGCTAAGCAGTGACTTTTTTATGATTATTCATCACTAGTTGGCGATATATTGTTGTGTGACTTGTAGCTGAAGGCAAAGAGCAGTATGAAACAGATCCATTTTCCTTTTTGTGATATAATACTGGAGTATAATGAAAGTATTCCTTTGTTCCAAGCACATTAGCTTGTCCTGGTGGTCAGAACCATTTGCACTGAAGTATTTTCAGCAGATGGAAAAGTGATACTGAAATGTTTGGATGTTCTTATACATTTTGATTTTTTTTTCATGACACCAGAAAACAAAGAAGCTCCCCTGAGTTCTCTGATCTGGGATGAACTGATTGTTATGATGATTTCACCAAGGGATTCCCTGTAAGCCCATTCTAAGGTAGCAAGCTGGTGCAAAGGCTAGGGTGCTGGTCCTGGCGTCAGAAAGACTCATTTCAATTTCAAAGACAATTACTGTCTGCATGACTAGACAAGTTCCTCAACTGTGTCTGACTCAGTTTCCTCAACTGTAAAATGGGGATGACAATAGCACCAACTTCTCTGGTTAATTATGAAGTTCAAATCAGATAATATTTGTAAGAGGTTTAGCATAGCACCTGACAGTATGTGATTAAATAAATACTTGTTTCCTTCCTTCCTATGTATACCTAGACATCTAGAAAGAGTTTTATCACATTGGACAAGGTGTTAACCCAATCAAAGATGAATTAGTCAATATTTCAGGGTTCTGGGACTTCACAGTTATTGTGGTAGCCTTGGATGATATAAAATACCCATCATACCTCACCTTGGCTGCTATTACCTTATTTTGCTCTTGTTCTTTCCTAATATGGATGAAAGTTTGATTTTTGAAGGTTTTTTCTTGCTGCTATTGTGTGACAACAACTGCTGTTGTTGTCATTGTTGTCATTGCTGAAATGGTTAATTATCAGTACCAGAGTCAGGACTAGAAGTCAGATTACTTAAATACAAATTAAGAATATTAAAAAAAAACCCCAATCATACCTCTTTTTTTTTCAGTTTGCTCATCTGTAAAATAGGTATGATATTACTTTCACTATTTGCCTTATAGAGTATCCACAAGGGAAACCTTAAGGTATTTATAACAGAAATATGGACTATTAGGATCACGTTAGTAGAGAAATGCCACCTCTCTCCTACTTATTGATATTCCTTCTCCTTTGGCACCCCATCCCCCATAATACCTTTCATCTTCAAAGACACATACAAAATAAGTTGAATCATTTATTGAGCATATTTAGGAAAAGGTTTGATCCAGGGTTCAAAGTAGAGACAGTAGAATGAATGACCCTGAAAGAGACGAGTGAGAGGCTAGAAGTCAAATAGATTACTTGATTATCTATGAATTGATGTATGATTCTTCTGGAGACAAGGGAAGATTCCTCCAGCAGGTCAGGGAAATCCATCTTGGGGGTTCCTGTGAAATAGTAATAGTAAAACAGTCATAATAATAACTAAAATTCATATAGTGATTTAAAATTTGCTCGTATTTTACTTGCACCATCTCATTTCATCCTTGAAATGATCCTGGGAAGTCGATACAACAGATATTATGCCTATATTACAGATGGGGAAACAAGCTCTAAGAGATGGAATCGATTTGTCCAATGACATAACAAATAAGTATTAGAGGTGAGAATTGAATTCAGGTCCCCCTAACTCCAAACTCAATCCTATAGTCACTACTAAAAGATAAGGATGGGGAGAAAAGAACTTAGGCTTAGGTGAAGCATTCTTATATAGGATTACATCAGTCCAGGCCAGGAGAAAATGCATGTCATCTTCAGAGAGGAAAAGCCTGGAGGAGTTGTGTGTATGGCCATTATATGCAGGATCAGGCAACATCTCTAAAGCTAGACAGCTGGGGGGCTGGGGCCATTGCTTTAACTTTTCGCTTTGGAAAAGTGCCTGAAGGGGAAGGCCTTTAAAAAATGCTGTGTTTTTCTCTCTGTATCATCTACTCCTCTCCCCAACTCGTCCAATAAGTTTTCCATTTGTCCAAGTGTGCTTAGCAGTTACATTGTGTATGTGTGTATGTGCAGAAAAAGTGACCTGGGGAGGTCACCAGAGAAACAGTGAGCTCCCAAAGAAAAAGAGCAAAAATAAACTTTACTTGTGACTTTCTCTGCCTCATTTCTGAACTTATTTGCATACTACAGCCTTTCACCATATTCTTCTCTTCTTTCAAATTTCATTTTCTCCAGGAAGCCTTCCTTGATTAATTCTGTTGAACTCTAAATATTTCTTTATCATCTGTTCCCTTAACCCTCAGTCTTATTATATTCATTTGTATATATATATTTTCTTACACCTCTCCCGCCTTTTAAATGTGTGTGCCTCAATTCCCCCATTAGATTATAAATTCTTTGAGGAGAGAGATTTTGGCCTTTTCTTGATGTCTTAATACATTGTTGAGTACACAATGGATACTTAATATAAGACATTGAAAGACTGCTGGAGGTGGAAGTGGTAGGACAGAACGGGAAGACATTGGGGAATAGAGGTAGAGAGTGGGGGAATTCAGGACTGTTCAGAGCACACTCAATACTTTCTAAAAAAACCCTACCAAGTCCTCTTGGTCAGAAGGGTCCCTTCCCTGGATGTTCACTGGATCACCCAATAAGATCTCCCTTCCAGGATTCATAGCTATCTCCCAGAGACAAAGTCCCAGAGCTAAGGTCAGATGATGACAAACCTGTAGGTTGTTGATAACTTCCTTATTTTCCATCTTTGCGGCAATGATCTATGGAGTAAAACAGCAGACATGAGTGACCTTCAACACCACTCTTTCTTTGTTACCAACCCAAAGTAGATAGAGTGCTTTCTGAGTTAGATCTGAGCTGGATGTCATGAGACGATAGGATCATAGATTTAGATCTGGAAGGGATTGGAAACAACTTAGTTCAAACTCTCTTGTTTATACCCTATGGAATGCATCCTTCTAGTCAAGGGAAAAAAAAGAAGTAATAAAAAGGTGAACAAAACTTACCAACTTTGGTCATATCAATGATATTTTCCTTATCAATTCCATATTTTTGGCAAAGGTCCTTAAAGGTTTTTTTTACTTTTTCCTTCAAAATTGGTGTCCATCCTGTAATTAGGGTGAGGAATGAGAATATGACTGTGAACTTTTTCTCCTTGATTATTTTTGATAAGTCAGAGGGGGTTAGCTTTACATATAAATGGAGGGAAAAGTTATACCTCTAATCTTAGATCTGAGTGAATTGAAGGAACTTTGAGGAGACTAGAGCTGCCATATGTACCAGCATTGGGTATATTACTTACAATAGTTTACTGGGGTAAAAGTCAGAGAAGAGAGGTGATGAGATAATGCCTTTTAAATAATCCTTTCTTTTTCTTTTTCTTTTTTTTTAAACCCTTACATTCCGTCTTGGAGTCAATACTGTGTATTGGCTCCAAGGCAGAAGAGTGGTAAGGGCTAGGCAATGGGGGTTAAGTGACTTGCCCAGGGTCACACAGCTGGGAAGTGTCTGAGGTCAGATTTGAACCTAGGACCTCCCGCCTCTAGGCCTGGCTCTCAATCCACTGAGATACCCAGCTGCCCCCTCCCCCTTTTAAATAATTCTTAAAGAGACTGCAATCTCCAATAAGTTTGCCTAGGGATAAATGATTATAAAGGTCTAAGTAGAATCAAACCCATTTCCCATTGGTCTATGCCTTGAGTAATTTTTTGGATAAGTCATACTGAAACTCTTTCAGCATCAAAAATCTACTAATTTGGATGTGGGATAAGAGGAGATTTATTTGTGTTGAGAAAGAGGGAGAGTGGGAAGGGAAGGGAAAGAGAGAGGAAAAAGGAATACAGAAAGAAGCGATTAATGACAGTGATAAAAAGTACAGCCAAACACAAGGAAAGAAAAGAAATGAGGTAGAGAAGATACTTATATTTTTAAATGAATTTATGAAAATGAATGAAAGTTAATTGTTTTTTACTATTTTTTGCATATCCTATCCTAGCAAAGTCCTTTCCTTCCCAGGCTCTAAAATAACAATAATTGACTGTATTTGTAAGATACTTTGTAGTTTACAAAAGTATCTATTATTTTACTAAATCATTCCAGCCCCTAAAGGAGGGCAAAGCAGAGATTTTTACTTCCCCTTTTAGGAAGGAGAAACAGATCCAGGTAGGGTTTGTTATTTGTATAATGTCACTGAGCTAGCAGGAATTAGAGCTAAAAAAATAGTATACAGGTGCTGTGAGGGTTCTTTCCACTACATTATGGCCTTTTCTTTTGATCACAAGGAGATGAAATGATATGAGAGTTGAGAATAGATTGGGGGATACTTGCCATAAAGCTCCATCAACAGGGTCTCCTTTCCATTTTGATGATTATGTGTACAAAATATAGCATATTCTTTTGGCTTTAATTCTTCCAAGTAGATATAATTTTCCCCTCCATCTGTGAAGTCATCAGAAAAACAAATTCAGTATTCCCAAAGCAAGAAATGAACTGGCATGTAATATGGTGCTTCATGGGCTTGCTCAGTGACTGTATTTGTCCTAACTTAACCATATACACCTCCTAACTTTCCAATTCTAATAACCATACTTTGCATTTTTAAATAGCTTAATGCTCTTTAAAATGTCCCCAAATTCCATTTTATTCTCACTGATTTTTGGAAGATTCTAGAAAACAGAAAAGGAGAATATTAGCTTTTTCCATTTTGTAGTTGGGGAAATTGAGAAACATATCAAATTACTTCCCTAAGACTGAAAATAATAACAACTCATGGTAACACCATGCTTCATGGTTTGCAAAGCTACTCAATAGTCCTAGGAGATAGGAACTATAGGAATTCTTAGCCCACTTCATGTATGGGGAAACTAAAGACCAGAGATCTGGGGATTGTAGTTTAGAGATGTAGAGGATCCAAGAGGGATTTTTTCCCAACTCTTTCATTTTATAGATGAAGAAACTGAGATGTAGAAGGCTAAGTATCTTATCTAAGAGCACATAGGTAATAAGATGAAAGAGGATCTGAACTCAATTCCTATGATTCTAGAGACAAATGTTCTTTCTAACTCTACTATGCTTCCTCTCTAGATTTTCAATCATTTACTCATTGTCATACAGCTTTTAAGTGTCAGAGGTAACATTTAAATTCAATTCCAAATCTTTCTACACTATATAACAATGCTAAAAGCAGATTTAGGGTTTGGATTTGAATCTCCTGACTTTCCATGGCATTACATAAGACTTCTTAGGCAGTTCAGCCAATCTCAAATTCCATTCCTTCAAACATTACCATATTCTTAGACTACAGATCCCCACCCCACCTCACTTCAATAGTTAATTTCTTTTTAATTCAATTAAATTCAACAATTTAAAACATTTATTAAAACCTACTATCTGTAATTCACTGCTGGTGGAGTTGTGAACTGATCCAACCATTCTGGAGGGCAATTCGGAACTATGCCCAAAGGGCAACAAAAGAATATCTACCCTTTGACCCAGCCATAGCACTGCTGGGTCTGTACCCCAAAGAGATAATGGACACAAAGACTTGTACAAAAATATTCATAGCTGCGCTCTTTGTGGTAGCCCAAAACTGGAAAACGAGGGGATGCCCATCAATTGGGGAATGGCTGAACAAACTGTGGTATATGTTGGTGATGGAATACTATTGTGCTAAAAGGAATAATAAAGTGGAGAAGTTCCATGGAGACTGGAACAACCTCCAGGAAGTGATGCAGAGCGAGAGGAGCAGAACTAGGAGAACATTGTACACAGAGACTAATACACTGTGGTATAATCGAACGTAATGGACTTCTCCATTAGTGGCCGTGTAATGTCCCTGAACAACTTGCAGGGATCCAGGAGAAAAAAACACCATTCATAAGCAAAGGATAAACTATGGGAGTGGAAACACCGAGAAAAAGCAACTGCCTGAATACAGAGGTTGAGGGGACATGACAGAGGATAGACTCTAAATAAACACTCTAATGCAAATACTATCAACAAAGCAATGGGTTCAAATCAAGAAAAAATCTAATGCCCAGTGGACTTACGCGTCGGCTATGGGGGGTGGGGGGGGGAGGAAAAGAAAATGATCTATGTCTTTAACGAATAATGCTTGGAAATGATCAAATAAAATATATTTTAAAAAAAAAACCTACTATCTGGAGTATTCTATACTAGGCCTTTGGGATACAAGCTAAAAAATTAGTCTCATCTTTTCAAAAATTCCTGAGTTGAATTGTTCTTTTGAGAGAGGCTGATTTCTCAGTCTCATTCTGATCTTCCAAATAGGCTTATTAACTGTCTCAAGCCCAAATTTTGGAGTTCATGCTTTGGTTGAATTTGATTAGATTTAATTATTAGATTGCTATACTTTTCTGTCACTGGGTGAAGATGAACCTTCATGAGAATGTTTGTTTTATACTTACAATTCAATTTGAATACATTATTTTTTTCTGTTTTTTTAGCAACCATTGAAATTGGGATACATTCTTCATTTTGCCTGGAATAGAAAAAAACAATCAAGAAATAAACAAACAAAACTAAAGCCCTTTGGAACAAAAAGTTTTGGTTCCCATCTACTCTAACTAGTGGAATGCGGAATCTTTTTAGTCTCACTGACTCTCATGGACATGGTCATCAAAGGGTTAAGAAATTTGTAGATCTCTTTGCTTCTTGACATTCTCCCCCCTGCCCCAAATTCCCCAGCCTCATCTTCTTGAGATTAGTGCCTCTCTATCCTGGCCCAAGCACAGGCTTAAATAAATAGGTCAGAGATTCTAATTCCCAGTATCTAGTTTTTCTATGTTTGTATGTGTGTTATGGGTGCAATACCTGTGACTGACATCTGAAATCTCCTTCTCATTACTTACCATAAATTCACATTGAATGTGACAGTTGATTCATTCACAGTAATATTGTGTATAGATATATTCATGTCACCTCCTTTCGATATCCGATCCATGTCATTTGAAGCTAAGTAAATGGAATGCCACGGTCCTGAAAGCTGATGAAAAAATATAGAAGAAACTCCCTTTTTATCCTTGCCCTCAACTTGCAGAAGCCTAGAGTACAGAATTCATTTATAATCCACTGAACAACCATTTATTAAGCCCTGACTATGTGCAAGACTATGCCTGATGTGGGAGGTGTCACCAAAATGAAGATGACACAGTTCTTGCCCTCAAGGAGCTCTTGTACAGGAGATAATATATGTACACAAATGATTACAATACAACTCAAGATATAAGAACTTAAGATAAATATAATGTGCTATGAATTCAAGAGAGGAAGAGGCTATGTTCAATGAAGAAATTAAGAGAACCTTCATGGAAGAGATGACATGACTGTCAGGTCAGATATGGCAGGACTGCCTTCTCCCTTTTAATCTCACCAGAATAATCGTTTCCATCCTTTCCCAAGCACTGTACTAGCTCTAATCAGTGACTGGAAGCTTTGCTTTTTCTTCTGTAACTAGAGAGAAAGTGTACCCAAGTCACCCATGCCCACTGGTACCTGATTCACATTTTCCAGATGTTTCTCTGGTCTAGTGCGGTGGGCATGGAGGGCAGAGACTAGAACGAGCCCCAGGCTCAGCAGAAGATTCATCTTCATGGTGCTAGTGTCTGGGACTTCCACAGTAGTCAGAAGTCTGATGGTAGTTTAGATTGGCGTCCCATGCTCTTAGCTAATGTATTTTTATATAGTCTTCTGGGCCAGGCGGGTTTAGGGGATGGAGGTGGGGGTGTTTTTGACAATGAGAAACTTCAAGTCCCCTTCCATTTACTCACAAAGATCCTTTATTGGCAGAACATACAGCCAACCGTTCTCTATTTGCCAAGTGTTCCAAGGACACTAGAAGTTATATCTTCTCTGGTACTAATAATATTACCTTTTTCAAATGCTAATTTTCAAGAACAATGTGCCCATGTTATTCCAGGCCTCCTTCCTAGATGAGGCACCTCCGGTCTTGAAAATCAGGTTGCCATAACTATTTACCATGTGACTCAGGCAGAGATCCAGTGTCATCATCAGTGCTCCTTGGATCCCTCTTCCTATGTGTTTTTGGTGTCCTTTTGGGGAATTGGTTTTATAAATTCCTATAGAAATATTGGATTTCCTGATTATCTGGAGGATTTAGCTTATCAGAGGGCCTAAGTGCAGATCCAGTGAGTAGACAACCAGACTAATTTTCAGTCATGGTCTTGGCTCCTCTTCTGTCTTGTCCCTTACTCTTCTCAGAATTTATGATGTTAAAGAGGAAATATAGGATCAACTAGCTAAAACCAAGGTATGGCTGTCTCTAATGGCAAATAAACCGCCCCTTCCCATAGTGAGAGATGGTCTGTTGAGCCAGGGAAAGCCAATGTCAAATAGTCCAGACCCAAGATTCTGGCTTCCAGTTTGGAATCTCCTCTTTCCTATGGAATTAGCTTTTTTGAAAATTGCTTCTGAAGTAAAGGAGGGCAACAAACTATTAAAGCTTGGACATATGAATTTAGGACATACCCAAGAACTTGAGAAAATTAAGAGTGAGTCTTTTTTTGGGGGGAGAAAATAGGTTACTTAAAAGATGTGGAACTACACAGGGGTTCCATTAGTATGTTCACCCCTTCAGTCTACTCCAGCTTAAATTCTGATTCTGGATTTCTTTCTCCATCATGAGTCTGAAGCCTTCTCACTTGCAAATATAATATATAAATAAATAACAACAACAGCAACAGCTTATATAGGTCTTTAAAATTTGGAAGCAACTTTGTAAATGTTGTCTTCATGGATTTTCACAACCCTGAGAGGTAGATGGTATTATTATCCTCACTATTTGTCCAGCGCACATTGGAACATCACCAACACTGAGACCATGTTCTCAGTTCCACATAGTACCTCTATTTTAAGTCAAGTGCTCAAGCTAGTTAATGTTCCTTCTTTCATTTCTTTCTATATTCTACTCTAGAATCTCTGGATTTCTTTCTCCACTATGCCTTTTCTCCTCCTCTTACCTGCTCCCCTCATTCCCTTCTTCAGTTTCCTTTCAGGGTTGTCTTCCCCCATTAGAATATAAGTTTCTTGAAAGTCACAGAATGTCTTCGCTTCTTCTCAGAGCTTAGCCCTGTGCCTGGCACACAATAAGTGCTTATTAAATGTTTGTTGTTGGCTGCAGTGCTACACAGGGGCTATGATGTGAGAATCCAAATGTGTTGGCACTATTATCTTTAATGGCTAAGAATTTGCTATAAAAAATGCTCATTTTTCTTCTGTTGTCCTCTTTCCATTTTATTCTTAAATGCCCTTGAGATGACTTTACTTACTTGGGTCTCTTGCCAACCTTTCTTTAATCTTGTTTTCCACTTCAAAGCTTCTTATTGTTTTTTGATATTAAAATGATTGCTTTTTTCCATCATCCTTGTCTGTAAGATTTCATAAGCAAGCTTATATTCTGGACTGCTGTTACCCTTGGCTGAAGTCTCAAATCCACAGGCATATTGGTGAGTAGATTCCATGCTGACAAAGCAACAGGGAGGTATCAAACAGAAACTTATTCAAAAAGAAATGCGTGACAGTTTAGGCCATTGACTGAGATAAACATCTGATTACTGCTCCTTGCTTCTTTTGCTGGCCCTAGGACAGAGGGTAAACTCACTGATCTTTTTCTAATTTTTCCAATATTTAATAAGGGTACTTAGAAAATAATGCTTCCATCTCATTAGCTGTCACACAGGTATAATAATATTTATTTTAGCCATCTTTAGAGGGGAGGAAGTAATTTGTAAATCTTAATGAGGTAGAAAAACATATGTTATCATTATAGTTGTTGATTCTTCTCCCTCCTAAACTCTTCACAGAACAGTAAAAATTGATGGGCTTTGGACAGGGACTCTGGTTATGAAAGCTATCTCTTTCCCTCCCTCTTTCAGGGTTCTCTCCCAATCCTCATGCAAATACACTAAGAATACACTAATCTCAGGATATGTCATTTCTTCACTATTTCTCATGAAGAAGGTAAGTGTAGAAATGACAGAGGGGAGGGGAGATAGAGGAGGTAAAAGATGATTTTTGATTTACTTATCTTTTGTCCCCAGGGTATGGCTCTGGGTTCAGATCACCAGAGCAATAACAACTTTCCTTCATCTCTGGATTCATATCATTTGGAATTAGAGGGACCTTAGATATCATCTAGTCCATTTAATAGCACACCTCTGTATTGCTATAAACTTTTTTTTGAGATTGGCAAAAATTCAGGAGAGGGCTCAGGGAATGAAGTCATTACCAGATTGGAGGGCTGGTGACTACAGCCTAATAATAATAATAATAATAATAACAACAACAACAACAACAACAACAAGCATTTATATATCACTTTAAATTTTGCAAAGTGCTTTAAATCAATGATCACTTTGGGTTCTCACAATATCTCTGATAAGGTCAATGGCATTATCCTTTTCAACCTCAATAAAAATACAGATCGTTTAAATTTGTTTGCTTAGGTGTCATATCTATTTTGATATAAGAGGATGAGTGATCTTGAACACTGTCTAAAGGGGAAGTAAGACAAGAGTTGACTGAGGAATAACAAGAAATGGATAGAAAAATCTCTGTACCAGAGTCAATAAATCAAATAGAAACTTTGGGCAATTGTAGCCAATAAATGCCCCAGAAATCTGTGTAAAATGTTCCCTGGTTTGGGATAAAATTTTTAGACAAACCATGGGGTTAGGATGGGCAAAAAAATCTTAGTCACTGTGAAAGTGATGATTGTCTATACTATCACTCCTTTTCTAATAATCAATATTCTAAGCTTTAATCTTACATTATTTAATGGTTCCTTCCCTGCTGCCAACCCTTTAATATAGGTGAGATTTCCCATCTACCCCTTTGATCTTTTTATTTCCTTCTTTTCATAATGAATTTCCATGCTTGTTTTTTAAGTAGAGTATTCCTAATAACCTGGACACATATGTAGCCTCCTCTTAAAGGCCCCCAAGGATGTGAACCCTTAGTACCTCTGAAGGCAGAGTATTCTGCTTTGAGAAAACAGAAATTGTTATAAAGTTTTCCCTTTGTTGTAAGGAAAGAGGGGATGTTTGTAGAGAGAAGTGGCATGAGACCAGCAGGAAGATTCTGGAACTCTGAAAGATGGTTAGGCTGGGACCAAGGCTGTTAGTTGGCTCTCTGGAGAATCTCTGGAGTTGCTGGCTGCAAATTTCCTTGGTGGCTAATCCTGCCCTTTCCTGATTGCTGTTTTGCTTGTTGAATTTCATCAAAGCAGTTTCCAGTGACCTGATCCATCTACAGGGATTCTTTTAGGATCTAAGACCTTCCCTGGACCTAGCAAAGCCTTACACAACCCCATTTCCTTAAATCCAACAAAGTGGGATTTAGTTGAGGGTTTTAGTTAAGATCAGGGACTGGAGATTTAGGGAATTAGGGAGAATTAGAGTAGGAAATTCACTAAGAAGGAATCCCTGTGAAGGGATATTTAGATCTGGTGGGTATAGTTGGATAGACCTTAGGTCAGATTACCCCAAACCCTCTTTTCACCTTCCCTTGTTTATTAAATACAGCCAACTGTCCCTGTGTTATATAGTGGTCTGTGTTTATTAGCACAGAGTCTGGCTCTGCCTGCCCTGGGCTTGGGTAACCTTCCCAAACCAGGTTACTGGCCTAAATTACCAGCCCCTGAAACCCAACAATTATATCACCTTACATTGATCTCAAATAAACCTTTTTACAACCACTGCTCCTGATTCTGCTTTCTGGGGATTAAGCAGAAAAATTCAATGAGTCTTCCAGTTGACAATCCTTAATATAATTAAGGATAGTTTTCATGTTCTCCACTAAGTCTTCATTTTTTCAGGTTCAACATACTTGGTTTCTCCAACCAATCCTCTTGTGCCATGGTCCCGAGTATCCTCCTCATCATGGTTCTCTTACTATGAATATTTTCTAGTTTATTAAGTTGGTTTCCTGACTAGCTGGGAAATGAAAACAGTACTCTAGATGTGATCTTACCAGGAAAGATTGCAGTGAAACTATAATTTTTTTTTTTTAGTTCTGGATCCTATGATACAGTCAAACAGTACATTGGAATTTTGGCCTCCATGTTAAATTGTTGATTCATGTTGAGTTTGCAGTCCAAGAAAATCCCCAGATATTTTTTGTATGAACAATTATCTACCTATGCTTCCCTTGTCCTATACTTAGGCAGCTGATTTTTTTGAAAACATTTAAAGTGCTTTACATTTATCTATATTAAATGCCATTTTATTATGTTTGACATATTGTTCTAGTCTATTAGAATCTTTTTGGATCCCAATTGTGTCTTATTATGGGCTAGCTATCCCTCTTAGTTTTATATCATCTACAAATTTTATGAAGATATCATTTTTGTCTTCATTTTAAGTTATTGACAGAAATGTTGAACAGCACAGAGCCAAGATCAGCCCCCTGGTGATACTTCCAATGGACCAGATTGACAATCATAAATCACTACTTTTTTAGTCTAGTCATTCAATCAGTTCTAAAACTGCCTAGTTATATTATAATCAAACCAACATACTTCCATCTTTCCCTAAGAACATCATAAGAGACTTCAAAATGCCTCACTAAAATTCCAGTGTACCCTGTCTATGGTATTCTCCAAAGTCAAAAAAGAATATGAGGCTGGTCTGGCATGATCTGCATTTACTAGTTGTGCAGCTCTGTGCAAATCATTTAACCTTTATAAGCCTTAGAAGTCATAATAGTACTAGTCTCATGGGATGTTATAAGGATCCAATGAAATATTAAATTTAAAGTGCCTTATAATATAAAATATCAGCTATTATTATTATTATTAGAGAAACATCATGGAATAGTGGGAAAATAATGGGCATTGGAGTAAGCAAGACCTTGGTTCCAGTCCCTCTTTTAGTGCATTATGTCTATATGACCCTGGAATTACTTAAAATTTCAGTGACCTGATAACTTCTTAAAACTTTAAGTGGCAGAAATTTTCTATATTTACCAATAGAAGGAGTTTCATCACTGTAGTGAATCATAGGTCCTAACTGTAACATTAACACTAGCTATTATTATTACCATTCATTTTTTTATGAGAGCATACTGGGTTTTAGTGATCATTACTTCCTTTTCTAAACACTCACAAACCATCCCTTTAATGGTAATGTGTTTCTAAATTTTGCCAGCAACTAGAAGTCAAGCTTAATTACTTGGCCAAAACTTTGATAAATCTCCCTTCTCCCTCCCCACCTCTTTTTGATGTGTAGGGGGAATAGAGACAGTGATAGCACTCCTTCCAGGATTATGGTATTTCTTTTTTCTGTTAGATATTTCAAAGATCACTGACAGTAGCCTAGCAAACACACGCACCACTTATTTTTGTATCCTGCGATATAGTTATTCTGAGCCTTTAATTCTTTAAGGATAGTTAGGTTCTATCATTTGCTTATTTATGTTGAATCTCAGACCCACATAACCATTTTTATTCTCTCATTTCCCATTTCAAGATAATTTTATTTGGTAAAGAAAACAGAAGCAAAGTAAGAATTGAATAATTCTACCTTCTCTTTATCATCTATTATGATTATCCCATCCACCTTGATGAGTGATCCTATCCCTTTTTTGATTTTCTTTGATCCTCAATAAGTTTTTAATTTGCTCTTTTAAATAGTTTTTTTCATATTAATTACAATCTCTAGATTTTCTCAACTGTTAAGTCTCCTAACATTATTCTTATCAAACAAAGATAGTCTAATTCATGGACACATCTTTTAAAAATGTATAATGCATAGATAAGAAGGGAAATTCTCAAATGGGAAAAATAGTAGTAGTCTCTCGGTGACTGAGAATGACAATTATCTTTGTCATTATCATCTATTGATGTATCCTCATGTGGCTTTGAAGTCCAAAGACTGAGGCGCAGAGTTTGTGGCACATGGGGCATGGGATGCCAGTTGTTACGGGAGGTGCGGTTGTGGCCTGGTGTCGGTGTTCATGCACAGCAGTAAGACGTCGACATCGCTCATCTTCAAAGGTGGCGGCGGCATGGTTAATGTGGGTTTGCCAGCTGCTTCTGTCAGAGGCAGCAAGTTCTAGTTGCTTTGGTGTAATGCCAGCCCACTTCAAGTTGGACTTTAGCTGATCCTTGAATCTTTTCTTTGGTCGGCCTTGTTTACTGAGTCCAGTTGACAGTTCACCATAGAATACCTGCCTTGGTATTCGCTGTGGGTACATGCAGATGGCGTTCCAGACCATCGTAGCTGGGTTTTGAGGGCTATGACTTCGATGCTGGTGGAGTTGGCTCTGTCGAGGACTTCCTGGTTGGTGATTCAGTCCTGCCATCGGATCCTCATGATTGACCGGAGAGAGCGTTGGTGGAATTGCTCCAGTTGTTTCATTTGCTTCTGGTACAGTGTCCATGTCTCACAACTGTACAGGAGCGAGCTGAGGACCACTGCGTTATACACTTTGAGCTTCATCGCAGTGCTTACACCTCTGTGTTGGAGGACTTTAGAGCGCAGCTGCCCGAGTGCCTGGCTGGCCTTTTGGATCCTGGCATTGATCTCGTGGTCTAGGGACCCGTCCTTGGCGATGGTGCTGCTCAGGTACTTGAAAGTGTTGACGTTAGAAAGCTGCGTGCCGTCAATTGTAATGCATGGCTGGTTAGTTGGCCTCCCTGGTGCAGGTTGGAACAGCCCCTCTGTTTTGCTGAGGCTGATAGGCCAAACAGTTTTGTTGCGGTAGAGAACCTGTCCACAATGGTTTGGAGATGATTTTCTTGGTAGGCCACGAGAGCACAGTCATCTGCGAAGAGAGCTTCCAGGATGAGTCTCTCTGTTGTCTTTGTTTTTGCAGTCAGGCGGCGAATGTTGAATAGTGAGCCATCCAGTCGGTATTTGATGTAGACGCCCAGATTTAGATCCATCACAGCATGTCATAATACTTGGGTGAAGTATAGGTTGAATAGTACCGGAGTGAGGACATAGCCTTGTTTCACACCATTGGAGATGTTGAAGCGATCGGAAGTCTCTCCACCAGATAGGACTTCCCCTGTCATGTCAACATGAAAGAGCTGGATCAGTTTGACGAATTTTGCTGGACAACCGAGCTTGCTAAGGATCACCCACAGTGCGTCCCTGTTCACTGTGTTGAATGCCTTTGTCAGGTCTATGAAGACAATGTAGAGACTTAGGTTCTGCTCAAGGTATTTTTCCTGCATTTGCCTCACCGTGAAGACCATGTCGATGATGCTGCGATCTGGTCAGAAGCCACCTTGTGATTCAGGCAGGTTCCACTCTGAAATAGATGACAGGAGTCTGTGGAGTATAACACGGGGGAGGATCTTTCCAGCAGTGGAGAGTAGTGAGATTCCTCTGTAGTTGTCACAGGCTGCTCGTGCACCTTTGTTCTTGTATAGGGCTATGATGGAGGCATCTCTGAGTTCTGGGGGGCATGTCTTCTTCTTCCCATAGGCTGGCCAGCACTATGTGGAATGCCTGGAGCACCTTTCCATTTAAGGCGTTGTACACCTCGGTTGGGATCCTGTCTTTACCGGGTGCCTTGCCTGCACTCATTTGTTTAATGGATTTTTGGACTTCCTCTATTGAAGGAGGGACGTCAAGTTGTTCAATGGTGCAGTTTTGGGGGATCTGGTCAAGGGCGCTTTGGTCGACTGAAGAAGGTCAGTTGAGAAGCTGACTGAAGTGTTCTTTCCACCTGTTGCTGATGCCTTTTTTATCTTTTATGAGAGTGTCACCGTCAGAGGATAGCAAGGGAGTGGTGGTGGGTTTTAATGGCCCATAGACAGCCTTGAGGGCACTGAAAAATTGTTTGTAGTTTTTCGTATCAGCAAAGTGCTGGATTTCTTCTGCCTTTTTTTTCCCACCATCGGTCTTGCATTTTCCTGATCTCACACTGCGCTGTGGCTTGGAGAGACTTGAATCTGTTCTTTTTAGGAGCAGTGTTTGGGTTATTTTGTCACTCCATAAAGGCTTTGTTCTTTTTGCTCAATAGGTCTTCAATAGCAGTATTGTTCTCATCGAACCTGTCCTGGTGGTTGCGTTGTTTGGGGCCTAGGACTGCCTTTGATGTTTCCTTCACTGCATCTCTGAACTGGTTTCATTTCTCGGTTGAGCTTCCAGTGAGTGGTCCCTTGACAGACAGCTTGTCATCCAGGCAGGACTGGAATGTTTGCAAATAAGATGGATCTCTAAGATGACTCACGTTGTAAAATGTGCGAAAAATACTTGTATCAGATATCTCAGATAAGAGCCTCATTTGATCCTCACAATAACCTTGTGAAATCAGTGTTATCTTCATTTTACCATTGAGGAAATTAAGGCAGAGTTTAAATAAATTCCTCAAGGTCACATAGTAAGTCCCAATACTGTATTTGAACCCAGGTCTTCCATACTCCAGGCCTAGAACTCTATACATTGTGCCATCCAGATGTGTCATTGTGTTATCTAGTTGTCTTTTAAGATGATTGGAAAAATAGGAATGGGTCAAGTTTTGAAGGACTTCAAATGCCATATAGGGATTTATATTTGATACAGAAGGAAATAGGAAGCTACTGCAGCTCATTGAGCAGGGGTGGGTGATATGGTCAAAGCTATGAGAGAGAAAAATCCTTTTGGCAACTAAATGGATGATGAATTGGAGCAGCAAAAGACCTGAGTTATGGAGACAAGTTATAAAACAATTGCAATAATTCAGGTAAAATGTGATAAGGATATGGCCTGATTTTGAGTATGTTCAATTAGGGGATGTATAGGAGAGATGTTATAAGGGCAGAAATGACAAGATTTGGACATGACTATGTGTGGTGAGAATGAGAAGTTGAAAATGATATGAAGGTTGTGATCATGGGCTACTGGGAGTATTGCTATACCTTTGATAGGACAATTTTGGAAAAGAGATGGTCTAAATTGAAAAGTAATGTTCTGCTTTGGAAATATTGACTTTGAAATGACTATGGGATATTCAGTTCAATATGAGTAAGTAGTTAGAGATCCATTAGGGAGGAGTAGGATCAGATTGTTGCCTTAGGTGCCAAGTTTAGATTATATAAGGATGTATAGTGTCATCTGCTCTTTTAAAAGATTTTTCTCTAATCATTAGTATAGGTATAAGAAAAATGGATGGATGAATGGATTAATCTAGCACTGAGGTTCAGTGAGTTGTGATTTGGACAAAGGAACAAAATGTCAAATTCACATAGATGATAACATATGGGGACAGTCAGTACTGGAGTGGCTATTGGTTGACATATATGGCCCAATATTTCTGAATAAAAATATGCAATTACATAAGGAAAATGGCTAAATCACTCATATCTTTTAACCCAAAGATCCTACTATTGGTTATACATAGTCTATAGAAGTAAAAATAGAAGTAATTATCCCATGTGTACTATCCTATTTACAGTGGCTTTGTGTGTTTGCACTTGCAAAAAATTGCAGAGTGAGTCTTTTGAATGAGGAATCAAACTGTGGTGTTGTATTACTGTACAGATTATACAGTGAGAAATGTTGAAAATAGTTCATTTAAAAAATGTGGGAAGATTCTGATGAACAGAGAGTGAAATAAACAGAAGGGTAAGAACCCTATAAACAGTTTACTTTAATACAAACAAAAACACACAGAAAGCAGATTGCATAATTTAGAAATCAATAGTGATTCTGGAGAATAAAAAATGATGTGTACTTTCTTCCTTTCTTCAGAATGGTGGGGAAATAGGAGAGAAGGTTTCATTCATTACTAGGTACAGCCACTGGGTCTGTTTATCTTTTTTTTTTTTAATGGTTCAACTAATGCACCTTTGCTGAAGCACATTTAGCTGAAGTGACTTTGAGTGTGGTTTATTTTCATCACATATAGTACATTTGTCCAAACAAAAGAACATGCATTCAATATAGAACATTTTCAGCAACAGTTACAGCCTTTATAGTTTCCTTTCCCAGTATATTTTAGTGCAAAGCACTACAAAGGCTAAATGTTTTCTATCTAAAGAAACATTTTATTCTCATTGTGATCTTCAACATTTTTAGATTTTATACAAAAAGTAAATGGAAACAGGGTTCCTCCTAATCACAGGTGTGAACCTATAATAAAAACATGGTATATTTTCTCTTGAATCTTTTGAAATTAGGATAATTTTGACACAAATTTCTAAAAAACAAAATGGTTTTTCCTAAAAAGTACAAAATGTTGGTACACAGAAACCTACCAAGAAATTTATAATGATATGTATGCCTTTTTCCCCCTAAAATCTTGATTATAAATTGGAAAATAATTCATTATTTTGCAAATTTCATAGCAAAAATCAAATGTTATCTAAATTGGTAACTTGAAATTTTCTTGAGAGAAAAAAGTTTCCTTGGTTTTTCCTTTCTTCTTCCCTAAGTAGAAATATTTAAAGAAATAAAACTTGCATCATAAGAAGTGGTTGTGCATGGATTGTCTGTAAATATAAAATATCAGTAAGATATTTACTACCTTCATATTAACATTAGTAAATGTGTTGCCCATTTAAAAAGATATAAACTGAAAAATTAAGTTGTATCTATCATTAGAGTGCTTGTGTATTAAATTTAAAGAAAAAAATAGGGGAATATTTGATTTTCATAAAAACCTCAGATATTTACAAATTAAAGGTGTTGCTATGAACCATCCATGAAAATGAACTGGTCCGGTCAAGATGGCAGCTTAGAGAAAGGTAAGTTCAGAGCTCTAGAAACCCTTCCTTACCGATCTCAAACTGAATGCTCCTAGGGCACTGAAATTCAAAACAAACAACAGAATAGACCCCGGGAACACTCCTCCTGGACCTGGATCAAAAGGTAAGGCCCCCCAAAAGTCAGAACCCAAGATCACTTGGATCTAAGGGGTAGGCAAAAGGAAGGTCCAAGGACCTATCCCCCCCAACCCAGAGCACCAAATCTGAGGCAGCAGCAGAAACCCCAGGACAGGCAAAAGGGCCTCGGGAGCCGGAAATTCTGAAGGCCACATCCTGAAAACCACCTGAGCCAGTCGAGGGGGCACCCAGACAGCAGGGAAACAGAGAGAGACAGGGGGAGCCTATAGCTCCCTCACCAGATCCTTCCACCTGAGTCTCACTGAAGAAGGTCCCTGCCTCAGGGCATACTCAATCTGAGGTTAATCCTATCATCAAACCTCAGAGCTCCTGGAAGCCACAGGCCCTCCCCCTCAGAGTGCAGGGTCCTCTGAAACAACAGTAACCCTCAGGGCTGGCAAAAGGGCCTCGGGAGCTGGATATTCTGAAGGCCACATCCTGAAAACAACCTGACCCAGTCAAGGGGGCACCCAGACAGCAGGGAAACAGAGAGAGACAGGAGGAGCCTGTAGCCCCCTGACCAGATCCTTCCATCTGAGTCTCACTGAAGGTCCCTGCCTCAGGGCATACTCAGTCCAAGGTTAATCCTATCACCAGCCCTCAGAGCTCCTGGAAGCCACGGCCCCTCCCCCTCAGAGATCAGGCTCCTCTGTCCAGCAAAGGCATTGAAATACATCTGAGAGTGTCAAGCCAGACGCAGAGCATAGAAGTAAGGCAACAGAGAAGCATCAGGAGGGAATTGAGGAGGGTAGTAACACAAAACACCCAAATACCAGAAATTCCGGGCTTCCTGGGGAAGACAGACAATTTGCCTGGGGCTAAAGCCACTGAACACCAGACAGATAACAGAAGAGCCAGCCCCCTTCACTCAGATAGAGATGGCAAACAGCACAGAAGCAAAAAAGCCTCAAAACAACAGGAAAAACAATACAAAATACAGATGAGATAGAAGAGGAAACACAAGCAAATGCGCCAAAAATTTCCAAAGGAAATGCAAACTCTCCACAAACTTTTGAAGAATTTGAATCAAAAATGATCAAAAAGATGGAAGCCTTCTGGCAGGAAAAGTGGGAATTAATGCAAAAGAATTTCACGCAACTACAAAACCGGTTTGACCAAACTGAAAAGGAAAACCAGGCTTTAAAGGTCAGAATTAGGCAACTGGAAGACAATGAGGAGGTAAAAGAGCAAGAATCAATAAAGCAAAGCCAAAAGATCAAGAAATTAGAAGAGAACATAAAATATCTCACGGACAAGGTGACAGACTTGGAAAACAGAGGAAGAAGAGATAATTTAAGAATAATTGGACTACCAGAAAATCCAGAAATAAACAGCAAACTCGATATTGTAATACAAGATACAATCAAAGAAAATTGCCCAGAGATTCTAGAACAAGGGGGCAATACAGCCACTGAAAGAGCTCACAGAACACCCTCTACACTAAATCCCCAAAAGACAACTCCCAGGAATGTAATTGCCAAATTCCAAAGCTTTCAAGCAAAAGAAAAAGTCCTATAAGAAGCCAGAAAAAGACAATTTAGATATAAAGGAATGCCAATCAGGGTCACACAAGACCTTGCAAGATCCATTCTGAATGATCGTAAGGCATGGAACATGATTTTCAGAAAGGCGAGAGAGCTGGGTCTTCAACCAAGAATCAACTATCCAGCAAAACTGACTATATACTTCCAAGGGAAAGTATGGACATTCAACAAAATAGAAGAATTCCAACTTTTTGCAAAGAAAAACCAGAGCTCTGTGGAATGTTCGATATCAAAAAACAAAGAGCATGGAATACCTGAAAAGGTAATTATGATGGAAAGGGAAAAGGAAAAAATTGTTATCTTTTCATTTATTCAAACTCTCTTCTATAAGGACTACATTTATATCAATCTACATATATTAATATATGGAAAATGTAATGTGTAAATAGGGGGAAAAGAAAAATCAAATAGAATAATCTTACTCACACAAAGATTCACACGGGAAGGGGAAGGGAAGAAAACTCCTATAAGAAGGAGAGGAAGAGAGTTTTTACTTAAACCTTATTCTCAGGGAAATCAACTCTGAGAGCGAAAAACATCCAGATCCATTGGGATATTGAATTATATCTTACCCAACAAGGGTAGGGAGAAGGGAAAACCAAGGGGGAGGGGGGAGGGAAAATAAAAGGAGAGAGAAGGAGAGGGGGCAGAGGGAGGGAGCAAAAAGGGAGGGGATAGAAAGGGAAACATATCAAGGGAGGGGACAAGGGGGACTGACCTAAAGTAAATCACTGGATTAAAAGGTTAGAGCTAAAGAAGAAAGGTTAGAATTAAGGAAGGATATCAAAATGCCAGAGAATTCACAAGTCACAATCATAACTTTGAATGTGAATGGGATGAACTCACCCATAAAACATAGACGAATCACAGAATGGGTTAGAATCCAAAACCCTACCATATGTTGTCTTCAAGAAACACACATGAGTCGGGTAGACACCCACAAGGTCAGAATTAAAGGATGGAGTAAGACCTTCTGGGCCTCAACTGATAGAAATAAGGCAGGAGTTGCAATCATGATATCTGATAAAGCCAAAGCAAAAATAGACCTGATTAAAAGGGATAGGGAAGGTAATTATATTTTTTAAAAGGGACTTTAGATAATGAGGAAATATCACTAATCATCATGTATGCACCAAATAATATAGCCCCCAAATTTCTAATGGAGAAACTAGGAGAATTGAAGGAAGAAATAGACAGTAAAACAATATTAGTGGGAGATTTGAACCAACCATTATCAAATTTAGATAAATAAAATTAAAAATAAATAAGAAAGAGGTAAAAGAAGTGAATGAAATCTTAGAAAAATTAGAGTTAATAGACATATGGAGAAAAATAAATAGGGACAAAAAGGAATGCACCTTCTTCTCAGCACCACATGGCACATTAACAAAGATTGACCATACACTAGGTCACAGAAACATGGCATACAAATGCCGAAAAGCAGAAATAATAAATGCAGTCTTCTCAGATCACAAGGCAATAAAAATAATGATCAGTAATGGTACGTGGAAAACCAAATCAAAAATTAATTGGAAATTAAACAATATGATATTCCAAAACCATTTAGTTAAAGAAGAAATCGCAGAAACAATTAATAATTTCATCAAGGAAAATCACAACGGCAAGACATCCTTTCAAACCTTTTGGGATGCAGCCAAAGCAGTAATCAGAAGTAAATTCATATCCCTGAGTGCATATATTAAACTAGGGAGAGCAGAAATCAATCAATTGGAAATGCAAATTAAAAAACTCAAAAGCGATCAGATTAAAACCCCCCAGCAGAAAACCAAACTAGAAATCTTAAAAATTAAGGGAGAAATTAATAAAATAGAAAGTGATAGAACTTTTGATTTAATAAATAAGACTAGAAGCTGGTACTTTGAAAAAAACCAAACAAAATAGACAAAGTACTGGTCAATCTAATTAAGAAAAGGAAAGAAGAAAAGCAAATTAACAGCATCAAAGATGAAAAGGGGCATATCACCTCCAATGAAGAGGAAATCAAAGCAATCATTAAAAACTACTTTGCCCAATTATAAGACAATAAATACAGCAATCTAGGTGATATTGATGAATATATAACTGCCTACACTAACAGAAGAAGAAATAGAATTCTTAGATAATCCCATATCAGAAAATGAAATCCAACAGGCTATCAAAGAACTCCCTAAGAAAAAATCCCCAGGACCTGATGGACTCACAAGTGAATTCTATCAAACATTCAGAGAACAGTTAATCCCAATACTATACAAACTATTTGACATAATAAGCAAAGAGGGAATTCTACCAAACTCCTTTTATGACACAAACATGGTACTGATTCCAAAACCAGGCAGATCAAAAACAGAGAAAGATAATTATAGACCAATCTCCCTAATGAATATAGATGCAAAAATCTTAAATAGGATACTAGCAAAAAGACTCCAGCAAGTGATCAGAAGGGTCATCCACCATGATCAAGTAGGATTTATACCAGGGATGTAGGGCTGGTTCAATATTAGGAAAACCATCCACATAATCTATCATATCAACAAGCAAACCAACAAAATTCACATTGTCTATACTCCCTTTTAACAGAAAATATTTACCTTCCCTGTCCCTTTTGATCAGGTCTATTTTGGCTTTGGCTTTGTCAGATATCATGATTGCAACTCCTGCCTTCTTTCTATCAGTTAAGGCCCAAAAGGTCTTACTCCAACCTTTAATTCTAACCTTGTGAGTGTCAACTGGCCTCATATGTGTTTCTTGAGGACAACAAATGGTAGGGTTTTGGGTTCTAATCCAATCTGCTATTTATCTACATTTTATGGGTGAGTTCATCCCATTCACGTTCAAAGTTATGATTGTCATTTGTGGATTTGCTGGTATTTTGATATCTTCCCCTAGTTCTGACCTTTCTTCTTTAGCTATCTCCTTTTTAACCAGTGATTTACTTTAGGTCAGTCCCCCTTGTCCCCTACCTTGAGATGCTTCCCTTTCTAGCCCCTCCCTTTTTATGCTCCCTTCCCCTCCCCTCTCTCCTTCCCTCCCTTTTTTATACTCCCTCCACCCTCCCCCTACTTAATTTTCCTTTCTTTCTTGCTCTAATGGATAAGATAGAATTCAGGATCCCACTGGATCTAGATGTTCTTCCCTCTCAGATTTGATTTCACTGAGAATAAGGTTTAAGTAATTCCACTTCACGCTCTCTTCCTCTCCTTCTCATATGAGAGTTTTTCTCCTCCCCATCCCATGTGTATCTTTATATGGGAAAGATTATTCTATTAAGTCCCCCCCTATTTCTTGAAGTAAATCTTAGTGTTATCGATGGTTCCCCCCTTTTCCTTTCTTTACCCCCACTTTCCCCCAATCTTCTTAAAGTCCCAATCTTTCCCTATCCATGTTTCTTCTAACTACTCTTATGATGCTACAATTTTTGAGAGTTACACAAAACATTTCCCCCACATATTTATATATATATATATATATATATAATTTGATGTAAATGTAGTCCTTATAGAAGAGAGTTTGACATAAAGAAAAAGATAAGATTTATCTCCTTTTCCCTTTCTTTCATATTTACCTTTTCATGTTTCTCTTGCTTTCTGTGCTTGGATATCGAACTTTCCACAGAGCTCTCTGGTCTTAGCAAATGCTTGGAAATCTTCTATTTTGTTGAATGCCCATACTTTCCCCTGGAAGTATATAGTCAGTTTTGCTGGGTAGTTGATTCCTGGTTGGAGACCCAGCTCTCTTGCCTTTCTAAATATTGTGTTCCATGCTTTGTGGTCTCTTAGTGTGTTAGCCACTAAGTCGTGTGTGATCCTTATGGGATCCCCCTTATATCGGAAGCTCCTCTTCTTGGCTTCTTGTAGGATTTTCTCCTTTTCTTGGAAGCTCTTGAATTTGGCAATTACATTCCTAGTGGTTGTCTTTTGGGGATTTAGTATAGAGGGTGTTCTATGAACCCTTTCCATTTCTATTTTGCCCCCTTGCTCCAGAACGTGTGGGCAATTTTATAATCTCCTATAGAATAACATCGAGTTTATTGTTTATCTCTGATTTTTCTGGGAGTCTGATAATTCGGAGGTTGTCTCTTCTCCCTCTGTTTTCCAAATCTGTGACCTTTTCAGTGAGATATTTTATGTTTTCTTCTAATTCATTTATTTTTTGGGTTTGCTTTATTAATTCTTGCTGTTTTATGATCTCACTTTCTTCGAGTTGCTTAATTCTGGTCGTTAGGGACTGGTTTTGCTTTTCAGTTTTGTCTACCCTTCTATTGGATGCTTCGAGCTCTTTTTTCAATTGAGCAGTCTTATCTGTCAGATTGCTGATCTCTTTCTCCCATTTTTCTTTCCAGGTTTCCATCTTTTGGATAAGTTCCAGTTTGAGATCTTCCAGAGCTTGTTGATAGTTTCCATTTTGGGAGGCATGTTCTGATTTTTTTTGGATTTCCTCCTCATTTTCTTCTTTTCTTTGGGTACTTCCACCATAAAAGTTTTCAATAGTCACCTTTCCCCCTTTCTTCCTGGAGTCTTGATTTTGGGCCATGTGAGCCATCCCTTTGGTGGTTTTATTCCCCTTTCCTTTTTGGTCTGGGGTCTGGGTGATATGGGTGGGTTTTCTGTGAATTTAGGTTGCCTCAGACTAGTTCTTCCCAGCCTCCGAGGTTTCTTAGAGCGCTGGGGCCCTGATCACAGCCAAACTGCCCAGGTGTTCAGCTCCACCCAGATAATCAACGTGTGGTCCACCCCTGGTGTTTAGCTCCACCCAGATGCTCAGAGCAACCGCCCAGAGTACAGCTCCACAGACCCCCTATGCTCAGCAACGGGTTCTCCCGTGAAACCTCCCTGAGACATTTTTTCCTGGCAGTCCCCAGATCCCAAGGACCCTGGAGTGCCCCTCCCCCCAGACAGAGATGTTCCCAACTCACTAGCTGTCCCAGTGAGTGGTCTGGTTTGGTCGGGGAGGTGGGGGGGGGAAGGGAGGCTCAGTTCATGTTTCTGTGCAAGCTTTTCCTCCTTCTTATTACAGTGTGGAAATGTTCAAACCCCACATACCTTCGCCTCTGTGGGGGTACTGGGGAGTACTAGGGTGTCCTTCTGTTCTTCCAAAGGTGATTTTTATGCTCCTTTGATGTAGTCTATTTCATTCGGTGCCGGGGAGAGGAAGCGTGTGGCATGTAGATTGCAGCCATGATTACCTGGAAGTCTCTAAGCTAGCACTCTTTGCAGATGACATGATGGTCTACTTAAAGAATCCTAGAGGTTCAACCAAAAAGCTAATTGAAATAATCAACAACTTTAGTAAAGTTGCAGGATACAAAATAAACCCGCATAAGTCATCAGCATTTCTATACATCTCCAACATAGTTCAGCAGCAAAAACTAGAAAGAGAAATCCCACTCAAAATCACCTAAGACAAAATAAAATACCTAGGAATCTATCTCCTGAGACAAACACAGGAATTATATGAACACAGCTACAAAACAACAATAATCACATTTTTAAAGTTTAAAAATAATATCATTCATTTAGTCAAGCAAAAGATACAATGTCATACATTATGATACACTGAATACATAAATAATAAAAGAATTCATAATATTAACATAAATTCATATAACACTTCTACCAATGTACTCAAAAGCTGTGATGAAGAAACTTGGTACAGAAACACAGGAAGGATGAAAGTTTGTGTGGGAAGGCAACTCAGTTCAAGACTTCTGGCTTCATTGTTATTAAATCTATAGAAGAAATCTGTTTCATCCAAAGCTACTTCTCTACTCATGTCTTAATTGGGGATATCCTCTTCTTTCTACTCTAACATAACTTTGATTTGTGGATGATGTTAAATAGTGCCTTTATCTTCATAAACCTATTTGTGACATTAAGCAAAAGATGAATCACTGAGAGTCAAAACGATCTCACCAAATGACAAGAATGAAAATGGGCAAGAGACATCATGTAAGAAAGCAGGGTAAGAGGACTTGGTGACACCATTTGGAATTTTCTTGGTAAAGATACTGGAATGGTTTGCTACTTCCTTCTCCAGCTCATTTTATAAATGAGGAAACAGCAAACAGGTTAAGTGATATTCCATCTAGTAAATTCTGAGGCCACATTTGAATTCAAGTCTTTCTTTCTTACTATAGGGCCCTGTATTCAATCCACTGCAACACCTAGCTGCCCAATAGCTTTGATAAAATCATCCCTAAAAGGTGTTTTGAAAGGATATGTTCTTAATTTGAACAATTCTCTTCAAGCCAGACAACTGCTAAATTCATCAAGGTGGCTACCTCTCTTAACTATATAGATCAATCTAGCCAATTATTGACTCACTCAAATGCTGTGCTGTCTAATCAGAATGGGGCTTCTAACCACATAGCTCAGGTTCACTCTTCAAGACAGTTAACTGACTTATCACAAAGCAATTGCAAAGACCCCTTTCTGCTTTTCCTTCTTAAACCAGAAATGGCAGGAAAGAGTAATAAGCCTTTAGGTAAAACTTTACTTTTTGAAGACTAGATGATATTAATGGGCAATCACTGAAATATTGACCAAAGACATCAGTTAATCACTCAGCTGAAGCCTTTTCTCAGCAAACAGCTTTTAACTACTTCAGCTTCAATGGAACATTTTAGCACTTCCTCCCCCCTCCTCCCTTGCCCTCCCCCTATCCTCCAGCCGCCTAGGTGTCTTTAGTTTTCTTTAGGTTCCTCTTTAAGGGCAGTTAGGTGTTGTAGTGGATAGAGTTCTGGGCCTGAAGTCAAGAAGACTGATATTTATGAGTTCAAATCTGGTCTGACACTCCCTAGCTGTGTGGCACTGGGCAAATCACTTAGTTTTGTTTGCCCCAGTTTCCTCATCTATAGAATGAGTTGGATGAGGAAGTGATGATAAATCACTATAGTATTTTTACCAAGAAAATCCCAAACGGGGTCACAAAGAATTCTCTTACTCTATTTTCTTGAATGATGTATCTTACCCACTGTCATTCTGTTGAATGAAGTCCTCTTCTTTTGCTTAATATGTCACAACATACCACATTTCTTTTTTTTTTAATTAGCAACCTAACCAGTGTTTATAGCTGAGTCATACCAATGTAGTATTCTATGCAAATCTGTCTACAGCTTGTTTTCTTTTTTTAAAAAAATTATTTAGAATATTTTTCTATGGTTACATGATTCATGACACCCTCCTTCCCCCTTTCTCCTCACACCTCTCAAAGCTGAATAAGCAGTTCCACTGGGTTATACATTGTGAAGATGGGAATAACTCTCTCCTGCCCATTTTTAGATTTAATCACCAAAAGTGTATACACCCCACTTATACTTGCGTGGTGGAGGTCTGTGACCCACCTGTGGGATAGTGGGTGATGAATCAGAATTGGCTGACTGCCCCCTGGGTAGTCCTAAGCAAAGCTTTAGCTCTAATTGGTACATGTAAAATGGAAGTAAGTCACAGGAAGTGACGAAAAGGAATGGTCTTTAAAAATGCCAAGAACTTCTTGTGCGGGGGTTTTTCAGTCTTTTGTCTTCAACTAGACTTTGGAGGAGCTCTGACTGAGGACCTTGGACTGCTTCTACTTTCCTTAAAACTATCACATGAGTGAAAAAGACTTCTTTCCTGGATTTTCTGAAGGGACTAGCCTCAAGAGAGACCTACCCTATAGAGAGAGGCTTTCTGCATCCCCAGGTCCTTGGCTTAAGGCTGAGGCCCCTCCAGCTAAGGGCTAATAATGGGTTGAGCCAGGGGCCAGAGCAAAATACTTAGTGTATAGGCTTGATATCTTACCCTGTCCTCTCTCTGATTTTTTTACTTTCACTCTTTCCATATTTTATAAATAAATTGTTAAGAATAAATCTCTTTGGAATTTGACTAAATTCCTGGTGACCCTAGTAGTGGTAGTCTCTCGGTGACCGAGAATGACTATTGTCTTTGTGCATTATCATCTATTGATGTACCCTCATGTGGCTTTGAAGTCCAAAGACTGAGGCGCAGAGTTTGTGACACAAGGGGCATGGGATGCCAGTTGTTACAGGAGGTGCAGTTGTGGCCTGGTGTCGGCGTTCACGCGCAGCGGCAAGACGTCGATGTCGCTCATCTTCAAAGGTGGTGGGTATGCCAGCTGCTTCTGACAGAGGCAGCAAGTTCTAGTTGCTTTGGTGTAATGCCAGCCCACTTCAAGTTTGACTTTAGCTGATCCTTGAATCTTTTCTTTGGTCGACCTTGTTTCCTGAGTCCAGCTGACAGTTCCCCATGGAATACCTGTCTTGGTATTCGCTGTGGGTCCATGCGGATGACACGTCCAGACCATCGTAGCTGGGTTTTGAGGACCATGACTTCGATGCTGGTGGAGTTGGCTCTGTCGAGGACTTCCTGGTTGGTGATTTGGTCCTGCCATCGGATCCTCATGATTGACCGGAGAGAGCGTTGGTGGAATTGCTCCAGCTGTTTCATTTGCTTCCGGTACAGTGTCCATGTCTCACAACCATACAGGAGCGAGCTGAGGACCACTGCATTATACACTTTGAGCTTCGTCACAGTGCTTACACCTCTGTGTTGGAGGACTTTGGAGTGCAGCTGCCCGAGTGCCTGGCTGGTCTTTTGGATCCTGGCATTAATCTCGTGGTCTAGGGACCCTTCCTTGGCGATGGTGCTGCCCAGGTACTTGAAAGTGTTGATGTTAGAAAGCTGCGTGCTGTCGATTGTAATGCACAGCTGGTTAGTTGGCCTCCCTGGTGCAGGTTGGAACAGCCCCTCTGTTTTGCTGAGGCTGATAGGCCAAACAGTTTTGTTGCGGTAGAGAACCTGTCCACAATGGTTTGGAGATGATTTTCTTGGTGGGCCACGAGAGCACAGTCATCTGTGAAGAGAGCTTCCAGGATGAGTCTCTCTCTCTGTTGCCTTTGTTTTTGCAGTCAGGGGGCGAAGGTCAAATAGTGAGCATCCAGTTGGTATTTGATGTAGACGCCCAGATTTAGATCCATCACAGCATGTCATAATACTTGGGTGAAGTATAGGTTGAATAGTACCGGAGCGAGGACACAGCCTTGTTTCACACCATTGTAGATGTTGAAGCGATGGGAAGTCTCTCCACCAGATAGGACTTCCCCTGTCATGTCGACATGAAAGAGCTGGATTAGTTTGATGAATTTTGATGGGCAACTGCGCTTGCTAAGGATCACCAACAATGCATCCCTGTTCACTGTGTTGAATGCCTTTGTCAGGTCTATGAAGACAATGTAGAGACTTAGGTTCTGCTCAAGGCATTTTTCCTGCATTTGCCTCACCGTGAAGACCATGTCGATGGTGCTGCGATCTGGTCAGAAGCCACCTTGTGATTCAGGCAGGTTCCGCTCTGAAATAGATGACAGGAGTCTGTGGAGTATAACACGGGGGAGGATCTTTCCAGCAGTGGAGAGTAGTGAGATTCCTCTGTAGTTGTCACAGGCTGCTCATGCACCTTTGTTCTTGTATAGGGCTATGATGGAGGCATCTCTGAGTTCTGGGGGCATGTCTTCCTCTTCCCATAGGCTGGTCAGCACTATGTGGAATGCCTGGAGCACCTTTCCATTTAAGGTGTTGTACACCTCGGTTGGGATCCTGTCTTTACCGGGTGCCTTGCCTGCACTCATTTGTTTAATGGATTTTTGGACTTCCTCTATTGAAGGAGGGACGTCAAGTTGTTCAATGGTGCAGTTTTGGGGGATCTGGTCAAGGGTGCTTTGGTCGACTGAAGAAGGTCAGTTGAGAAGCTGACTGAAGTGTTCTTTCCACCTGTTGCTGATGCCTTTTTTATCTTTTATGAGAGTGTCACCGTCAGAGGATAGCAAGGGAGTGGTGGTGGGTTTTAATGGCCCATAGACAGTCTTGAGAGCAATGAAAAATTGTTTGTAGTTTTTTGTATTGGCAAAGTGCTGGATTTTTTCTGCCTTTTTTCCCACCATCGGTCTTGCATCTTCCTGATCTCACACTGCGCCGTGGCTTGGAGAGACTTGAATCTGTCCTTTTTAGGAGCAGAGTTTGGGTTATTTTGTCACTCTATAAAGGCTTTGTTCTTTTCGCTCAATAGGTCTTCAATAGCAGTATTGTTCTCGTCGAACCAGTCCTGGTGGTTGCGTTGTTTGGGGCCTAGGACTGCCTTTGATGTTTCCTTCACTGGGTCTCTGAACTGGTTCCATTTCTCGGTAGAGCTTCCAGTGAGTGGTCCCTTGGCAGACAGCTTGTCTTCCAGGCAGGACTGGAATGTTTGCACATAAGATGGATCTCTAAGATGACTCACATTGTAACATGTGCAAACTGTCTGGGCGTGTTTTGGATGGTGAGGTGCAATGAGCATTTGAAGAGTCGCTCTAACCAATTGGTGCTCTGTCCAGCATTCAGTTCCTCTCATGGCTCTGGTGATCTGTACATCCTGGATGTCTCGCCGGCATACAATGATGTAGTCAATGAGTAATGCCTCCCACCAGAGAGAAGCTTCATGGTAGGAAAATAGAAAAGGGATAGAAGTTTTGGATTCCGCAAAGGACATGAAGGAGCCAACCTTTTGAGATGTTAATAATGAGTCAGTAATCAAATATTATTAATATTTGGGAGCCGCAGCCTTGCTCCGATCAATGGACGTCACTGAAAGGCTATTTTCCACCCAGAGATCCTGTTTAACACTACACTGGTCAAGGATGATATAGCTCAGCTGGGAGAATGAATAAAGACTAATAGAATTAGAGAATGCTAGGTATTAGCATTGGAAAAGAAAGAGAGACCCACCTGGCCTAAGGCCAGGCCTCAGGTAAAGATAGAGAGGAGAGAGAAAGGTGGTGATAGCAAACCTGTAGCTTGTCCAAGAAGAAGGAGGAGCTGGCCACAGGCTTCTCCATTTATTGTATCTGGGATACGCGAATGAACTTAATACATATTGATAAGTTACACAATGCCTCAATACATATAGATGAGTTACTGTAAACCTTAAAATTTCTTAGACTTATAAATGTTGGAAATTTCACCATTGGGAAATTTCATACTTGAAAAATTTCCTATTGAGAGTGGGAACTCTATTGGAATGTGATCCCCATTGGCATGGGAGGTTCCTCCTCCTCCCTTCTTAAGATTACTTTAGGACAGAAACCTTTTGCTGAACAATGGAAAGGGCTTTGACCTATGCTTAAGCATAGAACAGGAATTTCTTTGAGTCATGATTGATTTTAGAATTGATACAATGTAGATACTTGGAATGACAGAACCAGGTCTTGGAAATTGCAATCTCCACCCTACTCAGTCCTAACAGGATTTAGGAAGGGCTGCAGCATAGATCAAAATTTAATTATTCCAATCTCTACCCTACTCAGGGTAACAGGATTTAGGAAGGGCTGTAGCAAAAGATCAAGATTTAATTATTTGAGAATATGACCTTCAACAGACATGTGCAAAGCCACAGACTTCTGGGCGGTCCTGGGTTAAGCTAGAGCCACCATTGGCACAGGGAAAATGATGGACAGTGATTGGTAGATGTGAGAACTGAGGGGAGGGAACTTGGATGGTTTCCTTAAAGATAGAGGGGTCTGAGAACTGAGGGGGGTTGGAGAGTTTTGGCTCTGAGTGGTTGGAGAGGTGCTCTGAGAAGCTTGCTCTGAAGGAAGCTGGAGGTGGAGGCCCTTGAGACTGTTTCTCCATTTTGGTCACGTGAGTAATAGGGACTGATCTCCTTTCTTTGCCCCAGCTATCTAAGGGCTTGGGCCTTTTGGCCCAGCCTAAACAGAAGGGGTATTTAAGCCCTATTCCCTTCTCTCCCCTTTCTCTCTCTCTCTCTCTCTCTCTCTCTCTCTCTCTCTCTCTCTCTCTCTCTCTCTCTCTCTCTAATTCCTTTCTTCCTCCTGTTTGTAATTAAACTCTATAAAAGGTTGATGGCTGACTTGAGTTTCATTTAGGAATTACATAGCTGAATTCCTTGGCGACCTTAAATTAATATATATCAGTTTTTAAAAGTGATTTCCTTGTCACATTACATAGTGTATTGCCATTGGATAATTGCAACTTACGACAAGGTGAAGGTGGGGTTTTTTTTCCTCAGGTGTGTGCCATGCACAGAATGTCCATGTGCCCATTCACAAACCTTGTCTCTCCATAATACCTATGGGCTGGACTGCTACAATAAGATGCTGTTTTGATTGCGGGTGCATCCATGTTGTTTTATATTTGTTCGCCATTCTGAACACTGAGTTCGTGATGGTGAGTTTGAACTCTGAGCATTTGCTGAGTAGCAGTAGGCCATTGTTGTTCATTTTGCCCACAACGTGTTTGCTGAGCACTCCTTTCCATCTTTCATGGTCCTGGCCAACGCGGGCTTTGAAGTCTCCCAGTAGTATCAGCTTGTCATTTATGGGCACTGAGTGCAGGAAGGCACTCAGGTCAGAGTAGAACTGTTCAATGGTCTCCTCTGTGCTGGTCAGTGTAGGGGCATATGTGCTGATGATTGTGGCATATCGGTCTTTTCTGAGAGGTAAACGGATCTTTGTGAGCCTCTCACTGATGCCCACAGGCAAATCTGGCAGCTGTTTGAGCAAACTGGTCTTGATGGCCAGGCCAACACCATGGATTCTGTCTTCTTTTGTGGCTCTACTTTTCCAGAAGAAGGTGTATCCAGTGGTGGGTTCGCTGAGTGATCCCTCTTCTGGTAAGCGTGTTTCGCTTAAGGCTGCAATGTCGATGTTATATCGTGCCAGTTCTTTACCGATTAGAGCTGTTCTTCTCTCAGGTCTTGGGGTATTCTCTCTATCAGGTAATGTTCTGATGTTCCATGCTCCTAGTAGGAGTTTCTTTGTATTTTGTTTTCTTTGATTTCAACCGCTTAAAGGGATGACCCACCAGCCGCGGTGTGCTGACCAGGTGTTTGTAGGGTAGGCAATGTTTGGGACATCTTTTCTAGTCCCCTCCCTTGATTAGGGTGAGCACTGCTGTCCTAGAGAGGGCTGCTCAGTCACCCAGGATGCTGCTGAATGTCCCTGATGCCCTACAGGGCTGAGTGAACACTTGTCCTTTGGGCGCCTACATGCAGGATCGTGACTACAACTGCCAGTGGTCACCTCCACCTGTTGCGTCGCCACTCCCCCATCGCCACAGGTCTTAAAGAGTGTGGACAGGGTTAGCATAGATGAGTGTGCACAAATATACTTGTGCATGAAGGAGATTTAAGTGGAAAAGTCGGTGCACAGAGACAGTCCCACTCTCTCGGTGTTAGAAGCCTGGGTCCATTGGTACGAAAAGTCGTTACACCTGGAGACTTCCTCAGCTGCATTGGATGGCTGTGTTGTCTTTGTGCTCCAACACACCCTAAGCACTCCACAGTGCTTTGCTGTGTCACCATCTCAGCCGTTGAACCTTCTTATTGGTAGGGGTGTATGGGGTGTTCAGGGAGGGGGTAGTATCTCTAGTATGGAGGGCTTGTTGTGCCCTCCTAGGGCAGCTCTCCAGCCTCTGACCCCCACCTGACACCCATCTCTCACTTGTGGCTTCCAGGAGCTGCCAGCATGCAGCAGCAGCCACACCCCAGACAACAGCTTCAACAGGCCGGCTAAACCTTGTGAGGGTAGCCATCGGGTTGTCGTTGACCCCTGGTGAACCAGGGCTTTGCTCACCCAGCATGTGAAGACTGCTTCGGTTGTGACCCTACTCCTAAATAATTCAGTCCAACCTTTTATATTTTTATATTTATATATATACACCTTTATATTTTATATAACCCTTACATTCTACCCCTTACAACATGTATCATTGTTCAAAACCTATTTCCATGTTATTCATATTTGCAGTAGAACGATTCTTTAACATCAAAACCCTAATCACATCCCTATCGCACTTTGTCCTGTATTAGGTAGTTCTTTTGTTAGGTTATTTATGGTAATGTAGGGTTGCTGGACAAGCACACTGAGCAATAAGGTAATGAGAAGTCAGGATTCTTTCTCCCTCCTCCCACTCCACCAACCTCTGTTATCCTCTTCAGTTTGGAATCAAGCTGGGATTCAGACTAAGTTGACTGAAAACTTTACAGGTAATTTACTCTCTAAATTGTTAGAAACGAGGTTTATTTTAAGGAAGGAAGGGAAAGGGAGTTTGGATAGGAGAGAGGGGTTTAGAATTTTCCCTGATCTAGAGTAAATCTTAAAAGAGTAAATAGAATTACATAGTCTTATAAGAGGGATGCTGTTAACAGTTTTCCAAGGTCTTCAGAGACAAACTCCAAATATTTCAGAGAGAAAATCAGTAACCAAAAGGCAGAGAAATCTCCTTAGCTCTTCCTCCTCAAGTATTAGGAAAAAGAGTTCCCAGCAGCAGTTTGTGTTTCCGTGTTCAACTGCTATCTCCGGGTCACATTCTCCCCTGGAATATTCCTTGATGGACGAATCTCCAAGTTTCCATTCATTGCATCTGTTTCTCCAGGTTTTCTGCAGTGTTGCTCTCTTACAGTTCATGATGGAGAACCTATGACACATATGTTAGTACTGACACACATAGCCATTTTTGATGACATACAGCCTCATGTGGCTGCATACAGAGAAGTATGGGGTCATATGCTGAGAAGGATGTGAATATCATAAAATTAAGTTGTTTTTTTTTCTCAAAGTGACACACCACCGGAGTTATGTGTGTTTTTTTTTGGCTAATTTTGATACACTAAGCTCAAAAGGTTGCCCATCACTGCATTATGTGGTCGATCATATATTTTTCTTTTTTCTTTCTTTTTCTCAAATATTCAAACATATATTTTTTATTTTTTAATATCACTGATAAAGAGGTAAAAATAACTTGCTGCCAACATAACACAGGATGCACTACTCCTAACTACTTGTAAGTGACATTCATAACAAATTGCAAAACTATGCTTTAAGATGCAAATTTCCATTTTCTAGGCAGGCCTAGTTTCTCTGTTGAAATCTGGCAGCTTTGAATTTTGAAATCCTTTTTGTAGTTTCTTCTGATACTTTTGTCAAAACTTCTTTTCGCTCAGGTATGGTTGGTAATGCAGGATGAACAGTGCCTGGGTGTGGTATTATAAGAGATAAAAGTCCCTTTTCTATTACAGTTCCAGAAAAAGCCTCAAGTTTTCCTGATAGGGATAACAGTTTTTTTCTGTTGATTTTCATGCCCATCCTCTTCTTCCTCCAAAATTCCTTCACTGGCATCACTGCGGGCAGTCTCATCATGACTGAGGCTCCTTATCCCTCCTCCCCGGCCCTCAAGCTCAGCAGCACTGCTTTTACTGGTATCACTATTCTTTCTGCTCTGATACTTCAAAATTGATTTATGAGGGACATATTCTCCATCCACAACATCAGCAAAAACTCTATAGACATCAGCAGGTGTTCTGATATTAGGAAGTTCTGGAATAGAATGGCCACTGTTGCCATTGCTATTCCTCCATTTACATTTGGCTTCTTCTTTCTTTTCACTGAATTTTAAAGTAGTATTTTTCCAGTATTTATTCTTACCCTCTTAGGTTCAACTGTATGAGAAAAATATATAGTTGGTACAGAATTATCTCCAACTCCTAAATCATCATCATCACCACAATCATCATCATTATCATTGTCACTATAAGAACTTGAACCATTTACTTGACCATTGAATAATTTTGAATTTGTAATGTCCTTTTCAAAACTGCACTGAGTAAGAGAATTTGTTATTCTGTTTCATGACATTTGTCTTTTGATCTTCCTTCTCCTCTTCAGAAGTCACATCATCTCCATTTGCAAACAAAGTATCAGATTTTCTATTGAGTTCACCCAAAAGATCTTCTTCTTTCTAGGCCATCAAGTCGAGCTCACAGTTCCTTCTCACGGAGGAAGCTCTCTTTTGATTTTGAATCATCTACAAAATCTGCTTCAAATACATCTAAAGTCTTTGGTTTTGAATGAGGCTTATGAGCAGTTCTGTGCTTTCCATCAACAATATTATCTGCTGCATCACTCATTCTTTTTAAGTCTTCCATGAATTCAACTCTGGATTCAAAGTTCTTCATCACTTTTTTAAAAAATCATCCAGTGCTTTTCGAAAATGTTTTTTCCTACGTTCTACTAAACCTACAGCCCTCTTTGCTGAGCATTTGCAAAACCAGTTGTCCCCAAGAAAACCCGTGACTTCATTGGTACTAACAAGTTGTCCTGGCATGAAGGCAAGAGGATCAAAAGGTACCATAATATTCTAAAAGAGTTTATCAGGCAATTTGCTTAGTTTTTCTTGAAGGGCCTCATAGTCATGCTTTACCTTCATACTTTTCCTGCTCCTCTCAGAGCCTCGACACATGCTCCAAGCAAAGCGGCTGTGTGGAAGAGGCTGTGGCTGCATCGGAGAGGCCGGGCCAAGACTGGGCCTCCATTGCCGCTCAAGTGGAGGTGAAGGCTCTGAGGGTATGCGGTGCGGGAAAGGCCGCCAGGGCCCCCAAGGGCTACTGAGTCCTAAAGCAGTGTTTTTGGAGGCGGTGGCTGCTCCTTGGGACGCAAGTCTTGCCCGGGACTCTGCTGCTCCTCCACCTGCCGCCCCGCACGGCGCCCCACATGGTCCCCTGTCCTGGGCCCGCCGCAGAGGCCGGACTGAGACAGAAACAGAGTCTGAGGGGTAGAAAGCTGGGGCTGGGTCTGCGGCGGCCGCTGTTCCTGTCCGGAGTGCTGAGGTCCTCATCTCACATTCGCATAATCAGCCCAGTCGCCACTGGCTCAGAGAAGTCCAGTGGGAGGTGCCGGGTGGGACAGGGCATGAGGGCAGTAGTCCAGTCCTATATTTTTCTAATGCATTTCTGGTTCCACAGTTCTTTCTCTTAATATAGATAGTGTTCTTCCTCACAAATTCCCCTGGATTGTCCTGGGTCATTGCATTGCTACTGGTAGAAAAGTCCATTACATTCGATTGTGCCATAATATATCAGTCTCTGTATAATATTCTCCTAGTATACTCCTTTCCCTCTACATCAATTCCTGGATGTTGTTCTAGTTCACCTGGAATTCCTCCAGTTCATTATTCCTTTCAGCACAGTAATTCCATCACCAACATATACCTCAATTTATTAAGCCATTCCTCAATTGATGGACACCCCTTCCTTTTCCATTTTTTTGATGCCACAAAGAGTGTGACTACAAATATTTTTGTACACGTTTTTTCCTTATTATCTATTTGGGGTACAAACCTAGCAGTGAACATACCAAATTTCTGATAGCAAATTGATAGTCCTTTTAAAATCATGTCTCAATATCCAAATACTTTTATGATTTATCCTTTTCTTAGTTTCACTCTGCTTAGTCTTAAAACTTGCCCATCACACTTTAACTCTGAAACCTCCAGCAAACTGGTCTGTTTGGTGCCCTTAAAACTGTTTCTTCACAATTTTTTTTTATTTTTCATTTTCAATAAAAAAGAATAAGATTATTCTTTGACTCTTTATAGCACCAAATTGTTCCCATGCAAATGAAAATATTACCCTCTGTACATTGTCACCAAAGAGATTCGTTTCTTTAAATCAATACTGCAGATTTAAAAAACAAAACAAAACTAGGATTTTCCAAATCTTACATGAAAACTGTATTTCATCATATCACTATTTTGTCATAAAACATATATATATGTGTGTAAATACACACACACACACACACACACACACACACACATATATATATATATATATATATATATATATATATATATCCTGAACTCCCTCTCTCTTATCCAAATTCCCTTACTCATCCTTCCTTAAAATAAATCCCTGTTTCTGGTATTTTAGAGAGTGTTATCTGTTAAAATTTCAGTCTACTTACCCATTCTGATCCCAGCTAGATTCCAACTGAAAAAACCAGCAGAAGTTGGTGGGGGGAGGAGGAGGGAAAGAAATCTGTCTTCCCATTACCGTATTTCTCAGTGTGTTTGCCTATTCCCTTCAATTACCATAAAAAACCCAGTAAAGAAACCACCTAATACTATATATATATATATATATATGTATATATATATATATATATATATGTAAACAAAGTTCCTTTTCTATTTGAGTTAGATAGCAAAATGTCCATCCACAGTAATATTCATATTCCACATCATTTGACAACCAATATAAATATTTTCCTTTTCATAAAGTACTTTTTCACCCTTTTCATCATTGTTTCTAATGAATAGGACCTTAATAATATAGTGCATCTTATGCAACATTATAATCATAGGATCGTCCACAGAATGCTTGTCAGTTAACTGACAAGTAAACACTGGTCATTTCTTCTTCTGATTGCTGTTGTATAGTCACCATCTGCAGGAGAGAAAACCTTCCTTTGGTTATATATATATTTTCCCTGTATTTTTTATTAGTTTTACCTCATGCATGCCCAGTTTCTAACCTCCTTTGCCTTTTTTCTTCACTGTATTCTTGCATTCCACTCCATCTCATCATATTCAATTCACAATCATGCCCTCTGTCTCTATAAACTCCATCCTACTACTCAGTAGCACAAGTATTAACTTTCCATTTAGAGATATAAACAATTTAACCACATTGAATCTCTTATGATTTCACTTTTCTGTTTACCTTTTTATTTTTCTTTTCAGTCTTATATTTGAGGATTAAAATTTCTATTCAGCTCTGATCTTTTCAACAGGAATACCTGGGAGTCCTCTATGTTTGAAAATGTCCTATATTTCATCATTTCATCAAATACCCATATTTTCCCCCTGAATGCTTAGTTTTGCTGGGTGGATTCTTCTTGTTATAGTCCTAGTTCCTTTGCCCTTTGGGTCATCATATTGCACATGCCATAATCTTTCAAAGTAGAATCTACTAAGTCTTGTGTTGTCCTGACTATGGCTCCATGATATTTATTTAGTTTTTGAATTAATTTATTTAGTCAATTTAGAACATTATTCCTTGGGTATAATAATCACATTATATCCTCCCTCCCCTCCACCCACCCTTCCTGCATCGGATGTGCAATTTCATTGGGAATTACTTGTGTCCTTGATCAGAACCTATTTCCATGTTGTTGGTGTTTGCATTAGGATGTTCATTTAGAGCAGTGGTTCTCAACCTTTCTAATGCCATGACCCCGCAATACAGTTACTCATGTTGCAGTGACCCCAAACCAAAAAAAAATATTTTGGTGGCTACTTCAAAACTGTAATTTTGCTACATTTATGATTCAGAATGTAAATACCTGATATGCATTCTGTATTCTCATTGCTACAAACTGAGAGGTTGAGAACCGCTGATTTAGAGTCTACCTCCCCAGTCATATCCCCTTGACCCATGTATTCAAGTAGTTGTTTTTCTTCTGTGTTTCTACTTCCATAGTTATTCTTCTGAATGTGGATAGTGGTTTTTCTCATAGATTCCTCCAAGTCGATTATAACACAGTATATCAGTCTTTGTGTACAATGTTCTCCTGGTTCTGTTCCTCTCACTCTGTATCAATTCATGGAGGTTGTTCCAGTTCCCATGGAATTCCTCCACTTTATTATTCCTTTGAGCACAATAGTATTCCATCACCAACATATACCACAATTTGTTCAGCGATTCCCCAATTGAAGGGCATCCCCTCATTTTCCAAATTTTACCACCACAAAGAGTGCAGCTATGAATCTTCTTGTACATGTCTTTTTCCTTATTATCTCTTTGGGGGTACAAACCCAGCAGTGCTATGGCAAGATCATAGGGCAGACAGTCTTTTAGCACCCTTTGGGCATAGTTCCAGAATAGTTGGATCAATTCATAACTCCACCAACAATGAATTAATGTCCCAACTTTGCCACATCTCCTTCAACATTCCTTACTTCCCTTTGCTGTCATGTTAGCCAATCTTCTAGGTGTGGGGTGATACCTCAGAGTTGTTTTGATTTGCATCTCTCTGATTATAAGAGATTTAGAACACTTTTTCATGTGCTTATTAATGGTTTTGATTTCTTTAACTGAAAATTGTCTATTTATGTCCCTTGCCCATTTATCAATTGGAGAATGGCTTGATTTTTTGTACAATTGGTTTACTTCTTTATAAATTTGAATAATTAGACCTTTGTCAGAGGTTTTTGTTATGAAGATTGTTTCCCAATTTGTTGCTTCCCTTCTAATTTTGTTTGCATTGGTTTTATTTGTATAAAAACTTTTTAATTTGCTGTAATCAAAATTATTGATTTTAAATTTTGTGATTTTTTTGTAGCTCTTGCTTGGTTTTAAAGTCTTTCCTTTCTCAAAGATCTGACATGTATACTATTCTGTGTTCACCTAATTTGATTATAGTTTCCTTCCTTATATTCAGGTCATTCATCCATTTTGAGTTTATCTTGGTGTAGGGTCTGAGGTGTTGATCCAAACCTAATCTCTCCCACACTGTCTTCCAATTTTCTCAGCAGTTTTTATGAAATAGTGGATTTTTGTCCCAAAAGCTGGGATCCTTGGGCTTATCATAGACTGTCTTGCTGAGGTCATTTACCCCAAGTCTATTCCACTAATTCTCCTTTCTCTCTCTTAGACAGTACCAAATTGTTTTGATGATCACTGCTTTATAGTATAGTTTGAGATCTGGGACTGCAAGTCCTCCTTCCTTCACATTTTTTTTCCATGATTTCCCTGGATATCCTTTATCTTTTGTTCTTCCAAATGAACTTTGTTATGATTTTTTCTAATTCAGTAAAAAAAAAAGTTTTTTGGTAGTTCAATGGGTATGGCACTAAATAAGTAAATTAATTTGGGTAGGATTGTCATTTTTATTATGTTAGCTCATCCTACCCTTGAGCAATCAAAGTTTTTCCAATTGCTCAAGTCTAGATTTAATTGTGTGGAGAGTGTTTTGTAGTTGTGTTCATATAGTTCCTGTGTTTGTCTCGGCAGTTAGATTCCTAAGTAGTTTATATTGTCTAGGGTGGTTTTAAATGATATTTCTCTTTCTAATTTTTGCTGCTGAGATGTGTTGGAGATATATAGAAATGCTGATGACTTATGTGGGTTTATTTTGTATCCTGCAACTTTGCTAAAGTTGTAGATTATTTCGACTAGCTTTTTGGTTGCTTCACTAGGGCTCTAAGTAGACCATCATATCATCTGCAAAGAGTGATAACTTGGTCTCCTCATTACCTGTTTTAATACCTTCAATTTCTTTTTCTTCTCTAATTGCTACAGCTAGTGTTAATAGTACAATGTTAAATAATAGAGGTGATAATGGGCATCCTTGTTTCCCTCTTGATCTTACTGGGAAGGCTTCTAGTTTATCCCTATTGAAGATGATGTTTACTGATGGTGTTAGATATATCCTGTTTATTATTTTTAGGAAAGGCCTTTTATTCTATACTTTCTGGTGTTTTCAATAGGAATGGGTGATGTATTTTGTCAGAGTCTTTTTCTGCATCTTTTGAGATAATCATGTGATTTTTGTCAGTTTGCTTGTTGATATGGTCAATTATGTAGATTGTTTTCCTAATATTGAACCATCCTTGCATTACTGGTATGAAATCTACCTGGTCATAGTGAATAACCCTCATGATGACTTGTTGGAGTCTTTTCCCTAATATCCTATTTAATATTTTAGCATCTATATTCATTAAGGATATTGGTCTATAGTTTTCTTTCTCTGTTTTGGACCAGCCTGGCTTTGGAATCAGTACCATATTTGTTTCATAAAAGGAATTTGGTAGAACTCCTTCTTTGCTTATTCTGTGAAATAGTTTGTATAATATTGGGATTAGTTGTTCTTTGAATGTCTCCATGTACCATTACTAATTGATAGAATTCATTTGTGAATCCATCTAGACCTGGGGATTTTTTCTTAGGGAGTTCTTTGATGGCTTGTTCAATTTCTTTTTCTGATATGGGATTGTTTAGGTAATCTATTTCATCCTCTGTTAGTCTAGGCAATTTATATTTTTATAAATATTTATCCATTTCACCTAGATTGCCATATTTGTTGCCATATAATTGGGCATAATAGTTTTTAATGATTGCCTTAATTTCCTCTTCATTTGAAGTGAGGTCTCCCTTTTCATCTGGGATACTGTCAATTTAGTTTTTTTCTTTTCTTTTTTAATTAGACTGAATAGTACTTTGTCTATTTTATTTGTTTTTTCAAAACACCAGTTTCTAGTCTTATTTATTAAATCAATAGTTCTTTGACTTTCAATTTTATTAATTTTTCCTTTGATTTTTAGGATCTCTAATTTAGTCTTTATCTGATGATTTTTAATTTGTTTGCTTTCTAGTTTTTTAATTTGCATGCACAACTCATTGACAGCTGCCCTCTCTAGTTTGTTAATATATGAACTCAAGGATATAAATTTCTCCCTGAGTATTGCTTTGACTGCATCTCATAGGTTTTGGAAGGATGTCTCATCATTGTCATTTTCTTCAATGAAATTATTAATTGTTTTTATAATTTGTTCTTTAACTAACAGGTTTTGGAGAATCATATTGTTTAATTTCCAATTAATTTTTGATTTACCTCTCCATGTACCATTACTAATTATTATTTTCATTGCATTGTGATCTGAGAAGTTTGCATTTATTATTTCTGCTCTTTTGCACTTGTTTGCAATGTTTTTATGCCCTAATACATGATCAATTTTTGTGAATGTACCATTTGCTGCTGAAAAGAAGGTGTGTATTCCTTTTTGTCCCTATTTATTTTTCTCCCCATATCTACTAACTCTAATTTTTCCAAGATTTCATTCACTTCTCTTGCCTCTTTCTTATTTATTTTTTGGTTTGATTTATCTAGTTTTCATAGAGGAAGGTTCAGGTCTCCCACTAATATAGTTTTTCTATCTATTTCATCTTTGAGCTCCACTAGTATCTCACTTAGAAATTTGGATGCTATGCCATTTGGTGCATACATGTTGAGTACAGATATTTCCTCATTGTCTGTACTGCCTTTTATCAGGATGTAATTACCTTCCCTATCTCTTATTTTTTCTTTGGTTTTGTCAGATATCATGATTGCAACTCCTGCCTTCTTATCAGTTGATGCCCAATAGATTTAGCTCTATCCTCTTACTTTCACCCTATGTGTATCTACCTTTGTCATATGTGTTTCTTGTAGACAGCATATGATAGGGTTTTGGATTCTAATTCACTTTGCTATTCGCTTGCATTTTATGGGTGAGTTCATTCCATTCACATTCAGAATTATGATTACCAGCTTTGTATTTCCCAGCATTTTTATTTCTACTCCTAGTCCTTCCTTTTCTTCTTTTATTGTTTCCTTCTACACTAATGTTTGTTTTTAATCAGTCCCCCTAATTCCCACCCTTATTTTACTTCCCTTTCTATCCCCTCCCTTCTTTTTCCCCTTTATTTTCTTTGCAGTCTTTTAAAATCTACCCCCAACTTCTCCCTCCCTTGTACTGCTTCTCTCCCCTCCAGTCTCTTTGTTACCCTCTACTTCCCTATAGGGCATAAATCTATTTTCTGCCCAAGTGTATTGGATTGTTCTTCCCTCTTTGGGTCATTTTCAATGCACATAAGAGTTGAGTATTTCCTGTCTCCAACTTTTTTACCCTTCCAGTGTATTGATGTTTTCCCCCCTCCCACCATGAGCTTCTTTGTGACTTATAAATTTACCCCCTTTTGTTTCTTTCCCCATTTCTTTTAGTATTAAGCTCTTTTTAGCTCTAGTTGTGTATATATATATATATATATATGCTCACATGTATATGTATTTATGCATACATATATCTATACACATATTTATGTCTTGGCATTTCATCCTATACAGTTTGTCACTATTCTGTCTAAGTGTAATTGTTTTAGCTGCCCAAGTGATAATAACAATTTTTAAGAGTTATCAATGTCCTTTTTTTCTCATAGGGATACATATTTTAACTCATTGGGTCTCTTAAAACGTTTTTTGTTTTGTTTTGTTTTTCTTTTTCCTTTCTTTTTTAAATTACCTTTTGATGATACTCTTGAGTTCTGTGCTTGGGCATCAAATTTTCTGTTCAGGTCTGGTCTTTTCTTTACAAATGCTTGGAATTCTTCTATTTTGTTAAATGACCATACTTTCCCCTATAAGAATATAGTCAGTTTTTCTGGGTAGTTGATTCTTGGTTGTAGACCTAGTTCCCTTGCTTTCTGGAATATCATATTCCATGCCTTTCGGTCCTTCAGTGTAGATACAGCCAGATCCTTTGTTATCATCACTGTGGTTCCATGGTATCTGAATGACTTCTTCTTGGTAGCTTGTAATATTTTTTCCTTGGTCTGTTAGTTCTTGAATTTGGCTATAACATTCCTGTGTGTTGTTCAGTTGGGGATTAAGTATAAGAGGTTATCTGTGGATTCTTTCAATCTCTACTTTTCCCTCTTGTTTCTTGGATAATTTCCTGTAATATGACATCCAGACTTTTTCTTTTGTCATGGTCTTCTGGTAGACCAATGATTCTTAAGTTGTCTCTCCTAGAATGAATTTCTAAATCTTCTGTTTTGTGAATGAGATGCTTCATATTTTCCTCAATTTTTTCATTCTTTTTATTTTATTTTATAATATACTGCTGCCTTGTAAAGTCACTTAATTCTAGTTGTTGTATTCTGATTCTTAAAGACTGGATTTCATCCCTGGCTTTTGTAATAGAAAAATAATCTGTGACTATTTCTGATTGTAGTGACTGATACTCTGGCTTGAGACTAGAGAGCTGCTGGTAGGGGACACACCTGAGAGGGCTGTCTATTTGCAATGGCGATAAATGAGACTTGAGAGACACTGAGAAATGCTGCTACAGATAGAAGGATGCTGCCACAGGGGAATGCACTGGGGTTTGCCTATTGATCCCTATTTGAAGGCTAATGGATCAATCTATTTACTACCCTCTTGTTCCCTCACTCCCTCCCTTAACCACCCACTTCTTGAAGCCTTTGGCTTCCTCCCTCCCCCCAAATGGACTATAAAGTTACTCTTTTCCTTTCTCAGATAAGGGGTTTATTGGAAACAATAGGATGGGAAACTGAGGAAAGAGGGATGAGGGTTTCCCTGAACTATAAGGAGAATTTGAGGGTTTGGGAAATCAGTCCAGTCACAACTGTGACAGGGGAACAGTCAGAGAGATGGAGGACAACTGTTATTCTTCTTTTCTTCTCCACAAAGCCACCAAGGTCTCTTGGCCTAATTTCAGAAGTCCCCCTCAAGGGTCCTTCAGCCTGGGACAAAAACTAACAAGATTAGTTCTCAACTTCTTCCCTCTTCAGTTAGGCTTTCCTCCTTTCTTGGTCAGTCAACCCCCAGAGAGAGCAGAGGTTTCTCAGTTTCTCCTGGTCAGCTCAACTGCCTCCTCCTGGGAACATTCCATTTGGAACCTTCTCCTTGATTTTGCAGATCAGGTCCCCAGCTTGTTTCTTGCATGCTTGGCTTGTCAGTCCTTTCTCTCTCCATGCCTCTTTCATACTTTTTGGTCATTCTTCTCCTTCTGGTCTGATTTTCTCTGGAAGTCATCTTTCATTCTCTTTACCTTATCTCTCATCTCCTTTGCCTCATTTTTCATCCTCTTTGCCTCATCTTTCATCTCATTTGCCTCATTTTCAAGCTGGTTGATTTTGGCTTTCATGACACCATTTTCTGTTTTCAGATGACTTATCCTAGTATTTGAGTTCTTTTCTCAATTGTCTTCAGCCTCTCTTAAATTTGTTTTGAATTATATTTTGAGTTCTTCCAAAGTTTGTATCCAATTCACTGGGTTTTCTGTTTTATTGCTTGATGTTCCCTCCTTCTTCTCTGTTCCATTTGCTCGTTGTTCATTGCCTGTATAGAAGCTGTTGAATGTAATTTCTTTTTTCTTTTTCTGTTGTTTGTTCATCCTTACCCCTTCTTTACTCCCTGAAGTTGTCTGTGCTCTTGCTCCTCTCACTTTTTTTGGTTTTGGGATTTTCTGTCAGTCTCCCTTCTTGGAGCTTTGACATCAGATCTCTCAGTGCATTCTGTGGGAGAGGGGTGTTGGAGTTTGAGCTTCCCTGTCCTCTGGAGGCTTTTATTGGATTAAGGTCCAGCAGTCTTTGGCAGAGGGGTGTTGGAGCTTGAGCTTCCCTGACCTCTGAAGACTTTTGATGGGATTAAATCCAGATGGATTGTGCTGGATATGCCCTGAGGCCAAAACCTCCTGGAAGGCTGGAGCACTATGGAAGGTCTCCGCCACTGTGACCAGGATGCCTTCTCTGAGCTCCCTCTCCAGGTCCTTCCCTACCACCTGTGTTTGACACTCTGAGCCTAGGACATCCCTGCCTGCAAGATACTCCCTCCAGACCAGCACCTTTGCCTGCCATAGGTTCCTGCTGCAGCAGGAGGCTTAGCACTCTAGGTGGGGGAGGAGTCCTGGGACCTTCCTTCTTCCTTCCCCTTAAACCCGAGTGTCCTTGAATGCTGGCTTTTGGGGGGTGTACCTTTTGAATTGAGTCCAGCAGGAGGATTCCTTGGCAATGTCTTGTTCTTAGGTTTGATTTTTAGTCCCCTAGGAGCATTTAGTTTGTAATTGGTATGGAAGGGTTTTCAGAGGTCTGAACTTTTGCTGCCTCTATGCCACCATTTTTACCTCCATGATATTTAAATTATTTCTTTTTGTCTCCTTGCAATATTTTCTTCTTTACCTGGGAGATTTGAAATTTGGCTATAATCACTTCATGACTATTCTTTACTATGAGCTAAATTCATCCTTTATTTTCTCTGCTCCAACTCTGGGATATTAACTTGTTCTTGGAGGAAATAATGAAATTATGATAACTGGGTTAATTAAAATTTTGTGTTATCCAGGCTCTTCTGATCTTTTTTCATGGTAATCCTTTATACTTCCCTGATTGCCTTATTCACATTTCAAGCACTCAACTTAAAACAACAACAACAACAACAAAACCCTTACTTTCCATCTTAGATTCAATAGTGTGTATTGGTTCTAAGACAGAAGAATGGTAAGGGTGAGGCAATGGCATTTAAATGACTTACCCAGGGTTACACATAAAGGAAATATCTGAGGGCAGATTTGAACTGAGGACCTCCTGTCTCTAAGCCTGGCTCTCAATCCACTGAGCTAGCCAGCCACCTAGCTGTCCCCTTAAATAGCCAACTTTTAAAAGCTTTTCATAATTCCTCATTCTACAAATATATCCCTCTCCAAGGTACCTCTCCTCTCTCATGTCCTTGCCCAGAAGAACAGTAACCTGACTAAATCAGAAGGAATATAGAAATCACTTGAGGGACAATTAAATAGCATTGTGATTTCTTTCCTCTTTCCCTGCACCTTCCCTCTTCCCCAACTGCCCTCACTGTCTAGGGGAGAATAGAAAATACCAGGTCCCAGTGAAGACTAATGTAAAAAGATGAACAGCAACATAACCAGAGGCTAGAAAACAAAGACCTTTAGGAACATCTGGGAATCGTCTCTTCCCTCTTTCTAATTTCTATACTTTCTTCTCCCAATATGGTTCCACTGCCAGCTAATAAATATGATTTATGTGCATGTGTGCATGTGTGTGCATGTGTATGTGTGTATGTGAAAATATCCTGGAAAAAAACCATGAGAATGATTTGTAGAGCAAGAGATTCTTAACTTCTAACAATACTATCTTAATTGCAACCATCTTATTCTAATACAAAATATATTCTGTTGTTCTTGAGCTTCTGTTAGGACACGTGAATATGAAACTCTTTTTAACAATTGTCTGTCTTAAATATAAATATTGAGGCAGCAAGATAGCATAGTGTCACTCTATTGAGTGCTGGCCCTAGAGTCAGGAAGACTGACTCAAATTCCAACCTAGCCTTTATTAGTTGCATGATCTTGGTCTTGATCTAGGCCAAACCCTACTCAAACAGATGGGCTGAGGATAGAAAAGGATGACATATACTAATACTTGATTTCTATCTTAGAATTCTCCAGAATTGAGAATTCAATTTACCCATCAAGTCTGTTTTTAATGCTTAATTGATTTATTTTTCCTTATGACCATCCAAACTTTGTCCTAATTTTCTTTATAGAATTTTAATTTCCACATATGAATTAAGGATAATGATTCTTTCAAATGGCATACAAATATCTAAAAGGATGGTCTTTCTTGTTCACAGACTTTTGAAAGTGAATTGTGGTAACTGGGTACATTTTACTTTCAGAGAGTATACAAGATCCCCCCTTTTTTATCTGACATCATCTTTGCCTATCTTTCAAAATAGACATGGGACACAGCTGCACCAAATAAATCATTTATTGGGAATTTGCAGAAAACCTCTTCTGAGGATATTGTCTTTGGTATGGAAAGAGAGAAGAAAGGAAAGACTCCCCTTAGAAATTAAAGAAACTAGAAATTCAGCAGAACTTTGGTAATTTGAATGGCTGATTCTTTCAGAGAAACAAGTGGCCCTCCCAGAAAAACAGGTATCATTCATCTTGGGTGACCTGCTGGGACAGTGACAGGAAACTGATTATATCATGTAATCACAGGATGACTCAGGTGGGGAATTCATGTGCTGGATATGACTTTGACTCTTCAGGAGAAGGTTCCTAGGGAGAGATGGAGATTGGAAATATTATCAGAAAGTACTGTCATGAGGAGCTAGGGGATGGGTAATGGAAGGCTTAGTGATGATGAAGAATAATTATGAGGTTAGAAAAGTGGCAGAATAAATATACATGTACCAATATTCCCTAAAATTGTGAAATTTGGACAAATACCTTCAAGAAGATAAGTGGAAAATAGTAATTGACTACAAAACTTCAAAACTTAGTCTTGATTCTCTTTTGAGAATCATTGCCAAATGCTCTTCACAGTTCCTAATTCTAATTACCCTTAATAATATCACCTCAATCTCTGTCACTCAGCCCACTTCACAGCCTCAACTCAACCACCCATATTTTGATGGTTTTGGAGACAGAGGAAAGGTTAAAGAGGAAGGGACAAGCCAAAAGGAGAGAAGAAGGGGAAAGGAACAATAAAGGAACCTTATATTAGAAGAGAATTAAAATTTCCCCAAGAGGGAAGGGAATGTTAATCACTCTCACTTCCTCACTTTAAGGGCTTACTTTCAAGGAACATTTCAAGATGAATACATAGAACCCAAATGCAGCTGGGAACTCATAGTTCCTAGGACATAATAGGGTCTCTTCACAATGATTTACATTGATTCCCCAGATACACAACTGGATCTCAGGGCACTGAGCCCTGGAACTCCAAAGAGTCATAACCTCAAGGAATAGTCTCAGATTTAAGTATAACAGACCTGCAGGCCAGAGTGATCTTCTTTACTAGGCAAGTTCCTCACATCGATCTGTGGGTATAGAACAGAATACTAATGATCTCAGCACCAAAACAGAATTTTTAATTTTTTTACTATTAAAGAGGAGAGAAAAATAAAACTCTATGTTAGGACAAGGGAAGCTAAATCAATTTCATCCCATAAATTTTCCCAGGTACATTTTAAGAGAAGAGGTAGATGTGGGTTTGGAGAACTTACCAAAATGAGTCAAATACACTATGTCTCTCTCATTGAGATTGTTATTTAAACACAGTTCTTTAAAATTCTCCTTAATTTCTTCTCTCACTTCTCGATTTCGTCCTATAAAGTAAGATGAAAGTTAGAACACATGGTAAATCACTCTCACTGGTCATTTAGGATAATATAGAGGGGAGAAGGTGGTTGGATGAACATGGCAAAAATAGATGTTTTTCTGATCTGGGAAATTCAGCTTCTATATACCCAGGGATTAGAATGATGTTTCATGTTTGAACAGAAAGGAGAGGATAACATCTTCTGTTGGTTATGAAGATGAGCACAGAAGAGATTGGGAGTCAGAGTAAATCTGACTGACCTCGAAAAGAGAGAATGGGAAATATCCTCCCAGAAATACTTTACTGCTTTGGCCCAACTACTCCCCAACCCCCGTCATTAGGAGAAAATCACTGTACTTCACTCTTCATAACACCAGATCCACAAGGCATCTTAGAGATCATCTACTCCAAATTCCTAATTTTACAGAGGAGGGGACTTCAGTTCTTCCCTGGAGGGAATTGGGACTGGGAAATGGGATGAGTGGTGGTGGAATCTCTGACCAATCACAACTGGTAGAAACTTTATTAGTTTTGAAATGCCAATATAGATTTAGAGACAGCAAGATTGTAGGAGGTCTTTAAAAAGATTTCTTTAGTTTATTGTACATTTCCCTGGCAATGTTCTTCCCCTAAGGTCTGACTGTCTCATTCCTATCTTCAAATTCTACCTCCCAATGAAGCCTAACCTGATATCCTTAAACAGAAATGATCTTTCTTTCTCCTGAGTCACTCCTAACACTTTGTCCATACCTCTCCTTACCCTTTTCATTCTTGACTCATATAAATAAGTTGTTGCTATGTTTTGGCACCCTTTGTGGATTAATTCATCCTTCAGGAGCTACTTTATATTTGTTAGTGTCCAAGAAAGTGATCATACATAGTAAAGGTATAGTAAATATTTGTGGAATTCATGAATGAATTAGGAAATGAATATTTATTCTTATGCTACAAGATGAGGTCACTGATAACTCTTTTCTCTGTTTTCTTTCATTTTCAGGTGGAACAAGACTTTCCTGAAGGAGGATATGGGACAGACAAGGTTCAGAATTGCCTTTAGTAGTTACCCAGAGTTTTCTCAAGTTGGTCAGTTTGTTGCCCTAGGAAGTGTTTCTCTTAATCTCAAACACTGTGTATTGCAGTGGACACTCCTTTGGACATCTCCAAATCTATTTGCCTTTTTAATTTCATTGCTCATCTATTCTTTTGGAATAAGAAAGAAGTATGTTGAGGAGGGGTTATAGAATACATACCATAGAGTGCAAACATTAATGTTTTTTTGTTCTTGTGGTAATTATATAAGGTTATCATGAAATATTCATTCCGCTTAATATGTGTTATGTAGAAAATGTTTGCTCCCGAGTCTGTGAAAATCACCAATGTACAAAGGTTAGAATTTCTCATAGCATGAAATAAGGGAAAAGAAGAGTGAAATATTTGAAGTTGTATGTCAGCAAAAGGTCTTTCCTAGAAATTCTAGTCTCATTACTTTTCTGATACCCTTGACAAATTGCTCTTCTGATCACAAACCCTTCTCAAAATTGGTTCTATTTCCACCCTCCTTCCAGAATCACAGAACATTTACACTGAAGGATATTGGAGGTCATTTAGTCCAACTACTTACTCTCTGCACAAATGGAGAAAGTAAGGCCTAGTGAAAGAGACTTCTTTAAGATCACATATCCTCATGTATACTTACATAATGATAAATATTGATGTTCTTTATCTGTCTTGTAAGCTGTGAGGGATAACCGATGACATCTACCATTTTTCCTGGAAATAAAATTTGGTATATTAATATATTTTTTTAGTCGATTTTATTTTAAAAACACATCCAAGAGAAGACTGCTTAACTAAACAAAGGGGAGAGTATTACCAGAGACCCTTGGTTCTTTTGCTCCTCAGAAAATCTCCTTGGGTGGTATGCTTTACCAGAGACATTGCTCCCAGAGCCCCAGAGCTTTGGCTCTATGTAGTATTTAGCATCTGACTCTGTGTAGTGGCCATATCTTGAGCATTGTCCCTCTGTTCCTGATTAAAGACTTGTTCTTTCTAACTACTTTAGTGGTTCTATGTTTTTCAAGATTGATACCTGTAAAGTGACCTGGAGAAGGAAATGGCAAACCATTTGACTATCTTTGCCAAGAAAACCCCAAAATGGGGTCTTGAAGAGTAGGACATGACTGAAAAATGACTGACTGACTAACATGTTATCTCCAAATCATCCCTGGAGGTGAATAGAGAAGATTTTTTTGTTCTTATTTTAAAGCTTTAATAGAGGGAGAGTTATAATCATTTGTTTAGTCAAACAGACAATTAATAAAAGAATAAGGACAAGAAATCAGGTTTAGATTTTTTTTTCCTACTAGCTTTCATTGCTGGGAGTTAGGAGTCTAGGAGGGTTTTTTTTTCACACCTCTCTTTCTGATGTGAGCAAAGCCTTTCAGGATCTTTTGAATGAGGATGTAGATGAAGCCCTTGCTAAGTTGCCAGGATCTAAGCATGATATATGCCTCTATACTCTCTAATTCTTCTCTTTGTCTCCTTAGCAGAGATGTTTTTAGGAACCCATTTTGTCTCCAACTGATGGTTTGTGGTTGAAAAGTGAGCCAAGGATGATCATGGAAGAAAAAAAAAACAGTGGCTCTCCCCTCCCTGTGGATCATAATTTAAAAAACCAAAGCAGGGGGCAGCTGGGTAGCACAGTGGATTGAAAACCAGTCCTAGAGACGGGAGGTCCTAGGTTCAAATCTGGCTTCAGCCACTTCCCAGCTGTGTGACCCTGGGCAAGTCACTTGACCCCCATTGCCTAGCCCTTACCACTCTTCTGCCTTGGAGCCAATACACAGTATTGACTCCAAGACGGAAGGTAAGGGTTTAAAAAAAAAAAAAAAACCAAAGCAGACTAAATCTTTGAGGCTTTATGTAATATATAGAATTGTTATTATATCATTATTAAGTATATTGTAGTATATTATCATATTAATGTATTAATTATAATAAAAGTGAGGTTTTATTTAATTTAACTTTTTAAAATTGCCTGTACTCAACAATAACTTCACCTTTGCACACACAACTTACATTGCTAAGGGTTTTTCCTTTTCAAGGTTACCCTTTATGGTCATTTTAATGAGATTGAATGCATAGCCATAGAGCTTAATCAGAAATTGATTCCTAGAACCTTAGAAACCCAGCCTGTATGTGGTCAGAGTGTGATAGGTACAGCCCAGATCTGTGACACAGGCGTTTATCCCTTCCTTCTTCCAGCTAACATAAGTATCACTTACCTTATGGTAAATTCTCCATATATCTTGTCGTTCTTGTCTGTAACTTTGTGGAGAGCCATTCTAAAGACACCTTCCCTCCTGATCTTAGACATGTCATTTGAAGCTAATGCAATGGTGTGCCAGGCTCCTGTAAGCTGTGAAGAAGGGATATTGGAGGTTTCATTGTTTCATAGATGAGGGAACAAGCCTTCAAAGTGAAAGGTGCTCTTACTCTCATCTTGCCTGGGGCATACATGATCATTTGACATGATCACTGGAAACTACTCTGGACTATTAATTAAGAGTTTTAGATCTGTGGCTCTAACCAGCTATGTGTCAATAGAAAAGACACACTATTTCAGTGCCTCACTTTGCTCATCTGGGGAAATAAAAACATCTGCTTCATGCCTAAAGAAGTTACTGTCAGGATTAAATGAGATTTCCAAAAAACCTTACTCTATTTCTTCCTTCTGAACATGATTCTCTTTCAATAATATAGGAAGTATCAGGATGGGGATTGTCTTTCTAGCAAGAACATCTAGAGTGAGTTTTCCTTTAGCAAAGACTTGAAACCTGATTGTCATCTCTGTACATCCTAGGAATTCTCTTTCTCCCTTCTCTGACTGGCTCTGAGAGTTCTCCCTAAGCTGTTACAGAATCCACAAAGTATGCAATCACAGAGACCTAAGCTTCAAAGTTACCATTTAGATCCTGCTGGCCCAATGGGTGTGAATGACAGCTCTAACTTAGGTCAAGTACTGAGTTCTATACCTTAGAGCACTTCCTTTGACCAGGACACAACTTAGCATATATGGGTTCCTTTTCAACTGGTTTCACTTGATTCAGGGAGGTAAAAATTGAAGAACAGCCTCAGAGGGTTATAAGGTTCTTGAGCTAAGGGACCTATAGAAATTATCTTGTGCATCATTTTATAGATATGGGAAATATTCAGTTGATTTAGATAGTGAGAGAAGAGAATTTGTGGCATTTCTCATACTGATTATTTTAAAAGAGGCTAGGTTGGGGGGTGGTGGATGGGCTTGCAGCAAAGTGGCTCAGTGGATTGAAAGCCAGCTGTGTGACCCTGGTTAAATCACTTATTCTCCATTGCCTAGCCCTTGCTGCTCTTCTGCCTAGGAACCAAACATTGATTCTAAAACAGAGGGTAAGAGTTTGCAAAAAGAAAGAAAGAAAAGAGATTAGGGAGGGTACTTGTACCCCTAAACCATATTCATACCTAATCTCCCTCCCCATCTCCCACATTCACCCTCCCAGCAACTTAGACTAGGAAATGTAATTAAGCATTCATCTACACTAAACATTTAAAAGGACATCTTGAATGAGAAGAAATTTCATTTGTCCCTTTTATCTTTGCACAAAAGGTATTGACCTGCATTGATAGAGGGAATCTCCTTACTTAAGAATTCCCCATATTAATGAAATCACATACCCAGGGCCTATCTCCTATACACAGCTCACTTGTATACTTTTCATTGTGTCAGACCTTCAAATGATTTCAACTCCTGAATCATTCAAAAACCTAGCTTTGAGGTAGAAGACACAAACCTGTATCCTTTCCATCTTGCCCCAAGCCGAGTACTCCCCCTCCTCTATAGACATATGTTCTGCTTTCCTTGCCCTTTATCTCCAAACCTATTTTAGACCCCCCTCTCAATCCCTCTGTGCCCACTCCCATTTATTTACATTTTGGTTGTGCTCCTTGCAGTGGCCATGCTGGACCCGGATGCCTCTGACCAGGGCCAGTCCCATGATTAGCAGCAGAAGTTTCATTTGCTTCATGTTGGTAGAGGCTGGGATTATGAGAATGGTTCTGATGAATATTCTAGGCTCACCTGCCTTTATACCCCATTCTAGGGTGGTGGTTCCTGATGATGTGGCACTTTGGGGCCTCCTTCAAACCTCCCAAAAGATACTTTGTATTCAGAATGTTATGCCAGCTATAGTCCTTGAGATAAATATCTCAAGAACCTTGACTTTGATTGTTTTCTTACTTTAAAAATTGTACATTTCTGAAATGTAAATTTCAAAGAACAATAGACATTATTATGATGAGCTAGCTTCCTGGAATAACTGATAGATCTAAAGTGAGATCAGAAAGACCAAATACTGTTTCCCCTGTTCCTGTGCCAGTCAGTTAGTTAACAAGCACTTAGTAAAAATGTAAAGTACATATATCCTCAGGAAGAGTGCCAGAGACAAGGAAGCAAAATCAACTTCTCTGGTTAACTTTTTCTTGTGAAGAGCCAATTTAATACAATAGTTATTAAGTGTCCACTTCGTGTTAGTTTTTTTCGTAGTCCATTTGCTAAAATACCAAGTTTAACAAAATATGGGCACATTTCACCGCTTTTTTGAGGCCCTGCTGACCTGGAGGTCTCAGAATGAATATATGGCCCATACGTTCCTTACACTTTTAGGTCTAGATAAGGTGTCAATTTAGGGCTACAGAATTGTTTCCTTATGCACAGTTCATAGCTTGTTACTTCATGACAAATTTAAGTGTAACATCAAAATACATAATGTCCACAACATAATTTTCATGATTCTCAGTTGTCTCTTACTTTTGGAAATTGGAAAGCACAGACAAATCTGAAAGTACTTGAAGGAACAAATTCATTTAATTATAGCATCTTACTAATTGAGAGAATGCTACTTCTGCCACACAGTCTTCCTTCCCTGTTATTGAAAACAGCGTTTCCTGAGCCAGATACAAAGCTTAGGGAAGACTTGATACTTGCCTTCATGAAGCAAGTAATCTGACCCCCAGTAATGCAAGATAAGTCTCTTAAAGGATTCTCTTGGGAAGAGTGATTAGTTTGGGAAGAACACAGCAAACATAGAGGGAAACAATTGTTAAGACACTGATGATCTGGCAATGGGTAAATTCCTATGCACTCAAAGTAAGAGAGGTATTTGGCTGCTCTCAGGTGTTAGTTACTCTCAGGTTGTATTTTATAGAATAGAGATTCCCTTTAGGCCGGTGAGTGTGAATGGGATGGAAAGAGGTCTGCTTTTATTGGGGGCAGTTCTAGAGTTGTGCAATTAACAGAAGTGTGTATGAGGGGCTAAGGGAGAATAAGAACTGAGCCAGTTCGGGTTTTGCGAAGAAGTCTGGGAGTTTGGGGCTCTAGCAATTTGTATGTGAACATGGAGCTAGAAGAGAGGTTTAAGAGAACAAGGAGAGAGAGTGCCAGGGCAAAGACACTTGATTTGTGTATTCCCACTGCTGTCCCTTTCACTCAGACTGTCATCATTTCTCTCTTGGACTATTGCACTGGTGTCCCAAGTTTCACCCATCTTAAGTGCTCCTTTCTTGACAGATCACTTGAAGCAAAATAAAAGTAAAGAAATGCAACTAGGAAAAAAGCACAAATAACAAAAAGTCACCTCATCTCTAGATAACTGTTGTTGCTTAGTTGATTTGTCTCACAGACTCTTTGTGACTGAGGTTTTCTTGACAAAGATACTAGAGTAGTTTGTCATTTCCTTCTCCAGCTAAGTTACAGATGAATAAAATGAGGCAAACAGTGACTTGCTCATGGTCAGACAGTCTAGTAATTATCTGAGGCTTAATTGGAACTTGGGTCCTCCTGACTTCAGGGCTGGGCATTCTATCCATTGTACTACTTAATTGCCTGTCTCTACTAAAAGAGAAAAAAAACCAGTTTGTGGGTAGACACTTATGCATTTAAAAAAATAACAAAAATGGGGGTATTAGATTTTTAAAAAAATACACAAGGAGATAATATTGATGTGGAATTTGGAGAAATATAAGTTCAGGCCTGAAATAATATGAACTAAACCTCAGATATTCTATAGGCAGGTTGATATATTTTGTGGGACTAAACTGCAAAATGGGAGGGCACACTAAAAGAGAAAAGGACAGTAGAAGATACAATGTAATGTGCTATATATCCTAATCAAATTAATGGTAGACAAAGAAAAAATAACTTTTGTTGTGACTCAATAAAAGGGGAATTATGGTCATGTTGTCTGACAAAGCAAAGACAAAAATGTATAAAATTGATATAAATAAGGAAAATATCCTGAAAGGAACCATAGACAGCTAACAATATTAATATTAAATTATATGCTCTAGAACTGAATTTTAAGAAAACATAGTATAAGGATATTAGAAATTAGGTCTTGTCACATTAGTTTACAGATAAGAAGTGAAGAAGTTGGCTTGAGAAAGAATTGGAGTTTCAAACAAAGCTGAGACAGTGTCAGTTTCAAGTGTAACTTTTTTTTCTGTGGCAGTTGGTCTGGCAGTTGGCAGAGTCACATTGTCTCTCTGAGGGAGTTAGCTGTTATACTCTCTCTGGGGGCTTGGAGGAGGTAACATCTCTCTCTCTCTTTTTCTCACTACCTGAGGTAGAAGGAAAGGAGGGAAAGACCTGAAGGAACTAAGTTTTCCTTTTCCAACTTGGGAAACACTAGTGACTATCTATTGCTGTTTTTATAGATTATTTTAACTCTGAGAAGACAAAAGAAAAATCTGGTATTTGGTTTGGACTATGCTTAGAGTCCTAACTTGGTTCTTCTTGAGGCTCAGCCAGCTAGCCTTTGTTATTTTTATAAGTGGGAGACTAAGTTAAGAATTATAAAGATAATAGTGTTAATTTATTGAAGAATAGTGAAAATTTGGGTTAGTCAGATCAGTAAGGATCAGTGTAGGCTGTGGACATAGGAGAAGTGGTTCCTTGCAGAGCCAGGGAGTTTTATTTGGGTGGAGTTAGAATCCCTTAGAGTTAGCAATTTCTTTTATCCTTATATTTTCAATTTTATTTTTTATAACAAGAGTCTCTTTAGTATCCTTGTGCCTTGCCCAGAAGAGAAGGTCACTTATGAGCTTCACTTCACTTATATAAACTGAAGATTCTTTGTAATCACAGCAAGCAGAGTATCAAATCAATTTATAAACAATAAATAATTCATTTCTTTATTAGTTTTACAGTCCACCTTTTATTTTTACAATAGACAGTGATGCATTACTCACATTAGACTTTAAACCTTTTTTCTCAGTTTTGTACTAACTTTACAGGGAACATTCTAGGACTGAAGAAATTGCTGCAGAAGTAGAGCTAAAAGATTTATGGCATCTTTTTTTTTTTAGGCCTGTTGTAATATTGTTTTTTTTTTAAATAATATTTTATTTGATCATTTCCAAGCATTATTCATTAGAGACAAAGATCATTTTCTTTTCCTCCCCCCCCCATAGCCGACGCGTGATTCCACTGGGTATCACATGTGTTCTTGATTCTAACCCATTGCCATGTTGTTAGTATTTGCATCAGAGTGTTCCTTTAGAGTCTCTCCTCAGACATGTCCCCTTGACCGCTGTAGTCAAGCAGTTGCTTTTCCTCAGTGCTTCCACTCCAACAGTTTGTCCTCTGCTTGTGGATAGTGTTTTTCTCCTAGATCCCTGCAGATTGTTCAGGGACATTACACTGCCACTAATGGAGAAGTCCATTACGTTCGATTATACCACAGTGTATCAGTCTCTGTGTACAATGTTCTCCTGGTTCTGCTCCTCTCTCTCTGCATCACTTCCCGGAGGTTGTTCCAGTCTCCATGGAATTCCTCCACTTTATTGTTCCTTTTTGCACAATAGTATTCCATCACCAACATATACCACAATTTGTTCAGCCATTCCCCAATTGAAGGGCATCTCCTCGTTTTCCAATTTTTGGCCACCACAGCTATGAATATTCTTGTACAAGTCTTTTTCCTTATTATCTCTTTGGGGGTACAAACCCAGCAGTGCTATGGCTGGATAAAAGGGCAGACAGTCTTTTATCACCCTTTGGGCATAGTTCCAAATTGCCCTCCAGAATATTTGGATCAGTTCACAACTCCACCAGCAATGAATTAATGTCCCTACTTTGCCACATCCCCTCCAGCATTCACTGCTTTCCTCTGCTGTCATCCTGGCCAATCTGCTAGGTGTGAGGTGATACCTCAGTGTTGTTTTGATTTTCATCTCTCTGATTATAAGAGATTTAGAACACTTTTTCATGTGCTTATCGATAGTTTTGATTTCTTTATCTGAAAACTGCCTATTCATGTCCTTTGCCCATTTATCAATTGGAGAATGGCTTGATTTTTTGTACAATTGATTTAGCTCTTTGTAAATTTGAGTAATTAAACCTTTGTCAGAGGTTTTTATGAAGATTGTTTCCCAATTTGTTGCTTTCCTTCTGATTTTAGTTATATTGGTTTTGTTTGTACAAAAGCTTTTTAATTTGATGTAGTTGAAATTATTTATTTTACATTTTGTGACTTTCTGTCTTGCTTGGTTTTAAAGTCTTTCCCTTCTCAAAGGTCTGACATGTATACTATTCTGTGTTTACCTAATTTACTTATAGTTTCCTTCTTTATTTTCATGTCAGTCACCCATTTTGAATTTATCTTGGTGTAGGGTGTGAGGTGTTGATCTATTCCTAATCTCTCCCATACTGTCTTCCAATTTTCCCATCAGTTTTTATCGAATAGTGGATTTTTGTCCCAGAAGCAGGGATCTTTGGGTTTATCATATACTATGGCATCTTTTAAAAAGGACTATGAAAGAATGTGTGTGTTTCTCAGCATTACATGAAATTTAAAAAAAAAACTGATCATGTATTAGAGCACAAAAATTGCAGACAAACATAAAAGGGCAGAAAGAATAAGTATATACTTTATGGATCCTAAAACAATAAAAATAGTAATCATTTCAGGGAGCTCAAACAAAAGTCACAGATCCCAAAGCAGACTTACCAATGAAATCCTAAATAATGAGTGGATCAATGAACAAATCATAGAAATAACTATTGTATTTAGTTGTTTTTCAGTTGTGTCTGACTCTTTGTGACTCCTAGTCTTCTGTCCACTGTGCCACCCAGATAATTAATATTATTTTTTATTATAATTATAATTATAAAATATTTTTATATTTTATATATGTCATATAAAATATAAATATATTATAAAATAATTAATATTATGTAAATGAAATTAAGATATGAAGATGAAACATCATACCAACAGTGCACTAACATTCCTGTCTTCTTATAGTCCCTTCAGTACTTGCCTTTTTCATTCTTGTCCCTCTGACAGAAACAGAATTGCTTTAATCTGCATTTCTTAAATTAATAGTTTTGAGCATTTTTTCATATGGTTGTTGTTTACTTGGAGTTCTTCCTTTGAGAACTGGCTGTTCATACCCTTTAACTAATTCTTTATCTTTTGGGCAGTGTCTGTCATTTTTTAATACTTGAATGAATTCTTTATATATCGTGAAAACTAGAACATTGACAGCAAAAAATCTCCTCCAATTTTAAACTGCATTAAATTATGTAAAATAACTTCAATTTTATGAATCAAAACTGCCATTTATCTGGTATGGTTTTCTCTGTCCCTTGTTTTGTCATGAATTCTTTCCTTATCTGTAATTACAAAAGGTATTTTATTTTTTGAGCCTTTAAATTTTACAGTGTAAACTTTATTCGTGTATCTCTGTGGTATTTATTGTATAAAATGTGAGATTTTGTCCTGAACCAATTTTTTACTAGTGTGTTTTTCAGTTTTCTCAGTAGTTTTTGTCAAAGTGAGTCTTTATCCTAGAGGGTGAGGTCCTTGGGTTTATTGAACACTGGGCCAGTATGTTCTTTTGTTTCTGCATATTGTTTACCGTATTGTTCCACCTATTTAAGTTTTTATTTTGTACTCCATATCAGTTTTGATTATTACTGCTTTGTAGTATAGCTTGAGATCTGATACTGTTAGACCCTATTTCCTCTCACATTTTCCCCCTTTTGAGATTCTTGATATTTTGCTCCTCTAGAAGAATTTTGTTATTTTATTAGTGTGCCAAAGCAATCCTTTGTTAATTTGACTGGTTTTTGCACTGAATAAGTAATTCAATTTATGTCATATTTTCACTTTTTAATATTGGTAGGGTACAACAACAAGCAATTAATATTTATATACTTATTTAGGTCTGACATTTCTATAAAACAGTGTTTTGTAGTTGTTTTATAGTTGGATATTTAAAGTTCTTATCTATGTAGGTGGCTTCCTAAGTAATGCCTACATTCTGTAGTTGTTTTGAATGAATTTGCTTCTATCTATTCTTGGCAGATTTTATTGGTAATATGTAGAAAGGCTGATGCTTTATGTGGGATTATTTCATACCCTACTACTTTGCTGAATTTGCAGTTAATTTTTAGTAGACTTGAAGATTTTCTGAGTAAAGCATTATATATCTGCAAAAAGTTATAATTTTGCTTCCTCTTTTTGTGCTTTTACGCCTTCATTTTCTTTTCATTGACTCATTCTATAGCTAGCATTTCTAGTACTATGTAAAATCATAGAGTGGATAATGAACACATATTTTTTACCCTTGATCTTATTGAAAAGGTCTTGATAGCTATTATTAGATTTATATTTAAACAGATATTTGCTATATTGAAAAAAGGTCCATTTATTAATATTTTTTTATTTTTTAAAGATCAAAATGAGGTTCTGTTTTTTAAAAAATATTTTTCTGTTTCTATTTGTATAATCATGTGATTTTTATTGTTTTTTTGGTTATTAGTATGATCTATTTTCCCAAAATTAAACTAATCATGGCACAAATCCTATTTGGTTATTATTATACATAATCTTTTTGATGTGTCACCTCTTGACTAATATTTTATTTAATGTTTTGGCATTATTATTCATTTAGAACATTGGTTTATACTTTTACTTTTCTGTTTTATTTTTCTCTTTTTAGGGCAAAACCAGATTTATATCATAGAAAGAATTTGTAGGGTTTCCCTTTATTATTATAAAGAGTTTATACAATATTGGAATTAATTTATCTTTGGATGTTTGTTATAATTCACTTGTAAATCCATCTGGTTCAGGGATTTTTTGTGAAGAGAGTTCATTTGTGACTTCTTTCAATTCTTTTTCTGAGATTGGACTATTTAAATTATTCTTTTCTTCTGTTAACCTGGGTATTTTTTAATATATATGCAACAACAACCTCAAGCATTTATTAAGTCCCAACTATGTGCCAGGCATTGAAACTACGAATATGAAAAAAAAAAGCAAACGATAGCTCCTGATTTCAAAGAGCTCACACATTTAAATCATCAGTTTTGCTGGAATAGAATTAGGCAAATTTTTTTTCTAGTAATTTCTTTTATTTTTCTTCATCTGTTGCGGTTTCTCCTTTTTCATTTTTGATCTTGGAGATTTAATTTTCTTCTCCCTTTTTAATCCAATTAATTAATTTGTTTTTATTTCCTTATCTCATCCTCCTACCCACCCTACCTCATCCAGAAACCGAACAGCTTTTAGGTTTATGCATTAGTTAAATTAAAAAAAAATATGTCTGATTTGCTAATCTTTTTAGAAACCTCATAAACTACTGAATTCCTTTTTGCTAATCTCTTCTCCTCAAGAAACATCCTTGAAACCCTCAAACTTGGAGGCAAATCTGGGAAATTAGTTTTCTTGCTAAATCCTCTATTGTCTCTTCTCAATGATAGTCAGTGGTTTTATGTGAAAAGACTATGGAAAGCAAACAAAAGAACAAATCCTACAGCTGGAGATCTTGGGTTTTCAACAACCCTACCTTTGTTCCAGCTATCCTATCCTAACACAAAAAATCCTCTGTCATCCTTGAACTGAGAGTAGGACACAAGTACTCTAGTGTGAGGGTTTCTTTGGCAAATATTTATCTTTACTCTCATCAGGTTTGGATTATGCATAGTGATTCAGGAGAAGAGCAATAATTAGATTTAACCATGGCTGGTCCCACTCCCCAACATAAACACACAAATGGGAAGCAGGCCAAGTCAATCAGGAAAGAAATCATTGTGAAATTGAAATTATGTCCATGTGTCTCTTCTTCCTCTGGCCCTTTAATTTTCGTGAATGGTTTATGGGGTGTTCAGGGAGAACTAACAAGTCTGGTATGAGGACTTTTCAGGACTGCTCATCTATCTTTGATGGCTACTTATCACTCACCTCTCATTTGAGGCCCCAAGAAGCTGTATGTAAAACAGCCACACACTGATAAAACTGTCTAGGCAGATTTGCTAACCAGATTGAAGGAAACCGAAAACTTGCAACCCATAGGTGAGTTGGGGTGGAAGTTTACCTAAAACACATCAAGATTTCTTCTAGCAAAATTGGTGGATGAGGACAATTTGTTTCAATGACCATGAAAGTGGCTGAAGCAGGTACCATGGAGTGCTTAGAAATTAGTCAGATATTAAAAATTAAAAAATACCAATGCATCCTGGGATATCCTGACGTTTGTCTTGCCAGTGGATTTTGAGGACTCTGGAGGAAACATTGAGGTTGACTGGGCAAATCTGCTTCACATATCTAATTCATAAGCAAGTCTCACCCATCTTCTGCTATTTTACTCCAGTTTCATGATGTCATTGGTTCTCTTCAAAAGCAAAGCATGAATGAACAATTTTTGGGATGGTTTGAGGGGAAATCCTAATTTAGGAGGGAAAAGGGTTAAAAACTAAAGCATTCAGAGGAGGACAATTCAGATTGTGAAAGTCCTTGAGATTATGGTATATGGGATAGGTTGAAGGAACTGTTATGTTTAATATGGAGAAAAAAGACTAAGGGAGGGACATCATAGCTGTCTTCAAGTCTTTAAAGGATCATGACTTGGAGGAGGGACTTGTTTAGTTTAACCCCAGAGGACAAAACTAGGAGGAGCAAAGGATGAACATTTCAAAGAATCAAATTTAGGACGTATATCAGGGAGAATATACTAACAAGCTGCACAAACGAGGAATGGACTGTTTGGGAGAGAGTAGTCCATCCTCATTGGAACATTCAAAGCAAAGGTGGATGGCCACTTGTTGCCTGTGTTGAATGAAAGAACATGTTTTTTTTTTTTCAGGAATGAATTTAGTTAGAAACCTACTGAAGGAACTTCCAGCTCAGAAAGTCTGTGCTTTTGTGATTCTATGTGGTGTCAAAGGATTAAAGCTTTGAGATGGCAAGGGTAAACTGGAAATCTTCTAATCCTCCCTCTTTTTTGAGGCTCCAAAAAACTAAAGCATCAGAGAGATAAGTGATTTGCTCTGCCTCACAGAAGTTGCAGAACTGGGATATAAAATCAAGTGCTGTTAGAATAAATGCATATCTCCTCCAATATATTACATTGTTCATATACAAGTGGGTACTTTCTAGTAGTGTAGTTCACTTACAGCTGCCATGAGCAATCTCTACATCTAGCCTCAGAAATCAGTCATTAGTTGCAGCATACACCTTGATTGTGATTCTGAATAATTCCTTCTAGCTACTATTATGAATTTTACAGTTTTTACATATTTATTCTATGAAGTGTACCACTGGATTATTATTATTATTATTATTATTTTGTTAGTAATAACAACTAGCATTTATATAATACTTTAAGATTTTCAAATTACTTTATAAACATTATCTTATTATTTCCTCAAACAACCCCCAAATGTAGTTGCTATTATTATCCCCATTTTGTAGCTGAGAAAACTAAAAGGAAAAGGTTAAATGACCTGCCCAGGTCCATAGATGTGTCTGAGGCTGGATTTGAACTCAGTTCTTCATGGATTCTGGTATCCAGCACTCTATCGATGGTACCACCTCTCTGTCTCCAATTCCACCATTTCACTTCCCATATGATGATAAGTGAATCACTTAAAATTTCTGGACCTTATATTCCTCATCTGTAAAATAATGGAGTGTGAAGAAACATGGCTTTTGAGGTCATCTTTCCACGCACAAAACACACACACACACACACACACACACACACACACACAAGTAAGAAATAGTATGCTTTAATTTGAATTCAGACTCCATCAATTCTTTCTCTGGAGACAAAACTTTTTTGTCTTTTGTCTGGCTTTCATTAACAGATCTTACTCTCAAGGAGCTCACAATATCATGGTGGAGATAGCACAAAAACAAGTTACATATAAACAAGCTATATCCAGCCTAAATTTTAAATAATCATTAGAGAAAAGACAGCAGAATCATGGGGAAAGGCCTCTGTAGAAGGTGGAAGCTGTTTTTCTAAAATGGTGAACTAGACAGTTATGTGCATACCGTATGTACTCAGAAAAAGAATATAGATTTTTTTTTGGTAGAAGCTAATGCCCATCAGACTGGACTCAGAAAATGGTGATGGGATTAGGGATAAGAGCCATTCAAATCCAGAAACACCTCATCTTTCCCTCACTAATTAATAACATTGCAGAAAACAAAAGAAATGATAGGAAAGCAATCCTCAAAAAGATAATGTTTTGGGGAAAATTAGTAGAGGATTGCACTGTACAGAATACACACTTCTCTTAATCATTGCTTGTACATTCTGTTTCCTCCCAAAGTTTCCCAAATGGAATTAAAACATCAGTTATAGATGAGAAATCATTTATTTGGGTTTTGCAGGAAAGGTCTATTTGAGTGCATTTTCTTTGGTAAAAAGTAAGGGCAAAGAGGATAGAAGGCTCTAGAAGGCTTGAGAAGAGGCTGGAAATTCAACAGAACTTTGATTATCTGAGTTGTTGATCATTTTAGGGAAGCAAGTGGGCATCCCAGCAAGACATGGAGCTTTTGTCCTGGAAGACTGGGTTGGATAGTGAGAGTGAAGTCATTTTACCCTGTAGTCACAAAATAATTCAGGAAGAGGGAATGGAAGGGGCTTGGAAACCAGATGAGAAATTCAAATGTTGGAGGTAAGTCCAGCAGAAGGCCCTTAGGGAGAGATAGAGAATGGAGAATTCAGAAAATATTGTTAGGAGAAATGAGAAGCTAAATGAGGATAGAGCCATAGTAAGGCTAAAACAGTGAAGTAAAATATTAGAAGATAGATAAATACACATTCCTCCAGGTAAAGAAATAGGGAAACACTTTAAGGGAGAAAAGATTTGGTAAAAGATATGAATGGATTACCAAACCTCTTTTCCTAGCCCTAATTAAATGTCCATTACTGCCCCCCTCTTTTCTTTAATCTCTAGCTCTGATCCTCCTTAATAATCTCACCATAGTCTTTATCCCTGAATCTTCAATTTTGGAAAGGAGGGAAAGAAGTAAAGAGGAAAAGAAAACCTAAGAAGAAAGAAGAAAAGAGTAAGAAGCGATAGTTTACATGAAGAGAAGAGAAATAAATTTACTCTGAGGAAAAAGGAACATCAATCATCCCTGTTTTCTTTCTGTAAATGCTTGCTTTGGAGAAATATTTCAAGATGAATAGATGAAATAGCTTGAGCATTGCTGGGGATTTATAGTACCCCCATCTTAGTAGAGTCTCCTCACAATGATTCACATTGATTCCACATTTACACAGCTGGATTCCAAGACAACCAAATCTGTGGTTTTCTTGGCAAAACTCCTAAGAGATATGATGATTCCCCCTCTACAATAAATAGCTTCAGGTTTAACTATCAGATCTGCAGACCTGTGTTGGTTCCCCTTTTGTTCATGTTTCTTGCATGGATCATGGAATCAAAGCAGAGTACCAAATGAATCTCTTTGTTTTTCATCCCATTCTTTCTTCACACAAATTATTTGTTTTTATGTTTCAATATGCATTACAGCTATGTAGATATGGCACTGGGCCTCAAGTCAGGAAGACCTCAATTCAAATCTGACTTCAGGCATTTACTAGTTGTCTGATCTTGGGCAAGGCACTTAACCTGGATCCCTCAGTTTCTTCATTTGTAAAATGAGCAGGAGAAGGAATGAAAAACCACTCTAGAATCTTTGCCAAGTAAACCCCAAATGGGGTCTTGAAGAGTAGGGCATGACTGAACAACAATAAAAATGCCCCTTGTAGACTGAAAGAGCCATGAGAGAAAGATCATTTTTTAATCTCTCAGTGCTTTGCAATGTACTTATATCTAGCACAAACAATTCATAATTATGGAACATACAAATAAATAAATGAAAGAATTTTTCTTGGGTCAGAAAGGTCCCTGTTAGCCTGTTTTTCTCTTTCTTTCTGTGGGGAAGGGGTTTCATGAAGGAACACATGGAACATGGGAGGCTCAAAAGTTAACCAAAGGCTAGTTAGTTTGTTATCTTGGTTAAATGCTTTTTTCTGATCTCAAATACTACAAATTCTGCCCCTACATTCCTTTGGACACTTTGGGATCTACTTTCCTTCTTTCCTGCATTGTTCATCCCTTTTCATATAATGGGGAAGGGGAGGAGTATTGGGGAAGGGAAATAGAATAACTACAGGCATACCTCATTTTATTGTGCTTTGCTTTATTGCACTTTGCAGATATTGCAGTGTTGTGAGAGAGCTTGATATTACCTTGGGTCAGGAAGGATGCTCCCTCAATGAATTGAAAGGCTCTGATGATTATCTTTAAAAATTGAGAAATTTATTAAGTTGAATGGCCAGGAGGCAGGTACAGGGAAAAGTTTGCCTCCAGGATTTTTGTATCTTACAGGGACAGAGACTAAATGACCAGAAATGGAAGTGGAGGAGTGATATACAGGTGTGAGGTAAAAAGCACAGATGTCTCTCATCACAAAGGAAGGTAAATTACCTATCTCAGGGAATGAATCAATGTCTAAGATGCAAAAGGAAAGTACATACAAACAGAACATACATATCAGTGTTGCAAAGGACGTGTATCTCTCAGAGACATTTAGTTCTTGTTCTTTTAGTTGCTTTCAGATGGGCTTCCTTCGGCCAGCACTGCAGGGATACAAAAATTGGTAATTCCTCACATACTCTTTGAACTGCGATTCCTCTAGAGACTTAGGGTGGCCAGGGAAGCCCTGCACCTCTATATCAGCATTTAAAAAACAACAACAAATTGAAGACTTCTGACAACCCTGCATCAAGCAAGGCTATAGGTGCCATTTTTCCAACAATATGTGTTTACATTGTGTTTTTGCATCACATTTTGGTAATTCACATAATATTTCTAACTTTTTCATTATTATTTTGTCTGTTACAGTGATATTTGATCTTACTATTATGATTGCTTTGGGGTACCACAAATCATGCCCATATAAAATGGTGAACTTAATAAATGTGAATATTCTGCTGTTCTAATGACCAACCATTCCCCATCTCTGTCTTTCTTTCTCTCTCTTTCCCTCCCTTGGGCTTTCCTATTCTTAGAAAAAACAATATTAAAGAACATTACATAAACTTAGTTGATAAAGCAGCAGCAGATTTTGAAAAGACTGATAATTTTGAAAGAAGTTCTACTGTGGGTGAAATGCTATCAAACAGCACCACATGCAACAGAGAATCTTTTGGGAAAGGAAGAGTCAATTGATGCAGCAAACTTCATTGCTCTCCTATTTTAAGAAATTGGCCCATCACTACAGTTTTCAGCAACAATGACCCTAATCAGCCAGCAGCCAATATCATCAAAGCAAGACTCTCCAGATTATGATTTATGGGAGGCTAGGATGATGGTTAGCATTTTTAAGCAATAAAGAATTTTAAAAATTAAGGTATGTATACTGGTTTTTAGGCATACCATTTGTGAAGATTGTATTTGGCTCTCCCATGATTGGAACAATGAAGGTGCTTAGCTCTTCCTTGATTGTGAAGATTGAATTGTAATCCCCTGCCTATTTTTGGATTTTAATACCCAAAGTGTAAAGCACAGAACTTAAAGTTGAGTATGGAGATCTACCCATTTTGGATTTTAACCACAAAAAGGTGTGAACACCCATTTCATACATTGAGTGGGAGGTCTATGACCAATGTGTGAAAGAGTGGACAGTCCTGAAGTGGAACATCAGCTGTGATTGGTAGACATAAAATTTAGAGGAAGTGTCACAAGAGAAAAAGGTGTTTAAAAGTGGAAACAGAGACACACAGAGGACAGACACTTGGACTTGGAGAGAGAAACTCAGAGTTGGAGTGAAGAGGAACACTTGGCCATGGAACTCGACCCTGGAGGAACTTGTGTGGGGGACCTCAGACTGCTTTCCTTTTAGATGGTCACCATGGTCAGTGTAAAGACTGACTTCCTTGGCCTTTCTGGAAAGGCCCATCATCTTGAGACTTCTTTCCCCTGGCTGGGGTCTTAGAATTTCTACCAGGCTCAGAGGAAGTCAGAACACTCTCTGTCTCTCTGTCTCTGTCTCTGTCTCTGTCTCTCTGTCTCTCTGTCTGTCTGTCTGTCTGTCTGTCTGTCTGTCTGTCTGTCTGTCTCTCTCTCTCTCTCTCTCTGTATGTCTGTACCTTAGAGTGCTAACACCAAGGTTACTTTCCCCTTGTAGCTAAATACAGTCACTATGAGATAGATATCATCCTTCAGGTGTGAAATATGGTAAACAGATTTCCCCAAGTTTGTGAAAAAAATCAGAGGGTTAAGGAGAGAATTTATTATAGTATTGGAATAAGGGAAAAGATTAAATGAAATATTTCTAGTTGAATGTCTGTAAAATGTCTAATCTCTCTAGAAAACACCCCTTTATCACTTCTGCCAAACTACTCTTTTGTTCACAAACCCTGCTCAAAGTACCTCTCATTTTCATTCCTCTCCAGCTATGAATCATAGAATGTTATTAGGAGAAGGGATCTTGGAGGTTATTCATTTATTTATTTATTTATTTATTTAAAACTTTAAACATTATTTTATTTGGTCTTTTCCAAACATTATTCACTGGAAACAAAGATCATTTTCTTTTCCTCCCCTCCCCCTCTCCCACCACCTTTCCCTCTCCTATAGCTGACACACGATTCCACTGGTTATCACATGTGTTCTTGACTCGAACCCATTTCCCTGTTGTTGGTATTAGCATTAGAGTGTTCATTTAGAGTCTCTCCTCAGTCATATCCCCTCAACCCGTGTAGTCAAGCAGTTGCTTTTCATAGGTGTTTTTATTCCCACAGTTTATCCTCTGCTTGTGGATAGTATTTTTTAGATCCCTGCAGATTGTTCAGGGACATTGCATTGGCACTAATGGAGAAGTCCATCACCTTCGATTGTACCACAATGTATCAGTCTCTGTGTACAATGTTTTCCTGGTTCTGCTCCTTTCGCTCTACATCACTTCCTGGAGGTTGTTCCAGTCTCCATGGAATTCCTCTACTTTATTATTCCTTTTAGCACAATAGTATTCCATCACCAACATATACCACAATTTGTTCAGCCATTCTCCAATTGAAGGGCAATACCTCATTTTCCAATTTTTGGCCACCACAAAGAGCGCAGCTATGAATATTCTTGTACAAATCTTTTTCCTTATTATCTCTTTGGGGTACAAACCCAGCAGTGCTATGGCTGGATCAAAGGGCAGACAGTCTTTTATTGCCCTTTGGGCATAGTTCCAAATTGCCCTCCACAATGGCTGGATCAATTCACAACTCCACCAGCAATGAATTAGTGTCCCTACTTTTCCGCATCCCCTCCAGCATTCATTACTTTCCATAGCTGTCATGTTAGCTAATCTGCTAGGTGTGAGGTGATACCTCAGAGTTGTTTTGATTTGTATCTCTCTGATTATAAGGAATGTAAAGCACTTTTTCATGTGCTTATTAATAGTTTTTGATTTCTTTGGCTGAGAACTGCCTGTTCATGTCCCTTGCCCATTTATCAATTGGAGAATGGCTTGATTTTTTGAACAATTGATTTAGTTCTTTGTAAATTTGAGTAATTAAACCTTTGTCAGAGGTTTTTATGAAGATTGTTTCTCAATTTGTTGCTACCCTTCTGATTTTGGTTACATTGGCTTTGTTTGTACAAAAACTTTTTAATTTGATGTATTCCAAATTATTTATTTTGCATTTTGTAACTCTTTCTAATTCTTGCTTGGTTTTGAAGTCTTTCCCTTCCCAAAAGTCTGATATGTATACTATTCTGTGTTCGCCTAATTTTCTTATAGTTTCCTTCTTTATGTTCAAGTCATTCACCCATTTTGAATTTATCTTGGTGTAGGGTGTGAGGTGTTGATCTAAACCTAATCTTTCCCACACTGTCCTCCAATTTTCCCAGCAGTTTTTATGAAATAGTGGATTTTTGTCCCAAAAGCTGGGATCTTTGGGTTTGGCATAGACTGTCTTGCTGAGGTCACTTGCCCCCAGTCTATTCCACTGATCTTCCTTTCTGTCTCTTAGCCAGTACCAAATTGTTTTGATGACCACTGCTTTATAATATAGTCTGAGATCTGGGACTGCAAGACCCCCTTCCTTTGTATTTTTTTCATTATTTCCCTGGATATCCTTGATCTTTTGTTCTTCCAAATGAACTTTGTATGGTTTTTTTTAAATCAGTAAAAAATTTTTTTGGAAGTTCCATGGGTATGGCACTAAATAGATAGATGAGTTTGGGTAGGATGGTCATTTTTATTATATTGGCTCTTCCTACCCATGAGCAGTTAATGTTCTTCCAATTCTTCAAGTCTAGTTTTAGTTGTGTGGAAAGTGTTTTGTAGTTGTGTTCATATAGTTCCTGTGTTTGTCTCAGGAGATAGATTCCTAAGTATTTTATTTTGTCTAAGGTAATTTTGAATGGGATTTCTCTTTCTAGTTCTTGCTGCTGAGCTGTGTTGGAATTATATAGAAATGCTGATGACTTATGTGGGTTTATTTTGTATCCTGCAACTTTGCTAAAGTTGTTGATTATGTCAATTAGCCTTTTGGTTGAATCTCTAGGATTCTTTAAGTAGACCATCATGTCATCCACAAAGAGTGATAACTTGGTCTCCTCCTTGCCTATTTTGATGCCTTCAATTTCTTTTTCTTCTCTAATTGCTACTGCTAGTGTTTCTAGTACAATGTCAAATAGTAGAGGTGATAATGGGCATTCTTGTTTCACTCCTGATCTTATTGGGAATGCATCTAGTTTATCCCCATTGCAGATGATATTAGTTGATGGTTTTAGATATATACTGTTTATTATTTTTAGGAACGACCCTTCTATTCCTATGGTTTCTAGTGTTTTTAGTAGGAATGGGTGTTGTATTTTATCAAAGGCTTTTTCTGCATCTATTGAGATAATCGTGTGGTTCTTGTTGGTTTGCTTGTTGATGTGGTCAATTATGTGGATAGTTTTCCTAATATTGAACCAGCCCTGCATCCGTGGTATAAATCCTACTTGATCATGGTGGATGACCCTTCTGATCACTTGGAGTCTTTTTGCTAGTATCCTATTTAAGATTTTTGCATCTATATTCATTAGGGAGATTGGTCTATAATTTTCTTTCTCTGTTTTTGGCTGGCCTGCCTGGCTTTGGAATTAGTACCATGTTTGTGTCATAAAAGGAGTTTGGTAGAACTCCCTCTTTGCTTATTATGTCAAATAGTTTGTATAGTATTGGAGTTAGCTGTTCTTTGAATGTTTGATAGAATTCACTGGTGAATCCGTCAGGCCCTGGGGATTTTTTCTTAGGAAGTTCTTTGATGGTCTGTTGGATTTCTTTTTCTGATATGGGATTATTTAAGAAATCTATTTCTTCTTCTGTTAGTCTAGGCAATTTATATTTTTGTAGATATTCATCCATATCACCTAGGTTGGTATATTTATTGCCATATAGTTTGGCAAAGTAGTTATTAATGATTGCCTTAATTTCCTCTTCATTGGAGGTGAGATCCCCCTTTTCATCCTTGATGCTATTAATTTGCCTTTCTTCTTTCCTTTTTTTAATTAGATTGACCAGTACTTTGTCTATTTTGTCTGTTTTTTCAAAGTACCAGCTTCTAGTCTTGTTTATTAGCTCAATAGTTCTCTTGCTTTCGATTTTATTAATTTCTCCCTTAAGTTTTAGGTTCTCTAGTTTGGTTTTCTTCTGGGGTTTTTTAATTTGTTCACTTTCAAGTTTTTTGATTTGCATTTCCAATTCATTGATCTCTGTCCTCCCTAATTTGTTAATATATGCACTCAGGGATATGAATTTTCCTCTAAGTACTGCCTTGGCTGCATCCCATAAGGTTTGAAAGGATGTTTTGCCGTTGTCATTTTCTTCAATGAAATTATTAATTGTTTCTATGATTTCTTCTCTAACTATCCTATTTTAGAATATCATATTATTTAATTTCCAATTAATTTTTGATTTGGCTCTCCATGTACCCTTACCAATCAATATTTTTATTGCCTTGTGATCTGAAAAGGCTGCATTTATTATTTCTGCTTTTCTGCATTTAAGTCCCATGTTTCTGTGTCCTAGTGTATGATCTATTTTTGTGAATGTGCCATGTGGTGCTGAAAAGAAGGTGTATTCCTTTTTGTCCCTATTTATTTTTCTCCATATGTCTATTAACTCTAATTTTTCTAAGATTTCATTCACCTCTTTTACTTCTTTCTTGTTTATTTTTTGGTTTGATTCATCTAAATTTGATAGTGGTTGGTTCAAGTCTCCCAGTAATATGGTTTTACTGTCTATTTCCTCCTTCAATTATCCTAGTTTCTCTATTAAAAATTTGGATGCTATACCATTTGGTGCATACATGTTGATTAGTGATATTTCCTCATTTTCTATACTTCCTTTTAACAGAATATGTTTACCTTCCCTATCCCTTTTGATCAGGTCTATTTTTGCTTTGGCTTTGTCAGATATCATGATTGCAACTCCTGCCTTCTTTGTATCAGTTGAGGCCCAAAAGGTCTTACTCCAACCTTTAATTCTAACCTTGTGAGTGTCAACCCACCTCATATGTGTTTCTTGAAGACAACAAATGGTAGGGTTTTGGGTTCTAATCCAATCTACTATTTGTCTACATTTTATGGGTGAGTTCATCCCATTCATGTTCAAAGTTATGATTGTCATTTGTGGATTTGCTGGCATTTTGATATCTTCCCCTAGTTCTGACCTTTCTTCTTTAGCTATCTCCTTTTGAACCAGTGATTTACTTTAGGTCAGTCCCCCTAGTCCCCTCCCTTGAGATGCTTCCCTTTCTAGTCCCTCCTTTTTTGTGCTCCCTTCCCCTCCCCTCTCTCCTTCCCTCCCTTTTTATACTCCCTCCCCCCTCCCCGTCCTTAATTTTCCTTTCTTTCTTGCTCTAATGGATAAGATAGAATTCAGGATCCCACTGAATCTACATGTTCTTCCCTCTCAGATTTGATTTCACTGAGAGTAAGGTTTAAGTAATTCCACTTCATGCTCTCTTCCCCTCCTTCTCATATGAGAGTTCTTCCCCTCCCCTTCCCATGTGTATCTTTATATGGGAAAGATTATTCTATTAAGTACCCTCCTATTTCTTGAAGTAAGTCTTAGTGTTATCGATGGTTCCCCCTCCCTCTTTTCCTTTCTTTTCCCCCACTTTCCCCAAATATTCTTAATGCTCCAATCTTTCCCTATGCATGTTTTTTCTAACTACTCTTATGATGCATACAATTTTTGAGAGTTACACAATACATTATCCCCACATATTAATATATATAATTTGATGTAAATGTAGTCCTTATAGAAGAGAATTTGACTTAAAGAAAAAGATAAGATTTATCTCCTTTTCCCTTTCTTTCATATTTAAGTTTTCATGTTTCTCTTGCTTTCTGTGCTTGAATATCACATTTTCCACTAAGTTCTGGTCTTTCCTTAGCAAATGCTTGGAAATCTTCTATTTTGTTGAATGCCCATACTTTCCTCTGGAAGTATATAGTCAGTTTTGCTGGGTAGTTGATTCCTGGTTGGAGACCCAGCTCTCTTGCCTTTCTAAATATCGTGTTCCATGCTTTGTGGTCTCTTAGTTTGTTAGCTGCTAAGTCATGTGTGATCCTTATGGGAGCCCCCTTATATCGGAAGCTCCTCTTCTTGGCTTCTTGTAGGATTTTCTCCTTTTCTTGGAAGCTCTTGAATTTGGCAATTACATTCCTAGTGGTTGTCTTTTGGGGATTTAGTATAGAGGGTGTTCTATGAACACTTTCTATTTCTATTTTTCTCCCTTGCTCCAGAACATGGGGGCAATTTTCTTTTATAATCTCCTGTAGAATAACATTCGGTCTATTGTTTATCTCTGGTTTTTCTGGGAGACCGATAATTCGGAGGTTGTCTCTTCTCCCTCTGTTTTCCAAATCTGTGACCTTTTCAGTGAGATATTTTATGTTTTCTTCTAATTCATTAATTTTTTGGGTTCGCTTTATTGATTCTTGCTGTTTTATGATCTCACTTTCTTCGAGTTGCTTAATTCTGGTCGTTAGGGACTGGTTTTGCTTTTCAGATTTGTCTGCCCTTCTATTGGATGCTTTGAGCTTTTTTTCCAATTGAGCAGTCTTATCTGTCAGACTGCTGATCTCTTTCTCCCATTTTTCTTTCCAGGTTTCCATCTTTTGGATAAGTTCCAGTTTGAGATCTTCCAGAGCTTGTTGATAGTTTCCATTTTGGGAGGCATGTTCTGATTTTTTTTGGATTTCCTCTTCATTCTTCTCTTTTCCTTGGGTACTTCCACCATAAAAGTTTTCAATAGTCACCTTTTCCCCTTTCTTCCTGGAGTCTTGATTTTGGGCCATGTGAGCCATCCCTTTGGTGGTTTTATTCCCCTTTCCTTTTTGGTCTGGGGTCTGGGTGATATGGGCGGGTTTTCTGTGAATTTAGGTTGCCTCAGACTAGTTCTTCCCAGCCTCCGAGGTTTCTTAGAGCGCTGGGGCCCTGATCACAGCCACACTGCCCAGGTGTTCAGCTCTGCCCAGATAATCAGCACGTGGTCCGCCCCTGGTGTTTAGCTCTGCCCAGATGCTCAGCGCAACTGCCCAGAGTACAGCTCCGCAGACCCCCTATGCTCAGCGCCGGGTTCTCCCGTGAAACCGCCCTGAGACTTTTTTCCTGGCAGTCCCCAGATCCCAAGGACCCTGGAGTGTCCCCCCCCCCCCCAGACAGAGATGTTCCGCACTCACTAGCTGTCCCAGTGAGTGTTCTGGTGTTCACTCTGGTTTTGTGGGGGAGGTGGGGTAGGGAAGGTTGGCTTAGTTCACGTTTCTGTGCAAGCTTTTCCTCTTTATTATAGTGTGGAAATGTTCAAACCCCACATACCTTTGCCTCTGTGATGTACTGGGGAGTACTGGGGAGTCCTTCTGTTCCTCCAAAGGTGATTTTTATGCTCCTTTGATGTAGTCTATTTCGTTCGGTGCTGGGGAGAGGAAGCGTGTGGCATCTAGATTGCAGCCATGATTACCCGGAAGTTGGAGGTTATTTATTTTTAACCACCATTTTTTACAGATGGAAAAACTAAGAACCAGAGAATGAGACTTGTGAAAGGTCACATCTCTTCATTCCAATTGAAAACCAAAGAAAAAATTTTATATTTGTTCCTGGAGACAATAGGGAGCTAGTGGAATTTATTGAAGTTGGGAGATGATATGGTCAGATCTATATTTTTGGAAGATTTACTTGACAGATGAATGGTAGATGAACTAGAACGGAGAAAGACTTGAAGCAGGGAGAGCAATTATTAGACTTGTCATTGGTGAGGTGTGATGTAAGGAGGACCTAGACTGGGGCAGAAGCAATATCAGGGGAAAGAAGAGTTTTAAAAGGTAGAAACAATAGGACTTGTCCATGGATTAAATATGGGCATGTGTGAGACTGGGGAGATGAGGAAGACAACTAGGTGGGAAGCCTGGCTAATGGGGGAAGATAGAGGTACCCTTGATAATAATAAAGAAGAAAGAGTTTTGAAGGAAAATATAGTAAGTTCAGTCTTGACATAGATTCTAAGGTGTCTATTGGACATCCAGTTTAAGATGCCTAAAAGGAAGTTAAAGATCCAAGACTGAAGGTCAGAAGAGATGTTAGGGCTGGATGAATACTTATGAGAACCATTAGCACAGAAATGATAATTAAATCCATTGGACCCAATAAGATCACCACATGAAATAACATAGATGGAGTAGAGAAGACCTAAGTTAGAACACTGGGTGACCCCAACTGTTAGTGGATATGAAGTGGATGAAGATTCCCCAAAAGAAGCACAGAAATTGCCAGAAAAATAGGAGTTCCAGGAGAGAGTAATGTCAGGAAAAGGACAGAGAAGAGTATCAAGAAAAAAGGGTGATCAGTGAAAGGTCAAGAAGGATAAGTATTAGGAGAAGATGTTTAGATATGGCAATAAAGATACTGGTAATATTTTTGGAAAGAGCAGTCTTAGTTGAATGATAAGTTTAGTGGTTATAAGTTAAGAAATATAAGTTTACAAAGAATTAAAAAAGAGTGTGAGAGAAAAGGAAGTAGGGGCATCCATTATATACATTTTTCTCAAGAAGCTTATTCACCAAAGGGAGGAAATATCTTAGCTGGTGGGTTTTGTTTTTTGGGAAGTTGACAAGGGAGACATGGGCATGTTTATAGGTGGTAAAGAAGCAGTCAGTAGAGAGGGAATAACTGAATTTTAGTGAGAAATAGGGACCATAAAGGGAGAAATCTGCTGGAGAAGATGGGATGGAGTGGGATCATTTGTGTATATGAATGAATTTGCAACAATTTGGCCACTTTTTTGATGAGATGAGAATTAAGGAGAAGATGGTAGCAAAAGACATTTGAGTAATGTGACATGAGGAACAGGGGAAAAGAGGAAGTTCTTTAAGAATGGCCTCATTATTTTCACTGAATATGAAGCAAGTTAAGTGAGGTGGGTAGTGGTGAGGGGATCCATGGGAGACTTGAGGAAAGATCAAAAGATTTAGAAAAGCCTCAGTGGTGAGTGGGATAGTGAATTCTTTAGGGAGGTATATAATAATTGCTTTGCCATAGTTAGGGCACAGTTCAGATTATGTAACAAAAATTCCATAAAATAGCATAGAACAGATCCATGTGGTTCTGACAGTCATTATATTGCCCTTATGCTAAAAGTTAGCTAATTATTATAACAGAGTGTGTCTAATTAAATCATTGCCTTCTAAGGAGGGAGGAGGGAATAGGGATGAAATAATAGTGAACAGAGAGAATAGTGACCCTCATCTAATACTGTGAGAAGAGTTAGTCAGAGCCTGGGAGAATTCAACATGGGTCTCTTCCAGAAGGGAAGAGATAATAGAAAAGATCAAGTACTGACTGATCAACTTTATGCTCTGAAGATTATAGTAAAAAGATAATCGGTCTCCCAATTATGGGCAAGGGAGGCCATGTCTTTATATTACTGAATTCTTTGTTACTATCACCTTCTTAAGTTCCTGCATCCTGGAAAGATCCCTTGGAACCTGTTTTTCACTATGTGCCTCTTCCTTCTCCTCTTCCAGTAAGACCCCCTCTCAAACCAGTGGAAATAGATTGTTTTTAGTGAAAATATCTTAGAGCATAAACAGAGGAAGTGATCCTTGACAAAGAGATTCTTGGATTTACCACAATGCTACCTTTGTAATAATAATTCAATTCTAATACAAAATAGCCTCTGTTTTTACTTAAGCCTATAGAAGGATATGTGTCTTTAAGTGAACATCTCTTTAATATATGTCTATCTTTATTATCTTAAAGTTTATATTATTCAAAGTTTACAAAAAACAATGCCAAAGAGATTTCAGTGATTGGCTACTGTTCAAGTTAATTGGCTTCCAGTCCCAATTATATCCACACATACCCACACCCATACCCCATACTTGTAAAGTGGACCTAGTGATCCATGAAAGAGACTACAGAAAAATTGAAATTATTTTGTAGACTCCTTGATCTCTCTTCATTTTACTTTGCCTGATAGGTTCCTTGGAGATTTAAAAATGTGCCCAATTAACTGCTGCAGTCATTTAGTGATATTGGTCAATTAAAGGTTTAACAAAGAGACTTGAAAGGATGGAAATAAATATTTTTGTAGCTTGCATTTAGGCTTACAACACACTTTTCTTGCAAAGGTCCTTTGAGGTAGATAGCATAATCATGACCTTCATTTTACAGATAAGGGAGACTAAGCTGGGAGAAGTTAGGTGGTACATTAGATAGAGCTCTGGATCTGGAGTCAAGAAGATCTGAGTTCAAATTTCTCCTTACTTAACCTCTATTTGCCTCAATTCCTCATTTGTAGAATGGGAAAGAAATGGCAAATCACTCCAATATCTTTGACAAGAAAAACCCATGGACAAGTCCTTGGGGTTACAAGTTATCAGATACAACTGAATGAAAACGACAATAAATTGAGACTTAGAAAGTTTAAGTGTTTTATCTATGGTCAAATAATTAGTAAGTGTTGGATCCAAGACATAAATGCAGATTTTCTGAGTTGCAATCCAATGAATAAATGAATTAATTAAAATACATTCATCAAGTGATTGCCATGTACCAAACACAAGATATACAAATACAAAAGAAAGGTATAATTTGTATTTTTATTTCTCTTTCTATATCTTAAATTAAAAAAAAAGGCAGTATATGTAGTGTAGTGGTAGCTAGGAAGCAGTGTTTTGATTTGGAAAGTTATAGATATATGGTGAGAAAAGGCACTGGGGAGTCAGTGTGACAACAGGCAAAATGGCAAGAAAATAGCTGGGATGAAATGTGCAGTATGTTTGAGGCTGTCCATCAGATATTCTCACTAATAAGGAGTCCACAAGCACCAGGGCAGGAATCTCGTAGCAGAAAGGTGAAGTCATTTAGAGCATAGATTTTACTTTAAAGAGTTCAATAGTAGAGCAGATGCCAAGGTTCTCTTATCTGGGGGGGGGGGAGGGAGGGCATAGAGGCAAATGGGGTAGACAGCAAGAAAATGAACAAAGTTGAATGTTAGAAGTTTCCAAATGTATTTAATCACCTTTAAATTCACAACAATATGAAACAATCAACCAATCTAGTTAACAAGCACTTATTGATCACCTATTATTGCCAAGAGTTCAGACACTATGCTAAGTGTTAGACATACAAAGACAGAAATGAAATATTTCTTAGTTCTGAGGACCTCAGATTCTATCTACAGAGGCATCATGTACATATGTAAGTTTATACAAAATGAATATAAGATAATTTGGTAGTGGGAGGACTGAAATACCTGGGATGATGTAGAAAATGTTCATATAGAAGGTGGCTCTTGAAATAAGATGTGAAGGAAATAAGAAATTTTAAAAGGTTGAGATGAGTAAGGAGTATATGAGTTGTTGCCATATGTCATTTTTGTTAATGGATATATTTTAAAATGTATGTGTTTTGCATAAATATGTAGAGAAGGCAGTGATTTTTGTACTTGTAGAAATCATGCCAAAGGCCGTCAGCTCCCTTTCCTTCTTCCAATTTTGCTTAATGGCATTTAAATTAATTTACATGGACTCAGTGTTGGCTAACTGAGGCATGATGAAAACTGAAAGCAATTTATTTTAAAGATTGATAAAGTACATACTTAAAAAAATTCAATTTTATTTTATTTTTAGTTCTTATTTCTCTTCCTCTTTTTCCCTTCTTTCCTACTCATTGAGAAGACAAGAAAAATAAAACTCATTACAAATATGTATAGTCATGGAAAACAAATTCTTAGATTAGTCCCCTCAAACAGCAACAAAAGGAAAGAAAAGTAGAGAAAAGGGAAAAAAAAACAAATAAAAAAGAAAACACATTTTAGTTTGTGCCATGAATCCATTAGCTCCCTATGTAGAGTTGGATAGTTTGTTTCATTTTTGTTTCATTTTTAGCCTTTTGGAGATATGGTTGGTCATTGTGCTAATCAGAGTTCCTAAGTCTCTTAAAGCTTATGTGAAAAGGGAACTCCTTCCCATTATGTCACTTAGTTTTGATGCAATCAATGACCAACCTGGAGGTTGTTTACCATTGAGATATGGAGGGAGAGACAGGCCCTCAGAGAAAGGAAGTTGAAACCAATAAGACAGGAAACTGATTCTACAGGCACTGTCCCTCTACTCCCCCACCCCAGGCAGTGCCAGTCAAATTAAGGAACTATGACTGGTTCCTGAGATGTGATGTTGGAGAACTAGTGGATAGGGAAAACTACTTATAAGGCAAGACCAAAGGACTACTCTCTCTGTGGTGCTTTTCTGGCAGAAGATTAGAACCTAGAGGAACCCCTGTCAGTGGTGAGCTTCAATCCTTATAGGGTAATAAACTAATCCACTCTTTACCTCTTCCCTAAATTTCCCTCTCTTTACTATCACTACTTTGTTGTAATAAAGCTACTAGTGGTCTCATGATTTAATTTTAACTATTACACTAATTATCTTTACAGTAGTGTTGTTATCATACATTATTCTAATGATTCTAATCATTCACTTTGAATCACTTTATACGTCTTTCCCTGTTTTAATGTTTTTATTTAATCATTTCTTACTGCATAATCATATTCCATCAAATTCATATTTTAGTCATCTTTTAACTAATGGACATCCCCTTAGTTTCTCTAATTCTTTTTTCTCATTTTTAAAAATTGTCATGCAAAACACACTTCCATACTGGTTATTATTTTAAGAGCAAAGTAATACATAGCCAAAACCCCCAAATAAAACCAAAGGTACACTGATGTGAAAGACAACTCCAACAATTCTTTCTCTGGAGGTGGATAGCATTCCCTGTCACAAGTCTTTCCTTATTGTCCCAGATCATTGCATTGCTGAGAGTAGCCAAGTTTTCACAAATCACTGTCCGATATTGCTGTTTTTGTGTACAATGTTTTCCAAGTTTTACTTATTTCACTTTGCATCAGTTCCCACAGATCTTTCCAGTTTGTCCACAATTTGTTTAGCTATTCTCCAATTGATGGATTCCTTTCAATTTCCAATTCTTTGCCACCACAAAAAGAGTGGCTATGAATATTTTTGTATAAAGTCTTTCCCTCTTTTTATTATCTCTTTGGGATACAGACCCAGTAGTGATATTACTGGATCAAAGAGTAGGCACAGTTTTATAGCCCTTTGGGTACAGTAGTTCCAAATTGCCATCCAGAATGATTGGATCAGTTCACAAATCCACCAGCAATGCATTAGTGTCCCAATTTTGCCACATCCCCTCCAACATTTACCACTTTCCTTTACTGCTACATTGGCTAATCCAATATGTTTGAGGTGGTACCTCAGTATTGTTTTAGTTTGCGTTTCTCTAATCAAGAATAATTTAGAAGATTTGTAATAAATTTTTTTTCCTAGTTTGTTTTTTCTCAACTAATCTTTGTCAGATTAGTTTTGGTTTTAATTCATTATAAATCTTAAGATACTCTTTATCTCTTGTTTGGTCATAAATTCTTCCCTTCTCCAAAGATCTGCCAGGTAAACTATTCTGTGTTCCCCTAATTTAGTTATGGTATCACTCTTTGTATCTAAATCACATATTTATTTTGACTTTATCTTAATATAGGGTGTGAGATATTGACCTGCACCTTGCTTTCCCCATATTGTTTTTTAATGAGCAGTTATTTTTAGAGTAACTTCTTATCCCCAAAGCTAAGATCTTTGGGTTTATCAAACACTAGGTTGCTAAGGTCATTTACCCATGTATATTGTGTATTTAATCTACTTCACTGACCTACTATTCTATTCCTTATCCAGTACCTGATTGTGTTGATGATTATTGCATTATAGTATAGTTTGAGTTCTGGTATTGCTAGGCCTCCTTCCTTCACATTTTTTTCATTAGTTCCCTTGATATTCTTGAACATTTTTCCTTCTGGAAAAAATTTTGTTATTATTTTTTCTAGTTCTATAAAATAATTTTTAGTAGTTTGGTATGGCACTGTGAAAAGTGTTTTGCAATTGTGTTCATATAATTCCTATGTTTTACTTGGCCAGTAGATTCCAAGGTATTTAATAGTGTTTAGGGTGATTTTAAATGGAATTTCTCTTTATAACTCTTGTTGCTGGACTTTGATGTTAATATATTGAAATGCTAATGATTGATGTGGATATGTTTTATATTACGCAACTTTACTAAAGTTATTATTTCAACTAGTTTTAGTTGATTCTCTAGGATTCTCCAAATATACCATCATATCATCTACAAAGAGTGATAGTTTAGTATCTTCACTGTCTACTTTAGTTCCTTCAATTTCTTTTTCTTTCCTTATTGTTAGAGCTAGCATTTCTAATACACTATTTAATACTAATGATGATCATGAGTATCCTTGCTTTACTCTAATCTTGTTGGGAAGGCTTCTAATTTAATCCCATAGCAGATGATACATGCTGAAGGTTTTAAGTATATACTACTTATTATTTTAAGTCATGACCCATTTATTTCTATGCTTTCTAGTGTTTTTCATAGGAATGGGTGTTGCATTTTGTTGAAAGGCTTTTTTCTGCATCTATTGAGATAATCACGTGATTTCTGTTTGGTTATTGATATGGTCAATTATGGTTAGTTTTCCTAATACTAAATCATCCTTGAGTTCCTGGTTTAAAACCTACCTGCTCACAGTGAATGATCCTTGTGATATATTCCTGTATTCTCCTTCCTAGTAATTTATTTAAAATTTTCTATCTCTATTCATCAATGAAATTGATCCATAATTTTATTTCTCTTTTTTTGTTCTTCCTGGTTTAGGAAACAATACCAAATTTGCTTCAAAAACAAAATTTGGCAGGATTCCTTCTCTGCCTATTTTCCAAATAGTGTTGGGATTGGCAAGACCCAACAATAGTTTATGTAGTATTGGGATTAATTTTTCTTTAAATGTTTGATAGCATTCACTTATGAATCTGTCTGTCCCTGAAGATTTTTTCTTAAGAAATTCATTAATGGATTATTCAATTTATTTTTCTGAGATGGGATTATTTAAGGATTCTATTTCTTCTTTTGCTAATCTGGATTGTTTGCATTTTTGTAAATATTCATACATCTCCCTTGGATTTTCAGATTTATTGGCATATAATTGGGCAAAATAGCTCCTGATGGTTGCTTTAAATTCTTTTTCTTTGGTGGTCAGTTCACTTTTTCATTTTAGATACTGATTATTTTATTTTCTTCTTTTCTTTTTAAATCAAATGAAGCAACACTGTCTATTTATATATTTTCCCCATAAAACCAACTCCTTGTCTTTTTGAAATGATTTAATAGTTTTAAATTCCAATTTTATTAATTTATCCCTTAATTTTTAGGATCTCCAATTTAGGCTTTAAATGAGGATTTTTAATTTGTCCTTTTCCTAGTTGTTTAGTTACACACCCAATTCAATGATCCACATTTTTTCACTTTTATTAATGTAAGAGTTTAGAGATATAAAATTTCCCTGTAGTACTCTTTTGTCTGTGTCCCATAAATTTTGACATGTTATCTCCTTTATCATTCTCATTAACAAACACATTGATTCTTTCTATAATTTGTTGTTTGATCTACCCTTTTTGATTAGATTACTCTCCAATCAATTTTTGATTTGTCATTCCATGGGGCTTTATTGATTATAATTTTCATTGCATTATGATTTGAAAAGGATTCATTTAATATTTCTAATTTTCTGCTTTTGGTTGTGAAATTTTTATGCCCTAATACATGGGGGTTTTTGTGTGTATTTAGGTATTGTCATTTAATTTTCCTCTAGAGATTTATTAGTTCTAACTTTTCTAAGATTTAATTCACTTCCTTTACACATTTCTTGTTTATTTATTTATTTTTTTTGGTTTGATTTATCTAAATCTGAAAGGGGGAAGTTGAGGTTCCCAATTATTATAGTTTTACTGTCAATTTCTTTTTGAAGTTCATTTAATTTCTTCTTTAAAAATTTAGAGACTAATTCCCCAATTGATAAATGGACAAGGGACATGAATAGGCAGTTTTCATATAAAGAAATCAAAACTATCAATAAGAACATGAAAAAATGTTCTAAATCTCTCATAATTTAATAAATGAAAATCAAAACAACTCAGGTATCACCTCAAACCTAGCAGATTGGTGAATATGACAACAAAGGAAAGTAATAAATGTTGGAGGGGATGTGGCAAAATTGGAACACTAATACAATGCTGTTGGAGTTGTGAATTGATCCAATAAATCTGGAGGGCAATTTGGAATTATGACCAAAGGGCTTTAAATGATCACCTGTCCTTTAATCCAGCTATAGCACTGTTGGATTTGTATCCAAGATAATAGTAAAAAAAGATGTGCACAAAAATATTCAAAGCCATGCTGTTTATGTTGGCAAAAAAATTGGAAAATGAGGGGATGCCCTCCGATTGGGGAATGGCTGAACAAATTATTTTATCTAATGGTGATGGAATACTATTGTGCTGAAAGGAGTGATGAACTGGAGAATTTCTATGTGAACTGGAAAGAACTCCAGGAATTGATACTGAGAGAAAGGAGTAGAACAAGGAGAACATTGTACATAAATAATGATACATTGTGGCACAATTGAACATAATGGACTTCTCTATTAGCAGCAATGCAACGATCCAGTACAATTCTGAGGGATTTATGAGAAAGAATGCTATCCACATCCAGAAAAAGAACTGTGGGAGGAGAAACACAGAAGAAAAACATATGATTGATTAAATGGTTCAAAGGTGGTATGACTAGGGATGTTGACTTTAAAAGATCACTCTATTATAAATAGTAATAATATGGAAATAGGTTTTGATAAATGATACATGTAAAACCCAGTGGACTTGCTTGTTTGGCTCTGGATGGGGGAGGGAAGAGGGGAGGGAAAGAACATGAACTACTTATACATATTCTAAATTAATGAATTAAATTAAAAAAATTAAAAATAAAATAAAATGTTTAGAAAAAATTTAGAGGCTATGCCATTTGGTGTATGCATATATATGTGTGTGTGTGTATATATATATATATATATATATATATATATATATATAGTATCTTTTAGGAAGATGTAATTTCTTTACTTATCTCTTTCAATCAAATCTCTTATTGCTTTAGCTTTGTCTGAGATCATGATGGCTACTCCTGCTTTTTTGACTTTAGATGATGCACAATAAATTCTTCTCTAGCCCCTTACCTTACTCTCTGTGTGTCACTTTGTCTCAAATGTGTTTCTTGTAAACAACAAATAATAGAATTCTATTTTTTTTAATCCACTCTGGTATCTGCTTCCATTTTATGGGTGAATTCATCCCATTCACATTCATAGTTATGATTGCCAACTGTGTATTCACCTCCACCTTGTTTTCCCCTTTTGATCCTGTTCTTTTCCCTTTCACTCTTTTCCTACTCACCAGTGTTTTGCTTTTTATTACCCCACCCTCATTTCATCCTTTATCCTATTACTGCCCCCTTTCTTGTCTTATTCCTTTTCTACTTCTCTATAGGGTAAGGTAGGATTCTATACCCCAATGAGTATGGTTGTTATTCCCTCTCGGATCCAGTTATGATGAGAGCACAGTTTAAGTATTGCTCAAAAGCTGAGAGAGACTGAAACCCAATCTAGGGAAATCCTGATTCCCTCTTCCCTGATACCTCCCCAATCCAAACTTGTTATTAAATTCATCTTTGTTTAAATAAACCACAGTCAGATAAGAGGACTATCATTTCAGGGAACATAGAGGGAGCTGAACCTCAGGACAGCTATTCAACCAGAAACGGTCTTTATCAGACCCCTGCCAGGCAACCCTGGTCTGGGGGGAGACTTGTCCCTCAGGGGGGTCCATGCTTACCTGCTCTGGGGTATCTTCAACATCAATCAATAGAGAAGACATCCCCTGAGACTATCATAGTTGGTCCATTTTTCAGGAACCCCATTTTTCAAAGATAGTCTCTCGGCAGGGGGCATCTCTCTCCTTTGACCTCACCAGCAGCCACATTCCCTCTCTCCCTTCAACTCCTCCATTCCCTGTTACAAAACCTTCCTTATCCCCTGTCCCTCTTCAATCAATCTCTACAATCCCTTTAAATATTACACCCCACCTTCATCCTCCCTTCTATTTTAATAGGTTTTCAAACCTTTTTAGGTTAGATAATTAACCCCATTTTATCTCTCCCTTCCCTTTTTGCTCACTACAATCCTCTTTTTATTATTTTTTTTCTGCATATCATATCCTAATCAGCTTACTTCTCCACCTCTTTCTTAGTATATTCCTTCTAAACACTCGACTCCACTCTACTGCTATTATGAATATTAAAAGAATTACAAATATCCTCTTTCCATGTAGGAATCCACACAGTTTGACCTTGTTATGCCCCTTAAATTTTCTCTTTCTTATTTACCTTTTCAGGAATTTTTTGGGTCTTGTGTTTGGACTTTAAATTTTCTGCTTACGCTTGGCCTTTTCCTCAGGAATGCTTGGAAATCTTCTATCCATTTTTCCATCTGAAAGAATATACTCTGTTTTGCTGGATAGGTGACTCTGGGTTGCAAACCTAGATCTTTTGCCTTCCTGTATATATTCCATGACTTCCAATCATTTAGTGTGGAAGCTTCTAAGTCCAGTGTGATCTTGATTATAGCTCAATGATATCTTAATTTTCTTTTTGGTTGCTTGCAGTATTTTTTCCTTTGCTAGGGGCTCTTGAATTTAGCTATTGTATTCCTAGAAGTTGTCATTTGAGGATTTTTTTCTGGAGGAATTAGTGGATTATTTCAATTTCTATTTTATTCTCTTGTTCAAGAATTTCTCGGCAATTCTCTTTGATAATTTCTTGTATAATGATGTCCAGGCTTTTTATTATTTTTGATCATGGTTTTCAGGGAATCCGATGAATCTTAAATTGTTTCTCCTGGATTTAATTTTCCATATCAGTTGTTTTTTCAATGAGATATTTCATGTTTTCATCTATTCTTTTTCTTCTTTTGATTTTGCCTTATTGTCTCTTGATGTCTCATGAAGTCATTGGCTTCTAGTTGTCCAATTCTAATTTTTAAAAAATTTAAACTTTTATTATTTAAAAAATTCTTTTAATATTTTTCCATGGTTATATCATTCATTATTTTCCCCAGCCCTTTTCCTTCCCCCCTTCCAAAACTGACATGCAATTCCACTGGGTTATACATGTATCTTTGTTCAAAACCTATTTTCATGTTATTCATATTTGTAATAGAGTGGTAATTAATAATTTAGATCTAGTTTTAATTGTGTGAAAAGTGTTTTGTAGTTTCCATTTCTAATTTTTAAGGAATGATTTCTTCTGTTTGAGCTTCCTTTTTCATTTAGCTAATTTATTCTTTCATTGCTTTAATTTCTCTATCCCATCCCCCCCCCCCCCCCCGCCTCTTTTAACTGATTTTTGGAATCCCCCTTGAGCTCTTCCAGAATGTAAGTCCAAAATTCATATTTTTCTTTTGGACTTTGTGTGTGATTGCTTTGCATTCACTGTCCTCTTCTATGTCTCTGCCTTGCTCTTTTGCTACATAAAAATTTTCTATTTTTAAAAGAATGTCTGCTCATTTTCCTACCCTTTTAAAAGGTAGGCTATGTTCTCTGGGAGGTTAGGGCACCCTATTAAATTTCATTCCTTTCTTGATGCTTCCTTTAGCCTTATTTATGGGTTTCTGTAAATTTCAGTTCTTTCAAGATGGTATATGGCCTGTGGCCTTGGAGCTCTGAGAGCCATCTCTTACTGCTGATTCAATTAAGTCCTGAGATGGCTGACAGATCAGATTCTAGCCTTACACTTGGCATAGGCTTTTGGTCTCACTCTGGGCTTGATCAGGGTAGTCACATAGCATACTGCCCTGTCCTGGGGCTCTGACTTGAGCTTTTGTCAAGAGGATCAGGGGGTGAGCTTTGGATCTACCCACTGCCCCAATTTGGGATCCATATCCTCACCAAAGCCCAGACTGGGACACCTGTTCTTGCTCTGTGTTCACAAAAATTAGGCTGTCCAACACAGAATTCCCTGGGCTGGAATTCCAGACCTTATTGCAGGTTTGTTTGGAACTTTAAGGGGTCTGCCTTGGGTTGGATTGCTATTAGCTTAGGCAGGGTCTCATGGTCTGGATGTTGACTTGGGCTCATGTTCTGAACCTGGCATAATAGAGGACTTGTTCCTTACTAGAGTCTCCTGCTGACTGTGTTCCCCTCTCACCCCAGTGCCCCAGTTATTCTCTGCCTACCTTTCAGGTTGTTTTCTTGTTGAAAGTTGCTTCACTCTGTCTCTTTGTTGGTTCTTTTACTTCTGTATTCTTTTTGTAGTATTATTTTAAGATTGATTGGAGAGGATTCTCATGGTGGTTTTGAACTTCCCTGCTTCTACTCTGCCATCTTGTTTCTGGAACAGGAAATAGCTGTTTCCTTTTTGAATTGGAAAGGTTTATAACTTAAGACCATGGACCTGCCTCTTCTGCACACTGAGTAATGCGGAGTCATAAATTTTAAATGAGTTATTGCAAATTATTTTTTGACTTTAATCTATGTTTAAATAGGGCTGAGAACGTTTTGTTTTAAGTTCCCTTATGAAGAATCATTCTGGAGTTTTAAGACTCAGACATAACATTTCTTTATACTGACACAGCACTGTCCAGTTCCCCTTTACAGTAAAACTTGACATTTTGAAGTACCTTTTTGTTGTAGGAGAAACATATTCAAGTTTGTAGTAGTGCCTTGTTCCAAGAAGGGGAAGCTCAAACTCTGTCCAATCCAGAAGTAAGAAAAGAAATTTATTTGAAGAAGAAACTTAAAGAGGTATAATTGCCTAATTGCTGGTGGAATAGCCTAGGGATTAGGCTAATCAGTTAGCCTTAAGGCTGATGGATAAACCTGGGGGCCTAGTAGAGTAGCCTCTCTGGAGCTAATGGACTAGCAGCTCTCCAGATGGGCAGTAGTAGCGCTATAGCCCTAGGTTGGTGAAGTAGCAGCTCTTGGTATAATGGAGTAGCCCTCAGGGCTGATGGAATAGCCCAATAGACAATGGAGTGGCAGCTCTAGGTATAGAGTGGCAACCCAAGGTATGGATCAGGGTTCCCATATTTATTAAGGATCTGGGACTTCCTAGAGAAATTTCCACCTTTTTTCCTTAGAGCCTCAAAATCTTGAAAAATAGGCATGGCCAAATTCAAATGGAGGTGTATTTTTGAGTTTGACACTTATGCCATGGGGAATAAGGAGAATGAGTAGGTTTGGGGTATTCTTCTGGAATACCAGAGACCTTAGTGTGCAGGTACCATGTTCCTTCCATTGTCAGTGTAGGAGAGACCTTGTTACCCTTCTGGAATGTTTTCTTCAATGATGGGCATGGGGAGGGGGATGCAGTACATTGGAGGACCATGATAGATAATTAATTATGTCTAACAGTTCAGAGCTAAAGTAAATAAAGAACATTATGAGTTATTAATAAAACAGGTTAGGCACAAAACTGATGCCCAGTATATAACATTATATATCCAGTATCAGTGATTGATGGTATTGATTGGGTAACTAAGCAGCAATACAGATTCTGCAATAAATGCTTGACTACTTCAGAAACTATAGATTTTCAATGATGCTTAAGTAGTGCTGACTGGTGAGAAATGCAAAGTATCAGACAATGAAGGACTTGTTCCTAATACTGTTCTTCACTACCCACTATCACTCTTCATTATTTTTAAATAAGTTGTTTCATAATGTTTCCTTAATTTCACAGTGATAGAAATGCAGGTTGATACTTTTTACATGTTATTACTTTATTGTGCATAATGAAGAACTTTTTTGTACGTAACATTTTGTATGTTTCCTCTGAATGAATTGATAACTTCCAACAACTATAATAAAAAATCCCTAACTATCACTATTTATATCATTATAAGGCAGTTTACTTCAATTGTCTTTAGCCTTTCTCTATCCAAGCCTGGGAAGTTATTATTAAATTGTTTGACTATTTGGGGTCTGTCTATGTGGGAGTGGCCCTTTACTTTTGACCAAAGAAAGAGGAAAACACCTTGCTACCTCAAGGTTTATCCATAAAATTGAAGAAAAAAAGTTAAAGGCCACCATAGTCCACACTAAAGCATTTCCTTTCAAAGATCTCAGGCACTTAGCCTCCAATTGGAAAAAATAAATTGAGATGTAAAATAATAAGCACACGTCTTTAAAAAATTTACCCTTTCTCTTAACTGACAAAAAATGTTGTTGAAGATCAATTTGTCTCTGGATCTGAATTGATACTAGATAGCTTTGAGTTGAAAAACATGATAAAAGCGAGAAATGAGTGGTAAAATCTTTGAGTTTTATCTTTACTACATATGATTTCACTTCACTTCAAAAGACACTAGTTGTCTTTTTATACAGTTCTGTGGTGGAAGAAGTAATTTATTATAGCATTGCATTTCTTGGCTATCATTTGGTTTGGTGGGGATTTTAAGTTTCTGATGCTTTATGTAAATGTGGAAGTAGATTTGCATTCTATTCAGGCATCCTTCTTCCAACCATCTTGTCTGGAAATCCTACTTCTTCTGTTTTCTTTCAGAATTGAATTATTTTCAAATTTTATTCTATGGAGATAAACATTACCTGGTATTCTATGATGGTGATATTAATGACTACTTTGGATGGTTCCAACTGTTAAAAAAGAAACTGGGAAACCCATCTGGACAAAAATATGGCTTTATTGTGGACAGAAAAATCATGGACCAGATGTCTGCAAGTTTCTTTCCAGTTCAAAACCTAAGACCTCAAATTACAAAATACACACACTTTTATAGTTTCATATCTACCTTAACACCCTTTGTTTCAGACAAATCCCCAACCCCCATAAGAAATTTTTATGACCCGATGTCCAAGACCAATACCATTTTCAGTCTTCCTGGTCTCTGAGACCTTTGGATGACCTTCTGGTCCCTGAAAATTCCTACATAAATTGATTTGATACAAGTACATTATAAATGGGTTCACACATTTAGGATTAACTTAATAACTTATTTATGAGTAATATGATAACACACTTAAAATTATTGTAACAAAACACATATTTGAAATTTAAACCTAGGTATTACCCTGGGACCACATTTTTAATCTGGTTACATACACAGACCCTTGTCTGGGACTAAATTATTACTACAAATCATACAATTACATTATGTAGTTATAAAATTTACAATCCAAATATTGATTAATCTATTTATTACTGATTTTCTGATTACACAATGAAGAATGTAGCTAATAAACATATAATCAATCTAAAACATGAATAAGAGAAATTCAGTCAAAGTGGCTAAATTTCATCACACATTTAGAAAATTGGCAAAAGTGACAAAATAGTGAAAATGTTAAATTATTTGTAGAACACCCTCTATACTAAATCCCCAAAAGACAACCCCCAGGAATGTAATCGCCAAATTCAAGAGCTTCCAAGCTAAGGAGAAAATCTTACAAGAAGCCAAGAAGAGGAGCTTCTGATATAGAGGGGCCCCCATAAGGATCACACACGACTTAGCTGCTAACACTCTAAGAGACTGCAAAGCATGGAACACAACATTTAGAAAGGAAAGAGAGCTGGGTCTCCAACCAAGACTCAAATACCCAGCAAAACTGACTATATACTTCCAGGGGAAAGTATGGGCATTCAACAAAATAGAAGAATCCCAAGAATTTGTAAAGAAAATATGAGACCTGAACAGAAAATTTGATGTCCAAGCATAGAACTCAAGAGAATCATCAAAAGGTAATTTAAAAAGAGGGAAAAAAGAAAAACAAAACAAAACAACAAAAAAATGTTTCTAGAAAATTCGACATCCAATCACAGAAAGCAAGAGACACTTGAAAAGGTAAATATGAAAGAAAGGGAAAAGGAGAAAATCTTATCTTTTTTCTTTAAGTCAAACTCTATATAAGGACTACATTTATATAAAATTATACATATTAATATGTGGGGATAATGTATTGTGTAACTCTCAAAAATTGTATGCATCATAAGAGTAGTTAGAAGAATCATGCATAGAGAAAGATTGGGGCATCAAGAAGATTTGGTGAAAGGGGGAAAAAAGAAAGAAAAGGGGAGGGGGGGAATTGATGATACTAAGATTTACTTCAAGAAATAGAGGGGGGGGAGAGAAAAAACCAAATAGAATAATCTTTCCCACACAAAGATACACAAGGGAAGGGGAGGGGAAGAATTCTCATATGAGAAGGAGAGGAAGAGAGCACAAAATGGTATTACTAAAACCTTACTCTCAGTGAAATCAACTCTGAGAGGGAAGAACATCTAGTTCCATTGGGATCCTGAATTCTATCTTATCCAACAGGGTAAGAGAGAAAGGAAGATTAAGGAGGGGGAGGGGTGAGAGAATATCAAAAGGGAGGGAACAAGAGGGGGGAGGGGAAGGGAGGGGCCATAAAGGGAAGCATATCAAGAGAGGGAACTAGGGGGACTGACCTAAAGTAAATCACTGGTAAAAAAGGCTATAGCCAAAGAAGAAAGGTCAGAATTAGGGGAGGATATCAAATGCCAGGGAATCCACAAGTGACAATCATAACTTTGAACGTGAATGGGATGAACTCACCCATAAAACATAGACAAATAGCAGATTGGATTAGAACCCAAAACACTACCATATGTTGTCTTCAAGAAACACAGATGAGGCGGGTTGCTACTCACAAGGTTAGAATTAAAGGATGGAGTAAGACCTTTTGGGCCTCAACTGATAGAAAGAAAGCAGGAGTTGCAATCATGATATCTGACAAAGCCAAAGCACAAATAGACCTGATCAAAAGGGATAGGGAAGGTAAATATATTCTGTTAAAAGGGAGTATAGACAATGAGGATTTATCATTAATCAACATGTATGCACCAAATGGTATAGCATCCAAATTTCTAATGGAGAAACTAGAAGAATTGAAGGAGGAAATAGACAGTAAAACCATATTACTGGGAGACTTGAACCAACCATTATCAAATTTAGATAAATCAAACCAAAAAATAAATAAGAAAGAGGTAAAAGATGTGAATGAAATCTTAGAAAAATTGGAGTTAATAGACATAAGGAGAAAAATAAATAGGGACAAAAATGAATACACCTTCTTCTCAGCAACACATGGCACATTCACAAAGATAGATCATATACTAGGACACAGAAATATGGCACTTAAATGCAGAAAAGCAAAAATAATAAATGCAACCTTTTCAGATCATAAGGCAATAAAAATATTGATCAGTAAGGGTACATGGAGAGCCAAATCAAAAATTAATTGGAAATTAAATAATATGATACTCCAAAATCAGTTAGTTAGAGAAGAAATCATAGAAACAATTAATAATTTCATTGAGGAAAATGACAATCATGAGACATCCTTTCAAACCTTATGGGATGCAGCCAAAGCAGTAATCAGAGGAAAATTCATATCCCTGAGTGCATATATTAACAAACTAGGGAGGGCAGAGATCAATGAATTGGAAATGCAAATCAAAAAACTTGAAAGTGAACAAATTAAAAAACCCCAGAAGAAAACCAAACTAGAGATCCTAAAAATTAAGGGAGAAATTAATAAAATCGAAAGTGATAGAAGTATTAAACTAATAAACAAGACTAAAAGCTGGTACTTTGAAAAAACAGACAAAATAGACAAAGTACTGGTCAATCTAATTAAAAAAAGGAAAGAAGAAAGGCAAATTAACAGCATCAAAGATGAAAAGGGGGACAGCACCTCTGATGAAGAGGAAATTAAGGCAATCATTAGAAATTACTTTGCCCAATTATATGGCAATAAATACAGCAATCTAGGCGATATGGATGAATATATACAAAAATACAAACTACCTAGACTAACAGAAGAAGAAATAGAATTCTTAAATAATCCCATATCAGAAAAAGAAATCCAACAGGCTATCAAAAAACTCCCTAAGAAAAAATCCCCAGGACCTGATGAACTCACAAGTGAATTCTATCAAACATTCAAAGAACAGCTAATCCCAATACTATACAAACTATTTAACATAATAAGCAAAGAGGGAGTTCTACCAAATTCCTTTTATGACACAAACATGGTACTGATTCCAAAGCCAGGCATGCCAAAAACAGAAAAAGAAAATTATAGACCAATCTCCCTAATAAATATAGATGCAAAAATCTTAAATAGGATACTAACAAAAAGACTCCAGCAAGTAATCAGAAGGATCATTCACCATGATCAATCAGGATACATACCAGGGATGCAGGGCTGGTTAAATATTAGGAAAACCATCCACATAATCGACCATATCAACAAGCAAACCAACAAAAATCACATTATTATTTCAATAGACTCAGAAAAAGCCTTTTATAAAATATAACACCCATTTCTATTAAAAACTCTAGAAAGTGTAGGAATAGAAGTGTTGTTCCTAAAAATAATGAACAGTATGTATTTAAAACCATCAACTAATATCATCTGCAATGGGGATAAACTAGGTGCATTCCCAATAAGATCAGGAGTGAAGCAAGGATGCCCATTATCACCTCTATTATTTGACATTGTATTAGAAACACTAGCAGTCGCAATTAGAGAAGAAAAAGAAATTGAAGGCATTAAAATAGGCAAGGAGGAGACCAAGTTATCACTCTTTGTGGATGACATGATGGTCTACTTAAAGAATCCTAGAGATTCAACCAAAAGGCTAATTGACATAATCAACAACTTTAGCAAAGTTGCAGGATACAAAATAAACCCACATAAGTCATCAGCTTTTCTATATATTTTCAACACAGTTCAGAAGGAAGAACTAGATAGAGAAATCCAATTCAGAATCACCTTAGACAAAATAAAATACCTAGGAATCTATCTCCTGAGACAAACACAGGAACTATATGAACACAACTACAAAACACTCTCCACACAACTAAAACTAGACTTGAACAATTGGAAAAACATTAACTGATCATTGGTAGGATGAGCCAATATAATAAAAATGACCATCCTACCCAAACTTATTTATCTATTTAGTGCCATACCCATGGAACTTCCAAAAAAATTTTTACTGATTTAGAAAAAACCATAACAAAGTTCATTTGGAAGAACAAAGGATCAAGGTTATCCAGGGAAATAATGAAAAAAAAAGCACAAAGGAAGGGAGCCTTGCACTCCCAGATCTCAGACTATATTATAAAGCAGTGGTCATCAAAACAATTTGGTACTTGCTAAGAGACAGAAAGGAAGATCAGTGGAATAGACTCGGGGTAAGTGACCTCAGCAAGACAGTCTATGCCAAACCCAAAGATCCCAGCTTTTGGGACCAAAACCCAGTTTTTGATAAAAACTGCTGGGAAAATGGGAAGACAGTGTGGGAAAAATCAGGTTTAGATCAACACCTCACACCCTACACCAAGATAAATTCAAAATGGGTGAATGACTTGAACATAAAGAAGGAAACTATAAGGAAAATAGGTGAACACATAATAGTATACATGTCAGACCTTTGGGAAGGGAAATATTTTAAAACCAAGCAAGACTTAGAAAGAGTCACAAAATACAAAATCAATAATTTTGATTACATCAAATTAAAAAGGTTTTGTACAAACAAAACCAATGTAACCAAAATCAGAAGGGAAATAACAAATTGGGAAACAATCCTCATAAAAACCATAGACAAAGGTTTAATTACTCAAATTTACAAAAGCTATATCAATTGTACACAATATCAAGCCATTCTCCAATTGATAAATGGGCAAGGGACATGAATAGGCAGTTTTCAGATAAAGAAATCAAAACTATTAATAGGCACATGAGAAAGTGTTCTAAATCTCTTATAATCAGGGAAATGCAAATCAAAACAACCCTGAGGTATCACCTCACACCTAGCAGATTGGCTAACATGACAGCAAGGAAAGTAATGAATGCTGGAGGGGATGTGGCAAAGTAGGGACATTAATTCATTGCTGGTTGGGTTGTGAACTGATCCAACCATTCTGGAGGGCAATTTGGAACTATGCCCAAAGGGCAATAAAAGACTGTCTGCCCTTTGATCCAGCCATAGCACTGCTGGGTTTGTACCCCAAAGAGATAATAAGGAAAAAGATTTGTACAAGAATATTCATAGCTGCGCTCTTTGTGGTGGCCAAAAATTGGAAAATGAGGTATTGCCCTTCAATTGGAGAATGGCTGAACAAATTGTGGTATATGTTGGTGATGGAATACTATTGTGCTAAAAGGAGTAATAAAGTGGAGGAATTCCATGGAGACTGGAACAACCTCCAGGAAGTGATGCAGAGCGAGAGGAGCAGAACCAGGAGAACACTGTACACAGAGACTGACACACTGTGGTACAATGGAATGTAATGGACTTCTCCATTAGTGGCAATGTAATGTCCCTGAACAATCTGCAGGGATCTAGGAGAAAAAGAAACATTATCCACAAGCAGAGGACAAACTGTGGGTGTAAAAACATTGAGGAAAAGCAATTGCTTGACTACAGGGGTTGAGGGGATGTGACTGAGAAGAGACTCTAAATGAACACTCTAATGCAAATACCAACAACATGGAAATAGGTTTGCATCAAGATTACATATGATACCCAGTGGAATTGTGCATCAGCTATGGGATATGTGGGGGGGGGGGAGTAGGGTGGGGAAAATTGATCTTTGTATCCAATGAATAATGCTTGGAAATGACCAAATAAAATAATGTCAATTTAAAAAATATATAAAAATTATTTGTAGAAATACAGAACCACTAACATACCACTAATATAAGTGAAGTTGTGAATTGGTCCAATCACTTTGAAAAGCAATTTGTAATTATGCTAAGAAAATGGCTAAAGTGACTATACCTTTTGACCCAGAGATCTCATTAAAAAGCATATGGCCCAGTCAATGTTCTTGGCAGTAGGATTCCCAGATATCTATAGAGTTTAGCATATTATCAGAAACAAAAAGTGATTCATAATTGCTTATTGACTTGACTAAGAACACAGATCTTAAATGAAAAGATTGTAAGAAAGTTTTCCAAGAAAAATACCATGGACAGCAACAGTTTCTTTGACCAAGGCCTGGTACAAGGAAAGACAGACCATGACTTTCATATATACTGACATCTAGAGGTAAAAAATCAGAAAAACAAGAGCCCCCCCTTTTTTTGGTTACATTTATTGAGAAGATAGCCATATACAGATCACATGTATTTAAGAATTAGTTGTGCAGAACCAGAGCGCCACAGAATCTCCTCTAGGAAAAAATATGTGGGGCCAGTAAATGAGGTCAAACAACGACCAAAATATTATCTGTAATTTCTAATTTTTTTCATATAGAAGGTTCTATGGAAAGGTATTAATGTGGACTACACTGTTTTCTTTGACAAGTGGAGCACCAGTGATCATCAAGTTTCCATCATTCTATGAGAGACATTTTAAGAAAATATCTATTGAACTTCCAGTAAGCCTTGGGTGTCTGAGTGAGACAAAAATGACCTAAGTTTGTAATACATTGAAGGTACTTTGGAATTTCCTGTATTTTTTGTGCTCAGTCATTTAAGTTGTGTCTGATTTTTTGTGACCCCATTTGGAGTTGTCTTGGCAAAGATACTGGAGTGATATGACATTTCCTTCTCCAGCTCATTTTATTGAAAACTGGATTAAGTAACTAACTTGATCACACAGCTAGTAAGTGTAGAACAACAGATTTGAACTCAGGAAGATGAATCTTCCTGACTCCAGACCTGGCATTATCCACTGTTCCATCTAGTTACCCTTAATTTCTTAAATATATTCCCATTATCAACAAACCGGTGAACATTCAGGTCCTGGTTTATTTAGACTCAATATATACAAAAGGAATGAAATTCTAATTGGAAACAATTTCACTTTTGTCAGAATACTAGCAGAATACTGCAAAAAAAATAGTCCAGGACTCAACATACATATGGCTTTGACTATCTGTGTAGTTTGGTAAAAGTATATAGGAGGAAAGAACTGAGTGATGGCAGTATCATAAGAGCATTGGCTCATTAAGATTTGAATTAGATGCAGAGAACTTAGTCTTTGAATATTTACTAGTTCCAGAGGAATATAAGCATCAGGTGAGATAGAAGATCATTAAGAGGGCAGGTATATTTTCATTGTGTGAAAATAGATATGAGATACACTCAAGAAATAACAGAGAAAATCAAAATCATCAATTTGCATCCCTTCTGGGAAAGACCTAGTAGGATTCCTTTGTAAATGATGATTTACCTTAGAGAATATCTTAAGGATTTATTGATGAAAGGCATCATCACAGGGTTTAAAACTCCATATTCATCATCCATAATTTGTGAGTGTGTGTGTCTGTGTCTGTGTGTGTGTATGCGTATTCTTTTAATAAGAATGGATGGTTGGTTTGTCTCACTGGTTAAGGTGTTATACCAGTGGGGAGTTAAGAGGACCAAGTGATCAGGAAACAGGGATAAGGTAAAATCTATTGAGAGAGGGAAGTTGGCAAGACCTCCTTTGGGTGAACAGGAGTAAGAGTTTCAGGTAAACTCTAGAGAGAGGGAAAGATAATTAATTCCTCTCTCTCCTCAAGAGATATCAAGGAGGCTATATCTCTTGAATCCCTTTGAGAACAGTGGCTGAGGGGATGAGATGTCAGTCTCCCCTGTCAGCTGCTTCAGAGAAAGGTTCCTCTTTTTCCTTCCCCAAAGGAGATATGTGGCAGGTCTTGTCTGGCCTTACCACAGAATGGGACTGGTCTCAAGTTTTGAGGCCTGACCACAGTTACCTAAACACCCTTTCTGTTATTGAAATAGGCCAATCCAAAATCAGACTTGTGAACTAAAGGATTTATTGAAGGGATAGTGTAGATGAGTTGAGGGGAAGTGGGTAGAAAGTTAGTCCTGACAGGTTATCCATACAGCAGTTGGCTTGAGAGGCTGATGCCAGTGCCAACGAATGCTTCTGTCCCTTTCCCAACTGACTACACCTTTATAATATCTATGCTAGTATAACTAGTATGACTAATTTTGAAACAGTTCAGGGAGTCAAGAAGAAACCAGAAGGAATCAGGAGGTCTGGTCTCTGATTGAGAGTCCTAGCTAGCAACTCCACATGGTGATGGTTGAAGCAGGTGGAGGAAACAGTAGTAGATTTTCTGGAGAGTAAACAGCTTCAGGAATAAAGGCAGGAATCAGGGTCTTCACTCGTAGTTTCAGGGGTCCCTTCAGCCATTTAGAAACTGGACCTTTTAGCTCTCAGTCCTGAGACAGAAGACCCAGGGGCTGTTCAGAATGCTCCCCCCCCACCAATGGATCTCTCCCGTAATCCCTTGCTCTTCAAACTGTCATTCCAGCCCCTGTCAGTCAACCGTAGGATCCCAAAACCCTTCTTTGCAATCCCAACAAATATGTGTGTGTATAGACTCATGTGCATGAACTAAATTGGACCAATTCCCCATGGCAAGAATTCAAGATACTGAAAGTTGAACCAAGGTAGCAGAATATTAGAAAGAATACCCTGTCCCTTCCACTATACATATATACACCCAAAACTAAAGAAATAAAAAAAAAAACCTTTCCAACAAGATGTAAAAATGAAGCAGACTGAGTCTTGCCCAGGAAATCCAAGAAAAAAGACCATTTGGTCAATTGTCTTCCCTTGGTCAGCACAGGGTGATAGAGAAGTATGGGTAAAATAGGAAAGAGGGATCTGTCTAGGATCACAACTTGCTCAGGATTATAGTTCATAAAGAAATAATGCACCAAGCCAAGAAGAGTTCCAAGATGCAGCAGAGAGACTTAAATTTGTGCACGGTGAAGCAATAGGTACTATTGTCATTGTTTTATCAATTACTACACAGTTCTAAGTCATAGGTCCAGGATAACCTGATGAGGGGACCTGTATTTAGGAGTGGTAGAGTGAGGTGTGATCATTAGGTTATGACTCAAGTGAGGAGCAAGAACAGAAGAAAACAGTTACTCAGATCCAAGGTACAGAGGAGTCTCAATTTCAACTTCTATCCAAGGCTTACTAGGAAGGCAGGAATCTGAGACAAGAGGGAAACTTATAGTTCTATCTGAACCAGCAGAACTTTCCAGCTGGTTGATAGTGGCTGAATTAGATAGAAATCTACTAAAACTCCAAAGAAGGCAAGCCTATAAGCATGATGCTCAGACCTAATCTCAAGTCAGAACCTAGCAGAGCTTGGAACAAAGAGCTATTGATCAAATTTTCCCTGTCAGACTTGCTTGGGAGAACTGAAAGTTTACAGATCCCAAGCATTAGCTGTCCCTGAGATCCCAGCATAATACAACATTCAAGCAACAACAGGACCCTCCCCCCAAATCAGAATATTAAATTACCATAAAAGCAAAAACTCAGGATGTAGTCTGGAAGAATGTGCAAACAACAAAAAAGAACTCTACCATAAAATGTTGTTATGGTACTAGGATGGTCAAGACTGAAACCAAGAAGAGTAAAACACTTATAAGCAAAATCTCAAATAAAATGCAGTTTTGTCATGAATTGAACTAGAATTTCTATAAGAGATGAAGCAAGCAGTTAATGTCTTAATAATTGAAATGAGAGCACTGGAACAAAAAAAATGGAAAATGAATCAGAATTATGGAAGAAAGAATAGTCAAGGAAATTTAAAAAGTTTTTTCCTAAAAGGTACAAAACCTTACCCAAGTGACAAACTTACTAAAGATATTTGGTCTCAATAGACCAAATAAAGACTAATGACTCCAGGAGACAAAAGAAAATTTTAAAATAAATCAAAAGACAGAAACAGTAGAAGAAAACATTTCAGTTAATAAGTATGTATTAAATGCCTATTATGTGTCGGGCACTGTACTAAACACTGGGAATACAAATATAAAAAAATAATTCAAGTCTTACCATAAAGGAATTTACAATCTAGGGGAGGGCAATACAAAAAGCAAACTAAAAAGTTGGTGGGTATATGTGGGGATGTAGAATTGTCAGGGAAGTTATATGACTCGGGAGCATAGTGGAAAAATCAGAAAAATCCCAAAGAAGTACAGCAAAGTGAGAAATAAGGACATGTTCTGAGCTAAGTTCCCCCCTTAAATGGAGATTTATGAGTTCATGGCTCCACCATCCAGTTAATGGAATGAGAAGGTAGTGATAAGGTGAGTATCAAGGGTGATGGGATCTTGCAAGGTGCTGAGGTTTTCACCATAATGAGCTTTCTGGATGATTGTAAAAAGTGAGAGAAATCCCAAAGTAGCACAATCAGGTGACAAATGCGATACCTCATAGCAAAAACATTTAATATAAAAAACGGATAAAGGAAGAATATTTAAAATCATCAGACTATCTGCATAACACAGACAAATATATTTCAAGAAATTATAAAAGGATACCATGGGGTCAAGCAAAGTGGTTCAGTGGATTAAGAGTCAGTCCTAGAGACAGGAAGTTCTGGGTTCAAGTGTGGCCTCAGACAAGTCCTAGCTGTGTGACCCTGGGCAAGTCATTTAACCCCCATTGCCTAGCCCTTCCTGACCTTCTGCCTTAGAACCAAAACACATTGTTGATTCTAAGGAAAATAAGGTTTAGAAAAAAAAGAATACTGATCAGATCTCTTAGAATCATTGGACAGAGTGGAAGTAGAAATAACCTACCAGTTGCTTCCTGAAAAAACTCCAAAATGGAACTCCTGGGAACAAATTTTCTAGAATCTAGAGCTTTCAGGTCTAAGAAAAAACACTGAAAGCATCCAGAAAGAATCAATTTAAGTATTAAGGAGTCATAGCCATACATAATTTAGCAGTTATCTCTGTAAAGAAATGGAAAATTTGGAATATGATGTTCTAAAAGAGAATAGATATAGGCTTCCAACCAAGAATAACATATTCAGCAAAAGTGAGAATAATCCTAGAGGGGGAAAATGGACTTTTAATGACATGGGAGACTTTCAAGTACCAGAGTTTTATGGAAACTTTGAAGTTCATGCAGGAGTCAAGTGAAACACAAAAAAAGTAGACACAAACAAACAACCATAAGGGACAAAACAAAGATAAACTGCTTATGTTATAATATGGAAGATGTTATATGTGCCCCTTATGAACTAAAGGATTGGAAATGGTTCAGTAATTTCTTGATAATCTTAGAAGAATAAAACGGTAGTACATTAGGGAGGAAGGGAAAGGAAAGTTATCTCACATTATCATGCTGCGTCAATAAAAATCTATACAAATAAGGAGTTAGGGTTAGGGAGAGTGGCTGACACTTGAGTCTCTCATCTGAACTACTCAAAGTAGGAAAGAATACACATATAAACACAATTGAGCACAAAATACATTTCATTCAACAGAGAAATAGTAAAGAAAGTGGAAAAGGAACGAAGAGGAATTGGAGTTTGGATAGATTAAAGATGGATTAGTCCTAATCAGAACAAACTTTAAGAATATACAAAAACCTTAATAGTTCTTTCTGGAGTGACAAAGAATTGGAAATGCAGGAGGTTTCCACCACTTGGGAAAAGACTGAACAATTGGGATGTATGAACATAATATAATATTACTGTGCTGAGAGAAATTGTGAATGAAAATGTTTCAGAGAAACCAACTGATACAGGATGAAATGAACAGAACCAAGAAAAATGTACATAATAACAATATTGTAAAGCCAAACAACTTTGAATTACTTAGAAACTCTAATCACTATTAATGAATAATCATGTTTTTGAAGGAATAATGGCAAAATATGCCATCTATCTCTTGACATATTGGAAAGTTACACACATACCCAGAGATTATATATGTGCGTGTGCAATACACATATATGTGTACAGATAACACATATATAATCTAATGTTTATATATTTATGCATATATACACACATACTGCACATACACATATATTTGATTAACTATGCATGTTTGTAACAGGGATTTAGTTTTTTCATTCTCACTGGGTCTGGAGAGTAGAAAACATTTCTTATTTTTGCTTACTTAAAAAAAAAAATTAGTAAAAAATGTTCCTGATGCCCTGGATTGTTTGTTAGTCAGCTTTTGAACCAGCTTTCCACATTTGTTATCACTAGTTTCACATGTCATTGGAAGATAATCAAAACTAATTTTATTTGTCCATTTGCATCTTATTGGTTTAAGCAAATTTTCCATGACATCTCAGAGGTAATCTGTCACTTTCCAAAGATGAATGAAGAAAATAGTTCAGAATATGAACTAGTTGGGACGGCAGCTGGGTAGCTCAGTGGATTGAGAGCCAGGCCTAGAGATGGGAGGTCCTAGGTTCAAATCTGGCCTCAGACACTTCCCAGTTGTGTGACTTAACAAGTCACTTAACCCCCATTGCCTAGCCCTTACTGCTCTTCTGCCTTGGAACCAATATACAGTATTGGTTCCAAGAGGGAAGGTAAGGGTTTAAAAAAATGAAAGAATATGAACTACTTGCAGATATTGGTGAACATTGGTAACATAATTGTTTTTGGGAAAATCCATGAAGAACAAGAAGGAAACCTGATGAAAGTATTATATCTGTTAAGAGAAATGGCCTAAAACTTTTAATTTAAAAATTTGTAAAAATTTCAGTTGTTTTTCAAAAAGTATGAGTATTGACTCAGGGAAAACAGAAACATTTTTTACTTGCCTGCAATTAAAACATTTTGAGGACTTAGAGAGTCTTCTTGGATTTGGTGGTTAGTGCCAAAATTTGTAAACAAAAAAACCAAAACATACAACCCAAACTCACTGCTCCTATTGGTAAGCCACTGAATTACAAATGAAGAGCATCAGAAGCAGAAAGATAAGAAGTATACTATTTTCTTATAAACAACAAAGCCTTTTGAATTCTGAAGGAAAGAGAGATGTGTAAAAGCTCTCAGAGACTTGATTGCATGGGTAGTTCAAGGTAAAATTAATTAAGTTCCACAGAGGAGGGCCTCATTTGATTCTTTGCCTATGCATGTGCCCCTTTTTTCCTTATGAGAGGCAGTGTCACATAGTTGATAGGGCACTGGGGTTTGGAGTCAGGGATACTTGCATTCAAATTCTGCCTCACTTACTACTTATGTGACCCTGAACAAGTCACTCACACTCTCTCTATATCCTGGTTTCCACACCTAAAATGAAGAGGTTGGATTCAATGGTCTCTGACACACTTCACAGCTCTAAATTTATAATTCTATTATCTTATGATATTATGATTTTACCAGTTGACTCAAACATGCACTCATTGGTCTATTGCTTATTTGCAGTTACTTAAACACACACTCCATATCTTGTCTCTGTGCCTTGGCTCTAGCTCTATGTTGTATCTGGAATGGCCCCTTGCCTCACCTCTGCCTCCTGACTTCCCCTGGCTTCCTTCAAGAGTCAACTCAAATCTCTTCTTCTGTAGAAGGCCTTTATTGATCCTCCATTGTTAGTGTCATTCCCTTTCAGATTACTGTCCATTTAGTTTGTATATACCAGTTATTTACAAGTTGTATTTCCTAGTAGAATGTATGCTTTTTTAAGTACAGGGACCATTTTTTGGCCTTTATCTGTAACCATGGTTTTTAGTACTATACCTGTCACCTAGCAAGGACTTCATAAACACTCGTGAACTAACCAAATTGATCCAAATAAGTATTTTTTACTGTGTACAAGCTAGTTTAGAGGGCATAGGAAGACATTTGTTCAAAGAGAGAGATGGCCACATGCAAATGACTACATTTGTGAGCAGAAGCTTAAACAACAATGAGCCCCATTCCTCCATTCACTAATTGGAGTTTCTGAGTTTGAAGCAAGTTATTACTAAAATTTTACTGACCAACTACAAGAACAAAGGTGCAAGTGAGAACAAACAATAATTCATTTCTGTTTCTTGACCAGTGCCAAGTTAGATGCTATTTGCCAGAAATAAAAGGTGCCTCTAGATAATAATAAATGTAGCATTGACTACTGACCTGGAAAGACTAATGTGAATGCCTTCTTCAGAACACTTGCTACAAAAACTATGGTGAAGCCTTAATCTTTTTGGAATGTCCTGTGCCTGGCTTCCTGTCACATTTTAAATTATTTAACTGATAACATTCTCTCAGTTTGTATTAATGTGTAAAATTTCTGCATGAAATGTTATGAGAGAGAGACACACACACAGAGGCACAGAGAGGGAGGCTTAATCTTTGAACTCTCTCACTAAGATTAAAGATTTGTTTTTATGTGTAATTCTCTGCCTTCTCATTGTTCCTCACTTTCTGGCAAGGTCTTGTGGATTATTTTCTTGTGCAAAATGACTGATCACTTTATGTATGTACAAGTATACTAAACCAGAAACTACAAAGTCTTCACATTTGCTAAAATATTTCATTGAAGTTTGGGTTTTGTCAGACACTAGATTGCTAAGGTCATTTACCCAGAGTCTATTCTGTTGATCCACCCTGCTATTTCTTAGCCAGTATCAGATTGTTTTGAGAATTACTGCTTTATTGTACAGTTTAGGATGTGGTACTGTTAGGTCACTATATTTCACATTTTTTTCCCATTAGTCCCCTTGATATTCTTGATCTTTTGTTCTTCCAGATGAATTTTGTTATTATTTTTTCTAGTTCTAGAAAATAGTTTTTTTGGTAGTTTGATATAGGCATGACAAAGAATAAGTAAATAATTTAGGTAGGGTGGTCATTTTTATTTATTAGCTTGGCCTACCCATGAGCAATTAATGTTTTTCCAGTTGTTTAAATCAGGTTTTATTTGTACGAAAAGTGTTTTGTAATTGTGTTTGTATAATTCCTTCATTTGACTTGGCAAATAGCTTCCCAAATATTTTATATTATCTAGAGTGATTTTTAAATGAAGTTTCTCTTTCTAATTCTTGCTGCTGAGTTTTGTTGGAAATATATAGAAATGCTGATGATTTATGAGGGTTTATTTTTTATCCTGTAACTTGGCTAAAGTAACTAATCATTTCAACTAGTTTTTTAGTTGATTTCCTAGTAATTCTGTAAGTATACCATCATATAATTTTCAAAGATTGATAGTTTAGTTTCCTCATTGCCTATTTTAATTCTTTCAATTTATTTTTCTTCTCTAATTACTAAAGCTAGAATTTCTAGTGCAGTATTAAATAATAGTGATAATGGGCATCCTTGCTTTACTCTTTTTTAAAATAATATTTTATTTGATCATTTCCAAGCATTATTCATTAAAGACAAAGATCATTTTCTTTTCCTCCCATCCACCCCCACATAGCCGACGCATGATTCCCCTGGGTGTCACATGTGTTCTTGATTCGAACCCATTTCCATGTTGTCAATATTTGCATTAGAGTTTTGTTTAGAGTTTCTCTGTCATGTCCCCTCAACCGCTATAGTCAGGCAGTTGCTTTTCCTCGGTGTTTCCACTCCCATAGTTTATCCTTTGTTATGTATAGTGTTTTTTCTCCTAGATCCCTGCAGATTGTTCAGGGACATTACACCACCACCAATGGAGAAGTCCATTACATTCGATTATACCACAGTGTATTAGTCTCTGTGTGCAATGTACTCCTGGTTCTGCTCCTCTCGCTCTGCATCACTTCCTGGAGGTTGTTCCAGTCTCCATGGAATTCCTCCACTTTATTATTCCTTTTTGCACAATAGTATTCCATCACCAACATATACCACAATTTGCTCAGCCATTCCCCAATTGATGGGCATCCCCTAGTTTTCCAGTTTTTGGCCACCACAAAGAGCGCAGCTATGAATATTTTTGTACAAGTCTTTTTGTCCATTATCTCTTTGGGGTACAGACCCAGCAGTGTTATGGCTGGATCAAAGGGTAGACATTCTTTTGTCGCCCTTTGGGCATAGTTCCAAATTGCCCTCCAGAATGGTTGGATCAGTTCACAACTCCACCAGCAATGAATTAATGTCCCTACCTTGCCACATCCCCTCCAGCATTCATTACTTTCCTTTGCTATCATGTTAGCCAATCTGCTAGGTGTGAGGTGATACCTCAGAGTTGTTTTGATTTGCATCTCACTGATTATAAGAGATTTAGAACACTTCTTCATGTGTTTATTAATAGTTTTGATTTCTTTATCTGAGAACTGCCTGTTCATGTCCCTTGCCCATTTATCAATTGGAGAATGGCTTGATTTTTTGTACAATTGATTTAGCTCTTTATAAATTTGAGTAATTAAACCTTTGTCAGAGGTTTCTATGAAGATTTTTTCCCCAATTTGTTGTTTCCCTTCTGATTTTAGTTACATTGGTTTTGTTTGTAAAAAAGCTTTTTAATTTGATGTAGTCAAAATTATTTATTTTACATTTTGTGATTCTTTCTATGTCTTGCTTGGTTTTAAAGCCTTTCCCCTCCCAAAGGTCTGACATGTATACTATTCTGTGTTTACCCAATTTACTTATGGTTGCCTTCTTTATGTTTAAGTCATTCTCCCATTTTGAATTTATCTCGGTGTAGGGTGTGAGGTGTTGATCTATTCCTAATCTCTCCCATACTGTCTTCCAATTTTCCCAGCAGTTTTTATCGAATAGTGGATTTTTGTCTGAAAAGCTGGGATCTTTGGGTTTATCGTATACTGTCTTGCTGAGGTCGTTTTCCCCCAGTCTATTCCACTGATCTTCCTTTCTGTTTCTTAGCCAGTACCAAATTGTTTTGATGACTGCTGCTTTGTAATATAGTTTAAGGTCTGGGACTGCATGGCCCCCATCATATGTGTTTTTTTTTTCATTATTTCCCTGGATATCCTTGATCTTTTGTTATTCCAAATGAATTTTGTAATGGTTTTTTTTCTAAATCAGTAAAGAAATATTTTGGGAGTTCAATGGGTATGGCACTAAATAGATAGATGAGTTTGGGTAGGATGGTCATTTTTATTATATTGGCTCATCCTATCCATGAGCAGTTAATGTTTTTCCAATTGTTCAAGTCTAGTTTTAGTTGTGTGGAGAGTGTTTTGTAGTTGTGTTCATATAGTTCCTGTGTTTGTCTCAGGAGATAGATTCCTAGGTATTTTATTTTGTCTAAGGTGATTTTGAATGGGATTTCTCTTTCTAGTTTTTGCTGCTGAGCTGTGTTAGAGATACATAGAAAAGCTGATGACTTATGTGGGTTTATTTTGTATCCTGCAACTTTGCTAAAGTTGTTGATTATTTCAATTAGCTTTTTGGTTGAATCTCTAGGATTCTTTAAGTAGACCATCATGTCATCCGCAAAGAGTGATAACTTGGTCTCCTCCTTGCCTATTTTGATGCCTTCAATTTCTTTTTCTTCTCTAATTGCTACTGCTAGTGTTTCTAGTACAATGTCAAATAGTAGAGGTGATAATGGACATTCTTGTTTCACTCCTGATCTTATTGGGAATGCATCTAGTTTATCCCCATTGCAGATGATATTAGCTGATGGTTTTAGATATATACTGTTTATTATTTTTAGGAATGACCCTTCTATTCCTATGCTTTCTAGTGTTTTTAATAGGAATGGGTGTTGTATTTTATCAAAGGCTTTTTCTGCATCTATTGAGATAATCATGTGATTCTTGTTGGTTTGTTTGTTGATGTGGTCACTTATGTGGATGGTTTTCCTAATATTGAACCAGCCCTGCATCCGTGGTATAAATCCTACTTGATCATGGTGAATGACCCTTCTGATCACTTGCTGGAGTCTTTTTGTTAGTATCCTATTTAAGATTTTTGCATCTATATTCATTAGGGAGATTGGTCTATAGTTTTCTTTTTCTGTTTTTGACTTGCCTGGTTTTGGAATCAGTACCATGTTTGTGTCATAAAAGGAGTTTGGTAGAACTCCCTCTTTGCTTATTATGTCAAATAGTTTGTATAGTTTTGGGATTAACTGTTCTCTTAATGTTTGATAGAATTCACTGGTGAATCCATCAGGTCCTGGGGATTTTTTCTTAGGAAGTTCTTTGATGACTTGTTGGATTTCATTTTCTGATATGGGATTATTTAAGAATTCTATTTACTCTTCTGTTAGTCTAGGCAGTTTGTATTTTTGTATATATTCATCCATATCACCTAAATTGGTGTATTTATTGCCATATAATTGGGCAAAGTAATTTCTAATGATTGCCTTAATTTCCTCTTCATCGGAGGTGCTGTCCCCCTTTTCATCTTTGATACTGTTAATTTGCTTTTCTTCCTTCCTTTTTTAAATTAGATTGACCAGTACTTTGTCTATTTTGTTTGTTTTTTCAAAGTACCAGCTTCTTGTCTTATTTATTAAATCAATAGTTCTATCACTTTTGATTTTATTAATTTCTCCCTTAATTTTTAGGATTTCTAGTTTGGTTTTCTGCTGGGGGGTTTTAATTTGATCGCTTTCAAGTTTTTTTATTTGCATTTCCAATTGATTGATCTCTGCTCTCCCTAGTTTGTTGATATATGCACTCAAGGATATGAATTTACCTCTGGTTACCACTTTGGCTGCATCCCAAAAGGTTTGAAAGGATGTCTTGCCATTGTCATTTTCCTCGATGAAATTATTAATTGTTTCTATGATTTCTTCTCTAACTAAATGATTTTGGAGTGTCATATTGTTTAATTTCCAATTAGTTTTTTATTTGGTTTTCCATGTACCTTTACTGATCATTATTTTTATTGCCTTGTGATCTGAGAAGGCTGCATTTATTATTTCTGCTTTTCTGCATTTGTGTGCTATGTTTCTGTGACCTAATGTATGGTCAATTTTTGTGAATCTGACATGTGGTGCTGAGAAAAAGGTGTATTCCTTTTTATCCCTATTTATTTTTCTCCCCTTACTTCACTCTTGATCTTATTGGAAAGACTTCTAACTTATTCCCATTGGGGATGATATTTGCTGATGGTTTTACATAAGTACTGCTTATTATTTTAAGGAAAGGCCCTTGTATTCCTAAGCTTTCTAGTGTTTTCAATTGGATTGGATGTTGTATTTTCTAATATGCTTTTTCTGTATCTATTGAGATAATCATGTGATTTCTGTTATTCTGATTATTGATATGATTAGTTTTGCTGATGGTTTTCCTAATATTAAACCAGCCTTGCTTTTAGTCATTCCCCACTTCTCTCTTCCTTGGTATAAATCCCACCTGGTCATAGTAAATAATTCCTGTGATATATTGCTATAGTGTCTTTGCTAGTATTTAAGGTTTTTTATATCAATGTTCATTAAGGAAATTGGTCTATAATTTTTTTTTCTGTTTTTATATTCGCCGACTTAGGTATCAGTACCATATTTGTGTCATGAAAAGAATTTGGTAAGACTTTGCTTATTTTGCCAAATAGTTTGTATAGCTGATATTAATTATTCTTTAAATGTTTGATAGAATTCACTTGTGACTCCATCTGGCCCTGGGGATTTTTTCTTGGGGAGTTCACTGATGGCTTGTTCAATTTCTTTTTCTGAGATGGGATTATTTAAATATCCCATTTTCTTTTTTGTTAATCTAACCAATTAAAATTTTGTAAATATTCATCCATTTCATCTAGATATAAGATTTATTATCATATAATTGGGCAAAATAGATCCTGATGATTGCTTGAATTTACTCTTCATTAGAGGGGAAATCACTTTTCACTTTTGATACTGGTAATTTGATTCTCTTTTTAAAAAATCAAATTAACCAATACTCGATTTTTCTTTGTCTCCCCAATAGAACCAGCTTCTAGTCTTATTTATTAGTTCAAAATATCTTTTACTTTCTAATTTATTAATTTCTCCTTTGGTTTTTATAATTGCCAATTTAGTTTTTAACTGGGGAATTTCAACGTGTAATTTTTCTAGTTTTTTTTTTAGTTGCATGCCCAATTCTTTGATTTGCTTTTCTCTATTTTATTGATACAAACCCTTTAGAATATACATTTCACCCTGAGTACTACTTCGGATATATTCCATAAATTTTGATATGGTGTCTCCTCATTGTTATTCTCTTCAATGAAATCAGTGATTATTTCTATGATTTGTTCTTTGCCTCACCAGTTTTGAAGAATTAGATTGTTTTGTTTTCAATTAATTTCTAATTTACCTCTCCATGGACCCTTATTGATTATCATTTTCATTGCATTATGATCTTAAAAAGTTGAATTCATTATTTCTGTTTTTTTTCTAAATTTGGTTTTGAAGTTTTTATGCACTAGCACATGGTCAATCTTTATGTATATACCATGTACTGTTGAAAAGGAGGTATATTCCTTTTTTATCCCTATTCAATTTTCTCCAGTTATCTATTAAATTTATCTAGTTCTGATGGGTGAAAGTTACAGTTGCCCAATGTTATAGTTTTACTATCTATTTCCTCTTTAAGCTCTTGTAGTTTCTTCTTTAAAAATGTGGATGCTATACCATTTGGTGCATATATGTTAAGTACTGTTATTTTCTCATTGTCTATTTCTATCAAGTTGTAATTATTTTTCTTATCTCTTTCAATCAAATCTATTTTTGCTTTAGCTTTGTCTGAGATCATGATTGTTACTCCTGCTTTTTTTTATCTCAGTTGAAGCACAGTAAATACTGTCTAGCTCCTTATCTTTACTCTGTGTGTATCTACCTTCCTCAAATGTGTTTCTTATAAACAACATATGGTAGGATTCTGGTTTTTAATCCTCTCTGCTATCTGCTTCTATTTTATGGATGAAATCATTCATTTGCATTCACAGTTATGATTATTATATGTTTATCCCCCTACATCTTGAGTTTCTCTTTTAATCCTGCCCTTTCTCCTTTTACTCTTTCCCTCCACACTAGTGTTTTTCTTTTAGTTACTCCCTACTCCCCTTTCCCTTATATTCTCTCCTTCCCACCACCACCCTTCTTATTTCCCCCTTATATCTCTATAGAGTCTTTTAATTAGTCCCCAACTTCTCCCTCCCTTATATTACTCCTCTCCTCATTAGCCTCTTTCTTATTCCCTTTCTACTTCTCTAGAGGGCAAGATAAGATTCTATACCCTGATGAACTTCACTATTCTTCCCTCTCTGAGCCAATTCCAATGAGAGTAAGGTTTAAGTATTATCTATCATCAGAGCTTGAGAACAATTTCTATTTTTTTGAAGGTTTGTATGTAGTTGCTTGGATATCACCTATTGCTTGGATATGTATGTAGTTGTATGTAATTGCGTGGATATGCCCTATTAGTTCTGTGCTTTGATCTTTGTCCCTATAGAAATTTTTGAATCTTAAATGTTTCTTCTGCTATTTATTCACTTTCCAAAACTTTTTTCCCCCTTTGGACTGACAATTCTGAAAACTGCTTGCTGATTCTGTTTTCTCTGTTGGTTTGTAGTGATAAGCACTGTGAACTTCTTTGCATTTGGACTAGATCTTCACTACAGCAGGGAAGGCGTGAAAGGGCCAAGTGCTATGGACTTTGGGGCCTCACTGTGGGCTGGTACCAGGGCCTGGGACTTCAAGGGGTGGGTCTATGGTGTTCTTTTGTCGGTGTAGCTCACATCCCAAGATCCCAAACTTAACCTATGTCCAGTTGTGAAATCTGGTGCAGTAGGTGGAGGTTTGATCAGCCAGCAGTTCTCCATGTGCAGTTTTGCTACCAGTTTCCCCTTGTTCCATGAAAATTAACTCTTTCTGCCTACCTTTCAAGTTGTTCTCAGTGGGAGAGCCCTTTCATTTCCTCTTATTGTTAGTTCTTGATATGTTTTGAGGTAATCTTAAAAATTTTGTTTCAAAAGACTTCTCAGATTAGTTTTAGTTTTCATTGCTACTAAGTCACCATTTTGACTCTGCCCTGTTTTATTTGATTATGTAAGTCCTTTTTAACTTCCTCTACAAGGACTTATTGGGTCTGACTCCAATTCACATTTTCTTTGAAGTTTCACTCATAGCCTTTTGACATTTTTCTCTTTTAGGTTTGTGCCATGATCCTTCCTGTCAATTTAATACATTTCTACTGTTCGTCTATTTTTCCTTTTTGTACTCTTTCCCCCCAACTTATTATATAACTTTAAACTGTTAATAGAGTTGGGTTCTGTTCCTGAGTTGGTGAAGATATTATCCCAAAATTCTTGTGGGGTTTGGGGCTTTGCTTCTAGATTACATGAGTACCTGGGCCTATCTTCTGACTTAAATAGATGGGGTCTCTTAATGAAGTCTTGTGGGGGACCCTATGTTTGGCCTGCACAATCAAAGACCTTGTTGCTTGATGTACAGCTGTATACCTTTCTTCTTTGCTTACAGAGTTGAGGACCTCACTGCAAGCCATTAGGGTTCCTCACTGATGGCTTATTCAGTGGCAAGGGATCTTAGTGCTGGTTTGCACAGTAGGGGACCTCACTAATTGCTTGTGTAGTTGGGACTTTGCTGCTGCTTGCCTTGGGAATGGGCTCTTATTGGTATCTTCTTCAGGAGTGAGGATCTGCTGCTATGGGGATGGGGTCTTGACTATTGGCTTGCAAAATGCAGGGCTCTGCTGGTGGCTTGCCCTAGGGTTGGAACCTTATAGGCTAGGGTCTAGTTGAGACTTTCTGGATGACCTTCACATGGGTCAGGCCTTTTGATGGTCTGTTTTGGGTTGAGGCCTCTCTGCTATGAGGGTGGATTCTTACCATTTTTCTACCTGCCATTGATCTAGACAGTAATCCTTTTCAACTTAAGGAAGACACACCTTTCTCTTGTTGATTCTTCATGCTCTTCTGGATTGGAAAACTGCTTCACTGTTACAAAATTCAATAAAAGGCTTTGTTTTTAAAGTGGTTTTGGAGGGGAATTTGTTAGAAAACAGGCAAGTTCCCCTCCTTAGTCTTTAGGATCAGAAATCTTTCATAGACATTTTAGAAAAAAATGACTTATATTGTCAAATAATTTTATTTATTGATACATTAATATATTTAGGAATATTTGCTTTAAATATGATTATGTTTAAATTTTTGTTGCTATCTCTGGTTTTTAATATCATTAGAATTTGCCCCAGTGTTATTCCCTTGATCCTCCTCCTAAAGAGTCGAGTAGTAGAATCTATTTTTTTGTTGTTTTATTATTAAAAATTTTTTTTCCAACTTGAATAGGTTTATTTTGTCAATTGAGAACATTATTCCTTGCTTACAATAATCACATTATTTCCCTCCCTCCCCTCCACCCACTCTTCCCCAAACCAACGTGCAATTTCATTGGGTATTACTTGTGTCCTTAATCAGAACCTATTTCCATGTTGTTGATGTTTGCAATAGGATTTTCATTTGGAGTCTACATCCCCAACTGAGTCCCTTTGACCCATGTATTCAAGCAGTTGTTTTTCTGTGGTGTTTCTACTCCTACAGTGTTTCCTCTGAATGTGGATAGTGGTTTTTCTCTTAGGTTCCTCCAAGTTGTTCAGGGTAACTGCATTGCCACTAATGGAGAAGTCCATTACGTTCGATTGTACCACAGTGTATCAATCTCTGTGTGTAATGTTCTCCTGTTCTGCTCCTCTCACTCTGCATCAATTCCTGGAGGTTGTTCCAGTCCCCATGGAATTCCTCAACTTTATTATTCCTTTGAGCACAATAGTATTCAACCACCAACATATACCACAATTTGTTCAGCCATTCCCCAACTGAAGGGCATCCCCTCAATTTCCAATTTTTTGCCACCAGAAAGACTGCAGCTATGAATATTTTTGTACAAGTCTTTTTGTCCATTATCTCTTTGGGGTACAGACCCAACAGTGCTATGGCTGGATCAAAGGGTAGATATTCTTTTGTTGCCCTTTGGGCATAGTTCCAAATTGCCCTCCAGAATGGTTGGATCAGTTCACAACTCCACCAGCAATGAATTAATGTCCCTACTTTGCCACATCCCCTCCAGCACTCATTACTTTCCGTTGCTGTCATGTTAGCCAATCTGCTACCTCAGTGTTGTTTTGATTGGCATTTCTCTGATTATAAGAGATTTAGGACACTTTTTCATGTGCTTATTTATAGTTTTGATTTCTTTAACTGAAAATTGCCTATTCATGTTCCTTGCCCACTTTTCAATAGGAGAATGGCTTGATTTTTTTGTACAACTGGTTTAGCCTTTTATAAATTTGAGTAATTATACCTTTGTCAAAGGTTTTTGTAATGAAGATTATTTCCCAATTTGTTGCTTCCCTTCTAATTTTGAATGCATTTGTTTTGTTTGTACAAAACCTTTTTAATTTGATGTAATCAAAATTATTGATTTTACATTTTGTTTTTTTCCTAGCTCTTTCTTGGTTTTAAAATCTTTCCTTACCCAAAGATCTGACAAGTATACTATTCTGTGTTCACCTAATTTGCTTATAGTTTCCTTCTTTATATTCAGGTCATTCACCCATTCTGAGTTTATCTTGGTGTAGGGTGTGAGATGTTGATCCAAACCTAATCTCTCCCATTCTGTCTTCCAATTTTCCCAGCAGTTTTTATAAAAAAGTGGGTTTTGGTCCCCAAAACTGGGATCTTTGGGCTTATCATAGACTGTCTTGCTGAGGTCATTTACCCCAAGTCTATTCCACTGATCCTCTTTTCTGTCTCTTAGCCAGTACCAAATTGTTTTGATAACCATTGCTTCATAGTATAGTTTGAGACCTGGGACTGCAAGTCCTGTTTCCTTTGCATTTTTTTTCATGATTTCCCTGGATATACTTGATCTTTTGTTCTTCCAAATGAACTTTGTTATGTTTTTTCTAATTCAGTAAAAAAGTTTTTTGGTAATTCAATGGGTATGGCATTAATGAGTAAATTAATTTGGATAGGATTGTCATTTTTATTATGTTAGCTCATCCCACCCATGAGCAATCAATATTTTTCCAATTGTTTAGATCTAGTTTTAATTGTGTGGAGAATGTTTTGTACTTGTGTTTGTATAGTTCTTTTGTTTGTCTCTGCAGATAGATTCCTAAGTATTTTATTTTGTCTAGGGAGATTTTAAATGGAATTTCTCTTTCTAATTCTTGCTGCTGAAATGGGTTGGAGATATATAGAAATGCTGATGATTTATGCGGGTTTGCTAAATCCTGCAACTTTGCTAAAATTGTTGATTGTTTTGACTAGCTATTTGATTGATTCTCTAGGATTCTTTTAGTAAACCATCATATCATCCACAAAGATTCATAGCTTGGTCTCCTCATTGCCAATTTTAATACCTTCAATTTCTTTTTCTTCTCTAATTGCTACTGCTACTGTTTCTAGTACAATGTTAAATAATAGAGGTGATAATGGGTATCCTTTTTTCACTCCTCATCTTATTGGGAAGTCTTCTAGTTTATCCCCATTGAAGATGATGTTTGCTGATGGTTTCAGATATATTCTGTTTATTATTTTTAGGAAAAGCCCTTCTATTCCTATGCTTTCTAGTGTTTTTAATAGGAATGGGTGTTGTATTTTATCAAAGGCTTTTTCTGCATCTATTGAGATAATCATATGATTTTTGTTGGTTTGCTTGTTGATATGGTTGATTATGCGGATGGTTTTCCTAATATTGAACCAGCCCTGCATCCCTGGTATAAATCCTACTTGATCATGGTGAATGACTCTTCTGATCACTTGCTGGAGTCTTTTTGTTAGTATCCTATTTAAGATTTTTGCATCTATATACATTAGGGAGATTGGTCTATAATTTTTCTTTTTCTGTTTTTGGCATGCCTGGCTTTGGAATCAGTACCGTGTTTGTGTCATAAAAGGAATTAGGTAGAACTCCCTCTTTGCTTATTATGTCAAATAGTTTGTATAGTATTGGGATTAGCTGTTCTTTGAATGTTTGATAGAATTCACTTGTGGGTCCATCAGGTCCTGGGGATTTTTTCTTAGGGTGTTCTTTGATGGCCTGTTGGATTTCTTTTTCTGATATGGGATTATTTAAGAATTCTATTTCTTCTTCTGTTAGTCTAGGCAATTTATATTTTTGTAAATATTCATCCATATCACCTAGATTGCCATATTTATTGCCATATAATTGGGCATAGGAGTTTTAATGATTGTCTTAATTTCCTCTTCATTTGAGGTGAGGTCTCCCTTTTCATCTTGGATACTGTCAATTTGGTTTTTTCTTTTCTTTTTTAATTAGACTGACTAGTACTTTGTCTATTTTATTTGTTTTTTCAAAGCACCAGTTTCTAGTCTTATTCATTAAATCAATAGTTCTTTGAATTTCAATTTTATTAATTTTTCCTTTGATTTTTTGGGTCTCTAACTTAGTCTTCATCTGAGATTTTTAATTTGTTCTATTTATAGTTTTTTTTTAATTTGCATGCCCAATTCATTGACAGCTGCCCTCTCTAGTTTGTTAATTTTTGAACTCAAGGATATAAATTTCTCCCTGAGTGCTGCTTTGGCTATATCCCATAGGTTTTGAAAGGATGTCTCTTTATTGTCATTTTCTTCAATGAAGTTATTAATTGTTTCTATGATTTGTTCTTTAACTAACTCGTTTTGGAGAATTGTATTGTTTAATTTCCAATTAATTTTTTATTTACCTCTCCATGTACCCTTACTAATTATTATTTTCATTTCATTGTGATTTGAGAAGGTTGCATTTATTATTTCTGCTCTTTTGCACTTGTTTGCAATGTTTTTATGCCCTAATACATGATCAATTTTTGTGAATATACCATGTACTGCTGAAAAGAAGGTATATTCCTTTTTGTCCCTTTTTATTTTTCTCTACATGTCTACTAACCCTAATTTTTCTAAGATTTCATTCACTTCTTTATTTTTTGGTTTATCTAGTTCAGATAGAGGAAGGTTCAGGTCTCACACTAGTATAGTTTTTCTATCTATTTTATCCTTGAGTTCCACTAGTTTCTCCTTTAGAAATTTGGATGCAATGCCATATGATGCATACATGTTGAGTACAGATATTTCCTCATTGTCTATACTGCCTTTTATCAGGGTGTAATTACCTTCCCTATCTCTTTTAACTAGATTTATTTTTACTTTGGCTTTGTCAGATATCATGATTGAGACTCTTGCCTTCTTTTTATCAGTTGATGCCCAATAGATTTGGCTCCATCCTTTTACTTTCACCGTATGCGTATCTACCTTCCTCATGTGTGTTTCTTGTAAATAGCATATGGTAGGGTTTTGGATTCTAATTCACTTTACTATTGACTTGCATTTTGTGAGTAAGCTCATTCCATTCCCATTCAGAGTTATGATTACTAGCTGTGTATTTCATAGCATTTTGATTTCTACTCCTGGTCCTGCCTTTTCTTCTCTCACTATTTCCTTCTACACCAATGTTTGTTTTTAATCAGTTCCCCTGGTTCCCACCCTTATTTTATTTACCTTTCTACCCCCTCCCTTCTTATTCCCCCCTATTTTCCTTTTTAAACTACCCCACCCTCTCCCTCCCTTGTACTGCTTCCCTCCCCACCAGTCCAATTATTACCCTTCTACTCCCCTATAGGGCACAAATCTATTCTCTGCCCCAGTGGATTGGATTGTTCTTCCCTCTTTGGTTCAGTTTCAAAGCATGTAAGAGTTGAGTATTTCCTATCTCCAACCTCTTTACCCTTCCAGTGTATTAATGTTCTCCCCCTCCTGCCATGAGCTTCTTTGTGGCATATAAGTTTACCCCCATTTGTTTCTTTTCCCATTTCTTTTAGTATTAACCTCTTTTTTTAGCTCTAGTTGTGTGTGTGTGCGTGTGTGTGTGTATATATATATATATATACATATACCCACATGTATATGTATTTATGCATGCATATATCTATATACCAGTTATGTCTTGTCTTTTCATCCTATACAGTTTGTCACTGTTCCCTCTAAGTGTAACTCTTCTAGCTGCCCAGGTGATAACAACAGTTTTTAAGACTCACCAATGACCTCTTTTCTTATAGTGATACATTCATTTTACCTTATTGAGTCTTAAAAATTTTTGTTGTTGTTGTTTTGTTTTTCTTTTTTACCTCTTTTTAAATTACCTTTTGATGATTTTCTTGAGTTCTGTGCTTGGACATCAAATTTTCTGTTCAGGTCTGGTCTTTACAAATTCTTATGATTCTTCTATTTTGTTGAATGACCATACTTTCCCCTGTAAGAATATGGTCAGTTTTTCTGGGAGTTCATTCTTGATTGTAGACCTAGTTCCCTTGCTTTCTGGAATATCATATTCCATGCCTTTCAGTCCTTCAGTGTGGATACATCCAGATCCTGTATTATCCTCACTGTGGTTCCATGGTACCTGATTCAAGTTGGTTGATTTGGCTTTCAAGACACTATTTTCTGTTTCCAGATGACTTATCTTAGTTTTTAAGTTCTTTTCCCAATTGTCTTTAGCCTCTCTTAATTGTGTTTTAAATTGCATTTTGAGTTCTTCCACAGCCTGTATCCAATTCTTTGAGATTTCTGATTTATCGTTTGCTGATCCCTCCCCCTCTGTTCTGTTCGCTGTATAGAAGCTGTCTATTTTAATTTCTTTCTGATTTTGTTCTGATCTTGGCATAGCTCTGCCCACAAGATACACCCTCCAGACCAGCACCTTTGCCAGCTCAGAGGTTGCCACTGTTGCTGGTGGCTCAGCGTTCTAGGTGGGCAGGGGGAGGGGCCCTGGGACCTTCCTTCTGCCTTCCCCTTAAACCTGAGTGTTCTTGGATTCAGGCTTTGGGGGGTGGGGGAGTACCTTTTGAATTGAGTACAGCAGGAGGATTCCTTGGCTCTTGTTGTTAGGTTTGATTTTCAGTCCCCTAGGAGCATTAATTTTGTGATCAGTAAGAAAGGGTATTCAGAGGTGTGAACTTCTGCTCCTTCTAGGCCACCATCTTGCCTCTGCCTCTGAAAATACCAAGTAGTGGAATTTTTAGCTAGAAATAATAAGGCAGTTTAGTCACTTTATCTGCATAATTAAAAAAAAACACATCTTTACCTTCTGCCTTAAGATTGTTACCAAATATCAGTTTCAAAGTAGAAGAGCGGTAAGGTCTAGGCAGTTGGAATCAAGTGACTTGCTTAGGATCACAAAGGTAATAAGTATTTGAGGTCTGACTTGAACCTAGGACCTCTCATGTCTAGGCCTGGCTCTGCATTCACTAACCTACCTAACTATCCCACATTTTATCTGCATTATTCCAAGTTTATTTACAAAATTATTGTTCTTATTCCTACTTGTTCACTCTACCAGAAACATACCATTTTAGCATGAACCATTCCAATCTTCTGTAAGTTTTGTGAATTTTCTGGTTATGAAATAAAACTTTGAGCTTTTTTTGATTTCTATTTTCCTTAATATTAGTGATTATATAATTCCTTCATGGTATTGGTAATAGTTTGTGATTCTTATTTTGAGCACCATTCACTATTTTTACATGCTTTATCTCTTGGAGATTAGCTTTTGGATATTTTTCTATTAATTGTGTATATATATATATATATATATATATATATATATATATAATCAAACCCTTATGAGAAAAGTTTGATATGAAACATTTTTCTCAGTTGACTGCTTCCTTTCTTAATCTAGATGCATTAATTTTGTTTGTCCTGAAAAATTTTAGTTTCCACTTAAAAAAAGTGATCTATTTTTGTCTTTTACATTTCCTGTATCCACTTTTTTAAGGTTAAGATCCTGTCTCTTAACCTACAGTTGAAAATCAAGTGATTCTAGATGTTTTTATTTTTAAAATGAGTTATCAAGTGGGTTTTCCTACTACTGAGTCATCCCCATATTCCTGATATAAATCCAAGTTGGCCATAATGAATGATTCTTTGATGAATTGCTGTAGTATGTTTGATATAAACTTATTTAAAGTTTTGAATTGATATACCTTACTTTTCCTAATTTTCATTTCCTTTTGCTTTATTTTAAAAATACTTATTGTTTATTTTTTCTTTTGCTAAACTTTGGTTTATGTATTAGGGATATATTTATTTGATAAAGGAATTCTTATAGAAAGCTTCCTTTCTCTTTATGTGAAAAAATTATGTAATATATTAAATGTTATTAAAAAGTTTGATATAATTCTAACAGTGAATCCATCAGGACCAGGACATTCCAAACTCTATTCTCATCCCCTTTGGTAATTCCTTTATACTTAGTTATATTTCCTTTTATAAGTTAAGATTATTTAAGATGTCTGTTTGGTCTTCTATCAGTTTGGAAATTTAACATTTTTGAAGATATTCTTCTATTTCTATTGTGTTCCAAGTTTTGTTAGCAAAAATGTGCATAGTAGGCTCTGATAAAATTTTTCGTTTGATTTGTGTTTGCTGTGTCTCTAATATTTTGGTAGTCATTTTTTAGGTATACTATTTTTAAATTCACTATTTTTTCATTTTCAGTTACAAATTCTCTTTCTCTCTCCCACATTCCCTTTCCTCATCCACTGAGAAAACAAGAAAGGCAAATCTCATGACATATATATGTATACACACATATATACATATATAATATATGCAAAACAAATTCCTCCATTAGGAATGTCTAAAAATTCTTCAATCCATAATCCAAGCATTCCTGAAACTGAATTTACTTCGCATTGCTGCCCTTTTCCTTTTAGAAAATCCTAAGCTACTTAGAATCAGTAAGTAGCAGTTCTAAAGCAGAAAAGTAGTAAGGGTTAGGCAATTGGGATTAAGTGACTTGCTGAGGATCACACAGTTAGGAAGTGTCTGAAGTGAGATTTGAACCAAGGATCTCCAGTCTCCAAGCCTGGCTCTCTCTTTCCACTGAGCCACGTACCTGCTTTATCTCTTTTCTTTTTTATACTATTCATATTTGTCCATCATTTTCCTTTGTAAGATTTTACAGATGAGTTTATACTCATCATACCCTTTAGCAGACATTTCTTACTTTCTTCCGCCTGTGAAGAAAGGAAAAAAATACAAGAGCTGACAAATGCACTAGCCCAAAAAGAACAGAAAAAGCTTAACATGAAAATTGGAAGAGATTGATATAAAAATTGGAAGCTCAAAGTTCTATAGAACTGGAAAAATAGAAGCTAATGCTCTGTAATAACTAATACAGTATATTACACTTTATCCCACTTGAATAAAAATAGAAAAGAAAATCAAATTAACCAAATTTAAAAAAAAACTAAGGTGAAATCTTAGCAGAGAAAAATTAAGAATTTTCAGAACATTCGATATACATTTATATGATAAAAAACAAAGGAATAGAAAAGAAATTAAAACATAAAGAAGTCAAAAACCTAAAGTAACTAAATGATCAGAACAACAAATACAATACAGTTTCAGAAAAGAAAAATTTACTAGTTGTAAAAGGAATTATCTGAGGACTGATGAACCTGGTTCCAAATGAATTTGTAAGAGAATTTTATTAGATAAAAAATAATTGTTATGTATGATTTCTGAATTTCTCTCAGAAGTTTAGCTGGAAAATTCTATCATACTTCTTGTATGAAAAATATAGTAGCAAATGGAGAAGAAAAGATGCATTAATCAAGAATTTTATAATTATCTTTTTTGATCCTTACAACATATACTCATTTTAGAGCTCAGAAAATTGAGCAGATTTAGTTGCTCAGAGTCACACAGCTAGTAAGTGTCTAAGGCTAGATATGAGTTCAGATTTCCCTGACCCCAATGGTCTTTTATCTATTGGACCATTTCTTTTTCTCTAATACTAATACATAAATAAGGGAAATATGAAGCAAAGAAAAAACTGTAGGAATTTGTGATTAATGAGTATCAAATTAAATAAGGTATGGACAAGTCTTTTCTCAAAATGGTTGATTAGTGGATTATTGCATTGATATGCTTGAAGTTGGTTCAGAATTTCAAATTATATCAGTGTTTATGACTGAATGAATACAAGAACTGTATATGCTCTTCTAAAATATATGCAATAACTTTAGACATTTTTATAATATTTAAAATATATCTTTATATCTCTATTTTAAAAATATCTTTCTATGCCGGTGCTTTGTAGGGTTTCAACATAGTGGTTTGCTTTGTCAAAGGCTTTTTTTTGTCTATTGATATTATAAGTGACTTGCCATTCTTTTTCTGATGTGATAAATCATGTTAATTGCTTTCCTCATGTTGAACTATGTTTATATCCCTGGTATAAATTTGACTTAATTAGAGTGAATGCTTTATTTTAAAAAATCTAATCTAATTTCCCCCCACATTTCACTGTAAAATTTGACTATTCATTAATTATATATATTGTATTATAGATATATACATTATAGAAATAATAAAATAGAGATTATAGAATGAATATCTTATATATTACACATATATTAATGAATATATATACATTCATACATAATTAACACTGATTAAAATTTTAGTGTGAATATTTTATTTTATGCATTTCATATGGTATTTTGTTAGATAATAAAATACATACAACACAATGAATATTTATATATGTATATATAATGTATATGTTTATTTTTCATTTGATCATATTGTCCCACATTAAATATTAGTAGTAGAGGAAATTAAATGTTCATAGCATATATTTAACCAGTACTTTTCTACAGCCTATGTCAGAGATAAGTTATGGACCAAGAGATAAAGAACATATACATCAGTGTATGTATACTCAATGCCTTTCCTCAAAATGGTTGATTAATGGATTATTACATAGATATGCTTGAAGTAGGTCCAGAATCTCTACAAGTTATATGATAGGAAGAGAACTAGGTGAGAACAATGTCATGAAAAACTAGAGAGGAAAGTATTAAAGACTGCAGAGAGGTAAAAAAAGAATTAGGATTGAGTAAAGCTGATGAGAAGAGATTTTTGATAATTTCAAATAGGACAGTTTCTGTTGAATCATGAAGTCAGAAGCCAAGCTGCAGAGTAGTCAGAAGAAAGGGAGAAGAGATGAAATGGAGGTATCCAGCAAAAAATCACTTTGAAGTAATTTAGCTGATAAAGGGAAGAGATAGAGGAGAATAGGCTTCCTCCAATCTCTGCCTTTCCAAATCCTATCTTAAAGATTCAATTCAAATGTCATTTCCTCTAAGAAGCCTCATTTCATTACCTCCTCCCTTAGTTAGAGGTGATTACTTTTCTCCTATAAACAACCAGAACCCTGTGTTTCTTCATTCTTTTCTTTGAACGGTTACTTTTTGTTTGTATTATAGTTATTTGTGACTGTCTTACCTTGCTTCCTAGAGGATTTTATCCCTACAAAGAAGATGTATTATTTGGATACAGTGTCTAGTAAAATACTTTACACACAACAAGCACAGAAAACAAATGTTTAATGAATGTATGAATGAATTTACCTTAAGTTAAATGAGATGATCCCTGATAGCCTCCTCCTGTTCTTTATCCATCCTCGGACACCTAGGGGATTCTCAATGGTGACACATGATCCATGAACATCTTAGTGCTTTTATATTGTATTGAAACCATCTCAGAATGGCCAATGTTTTGCCTTTGGAAACAGATTCCTTGATCTGAGGCAATGCATACTTCAGTCAGTCACAGGAATTAATACTGCCAAGGATAGATATTTTCTTTTTTATTTCTCATCATTTATTATGGAATGTTAAAAGAAAAAAAAGGGTTGTGTAAAGGATCATAGTGTACATACAGAATAAATGAACCATCATAGCAGTCTTCTCTCTGTTGTTCAAGTTATATGCAGTAGTTATGAAAAAGTCCTTCCCATTTGCATAAAAATAGAAAAGAGTGGATCCAGAAGCTGTGGAAATCATAATTATATAATAGTCAGATTTTTCATTACCATGAAAATTAGGGGAAAGTCTTAAGAATTTTTGGGTAGCTAAGCATTGGGGAAAGACTTCCAGTGACTCCCTTGACATCACCTCTGACTGAGCTAAAATCTTGCTCTGGTCACAAACTCAATTCATAGTCCCTACCCACTACCCCCTTCCAGAACCATATGATGTTCAAGCAATGCAGGACTAAGGAAGTTATATTGTCTATTATATTTTACATGTGGGTGAACAGAAACTCAGAGGAGGGAATATCCAAAGCTACATTGAGTTAGTCTCCATCTCAGTCACTGAATTACAAAATCATAATATTTTCATGTTGAAATGTACCTCAGTAGCTATGTAATCTAATCCAGAAATTAACGTCATTCCAAGTAAAAAGGTTCTGTTCTCTAGGGTCAGACAAAAACTTGGCTAATCCTTCATTCATATGAGAACACTTCAAATGCTTGAGAACAGTTATTATATCATTCCTTTCCTGTATTTCTCCCTCCCTACACCACTGAGTCTTCTCTCCTTTTGGCTATACATTCTCAGTTTCTTTAAAGAGTTCCATTATAAAGTAGACTCTAAATCCTTCACCATGCTGGTTGTACTTCTTGGGATATTTCTCACTTATCAATATTCTTCTTAATCTATGCAACCACATTGTACAGAATTCTCTGAATATAGTCTAACCTCAGCAGAGTAATCAAGATAATAAAATCCTTATTCATGGAATTTATACAACTTTCAATGGAGTCTTAAGTAATTTGATCCTTTTTTAAAAAGCTATCCTATCCCCATTCTCACTCATAGAGAGCTTATAGGTCACCACAACCCATAAATTTTTTTAAAAGAAAAAATATCTATTTAACAATCAATTCCCCATGTACTCATGAAACAAACTTTTGGAATCTATGTGTAAAATGTTATGCTTGTCCCTATTGAATTTCATGGATCCATTGGGACCAATCATATATTCTACCCAAAGAAGTATTCAGAGAGAAAATTGGAAAATTAGAGGGTGTTATTTCAGGTATTACAAATACTTTACAATAAGGAATTGTTGAGGTAGGGTGAGGTTTTGGATGTTCCTACTGCATCTGTCAATCATTGTTTAGTCATTCCATCCTCTGAGTTGTAATATTTATAGGGAAATATGGGGGATTGAAAAAACAGGGGACAATGAAGGTTTGTAGTAGGGTATGGAGGAGTTGAAGGGAGAGAGGGAATATGGCTGCTGGTGAGGCAAAGGTGAGAGATGCCCCTTCTGAGAGACTATTTTTGACCAAAATGGGGTGTTTGAGAAATGAGCCACTTATGATAGGCTGCAGGGATGTCTTCTCTCTACAATTGCTGCCAAAGTTGCCCCAAGCAGTCTAAACACTGTAACCACAAAAATGTGGGTTCAAGACTGTGAATTGCCAAAACTGTAAAGATAATTTTTAGTGTCTTGATTTAAATAAAAAATAAGTGGTCGCCATGGGAAAAATTCCCAAACATGAAAATACCCAAGTCAGCTGGGTTGTATGGAGATTTTAATTAATGCAAATGAAGGAATTAAGGAAAGGGAGAGAGAGAGAGAATAAGAGAAAATAATATGAAGGGCCTAGGCTAAATGTCCTAGGGCTGAGCCTTAAGAGAGACTAGTCAGTCTTTTATCACTCACCACAAGATTTGTCCCAAGCAAAACTCCAGTCCTTCACTGAAATTCTCAACTCCTGAACTCAGTCCAGAGACTCAACTCCTCCAACGAACTCCAAACTCCAACTACCCAACTCCACCTTGAGCTCCTTCCTTTTAAAGAAAATTTTCTCTTGTGTCACCTCCCCTAAATTTTCACATCTACCAATCACAGTAGACCCTTTCCCCAGGACTGACCATTCTTAGTTCACATCTTCTTTTGTTATCACCTTCTCTGGGCAGACTAAAACTTCACACCTCTTTGCTAAGCTTGCCCTTTGTAAGTTGCTTGACCTTTTAGTGATTAATTTGACCTTTATAGGTACTTAGCACCCTTTTGTATTAGATCTAAAAATATATCTAGCTTAGGGTTTTAGATTTACTATAAGTATGAGTTAGGGACTTTTTTCATTGTTCCATCAGGAGTTTACAACTTTATCTTCCCCTAAGGCACTGTCCGAGCAGGGTGGAGTAATTTTAAACTTCCAAATACATTCTTGATCAAGTACCTCCATTGTTTAAATGGGGAATTGCTTAACCAAATCTTCTAAGGTATAGTCTGAGCAATTTTAAGATTAACAACATGGACCCTCCTGAGGGACAAGCCTTTCCCCTGACTCTGGTCACCCAGCAGGGGTCCAAAAAGGACCCTTTCTATTTTGATGACTGAACTGAGGTTCAGCTTCCTCTATGCCCCAGAAAAGATATTTAATCTATTTAATTGTTTTTTAAAAGAATCAGCTCCTAGTCTTATGTACTAGCTCAATAGTTCTTTTATTTTATTTTTAAAAAATTTATTTGATATTTAATATTGTTCGATGATAAATCATGAAAAATAAGTACACAAAAGAGATCAGAAGAGGCAACTAAACTGATATTTTAAGTGGATATTATTTAAATCCAAATGCTAATACTATGGATTCTATAATTTTATTTAGTTCATTCCCATGTTTTAATTACTCATACCTGTTGGTATCGTTTGTTTGATTTTTTCCTTATGCCTTATGGAGTCATTAGCATCATTTGCTCAATTCAAATTTTTAGGGAGTTTTTAATTGAATTTTTGAAAATCCTTTAACATTTTGCCAATTCTAGTTTTTAGGAAGTTTCTTTCTTTCTCCGTTCCTCCCTCTTCCCCCACCCCTTCTCTCTTTCCTTTTCTCTTTCTCTCTTTTTTCTCTTTTCTTTCTCTCTCTCTTTTTTCTCTTTTCTTTCTCTCTCTCTTTCTTTTTTTCTTTCTCTCTCTCTCTTTCTTTCTTTCTTTCTCTCTCTCTCTTTCTCTTTCTTTCTTTCTTTCTTTCTTTCTTTCTTTCTTTCTTTCTTTCTTTCTTTCTTTCTTTCTTTCTTTCTTTCTTCCTTCCTTCCTTCCTTCCTTCCTTCCTTCCTTCCTTCTTTTTTCTTTCTTTCTTTCTTTCTTTCTTTCTTTCTTTCTTTCTTTCTTTCTTTCTTTCTTTCTTTCTTTCTTTCTTTCTTTCTTTCTTTCTTTCTTTCTTTCTTTCTTTCTTTCTTTCTTTCTTTCTTTCTTTCTTTCTTTCTTTCTTTCTTTCTTTCTTTCTTTCTTTCTTTCTTTCTTTCTTTCTTTCTTTCTTTCTTTCTCCTTAACTTCAACCTTAGAATCAACACCATATATTGGTTTCAAGGCCGATAAACTAAAAGGGCTAGGTAATGTGGGTTAACCATTATTATATTATAACCCAGGAAGTGTGCAAGGACAGACTAGAACCCAGGACCTAAACCTGGCTCTCAATCCATTGAGCCAGCCATCTGCCCTCAGGGAGTTGTTTTCTTCAGTGAATTTTTGTTCATTTTTTACTAAGCTGTTGACTCTTTCTCTCATTTCGTTTCTCAATTTTCCTTCTAACTCCCTTCTTGATTTTTAAACTTCTTTTTGAGCTCTTCTAGGAGTTCTTTTTGAGCCTGGCACCCTTTTGCACTTTCCTTGCAGATTTCATATGTTTCCCTTTTAGCATTGCTATTCTTTTCTGAGTTTGTATTTTGACCTTCTCTGTTGTTAAAGTAGTTTTCAAAGTTCAGGTTCTTTTTCTTTCTCTCATTTTTCCAGCCTATTTCATGACAATGTTGAAGTTCAGCATTATTCCAGGGGTGGAGGGAGCACTACTCTGAGTTTGTACTGTGGTCTAATACAGTGCGTGGGGCTCTCTGTGTTTTGCTTTCAATTTTATTAACTTTTCCTTTTATTTTTATGATTTCCAATTTAGTTTTTATTTGAGATTTTTTAATTTGTTCTTTTTCTAGTTTTTTTAAGTTGCATTCTCAATGCGTTAATTTATTCCCTTCTGATTTTGTTGATATAAATGTATAGATATAATTTTCCCCCTAAGTACTGCTTTGGCTTTATCCCATAGATTTTGGTATGTTGTTTTCTCATTGTCATTCTCTTCAATGTAATTCATAATTATTTCTTTGATCTGTACTTTAACCCACTGCATTTAAAGAATTATATTATTTAATTTCCAATTAATTTTAAATTTACCTCTCAGTGAATCATTATTAATTATGATTTTTATTCCATTGTGATCTGAAAAGTTGTATTTAATATTTCTTCTTTTATACATTTGTTTACTATGTTTTTATGGTTTAGTTCATGGTTAATCTTTGCATATGTACCATGTGCTACAGAAAAGAAGATATCTATATCTATATCTATATATATCTTTTTATTCCTATTTGGTTTTCTCCAGACCTCTATTAGCTCTAATTTTTCTAACATTTCATTCAGATCCTGAACTTCTTTTTTACTTATTTTTTGGTTTGATTTGTCTAGTTCTGATAAGGTAAGGTTGAGGTCCCCTACTAGCATGTTTTACTATCTATTTCCTCCTTAAGCTCCTTTAATTTCTCCTTTAAAAATCTGGAACCTGTACAGTTCTGTGCATACATATTGAGTACTGATATTTCTTCATTATTTATGTTACCTCTTATCAAGATATAGTTTCATTCCTTGTCTCTTTTAACTTTAACTTTAACTTTTAACATTCCTTGTCTCTATTTTAACTTTAGTTTCTTCTTTGTGTTCTTTGTTTTTTACAACCAAATATGTTCTGTTCTAGCCTCTTTCCTTTACCCTGTGTGTGTCTATCTGCCTCACATGTGTTTCTTGTAGATAAAATATGCTTGGATTCTGGTGATTAATCCACTCTGGTATCCACTTGTGTTTTTTGTGTGAGTTCATCCCATTCACATTCATAGTTATGATTACCATCTCTGTATTCCCCTCCATTTTAATTTCCCTCTTTAATCCTAACCTTACTCCTATTCTTTCCCTTCCTTCCAGTGTTTTGCATTTAATTGGTCTTTCCCCTTTCCTCTCCCTTATGTTGCTCCCCTTACCCCCCACTTCTTACTTCCTTATTACTATAGGACCTTTTGGTCACCGTGCCCCTTAGACTCTCTCTCCCTTGTAATTCTCCTCTCCCTACCACCCCATATCTTATTCCCCTTCTACTATTTTATAGGGTAAGATGTAATTCTATACTCCAATGAATCTGGCTATCCTCCTCTTTAAGCTAATTCCAATGTGAGTATAGTTTAAGTATTACATGTCACCAACCTCTTTTTCCCTTCCATTTTATTATTTTCCTCCCTGCCCCTCCATAATATTTTGCCAAATTTTAACTACTATGATATGATAATAGTCTTTTAAAAATTTTAAATTAATCTATTTATTTAGAATATTGTTTCATGATTCCATGATTCCTGATTTTTCCTACCTCTCTTCCCCCTCCATGACCTTACAAGCAATTCTACTGGGTTATACATGTATCATTGCTCAAAAACTATTTCCATATTATTCATATTTGTAATAGAGTACTCTTTTAGTACCAACACCTTAATCATATCCCTATCAAACCATGCGATAAAAAGATAAGTTTTAAAAAGTTATAGATATCATCTTTCCATATAGGAATATCAGCCATTTGACCTTATTGAAGCTCTTAATTTTTTCCTCTTCCTTATTTATCTCTTCATGCTTCTCCTGGATTTTGTAATTGTGCCTCAAATTTTCTGTTCAAGTCTGGTCTTTTCTTCAGGAATGCTTAAAAGTCTTCTATTTCATTAAATAATCTTACTTTTTCCCTGAATGAGTATATCAGTTTAGAAATAGAAGGGCCTTTCCTAAAAATACTAAAGGATATATATCTAAAACCATCAGCAAACATCATCTGTAATGGGGATAAACTAGAAGCCTTTCTAATAAGATCAGGAATGAAACAAGGATGTTCATTATAACCTCTATTATTTAACATTGTGCTAGAAACACTAGCAGTAGCAATTAGTGAAGAAAAAGACATTGAAGGTATCAAAATAGGCAATGAGGAGACCAAGCTGTCACTCTTTGCAGATGATATGATGGTCTACTTAAAGAATCTTAGAGAATCAACTAAAAAGCTAGTTGAAATAATCAACAACTTTAGCAAAGTTGCAGGATACAAAATAAAGCCACATAAGCCATCAGCATTTCTATGTATTTCCAACACATCTCAACAGCAAGAATTAGAAAGAGAAATTCCATTTAAAATCACCCTAGACAATATTAAATACTTTGGAATCTATATGCCAAGACAGACACAGGCACTATATGAGCACAACTACAAAACACTCTCCACAAAATTAAAACTAGATCTAAATAATTGGAAAAACACCAATTGCTCATGGATAGGATGAGCTAAATAATAAAAATGTCAACCCTACCCAAATTCATTTACTTATTTAGTACCATACCCATTAAACTACCAAAAAACTTTGTTTTACTGAATTAGAAAAAAGCATAACAAAGTTCATTTGGAAGAAAAAAGATCAAGGATATCCAGGAAAATAATGAAAAAAAATGTGAAAATGGGCCTTCCAGTCCCAGATTTCAAACTATAATATAAAGCAGTGGTCATCAAAACAATATGGTACTGGCTAAGAGAGAGAAAGGAGGATCAGTGGAATAGACTTGGGGTAAGTGACCTCAGCAAGTCAGTCTATGATAATCCCAAAGATTCCAGCTTTTGGGACCAAAACCCAGTATTTGATAAAAACTGCTTGGAAAATTGGAAGACCAGTATGGGAGAGATTAGATTTGGATCAACATCTCACACCCTACACCAAGATAAACTCAGAATGGGTGAATGACCTGAATATAATGAAGGAAACTATGAGTAAATTAGGTGAACACAGAATAGTATATATGTCAGAACTTTAGGAAAGCAAAGATTTTAAAACGAAGCAAGAGTTAAAAAATTCCCCAAATGTAAAATCAATAATTTTGATTCCATCAAATTAAAAAGGTTTTGTACAAACAAAACAAATGCATTCAAAATTAGAAGGGAAGCAACAAATTGGGAAATAATCTTCATAACAGAAACTTCTGACAAAGGTATAATTACTCAAATATATAAAGAGATAAATCAATTGTACAAAATATCAAGCTATTCTCCAATTGATAAATGGACAAGGGGCATGAATAGGCAATTTTCGGTTAAAAAAAACCAAAACTATAAATAAGCACATGAAAAAGTGTCCTAAATCTCTTATAATCAGAGAAATGCAAATCAAAACAACGCTGAGGTATTACCTCACACCTAGCAGATTGGCTAACATGACAGCAAAGGAAAGTAATAAATGCCGGAGAGGATGTGGCAAAGTTGGGACATTAATGCACTGCTGGTGGAGTTGTGAATTGATCCAACCATTCTGGAAGGCAATTTGGAACTATGCCCAAAGGGTGCTAAAAGACTGTCTGCCCTTTGATCCAGCCATAGCACTGCTGGGTTTGTACTCCAAAGAGATAATAAGGAAAAAGACATGTACAAGAATATTCATAGCTGCGCTCTTTGTGGTGGCCATAAGTTGGAAAATGAAGGGATGCCCTTCAATTGCAGAACGGCTGAACAAATTGTGGTATATATTGGTGATGGAATACTATTGTGCTCAAAGGAATAATAAATTGGAGGAATTCCATGTGAACCAGAATGATGTCTAGGAATTGATGCAGAGTGAGAGGAGCAGAACCAGGAGAACATTACACACAGAGACTGATACACTGTGGTACAATTGAATGTAAGGGGCTTCTCCATTAATGGCAATGCAGTGATCGTGAACAACTTGGAGGAATTTAGGAGAAAGAACACTATCCATATTCAGAGGAAAAACTGTGGGAGAAGAAACATAGAAGAAAAAATAACTGCCTGATTACATGGGTCAAGGGAGCTATAATTGGGGATATAGATTCTAAATGAACATCCTAGTGCAAACACCAACAATATGGAAGTATGTTCTGATCAAGGACACATGTAATACACAGTGGAATTGTGCAGTGAACCATCCATGACTTCATGGAATAGAGTTTCTTTTCCCAGGTGTTTGTGACATACCATTCCTGCTGAGTACGCCAAAACATAGTAATCTCAGTTCAAGGCTGCATGAACAGTTCCAAGATCTCCTGGGAACGGGTTAACTCCCCTGTTCACACTCTGGGGAGGATTGGGGAGGATAGATTGTGTCTCTCGAGAAGAGCTTAAAATCTGGTGTTCTGCTTACAATAAACGTTCACTATCCCTCTTTGATAATGTTCCAGTCTTTCTTTCTTGTGACTTCTCCGACAGCTCTAAGCTGTCCCCCGACAGTTCTAAACTGTCCCCTATTGCGACTCCATAGATGTCCCCAGAAGAATTGCACATTATCTACAGAGGCAGTGGAGGGAGGGGATGGAGGGAAAGAATATGATACTTGTAACCGAGGAAGAATGTTCTAAATTGACTAAATAAAATTTTAAGAAAAGATAAACAAATTAAAAAACCCCAAGGTGAAGTCTTAGGAGAGAAAAATTAAGAATTATCAGAAATCCTAGATACGGTTATACTATAATAAATGAATGAATAGAAAATAAATGAAAATATACAAGAATCAAAAACCTAAAATTAGTAAATGATCAGAACAACAAAAAGAGATCTTAAACAATTTATCTTCAGAAAAGGAAAGTTTACTAGTTGTAAAAGGGATTATCCAAGGACTGATGGGCCTGGTTTCAAATAAATTTGTAGGAGTATTTTATTAATAAAAAATTATTACCTATGATTTCTGAATTTCTCTCAAAAGTTGAGAAGAAAAACTATTATATTTCTTGAATGAAACACATAGTAGCAAACAGAGGACTTTATCATTTAGCATTTATCAAGAACTTTACAATTAACTTATTTGATTTTTACAACAAAATTATTCTCATTTTAGAGTTCAGAGGACTTAGAAGCTTTAGTTGCCCAGAGTGTCAAAGTCACAAAGCTAGTGAGTATCTAAGGCTAGATATGAACTCAGATTTTCCCGACTCCAGCCCTAGCCCTCTTATCCATTGGACCATTTCTTTGTCTCTAATACTAATGCATAAATAATAGAAATATGAAGCAAAGAAAAGAACTGTATGAATTTATGATTAATGAATGTCAAATATAAATGTTAAAATATAATCCTGGCCAAAATACAAAAGCAATATATTATTTTATATGTCATATAGTATGATTTAATTGAACATATATGCAAAGATATTTTCATATTAAGAAAATAGTCTGATGTATCATATGAAAAAAAATTATTAGTACTACATGATTATATCAATAGATGGTGAAAAAGTCTTTGACCAAGCTCACCATCCATTTAGTTCATAAACTCTATGAAGCGTAGGCAGAGAAGTAATTTAAAAACTAGTAAAAAATGTATCTTAAACCATTACAGGTGTTTTAAAAGAGAATATACAGGTCATATGTTCTTTAGACTTCATATCGAACTAATGCTGATTTCCAAAGAATCCACGAGAGGAACATGACAGATTTAAAATAAAGTTCTGATCATAGATGAGGTGAGAATTTAGTGTCAGAGGACTTGTGTGACATAGGTTGAGGGGAAGGACACTCTAACCCTCTACCCCAAAATAGATTAAAATGCCCAAGATCTATAACTATCTAACTAGCTCAGTTTGACTAACTGGGATCTTCATAAAGGAGCCAAAGCTTTCCCATAGTGCTATAATTGAAAGTGCTAGGAGATACCAGAATTAAGGAACAGGTCATGTTACAGATGAAAAGCAGCAGATGGCAGCAAAGAACCATATAATGTCAATGGAGGCAACCCCGCCTTGGCCAGTAAAGAGTAGCTTGATGCTGTCATAGGAGGACCTGAGGGACTCTATAGCATTAGAGAGATTAGTAGCTCTAGCATGTTTCCTGGATTTATTGTAAATGATTATGGTTTTTAAAAGTGATCATGACTGTTTAGCTGTTGAAAGATCAATGCTCGTTAATTAGACATGACTTTCACTAAGGAATATGAATTTTTTTGTGAGTCCCCCTTGACTGACATGATGAGTGTAATTTGTAATGTATTCCTACTAGGCAGAGAATTCTTTGTTGGGAGGGATGAAATATACCCTCGAAGGGTAGTGAGATAAACTAAGGAATACAATGTTGAAAAAAACAAGAGCTGTTATGTACACTGGCCAAAATATTGATTCATTCTAGCAAGGAGTCAATAAATAGCTGTTACCTGCCAGCTCTGTGCTAGGCATTGTGCTAAGCATTCCTCTTTCCCAAAAAATGTTAATGGAATTATCTAGGAATTAGTTAGTTCCACTTGCATGAAGATAACCAGGAGCTATGAGAAAGGAGCATGTTTTCTGGGTAAGATAAGATGTGAGTGACAATTAAAGGAAAATACCAATTGGCAAAGCAAGAAAGAGAGAACCTCACATCATTTTTAACAACTAGCAATATAATCATAACATTTTTTCCAGATTAAGCCTGAGGAATTAGCTAACTGAAAGCATTATTTTCACTGTACGAAAATATTTTACTTCTGGGGTTGATATTCTCTTATGGGATAGGTATGAGACATTACCTGTGAACCATCTCAGTGAATATGACCACCAAACTATTTGGTTGCTTTGGTGATCTTAACCAGTGCTTATGCTTTTTAGAAGGACTGAAAAAAAAGCATGGTATTACTATTTATTTATTGATTAAAGGGCAACTGAGGATTTCAGCAGACAGTTTAAAATAATGGAGATAATTAAACCATGTTTTATAGTGATAGTGGCTTTAGTGGATAGAGAGCTGGACTTTGACTTGGAGTCAGAAAGATTTGATTCTAGTCTGACTTCAATCATTTAGTGGCCTTTGGACTCTGGGCAAGTCACTTATTCTCTATTTGCACCCATTTCCTGAATTTTAAAAATGTTGATGATAATAATATTACCCATATCATGGAGTATTGCATTGTAAGGAACCAAATGAGTAAATATTTTTGAAGCTTTCAGCATAGCATCTTCCACGTAGTAGGCTTTTAATAACTGTCTATTATCTTCATTTGCTTTCCGTTTCATAGAGCAGAGTTATTAGAGTAGGGTCTGGCAGCAGAGATTATCTGAGTAGCATAAACCCAAAATTAGGAGGACAGAGGCAGACAGAGCAGAATGAATATATTAGTAGAAAAAATCTAGCCAGATTTCTCCCTTATCTGTGTGACTCTCCACAACCTTTTTCTTTTTTTTTTTTTAAATGTAGATGTATCCTCTTCTCCCTGATGTTGTGTGAACTTCTTGGAGATTGATCCCCAGACTTATGGAAATGTGTTATTGCTGCCTTTATTATCATTCCATTTTACTAAATGTCTTTGTTTTTAGCAAATTGTGTTTTCTGACTATAAAAAGCAAATAAACCAATGAGGACTAGTGGTTTTGGGGGATGAAAACTGTTAGAAATTACTTTATAAGCACGGAGGTAATTTTCTTATAAGTCAGAGGGGGTCCATATTCAAGCCTTGGCTGTTCCTGAAGGTTATTGGGATAAAAGCCCAGGTTACCTGAGGTCCATTCTCCAGAAAGTCTTACAGATCACTCTTTGTCCTACAAGAATTCATTCCTGAGCAAGGGCTAACACTAGCTGTAACAAAATTTGAAGTAGAAGGGTGTTGTATTTTTTTTAAAGTTAATTAGGAATTGCTTTCTTTTTATGCCTTACATAAACGGAACTACTTTTATTGAGTTTTGTGATCAGGACAATCTTATTGTATTCACTGAGTCTTAATTTCTGGGCTGATTTGAATTAGACCTGCATCTGAATATTTTGTGTGGCCAGCAGTGGTCATTTGAAAAAGATTTCATGGTTAAATTAATTGTTGAAATGAAGAAAGGGCCAGATTCTCATATCTTCTCAAAATATTTTGGTGATCCCACTCATTAGAATGAGTATTCATTAGAATACCTTTTTGGGCAAACAGGATGACTACTTACTACGCTAACCAAGAAGAGTAAAAAATATGTATAAAATTATATATATATGTATATATATATAATACACAACATATACAAAATACATTAAGATGTTCCTTTGATTAATTTTTAAAAAGCAGAGCTGTATTACTACCTTAAAAAAACTCACATAAATCATCAAGATTTCTATATACAACTAACCAAGTCCAATGGCAAGAAAAAGAATGAGAAAGCCCATTTAAAATAACTGTAGATAAAACAAGATACATGGGATTCCACCTGCCAAAACAAACTGTAATAAAGTGTAAGTTTCTGTAGTGCATCATTCTATTTCACATTCACTTTCATTTGGGCTTCCTGTGCATTTTGTCTTAGAGTGTGGGTTTCCTGATTATATTCTGAGGCAATCTCTGTTGTTTCTGTCATTACTGGGGCATTCTGTGTGAGGCTGTTTCTATGTTTTCAGCTGTTGGGTCAATATGGGCATAATGATGTTTGACATGAGAAGCATGGCACCATCGTTCTTTTTCTACTACTTTGATGGAAGTGAGAGTAGTTAGAGAGATTTTTAAATGGACCATTCCATTCTGGTTCTGTTGGTGTTTCTTTAGTGAAAAAAATTTTTTTGTACACTTTGTCTCCTGACTTGATGTCATGTAATGAGAAATCCAGTGGTACCCTTTGCACTAATAATTCCAATCTTCTCAATTCTTCCAGCCCATCTTGTATTTCTGTTAGATAGGTGTATAATTGGCATTCTCCTCCTAGCATGGATATATAAGATGGTTTAGTAGTCCTTCCATGCCATAAAGGTTGTCCAAAAAGTATCTCATAAGGAGAAATGTGCAAGTCTCCTCTGGGTTTAATTTTAAGATAGAATAGTGCCAGTGGAAGGACTTCTGTCCACTTCAGGTGTGTCTGTGCGCAGAGTTTTCCTATAGAGGTTTTCAATTCTTTCTTCATCTGTTCCACTTGCCCTGAACCCTCTGGCCTGTAGATATCATGTAGCCTTCCCTTTATTCCCAGATTCTTGTAAACTTCCTGCAATATATGTGATGTAAAGTGAGTTCCCCTATCCAAATCAATACTATCTGGTATGCCATGTCTAGGTATTATTTCTTTTAGCATTGTTCTCACGACCACAGCTGTATTGTTCTTTTTTAGCCAGATAAGCTTCCGTCCACCTTGTAAGTCTGTAGACTATTACTAATGCATATTTGTATCCCCTGTCACTAGCCATGTTAATATAATCTATCTGCAAGCACTGGAAGGGTGTGTAGGCTAGTGGTCTCCCTCCCAATGCCTTGCTCTTGAAATGTCCTTGATTGAATCATCAACAAAGGTCACATGCCTGACAAACTCTTATTGAATGTGTGGATATCCATGGGGCCACCCAAAAGCATCTGATGTCATCTAACAATGATTGCATTCCATAGCAACCTTTGGAGTGTATCATGTTGCAGAGGTGCTGGTACAATCTTTTGGGGGGAGAATGGGTTTCCCTCCTTCTGCTATTCAAATTCCTTTCAATAATTTGGCCCCAAGTTGTTTTTTCCATGACTGAAATTCCTCTTCATTGTAAGCTTGTGTCATATTGTGCTTTTCAAGTAGAGAGAAGTTCAGCACACATATGGGACCAAATATTTTGGTATATTTTGCTGTTATATCCTCCCTATTATTGCCCTGGGATATTTCATCATTGCCAAAAGAGTGTGCTCTGCATTGTATTACTGCAACTTCTCTTGGCAATTCCATCATAGCTAAAAGTTGGGATATTAGATTTCTATATGCAATTTTCTTCTCAGCTGTTCTAATAAATCCTGTTTCTCCAAATTTGTCCATTAGTGTGAACAATGGAAAATGCATCTCCAGAGTTGCAGTAAATGTTAACTCTCTTGTCTTTTGCTAATTCTAGTGCTTTGGTGAGGGCTTCAAGTTCTACCCCCAGGGTGCTAATATGGCTAGGTAGTGATGCATACCAGAGTGTTCTGTCATCTGTCACTACAGCTGCACCTGTGACCCTTTTTCCTTTGTAAATGTACGAATATCCATCAGAAAACAATTGTAACTCAGGGTTGCTAAGGGGTGTATATTTTAAATCTTGTCTGGTCTTATGTACTATTTCTTGAGTGCATTCATGAAGGGGTTCTTCTCCTAATGGCAAGTCAGCTATCAGTATAGCTGGGTTTAATAATGTATGGTCAGGCTGTCATTTCCTAGCAGAATAACCTCATACTGGGATAATCTTGTGGATGTGAAAGCATGAATATTTTTTGCTTTTAGCAGTTTTTAAAGTTGGTATGCAGAATATACATGTAATTTGCATCCCAGCACTAAATCATTTGCTTTCTTGACAATGAGAGCAGCTACAGTGATGCTTCTCAGGCAATGCACCATGCCCTGAGCTATAGGGTCTAAGATAGAGCTATAATAAACTATTGGTCTTAACTGCAATCCAAAGTTCTGGGCTAGAACTCCAGAAGCTATTCCCTTTGACTCAAGGACATAAAGGTGGAAATCTTTGTCATAATTTGGTATTCCTAATGCTGGGGATGACAAAATTACTTGCTTTAGTTGTGGCAAAGAATGTAGGTGCTCCTTTGTAAGTTTTAATGGTTCTTCTATATCATTCTTTGTCAGATCAGTGAGACATTTGGAAATATTAGAATACCATATCACATATTGTGTAGAGAAATCTGCCATTCCCAGGAATGCCCTGAGTTGCTTCTTAGTCCTTGGGACTCCTAGCTTTTGTATGTCAGCTATTCTTTTGTTGGAGATTTTCCAAGTGCCCTTTTCCAGGATAAAACCAAGATATTCAACTCTAGATAAGACCAACTGTAGCTTTGTGTGTGTGTGTGTGTGTGTGTGTGTGTGTGTGTGTGTGTGTGAGACTTTTGACCCTCTCTTGTATAATTCTATTAGCAGCCTAAACATGTTTTTGGGTTTGGATATGCAAGGAAAAAATCATCCCCATAGTGCAGTAGTTTACTATATTTGAATTTAATGCATTCTAGGTCCTTTTTAAACAGCTGACAGAATATTGATATGCTTTTGTAGCAACCTTAGACTAAATTAACTAATTAATTAATTAATTGAGTCCAGCAAAGGTGATTATTTTTCCACTGGAATGCAAAAATATTCTGGCTGTCTAGATGCAAAGTAATGTTAAAATATGCATTACTCAGGTCAAAGACCATATACTAGCATGTTGCAGCTCCCCCCACCAGCTCTCTAACATTCCAATTGCTGTTTGTTCCACCTGATTGGCAGAAAGTCCAAAACTAGATTCAGTTTTCCTTTCCACAAAATGCCTTTGGTTAGACACCTGTCAGCCAGGATTGACACCCTCTAAATCTCTAAGATGCAGAGAAGAAGCTGACCTACACTGGTAGAAAATATTTCCTCTCTCCGAGAAGTTCTCCATCCCCATAAAATCACAAGTGCAGTGTCTATCCCTACCAGAGCCATTTTTGTAAATATTCACATACACACACAGGCATTAAAGACTTTGAACTGACTTCAAATATTCCCATGTAACAATCTCAGCATAACTGTTAAGAAAGATAATTTTCAGTGAGAAGAGAACTAATGTATATATCCTTTCCACCTTACTCCAAAGATCTGTTTGCTCTACCAAGAGTTATTCTATTTTTCTCACCCATTACCCTGAAACTTTTTGTAGGCCACCACAATTTGACTCTTTCTGGTCAACTTCACTCATTTACATTATTTTCAGCTTCCTCAGCATTTTCATGGTGGATCTGGAGGACAAAGAAAAGAGAGAGCTCCACGGTCAGCAGCAGCAGAAGCTTCATCTTGCTTTTAGTAGATGTTAAGACAGTCAAATGCTGATAGATGTTTTTGACTCTCAGGCCAGCTGTTCTTATATACCATTTTGAAGTGGACTTACTTCTGATGTGGCATTACAATCTTTCCTCCTAATCCCCAGGGGATACTTCATCCACAGATTGTTCAGACAATAATTATCCATTAGTTCCATTTCCCAAGGACACCAAAGGTCATGTGTCTTTTTACACCATCATTTTAACATGCCTGAAATGAGAATTTCCCAAAACAACAGTCATTATAATCATATGCCAAGTTCCATCTTGCCCGAGGTCAGTGAATCTAGTTACTGTGTCTTCTGTGTAATAGTAGCAATAGATCAATGAATAGGTTCTAAACAACCCAGGTATAATGTCAGGGACTCTATGGTACAGTTGCCATAGACAAAGCAATGTCTTCACTATGAGGAAGTTCATAGTCTTCTGTTGGGAATTAATCTTTTATGCTTAACCGCTGAGCACCATATCCCATTTCCTTTGTCTGACCATTCACTAAGACATTTACACATGCCAGGAGTGCCTCATCATTGCCTTTGACATACCATATATTTCATTAAACCTCAACTCAGGTGCAATTTTCTTCATGATCCTCTCAGTTGTAGTATTCTTCCTTGAATTACCTTGTATTTGTTAATTGAACATAATGTCTTGCACATAGCAAATGCTTATGAATAGTTTTATTTTAATTAGATGACAAAATTATGAGCCCTTGTTGTTTGCATAAGAAAAAGGAGAGTGGTTGGGGTTGGGATTTAGAGGTAGTATAGAGGCATAACATTAAATCCTACTCAAAACTTGAGGTATCAGCGAGTATTAGTGAGGTAGTGACAGTAAGAAGAAAGTATGTTGTTGGACTAGGGAAGACTTTAAATGCCAAGCAAAAAAATTCAAATTTTATTCATTGATGCACGTCACTGAGGATTCTAGAGTGGATTGGTGATCTGATATGATCCATGAAAAGGAACATAGGATTCATTCCAGGGTTAGTCAGTCAGAAGTGTTAAGCCCTCCATCTTGGTTGGAACATTCAGAGAACTATCTATCTGGTCACAGTGAAGCACCAGTTTAGGGAAAGTCAACATTAATGGCATTATCAGAAGCTACAGGGCTTATTCCTCTTACCTTACTGAATTAATTTCCTGCTATGTCAGTCTCATAAACTGAAATTTTATCTGTCACGTCCTAGAAGATGCCTTAACTTTTTCTTTCCCTTTTCTATCTCTTTTCACTCCATCACCAGTTGAATTTGGATATTTTTAGAACAAAAACACCTTTGGAACAAAAAGAGATAGCTTCACCCTGGAGAAGGACATCCTTAGGCTTTCAACAATTCCACTTTTTAAAACTGTTAGATTTAAAATGGTTGAAGGCCTTAAACTGTAACAGTTAAAAGAGTGATGTTGTAAACTGTAGTGAGTTAAATTGGTGGAAGATATAAATTGTGATAGATATAAGAGAGGGTGAGTAAATTTGACTGCAGAAAATATGTTTCACTACAATGTCTTGGTTTTTAAATCAAATATAAGGTGGTCACCAGGGAAATATTCCCAATTATTCAATATGCCCAAGTCAACTGGGTTTTATAGAGATTTTAATTAATACAAATGTGGAATTAAAGAAAAGAGAGAAAGAGAGAAAAAGGAAATAAGTATGAAGGGCCTTAAGCCAACATGGCCTAGACCTGAGTCTTAAGAGAGAGAGATTAGTCAGTCAGTCTTTTAACACTCACCACAAGGTCTGTCTAAGCAAGGATTCTAGTGATACCAGGCCAGCTCCATCTCAGCTAACTTCACCAGAGAGAGTTCCAGCCAGAGTCCTCCTTAAAGAGCCTTCCAGCCAGAGACTGTTCCAAAGGGCCTCTCTCCAGAGCCTCCAGAGGGACAGAGTCCCCTCAGAGGAGCTCCAGGGAGACCTCCTTAGAGATTGTCCTCCAAGAGCTTCCCTTCTCCAGAGCCTCTCTCAAGAAATTCTTCCCAAGCAATCCTCATCAGAGATCCTCCAAAAGGATTTTTTTTTCTTAAGAGATTCTGCTTTTTCTTATATAGGGGTTTTTCTCCTATGTCACCTCTCCTAAGTCCTTACATCTACCAATCACTGTAGACGTTTTCCAAAGGACTGCCCATCTGAATTCCTGCTAAGTTGACTAATCTCCTCAGTAAGTATGAACCAGTGAAAACACAGCTGAGTCAACTAATCTCATTAAGAGAAAACTTGCCCAACCCTTTTAGGTACCTAGCATCTCATTGTATCAATTCTAAAAAACAGGCATGGCTCAAAGAATCCCTTGCCTTATTATAAGCATGGGTCTAAGTACTTTCTTTAGCAAGGAGCTTTCTCTCCTAAAGCAGTCTTAAGTACGGGTGGAGTAGAGGTCCTTCCATTTCTGATCCTGGCGAGTTCTCACATCAAAATGGGGAATGTTTCCAGTAGGGAATTTGTTCCAATGGAGGATTCCTCAATGTGGAAATTTTTAACATTCACAAGTCTGAGAAATTTCAAGATTTACAAAACAATAGTCCTATTCTTACACAAAATACCCTCTCTCATCCTTCAATATTTATCCGGATGCAAATGTCATAAACTAAGAAACTCTTTTACATTTGTCTATTTTCATGTTTTGGTTAAGAGAAACAGGGATCAGGGAAACTTAAAAGTGTTTGACCCCTCATAATTTTCTTCCCTGTTCCCAGTAACCACAGAATTATGACATAAGCCAAATAAATCATGAATCAGACAGTTGAAAAATTTTAATTATATTTGTAACTTTCTGATCTTTCTTTCCCCTTGCCCTTTTTACTTGCGTTATTAGTTAATGTTTTGTTTGGAGATTCTTGTATTGAAGGAAGCAGTTGCATATCCATAAGCCCTAGAGTAGTCTAAGCTTGGTTTTCACTCCTGAAAACCTGGATGTAGAATTTTTTGTCCTTGATTCAATGACCTTTAAGCTTTTAAACCATGTATTTAAACCTAGTGTAGTTAAAGAGACACTCTTAAGGAGAGAGAAAAGTAAAACAATAATATTTATAATTTCAAAATTTACAAAGCCCTTATTTTACAAAGCACTATTTGGTAGGTAGCACCAATATTACAGTGCTTCTTTTACCTATGAATATTCTGAAGCTCAGAGAGATGAAGTTAAGAGTTCCTAAACATGTAGTTAGCAGTTTTTGAGCCAAGTTTTGAAATCAGGTTATATGTGTCCAGATATATTGCCCCTCCCACTATATAATGCTGCCTCTCATCATTGATTTTTAAAATTTGGGGGGTATCTGAATCAGTTATATTTGCTATGTATAATTTTTAATTAATTGCTAAAGTACTTGTATTTTAAAACCAGTTTTGGTTGACTACTTCACTAGTGCCATTTAGTCCTATTTTGGTCTGACTTATGATTTATTTTGCATTGTGATGATAGGGATTATGGGAGTTAAAAGCAATCTCCATATTCTAGTTGCATCTAGTTTCTCCAGAGATTTATTATATCCAACTGCAGTCAATTTTGATAGAGTTCTATCAGGCTAATTTCAATGAACATCATCCTACCAACTCAGAGATATGATAGAATGTGAAAGAAAATTTTATTCATGGCTCAGGTATGAGTTGGCATTGAACAAGTCTGAGTGTCCTTGGATTATGGAGAAGGTCTACTAAAAATTTGACTTAAAGTCTTTAGCTAGCTGGTTGCAGTGGCTGGCTTGGACCTACTTCACAAAGGAGCCAAATGAACTAAGGAGTTGTAGGTTCCATTTGAAGAAACTGAATTACAGTTAGCAATGAGCAGATGGAAGCAAAGAACAGAAGCAGCTCAGTGGAGATAGCTGGCAGAGGGCAACATATTGAAATCTCTATAAGATATTAATGATCAAGGAGTTAGTTGTTTAAGTTACGCCATCCAGATCTCTCCACCAAACAAGAAAAGTGTCCAAATTAATTAATTTCAATAATAAAGTGGAAGGAAACTGATGAAGGGAAACAAGGCTGGTTAGTCAAGTATTAAATGAATTTGTTCTTCTTTTGACCTTGTATGAGAGGAAATATGGTCTAGTAGATATAATGTTGGCTAAGCACAGTGCCTGGCCCATAGTTAGCACTTAATAAATGATTATTGATTGATTGATTTTGAAACACAGGCTCTGACACATCTAATATTTAATATTAAATATTAAATTTTATAGCTATTTAATAGCAGGGAAGTCACAATACCTCTTAATGGTATATGCAGATTTCAAAGACAGTAAGATGCAGAAAAAATATATTAGGAAGAGGGGAAATACACCTAGGAGTTCGCTTTGCTATTGCAATCAGTTTCAAATCAATATATTAAAGTACATGAAGAGCCTATATGATTAATTTGTCAGTGTTGAGACTGCCTAGGAACCTTATCCTCAGTTAATCACAATCTTTAGGAACTGGTGGGAGGAATGACCTAATAGAATTATGTTCACAGAAAACACTTTTTTTTTTCAACAACCCAAAAGGCAACTCTGCACATGGACAACATTATCAGAGTCAATAATGAAATCTGATTAATTTTATACTTTGCAGCCACAGGTAGAGAAAGTCTATACAGTCAGTTAAAACAGGACCTGAGATTGACTGTTGTTCAGATCAGGAGCTTCTTATTGGAAAATCTACACTTAAATTGAAGCATGTAGGGAAAATAATCAGACTATGTAGATATGACCTAAATAACATCCCTTACAAATACGAAGGGGAAGTGATAAAAAGATTTAAGGGAATAGATCAGGTAGATAGATCTATGGACAGATCTATGAAGGTCTATGGATAGAGGTTTGCAATATTGTACAGGAGGCAGCAACAAAACACATTTCAAAGAAAAAGAACAAGAAAGCAAAATGGTGGTTTTATGAGGCTTTACAAATAGCCAAGGAAAGAAGGAAAGCAAAAGGCAAAGGAGCACAGGAAAAATATTTCCAAATGAATGCTGAATTGTAATGAGATATAAGGTTTTCTTAAGTGAGTAATGCAAAGATATAAAAGAAAACAACAAAATGGAAAAGACAAATTTTTTTTCAAGAAAACTGAGACATCAACAGAATATTTTATGTAAAAATTATAATGATAAAAACCAAAAATGTTTGTCACTTAACAGAGGGAGAAGAGATTAAGAAGAGACATCAAGAATATACAGAACAATATAAGAAAGGTCTCAACATTGATGATAACCAAGATGGTATAGTTACTGATCTGGAATCAGGCATCCTGAAGAATGAAGACAGGTGGACCTTAGAAACATTCCTAACAATAAGGCTAGTGGAAGTAACAGAATTCCAGCTGGGCTATTTAAAATACTAAAAAGAGATGATATTAAAGAGTTGCATTCAATATGCCAGAAAATTTTGAAAACTCATTTGTGGCCACAAGTTATGGATAATCAGTTTATGTTCCAATTCTAAAACAAAATAATATCAAAGAATGTTCAAATTGCCACAAATTCTACTAATTTCATATCCAGTTAAGGTTATGCTTAGAATTCTGAAAGGTAAGCTTCATTAATATGTGAACTGGGGATCAGCAGAGGTACAGACTGAATTTTGAAGGGGCAGAGAAACTAGAGTCCAAACTGCCAGAATTTGCTGTATTTTGGGGAAAACAAGGGAGTTCCAAAAAAAATCTGCTTCCTTAACTACACTAAAGCCATTGATTGTATGGATCACAGCGCAATATAGCAAATCCTCAAAGAGATGTGTATAAATGGAGATTTTGATCCTTTGACTTAATTCCCCAGAAGTCCTTGGCATTTCCCAGAATACTCTATAATCTCTCCTGCATCTCCACATTGGTGGGATTACATTATTAGTATTTAACTGGTGATAACTCCGCTCATGGGCTCTCTTTTTTTGCATGATGTAGCATCAGCAGTGATGGTGGTAAGGTGGGAAAAATTTGAAAATGGCTAACCAGCCATGAGTACATGGTTTTTATTTTGTATCCTCTTTATTCCTTGATTTCTAATGATCCTTAATAAACCTCATAAAATATAATATTTTTATTATTAGAGATATAAATGTAATTTTTACAGCTTTGGCAACCACTAGTCAGGCAAGAACTTCTTAATTTTTTTTTTTTACCATAGTCTAGATAATTTTTTTAAGCCACATTTCTCCTGCCAAGCCTTTTCACCCACTCCACCCACCTACCAACCCTCTCAACCTACCAACCCTGCTTCTCCTGATTCTGCTCTCTCCTGCTGCTAAATTCCAGCAGCTTGCTTCCACTCTTGCTCCTGCTTCTGCTCCTGCTTCTCGCTCCTGCCTCCAGTCATCCACTATTGACCTTTTTGACCCAGATCGCTCACCCAGCCCTGGCCACAACCTCAGACCCCAGCAACTCTACTTCTGATCTTTTGGCTTCAACCCAGATTGCTCATCCAACCCCAGTCCCAGCCCCAGGACCCAGCCTGCTGGTAGCTGCCACTGTGTCTTGGGAATCATAAACCAACTGGTAAAAACTGGGGTGTTCTTTCCTTAGGCAACGATAAGCCTCCATGTGGCAGGGTACCTGGGGCGGGGGGGGGGGGACGACAAGGAGAAGGAAGAGACTTTTCCAAACAGGAAGTTGATTACAAGCATGGCATATTCTATGAGAGAGCAGTGCATTATCTATTTCAAACAGCTTCCAGCTTTAGGATGCTTTTTCATGAGTGCACTGATCCTTTTACTTATCTTGCCTAAGATTCAAGGGAGAATCAACCCTTTTCCATTCTGGTCTGCCCAGTCTCTAAGATTCATTCAATTTGGGATTCCTTCACACAATGCTCAGCAAGGAGTTCTCCCTCACTATGGGAGACCCAAGAGTGCTGATAATAGGGATCTGAATGGATAGAAAAGGGAACTTTAAAGAGACTGGAGATTATATTTTTAAGACTTATCAGACTCCAATATTTTATAAAAGTCTGTATTTTTTTATTTTGCTTATTGTTTTGTTTAAGATTTGATTTTGTGGTTTTAAGTTCTTATATTAATGTATTCAATACTATTCTATTACACTGAATCATTTTAATGTACTGAGTTTTAAATACTGTTATATTGTTACCTTTACACTATAACTATACTGAACAAATATTATTGAATAAGCCCATATAAAAACAGGTTTTTTTTCCTATTTTTGTCTTTGTAAATAATCACATAGAGGATGGATGGACTTCATCAAAAACTGGTTACAACTGTATAACAACTTTTGGTAAATTTTATGAGCTAAATATCTCAAATTGATTTTAAGGGGTCTTCAAACTTGAATTTTAGATTTTTTTCAACAACTGATATTTTGCCTGCCTCTAACAGGAGGTAAGGTCCATTTTAGTAGCTGAAGTAAAGTACAATTATAATCCCCACCTCCCGATGGGATAGTACAGTCTCATACCAAAGGACTGGGAAGTTGATCCCAGGGAATGGTACCCTGAATGACTCCCAAAAGAGGGGCATCTCTCATTTGTAACTCCTCAGCTCACTTTACCCTTTCACCAGGATGATCTCTATATTCTTGGTGACATTTTTAGACCCAACATCAACAGCATAGAGGTTCTGAGTTTTCTAGACTCCTCTGTCACATTTTTGTAATGATGGCAGTAATAGATTTTTAAAAATATCTTAGTCAAGGTTGAAACATTAGTACACCTGAAAACTTGTGACAAGTATCCATTAGCTTCTAAGGTTTTTTCTTTAAATGTCATACAGCAGGTTCATGTAAAAATATGATAGTGGGTTTGTTTGCTATTGTCATTAAGTGGGCTCTTATAACTGGGGATTTTGATACTTTTTGAATGTGCATTAAATGCTGTACTACTGTTCTTTATAAAAAAAAATTGTTACTTTGAGAAAATCATTTGCTTGTACTCACAGTGGATCATGGCCAGGTTTGAAGAGGAAATGGATCTCATTTTTTGGTGAGAAATTTTTGTATTCTCTATTTCCTTAGCTGACACAGTATGTTAATGATTATAAGCTATATTTTTGATTTTTAAAACTCTTTTATTATTGCTTTTGCTTGCATGTGCAATACACTATTTCAGTTTTTAATTTTTCTCTCCTTTTTGTATTTGAAGCAGATGTTACTAGTATTGAGAAGATTTTCTTTAACTTTTTTTTGAATTTGCAGTAATATAAGCCTAAATATATATTTGCTATAATGTCAATGCATACCCAAAAAGCTTTAGTCTATAAAAATGATGCCATTGATTGGTTAAACTTGTTTTAAAAATTATGGGACTTTGCTTAATGATTCTGTCTGATTCCAGGACAAGGGAATACAAAAGAGCCATTCCACAGTGCCAAAGAAGCACAAAGCTAAATTGCACAGTGCCAATCGAGCACAAGGTCAAAGAGACCAAAGAAATTTTGAGCCAAGACAAGAGGACTTAAACTTGTTTGGGGTTCAATGTTGCAGCTGTTTAATATTTATTAAAGGCAGGTCTTCCTTACCCCACATTCTACCAAGTATCTCAAATTTGGCTTCTACCTGACTCATAATCTAGTCCCTTTTCTGTCTTTCATGGTGTAACAAACTTTCTATAGTCCTGGCTACTGACTGGGTAAATGCATAATTGATTAAATCATTTTAATTGGGCCCTTAGTAGAGAACCTGTTATAGATTTGTTTTTCCTTTACTTAGAATTTTTTACACAAAAGACTTTGATAGTCTATATTTCATCCATAACTTATTTGGATTTTTAAATATTTTTTATTTCTCTTGCCAATTTATTCATATACCTCATAACTCCGCCATGCATCCCTGTTTTTCAATCACCCTCTTCAGGGGGTATATATAAATATTATTATTTTAAATTGCAAAGTTTAAATTCCTTTTGAGAGTGAATTTAGGTTAAGAAACATGCTACCTCTCTGAATCCAGAAAGTGAACTGTTTGGAGAAGACACCATTAAAATGCTTGCACAGACAGCACCTTGCACCAGAAGATCCAGAGTGAACTTCAGGATGTGGTGATTTGAACTGTGTGGGGTTTAAAGTTATTATGTATACTTTTATTCCGAAGGGACTGCCCCCTAACTGGCTTTTTGTCAGTGCATCTAGCAATCATTGGTTTTGTTCTCTTTTCTTCTTATCCTCAAATTATTGCTATTTCAAAATTGGTATGTTTACAAGACCCATTGGAGAGACTAGTCTTCTGAGGGTCTCAGAGGGGAAGCATGGGGATTTTAAATGATCATGTGGTTTTTATTTTGTATCCTCTTTATTCCTTAATTTCTAATGATCATTTAATAAACCTCATAAAATATAATATTTTTATTATTAGAGATATAATTCTAGATTTTACAGATGGGAGTACCAGATCATCTTGCTTGTCCTCTGAGGATCCTGTATGCAGGTCAACAAGCAACAACTAGCAATGAATATGGAACAACTGTTTATCATAAGATTGGGAAAGAAGTATTGCAAGATTTCATACTATCACCTTATTTATTTAACTTATATGCAAATTACATGATTCAAAATGCCAGACTGGATGAATCAAAAGCCATAATTAAGACTGCTCTTTTTTTTTTTACCATTTAAATCAGTTTTATTGATTCATGCTTTCAGTTCTTATTCAGTTAAAACAAGGCACATTAAATACATCCTCTTATTGCTCTATAAATGCATGCAGCTCATTCTGTATATCAAAAGTAATAAATAATGGCAATAAAACACCAAGACAGTTATAAAAATGACAACCCAGCCTCAAACACAGTATTTAACAGTCCAATCTAGAACAATAACCTAACATAATACATAAAAGTGCCACATGTAAAAACATGCAGTATGTCTATCCATGCCAGCACAGCGCTTGTAGCTGTTGGTATTTTGTTTCTAGTTTCACACATAGTAAGGAAGGTTCTCCCCTGGACCACCCATAGGACTGAAATAATGCAAAACAGTACAAAGATACAACTGCATTGGTTTCACCATTATTACATTCATATGCCAACAGCTTTTTCTTAAATACATAAAATGTGGGATAATTAATTCAATGATCGACTCTTGCATTTTTTAACCTATCAAAAATAAGAATGCAGTTTTTGCCAGAGTACAAGAGAAAGCTAGCATGTTAGAAAGCTAACAAACTCAGATATGCAGAAAATATACCTTTGATGACAGAAAATGAAAAAAAAATTAAAAACATTCTTGATGAGGGTTGTAAAAAATAATAAATAAATGGTGAGTTATGTAAATAGATATAATCAAAGTATCTTTGGTGATGAAGTGAAGCTCAAATTTGAATTTCTCTTCAGGGTCAGGCACAAGGATGATAAAGAGACTCTTATTATAAAATAAAATACTTATTGAAATATATAAGGATAAAAACAGGATTTCTAATTCTAAGGGATTCTAAATTCACCCAAATAAACTCCCTGATTCCATAAGGAACTGCTTCTCCTGCGTTTCACAGACTATACTAATCCTCCCTGATCTGACTAGGCCAAATTAATAATCTCTAAATAAAAACTACCACTATTATCCCCATAATTCTTAATTTCACCTTAAAATGATATAATAGCAAAGACTAGCTGGTTGAGTCTCAACAAGATCAGAGTCCAAACCAAAGAGCAGGTTTTTCTTTGTTCTTCTCAGAGTTAAATCAATCTATAAAAACCACAATAGTCAATAGTGTTTCCCAAGCTGGGAAAATAAAACTGAGAGAGAGAGGGAGAGAGAGGGAGAGAGAGAGAGAGAGGGAGAGAGAGGGAGGGAGAGAGAGGGAGAGAGAGGGAGAGAGAGGGAGAGAGAGGGATGGAGAGGGAGAGGGAGAGGGAGAGGGAGAGAGGGAGAGAGGGGGAGAGGGGGAGAGGAAGAGGGAGAGGGAGAGGGAGAGGGAGAGGGAGAGGGAGAGGGAGAGGGAGAGAGGGAGAGAGGGAGAGAGGGAGAGAGGGATAGAGGGAGAGAGGGAGAGAGGGAGAGAGGGAGAGAGAGAGGCAAAGATGTTACTTCCTCCATTTTTTAAAAAGGGGAAAAATAAAAAAAAATCTTTTAAAGTAATTATTTATTTATTGCTGTCATCTACTGGAAGCAAACAACCACTGAAGCTAAGTAGGAAAAAGGGAAAAAAAAATAAAAGAGAAAAGAAAGAAAAAGAGAAGAAAAAACAATCAGTGCTCAATATTGACCTCTAGTGTCCAAGAGACGGCACTACAACTGGGAGGGGTTAAGGGCATGTTTAGGGATGGTTAAAAAAAAAAAGAGGACTAGGACCCTCCCAGGCAAGAAAAAGAGCCTAATGGAGCCTAGAGGGCAATCAGCTATCCAGAGGGGAAAGTGCCTTCCCTCCTGCCCTGGCTGGGGAAAGGGAAGCTTATACTCACCAGCTGGAAAGGAGATCAGAGCAGCAGAAGTATCAGCAATACAGGGTTGGGGGCCAGGCTGGAACTACTTCTGGCTAAGGGGGAAAAAAAAAACAACCAACCAACAGCTGCTTTGGGCCACAGGTAGGAGAAGCCAAACCAGGGGTGACTAGGCTTCAGCAGTTGGAGGACTTAGCAGCATGGGGTGGGCCCAGGTGCTGAGGCTGAGGTAGTAGTTTGAGGCAGCTTTGGATCCTGCTTAGCTGGAGTTTTGCCAAGCTGCAGGCAGGAATGGTCAATCAGACTGATAGGGCTGCTCTTCAGGCCATGGGTGGGGAGCAGCTTCTCTACCAAGTGCCCCAAATTAAGGTGTCTGGGTGTAAAAATACTGAAAAATTCTTGCAGCTGCCAGAGGCTTGGAAGGTAGAAAGAGAGCTAGAGGAATGAGCCACAGCTGGGCAGCTGGAGAGGGGGTTTGAAAACTACCAGTAGAAAAGCAGCTTTGGTTGCAAACTAGTAAGCAGTTTTAAACTGCCAAGTTGCTTGGCTGTAACTGGGCTGCTGGCTTTAAGGAAAAGGAAAAAGAAAAGCTGAGTTCTAGAATCCCTTCATGGTCGCCAAATACGTAAAGATTAAAATTAATATCCAGTACTCCAAGTATTATATTTAATAATATTTATTAAATATTTATATTGAAGTATAAGGAAGGAAGGCTAGCAAAAACCAAAAGCCATTCCTCCCTCTTCCACCATGGAACCAGAGAGCACATGAGTGGAAACAGAAACTCAGAACTCTCCCCACATGAGGAGTTGCACAAACAGGAAAAGGAAAAGGGGATTGTGGGAAATGTAGTCTCTAGGGTTCAAGATTCTAAATCAATACAACATGCCAGCAATGCAGTCACATTTCTTTCTCTAATACACTTAAAACTTAAAGATTTTTATGTAAACCGAAACCCCAGGTTTTATTGTATGGAGTGCATAATATAATAGAAACCCTTCACACCCACAACTTCCATTTAACCCACTGCCTTGCATTCCTCAGGGGATTTCTGCAACACAGATTTGGTAGCACCTGTGTCTAAGAGACAATCAAAAACTTTTGTTCCTATTTTTAGGGTTCTGTGAGGTTCTGTTCTATTTTCTGGAGAATGGATAGGTATCACAGGAGCTAACACACTAGGATCAGGAAAACTCAACACTTGTTCCTGTTCCTCATTCTCTAATTCTTTTTTTTTAAACCCTTACCTTCCATCATGGAGTCAATACTGTGTATTGGCTCCAAGGCAGAAGAGTGGTAAGGGCTAGGCAATGGGGCTCAAGTGACTTGCCCAGGGTCACAAAGCTAGGAAGTGTCTGAGGCCAGATTTGAACCTAGGGCCTCCCATCTCTAGGCCTGGCTCTCAATCCACTGAGCCACCCAGATGCCCCTTTATTCTCTAATTCTTCATTGATTTCTCCTGTATTAATCTGTCATGTTTTTAAAATCGCTTTGTCATTTTCATTATTCTTATTCCATTGCCCATACTTTCTAATCAATTTTCTCCATATACTAGATTTTTAACTACACAGGCCTTGGCACACCTTCATAATGAAGTTGCACCTTTTTGCATATCTAGTTTTTGGGGATTCCCTCCAAAAACTTGGGAATACTTTGGATGAGCACCTGCTTTGATATATTCTTGCATGGTGTTCAGGTCTGGCACTTGTTGTGAAATATGGTAGCATCCAGTATCAAAATAATTTGTGTAGTTGGGTCTCTCATACTGGAATATATTATTAAATCAGTTATTAAACACATAATTTCTATATCCATTTTGCCTCAATCCATTAAAGCAATTAAATCTATTGCCTCAGTTTCCCCTGAAGCTTTGTCAAAAGAATTGTCCCCTAAATCTGCACTCACTTCTGAGATGACCAGGTCTATTACAAAGAAAATATCTTGGAGTTTGTCTGTATTGTCTGGGGTGGTAATTATTTTTGGGTTGCCTATAAGTTCTTAGTGCAGCTACAGTTTTTTTCCCCCTGTACTTCATTGGATTTCCATTTTTGCTTAAGCTCTCTGATTTCTTTGGTTAAGTTATCAGTTATATAATTTTTCTCTTCTGATTGCCTTCCTTTCTCATCCTGGAACACAAAGTTAGCAATTCTCCTAATTTGGTCAAGACCCATATCAAACCAATTTGGACAGTTACTCCAAAAATAATTTTGGACCACAGGGCATGTATTTTTTACAAACTGCCTGCGAATGTGATTTACATTTTCATCTGTTAAAGTATCCAACCCAATCCATTGTTTCTGCACGGTCAATAATTCTATTGAGGAAAGTGGAGGGAGTCTCTCCCACTTCTTGCTTTAGGGGCTCAAATTTAGAACAGGTTCCTGGGCATCTGGAATTTTGCCTCATGGTTTCAATTATTGCCTCCCTGGCTGTAGTTAAGTTTCTGTACCTCACAAAAGAATTAACTTCCCAACCAGGATCCTGAGTTGGCCAATTGGCAATTTGGGAGTTATTATTAGTGTCCTGTATAATCTGCTGTTTCTCTTTTTTTGTTAATAATTCATCCATAAGGATGTCAATGTCCAAATAAGAAGTATTTTAAAGGTTAACTAAATGCTTGAACTGCTTTACAACTGCCATGGGTTCTTCATATGATGGAGTATTTTTTATTAAAACTGTCTATATCAGCTTGTGTAAACTTTTTGTGACACATGAAATTCACTAAACCACACTCTGGGGACACTATAGTTACCTCCCTTAGAGGGAACATATGAGCTGGTTTGCTTTCTAATGCTTCAGTTTCCATTTCTAATTTAGTTGGTTTATCTGATTTAGTTACACCCTCTAATTTAGTTGCTTCATGTTCTTCAGTTTCTGCCAGTATCCCTTTAACTTTAAGTAGTTCCTCATATTGAATTTGCATTCTATCTAGTTTAGTCTCTAGATAGTTCACTTTTAACATTAGATCACTCTTTGTAGTGGCTTGTTTGATGCTTGCTTTTAAGTGTTTAAACACAACTGACAAAGATTTGATCATCATGTAAAAGCACATGATAAACAATAGTAGCACAGGGACATAAGAGATTAGTTGTAGGATCGTCAATGAGAGTAATGGCATTAGAAAGTCATAGGCAAATACATTTTATATACATTCCAGTACAATAGTGAAAATGAGAGAAGTCATATCTAACAGAAAATCCCACTGTGATTTTTTTTTGATCATTTCCATGCATTTTTATTAAAGACAAAGATCATTTTCTTTTCCTCCCTCCCACCCCCCGGGGCCGACGCGTGATTCCACTGGTATCATATGTGTTCTTGACTTGAACCCATTGCCATGTTGTTAGTATTTGCATCAGAGTGTTCACTCAGAGTCTTTCCTCTGTCATGTCCCCTCAGCCATTGTAGTCAGGCAGTTGCTTTTCCTTGGTGTTTCTACTCCCTCAGTTTGTCCTCTGCTTTTGGATAGTGTTTTTTTCTCCTTGATCCCTGCAGATTGTGCAGGGACATTACACCACCACTAATGGAGAAGTCCATTATATTTGATTATACCACAGTGTGTTTGTCTCTGTGTACAATGTTCTCCTGGTTCTGCTCCTCTCGCTCTGCATCACTTCCTGGAGGTTGTTCCAGTTCACATGGAATTCCTCCACTTTATTATTCCTTTGAGCACAATAGTATTCCATCACCAACATATACCACAATTTGTTCAGCCATTCCCCAATTGAGGGGCATCCCCTCATTTTCCAATTTTTGGCCACCACAAAGAGCGCAGCTATGAATATTTTTGTACAAGTCTTTTTGTCCATTATCTCTTTGGGGTACAAACCCAGCAGTGCTATGGCTGGATCAAAGGGTAGACATTCTTTTATTGCCCTTTGTGCATAGTTCCAAATTGCCCTCCAGAATGGCTGGATCAGTTCACAACTCCACCAGCAATGAATTAATGTCCCTACTTTGCCACATCCCCTCCAGCATTCATTACTTTCCATAACTGTCATGTTAGCCAATCTGCTAGGTGTGAGGTGATACCTCAGAGTTGTTTTGATTTGCATCTCTCTGATTATAAGAGATGTGGAGCACTTCTTCATGTGCTTATTAATAGTTTTGATTTCTTTATCTGAAAACTGTCTATCCATGTCCCTTGCCCATTTATCAATTGGGGAATGGCTTGATTTTTTGTACAATTGATTTAGCTCTTTATAAATTTGAGTAATTAAACCTTTGTCAGAGGTTTTTATGAAGATTTTTTCCCAATTTGTTGTTTTCCTTCTGATTTTAGTTACATTGCTTTTGTTTGTACAAAAGCCTTTTAATTTGATGTAGTCGAAATTATTTATTTTACATTTTGTGATTCTCTCTATGTCTTGCTTGGTTTTAAAGTCTTTCCCTTCCCAAAGGTCTGATATGTATACTATTCTGTGTTTACCCAATTTACTTATGGTTTCCTTCTTTATGTTTAAGTCTTTCACCCATTTTGAATTTATCTTGGTGTAGGGTGTGAGGTGTTGATCAATTCCTAATCTCTCCCACACTGTCTTCCAATTTTCCCAGCAGTTCTTATCAAATAGTGAATTTTTGTCCCAAGACCTGGGATCTTTGGGTTTATCGTATACTATCTGGCGGAGGTCGCTTTCCCCCAGTCTATTCCACTGATCCTCCTTTCTGTCTCTTAGCCAGTACCAAATTGTTTTGATGACTGCTGCTTTGTAATATAGTTTGAGGTCTGGGACTGCGAGGCCCCCCTCATTAGTGTTTTTTTTTTTCATTATTTCCCTGGATATCCTTGATCTTTTGTTATTCCAAATGAACTTTGTTATGGTTTTTTCCAAATCAGTAAAGAAATTTTTTGGGAGTTCCATGGGTATGGCACTAAATAGATAAATAAGTTTGGGCAGGATAGTCATTTTTATTATGTTGGCTCGTCCTACCCATGAGCAGTTAATGCTTTTCCAATTGCTCAAGTCTAGTTTTAGTTGTGTGGCGAGTGTTTTGTAGTTGTGTTCATATAGTTCCTGTGTTTGTCTTGGGAGGTAGATTCCTAGGTATTTTATTTTGTCTAAGGTGATTTTGAATGGGATTTCTCTTTCTAGTTTTTGCTGCTGAGCTGTGTTGGAGATATATAGAAAAGCTGATGACTTATGTGGGTTTATTTTGTATCCTGCAACTTTGCTAAAGTTGTTGATTATTTCAATTAACTTTTTGGTTGAATCTCTAGGATTCTTTAAGTAGACCATCATGTCATCTGCAAAAAGTGATAACTTGGTCTCCTCCTTGCCTATTTTGATGCCTTCAATTTCTTTTTCTTCTCTAATTGCTACTGCTAGTGTTTCTAGTACGATATCAAATAATAGAGGTGATAATGGGCATCCTTGTTTCACTCCTGATCTTATTGGGAATGCATCTAGTTTATCCCCATTGCAAATGATATTAGCTGATGGTTTTAGATATATACTGTTTATTATTTTTAGGAATGACCCTTCTATTCCTATGCTTTCTAGTGTTTTTAATAGGAATGGGTGTTGTATTTTATCAAAGGCTTTTTCTGCATCTATTGAGATAATCATGTGGTTCTTGTTGGTTTGCTTGTTAATGTGGTCAATTATGTGGATGGTTTTCCTAATATTGAACCAGCCCTGCATCCCTGGTATAAATCCTACTTGATCATGGTGGATGACCCTTCTGATCACTTGCTGAAGTCTTTTTGCTAGTATACTATTTAAGATTTTTGCATCTATATTCATTAGGGAGATTGGTCTATAGTTTTCTTTCTCTGTTTTTGACCTGCTTGGTTTTGGAATCAGTACCATGTTTGTGTCATAAAAGGAGTTTGGTAGAACTCCCTCTTTGCTTATTATGTCAAATAGTTTGTATAGTATTGGGATTAACTGTTCTCTGAATGTTTGATAGAATTCACTGGTGAATCCATCAGGCCCTGGGGATTTTTTCTTAGGAAGTTCTTTGATGGCTTGGTGGATTTCATTTTCTGATATGGGATTATTTAAGAATTCTATTTCCTCTTCTGTTAGTCTAGGCAGTTTGTATTTTTGTATATATTCATCCATATCACTTAAATTGGTATATTTATTGCCATATAATTGGGCAAAGTAATTTCTAATGATTGCCTTAATTTCCTCTTCCTCAGAGGTGATGTCCCCCTTTTCATCTTTGATGCTGTTAATTTGCTTTTCTTCCTTCCTTTTTTTAATTAGATTGACCAGTACTTTGTCTATTTTGTTTGTTTTTTCAAAGTACCAGCTTCTTGTCTTATTTATTAAATCAATAGTTCTATCACTTTCAATTTTATTCATTTCTCCCTTAATTTTTAGGATTTCTAGTTTGGTTTTCTGCTGGGGGTTTTTAATTTGGTCACTTTCGAGTTTTTTTATTTGCATTTCCAATTGATTGATCTCTGCTCTCCCTAGTTTGTTAATATATGCACTCAGGGATATGAATTTACCTCTGATTACTGCTTTGGCTGCATCCCAAAAGGTTTGAAAGGATGTCTCGCCATTGTCATTTTCCTCGATGAAATTATTAATTGTTTCTATGATTTCTTCTCTAACTAAACGATTTTGGAGTATCATATTGTTTAGTTTCCAATTAGTTTTTGATTTGGTTTTCCATGTACAATTACTGATTGTTATTTTTATTGCCTTGTGGTCTGAAAAGGCTGCATTTATTATTTCTGCTTTTCTGCATTTGTGTGCCATGTTTCTGTGACCTAATGTATGGTCAATCTTTGTGAATGTGCCATGTGGTGCTGAGAAGAAGGTGTATTCCTTTTTATCCCTATTTATTTTTCTCCATATGTCTATTAATTCTAATTTTTCTAAGATTTTGTTCACTTCTTTTACCTCTTTCTTATTTATTTTTTGATTTGATTTATCTAAATTTGATAATGGTTGGTTCAAGTCTCCCACTAATATGGTTTTACTGTCTATTTCTTCCTTCAATTCTCCTAGTTTCTCCATTAGAAATTTGGGTGCTATATTATTTGGTGCATATATGTTGATTAGTGATATTTCCTCATTATCTAAAGTCCCTTTTAACAAAATATAATAACCTTCCCTATCCCTTTTGATCAGGTCTATTTTTGCTTTGGCTTTATCAGATATCATGATTGCCACTCCTGCCTTCTTTCTGTCACTTGAGGCCCAGAAGGTCTTACTCCATCCTTTAATTCTGACCTTGTGGGTGTCTACCCGCCTCATGTGTGTTTCTTGGAGACAACATATGGTAGGGTTTTGGATTCGAATCCATTCTGCTATTCGTCTACGTTTTATGGGTGAGTTCATCCCATTCACGTTCAATGTTATGACTGTCACTTGTGGACTCCCTGGCATTTTGATATCCTTCCCTAATTCTAACCTTTCTTCTTCAGCTCTACCTTTTAGTCCAGTGATTTACTTTAAATCAGTCCCCCTTGTATTTCCCTTTCTACCCCCCTCCCTTCTTATTCCCTCCCTTATTTTCCCCTGTAGTCTTTTTAAAAATCCCCCCCCTCTCCCTCCCTTGTACTGCTTCCCTCCCCACCAGTCTGTTTTTTATCCTTCTACTCCCCTATAGGGCGCAAATCTATTCTCTTCCCCAATGGATTGGATTGTTCTTCCCTCTTTGGGTCAGCTTCAAAGTATGTAAGAGTTGAATATTTCCTATCTCCGACCTCTTTACCCTTCCAGTGTATCGATGTTCTCCCCCCTCCCGCCATGAGCTTCTTTGTGACATATAAATTTACCCCCATTTGTTTCTTTTCCCATTTCTTTTAGTCATAACCTCTTTTCTTTTTTAGCTTTAGTCATGTATATATGTATATACATACACATGTATATGTATTTATGCATGCATATCTCTATATACCTATTTATGGCTTGTCCTTTCATCCTATACAGTTTGTCACTGTTCCCTCTGAGTGTAGTTCTTCTAGCTGCTTAGGTGATAGCAACAGTTTTTAAGAGTTGCCAATGACCTCTTTTCTTATAGGGATATATATCATTTTAACTTATTGAGTCTCTTAAAAAAAACCTTTGTTGTTGTTGTTGTTTTTCCCCTCTTTTTTAATTACCTTTTGATGATTCTCTTGAATTCTGTGGTTGGACTTCGAATTTTCTGTTCAGGTCTGGTCTTTTATTTATGAATGCTTGGAATTCCTCTGTTGTGTTAAATGACCATACTTTCCCCTGAAAGAATATAGTCAGTTTTGATGGGTATTTTATTCTTGGCTGTAGGCCTAGTTCCCTTGCTTTCCGGAATATCATATTCCATGCCTTTCGGTCCTTCAGTGTGGATGCAGACAGATCCTGTGTTATCCTCACCATGTTTCCATGGTATCTGAATGGTTTCTTTTTGGCAGCTTGTAATACCTGTTCTTTTATCTGATTGTTTTTGAATTTGGCTATAACATTTCTTGGTGTTGTCAGTTGGGGATTAAAAACAGGGGGTGATCTGTGGATTTTTTCAATCTCCACTTTCCCCTCTTGTTCTAGGATTTCGGGACAGTTTTCCTGGATAATTTCCTCTAGTATTATGTCCAGGCTTTTTCTTTTGTCGTGGTCTTCTGGTAGTCCAATTATTCTTAAATTGTCTCTTCTTGAACGATTTTCTAAATCGTCTGTTTTGTGAATGAGATGCTTCACATTTTCCTCAATTTTTTCATTCTTTTTGTTTTGTTTTATAGTGTCCTGCTGCCTTGTGAGGTCACTTCATTCTAGTTGTTTTACTCGGGTTCTTAAAGATTGGATTTCATCTTTGGCTTTTTGGTCATCTTTTTCCTTCTGGTCTGAGTTTCTTTGAAGATTGTCTTTCATCCTCTTTATCTCGTCTTTCATCTCCTTTGCCTCATCTTTCATCTCCTTTGCCTCATTTTCCAGCTGGATGATTTTGGCTTTCAGGACACTATTTTCTTGTTTTAGTTCAAGTGCCTCTGTTTCCAGATGACTTATCTTAATTTTTAAGTTCTTTTCCCAATTGTCTTCAGCCTCTCTTAGTTGTGTTTTGAGTTCTTCCACAGCCTGTATCCAATTCGCTGGGATTTCTGGTTTATCGTTTGCTGATCTCTCCCCCTCTGTTCCATTTGGTGAGTAGTAGCTGTCTATTGTAGTTTCTTTCTTCTGTTTCTGTTGTTTGTTCAAATTCACCCCTTCTTTCCTCCCTGTATTTGTCTGTGCTCTTGTTCCTCTCATTTTTTTGTTTTTTAGGGACTTCTATCAGTCTCCCCTCTTGGAGCTTTAACAGAGGATCTCTTGGTGTAATCTCTGAGGGAGGGTTGTTGGGGGTTTGAGCTTTCCTGTCCTCTGGAGGCTTTTGATTGGCTTAAAGTTCAGCAGTCAGTGAGGATGGATGGGGAGCCTGGGCTTCCCTGTGTTCTGGAGACTTTTGATGGGATTGGTTCAGCTTATTTGGGATGGGTTTATTCTGAGTTTTAAACTTCCTGGACGGCTGGAGCAGATATGGAGGATCTCTAAAGCTCTGGCCAGGCTGCCAGGTCTATGCTCCTTCTAGGCTGCCATCTTGACTTCCCCTCTAGGTTTCTGTTTTTTCAGAAGACCCAGCTCTCTAAGGGGGAAGGGGTTGTGGCTTGCCTGGACTCTGAGGGCTCCTGATGAGATTAGGTTCAGGTGGTTGGGCCAAAAGATCCCAGAGCCAAAAAAGGGAAGGAAAAAAAAAAGCAGCCACCTCCTCTTCCACAGTCTGTGTTGAGTGCCCAGAAACTGGCCGAGTTACTTTCAAGGAAAGCTCTTTGGAGCAACCCCTTTGCCAGCCCTGAGTTTTCTGTCCTTTCAGTAGCTCTGAGGGCTCCTGATGGGATTAGGTTCAGCTGGTTCTTTCAGAAGACCCTGCTCTCTAAGGGGGGAGGGGTCGTGGCTTGCCTGGACTCTAATGGCTCCTGATGGGATTAGGTTCAGGTAGTGTGGGCCAAATGATCCCGGAGCCAAAAAAAAAGAAGAAAGAGAAAAGCAGCCACCTCCTCTTCCACAGTCTGTGTTGAGTGCCCAGAAACTGGCCCGGGTTACTTTCAAGGCAAGCTCCCTGGAGCACCCCCCTTGCCAGCCCTGAGTTCTCTGTCCTCTCAGCAGCTCTAAGGGCTCCTGATAGGATTAGGTTCAGCTGGTTCTTTCAGAAGACCCTGCTCTCTAAGGGGGGAGGGGCCGTGGCTTGCCTGGACTCTAATGGCTCCTGATGGGATTAGGTTCAGGTAGTGTGGGCCAAATGATCCCGGAGCCAAAAAAAAGAAGAAAGAGAAAAGCAGCAACCTCCTCTTCCTCAGTCTGTGTTGAGTGCCCAGGAACTGGCCCGGGTTACTTTCAAGGTAGGCTCTTCAGAGCCACCCCTTTGCCAGCCCTGAGCCCTCTGTCCTTTCAGTAGCTCTGAGGGCTCCCGATGGGATTGGGCTCAGCTGGTGCCCCAAAGCTGGGTCCTCCCCCGAGACCCAGAGGGAAGAACCCAGCCAGGGGGCCACAGGCTTCCCCCTTCTCTCTATGCTTCCCTGCCATCTGTGTTGGGCGCTCCGGAGACTGGCTCGGGTTGCTTTCAAGGTGAGTCCTCAGAGCCCTGAGGTTCCCGCTGCTGCCTAGGGCTCAGCACTCTGGGTTGGGGGGGATGGGTCCTGGGACCTTCTTTCTGTCTACCCCTTAGATCTGAGTGATCTAGGGTTCTGGCTTTTGGGGTGTGGTACCTTTTGATCCAGGTCCAGGAGGAGGTTTCCCCAGGTCTATCCTGTTGTTCAGCTTGAATTTCGGTGGCCTAGGAGCCCTCTGTTTGCGATCGGTAGGGAAGGGTTTCCGAGGTCTGAACTTTCGCTGCTTCTACACCGCCATCTTGACCAGAAGTTCCCCACTGTGATTTTATGTAGCTAATTCATCAGGTTTTCTGAGAGTCCAGATTCTTTGTAGCAAGTTGACTGGGAGATAGATTTTGGAGCCAGCTAGAGTTCAGCTCACTGTTATCACAGCTCACAGTAAAACTATCAGCTCTAGCTGCTTCCACAGACCCCCTGCTGAGATAATGCTTCCAACTGCCCAAATTGACAATTAGTCCCTTAAAATCAGACAGTTAGGTTCTTTGTCCTATTTAGGGTGAATGAGGAGAGTAAAAACTGGCTTGAAGATTAACATTAAAAATACAATCCACAAAAAACACATCCACATCTATGATCCATCCACCTATTAAAGCTTTCAGTTGGGTTTAATTCTTTGTGACCCCATTGAGGTGTTTTCTTCTCAAAGATACTGGAGTGGTTTACCATTTTTTTTCTCTAACTCATTTTACATATGAAGAAAGTGAAGCAAACAGGGTTAAGTGACTTGCTCAGAGCCATACAGCCAGTGAATGTATAAGACTGGATTTGAACTAATGAAGGTGAGTCTCCCTGACTATGAGTCTAGGCTTTATCTACTTTGCACCCAGCTAACCTCTATTAAAGCTTAAGTTAATATTATTATTATCTTTCTTTGTGGTATTTCCTTCAATAGAAAATAATCTCCTTGAGGATGGGAACTAATAAATTGTGATCTTCCTATTTTTGCCTTTTTAGAACACTATACATGGTACAACCTAATAAATATTTGTTGAATATAATATTTCTTTGCTCTATGTTATTTCCCTATAGGAAAAGAGAATGTCTAGAGTGAGGAGGCAGGAGGAGGGGAATCACACACACATGGATCTTTATGACCATATATAAGTGGTTATTATTGATCTAGTGATAGAAAAATGATATAATATAACAACAGATTGTGGATGGCCTTGATTGACAGGCCAAGAAGTTTGAACTTAATTCACTAGACAAAAGAAAGACTCTGACAATTTTTTGAGCAAAGCATGGATCTAGTTAGATTTATAGAAATGTAACATAGGTCAAAGACAGTCATAATGACATGGCCCATCATGTTCTAGGATTAAGCTTTCTATTTATCATTTGAATCTTTTCACTATAAACAACTTCTTGGCATCAAGGACTAGAAACAAAATCTCCAGCAGGCCTCAGTAAAATCACATTCAGTGTATAAAAATCAAGTCAGTAGCATAATCTGGGGTCAGGGGGGTCCATATACCTATATTACTGAATTACTTTATTGCTGGCTTTTTCTAATTGAGACCCAACATCTGGTGGAACGCTCTGGAATGTTCTTTCCCTCCCTAACTTTTCTTTTCTCTCTCAAGGTCTTTTTCTCCCCAAGCAATGGAAATACTTTGTTTTTGGTGAAAAGGAAGAATTAATCCTGAAACAAGAAACTCTTGGATTTCCAACAACTCTATCTTTGTTATATCAGTCCAACCTGAAGACAAAATATCCTCTGTCATTCTTGAGACATTCTTAGGACATGTTCATCAAAGGAAGATTCTTGAGTACTGTCTGTATTTGGATTATATGCAGGTTAAGGGGAGCAGTGCCAGGGAGAATGAGAAATAGCTGATTTCATTAGATGAGTCTACTTCTTCTTCTGTCCCTATTGCACCCGAATTAGAAATGATCCAAGTGAATCAGGAAAAGCAACAACAGAGAATGTGTTTATAACCTTCTCTCTCTCCCTCCCTCACTTCCTTTGATTTGACTTGTTGGTTACTTGCCTGGTTTGAGTATCTGTGGTATTAGACATAACAAACACTAGGATTCACTCTTAAGTGAACCTGGCACCTGTATATGTTGAATCTTTAACAGGTATTGCTGTTGCAGCCTTTGAGTGTTCACTAAACTTTGAATAAAAACTCAGGAGCCAACAGAGCAGTTATATAATAAAGTTTTAAGCTTTAAAGAGCACTTTCCTTAATGTGTCCTGTGAGTATAGATAATATAAGTATGGTTATCCCATTTTTCAAAATGAGGAAACTGAGGCACACAATATCTAATAACTAATTTGTGGCTATACATTTATTTAAAATAAGATATAGCTAAGACTTGAGCTGAGTTTTCAGTGTCTAAATCCAGTGCTTTTTTCATCTTGTGAAGTAGATTTTTCTAATATATATTATAATTTTAAGTCTCTAAATGATAATTTCTCTCTCTCTCTCTCTCTAATCTACCTGTCTCTCTGTCTATCTTTCTGTCTATCTGTATACCTACCTATCTATCTTTCTCTCTTTGTATATAAATATAACCTTCCATTGTCATGGAGATAAGAGACATCCAAGCAGAAATTAATCTAGAGTTCACCATTTAATGACATTTTGGAAATGAAACTTAACGGTCTATTTTTGAAGAGATTTCTAGGAAAGAAGAAGAAGAGGAAGTTCAGTTTCAGTCAAGAGATGGAAGGGACAATTTTAAAGTGACATCATGGTTTGAACATCTTTCCTCCATCTTGGGAACAATGTGGGCAGGTATGAGGGTATCTGTGCTTTGCTTCTTTGTCTCACCCTTTTGAGAGATTGTAATTAGTCATTGTGGTTGCTGCTTTACAATGGCTGGCTGATGAATGCACTGTTGGTTGGTGAAATAAGGCATTAATTACTCTCTTCCTATGCCAATTTCTTCCACCTCTGCTCTTCCTCTGAGCTCAGGAAGTAAAAAAAAAAACAAAAAAACTTCCATTAAATGAACAATTCCTCTGTTTTTGCCTCTCTTCTTCCTACAAAAAGGAAAGAATTGAAAGCAAATTTAAGAGGAAGGAAGAAGGAAGATCCAAGGACCTCTCCCCCACCTATAGTACTGAGGCTCCAGCAGTGGCTAGAATCTCTGGGCAGGAAAGGGCACTAGTCTGGAGGGAGTACCTTGCAGGCAAAGCTGTGCCAGGCTCAGGGTCTTGAACACAGGTGGTGGGAAAGTAGCTGGAGAAGAAATGCAGAGCAGGCAGCCTAGTCACAGCAGCTGAGACACTCCATATTTCCCCCTCTCCTTCCCAAGGTTTTGACCTCAGAGCACATCCAGCTCTGCAAGGTGATTTAAGCTCCAAGGTAAAGGTTGACTGAAAAACCCAAACCCACAGATCCAGCACAAAATGACAGGAGCAAGAGTACAGGCAACTACAGGGGAAAAGAAGGGGGCAAATATGAGCAAACAACAGAAAAAAGAAAAAGGAAATTATAATAGCTTCTATCCAGGCAATGAACAAAGAGCAAATGTAACAGAGGAAGATGAAGGAACATAAAAAAAACACAGAAACTCCAGCAAATTGGACACAGGCTTTGTAAGAACTCAAAATACAATTCAAGACACAATTAAGAAAGGCTGAAGAACAAGGGGAGGTGGAGTCAAGATGGTGGCATAGAGGCATCTAAGGTTCAGACCTCTAAAAATCCTTCGTTAACAATTGCAATCTAAATGCTCCTAGGGGCCTGAAAATCAAACCTAACAACAAGACAGAGCCAAGGAACCCTCCTCCTGGACTTAACTTAAAAGATGGGTCCCCAAAAGCCAGAATTTGAGAATACTCAGGTTTAAGGGGAAGGAAGAAGGAAGGTCCCGGGATCCCTCCCCCACCTAGAGTTCTAAGCCTCCAGCAGCAGCTGGAACCTCTGGGCGGGCAAGGGTTCTGATCTGGAGGGAGTATCTTGCAGGCAAAACTGTGCCAGGCTCTGAGCATTGAACACAAGCAGTGAGAAAGCAGATAAAATAGAAGCACAGAGTGCAGGGCAGGAAGCCTAGTTGCAGCAGCAGGGAGACTACACACTTCCCCTCCCCCCTTCCCCATGTTTTGGCACTCCTCAGGGCACATCCAGCCTGACCCAGTTCAACTTAATCCTATCAAATCCTCCAGAGGGGAGGGAATCTGAAGCTCCAACACCCCTCCCCAACAGATTGCACTGAGAGATTTGCTGACAAAGCTCTAAGGGTGAAAGCTGACAGAAAAATCCCAAACCACAAAAAATTAGAAGAGCAACAGTGCAGTCAAATGCAGGGAATAAAGAAGGGGGGGGGTTAAATATGAGCAAACAACAGAAAAAGAAAAAAAAGAAATTATAATCAACAGCTTCTATACATGCAATGAACAAGGAGCAAATGAAACAGAGAAGGATGAGGGAACACCAAGCAAAAAAATCAGAAACCCCAGGAAATTGGATACAGCCTTTGGAAGAACTCAAAATACAGTTTAAAACACAATTAAGAGAGGCTGAAGAAAACTGGGAGAGAAGTTGAAAAGCAAGATAAGTCATCGGTAAACAGAAAACAGTGTCTTGAAAGCCAAAATTAATCATCTTGAAAATGAAGCAAAGGAGATGAAAGATGAGGCAAAGAAAATGAAAGATAAGGCAGAGAAGATGAAAGATGAACTCCAAAGAAAATCAGACCTGAAGGAGAAGAATGACCAAAAAGCCAGGGATGAAATCCAGTCTTTAAAAACGAGAATACAACTAGAAGTAAGTAACTTCACAAGGCAGCAGGAAACAATAAAACTAAATCAAAATAATGAAAAAAATTGAGGAAAATATGAAACACCTCATTCACAAAACAGAAGATTTAGAAAACAATTCTAGGAGAGACAACTTAGGAATCATTGGTCTACCAGAAGACCCTGACAAAAGAAAAAGCCTGGACATCATACTACAGGAAATTATCCAAGAAAACTGACCCAATATACTAAAACAAGAGGGAAAAGTGGAGATTGAAAGAATGCACAGATTAACTCCTGTACTTAATCCCAAACTGACAACACCCAGGAATATTATAGTCAAATTCAAGAATTAACAGACCAAGGAAAAATATTACAAGCTGCTAAGAAGTCATTCAGATACCATGGAACCACAGTGAGGATAACACAGAATCTGGCTGCATCTACACAAAAGGGCTGAAAGGAATGGAATTTGATATTCCAGAAAGCAAAGGAACTAAGTCTACAACCAAGAATCAATTACTTAGCAAAACAGACTATATTCTTACAGGGAAAAGTATGGACATTTAACAAAATAGAAGAATTCCAAGCATTTGTAAAGAAAAGACCAGACCTGAACAGAAAATTTGATGCCCAAGCACAGAACTCAAGAGAATCAACAAAAGGTAATTAAGAAAGAGAGAAGAAAGAAAAAGAAAACCAAAAAAACCAAAACCAACTTTTTATAAGAGACCCAATAAGTTAAAATGATATGTGTCCCTATAAGAAAAGAAGTCATTTGTAACTATTAAAAATGGTATTATCACCTTGGCAGCTAGAAGAATTACACTTAGATGGAACAGTGACAAACTGTATAGGATGAAATGCTAAGACATAAATATGTATAAAAATATATGTATGCATAAATATATATATATGTGTATATATATACACAACTAGAGCTAGAAAGAGGCTAATACTAAAAGAAATGGGAAAAGAAACAAAAGGGGGTAAGTTTATATGTCACAAAGAAGCTCATAGCGGGAGTGGGGAGAACATCAATACACACTGGAAGGGTAAAGAGGTTGGAGATTGGAAATAGTCAACTTTTATGTGCATTGAAATTGACTCAGAGAGGGAAGAACAATCAAATATGTTGGGGCTAAGAATTGATTTGAGTCCTATAGGGAAGTAGAAGGGTAACAAGGGGACTGGTGTGGAGGGAAGCAATACAAGGGAGGGAGAGGGTGAGGGGTAGTATAAAAAGATTGTAAAGAAAATAAGAGGGTAATAAGAAGGGAGAGGGGTAGAAAGGGAAGTTAAATAAGGGTGAGAATTAGGGGGACTGATTAAAAACAAACATCGGTGTAGAAGGAAATAGTGAAAGAAGAAAAGGCAGGACTAGGAGTAGAAATCAAAATGCTAGGAAATACACATCTAGTAATCATAACTCTGAATGTAAATGGAATGAACTCACCCATAAAATGCAAGTGAATAGCAGAGTGTATTAGAATCCAAAACCTAACCATATGCTGTCTGCAAGAAACACACATGAGGAAAGCAGACATGCATAGGGAAAAAGTAAAAGGACGGAGCCAAATCTTTTCGGCATCAACCGATAAAAAGAAGGCAGGAGTCTCAATCATGATATTTGACAAAGCCAAAGTAAAAATAGATCTAGTTAAAAGAGATAGGGAAGGTAATGACATCCTGATAAAAGGCAGTATAGACAATGCGGAAATATAAGTACTCAAGATGTATGCACCAAATGGCATCGCATCCAAATTTCTAAAGGAGAAACTAGTGGAGCTCACAGATACAACAGATAGAAAAGCTATACTATTGGGAGACCTGAACCTTCATCTATCAGAACTAGATAAAGCAAACCCCCAAAAATATAAGAAAGAGGTAAGAGAAGTAAATGAAACCTTAGAAAAATGAATGTTAGGAGATATGTGGAGAAAAATAAACAGGGACAAAAAAGGGAACCTTCTTTTCAGCAGCACATGGTATGTTCATAAAGATTGACCATGTATTAGGGCATGAAAATATTGCAAAAAACTGGAAAAAAGCAGAACTAATAAATGCAATCTTCTCAGATCACAATACAATGAAAATAATAATTAGTAAGGGTACATGGAGAGGCAAATAAAACATTAATTGGAAATTAAGAAATAAGTTTATCCAGAATCAATTAGTTAAAGAACAAATCAAAGAAACAATTTCATTAATGAAAATTAATGATGAGACATCCTTTAAAAATTTATGGGATGCAGCCAAAGCAGTACTCATGGGGAAATTTATATCCTTGAGTTCATATATTAACAAAGTAGGGAGGTCAGAGGTCAATGAATTGGGCATGCAAATAAAAAAAAAACAAAAAGTGAACAAATTAAAAATCCTCAGATGAAAACTAAATTATTAGGATTAAAGATCCTAAAAATCAAAGGAGAAATTGATTAATTGAAGGTCAAAGCACTATTGGTTTAATAAATAAGACTAGAAGCTGGTACTTTGAAAAAACAAATAAAATAGTACTGGTCAATCTAATTAAAAAAATGGAAAGAAGGAAACCAAATTGACAGTATCCAAGATGAAAATGGAGACCTCTCTTCTAATGAAGAAGAAATTAAGGCAATCATTAAAAACTATTATGCCCAATTATATGCAATAAATATGGCAATCTAGGTGAAATGGATGAATATTTACAAAAATATAAATGGCCTAGACTAAGAGAGGAAGAAATACAATACCTAAACAACCATATATCAGAAAAAGAAATTGAAGAAGCCATCAAAGAAATCCCTAAGAAAAAATCCCCAGGTCTAGATGGATTTACAAATAAATTCTATCAAACTTTCAAAGAACAACTAATCACAATATTATACAAACTATTTGACCGAATAAGCAAAGAAGGAGTTTTACCAAATTCCCTTGATGACACAAATATGGTACTGATCCCAAAGCCAGGCAGGTCAAAAACAGAAAGAAAACTATAGACCCATCTCCTTAATGAATATAGATGGAAAAATCTTAAATAGGATACTAACAAAAAGACTCCAGCAAATAATCATGAGGGTTATTCTCTATAACTAGGTAGGATTCATACCAGGAATGCAAGGATGGTTCAATATTAGGAAAACCATCCACATAATTGATCATATCAACAAGCAAAAAAATCTCATGATTATCTCAGTAGATGCAGAAAAAGCCTTTGATAAAATACAACACCCATTCCTATTGAAAACACTAGAAAGCATAGGAATAGAAGGGCCTTTCCTAAAAATAATAAATATTATATACCTTAAACCATCAGCAAACATAATCTGCAATGGGGATAAACTCGAAGCCTTCCCAATGAGATTAGGAGTAAAACAAGGATGCCCATTATCACCTTTATTATTTAACATTGTACTAGAAACACGAGCAGTAGCAATTAGAGAAGAAAAAGAAATTGAAGGTATTTAAATAGGCAATGAGGAGACCAAGCTATCATTCTTTGCAGATGATATGATGATTTACTTAAAGAATCCTAGAGAATCAACTAAAAAGCTAGTGGAAATAATCAACAACTTTAGCAAAGTTGCAGGATACAAAATAAACCCACATAAGTCATCAGCATTTCTATATAGCTCCAACACATCTCAGAAGCAAGAATTAGAAAGAGAAATTACATTTAAAATCACCATAGACAATATAAAACACTTTGTAATGTATCTGCTGAGACAAACACAGAAAATATATGAAGACAACTATAAAACACTCTTCACACAATAAAAACTTGATATAAACTTTTGGGAAAACATTGATTGCTCATGGGTAGGAAGAGCTAACATAAAAAATGATAATCCTACCCAAATTAATTGACTGATTTAGTGCCATACCCATTGAACTACCCGAAAACTTTTTTACTAAATTAGAAAAAAAACATAAAGTTTATTTGGAAGAACAAAAGATCAAGGATATCCAGGGAAATCCTGAAAAAAAATGTGAAGGAAGGAGGCCTATCAGTACCAGATCTCAAACTATACTATAAAGCAGTGGTCTTCAAAACAATTTGGTACTGGCTAAGAGAAAGAAAGAAGGATCAGAGGAATAGACTTGGTGTAAGCGACCTATGCAAGACAGTCTGCGATAAGTCCAAAGATCCCAGCTTTTGGGACCAAAACCCACTATTTGATAAAAACTGCTGGGAAAATTGGAAGACAGTGTGGGAGAGATTAGGTTTGGATCAGCACCTCACACCCTACACCAAGATAAACTCAGAATGGGTGAATGACTTGAATATAAAGAAGGAAACTATAAGTAAATTAGGTGAACACAGAATAATATACATGTCAGAGCTTTGGAAAGAGAAAGATTTTAAAACCAAGCAAGACTTAGAAAGAGTCACAAAATGTAAAATAAATAATTTTGACTACATCAAATTAAAAAGTTTTTGTACAAACAAAACCAATGTAAAATCAGAAGGGAAGCAACAATTTGGGAAACAATCTCCATATCAAAAACCTCTGACAAAGGTCTAATTACTAAAATTTATAAAGAGTTAAACCCGTTGTACAAAAAATCAAGTCATTCTCCAATTGAAAAATGGGCAAGGGAAATGAATAGGCACTTTTCAGCAAAAGAAATCAAAACTCTTAATAAGCACATGAAAAAGTGTTCTAAATCTCTTATAATGAGAGAGATGCAAACCAAAACAACTCTGAGGTATCACCTCACACCTAGCAGATTGGCCAACATGACAGCAAAGGAAAGTGATGAATGTTGGAGGGGATGTGGGAAAGTAGGGACATTAATTCATTGCTGGTGGAGTTGTGAATTGATCCAACCATTCTGGAGGGCAATTTGGAACTATGCCCAAAGGGCAATAAAAGACTTTCTGCCCTTTGATGCAGCCATAGCTCTGCTGGGTTTGTACCCCAAAGAGATAATAAGGAAAAAGACTTGTACAAGAATATTCATAGCTGCAATCTTTGTGGTGGCCAAAAATTGGAAAATGAGGGGATGCCCTTCAATTGGGGAATGGCAGAACAAATTGTAGTATATGTTGATGATGGAATACTATTGTGCTAAAAGGAATAATAAAGTGGAGGAATTCCATGGAGACTGGAACAACCTCCAGGAAGTGATGCAGAGTGAAAGGAGCAGAGCCAGGAGAACATTGTACACAGAGATTGAGACACTGTGGTACAATGGAACATAATGGACTTCTCCATTAATGGCAATGCAATGTCCTTAAACAATCTGCAGGGATCTATGAGAAAAAACACTATTCTTAAGCAGAGGACAAACTGTGGGAGTAAAAACACCAAGGAAAGGCAACTGCTTGACTACAGGTGTTGAGGGGATATGATTGAGGAGAGACACTAAATGAGTACCCTAATGCAAATACTAACAACAAGAAAATCAGAACAAGGATACATGTGATACCCAGTGGAATTGCACATTGGCTAGGGGAGGGTTGTAGGGAGGGGGGGGGAGAGAAAAGAAAATTATCTCTGTTTTGTAACATTTAAAATGATTGAGAGCCTTAAACTCTAGTTGAAGGCCATAAACTGTAGCAGTTAAAATGGTGGAAGATACAAATTATGCTAGATATAAGAGAGGGTGAGTAAATTGTGACTACAGAAAATATGTTTCACAACAGTGTCTTGGTTTTTAAATCAAATATAAGGTGGTCACCAGGGAAATATTCCCAATTATTCAATATGCACAAGTCAACTGGGTTTTATAGATAATTTAATTAATAATACAATGAATTATCAAAGAAAGAGAGAGAGATAAAAAAGGAAATAAGTAAGAAGGGCCTTAAGCCAACATGGCCTAGACCTGAGTCTTAAGAGAGAGATCAGTCAGTTAGTCTTTTATCACTCACCACAAGGTCTAAGCAAGGATTCTAGGGACACCAGGCCAGCTCCATCTCAGCTGATTTCACCAGAGAGAGTTCCAGCCAGAGTCCTCCTCAAAGAGAGATCCAGCCAGAGACTGTTTCAAAGGGCCTCTCTCCAGAGCCTCCAGAAGGACAGAGTCCCCTCAGAGGAGCTTCAGCGAGACCTCCTTAGAGATTGTTCTCCAAGAGTTTCCCTTCTCCAGAGCCTCTCTCAAGAGATTCTTCCCAAGCGATCCTCATAAGAGCTTTCTTCAAAAGGATTGTCTCCTCAAGAGATTCTGCTTTTTCTTATATAGGGGTTTTTCTCCTATGTCACCTCTCCTAAGTCCTTACATCTACCAATCACTGTAGACCTTTTCCAAAGGACTGCCCCTCTGAATTCCTGCTGTGTCGACTAATCCCCTCAGTAAGTCTGAACCAGAAAAAACACAGCTGAGTTGATTAATCTCATTAAGAGAAAACCTGCCTGACCTTTATAGGTACCTAGCATCCCATTGTATCAATTCTAAAAACAGGCCTGGCTCAAAGAACTCCTTGCCTCATCATAAGCATGAGTCCAAGTACTTTCATTGTTTAGCAAGGAGTTTTCTCCCCTAAAGCAGTCTTAAGTATGGGTGGAGTAGAGGTCCTCCCATTTCTGATCCTGGTGAGTTCTCACATCAAAATGGGGAATGTTTCCAGTAGGGAATTTGTTCCAATGGAGGATTCCTCAATGTGGAAATTTTTAACATTCACAAGTCTAAGAAATTTCAAGATTTACAGTTTCCAATGAATAATGTATGAAAGTGACCAAATAAAATAATGTTTAAAAACAAAAAACAATTTATAGTTTCTTTTTATAAGTCAATTGAGGTAACTTAATGAACTTCCCTCAGTCAGACCTGACCCTTCCTTCTCATCCTTCCTATAACTTATCAAATAAATATTGGACAATTGGTGCACAAGATACATCATTCATTGGATATTTATAGAAAAATATCTGCCTTGTGAGTCAGAAACAGAATCTCCTTGTGGGGTGGAGGAGAGATAGAAAGCATGAGGAATTTTCTGTGATGTCCATTGATTATCCTTTCAGAATCCTTTTTGTGATGGAAGTTCCAACTTCCATCTCAGTGAAACTGCATCATGTGAGATAATGGTGAAGAGTTGGTTACTTGATATAATTATAGGATGGCTGACGATGAATATGGAACCTTAGTGAGAAATAGAAATGTTGAGTATAACTTTAGCCTAATTAAAAGAGAGGGACTGAAGCAATTAATGATGTCCTTCAATTCTCAACAGAGTGTCTGGCACATCATAAGCGTCTAATAAGTGCTTATTGTTGTTAATGCTCAGAGTGAGTAGGAGGTTCAGTAAGGCAACAGGGAAGGGGTGAAGCCATAAATGTAGCTGATAAAGAACCTTATTCTTTCAACTCTTAAAACAAAAAAAATTTAGGGAATTAAGAATTGGGTAAAATTAATTGAATATATGACTAACCCTTGGCACTGACACTATAGTTTCTTTCAATTCCTGATCATTTTTCCCATCTGTTCACTAATCTCCAGACTTGGACAACTCCATATCCTCACTGTTATACCCAGTTGCTTCTATACTTTTACCCTAACCTCATACATACTGGTTTTTGGGGAAAGATGAAAGAAGAGAAGTGGGAGGTATAGTCCAAAGAAAAGATAGGAAGAATAAGGGAACAATAAAGGAAAATGTACAGAAAAATGCTCAGATCATTCCATGCAGAATGCCTAGGTTAATCACTCTCACTACTTAAATCACTGGCTTTGCAGGTATTGGACTTACATTACACCTGACATTCTCACCCTGATCTCTAACTATTTTCAAATCATATAGCTGGATCTCATTATTTACCCATTTATTGTTCTCTAAAGAGACACAAACCCATTAATAGTGGGGGATAGCCCCAATGTAATAGACTTGCAAACAGCATGACCTCCCTTAGCATTCAGACTTCACACATGCATCTGCAGAGGCAAAGCAGGATGTCAGTGATTTTTAGACAATGATTCTGACATTTTATTTGCCATATATCTTCATGCCATAGTAAGAGGTATTATACATTTGGAGTCCTTCTGAGCCATAGAATTTTACCTGTAACAGAATGAAATTGAAGAGAACGTGGTAGACAAACAGGACTTATCATCTTTGGTCATGTCGATCATGTTTTCCTCCTCAAGTCTAAGGTCATGGCAAATGTTATTCTATCTATTCTTGCCAACTTCAATGGGTTTTTTGTCTTTGCTGTGGTCAGGAAAAGAGTGAAGATGAATCTGAGTTTGTTATTGTGACAATAGAGAAGGGAAGTAGGCTGTTTGAATGGGGCCTGTGGAGGGTCATAGTGAAGGAGTTTGGAGAACTGAACTAGGGTGATTATAACACAGCTTTGGTGTGGAAACTATCATGTGGCACTATTGTGGTATTTTATGGCCAGTTGGAAAGTAAGGAAGGGAATCTCTAAATGGATATGGATATGATATAATTAGATGACATATCAGGAGACTCTAAGATTTGCCACAATTTTTTCATGAGTATAAACTGAAAATGAAAATCTTTCAGGAATTCCTGCTACTTTGAGTCTTCTCCTCCTCCATTAATAGAAAATTACTTCAGTTACTAGTGTTAAAATTAGAAGGGGAAGCTGGGTAGCTCAGTGGATTGAGAGCCAGGCCTACAGATGGGAGGTCCTAGGTTCAAATTTGACCTCAGACATTTCTTAACTGTGTGACCCTGGGCAAGTCACTTAAACCCCATTGCCTAGCCTTTACCTCTCTTCTGCCTTGGAACCAATACACAGTGTTGATTCCAAGACATAAGGTAAGGGTTTATTTAAAAAAAAAATTAGAGCCTGTGAATTTCAAAACTACTCAACCCTATTCAGGCCATTCTTTAGAAGATGGGATTTAGCTATTTCCTGATCAATAACAATAGATATACTTGGAATAACAGAATCAGGTCTTGGAAACTACAATCTCCATCTTACTCAGGGTAACAAGATTAGGAAGGGATGCAGCAAAACTCAAGATTTAATTATTTGAGAATATGGCCTTCAACAGACATGTGCAAAAAGGATAGACCTCTGGGTGGTCCTAGGTCAAGCTAGAGCCACCATTGGCACATGTGAGAGACAGGAAGTGAGGTAGAGGACAGCTCAGGAGTGTTAGGGACTTCCTGTGTGGAGGGAGAAAGGTGGTTGGAGCCTGGTGTTTGGAGTTGGAGGAGCCCACAGACTGTTTCTCCATTTTGGTCATGTGAGTATTAGGGACTGATCTCTTTTCTTTGCTTCGGCTATCCAGGGCCTTGGGCCTTTGGCTTAGCCTAATCAGAATGGGTATTTAAGCTCTATTTCCTTCTCTCCCTTTTCCCTCTCTCTCTCTATCCCTCTAATAATTTTCTTTCTCCTGTTTGTAATTAAAACACCATAAAAAGGTTGACAGCTGACTTGAGTTTTCATTTAGGAATTACATAGCTGAATTCCTTGGCGACCTTAAATTAATATATATCAGTCCAGCCATAAGGCATTTTAAGGACTGTATTATTCAAATGGGTAATATTAGGAAAAAGAGAATAATGACTGAGTTGGGGAATGCTGAGGTTTAGAATCTTGGCAAGTCATAATAGATAGAGACCCATATACTCTGAAAGATATGCATAGTGTTAGAGATATTATAGCTGTGAATATGTAGATTTATGTGGGGGTTTGTGTTTTTGTTTCTAAATCAGATTTTCCTCTTGATATTACCTTACTGATCAATCAAAAAATATTTATTTTTCTTAGTCTATGCCAAACACTATGATAAGTACTGAGTATGTAACTTATAGCAAATACACATACACACACATTCCAACTTTCAAAGAGCTTATAGATTTATGGGAAGATGACCTGTTAATAAACGTATACAGATAAGGTATAAATAGAATAGAAAGAAGGCAGGTAGCAATGGAGGAGAAAGGTCAAAGATCTGGAGAAAACAGAAAGCCCTCCTGCAATAAATAGTATTTGACCTGGATTTTGAAGGACACCAGAAATATCAAGTGACAAGTTTGAGAAAGGAAAGAATTTTAGGCAAGGGACACTGTAAAGACAAAGAGATGGGAGCTGTAGTGTTCTCTTTAAAGAACAACAAGTAGGCTATTTATTACTGGACTGTAGAAGGCTTTTAATTGAGAAAATATGAAAAGCCTACAAATAAGTGACCAGTCCAGATTAGGAAGAATCTTAAATGCAAAACAAAAGACATCATATTTGTTTCTGGATGTAACAGGATGTCCCTGGAGAAGGGTTTACTGAGTGCAAGGGTGACACCTTTGCTTTAGGAACATAACTATATTGATTATATCAGGGCAGTCTTGGAGTGGGAAGTGAATTGAGATAGAGAAACCAATGAGAAAACTATTACAAATAGTCCAGGAGTACAGATGCAATTGAACCAAAGTCCAGACTCTGTGAGGGGAGAGAAAAGGAAAGATTTAATATTGGCAAAAATGAAAAGATTTGACCTCAGATTACATCTGTGAGGTCATTGAGGATGAGGAATTAAGGATCACACTGGGAATATACTGATGGAGTTCTTTGACAGTAATAGGAAAGTTAGGAAGAGGGGAGGGTTTGTGTAAAATGTAATGAGTTTAATTTTGCACTTACTGGCTTAATATGTATATGGGACATCAAGTTCAAGATGTCTAATAGGCTGTTAGAGATGTGAAATTGGAAATAAGGGGTAAATTTAATGCTAAACAAATAGATCTGGGAATCATTTACCTAAAACCCATAATTGAATTTCGGGAAGTTGATGAATTTGACAAGTAAATATTGTAGAAGAAAAGTGGCCCCACAACAGTGTTGGTGGACAACCATGGTTAGCATGCATAACCTGGATGGAGATCCAGCAAAGGCTACTAATAACAAGTCATAACATGTTGGAGGAGAACTATGTCATAAAAACCTAAAGAGGAGAAAATATTCAGGAGAAGAAGTTAATTATAAGTGTCAAAGACTGCAGAGAGGTAAAAAAGAGGACTGAGTCAGGTGATTAGATTTGGTAATAAGAGACTTTTGATAAATTCAAAAGGACAGTCTCACTTGAATCATGAAATCAGGAGTTAAGATGCAAAGGGTTTAAAAGAAAATGAGAGGAGAGGAAGCGAAAGCATCTAGCAAAAGTATATTTCTCAAGGAATTTAGCCAAAAAGGGAAGAAAGAGACAGTAGAATAAATTTCCTCCAAACCTTGTTCCTCCAAATCCTATCTTAAAGATCCAGTTCTTATGTCATTTCCTTTCTGGAGCCTGACTTCATTACCTCCTACCCCAGTTACAGGTGGCTACTCTCTTCTCTAAACACCCAGAATTTTGATTTACTTCATTCTTCCCTTTGAACATTTTTACTTTCTGCTTATATTATAGATATTTGTGTTGCTGTCTTATCTTTTTCCTAGAAGGTTATCTCCACAAAGAATATGTATCTGTCTTTTCTATACCTCACAGTGCCTGGCACAATGTTATGTGTCCAGCAAGAACACATTAAATGTTTATTGAATATATGAATGGATTTAACTTGTGTTAAAAAGAGGTCCCTCATAGACTGACTCTACTCTTCTACCCTACCTCAGGCATTCTAGAGAATTCATTATAAGGATATGTGATTCATGAGAATCTGTTTTCAAATTGTATTGAACCTAACTCAGAATGTCATTTCCTATATTTGGGGTCAGTTTTCATGAACTGAGGCATTGTACACTTCAGTTACACATAGGAATAAACACTGTCAAGGGTGCATATTTTCTATTTTTTCATTGTTCAACATATCTTTTTTATATTTTATTTTTTTAAAAGTATTCCTTGGTTACAAGAATAACATTATTTCCCTCCCTCCCTCCCTCCACCCTTCCCATAGCTGATGCACAATTCCAATGGGTATTACATGTGTCCTTGATCAAAACCTATTTCCATGTTGTTGATGTTTGCACTAGGTTGTTCATTTAGAGCCTACATCCCCAGCCATATCCCTTCAACCCATGTATTCAAGCAGTTGTTTTTCTTCTGTGTTTCTACTCCCACAGTTTTTCCTATCAATGTGGATAATGTTTTTTCTCATAGATTCCTCCAAGTTGTTCAGGATCACTGTATTGCCACTAATGGAGAAGTCCAATACATTCAATTGTACCTCTGTGTACAATTTCTGGTTCTGCTCCTTTCGCTCTGCATCAATTCCTGGAGGTCATTCCAGTTCACATGGAATTCTTCCACTTTATTATTCCATTGAGCAAAATAGTATCCCATCACCAACATATACCATAATTTCTTCAGCCATTCCCCAATTGAAGGGCATCCCCTTATTTTCCAATTTTTTTGCCACCACAAGGAGCACAACTATGAATTTTTTTGTACAAGTCTTTTTCCTTATTATCTCTTTGGGGTACAAGCCCAGCAGTGCTATGGCTGGATCAAAGGGCAGACAGTCTTTTATCACCCTTTGGGCATAGTTCCAAATTGCCCTCCAGAATGGCTGGATCAATTCACAACTCCACCAGCAATGAATTAATGTCCCAACTTTGCCACATCCCCTCTAGCATTCATTACTTTCCGTTGTTCTCATGTTAGCCAATCTGCCAGGTGTGAGGTGATACCTCAGAGTTGCTTTGATTTGCATCTCTCTCATTATAAGAGATTTAGAACACTGTTTCATGTGCTTATTAATAGTTTTGATTTCTTTAACTGAAAATTGCCAATTCATGTCACTTGCCCATTTATCAATTGGAGAAGGGCTAGATTTTTTTGTACATTTGGTTTAGCCCTTTATAAGTTTGAGTAATTATATAATATAGTACAAGCAAAAATAAAAATCATTTGAAACAGATACCATATGTGAAATCATTGAGATTTTTAATTTTTGTTCTTTAATGGAACAATGAACTTCTATGTGATTTATTCAAATTATAAAGAAATCTAATAATTTTCAGATATTTTTCCTTGGTTAGTTGTTTATTCAGTTTCTAATTTGTTCCTCCATAGCTTTCATTTTTGCCAATTTCCTGAATATGAGATGAAAATTCATGATTGCTTTGATTTCCATTTCTTCTATTGTTATTGATGCAGGCCAATCTCTGTTAGCAGTAGTGATCTTATTTGTACCAAGACTTTTCAAACTCATATAATCAAAAGCATATATTTTATATTCTGTGAATACCTCCATCTGTTGCTTCCTGATATTGTTATGTCCTCCTTAAATGTTATGATCTTAAATACATCAGTTTTCAACTGCTCATCTGGTGATATTCATGTGTATAATTTCTTGGGTTGATGAAAAAGTGTGTTTGCTATGGCCAGTGAGTTATCATGCTTCATTTTGTACTCCAAGGTCAAATTTGCCTGTGTTCCGATTATCTTTTGATTTTTATATTACCATTTCATTCCTCTTTGATGAATGTGTCATCACTTTTGATGTTATTTCTAGAAAATGCCAGAAGTTCTCTTAGAACTGAACAACGTTGACTATTTTGGTATCAGTAGTGGAAACATAGATTTTTATTACTGTTTGGATTCACAGATATCATTGTCATTTTTTAGATTATACTCTTGTACTGTTTTTCTCACCATTTTATTGACTTTGAAGGCAATTTCATTTCTTCTAAGAAACTCTTGCCCACAATAATATATGTAATGATCCCCTGAATTCAATTCACCCATTCTTGCCTATTTAAATTGATTGACACCCAATATGTCAATGTGTAATCTTTCCATCTCCTATTTTATCACATCTGAATGTAAAGATTAAAATTTAGGGAAACTGAGGCAGGTAGAAATTAGTTTCTCTCTGCAAGGAGTATTATATTTTTATGAGGTTTATTAAAGATTAAGGATTAAAGAAAATACAGAATAAGAAAACACGTGCCTAGGCCAGAGAGGCCTAGACAAGATAATCTCACATCATGGAAGAGAAGTATCTGCTCCAAAATGGAAGTCCAAAAGACCCCATCAGTAGGTGGAGAACTCCTTTAAATAATCATTTGTGTTCTTGCCCAGGCGGGAATTCAGTGTGATTACAAAACACTCTGAGGAAGTGGAGTAAAGGATTCTGGGGACTGGAGTCCTGGATTCGAGTCTATTTTTACATTTCCCCGTTTGGTCATTATTGGGAAGAGAAGTTTCCCCAAAAAGGATCATGAAAACATAATCAACTTAAACATTACAGTAATTTGAGGATAAGAGAAAAAAAAACAATAATTGCTGGACACTGACAAAAAGCCAGTTAGGGGGCAGTCCCCTTTGGCATGAAAGTATACATACAAATAAATGTTCAATCAACCACACCCAAAGTTCATTTTTGTGCAGCTTGTCATCTGGAGGCTTTTTCATTGTGTCTTCTTCAACAGTTCAGTTCTGGATTCAGAGAGGTAGAATCTTCTTTACCTAAAATTCTTCTCAAAAGGAATTTAAACTTTGCAATTTAAATAATGATATTTTTTACATTCCCTCCGTTAAGAGGGTGATTGACAAATACAGGATCACTTAGGGATGCATGGCTGAGGCATGAGGTATATGAATCAATTGGTAAGAGAAATTAAAAAGATATCAGAAAAATCCAAAAGAAAAGAAAAATTTCTGGATGAAAATATAGACTATCAAAGTCTTATGTGTAAAAATTCCAAGTAAAAAGAAAAATAAATATATAACAGGTCCTTGAATCAGGGCCCAATCAAAATGATCTAAGCAATGATGCATTTATCCAGTCAGTAGCCAGGACTACAGAAAGCTACCACACTATGAAAGGAAGAAAAGGGGACCAGATTATAGGAGCCAAGGTTTTGGGCATACTCATCTGTGAGTATTTTCAGAGTGAGTGTGGACACAAGGAAAGCCTATGTCTTAACAACATGTTAAACACAGTAACCTCGAGTCTTCACACTAGGTTCAAAATCTTTGCATTGGCCTAGAAGTGCATCAATCCATCCTGAATTGGCTTTTCTTTGGCCCTGGGCAATGGCTCTTGTGTGTATATCTTGTCCTGGAATCAGACAGAATCATTAAGCAAAGTCCTATATTTAAAAAAAAATAATTAGTGGCATCATTTTTAGAGTCACATGCTTTTTAGGGCATGCATTAGCAAATGTATTTTAAACTTATAGTACTGCAAAATCAAAAAGTTAAAGAGAGAAAAATAGTGTATTGCACATGCAAGAAAAATATAATAATAAAAGTCTTTTAAAAATTCAAAAATATAGCTTATAATCATTGACACTCTGTGTCATCTAAGAAAATATAGAATACAAGGCTTTCTCACCAAAAATGAGATCTATTTCCTCTTAATATCTGGCCAAGCTCCACTGTAAGTATGAGGGAAATGAACTGAACAGTAGTACAAATATGTGGTATCAATATCCCCCAAATTCTCAATAGCCCAATTAATTATAATAGCAAGCAAACACACTATCATATTTCACAGAAGTTGTTGTATGATATTTTTAAAACCTATGAATTGATGGATATTTGTCACAATTTTTATAATCATAGCAAATCTTTCAACCTTGGTATTTAAACATATTTTTAAACAAAGTAAAACTCATTTTGGGTTAAGAACATAATCAAGAAAATCTATATATCATTCTGGTGGAAGTAAAATAGTGAGCTGAAGAGTATAAATAAAGGGGTGCTCCTTTTTTGTAGGCTTATTTGGGGTAAAAATGCCCTGAGTTTAACTGCCCCAACTTCCATTCATATATTTAGAAATGCAGGAAGGTTGGGGATTATAATTTCATTTCACTTCAGCTATGGGCCTTACCTCCTGGTAGGAGCAGGCAAAAATTACCAGAGATTGTTAAAAAAAATTCTAAAAATCATATATTAAAAAAAGCCTTAAAATCAGTTGAGATATTTAGCACATTAAATTTTCCAAAGGCTGTTATAGCAATTGTAACCAGTTCTGAAGTCCATCTATACTCTATGTGACAATTTACAAAGGCAAAAATAGAAAAACTGTTTTTTCATATATGGGCTTATTCAATAATATTTGTTCAGTACAGTTATAGGGAAAAAAACAACAGAATTTAACAGTAGTTAACTCAGTACATTAAATGAACAGTATAACAGAATAATATTGAATCCAGTAATATATGAATTTAAAATCACAAAGTTATATTTTAAACAAAACAATCAGGAAATGCAATAGAAATACAGAGATTTTTTATAAACCATTGGAGTCTGAAATGCCTTTGAACCTCCAGTCTTTAAGTTACTTAGGTGTGTTTTTTAAAAATTATTAATTATCCACTTAAATGTCTATTGTCCAAAGGCAGAGTGGTAAGGGCTAAACAATGGGGGTTAAGGGATCTGCTCAGGGCCCCACAGCTGGGAAGTATCTGAGTCCAGATTTTAACCCAGGACCTCATGTCTTTAGGCCTGGCTCTCAGTTCACTGAGAAGCAGTTTTTTCCCCAAAGTTAGCTAAATGAAACACAGGTGAAGTCAATAAAAGGATCAATGCAATTAAAAGACATCCTTGTAAAATAGCCATTGCTTTTAAGTTCCTGCTTGAAAGAGTCTGTTTCTTCTCTCTCCCTTGCTATGATCTGCCCATGTGGTCAATACCTCCATCCACTCAGAGACTTGGCCTAAGGGAAAATTACCTGTTCTCCTTTCCCTCTTGCCTCTCCCCTCCGCCCACATGGCCAATACCCCAGTTTTGTTTTGTTTTTTTACCAGCTAGTTTTTTATCCTGAAGAAACTGGATCTGCTACCAGCAGCCTTGGTTCTGGGGCTGGGGCTGGGGCGATGAGCCATCTGGGTCAGAGGCCAGTTTTTGCTGGACTGGGATCAGCTGGGCCAGATGGGCGAGAGACCACTAGGTTGGGCCAAGGCAGGAACGTAGGGCCGGGAGCCGGTGCACCAGGTGAGGATGGAGTGGCCAGGAGCAGCAGCAGGAGAAACAGGCAGCCAGGTGGGCGGCAAACACAACAGGTCCAAAGTGAGCCTGTGAGCTATCTAATGGCTGGAACGAGCAGCAGCTTTGCAAGGGTAAAAAACCTCGGCCAGAGAAAAGTGGATCAAAAATATTTCTAGACACTAGCTATTAAAGCTGAACTTAATATCAGAAAAGAATCAGAAGATTGAGAGTATTTCGTTTTCCCGAAGTGGTAAGCCAACTGTAAAGATTAAAATTTAGGAATTTGGGGAAACTGAAGCAGGTAGAAATTATTTTCTCTCTGCAAGGAGTATTATATTTTTATAAGGTTTATTAAAGATTAAGGATTAAAGAAAATACAGAATAAGAGAACACGTGCCTAGGCCAGAGAGGCCTAGACAAGATAATCTCACATCATGGAAGAGACACGTCTGCTCCAAAATGGAAGTCCAAAAGACCCCTCAGTAGGCGGAGAACTCCTTTAAATAATCATTTGTGTTCTTGCCCAGGTGAGAATTCAGTGTGATTACAAAGCACTCTGAGGAAGTGGAGCAAAGGATTCTGGGGATTGGAGTCCTGGATTCGAGTCTATTTTTTTTTAAACCCTTATCTTCCATCTTAGAGTCAATGCTGTGTATTGGTTCCAAGGCAGAAGAGCGGTAAGGGCTAGGCAATGGGGGTCAAGTGACTTGCCCAGGGTCACACAGCTGGGAAGTGTCTGAGGCCAGATTTGAACCTAGGACCTCTCATCTCTAGGCCTGGCTCTCAATCCACTGAGCTACCCAGCTGCCCCCTCGAGTCTATTTTTAAATGAATTACCTTGATTCATTGATTTAATATTTCACCCCACCTTCCCTCTTTCTACCTCTTTCACTTCTTCTCTCTATATCCTTCCTACTCCCTTCTTTACCATTTTCCCTCTCTACTCCACTACTCTCCCTCCCTATCTCCCTTCCTTCTTCTCAGACTCTCTGTCTATTTCTGTCTGTTCTGTCTGCCTCTGTCTGTTTCTCTCTCTCTGTCTGTCTATTTATCTCTTTCTCTCTCTCCCTAGCACTCTCTAATACAACAGGATGTGAACCTAAGTAGAAAAGGTTCAGAAATAGTTTTTGGAACATTTATTAATATATGTAGAGGCCAAAGGAAGAGACCACTATTCCCAATATATTGCCATTTCTGAGTTCAAATCCCTTGAAATTAGAATACAGTAGTTTGCAAATCTTTTCTGAAGTGCTTATAGGCCACAGATGTAGCAAAATTCATCTCAACCACTTTGACAACTCCACTGGATTACCCTTACATCAGGCTACTTTTCTCCAGGATATTATTTTTTCTTCTGTAAAGATGAGAGCTTCTTAATGCGCTTTTCCTTATTTTTACTACAGTGAAATGCATGTGATCTAGATTGCCTTCTGACACTATTCACATCTCTTATTTTTTGGCAAACAACCTACAAATCAGTCTTTCCTCATGAATGCTATTAGGTCATTCTTTCCCCCAATTCTAAAGATGGTGATTACCTGAAAATAAGGATCTTCGGTGGTCTTAGTACTGACAAATGGACCATTTAGGTTCTTCATGAACTCTTATACTTTGATTTGAAATTGTGATTTCAGTAGTAATGGGAACCTCTAGGTATGTTTCCTCTCCCTATCTCAATATATTTTCTCTGCAATTTAATGTCTTAGAAATTTGCATATGCCAATAAGAGGTAAAATGACTTGCCCAGCATTACATAGACAGTATTTGTCAGAGGTTGAACTTGAGAATCAATCAGTAAACATTTATTAAGTAGCTAATATGTTCCAGGAACTGTGCTTAGTTAGATCTCTATACACTTCTTCATACTTCCTCTCCTACAAAGTCAAATGGAAAGGAAATATTATTGGTTGGTTCATCAACCAACTATGTTTCTACACATCAGTTCTTTACTACTGTCTTATTTCAATAAACTATTCCAAACACTTTTCTTTTTTGGTAAAGAAGTTTGGATGGGGTAACTCACATAATTGAAGCTTTAGCCATTAACAGCCTATGGAAATGTCAACACATTGCCGTTTCCTGGATATTTCCAATGAGATTCTGCTGTTCTTTGCTTCCATCTGCTGAATGTCAGTCATAATGTTGTTTTTTCCCCCCATATGGAACCTACCATCTCATTAGCTTATAAATTCAGGGAATATATTTAGCTCTTTTGTGAAATAGATTCAAGTCAATTAGTCCAACCATCTAGCTAAATAAGCCACTTCCATTTTAAGACTATTTTCGGAAGTGCCCTTTTCCCTACTCCAAGAACTTGAGTATTTAGGCTTTTACAACACCAACTCTCACCTGAGCCATGGAAAAGAAAGTCCTTCTGGATCAATATGATGATGTTCATTGAAATTAACTTGACAAAACTATATTGAAAATGGATATGACTAGAGTGTGGAAATTGTTTTTATATCCCATAATCCTCATAGTCATCATGTAAAATAAATCATAAGTAAGACCAAAATAAGGTTAGATGAAATTAGTGAAACTGTTGGCCAAAACTGATAAAAATACATATGCTTGTACAATTAATTAAAATTATACATAACAAAAAGAACTGATTTCAGAATTTAATAAAATGATAAAAATTGATGACGAGAAATAGCATTATATGATGAGAAGAATGATAGATATGGACACATACAATCTGATCTCAAATCTCAGCTCCAAATCTGTTAATCATCTAATGTTATTGTGACACTTCATTTAAGCTTCAGTGTTTTTTTATTTTCTATAGGTAAAGTGGGGAATTATAATATTGATGCCATCTACCTCATAGGACTGTATACATAAAGTGTTTTGTAAATGTTGAAATTGTTGTTGTTATTGAGTTGTTTCAGTTGTCTCCAATTCTTTGTGACCCCAATTGGGGGTTTCCTGGCAAAGATACCAGAATAATTTAAGATTTTAAGATTATAAATATGAATAATTATTCATTCATTTCTCTTTCTCCTTAAGATTATTTATTATTATTATTATTATTATTATTATTATTATTATTATTATGTATCTAGGGAATTTGCAAAGTTGATTGAAAGTCCTCAAACCAAGATTCTACAGAGCTGGCTGGGTTAGGATTCTAAGACAAGCAGCTGGGAAACTGTCTCTCTGAAGCTGGGATTCAGACAGAGAGACTGTGTGTGTCAGAGTCTTCCTAAAGAAATCACCTTTGAAGCTGCCTGACTTGGATTATCCTAAAGAAAAAGATTGAGTGTGAGTTCCCCATTCACTGTGGTGGACAGATGTGATTTGGGTGTGAACTTATTCCCTTCCTGGATCTCATAAGGACCCTACATCTGGATTCCTCAGTGTGACCCAACCAAGGACTCTGGAGTTTGTGAAAATCTGGGCCCCTTTTGGACTTATCTTTTATTTACCCTCTAGATAGATAGGTTAAGTTTAGATTAGAAAACCTTAGTGAGTTAAATATCTGGATGGATTATAGTAAGTTGGGCCCTCAACCCCTGTCATTCCTAACCCTTTTAGTTAATAAAACTGTTTTATAAATTTGTGTGATACCTTCCTTAAAACCTTCCCTTCCCCCAAATCCTAATATAATACTTTCTCCTTAAGATTATCTCTATCACCATCCTATTGTTTCATAAATGATTTAAAAGCTGAAGCCATTTGATTCAAGTACTAAAGGCTCTGAATTTACAGGTTTTAAAATCAATTAACAAGTGAAAAATCAAGCCTTGATTACTTTAAGATTTGTGGATATGAAGCTGTTTCCTTCAATTCAGGAGTCTTTGAACTAAACAATAGCTAACAAGGCTAAGAAAAGGAATGAGGAAAGGTAAGATCAGAAGATTACAAATATAATTAATATTTCTTATTTACCTGATTTGCAATCGACTTGGCTCACATTAGAATTATATGGACTCTGAGGGTCAGGGATGAAACAGAGCAGGGGCCAGATACTTCTAAATCTTCCTGACCAGGTTTCACTTCATCCAAACAGGAAAATAAACAAATTTGAAAGAGATTTTCATTTTATGACACTTGCAACCTGATTAAGATTGAAGGGTAAGAGAGGGTAGTTTAGAACTGTTCTCCAAATGGATTCATGATTTAGAAATAAAGGGGTTTGCCATAGACAAATTAAGGGAGCAGAAACTAGTTTACTTGTCAGATACATTACAAGGGAAGAATTTATGTTCAAAGAAGACACAGAGAACATTATGTATATAAAATATATACCACTGACTATAGTAAATTAAAAAGGCTTTGCACAAACAAAACCAATGCAATCCAGATTAAAGGGAAACTGGGAAAAAATCTTTAGAGACAATGTATCTGAAAAAGATCTAATTTCTCAGATATTTAGAGTACTAAGTTAAATTTATCAGAATACTAAGCATTTCCCAATTAACTAATGATCAAAGAATAGGAATAGGAAATTCTCAGATGAAGAAATTAAAATTATTTGTAGTGTTAAATTTATGGTTGGACTGAATATTTAATTGGTCACCAGGGATTTAATTTCTAAATCCCAAAAATGAATTACTAAAGTAAAATGGAATTTATGGTAGTTTATTTTTACAGTAGAGGGAAGATATTAAGGAAGAGAGAAAAGGGGAGAGAGAGAGAGACAGAGAGAGAGAGAGACAGAGAGAGACAGAGAGACAGAGAGAGACAGAGACACAGAGAGAGACAGAGACAGAGAGACAGAGACAGAGAGACAGAGAGTCAGAGAGAGAGACAGAGAGACAGAGAGAGAGACAGATAGATAGATAGATAGATAGATAGATAGAGAGAGAGAGAGAGAGAGAGAGAGACAGAGAGACACAGAGAGAGAGAGAGAGAGAGACAGAGAGACAGAGAGACAGAGAGACAGAGAGACCGAGAGACAGAGAGACAGAGAGTCAGAGAGAGAATGAGCGATCTCTGGCTTCCTCTGAGAAATTCTAAGGGCCCAGCCAAGGGAAAGGAATCTCAAGATGATGGGTCTTTCCCGGAGGCTCATAAAGGTCAAGGAAGGAAGTCAGTCTTTATACTCACCACCTGGTCAGTTCAATCAGCAGATTCTTTTATCAGCCTCAACTCCAGCAGGCTCCACTCCAAGTGTGTCTCTTTCAAACTCCAAGTGTCCCTCTTCATTCTAAGTCTCTCTCTTCACTCCAAGTGTTTCTCTTCACTCTAAGTGTCTTCACTCCAAGTGACTCCCTTCAAGTGCCTCTGTTTTCACCTTTAAAGACCTTTTTCTTTTGAGTTACTTCCCCTAAATGTTTATGTCTACCAATCATAGCCTATGCTCCACTCCAGGACTGCCCACTCTTTCACACATGGGTCGCAGACCTTCCACTCAATGTATGAAATGTATGTTCTCACCTTTTTGTGGTTAAAATCCCAAATGTACAAATGATCTTGTATAATTGAAAATCTGTTATGCTAAAAAAGAACTACATTTCCCAGGAGACCACTGACTTCCTGTCATTACATATATTCTGTAGATAGGGGATATTAGGTGGGGAGGTGGAAGGCTCCTCCTCTTTACTTCTAGTACCAAGCTTGGTGGTAGTAAGGCAGGTGTTTGAACAGGTTGATCAGCCATGAGCATGCGGTCTTTATTTTGTATCTTCTTTATTCCTCGTTTTCTAATAATCATTAACAAATCTCTAAAAATATAACATTTTTATTATTAAGATTTAATTTTGACTTTTAAAATCTCAACTTTAAGTACTGTGCTTTACACATTTGGGATTAAAATCTAAAAATAGACAGGGGATTACAATTTAATCTTCACAATCAAGGAAGAGCTAAGTACTTTCATTGTTACAATCAGGAGAGAGACAAATCCAATCTTCACAGTAGTCATATGAAAAATGCTCCAAATCATTAATTAGAGAAATGAAAAATAAAACAACTCCAAAGTACTACCCCATACCTATAAGACTGGCTAATATGTCAGAAAAAGGAAAATGATAAATGTAGGGGATCATATAGAAAAACTGGGACACTAATAAACTGTTAGGGGAGCTGTGAACTGATTATTACCACCTTGGAACCCTGTCCAAAAGGCTATATAACTGTGACTGAACTTGGATCCAGCAATATCACTACTAGATTTGTATTCCCTAGAGATCAAAGAAAGAGGAGAAGGACTTATTTATACAAAAATGTCTATTGTAACTCATTTTGGTGGTGGCAAAGAACCAGAAATAGAAGGAATGTCTTTGTAATGTCATACTATTATGCCAAAGGAAATGACAAACAAGATAATCACATAAATTCTGAAAACAAATATGAATTGATATAAAATGAAGTGAGTAGAACCAGGAGAATGTTTTACATAGGAATAATAGTATATGATGATCAACTGTGAATGACAATTATTATCAGCAATGCAAGCATCCAGGATAGCTAGAAGCAATTCATGGTGAAAAAGGTTATCCACCACCATAGAAGGAACTGACAGAGACTGAATGCAGATTGAAGCATACCATTCTTCACTTTATTTCCTCCATGAATGTTTTTCTAAGTATAATTTGTGGGCATCTTATAACATGGCAAACATGGATATACATATTACATATATATAACATATAAAACCTATAATATACACATAAAATGTATGTCATATTATCTGCTGGTTTAGGGAGGCAGAAAGGGTAGAAAGGAGAGAGAAAACATGAAAGGCAAAATGTCAGAAAATTATTATCAAAATTGCATTGATATATAATCTGGAAGACCGAAATTTTTAAAAAAGTAGATTTGTTGGAAACCCAAAGATGTCCTCCTCCAAAGTGAAGTCACCTGTTTGTATTCCAAGGATATTTTCATTTAAAATATCCTCATTCTACAGGCAAAGATAAGACTGAGAAAATGGAATAGCCCTCATAATCAATAAAAAGATGAGAAAAGCAGTACTGGAGTATAATCTCAAAGTATACAGAATGATATCTGTTCAAATCCAAAGTCAGACCATTCAATATCACTATAATTTAGGTTTATTCTTCAGCTACTGTTGCCAAAGAGGTCAAAGTTGCTCAGTTCTGTGAAGATCAACAAAATCTTCTAGAAATGATATGAAAGGATGTTACCCTCATCATAAGGGTTTGAAATGCTAAATTAGGAAATTAAATGATAATTAGAGTAACAGACTAGTTTGTCTTTAATATACAAAATGAAGCATAGCAGAGATGAATAGAGTTTTAAGATATTTTTCTGACCAAAATAAACATTCTTTTTCAATAACCCCAAAGGCGACTCTACATATAGATATCATCAGGTGGTCAATATTGAAATCAGATTGATTATATATTTTGTAGCTGGAAAGGCTCTATACAGCTAGTTAAAATAAGGCCTGTTGATAACTGTGGCTTACTTCATGAGTTTCTTACTATAAAATTTTGACTTAAATTGAATGAAGTAGAGAAGAAACCATCAGATTCTATAGATGTGGTCTAAATAAGATTCTTTATCAATATGAAGTAGAAGTGATAAAGCATCACCTTTAATGTTATATCGACTAATAAAAAGTCCTTCCTTCCTCCCTTCCTATATCCCTCTGTCCTTTCTTTTCTCCCTTCTTTCCTTCCTTCCTTTTTTCCAATGGTAGGTATTTTTCTTTCCATAAGGAGAGAAATAGAGAACAAATACTCAATAACTTAAAAATTAAAATAACTTTTAATAACCTATGAATCATGATAAAGAACAAGAAATAAGTATGTGACTCTTAGTGAATTAATTTTTTCTTTGCAGATTCACTATATTGTTGAGAAGAAGCTGGTTGGAGCTAAGCAATACATTACTTACCAAACTGTGGCTATTTCTAAAAGAAGTTGGTGTCAAGTAAGGTATATAGTTCTAGGGCTTTGAAAGCACTATATTAATTTATCAATCAGTGAACACTTATTAATCTTCTGCTCTATGATAAGCACTATCCTAAGTTCAGGGGATACAAATAAAAGGGTGATTTTTGGATATAGACCCATATAGAAACTCTGAAGCATGTGAAAAATAGACTATCCTGACACCAGATGGCAGTAGATGTCTGTTCACTGTATTCAGAGGAAAGGGCTCCTAATTTTATAGTTTATCCAGAGAGAATAAGAAGCATATCTCAAAAAACAAAAACAAAAACAAAAACCCCCAAACAACAAAAACCTTTACCTTCTGTCTAAGAATCAATACTAAGTATTGGTTTCTGGGCAGAAGAACTATAAGGGCCAGGCAATAAGATTAAGTGACTTGCCCAAGGGAACACAGCTAAAAAGTGTCTGAGGACAGATATAAATGCAGGACCCCCAATTTCCAGGCCACTTAGCTGTCTCTAAGAAGTATATCTTTTAACTTTTTTGAGTAACGTTTTTCTATTTTCTGTGATAAAAACTTGCTTTATTTACAATAAAGGAAAAACTTTGTATCTGTAGATTAATTTCATTCTATTGTTATAAATAAAGACTATGAAACTCAACACATTTTCTCCTGTTGGTTTCAGATAAAGTAAAACCAAACTTGTCATCTAAATGAAACAATTCATCTCTGATACATAATTTTCATTTAACTTCTATGGTCCTCAGATTCCTTATCTGTACAATGAGATAGTTTAATTGTATCATTTCTAAAGACTTTTCTTCATCTAACTATATGAATTTATGATTATAGATAGTAATATTATCCCAGCAATAGCACAGAAGGTCAACTTTCTACCCTTAGACCAAAAGCCCTGACTATAAAATCCCTGATGGGTGGTCACTTAAGTCTTTCCTTGAAAACCTCCAACATGGTAAACTCTCTACTTTCAAATTTCTACTATCATTATCTATCTAGAATAATATTAATAGATGACTAATATCAGCCAATTAAAATATTGATATTAAAAATAATAGAACTATATACAATATAAAGTACTATATTTAATTTTCTTTCTTTTTTTACATTTTTTATCTCTTCCACAAAATGACATATGAAAAAATGTTTTACATGATTACATTTGTAAAATTTATATGTGGGGGGAAGAATACTATTACAAGGAGGAGAGGAAGAAGGTAGTGACGGAGAATACATAAACCTTACTCTCATTGGAATTGATTCAGAGAGGGAAGAACAGCAAGATTCATTGGGGTATAGAATCCTATCAACCTATGGAGAAGTAGAAGGGGAATAAGGAAGGGAATGTGGGCAGGAGAGTAATATAAGGGTGGGAAAAGTTTAGGGCAGGTAATTGAAAGATCCTATAGAGAAGTACCATTTTAGCCTGAACATAGTGCAATGTTTTTCCCCCCAATATATACCTTTAAAAGTAGCATTCACACTATATTGAAGCACTTCCAGCTTTGAAATCATAAGTTATGTATTGTGCACCTCAGCGTGCATTTTAGCACATTTATTTATAATCACTACATTGTAAATGAATTGAGAATTATAAACTTATGTAAAAGGCAAGGCTATCTCTTGGGGCAGATGGGAAATTCTGACCAAAAGCCTGTTTGTCTTGATATTCTGTCAAATGTCACCATTAATACTAAAGGTGCCAAATCAGTGTTGATTAAAACTACTGGAAATAAGGAAACTAGCATAAATGTGATGCTTGCAGTCAGAGCTGATAGATGAAAACTGACTCCTTATGTAATGTTAAGATATAAAACATTACCTAAGGAAAAGTTACCATCAGGAGTGATCTTTCATGTACAGGAAAAGGGATAACTGAATGAAGTACTTGTGTTAGGTTGGTTGAATGTGTCTGGGGCAGGCATCCAGGTGCATTACTGTGTAAGAGAGGAATGCTCATACTCCACACGTTCAAGGGTGACTGAAAATGTGAAGAAGAGAATTGCTGAAATGCACGGGGAACTAGTTGTTATTCTGGGAGGAATGGTGTCACAATTTACAAGTGTTAGATATAGTAGTTAATAAGTTGTTCAAAGATCATTTGAGAAAAAAAAGGAATGGATGTTGGCTGGAAACCATGAATTTAGGAGAAAATAACATGGATGTTTCCTCTTTCTGAGTTATCCTTCAAAATACCTGGGATTGCCCTATATTTGGGGTTTTATTATATTCAGGATAATATAGTAGGTAGGAGAGGAATAAGAAGGGAGGTGGTGGGAAAGGGAGTAAAATAAGAAAAGGGGAAAAGGTTTCCTGATTAAAATTGGTGTGGAGACAAAGAGCAAAAGGACAAAGGGCAGGATTAAAGAGGAAACTAAGATGGAAGGAAATACATAGATGGTAATCATAACTGTGAAGTCACCCATAAAATGGAAGTTGATAGCAGAGTGGATAAAAAACCCCAAATCCTACTATATGTCATTTACAAGAAACAATTTGAGGAAGGCAAATGCACAAACAATAAAGGTAAGGGGCTCGAGCAGAATCTATTGGGTTTCAACTAAGAAAAAAAAAAGACAAGAGTAGCAATCATGATCTCAGAAAAAACTATAGCAAAAATACATTTGATTAAAAGAGATAAGGAAGGTTGATAAAAATCTTGATAAAAAGCAGTATATACAATGAAGAAATGTCAGTAATCAACATATATGCACGGAATGATATAGCATCCAGTTTTTTAAAGGAATTCAAGGAAGAAATAGATAGTAAAACTATACTAGTGGGGAATCTCATACTTCCCCTATCAGAACTAGATAAACTGAATCAAAAATAAATAAGAAAGAAGTAAGGGAAGTGAATGAAATTTTGGGAAAATTAGAGTTAATAGATATCTGGAGAAAATTGAATAGGAATAAAAAGAATATACCTTCTTTTTAGCAGTACATGGTACATATACAAAGACTGAGCATGTACCAGGACACAAAAACATCACAACCAAATGCAGAAAAGCAGAAATAATAAGTGCAATTTTTAGATCATAATGTGATCAAAATGATAATCATTAGGGTTCAAGAGAAGCAAATTTAAAATTAATAGGGAATTAAATCAAATTCTTCAAAACTGGTGGATCAAAGAACAAAGCATAGAAATGATCACCGATTGCATTGAAGAGAATGACAATGAGGAGACAACCTATCAAAATTTATGGATACAGTCAAATAAATACTCAGTGGAAAATGTATATTCTTGAGTGATTATATCAACAAAACAGAGAAAAGGGAGATCAATGAATTGGACATATAACAAAAAAAAAACCCCAAAAAAACCAAATTAAAAATACCCAGTTAAAGACTAAATTGGAAATACTAAAAATCAAAGGAGAAATTAATAAAAATAAAAGAAAAAACTATTGAATTATTAAATAAGACAAGGGGCTGGTTCTTTGGAAAAAATAAAATAGATAAAATATTGGTTAATTTGATTTAAAAAAAGAAATAAGAGAAATTACCAGTATCAAAAATGAAAAGAGTGATTTCACCTCTAATGAAGAGGAAATTAAGACAATTATGAGGAATTATTTTGCCCAATTATATGACAATAAATGAAAATCTATGAGAAATGGATGGACATTTACAAAAATAAGTTGCCTAGATTAACAAAAGAGGAAATAGAATCCTTAAATAATCACATCTTTAAAAAAAGAAATTGAACAAATGATCAATGAATTCCCTAGGAAAAGAGCCCTGGGACCAGATGGATTCACAAGTGAATTCTATCAAACATTTAAAGAACAACTAATTCCAATACTATACAAGGTATTTGACAAAATAAGGAGAGGGATCTTATCAAATTCTTTTTATGAAACAAATATGGTACAGCTATCTAAGTCAGGAAGATCAAAAATAGAGAAAGAAAATCACAGACAAATCTCTTTAATGAACCTAGATGCAAAAATATTAAATAAAATATTAGCAAAGAAATTACAATATATCAGAAGGATTATTGACTATGACCAGGTAGAATTTATACCAGAAATTCAAGGCTGGTTCAATGTTAGGAAAACCATATGCATGATTGCCACATCAATAATCTGACTAATAGAAATCACAATTATCTTGATAGATGCAGAAAAAGCCTTTGAAAAAATACAATGCCCATTCCTATTGAAAACATTAGAAAGCATAGAAATAAATGGCCTTTCCTTAAAATAATGAAGAGTATTTATTTAAAACCATCAGCAAGTATCATCTGCAATGGGGATATGTTGGAAGCCTTTTCAAGAAGATCAGGAATGAAGCAAGGATGCCCATTATCACCACTAGTATTTAATATTGCACTAGAAATGCTAGCTTTAGCAATTAGTGAAGAAAAAGAAATTGAAGGAATTAAAAGTAGGCAATGAGGAAACTAAACAATCACTCTTTGAAGATGATATGATGGTATAGTTAGAGAATCCTAGAAAATAAACTAAAAATCTAGTGGAAATATGAATAACTTTAACAAAGTTGCAGGATACAAAATAAACCCACACAAATCATCAGCATTGTCCTATATTTCCAACAAAACTCAGCAGCAATAGTTAGAAAGAGAAACTTTATTTAAAATCACTTTAGACAAACTCAGGAATTATATGAACACAATTACAAAATGCTTTCCACACAAACAAAATTGGATCTAAACAACTGGGAAAATCATTAATTGCCCATGGTAGGATGAGCTAATGTAATAAAAATGACAATCCTACCTAGATTAATTTACTTATTCAGTGCCATATCTATCAAATTACCCAAAAAACAAAATAAGCAAGATTAGAAGGGAAATGAAAATTTGAAAAAAATAATTATAGCAAATATCTGAAAAAAAGCTTTATTTCTCAAATATACAGAGAACTGAGTCAAATTAATAAGAATACAAAATATTCTATAGTTAAGAAGTGGTTAAAGTTCATGAACAGACAGTTCTCAGAGGAAGAGATTAAAACTATCTATGATCATATGAAAAAAATCTCCAAATCACTTTTGATTAGAGAAATGAAAATTAAAATAACTCTGAGATACCACCTTACACCTACCAGATTGGCTAACATGACCAAGAAGGAAATGATAAATGTTAGAGGGAATGTGACAAAATTAGGATACTATTGGAGAAATTGTGGACTGAAACAACCATTCTGGAGAGCAATATGGAACCAGTCTCAAAGGATTATAAAATTATACATTCCCTTTTACCCAGCAATTCACTCTGGATCTACATTCCAAAGAGAGCTTAGATAAGGGAAGAGGACCTAACTGTATGAAAATATTTAAGCAGAATTTTTTTTTGTAGTGGCAAAGAATTGGAGACTGATCCCTATATAAGGAATTAAATTAAGGGTTGGACTAAATATATGAGAATTCTAAGATAATACTGTGTTCATAAATTTGAAAATGAATACAATCCAAGTCAAAATGACTTTCAGTAGCTTTATTTACAAAGAGGTGGAATGAGTGAGAGTAGAGAAATGTGAAAGAGGGTAGATTAAGAAGTCTAGCTTATCACCTTAAATGTTGCTTTAGTCCCAGGCTCAATCCATGCAGGGCTTGTTAAACCATTAGTCAGAGGACTTGGTGGTGAATTAAGCAAGGGTTCACACAGTCTCCTCCAAGAAGGTGAGGCCTCTCCAGAACTAATCTCTCCAGAAGCTAGGAAAGGAAGGTCAAGAAAGCCAAATGAACTAGAGTCAAACAATTAATTAAGTGGGGGTTGGGGGGGTGCTTGTGTGTGTGTGTGAAGAAACAAACAGAGCACCAACCAAGCTTGAGTTAGAAATCAAAGCTATGGTCAATGCAACTGCAATTCAGTTTTTGTTAAGAGATATTGCATATGTAATACCAAATGTGGGGATAGTACATGTGAGGTTCCACAAGCAATTTACATCTGGGGGTCTTGATTCAATTAAGAGGACACCCAAATTCTATGGTGAGCTGCATAAAGTGATAAAAGAGTTCAAGAGGGACATAAAAATATTGACTCAGATTTTGCTGACTTTGAATTATTAATGCAGGCAGCAGTTCATAGATGAGACAATTAGGAACCCCAATTTGACACCATGGCTGATGGAAAATGAGGAAGTTGAATTGAACTCAGTCGATTCTTAAAGATTACTAAATCAAGCTAGGGAATCTATACTTGAAACAATGAAGACCAATTCAAAGAGATTGGACACCTGGACTAAGTTTGAGAGACTTAGACAGGAATTTGGGGAAATACCTGAAACTTTCTTAGACAGGTTAATTGAGGCTGGGGAACATCTTGGAATGGAAAAATTTACAGAGGACAACATTGCACATATTAGAAGACAGTTTGTCAGGAATAGTTGCAGTGCTGTGAAAAACTACTTTAGGACTAATTGTCCTAACTGGGAGAATATGGGGTTGAAAGAGATAAGGAGAAATGCTTGCTACATTTTTCATGAAGATAAAGAAAACCATGCAGAGGAAAGGAATGATTTAATAGAGGACCATAAGAAGCAATTGCAAGAGGCTAATAAGAAACTGAGGGAAAGTGAGATTAAGGCAGTGAAAGCTGTGGCAGCCCTTAGGTTTTACAAACCAAGGAATGAATATACACTGTAAAGGTGAAAATTTATGTTTGGACAATAATTTTAGGAAATTATGTGGTCACCAATATTTATTATATTTTGAGTCAGAAATTTATTTACAAGTATTTATAAATAGAAAAGAAACAATAAAGAAGAGAGGTTTAAGAGGGATAGAGAAGTTATCTATCCTATACCAACCAGGAAGGCTAGTGGTGAGTAACCATATGGTCTCCTCCAAGATGTAAGCTAGTCTCTTAGGAAACTAGGAAAGTAGCCAGCTTTTCACTCACCCAACAAAGTAGTCCAGGAATCAGAATCTAAATTGAAACTGAGCTCCAAGTCCACAATCCAAGCCACAGTCTCCAGCAAGGGTCCCTCAAAGACTCCCCAGTTAGAAGACTATCTTCAGAAGACAATATCTTCAGACTATCTTCTCAAAGATCATCTTCTCTGAGTTAGCTCAGGCTTGATTTTATGGTGACTTCTTTTCTCCTCCCCTCTTCACAGGGGCCAATCACAGTTTCCAAATTGTCTAGCACTTCCCAGGGGGCAGTGTCTTTGGGATCAACTTCTCACCTTTTGAAGGTCAATTTCTCATCAAAAAAAGTTCATAGTTTTCTGATTGAACAGTTTCTGAGGGTGTGAACTCTTTAAAGAATTCACAAGTTTCTGACTGATGGTGGAGCTCTCCAAGTATCTTGCTAGTTTCTCACCTAGCACTAAGTAGGATATGAATTCACTAAGTGGTTTGCAGCTCCTCTACCTAGTTCAAATTTGTGTTGATTCAACCAAAAGGTAGACAAAAGAGAGTTAATCCTGTCTTCACAGTCTAGTGAGGTACTTAAGTTAGTTTTAATTTAGGATAGACAATAGAGTAAAGAATTCTCTTTTACAACACCCAGGCAACAGAGATCCAACCCACCCAGATGTTACCCATGTAACAGATTGGGGAATTTTATGCATGAATGCAGTTTCAGGGGGCAATTCTCTAACCAGGCAAGAAGAGGTCATAGAGGTTATTATAATGGCAATGGGTGGAGGTAGAATTCATATAGTTACAATAATGGAAATACCAGATATCCCCTATACCAAAGACAAGAGCAAAATTGCTGCTCTCATAATTTCTGCCAGGGTTCATACCATGCAGAACTACATTAGAAATGGTGCAAGACCTAAGTTCTTTCAGGTTTCAGGAGAAAATTTCCAGAAACCAGATCAGCAACAAAAAGGGGCAGGTTCCTTATGAAGGTTTACCCAGAAATGCACAGAAAAAAAGACACCAAGGCAATAGGAATTGGCAAATGTGGAAAATGATAGGAACAATAGAATACAAAATAACATTGCAAATACTACTGAATATAGAGAAGAACAAATAGATACAGCACCAACAGTAACAATTATAGTTAGTGTGAGCAAGGATGTAATAGTAAACAGTGAGGAAAAAAGCAAAGAGTTAAATGCAATAATAACAAGTGTGAGCAATGAAACAGTAATAGGAGCTGAAGGAAGCTGTGGAGAATTTACTAAGTCCTGGGAAAGCAAAAGCAATAGAAAATCCTGGCAATGAAAGGAAGTGCAAGCAAATGCAGAGATGGGATCTGATGATCAGGGGGTAGAGATAAAGTTCCCAGAACCCAGTCATGTTGGCCCTGGTCATAGAAATATTCTCACCACCAAACAGCATGGAGCCACACATATCACTAAAATTGGGGAACAGATTTATGATTTGCTAGTTGACACAGGCACTAGTAAGTCAGTATTACAAACTCCTCCTGAAGACTGCAGGGTTATAGAGTCAATGGAAGTGGTTGGAGCTACAGGTAAACTTCAGGGAGTAGCAAAATTGCAGCCTAAAATGGTATCTTTGGGTCCCCTGGCTGTAGACCATGCATTTCTGTTAATACCTTCATGCCCTATGAACTTAATGGATAGAGATTTGTTGTGAAAATTGAGAGCAACAATCCAATGCACACCCTCTGGAGATATATCACTACGTCTTCTAGAGGAATCTTTGAAAGCCTTTCCAATGCTTTTCTTAGATTCCGTAGAGGCAGAGGGAGACACAGGATCAGTGTATCCTCTACTAGAAGACATCCCTAAAGGTCTTTGTTCTGTGTCTTCTACAGATGTGGGTTTATTAAAATCAGCAACACCAGGCAGGGTAAGAACTTAAGGTGGACCTCCTCCATGCTAATTTAGCAAAGAGGCTGTTGAGGGAATCAGACTGATTATCAAATCTCTAATACAACAAGGAATAATAATAGCATGCTACTCTGAATACAAAACTCCTATACTTTCAATAAAAAGCCCAAAGTAGATGAATCTGGGAAACCAGTCTACCAATTTATCCAAGATTTAAGAGCTCTAAATTACCATATTATAAAAAGTCACCCTGCAGTGCCAAGCCCAGCAACCACTATCTCCTCAATCCCAAGTCATGCTATTTCACTGTAGTGGATTTATGTTCAGCATTCTTATCAATTCCCATTCATGAAGAATAGCAAAATAATTTTGTTTTTACCTGGGAAGAATCTCAATATACGTAAAGTTGCCAGCCCCAGGGTTACTTATAAAGCCCTTCCCTCATCTCCCAAATCCTTAATAAAAACCTTAAAATCATCAAATTTAGGGAGAACAAGCCAGTACATTTCATGAACTGTGGACAACATTTTGCTAGCTTCTTATAATGCAAAAGTTTGTTTGAGGGACAGCAAATTTCTTTTATGTGAACTATATAAGCATGGTCATAAAATTTCCAAAGAAAAACTATAGTGGTACTTGCCAAGGGTTGAGTATTTAGGGTTCATCCTATCAGGAGGTTCTAGAACTATTACTGAGACATATAAAATTGCAGACATCCAAAAATTGAGTGCACCTAAAGTCAAAAAGCAACTCAGAGCAATTCTTAGGATTCTGCTGTCAATGGATTCCTGGGCACAGTGAAATAAGTAAGTGACTTAACAAGAAACTCAGAACCTAAACCTTTAAAGCTCAAACCAGAACATTTGTAAGCTATTACAAAGCTAAAAGAATCGATTCTTTCTGCCCCAGCACTTGGGATCCCAGACTATTCAAAACTATTTCATCTATTTGTTAATGAGTGCAAGGGAATAGCTTCAGGAGTGCTAACACAGACACTGGTACAAAATTAGGTTGGGAGAATGCTATATTTAGAATTAATTCTAGTGTAATTCAAAAGATATTAAACATAAGAAAGTAAAGATGTCTGAATGAAATCTCAGAGTACTGATTATGAGAAGAGTATTCTTCTCACTTTGCTTCTGGGGAAGGGGGTTTGTTTCCCTTATAGTTTCTCAAAGAGACTCGGAACACCTCATGCACAAAGAAAATAATTTATTTGATATTCATAGGAAAGTCTCCCCCAAGAGGTTCTCCCTGAAAGGAGGCAGAGCAGGAGATGGGGGAACACTGGGGGGGAGGTCAGATCTCCTTGAAGAATACAGATATTTCCATTATCCATGTTAATTAATCTTTGGAGGAAGAAGATTGGATCCCCAAAAAGACAAAGATGTTATATCCTGAGAATTCCTATAGGAGAGCAACAAGAACATGATTACAAAATTTATTCACAGACCTAGAAATAAAGAGTGACAGGTAAGTAAAGTTTTAGTTTATTTTGTTTACTAAGTAAACTCTTAGAATCTAGGTAAGGAAGCCAAATGCAAGTGTTAACTCTGATCTGTGGGAAAGGAGCTGAAGAGCAATATATTTTAGAGATTCAGCATTTATTTGTAGGAGGTATAGGTCAAAAAACGGACCAAGAAGAGGGAAGGAGCATTATAGTTTCTACCCTATGAAATTCTTCTGATCAGAACTGAGAAGACAGAGATAAACAGATAGTGGGGAAAATGCCCAAATAGAAAGGCAGTGCCAGCATTCTCATATTCCCACTTTAAAAACCTGATTTGCAGAATATTGTATTTCTTGGTAACCAAGGAGAGCCCAAACATTGGGTTTTTACAGACTCATTTACAGTATTACTTTCTAGAATGTAGTAGGTTTTTCCTACTCTGATCCATATCTGTCCTCAAGCTACATGATCAGATTTTAAGGCACCAAGTACTGGTTTTCTAAAAAAAGAAAGACTTTTAAGAAATAACCTCAAAGTTAAATATCACAGACCTGTGTGCCAGAGTGGGTTCTCTTATTGTTCAAGTTCCTGGCACTGATCTGTGGAAACAAAATAAAATACCAATGATTCTCAGACACGAAGTCTACTTAGCCTCTTTTTGTCACTACCCCAGGAAAAAAAAAGACAAGGACAAGGAGGATCCAAGGTAGGGGAAATTTTCAGCTTATAAAATTCTCCTCATAACAATTGAGAAGAGAGAGATAGGCAGGATTTACCAGTTTCAGATACATCTAAAATGTGTTCCCTTTTAAGTCCTAATTTTATACAAGTTTCCTCAAATTTCTTCTTTATATCCTCACTCAGGTTTGGAGTACGACCTGTAATGAGAATAATAAAAATAAAAATGATCATAATAGCTGGCATTTATATACCATTTTATGTTTTGCAAAATGTTTTACATATAAAGCCCATCTGTGTCTTCAGAGAAAGAAAGCTTCAGTATAGGGTTGTGGTTAAGCTTAGGGTTATTGGTTCATGGGTTCATCTTTGTCCCTTTCTATCTTATAATCTACTCCTTTAGCATGAATAATTCCTTAGAATGCAATGAAATCCAGCTCCTTAGATGGAAATTTAAAAAAAAACAATTTAAAGCACAGAGTAACATGATATAGTTTAAAGAATTTAGGTAATTTCTGAGGCTAAGTGATGCCAGTTTGCCAGAAAGTGATGAGAAAGCTGATTAGGGGTGGGGGGAGAAGGAGTGAAGAGAGGATAACTTCATTAGGTCCTAGTAGAGACAATAGTCATGGAAATAGTAAAATTATATCCCAACATATAACTCCTCAAAAGTTTCAGCTGTTCAGATTATATTCAGTTTGGGATAGTGGTACCCTTGCATTTTAACTGGTTGTCCAGTGGCATTTGTTTCTTTCTCTCTTCTGCAGAGCTTCTGCATTCCTTTGTTTGCACACCGCCTCACCCTGTTTATTTATTTGGTTTCAGTTTTTTCTTCCTTCTTTAGCCCCTCCTACAACTTCCTTGTAGAAAAGGGGCTACATATATGTAGTTTTCAAATGAGATGAGAATAATTGCTGAGTTTTTTTATGGTATCGAGAAAGGTCAGGGAGTGGTAGCTGGATAATATAGGGAAGGAATCTATTCCACTGTTCGGAGTGACTCAGTGACACCTCTGGAGAGAGGAGCTGCAACGTAGCTTGACATTAGAAGTGGCATTTTATGTCCAATCAATAATGGCTATAATTTATCAATTACCCAGAAAGTGCACATGCACACACACACACACACACACACACACACACACACACACACACAAACACAGTATGTCAGTATTTTGCTAGGTGCAAAGAAAATAACCAAGAAGACAAAAACAGTTCCTGACCTCAAGAAGATTATATTTTAATAGAGGAAAGATATAACATCTTCACATGAGCAAATACAAGATATAAAATAAATTTAATTGATATAAAATATAAAATAAATGCAAAGTATTTTCCATAGATGGCAAGGAAATGCTGACAACTGGGGAAATCATACATGGCACTTGAAAGATTTAACTCTTGAGTTAAGCCTTGAATGGAGATAGGGATTCCAAGAGATTGAAGTGAAGAGGAAGAATAATGATAAGTTTGGAGAATAGACTTTCTAAGTCACAGATAGGCAGCTGAGTGGCACAGAGGTAAAGCACTGGGCCTGGATTCAGGAAGACCTGAGTTAAAAATATGCCTTAATTCTCCCAAGGAGGAAATGGCAAACTACTCCAAAATCTTTGCCAAAATATTCCACAGATAGTAGCATACATGAGGTCACAAAGAATTAGACAAGAATGAACAACAGTCACTAATATGGGAGATGGATATCATATTTGGGAATAAAAACAAGCAGTCAAGTTATAGGAAGACCAAATAGGATCATAGGCTATTGTAATGCTCTGTGTGACAGGTAATGAGGACCTGAACTAAAGTGATTGTGGCAAGAGGGTAGAAAGAGATAGATGATAGAGATGCTATGAAGGGAGAAATTACAAATTTCAGATACTGATTATATATGTGGGGTGAGTAAAAGTCAAGTTAGACATGTGACCCTCAAAGAGGCAGATGAGTCATTTTCTCAAAGCCTTCTAATATCTCTCTTTTCTCCAAAAAAAAAAACAAACAAACAAACAAACAAACAAACAAACAAACAAAAAAACAAAAAAACCCAGGGATGATGTGTCAAGTGTAGCTTAATTGCAGTTAAATCCATATGAGAAGACAGAAACAGGGACAAGTTAAATCCCTTATGAATTAGCCCAGAAAAAAATCCAATACTGAATGCCCATTTAATATCTCTTCCCTGCTAAGAAGAATAGCACAAACCAAGTTGGAGGCTCATATGCAGCCTATGCTGGGATATTCTACTGCTACAGTGATCCTGACAAATTCTCATTATATTAAAAACAAATGTCTTAATCCTACCTTCAAGACTGAGCTCAAATGTGATCATATCCATGATACATCACCATCACCCCAGCCATAAGTTATACCACGCTCCTTTGAACCACCACAGCATTTTGTCTGTCCCCCTTTTGTCATTATTTTTGCTGTTGTTCAGTTGTTTCAGTCATGGCCAACTTTTTTGTGGCTCTATTTGGGTTATTCTTGGCAAAGATACTGGAGGAACTTGCCATTTCCTCCTCCAGTTCATTTTACAGATAATAAAACTGAGGCAAACTGGAGGAAGTGACTTGCCCAGAGTCACACAGTTAGTAAGTGTGTGAGTCCAGATTTGCACTCAAGTTTTCTTGACTCCATGCCTGGCACTCTATCCATTGTTTCCACTAGCTGCCTTATTATAGGCATTAATATACATTTCACCTCCACTTTTATACTATTTTGCCTTTTGAGGGATTATCTTTGTATCCACCTTTATGTCTAGCACAGTACGATGGACATAGCAGGAAGTACACAAACACATACAAATGAATGTATTTAAATACTTGTTGCCTATATTTTCTTATCTCCTAGTCATTCTCCCATTCATTTCTCATATGTACACATATATAAAAAGATATGAATATGTTTATTTTTTGAATGATTAAATAGATTTTCATTATAGTCACAAACTAAGGTTTCTGATAAATAATCTGTCTTTCCACTTTGATCCTTCCCCAGGAAGTATGGAAGGATTCCTTAACAATATACGCTATGTTGTTCCTTCAATCACTGACTTGTTGAGCACACACTTAACAATGTTCAATGTGCCAAGCTCTGTTATGCCCTGCCAATACAATGTCAAAGGCAAAAATAGTCCTTATCCCTCAAGAAGCTTACATTCTATTGACAGCTTACAGACGGCTTCAGAAGAAACTAAAAGGTTTTGCTGATGCCCAGTTTGCTGTCCTGAGAATCATCTTCCCCTTTTTTGGCATTAAACATGACAGCTAGATACATTTTATCCCCAAGTCTATAATCTTATTTTCTTTCTTTATTTTTTCCTTATAAAAAGGAGAGAAACCATGTGGGGCAGTCATAGGATACATACCAAAGAGTTCTCCCCAAAGAGTCACCTTGTTATTATTGTGGTTATACAACATAAATATGGCATATTCATCCTCTTTGAAACTTTGAAGGTAGACATCATTACTTCCTGAATCTGTGAAGTCAAAAGAAGTTAGGGTCAGAATTTCTGATGCTAAGGATCAAGAGCAAAGAGTTGACATCTACTAGTAGCTGAATGTCATGCCAAGGCTTTTTCCAAGAGTTTCTGGAAAACTGAGTCCCATCATAATAACCTCTATCTAAACTGATACTCTGTGTTCAAATCTTTCTCAGTGCTTCTTCTAACCTTCTTTGGAATCAAAGGGTTTTTGTTAAAGATGGAAGGTCATCTTGTTGAATTATTTCACTTTAGAGATGAAGAAATTGAAGTCTAGAGAGGGACAGGGACTTGTCCATGGCCACACAATGAGTTTATTTCCATTTTACTTTCACTAGTGCTTTTCAGACTTCTTCAGGAGGAAGCAAGAAAGTTAGAGAGTCTGATGTCTGCACTGAAGAGAGTAAACATCAGTTAAGGACAGAAAATTGAGGTAAGGCAGTAAGAGGCTTCATCAATCTCCCCTCATCTTGAAAGGCAGTGTATATGTATAATCTTTGATCCCTAGACACTTCTTTGCTAATCAATAAGTCTATTGATGTATTTCCAAGAATGAGACTGAAAGATCTTGAGATTCTCCTTTATACTCACATTCCACCTTCATCTGACCATCTTCTTCTACTGGGTTAGCAGACACAGAAAATTGAGTGCATTTTCCATTTTCTCTGAAAATAAATTTTAGGATATTAATAGCATTTAAATTTCACACAGGTCATTTTGTGGTGAAATCCAACATTTAGTCTATATTCTTTTCATATTCATTCTAGATTTCTCAATTTTATTCCCCCAAATTTACTGGGTTTTGTCCTTAAAACAAAATTACACTAAAAAATTACTCAAAATGATTAAACTACATTCACTACTCAAAAATTATTGAGTATATCTTATTATTTCATAATTCTTTGAAAATGTATGATCTGTCTGTGACATAAATGATAGCAGTTAATTAACCAAAATAATCAATTTTGGGGGTCATCTTTCTCTACCCATTCTGCATAAAGAGATATTGTGATGTTAGCTTTACTTATGGAATGATTAATAAGTTTGGTGGCAAATAATCTGAGATTGAATTTTGGCCTTGTTCCTTACAAACCTTAGACAAGACTTTTAACTTCTGTGAACTTCAATATTCTCACCTGTGAAATGGGGACAATAATGCTATCTGCCTTCCTTCCTTTTTCATGAGCTTCATTCTTGATGCCACTCTACTATCATCATTCCCCCATAGGTACCTTCTCCCTCTCTCATCTTACCTTTTAGAATCCTTCTGTATGTTTTGTTTTGTTTTGTTTTGTTTTGTTTTGTTTTGTTTTTGCTTCTTATTCAGATCCTTAGCCCTTAGCACAGTTTCTGGAATAAAGTGGGTGCTTGATGCATGTTTATTTTTTTTTTTGTCCTGTATTGTACTCTTACCATACCATAGAGCAGTTATGGGGAAAGTACTTTTTACACTTGAACTATAAATATAAATTAAATTTAAATATAAGCTGCTATTATTATTTTATTTTATCTTTATAGCACCTAAGGAAGATGCATAGGACAGAAAATATTTACCTCATTTATAGTAATACCCAAGACAGAAAGGGATTGTGACTTAGAGTTATATAACTATAAATAGTATGAGAATAGGGACTAGTACCCATTCTAAATTTATCTCCACTGTGATTCCCTTCCTGGTAATTACTCTGGAGTTGATAGTCTATGAATCCTGATTGACTCACCTTCCTTTTTGATATGGATCAAGCTTGTCAAACATTTCTATTTTTTTTTTTTACCAGAAGAAAACATCACTTAGGTTTATTTCAAATGTAACAGTGTCATGTTAAAATTGACAGGTTTTAATCCTTAACTTCACCAAGTAAACACAGCCACTTAAGTATTTTTAAAAAGGTATTGCTTCCTCCAAAATGAGGGAGTTCCCCCCCACCCCCACTGCACAGTAGCTCAGTTTCCTGGTATTTCTGTGTATGGACAACATATTCCTCAATGTTTCAAATGGTGACCAAGATGCTGGGAAAATTTTGAAAGCAACTTTCTCCACAAATAAATTCCATCTGGATAAATATTATTTGCATAGATATTCTTTGTATGCTTTTTCCCCCCTGCAAACTTTGTTGATTATGATCCTATCTAAATTTTCAACTGGTATAGCACTAATGGATGTTTTCTCTTGTGGTTTTCCAAAACTAATGGGATTCCTCCTTTTCTAAAACACTAGAAGTAATTTTAGTACATACCCAAATAACTATTCTATAATGGACACTGCATTTCCTGACGTCTTCACTGAGGTGTAAGAACCATTCTTCACTTTCTTTTTGCTACATACATTACAACCTATACCACATTCTGGAAGCTTACAAAAAACCTGACATTCTCCCATATAAATGTTTTTTTTTTTGAAATTCAAACATTCTGTTTTCTTTATAACCATAATCTGAATTTCAAGTACATATGAAAATTAGGGCCTCTTCATCTATGTACAGCTTTGTTTTAAGTTACTGCAGCCTGTGGATCAGGAATTAATTGTAGATATCCAATGTTGTCAATGGCTAGAATCATTACACTCATTAAGGACCTCCCTTTTTGGTAGCATTTTATTATGGCACCCAAGATGATCTGAGATGAAAAAAGTTATGATTTCATATAGTCTCTCTGGAAAAGTTAGATGGCTGAAATGTGTGACAAAGGACCTGTGGAATCTTGTCACATCTTCAAATGTGTAAAAACTTTACATAAAAGGACAAAAATATAAATTCAACTGCATCCTTAAAAACAAAGGACAAACAATTCAAATCCTATTATTATATCTCCAAGAGTCTAAATCATCTTTGCGTTATTAGGCATCAACATTGGCAACTCTAAAATTAAAATATAAAAGGGTAGGATCATGAAATCATGTGCATTTCTAACTTTTAAGGACCTCTTTCCTAGAGCCCTTGGTTAGAACAGAAGTTATGTACTAGTCAACCAGTCAATTCCCTCTTTTTATACACCATAAAATGATATGGCATACATCTAGTTCAGTGGGCAGAGGCAATCACAATGACTTTTGCATTATTTAACACATTCTGGATGAACAATTTTCAAGAGTAGAAACATGTTTAATGCCTCCATTTCCTAATGCCTCGTAATGAAAACAAGGTAGGCACATGTAAGCGAATTTTGGGATTTTTCTTGGTTATGGGAAAATGTAGGATCCCTGTGATATAATTCTCAGAGCAATTATTTGCACACATTCTTTTCCCTGTACCTCAAATTCTAGTCTGCCAAGCATTTCAAGCCCCTTTAAAGAAAGACTTGTATACTTATAATGTTTTTTTGCCTCCATTGTTTGAATGCCAACAGTACCAGTGTGTCAGACTGACATTCTATCCTTTTAGAAGACCTGCCTCTGAGATCCCAATCTACATTGAAGTGATAATTGGACTCTGTGAAGTGACTCAAGGAAATTTGAGAGAGAGAAGGAAGCAACTCTTCTAGTTGGTGTGTAAAAAATATGTGAGCCTATGTGTACTTTGCAATCAATACTATGTCTCACCCTGGATAACTATTAAAGTCCATGTTGTCTATTAGTGACTTCTCCCTTCCAATGTTTTCCTAGGAATTCTTAAGACCAACCATAGCACAGAAGATCCCTCAATTACTAGTTCCTAGAGCAGACCAAATCTATCTTATATGAGATAAAGGAGCCCAGAGTAGTGACTCAGATTAAGTCTCTGCATCTACCAACTAACATGGCAATATTTACCTTTTGAAGAAGATTGCACGCAGGTTTCCATTCTCCAAAATGAGTTTGTGGACAAAAATCCTTAAGGGACCACCTTCCTCAATCTTAGCTGTGTCATTTGAGGCCAATGAAACAGTATACCAGGTTCCTGTGAGCTGTGAAATAAGATCTAGGTAAGAATTGGAGAAGGGAAAACACCTTAGTCATAGAATCATGAGATCCTGGACTTGGATGGTCTCTTGGTTCAACTCACATATTACAGATAAGGAAACTGAGGCTCCAAAGGTGAAATAGGTCCTTACCTCAATCTTGCTTCATGTATATTTCAATAGCATGCTAGAGTAGGAAAAAAATTAGACTCGAAGTTGAATCCTGGCTCTAGACCTGGCTTTCACATTAACTTGGTATATAACCTTTGGCAGATACTTTAGGTATTAAAAGGTTTTTCAATAATTGCTTTCTCATCTAGCAAACAGAATAATCATATTTATGCTCTTTTATGAGGCTACTCTGAGAATGACATGACTTCTGTTATCTAGTATACTCTGTCTTGCCTTTAGAAATTAGTGAATAATTCTATTGCAATTATTTGAGGGTAGAGAGGGATAGGGTTTGCCATAGGAACAAAAGATCTCTACTATGATTTAACATTTTATTCTGCTGCTATATCACTTATGAAATACTTGGACTAATCTGAGTTTCTTTTCTCATTCTAATCTCAAAGAAAACTCTGGAGATTTCTGTTCTTCTCTTTTCTGTCTAGGTCTGGATTCATTCCCTAACCCATGGCAGAATCCATTGTCATCAAATCTCAGCTGGTGACATGTAGAAAACCCCAAACTACAGTTTGAAGCCTATATATAAAGTTGCTTTAAATGGCAGATTGCTAAAAGAAAAATTACCATGCTCCATGCCTTGGAGTGTTGGAGTGACAGATTTTTCTATGGGATTTGTTGGCATTATTTTACTTTTCTACTATATTCAGAAGCAGGGAGGATGGGTTTCAATATTATAAGGTGAGATGAAATTAGCCCTTTGAAAGAAGTGCATCATAAGTTTGCAGAATTTTAGTCCTAGAGGGCCCTTAGAGAAAAGTTGGCCCAACTTCCATATTTGACCTACTACATAAAGTCTTTCTTCATCCTTTATTACAAATAGTTATTAGTGACCCCTCACCACAAATTGCATTCAATATATTTTATATAAAGGCAGCATGGCATAGTGGATAGTGAGCCAGTCTCAAAGCCAAGACCTGGATTCTATCCTCTCCTCTGCCACATAAAGGTTATGTGGCACTGTGTACATCATTTAATCTCTCAGTGCTCCAGACAGCTGGCCATGAATAAAATTGGCAGAGAAGGTGACAATCTGGATTAGTAAGGAGAGTTTATTCACCCAGAAATTCTTTAAATTAGTGAAGTCATAAGCTTTTATATATTACATATAGGTTGTATGTTCTGTGAGAATGAATTTTCTCTTAAAGTGAAAAAAGCTATTTCATTTTTATCTCTGTATCTCCTACACTAAGCACATTATCTGGCTCATAGTCAATGCTAAGCATTAATAAATAATTGCTGATTAATTGATAGAAATTATTCCATCAAATTATTCTAGAAAAATAGAAAGTTTGAACTATTTCTTATTCTGGCTATTTTAAAAGATGACATAAATAGATGACAGGTACATACACACATTCATGCATCACTTTAGTACATTCATTTGAGTTCCAGTTTTTCAAGTTGCAATTTGTCTAATTTCCACAACACCTTTGAGTAAGATCACATATCCTTTCTATCTTGTCCCAAGCCTTATCTTTGGCGTGTTCTTGAAATGGAGCTTTTTTTTTTTTGTCTGTTACTACCCAAGTCTTTCCCAGACTACCTCCTCCAACCCATCTCTTACTTACATCTGGTTGCTGCTCCTCAGAGCAGGTATGGTGAGTCTGGATGCCATAGACCAGGGCCAGACTCAGCAGCAGAAGCTTCATCTTCCCTATATGTGTCTTTGTGGCTTTAGGAGCAGCTAGAGGAATAAGAATGGTTCCAGTGAATGCTCTGGACTCCCCCTTCAGCTGCCTTTATACTCTGTTAGCCTCCTGATAACATGACCCTATTTGGCCTCCCCCAATTACACTAAATCTAGAAAAACTTTTCAAGGACATTGACTACAATGTACTTTTAAACAATGAATATTTTATATTTCTGAAACATTAAGTTCCAAAAGTGTCCAGTGTTATGTTGGGTCAATTTTTTGGAATCAAAACTACAGCTAGTCTGAGAACAAGGAGTTTTTTTATGCTTTTTCCTTGTGTCAATTCCCAATTAACATGAAGTTACTAAACACCTAAGGAACATAGAACCCTATGCTAGGCAATGTGGGAGAACTGCCTGTGACAGAGAAAGCAGTGTCACCTCTATGAGGCATCTCACAGACCAGTTATGGGAATTCAACAATCATCCATTAAGTGCCTACCATATACAAAGGAACAGTTGGGAAATGAGCAAGATAAAAAGCTTGGCTAGAATGTAATCCTTCATCTCTTGGAAATTGTGGACTAGGACATAATAATGTATCCCTAAGTGCATTTTTTGTCTATATCTTTGATTTTAGGGGTTTATGAAATTCTCAGTGAGAGAACTATTTTTCCCACCCCACATCCTCAACTGCTCTACAATGCATAATCTCAGAGAGTTGCCTGGGGGCACTAAACAGCTAGTAAAATGCCCAGATTCACTCAGTCAGTATTTGTAAGAGGTAGAATTTGCACTCAGAGCTCCCTAAGTTAATGGAAGCAAAACAAAGTCATCTGTGAAGTCTTAAGGACGAAGGTGGGGATCAGGACAGACTTTCTGATGGAAATAATCTTAGAGTTGAGTTTTAAGGACAGTTATGAAAATTCACTGTGCAGAGAAGAAGGAAGAACATGACAGGCATAGGAAACCTTAAGAGAAGAGGCAGAGAAAGTTCATAGAATATGGACAGTGGAAGTTATGTTTGGTAAGACAAGTATGGTTTTCTTAGAGCAAAGAATACATGGAGTGGAGCAGTTGTTAGGCTGTAGGGGACTATAGGTTACATGTATAGGGAAGATATTAAGGTATGGGCACTCACATAGTAAGTGATAAATTTGATTGCAGTGTAGAAAAAAATAAGATTGATGTGTATACACATCTTTAGCATCATTTTGATAAATAAAACAGTTTCTTGGGTAGAAGTCTCATATACAAAATATGTAGAAAACTTTGTCAAATATTTAAAAATATGAGCAATTCCCCAACTTATAAATGGTCAAAATATATGACCAGATAGTTTTTGGATAAAGAAATAAAAGGTATAGATAATTATTTGAAAATGCTCTAAATCATTATTGATTAGAGAAATGCAAATCAAAACAACACTGTGATATCATCTTACACTTACCAGTTTGACTAAAATGATAAAAGGGCAAAATGATAACTATTGGAGGGGCACACTGATACACTGTTGGTGCAACTGTGTACTGATCCAACCATTTTGGAGAGCAATCTGGAATTAATGTCCAAAGAGTTATAAAACTGTATATACCATTCAACCCAGCAATACTACTATTATATTTATTTTCTAAGGTGATCAGGGAAAATGGGAAAGAACATACATATTGTAAAATATTTACAGCATCTCTCTTTGTGGTGACGAAGAATTGGAAACTGAAGGGATACTCATCTATTGGGGAATGGTTAAACAAATTGACATATGATTTTGATCAAATATTATTGTGACATAAGAAATGATGGGCAGTTTAATTTTTATCCTTCTTTGTAACGTTAGCACTTAGCACAGGCTCTTGAGAAATGTTTGTTTAATGACTGACTGAATTAATGCATAAATGTTTATTAAGGTAATTATCACGTGCAAAGCAATCTATGTGATGAAAATATAAATGCTAAAGGGAAATTGTCCCAACCCTCAAGGAATTAATATTTTAATAGAAGGAGAAAATATATACAGGGAAATGGTGGCCAAGCAGGGTACATTTCACTGTGGGAAGTCACTAGGATCTTTAGCGGAGACATTGGAGTTGTTAAATTTTATTGTGATTGGACTTTAATATTAAAATTTGTGGTTGCCAGGGATTTAATTTCTAAATCCCAAAATGAATTACTAAAATAAATGGAATTTATGGTAGTTTATTTTTATAACAGAGGGAAGATGTTAAGGAAGAGATAAAAGGGAAGAGAGAGAGACCTCTGCTTCCTCAGAGCCCAGTAGAAATTCTAAGCCCCAACCAGGGAAAAGGAGTCTCAAGATGATGGGCCTTTCTTGGAGGTTCACACCTCCAGAAAGGCAAGAAAACTAAGTTAGCCTTTCACTCACCAAGGTGACCATCTAAAAGGAAAACAGTCTGAGGTCTCTTGCACAAGTTGCTCCAAGGGTCCAGTTCCACAGCCAAGTGTCTTCACTCCAAGTCTAAATGTCTGTTTTCCAGTCCAAATCTGAGTGGCTCTTCCTCACTCTAAGCCCAAGTAACTGATTGATCCCAGTATAACTTGGAGTGACTGAATGTTGACTCTATCAATCCATCCTTGTGTGCCTCTGTTTCCTCTATTTAAAAATCTTTTTCTCTTGTGTCACCTCCCCTAAATTTTATGTCTACCAATCATAGCAGATGCTCCTCTCTAGGATTGCCCACTCAATGTATGAAATGGGTGTTGTGAACCTTAAAAATTCTCAGACCCTACTTCATAGGGTTAGGATTGTAAACCTTGAAAAAAATTCCCAGACCCTACTTCATGGGGTTGGGTTAAGACCATTTCCCATTGGGACCATTCCCCATTTGGGCAGTGAAGATCAGGAATGTGAGAACTCTACTTCACAATACTTAAGCATGCCTTAGGGGAAGATAAAGTTGTAAACTCTTTGCTGAACAATGAAAAGTACTTAAACCCATGCTTATAGTAAGACAAAAAATTCTTAAGCTATGCCTATTTTTGGATATAATACAAAAGGGTGGTAAGTACCTATAAAGGTCAGGCAACTTGTGAACTTATAAGGAGCAAAGAGGTGAGAAACTTACTCAGAGATTCTAGTCTACTCAGGCGTGAATTACTCAAAATATTGGTCTTCTTAGGTGTGAACTAAGAATGGTCTGTCCTTTGAAAAACATCTACTGTGATTGGTAGATGGGAGAACTTAGGGGAGGTGACAAAGGAGAAAATTTCCTTTATAAGGAGATGAAAATCTGAGAGCAGGGACAGTCTCTTGAAACAGTCTCTTGAAGACAGTCTGAGGGAGGCTGACTCTGGCTGGAATTCCCTCTGAGGAGACTCTGTCCCTCTGAATCCTTTCTTGGACAGATCTTGTGGTGAGTGATTAAGGACTGATTGATCTTTCTCTTAAGGCTTAGACCTGGGTTGGCTAGGGCTTCCCTGGGCCGGCCTATCCTTTTCTCATTATTTCCTTTTTCTCTCTTTCTCTCTTTCTTTAAATCCTCATTGTATTAATTAATTGGTAGTAGTCTCTCGGTAACCGAGGATGACGATTGTCTTTGTGTGATTTTGTGCACAAAGACACTTGTGCATGAAGATTTAAATGGAAAAGTCGATGCACAGAGACAGTCCCACTCTCTCGGCGTTGGAAGCCTGGGTCCATTGGCATGAAAAGTCATTACACTTGGAGACTTCCTCAGCTGCATTGGATGGCCGTGTTGTCTTTTGTGCTCCAACATTCCCTAAGCACTACACAGTGCTTTGCTGTGTTGCCATCTCAGCTGTTGAACCTTCTTGTTGGTTTTTTCCGCCTGTTCCACTGAAGCAGTCTTCACATGCTGGATGAGCAAAGCCCTGGTTCACCAGGAGTCTATGACCTGATGCCTACCCTCACAAGGTTTAGCCGGCCTGTCGAAGCCGTTGCCCGGGGTGTGGCCGCTGCCACATGCTAGCAGCTACTAGGAGCCACAAGTGAGAGCTGGGTGTCAGGTGAGGGTCAGAGGCTGGAGAGCTGCCCTAGGAGGGCACGACAAGCCCTCCATACCAAAGATATTACTCCTCCCTGAGCATCCCATACACCTCTATTATTAATTAATTAAAATCTCTATAAAATCCAGTTGACTTGGGTATATTTAATAATTGGGAATTTTTCCCTGGCGACAACCTTATATATTTGATTTTAAAAACAAAACACTGTCTTGAAAACATAGTTTCTGAGGTCACAATTTACTCATCCACTCTTTTATCTGCAATAATTTATATCTTCCACTATTTTAATCACTACAGTTTATGACCTCAACTATTATAATTATTACAGTGTTCACATCTTTTGTAGTTAGTTAACACCTTTTTGTAGTTAAAATGTGTAGATCTTCTTTAAATACTGAGTTAACACTTTGGGGATTAAATTCTAAAAATAGACTAGGATTACAATTTTGTCTTCACTATCAAATAAGAGCTAAGTACCATCATTGTTAAAATCAGGAGATAACCAAATCCAATCTTCACAGAGTACTGATTGACACTAACTTTCCAGTAGTTATGGTCCAGTAGCAATTATATTATTATAGTGGCCGAGGTGGAAATGTTGGGTTTGGGTAGAAGTAGTTGCAGTGTGGGTTGTAAAAAATAGACTCGAATACAGGACTACAATCCCCATGAGCCTTTGCTCCACTTCCCCAGAATGCCTTGTAATCTCACCTGGGCCGAGATCGAGAAGGTATTTAAGCTGATTCAAAGGCTTTTGAGGGGCTCTTGGCTCTTTTTGGACTTTCGTTTTGGAGCCGGCTCGTCTCTTGCGTGATGTGAGGTTATTTTGTCTAGGCCTCTGGCCTAGGCACATGTTTCTTACTTGTATATTCTTTAATCTTTAGCCTTTAATAAACCTCTAAAAAATATAATACTCCTTGCAGAGAGAAACTAATTTCTACCTGCCTCAGTCTCCCCATCTCCCCTAAATTTTAATCTTTACAGGGTAGAGGTGGAGGTAGACAGAATGGGTGGCAAGAAAATAGCTAAATCAAAATATAACATATGGCTGGACAATGGGTAAAAGAAACACTGGACACAATTGGGAATCAGAGTCCATACAATTTGTGGGAGAACCTAAGAGAAGAAAAAAGTTTAATTAAAGGGGGCATAGAAGGAATAGATGTTAGGGCAAGGGCAAAGGCTGGCATGACACTTCCTGAGTACTGAAACCTAAGTGAATGTGTTTTAGCACAGTAGATGCTAGTGTCCTCTTATGCAGCTAAAATAGTTTGGGGAAGAATAATGAAAATAAAATCTGATTCTGTGTATCTGTTCTTGAAACCTGATTCAAACCTCTTTTTGCCACTACCCCTTGTTCTTTATTACTCATAGAGAGAATGCATGTTGCAAAATCTCCCCTGCCCTCTACATTGATTATAACCCTCTGTAATAGTGGTTCTCAATCTTTTTATTTTTGTCCCTAACAACAAAGTATTCTTTACTTTGTGGAATCAACGCATCCTAAGTGTTTAAACTAGAAACAGAGGAAACAAAGGAAACAACTGTTATTCCAAAACAGTTGAGTCTCTGGATTTATTAACTGACCCTTGAAATTTTTTCTCTTCTCTTTCCTCTCCACTCCATCATCCTCTTCTTTGCTTCCCTATGGCTTCAAGCAAGGGAGGCAATCTTCCCTCTGTATTTGAGGATAGAGTTGCTATTGTGATCTTCACAATGCCAGTGGAGGCAAAGCAGGAAGCAAACTATAGCTGGGGCCAGGAATTGAGGGACTCAGGATGTGATAAAGAGCCAGAGAGTAGGATGAAATGGCAAATCAAAATAGATAAAATATTGCAACCAATTGTATTTCAAGAGGGTAAAATTTCAAAAAATACCCAGAGAAACACAAAGCACCTCCTGTGAGAACCACTTGTCTATAATAATCTGAGATCTTTTTTTCTAGTTCATAAATGATAAAAACTAAGTTTTAAAATGTTTCCATTTGTCTGGGCTTGAAACACAAACAGATGCAATTTAACAGATACCAATGTAAAGTCCTGAATTAAGATTTAAGTAATCAGTTATATGAGTATGAAATGACAAAAGGGTAGAAGTGTCTTGAAAGTATACATGGGAGGAAAAAGCAGTAAAGATGATTTCAAACTTCTCTTAATTGAGCATAATTTGATTGATATGAATTGAGCAAATGATGACTCTACAATAAGTTAGCACACTTTTAGGCATTATTAATGGAATGACAATTTCCAGTACACAAGAAATAGTAATTTTAGTCTTTAATAGTAATTTTGGTCTATTCATCCCACATTTGGATATTCTTTCTGGTTCTGATTCCATGATTTTAGAGAGATGTCTATTAATTGGAGCTCTTCTAGAGGAAGGTAACTCAACACCAACTATGAGAGTAGTGGAAATCATAATCTATCAGAAACATTGAAGAAAACAGATATTTTGTCTAAAGAAGAGATGATCAGTGAATTTAAAATTGAACTGAATCTTATTCAATCTGAAATCCAATGAAAATCAACATTTTCTTTAAAATATTTCTGATGATTATTTAATTCTTCTATAATATATTTTGTTGATTAGGGGGTGTGAAATAATATCATAATATTCAAAGAAAAGCAGAATAAAAATCTTTATCACCCAATCCTCTCTAAATAAAGAAAGGCCTAACATTTTGTTTAAGGTTTGAGGCAAATAATAAAATCAACACTAATGACTCAACTATCTCTCACCCCCACACTCTCTATGCATGAGACAGGAATATTAATTTAGCCAAATGCCTCTTTATATCTTGACAAGGGGATAGAGAAAAGTAACAAAGAAGAAGGAGGCCCAAGGAAAGGGGGAAAAACAGAAAGGAGGGAAAAGGAGAGAAGTTGGATGGAAAGAAAAATACTCAAAAGTTTAGTAGATGGATGAAAGATGCTAAGAAGCACCAACTCTTTCTAATTTACATCCTAATTTGGGGGCAACAAATAGAGGACAAGTTGAGAAACAGGCACACCTGTGATCTTTGAATCCAATAGGGTCTTTCCTTCTTCATTCAAATAATTATACAGCTGCTTTTTAGAGCACAAACCTCATAGTCTAAAAGTCAGATGGTAGAAACCTGTAGACTGATGCCAACTTTCCTATTCTTTAATGTGGAAACAACAATCTGTAGAGAAAAAAAACCTAAAATATGAATGGCCCTCAGAAACTAGCTCCCTTGACACAATTAGAATGTACCATCTTAGAATGAAAAGAGCAAAGTTATGCATAGGTCTTTTCATTCAATTCATTTTCATTCAATTTCATTCAATTTCATTCATTCTCTTCTATCACGCAGACAAAAATGATGAATTTAATGATACTTACTACCTTGGGTTAGATTAATGAAATTTTCCTTTTAAGTCCAAGTAACTGTTAGATTTCTTTATTTTTTTTTTACTTCATTTAGGCCACTTGTTGGCTTTCAGTCTTCATTTATAGAGGCTCAAGTAAGTAAGTAAAAAACATTTATTAACTACTAATTACATGTAAAACATTGTGCCAGGTGCAAAGACAACAGTGAAACCTTCCCAGCAATGGAAATGCTCTCAAGGAATTATTAATTTAACTGAAAGAGAAAACAAGATAATTGGTGAGGGAAGATGCTTATAGCTGGAGGTGGGAGGTCAAGAAAGTTTTTATAGAGGAGCAATTCTTTGATCTGAATATAGAAGAAAATTGAGGATCCTAAAAATGGGATTGAGGAAGTAATGCATTCCAAACAGAGAAGACAGCAATGCAAAGGCACTAAGATTGCAGGTGGGAAGTGTGGATGTTTGAAGAACAGTAAGAAAGCCAGTTTGGCTACATCATGAATGTGAAGGGGAATGTGATATATGTGAACAATAAATTTTCAAACATAAGTTGTAGCCAAGTTGTGAAGGACTTTAAATAATAATCAGAGTAGTTTATACATGAACCTTGAAGAAATGGTGAGTCACCTCTGTTAATTAAGTCGGAAATGACATTTTCTTATTTGGTCCTCAGGAAAATCAGTTTGACTGTTTGTGGAAATGGACTGGAGTAGGGAGATTTCTGTGAGTGGAGGGAAGAGAAAAGATACAATAGAAGTTGAGAAGGAACAAAGAACAATATTTTAGCAATGGACTGAAAACTTGAGGTAAGAGGATGACATTGATAAGAGGAGAAAAAGGGGAAAGGAGGAAAGGAGCTTAAATGCAGGTAGAAGGCATTGTCTTGAACCTTGTTTTCTAATTAAAATGACACATACAAAGTGGCTTTTCTGCTGACCAGTGGGCCCTTTATGTAGGAAGATATTGATTCTAGTGGCTCTTCTTTCTTTCCACACAATTGTCTCTGTGTTCTATCAATATCAGCCCCAAGAGAAGCCCACCATTTGGGTACTTCAGTCTCATTACATCCTCAAGAACATTGATAAGGGATTCATAGAATTGAGCCAGGAGCCAGCCTACATGGAAAAAAGGTCCCAACTAAGACTCAGGAGCACATCATCATTCACCTTACCTGATTCAGACTTACCTGATGGTGAAATAAAATATCCAGTTTTCATTATCTACTTGAATGTTCTAGATAAAAGCTCTAGGATTACTTCCTTCTCTTAGCTAAGACTTATAATTAGAAGGCATGAAAAAGGAATATAATTCTCCTGAAATCTGTGGAGAAATGTTTCACTGAAAGGAAAAGGTGGACAAAGAAACAGAGGTGAGGGATGAGAGGTTGGAGGTGAAGCACAGGCTGTGGGGAGCAGAACTGAACATAAAGTCTTGTGTGACTTTGTCCTAGCATTGCATGAGCTTGAAGAGGGGAAGCAGGACTCTAGGACAGGTAGGAGAAATTCTGCCTTCTGTAATTTCTGGAATAAGGACATCTATAGGCTTTATGCCCTTGGGAAAGCAACAGAATGGTGTGCATGACAAAAAGTTATTCATTCTTCTCTCTCACCAGTAAAGGCAGGTTAGTCTTCCTGAGAAGAGTTCCCATAGTCTCCTTATAGGAGAGTTTGGGAGGGATTCTTGTCAGCATTACAAATGGTAGCCCCTTTTTGACACACTAAGGGGTGGCACTCACTCTGAATTTGTGTCTTCTGCCAATATCTATTCTTCATGAGTACTCTGGGGTCAAGGAATTATTTCATGTTCCAATGAGAGGAAGTCTGGGTAGAGGATAAAGGTGAAGAGGTAGAGGTAAACTAAGAGGTATAACTAGGAAAGAACAACTAGCCTTTTCCTCAGGGCACTACTTTTAGGAACACATTTGAAGTGTTTCAGTAGCATAAGAACAATAACACCATCTAGTTAGTAAGAATAATTAATCAAAATAATAGAGAATATTCCCTCTCTAGTCCTGCCTAACTTCCCCACTCCACCAACCTTTATGTTCCTTGTCCTTGGATTTCTGTTCCCCCACAGGGCAGTATCCTGTCCCTACACCTTTATGGAGAATTCACTTCATAGCAATTTACCTCCTAGGACAATTGCCTAGAGTACAAGAATTTCCAGTTATATTGGTTACAATCTTGATCAAGAGTGTTGAGCATGAAAAAGATATTGGCACTCATAGGTGAGGTAACGCAACATAGTTAAAAAACAAAACAAAACAAAACAAAACAATGAACTCTGGATTTGGTGTTAGGGGTCCTTTTCTTGTTATTTTTGTGACATTCCTCTGTGACCTTGAAAAATTTCACTTCATTTCTCTTGGTCTTAGTTTCTTCATCTGTAAAAATAATCTTAATAAGACTTGTGGTTTCACTGGTATAGGAAATTCCAAATAAGGAAATTCATCTACCAGTTCAGAATGCCTCTGAATGTTGTAGCCTGAGAGAGTTTCAAAGGGCAGTGCCAAAAAATTAATGAATTAGAAGAAAACATGAAATATCTCACTGAAAAGGTCACAGACTTGGAAAACAGAGGAAGAAGAGACAACCTCAGAATTATTGGTCTCCCCAAAAAAACAGAGATAAACAAAAACCTCGATGCTATTCTAGGGAGATTATAGAAGAAAATTGCCCACATGTTCTGGAGCAAGGGGGCAAAATAGAAATAGAAAGGGTTCATAGAACACCCTTTATACTAAATCCTAAAAGACAACCCCCAGGAATGTAATCACCAAATTTAAGAGCTTCCAAGAAAAGGAGAAAATCCTAAAAGAAGCCAAGAAGAGGAGCTTCTGATATAGGGGGGCTCCCATAAGGATCACACAGAGACTTAGCGGCTAACACACTAAGAGACCGCAAAGCATGGAACACGATATTTAGAAAGGCAAGAGAGCTGGGTCTCCAACCAAGAATCAACTACCCAGCAAAACTGACTATATACTTCCAGGGGAAAGTATGGGCATTCAACAAAATAGAAGATTTCCAAGCATTTGCTACTCCTTTCATTATGCATCAGTTGTAATATGGGACTATATTTGATTAGTAATTGATAACTAAAGATCAGGCTGTTATCTTCTTTCTTCTTGTTTCCCTCCTCCCTCTCTTATTCCCTTTCTCCCTTTTCCTCCCTTATCCACCCTCTTGCCTCCCCCCTTCCTGGTGATTCTCCTTCTGGTTTCTCTAAATCAATTCAGAGGTGAGTTTATGATGTTTCAAATGAAATAATTTTTTCTTTTCTATCTTAAATAAATAATTTATTGGGAAAGTCAGGGAAGGATAAGGAAATGGACAGAAAGAGGATTTGGGGGTTTCCCTATCACTAGAATGAGTCTTAGATTGGAGGATGGTGGAATATAGTTCAATTGGAGAAATGGCTGATAGTTGTGGAAGTTCAGTCACTATCATAACAGAGCAAGTCCAATTTTTTTTGCTACCACAAAGATCACAGGTATAAATAATTTTGTACAGGTCTTTTTCCTTTTCAGTAGATGATATTTTTCATTGTAAGTTCTTACAAATGGTCTTGGGTTATAATGCTGCTGAGAATAACTAAGCCACTTGGACTTGATCATCCTTAAAATTTACTCTTTCTACAAAGTGTTCTGAATCTGCTCACTTCACTTTGCAGTAGTTCATGGAAGTCTTTCCACGTTTTTCTGAAACCATCCAGTTCCTCACTTCTTTCAGCCCAACATCATTCCATCACAATCATTTTGAAGGACTTATCATGTAAAATATATCTACTTTCAGAAAAAGAAGTGGTGGAATCTGGATAATAATGAAAGTATATTTTTAGAAACTTAATTTTTCTTATTTTTGATCTGTGTTTTCTTTCAAAATCACATACCACAACTTGTTCAGCCTTTCTCCAATTGATGGGTATCCCCTCAATTTCCAATTCTTTGTCACCACAAAAAGAGCAGCTATAAATATTTTTACATATAGATCCATTCTCCTTTTTATTTTCTTTGGGATATAGACCAAGGAGTGGTATTGCTAGATCATAGGGTATGCACAGTTTTATAGTCTTTTGATCATAGTTCCAAATTGTTCTCTACAATTGTTCAATCAGTTCGCAAATCCATAAACCATACTTTAGCGTCCCAATCCTCCCACATCCTCCCAACATTCATCATTTTCCTTTTTTAGTGTATTAGACAGCCTGATAGGTATAAGATGGTACCTTCAAATTGTTTTAATTCACATTTCTCTAGTTCAAAGTGACTTACAGCATTTTTATATTACTAAAGAAAGCTGATTTCTTCTGGAGATTACCTGTTCATATTTTGACCATTTATCATTTTGAGAACGACTTGTGTTCTCATAAGTTTGACTCACTTTTCTGTTTATTTGAGAAATTTCTCTTTATCAGACAAACTTACTGTAAAATTTTTGCCTTGCTTTTCTGTTTTCCTTCTAATCTTAGCTGCCTTAGTTTTGTTTGTAGAAATTCTTTTTTAAGTTAATGGAACCATAATTATCCATTTTACATCTTTCAATACTCTTGTTGATCATACATTCTCCCCTTATCCATAGATCTGACAACGTAAGCTATTCCATGCTTCCCTAATTTGCTGGTGATGTCTCCCTTTATGTTTAAATCCTCCATTTTGACCTTATCATGGTGAGATGTTGTTCTATACCTAGTTTCTGCTAAACTGCATTCTAGTTTTCAGAACAACTCTTGTCCGATATTGAGTTCTTGATCCAAAAGTTTGGATCTTTGTATTTATCAAACAATAAATTACTATGGTCATTTACTACTGTATGTTATGTACCTAATATGTTCCACTGACACATCATTTTGTTTCTTAGCCAGTAACAGGTTATTTTGATGATTACTGCTTTGGAATACAGTTTGAGATCTGGTACTGCTAAAACCATCTTTCTTCACATTTTTTTTTCACTGATTCTCTTGAAATTCTTGACCTTTTGTTCTTTCAAGTTAATTTTGTTATTACTTTTTCTAGCTCTATGATATAATAACTCATTCTTTCAATTTTCTAAGGATAGTGAATCTCTAGGCACATACTGTTCTGTTCCCCTGGGTAACAGATCATGCTGTACTGGGCTGGCTTCCTAATCACTGTTTTGTAACCATGTGTCATAGTTTGAGAGGAGGATTAAGCCTCTGATCCAGAAGCAATGAGTCCCCAGCATAGCCATCCCTGAGGCCTCATTTTGAAGTAGAGGTGGAATAAAGCAGGAAGTCTTTCTTTAATCCACTTCATTTCCTTCACTCCTTTGCCTTATATCCCTTCAGACTTATGAACTCCATTTGTACTGTATTTGATAGCAAGGTGGCTAATTATATTACTGGAGTTGAGAAGACTTGAATATTCGTTCTATTTCAGATACTTATTAGTTATATGACCCTGGGTAAGTTGCTTAACTGTTGTCAGCCTTAATTTCCTTCTCTATAAAATGGGCATATGAATGGCACCTTCCTTACAGGATTATAAAGATCAAATAAGGTAACATATGTAAAGCTCTTTGCAAAATTTAAAGTGCTATATGTTAGCTATTGTTAATTTTGTTAGTTCTCAGTAGCATGTTGCTATATACCAGGACTCATGAGCTTCATGCATATTTGTGTAAATATATGTGTATATGTGCATGCATACATGTGTGTTTGTGTATGTGTGTACATGCTATCTTATCCCAATGACAAAGTTCTGTGTATTTGTTCATCTATGGGAACATATACTGATATGTCCCAAAGCTTTATTTGTGTGTGTGTGTGTGTGTGTGTGTGAATGTGTATATGTGTAAGTTATCTTGTCCCAAAGGTAAGTATTGTGTTTTCAATATTTTTATCCTACTATGGTGCTTCTTATAGGACTCTGGACATAGGAGTCAAAACACAGCCTAACTGCATTATAATGACCTATAATCCCCCTGGAGTGCTGCTCTTTCCACCAACTACTCTGTAACTTATTAAAAGTTGTTCAAAATTTTCTGTGGTTAGCAGAATTCATCATCCTTTGATCATATGTTTTTCTTCTGTGTTTCTGCTCCCACAGTTCTTCCTCTGGATGTGGATAGTGTTCTTTCTCATGAGTCCCTCTGAATTGTCCTGGAACATTGCATTGCTGCTAGTAGAGATGTCCATTACATTCAATTGTGCCACAGTGTATCAGTCTATGTGTACAATGTTCTCCTGATTCTTCTCCTTTCATGCTACATCAATTTCTGAGAGTCATTCCAGTTCACATGGAATTCCTCCAGTTCATCATTCCTTTCAGCATAATAGTATTCCATAACAACAAATTACCACAATTTGTTCAATCATTCTCCAATCAATGGAGACCTCCTCATTTTCCAGTTTTTTGCCACCACAAAGAGCATGACTATAAATATTTTTGTACAAGTAATTTTCCCTTTTTTCTCTTTGGGGTACAAACTCAGCAGTGGTATGACTCAAATGGCAGGTGGAAGGAGAATTTTATTCTAGCTGTTGCTCCTATTTTAAACAGGCCACACATTATTAATCCTTGGAATGATTATGTAACTGCATTAACCATTAATCAAGGGCATGAGGAAATACTAAGTAATATGTGACATTTTCTATCTACAGTAGGGAGGCTGTATGCTGCAGTGGAGAGAAGACCTGAGTTTAATTCAGGCCTCAGGTATTGCTAGATGAGTGTTCTAGACAAGTCACTTAACTCTATTTGTCTCAGTTTTCTCATCTTTAAATGGGCTGGAGAAGGAAATAGCAAACCACTCTATTATCATTGCCAAGAAAACTCCAAAGGGGATCACAAAGAGTTGGACATGACTGCAATGACTGAACAACAACAGATTCTATGACAATTGTAACAATAGCATGCAGGCAAGAAGAAGCCTTGAGATAGCCTTTAATTCAAAACAATACAACATACCTTTGTTGAGTACCTATTATATGCAAAGCTCAAGGTGCTTTCACCTCTGCCATATAGTCAGTTCAAATTTCACCTTCTGTAAAAGACCTTTTCTGGTCTCTTCCTCCTACCCTAATTCCTCTACTTCTCCACATCCATTTTATGCCTTTACTCTGAGTTCACTTTCCATTGTCACTCTATATATCTTGAATGTACATAGGTCAGCTGGTGCAAAACTGTGGAGATAAGATGGAATGTAATATGTAAAGAACATCAAGAAGGCCAGGTTGACTGAACAATAGAGAGCCTAATTAATAACCCTAAAAATATAGGTGGGAAACAGTATGTGAAAGGTTATTCAATTTAAATGCTAAAGAAATAGTTTGTATTTGATCCTAGAGGCAAGAGGGGACCATTGGAGTTTAATAATAATAAATGTTGTGACAGACAAACATTTCTTTTAAGAATATCACTTTGTGTGCTGTAAATAGGATGGAATATAGAGGGAGAGGCTTTGCCATTGTCCAGGTGAGACATGATGAGGACCTGAATGAGGTCCTCTGAGTAGAGGCAAAAGATGCTATAATGGTAAGATTGATGAGAGTTGATGACTGAGTGGATAATGTGGGGGAGGTAGACTGAGGAATTCGGAATGACCAAGAGATTGTGAACACTAGTGACTAGAATGACAGTGGTGCTCTCATCAGAGACAGAACACTTCAGAGAAGGGATGGTTTGGGGGAGGATAATGAGATCTGTTTTGGACATTTTTGCATTAAAAAATGTCTATGGAACATTCCGTTTGAGAGGTTTAATAGGCAGTTTCCAGTGCAGGATAGAGATCAGAAGAGAGACTAAGTCTGAATATATAAATCTGTGTGTAAATCTAATAATTTAACCCATTAGGACTGATGGAGTCACTGAATGAGTATATAGAGAGGAGAAGAATGTCCAATATCCATCCCAGGCTGAGTCATCTTTCTCTGACTCAGGCAAAGTTGATGCTTTCACTCATTTGGCTCTTTGACCTCAGGCTATACACCAGCTGGATATAGAAGCCAGAATTATTTCTCAATTGTAGATATATGAATACCTCTAATGAATTATTGGACTCACGTGAATGTGGGAGTTCTGTTCTCTATGGTGATTCCAAGAGAGCTTTATAGTGAGAGGGAGCATGACAGCTTTCTGGAGCCTTCCAAATACTTTCTGAAGAAAAGTCATGGTGGGGCTAAATTCAGGGACTTGGGACAAAGCCAACAAAAAATGCTTTCCATGATGTTTGGTTCCTATAATTCTAACCCCTGTTAATATCTCTATCTATCTATCTATCTATCTATCTATCTATCTATCTATCTATCTATCTATCTATCTATCTATCTGCTAGTAAGCATTGTGTAAGCACAAATGTCAACTTTCTCCACAAATGTAAATACTTTGATAGTGATTGCTAGCAACTTATACATGTGTATATAACTATGTTGGTAAATTGAAGCCTTCCTCCCATTACTTAATATTAAATTCCTTGTGAAAATTTTCTCTTTAATCCTCTTCGTATTCTCCTTTTCTCTAATCTGGATCATAATTTATATCAACACATAAAAATCTGAGGGGAAAAAAGGAATGCCTCTTTCATTTTCCCAGAGAAACAAGTCCCAAAGTCATTCTCCTCATTATTGTTCTAGTCTAGCTATTTAGTGATAACCAAAAACCACACATATATTTTGTGCCCCTGCTTTTTTAATGACATTTTACTATACAGTTGGGAAGATCTTTAATTGTTTCCAGAACTGAGATAATTCTCAATTGGATATCAGTGAAATGCCTCTTTTTTAAAGTTGGTCTTAGTTCTTAATTAAGCAACAAATTTTTGCATCACAAATTTTACATAAAATAAGAATAATCCCTCATATAATTTTGTTATTCTATTTATCATAGGATATGATAAATATTCTGTTCTATTGTTCTACGCTGTTCTACAATCCCTCTTTTCCTCACAACCAGGGTAAACTCTCACCTTGCCTAGACAGCTGATAGAAAGTTATCTGACAGACTTCAACATTCTCTAGGATTCATTTTTCTACTTGGGAGTCGACTGTCTACTTTCTTCTCCCTCCTTCTTTCTTCTACTGGTAGATCTCAGACTTTAAGTTTATGGAGCCTCAGACGGTTGAGGCCCAAACTCAAGATACAGATTTTAGAATCATCTCATCCTATTTCTACTTTCCTGAGGCTTTTATTAATTAAAATAATATCCTTTAATATACCTCTAAGTTATCAAAGTTTCATTCCTATTATTTTTTCTCTAGGCATATTGACTGGTTTATGACAAATTAATCATTTAGAAGACAAGTGCCACTAAACAGAGGAAATAATGCGAATAGGAGAATATGATCTGATCTGATTAAGAGGGAAAGGGGGGGAGAAGGATGGAGACAGGATGTAGAGGTGGTGGGGAAGATAGGGGAACTGTGAAATAGAAAATCTAATTTTGACACGTTGATAATTAGTTGTTCAGCTGTTTTAGTTGTCACTTACTCTTCTTGATCCCATTTGAGATATTTTTTAGCAATGATACTGTAGTAGTTTGCCATTTCCTTTCTCCAGTTTATTTTATAGATGGGAAATTGAGGCAAACAGGGTTAAGTGATATGTTCAGGGCTACACAGCTAGTAAGTATCTGAAGCCAAATTCGAACCCAGGCAGATGAGTCTTCCTGACTTCAGGCCTGGCACTCTATTCACTATGGCTTCCAGCAGCCCATATTGATGATAGCCCCCAATTATCTGAAAAACATAGAAGCCTACTTTCAGAATTAGTTTTGTAATTGGAGATAGCAATTTTCCTCCTGTTAATCAAGATAACACACAACCTTTTGATTTTCATGCAAAACAGTACCATCTTTGACATATATTGGAACTCTTTCCTTTTTTAGTTCCTGGGAATTCTGGAACAGGATGGCTGAATGAGATGGTGAGAATCAGAAGCATTCAACCTTCTTAGCTTCTCTAAGATTCTAAATACTATCTATCTATAAGAACCAAGGTATTAAAAAAACACAACAACTTCCCTAGGGTTTGGTGATCCCGCCCTATCCAAGGTCTATTGACAGCTGTTTATATTAGGAGTTGCTTGTACTCTAAAGTCAAGCTACGCACATAGATTCATATGACTATAGTTAGCATGTGTCCAAAGAACACATGTCTTTTGGACTCTGAGGCAAGGCTGGCATTTTTCCTATAATGCTATAAAACCTTTCAAGAAGCATATAAGATGCCGTTTTTCAGTGTTTTTGAGAAGTCAAAGGAAATCAAAGCTCCATTTAGTGGTCTCTAGTATTAGTGCTTTCTCTGGCACGGCCAGCACAAAGGCATGACTATATTTATTATATATCCAGCATGAGCTTCTCCTTTCTCCTTCCAAGCAGAAAAATCAATCCAAATAGCATCTGGATAAGATGAAAGCAAGGTAACGAAGATGGAAAGCAAGAACCCAAGGTAGACTTTTTTTAGCTGCACACCCTGTATTCTTAGTTTCCCACTTTTTCTCACTTGTTTTGTTCAGAGAACCATAACAAATTTCTATGTAAAAACAATCATCAATCAGTCACTAAAACTTTTAAATACTTTCCCAGATTATTCTCTTCTCTGCCCCACAATTCTGCTCTCCCCCTTCTTTCCAACTGCCTTTCTAAATACTACTACTACCCTCATTTATCCCTCTTGCCTACATATACATTCCTCATTAAATATTGGACTCATATTTTGTTTCTTTTTGCTGCTGTTGCATCATTTTGTCTCCATGTTCCCCAGACACAAATGTTGCACTTCAAATCAAGTCTTTACTGAGTTCCCTATTGTGACCTGTGCCAGTCATTCTGGAACAGAGAGAAGACAACTGAATCCCCTTCCCTTGAAGAGCTTACATTCTAGTCAGAGAAGTAATTTTTAAATCCATAAATTAGACTCATTATAGAAGGCAACAGAAGAGAAACTCTCCAAAGAACCTCATCTCATTTTTTAGTCATTGTTTTCAGTCACTGAAAAATAAATGTTTCAAAAAAATAAAATAATTTCTCATTTGGGGAAATATACTTTTAAAATTTATTGTTTTATGTTTTAAAAAATGAACTAGAAAATTGACACAAATATGTTAAAAACAAGGTAATAGAACATATGAAATTTCCTTTTCTCATGGATGGAAATCTTAAGAATATTTGTTTAATATATATGTCCCTTCCTCTTCTTTCTTTGCTCCCTCTATTCCATAACTTTCCCCATCCATCTTTAGTTTTGGAATTTTAAATGATGCTGTACATTTTAATTACCAGAAAATTCAACATTTATTAAATATTCACTATGGGTAATGAACCAAGAATTATTGTATTTGTACACTGTAAACCTTAAAATTTCTTAGACTTATAAATGTTGGAAATTTCACCATTGGGAAATTTCACACTTGAAAAATTTCCTATTGATAGTGGGAACTCTATTGGAATGTGAACCCCATTGGCATGGGAGGTTCCTCCTCCTCCCTTCTTAAGATTACTTTAGGACAGAAACCTTTTGCTGAACAATGGAAAGGGCTTTGACCTATGCTTAAGCATAGAACAGGAATTTCTTTGAGTCATGATTGATTTTAGAATTGATACAATAGAGATACTTGGAATGACAGAACCAGGTCTTGGAAATTACAATCTCCACCCTACTCAGTCCTAACAGGATTTAGGAATGGCTGCAGCATAGATCAAAATTTAATTATTCCAATCTCTACCCTATTCAGGGTAACAGGATTTAGGAAGGGCTGTAGCAAAGGATCAAGATTTAATTATTTGAGAATATGACCTTCAACAGACATGTGCAAAGCCACAGACCTCTGGGCGGTCCTGGGTTAAGGTAGAGCCACCATTGGCACAGGGAAGACATGGACAGTGATTGGTAGATGTGAGAATGGAGGGGAGGGAACTTGGATGGTTTGCTTAAAGAGAGAGGGGTCTGAGGACTGAGGGGTGGTTGGTTGGAGAGTTTTGGCTCTGAGTGGTTGGAGGGGTGCTCTGAGAAGCTTGCTCTGAAGGAAGCTGGAGGTGGAGGCCCCTGAGACTGTTTCTCCATTTTGGTCACGTGAGTAATAGGGACTGATCTCCTTTCTTTGCCCCAGCTATCTAAGGGCTTGGGCCTTTTGGCCCAGCCTAAACAGAAGGGGGATTTAAGCCCTATTCCCTTCTCTCCCCTTTCTCTCTCCCTCTCTCTCTCTATCTCTAATACCTTTCTTCATCCTGTTTGTAATTAAACTCCATAAAAGGTTGACTGCTGACTTGAGTTTTCATTTAGGAATTACATAGCTGAATTCCTTGGCGACCTTAAATTAATATATATCAGTCTTTTAAAGTGATTTCCTTGTCACAACACATTCCCAATAAAGTAAAATTATATTTAGTAACATTATTTACTTCTATTATCTGCTATAATTAAATTAAAATGAGAATGAGCTTGGTATTAAGTTGTTGCAACTTTCTGTAAGTTATTTTGACATTTAAAGAGCAATATGGTATAGAGGAAAGCTCACTAAATTTGGTGTCAGAGCATCTGCCTTTGACTTGTGGTTTTGTCACTTGCTGTTAGATCTTGGGCAAATTATTTAATTTCAATGGACTTTACATCTATCATCTATATGAAATTTAGGCCAAACAGAATCTAGAAGAAAACTTTGAGTTTAACTTAGGGACTCTGCCATTTTTTAACTTTGTCCTCCCAGTGTTTAGAAATGTGCAGGGATCATAGTAACTCCTCAGGAAATGCTTGTTGAATTTTTTTTAAATAAAAGAAAAGTTGCATGCAATTAACATTAAATAAATAAAATAGTAATGCAAACATACAAATTAATGTTATAGGAAAATAGCATACTAAGAATAATACAATGGCAGTTACCATGGAGGTGGAGTCAAGATGGTGGCTTAGAGACAGCAACAGTTCAGACCTCTACAAACCCTTCCTCACCGAATCAAAAATAAAATGCTTTGAGGGGACTGAAGACCAAATCTAACAACAGGACAGTCTAGGGAAACCTCCTCTTGAACCCAACTTAAAAGTACACCCCCCAAAAAAGCCTGAACTCTATAATATGTGGGTTTAAGGGGAAGGAAAAAGGGAGGTTCCTGCACCCCTCCCCCACCTACAGTGTTGAGCTGTGGTTTGAATTTTTGGGCAGGCAAGGGCGCTAGTCCAGAGGGAATACCTTGCTGGCACAGTTGTGTCAGGCTCAGGGCATTGAACATAGGCAACATAGAGGCAACTTGAGGAGAAGCAAAGAGCAGGGAGCCTAGGTGAAGCCAAGATACTCTATCTTCCCCCTCCTTCCCTTCTTGAGGTTTTGGCCTCAGGGCAGAGTCAGCTTTGCAGGTCAACTCCACCCTGACTCAATCTTATCAATATGGCAGATAAGAAGCCTTCAGAGGGCAGGGAAGCTCAAGCTCCAGTATCCCTCACCTACAGACTAATCTGAGAGCCTTGATGTCTAAGCTCCAAGGACAAAGGCTGCAATAAACTTCAGGCAAGTGAGAAGCATGGATACTTTTCAGCTTCTACAGCCAGCTGGGGAAGATCTGACCACAGGGCTCATTAATACCATCAGCCTAACCTAGTGAATTAGCAGAGCAGAGAAGAAGCCCCTTGAGGACAGAATAGCCCAAACCCACATATTCTGCAAATAATGAGAGGAGCAAGACTACAGGCAATTACAGGGGGGAAAGAAGGGGAAAAATATGAGTAAACAATAGAAAAAGAAAAAAGAAATTACAATCAACAACTTTTATCCAGGCAATGAACAAAGAACAAATTGAACAGAGGAGGATCAAGGAACAACAAGCAAAAACACAGACTGCAGCAAATTGGACACAGGCTTTGGAAGAACTCAAAATACAATTCAAAACACAGACAACTAGGAAAAGAACTTAAAAAGCAAAATAAGTCATCTGGAAACAGAAAACAGTGTCTTGAAAGCCAAAATTAACCAGCTTGAAAATGAGGTAAAGGAGATGAAAGATCAGAAGTAGAAGTAGGATTCTAGTTTTTAAAAGCTGAATTTTATCAAAAAGCCAGGGACAAAATTCAGCTTTTAAAAACTAGAATCCAACAACTAGTAGCAAATGACTTCACAAGGCAGCAGGAAGCTATAAAACAAAATCAAGAGAATGAAAAAATTGAGGAAAATATGAAACAAGTCATCCACAAAACTGAAGATCTAGAAAACAGGTCAAGGAGAGACAACTTAATCCTTGGACTACTGGAAGATCATGACAAAAGAAAATGTCTGTACATAATTTTACAGGAAATTATCCAAGAAAACTGCCCCAACATTCTAGAGCAAGAGGGAAAAGTGGAAATTGAAAGAATATACAGATCATCCCTGGTACTTAATCCTCAAATGACAACATAGTCATTCAGATACCATGGAACCACAATTAGGATAACACAGGACCTGGCTGCATCTACATTGAAGGACCAAAAGGCAAGGAATATGATATTCTGGAAAGCAAGGAAACTTAGTCTACAACCAAGAATCAACTACCCAGCAAAACTGACTATATTCTTGCAGGGGAAAGTATGGTAATTTAATAAAATAGACAACTTCCAAACATTTGTAAAGAAAAGACTGGACTTGAACAGAAAATTTGATTCCCAAACACAGAACTCAAGAAAAATCACCAAAACATAATTAAGAAAGGGAAAAACAAAAACAAAAACAAACAAAAAGACCTTTTTTAAGGAAGCCAATGAGCTAAAATAATCTGTATCCTTACAAGAAAAGAGGATATTGGAAACTCTTAAAAATTGTTAGTATCACCCAAGTAGCTAGAAGAATTCTACTTAGAGGGAACAGTGACAAACTGTATAGGATGAAATGACAAGTATGAACCTTAAAAATTCTCAGACCCTACTTCATAAGGTTGGGTTAAGACCATTCCCCATTTTAAACAATGAAGGAACTTAGATCAGGAATGTGAGACCTCTACTTAGATCAGGAATGTGAAGACCTCTACTCCACCCCTACTTAAGACTGTTTTAGGAGAAGAAACTCCTTGCTGAACAATGAAAGATACTTAAACCCGTACTTATAGTAAGACAAAAGTTCTTAAGCTGTGCCATTTTCTAGATCTAATACAAAAGGGTGCTAAGTACCTATAAAGGTCAGGCAACTTGTGAATTTACAAGGAGCAAAGAGGTGAGAAACTTCTCAGAAGTTTTCTCGTGTGAACTTAAACAAAAATGTAAAGCCTTCTTAGGTGTGAACTAAGAATGGTCTGTTCTTTGAAAAACGTCTACTGTGATTGGTAGATGGGAGAACTTAGGGGAGGTGGCATAGGAGAAAATTCCCTTTATAAGGAGAGGAAAAGCTGAATCTCAGGACAGTCAGAAGAATCTCTCTCTGGAGAAGGATGGCTGGCTGAACTGGTGTCTATATTCTTGCTTGGACAGATCTTGTGGTGAGTAATTAAAGACTGACTGATCTCTCTCTTAAGACTCAGGTCTAGACCTTTCAGCTAAGGCCTTTCATACTAATTCCTTTCTTATTCTCTCTCATTTTCTTTAATTCCTCATTTATATTAATTAAAATCTCTATAAAACCTAGCTGACTTGGGTATATTTTAATAATTGGGAATTTTACCCTGGTGACCATGTTATATTTGATTTAAAAACAAGACACTGTCTTGAAACCATATTTTCTGCGGTCACAATTTAAGCCATTCACTCTATTATCTGCCACAGTTTATGTCTTCCACTATTTTAATTATTACACAAGACATATATAAACTAGAGCTTAAAAAAGAGGTCAATACTAAGAGAAATGGGAAAAGAGACAAAATGGTGTAGATATATATATTTCATAAAGAAGCACATGGCGGGAGTGGGTGAGAACACTAATAAAGATGTTGGAGAGAGGAAATACTTAATTCTTACATGCACTGAAATTTACTCAAAGAAGGAAGAACAATCAGATTCATTGGGGCAGAGAATTGATTTGCTCCCTATAAAGAAGTAGAAGGGTAACAAACAGGCTGGTGGGGAGGGAAGTAATACAAGGGAGAGATAGTGTAGAGGGTAGATTAGAAAGACCCTAAAGAAAAATAAGAAGGGAATAAGAAGGTGGGGGAAACAAAACAAAGGTGGGAAATAGGGGCACTGATTAAAAACAAAACACTGGTGTAGAAGAAAATAGTGAAAAAAGAAAGGGCAGGACTTGGAGTGGAAATAAAAATGTTGGGAAATGCACATTTGGCAATCATAACTCTGAATGTAAATGGAATGAACTCACCCAAAAAACAGAAGCAAATAGTAGAGAGGATTAGAAACCAAAAATCCTACAATATGTTGTCTGCAAGAAACACATATGAGGAAGGAAGACACACACAGGTTAAAGGTAAGATGCTGGAGAAAAATCTATTGGACATCAACTGAGAAAAATAAGGCAGGAGTCACAATCATGATATCTGACAATGCCAAAGTAAAAATAGATCTAGTCAAAAGAGATAGGGAAGGTAATTACATCCTGTTAAAAGGCAGTATAGACAACAAGGAAATATCAGTACTCGACATGTATGCACCAAATGGTATAGCATACAAATTTCTAAAGGAGAAACTAGTGGAGCTCAAGGAAGAAATAGATAGTAAAACTCTACTAGTGAGAGACCTGAACCTTCCTCTACCAGATCTAGACAAATCAAACCAAAATATAAATAAGAAAGAGGTAAGATATGCAAATGAAATCTTAGAAAAATTAGAGTTAGTAGATATGTGGAGGAAAATAGTGGTAGTCTCTCGGTTACCAAAAATGACAATTGTCTTTGTGCATTATCATCTATTGATGTACCCTCATGTGGCTTTGAAGTCCAAAGGCTGAGGCACAGAGTTTGTGGCACATGGGACATGGGATGCCAGTTGTTATGGGAGGTGCGGTTGTGGCCTGGTGTCGGTATTCACGCGTAGAGGCAAGACGTCAACGCTGTTCATCTTCAAAGGTGGTGGCGGCATGGTTAATGTGGGTTTGCCAGCTGCTTCTGTCAGAGGCAGCGAGTTCTAGTTGTTTTGTTGTAATGCCAGCCCACTTCACGTTTGACTTTAGCTGATCCTTGTATCTTTTCTTTGGTTGGCCTTGTTTCCTGAGTCCAGCTTACAGTTCACCTTAGAATACCTGCCTTGGTATTCACTGTGGGTCCATGCGGATGACGTGTCCAGACCATCGTATCTGGGTTTTGAGGACCATGACTTTGATACTGGTGGAATTGGCTCTGTCGAGGACTTCCTGATTGGTGATTCGGTCCTGCAATCGGATCCTCATGATTGACTGGAGAGAGCTTTGGTGGAATTGCTCCAGCTGTTTCATTTGCTTCCTGTACAGTGTCCATGTCTCACAACCGTACAGGAGCAAGCTGTTCTTATATAGGGCTACGATGGAGGCATCTCTGAGTTCTGGGGGCATGTCTTCCTCTTCCCATATGCTGGTCAGCACTATGTGGAATGCCTGGAGCACCTTTCCATTTAAGGCCTTGTACACCTCGGTTAAGACCCCGTCTTTACAGGGTGCCTTGCCTGCACTCATTTGTTTAATGGCTTTTGGGACTTCCTCTATTGAAGGAGGGACTTCAAGTTGTTCAATGGTGCGGTTTTGGGTGATCTGGTCAAGGGTGCTTTGGTGGACTGAAGAGGGTCGATTGAGAAGCTAACTAAAGTGTTCTTTCCACGTGTCTCCATCAGAGGATAGCAAGGGAGTGGTGGTGGGTTTTAATGACCCATAGACAGTCTTGAGGGCACTGAAAAATTGTTTGTAGTTTTTTGTATCAGCAAAGCCCTGGATTTCTTCTGCCTTTTTTTCCCACCATCGGTCTTGCATCTTCCTGATCTCACACTGCGCCGTGGCTTGGAGAGACTTGAATCTGTCCTTTTTAGGAGCAGAGTTTGGGTTATTTTGCCACTCCATAAAGGCTTTGTTCTTCTTGCTCAATAGGTCTTCAATAGCAGTATTGTTCTCGTCGAACCAGTCCTGGTGGTTGTGCTGTTTGGGGCCTAGGACTGCCTTTGATGTTTCCTTCACTGCATCTCTGAACTGGTTCCATTTCTCAGTTGAGCTTCCAGTGAGTGGTCCCTTGGCACACAGCTTGTCATCCAGGCAGGACTGGAATGTTTGCAAATAAGATGGATCTCTAAGACGACTCACATTGTAAAATGTGCGAACTGTCTGGGCGTGTTTTGGATGGCAAGGTGCAATGCGCATTTGAAGAGTCGCTCTAACCAATCAGTGGTCTGTCCAGCATTCAGCTCCTCTCATGGCTCTGGTGATCTGTATATCCTGGATGTCTCACCAGCGTACAATGATGTAGTCAATGAGATGCCACTGTTTTGATCGTGGGTGCATCCATGTTGTTTTATATTTGTTCGCCATTCTGAACACTGAGTTCATGATGGTGAGTTCGAAATCTGAGCATTCGCTGAGTAGCAGTAGGTGGTTGTTGTTCATTTTGCCCATGCCATGTTTGCCGAGCACTCCTTTCCATCTTTCATGATCTTGGCCAACGCTGGCATTGAAGTCTCCCAGTAGTATCAGCTTGTCATTTGTGGGCACTGAGTACAGGATGGCACTCAGGTCAGAGTAGAACTGCTCGATGGTCACCTCTGTGCTGGTCAGTGTTGGGGCATATGTGCTGATGATTGTGGCATACCGGTCTTTGCTGAGAGGCAAACGGATCTTCATGAGCCTCTCGCTGATGCCCACAAGCAAATCTGGCAGCTGTTTGAGCAAACTGGTCTTGATGGCCAGGCCAACACCATGGATTCTGTCTTCATTTGAGGCTCTACCTTTCCAGAAGAAGGTGTATCCAGTGGTGAGTTCGCTAAGTGATCCCTCTTCTGGTAAGCGTGTTTTGCTTAGGGTTGTGATGTTGATGTTATATCGTGCCAGTTCTTTACCGATTAGAGCTGTTCTTCTCTCAGGTCTTGGGGTATTCTCTCTGCCAAGTAATGTCCTGATGTTCCATGCTCCCAGTAGGAGTTTCTTTGTATTTTTTCTTTGATTTTGACCACTTAAAGGGATGAGCCGCCAGCCACGGTGTGCTGACCGGGTGTTTCTAGGGTAGGCAATGTTTGGGACACTTTTTCTAGTCCCCTCCCTTGATTAGGGTGAGCAGTGCTGTCCTAGAGAGGGCTGCTCAGTCGCCCAGGATGCTTCTGAAAGTCCCTGCTGCCCACAGGGCCGAGTGAACACTGGTCTGTGGGCTGCCTACATGCAGGATCGTGACTACAACTGCCAGTGGTCACCTGCACCTGTTGCGTCGCCACTCCCCCATCGCTGCAGGTCTTGAAGAGGGTGGACGGGGTTAGGATAGTTGAGTGTGCACAAAGATACTTGAGATTTAAGTGGAAAAGGGGTGTATGGGGTGTTCAGGGAGGGGTAGTATCTCTTGTATGGAGGGCTTGTCGTGCCCTCCTAGGGCAGCTCTCCAGCCTCTGACCCTCACCTGACATCCAGCTCTCACTTGTGGCTCCCAGTAGCTACTAGCATGTGGCAGTCGCCACACCCCAGGCAATGGCTTTAACAGGCCTGCTAAACCTTGTGAGAGTAGCCATCGGGTTGACGATCGCTGGTGAATGAGAGCTTTGTTCACCCAGCATGTGAAGACTGCTTCGGTGAAACAGGCAGAAGAAACCAATAAGAATTTTCAATGGCTGAGATGGTGACGCAGCAAAGCATTGTGGAGTGCTTAGGGTGTTTTGGAGCACAAAAGACAACACGGCCATCCAATGCAGCCGAGGAAGTCTCCAGGTGTAACGACTTTTCGTACCACTGGACCCAGGCTTCCAATACCGAGAGAGTGGAGGAAAATAATTAGGAACAAAAAGGAATACACCTTCTTTTCAGCAGCATATATTATATTCACAAAGATTGACCATGTACTAGGGTATAAAAAACATTGCAAATAAGTGCAAAAGTTCAGAAATAATAAATGCAAACTTCTCAGATCATAATTGTTAAGCATAAATTTATCTGGTTGAGTCTTAATATATTATTTAATGGTCACCAGGAATTTAAATTTTAAATCCCAATGAAATACGCAAGTCAGAAGAGAATTTTATGATGGTTTATTTACAATAGAAGGAAGAAATTAAGAATGAGGGAGAAAAAGGGAAAAGGTTAGAAGATCTATTCCAGCCTGCCTTGAGCCAGGGGGAGTTTAGAGACCTCAGCTAAGGGGCCTTCCCAGAAGATTAAATCTAGCTTGGCTTTGAGCCAAGATGCTTCCTCCAAGATAAGTGGCCTTCTTGGAGGCCTGTGCCTTCAGAAAGCCAGGGAAAGAGGATTCAGCTTTAACACTCAACATGAGGTAGCCTAAGAGAAGCAGTCACAGGTCTCCATGCTCCAGCCCAGCAAGTCAAGAACCACTTCAAAAAACTGCCAAAGGCCCTCTCACAGGAAGTGCCATGAAATATAAAGGTAGTCCTTTACTGTGCCCTCTCGGGCGAGAGAAGCCACAAGGTAGAAAGATAGAAAAAGGATAGAAATTTTAGGATTCCACGAGGGGCATGGCAGAGCCAAATTAGAGATATGAGGTGGCAGAAATGAGTCAGAAACCAGGCCATATTGATTACAAAGGAGCCACAGCAGCACTCAGTGGACTTCTCAGAAGGCTAATTCTGTCCAAAGATCCAAATTTAATACCACACAGGTTGGAGACATGATAGAGAAAAGAAAGTGCCTGGCCGAAGGCCAGTTCCCAGGTTATAAAGATAGAGGAGGAAAGGAATTAAAGATGAAGCTTGGCCAGAGGCCAGAGGCCAAGCTCCTAAAAAGACAGACAGCAGTGAGAGCTAAGATCCAAGAGAGGGCGGAGATTGCTGTGGCTCTGCTTTTAATGTCTTTGATATGCAAATATACACAATACATAGGGATGATTATCATTGGTTAACAACAAGGTATAGGTGTGGTTTATCTTAGCCAGGTGAATGCAAAGAAACCTGTTTTCCCGCTTAACCTGGGGGAAGCTGGGATCAAGGGTCAGAGACTGAGCATGTTCTCTTCTAAGCCACTCTGTACATTCTAACTGTTTCTCTTGTCCCTAGATAAGGGTTGACTGCTACATTTACATCACTTCCTGTGTCTCACATGCACAATTGGTGGCTTAAACTTGGCTTAGGACAGCCCAGGGAGTCAGTTGTTTCTGATTTGTCACTTGCTAGCACATGAAGGTCACAGACCATCCTACCCCATACTTAATCCTTAAGTGGCGGTGTATATATTCCTGGTTGTTAAAATTCTAAAGACTAACCAGGGTGGAGTAGGTCTAAAATTCACATAATACAATAAAAATAATAATTAGTAAGGATACATGGAAAGGCAAATCAAAAATTAATTGGAAATTAAATAATGTGTTTCTCCAAAACTAAAGAACAAAATATAGAAACAATTAATAATTTCATTGAAGAAAATGACAATGATGAGACATCCTTTCAAAATCTATGGGATGCAGACAAAGCAGTACTCAGGGGGAAATTTATATACTTGAGTTCATATATTAACAAATTATGGCCGGCAGAGGTCAATTAATTAGGCATGCAAACTAAAAAACTAGAAAGTGAACAAATTAAAAATCCTCAGATGAAAACTAAATTAGAAATCCTAAAAATTGAAGGAGAAATGAATAAAATCAAAAGTAAAAGAGCTATTGAATTAATAAATAAGACAAGAAGCTGCTACTTTGAAAAAAATAAAACAGATTAAAGTACTGTTTAATCTATTAAAAGAAAGGAGAGAACCAAATTAACAGTATCAAAGATGAAAAGGCAACCTCAACTCTAATGAAGAGGAAATTAAGGTAATCATTAAAAGCTATTATTCTGAATTATATGGCAATAAATATGGCAATCTAGTTGATATGGATGAATATTTACAAAAATATAAATTGCCTATATTAATAGAAGAAGAAATAGAAGGCCTAAATAACCCCATATCAGAAAAAGAAATTGATCAAGCCATCAAAGTACTCCCTAAGAAAAAATTCCCAGGACCAGATGGATTCATAAATGAATTCTATCAAATATTCAAAAAACATCTAATCCCAATGCTATACAAACTATTTGACAAAATAATCAAAGAAAAAGTACTACCAAATTTCTTTTATGACACAAAGTTGGTTTTGATTACAAAGCCAGGAAGGTCAAAAACAGAGAAAGAAAACTATAGACCAATCTCCCTAATTAACATAAATGTAAAAATCTTAAATAGAATAGTAGAAAAAGACTCTAGCAAGTGATCACAAGGGATATTCATTATGATCAGGTAAGATTATTCAATATTAAGAAAATTATCCACATAATTGACCATATTAACAAGCAAACCAACAAAAATCGCATGATTATCTCAATAGATGTAGAAAAAGGCTATGATAAAATACAACACCCATTCCTATTGTAAACACCTGAAAATATATGAATAGAGGGGCCTTTCCTAAAAATAATATACAGTATACATCTAAAATTCAGTAAACATCATCTGCAATGGGGATAAATTAGAAGCCTTCCCAATAAGATCAGGAGTGAAACAAGGATGCCCATTATAACCTCTATTATTTAACATTGTACTAGAAACACTAGCAGTAGCAATTAGAGAAGAAAAAGAAATTGAAAGTATTAAAATAGGCAATTAAAATAGATCTCCTGACCAAGCTATCACTCTTTGCAGATGATATGAAGGTCTACTTAAAGAATCCTAGTGAATTAACCAAAAAGCTATTCAAAATAATCAATAACTTTAGCAAAGTTACAGGATACAAAATAAACCCACATAAGTCATCAGGATTTCTATATATTTCCAACACAGTCCAGCAGGAAGAATCAGAAAGAGAAATTCCATTTAAATTCACCCTAGATGATATAAAATAATTAGGAATCTATATGCCAAGAAATACACAGGGACTATATGAACACAACTACAAAACACTCTCAACACAATTAAAGCTAGATCTAAATAATTGGAAAAACATTAATTGCTCATGGGTAGGATGAGCTAACATAATAAAAGTGACAATCCTACCCAAACTTATTTATTTATTTAGTGCCATGCCTATCAAACTACCAAAAAACTTTTTTTTTTCTGAATTAGAAAAAAAAAACTATAACAAAGTTCATTTGGAAGAACAAAAGATCAAGGATATCCAGGGAAATAATGAAAAAAAATGTAAAGGAAGGCAATCTAGCAGTACCAGATCTCAAAGTACACTATAAAGCCATGGTCATCAAAACAATATGGTACTGGCTAAGAGACAAAAAGGAGGATCAGTGGAATAGACTTGGGATAAGTGACCTCAGCAAGACAGTCTACAATAAACCCAAAGATCCAAGCTTTTGGGACAAAAACTCACTATTTAACAAAAATTTTTGGGAAAATTTGAAGACAGTATGGGAGAGATTGGGTTTGGATCAACATCTCACACTCTACACCAAGATAAACTCAGAATGGGTGAATGACCTGAATATAAAGAAGGAAACTATAGATAAATTAGGTGAACACAGAATAGTATACTTGTTGGATCTCTGGGAAAGATTTTAAGACCAAGCAAGAGCTAGAAAAAATTATAAAATTTTAAATAAATAATTTTGATTACATTAAATTAAAAAGGTTTTGTTCAAATGAAACAAATGCAACCAAAATTTGAAGGGAAGCAACAATTTGGGAAATAATCGTCATAGCAATAACCTCTGACAAAAGTCTAATTACTCAATTTATAAAGAGAACGTACAAAAAATCAAGCCATTCTCCAATTGATAAATTGGCAAAGGGCATGAATAGGCAATTTTCAGTTAAAGAAATCAAAACTATTACTAAGCACATGAAAAAGTATTCTAAATCTCTTATAATCATAGAGATGCAAGTCAAAACAACTCTGAGGTATCACCTCACACCTAGCAGATTGGCTAACATGACAGCAAAGGAAAGTAATGAATGCTGGAGGGGATGTGGCAAAATTGGGACATTAATGCATTACTGGTGGAGCTGTGAATTAATCCAACCATTCAGGAGGGCAATTTGGAACTATGCTCAAAGGGTGCTAAAAGATTATCTGCCCTTTGATTCAGTCATAGATTTGTACCCCAAAGAGATAATAAGGATAAAGACTTGTATAAGAATATTTATAGCTACATTCTTTGTGGTGGCAAAAAATTTTAAAATGAGGTGATGCCCTTCAATTGGGGAATGGTTGAACAAATTATGGTTTATGGTTTATGAACAAATTATGGTTGGTGATGGAATACTATTGTGCTCAAAGGAATAATAAAGTGGAGGACTTCCATGTGAATTGGAATGACCTCCAGGAATTGAGGCAGAGAGGAAGGAGCAGAACCAGGAGAACATTGTACACAGAGACTGACACACTGTGGTACAATCGAATGTAGTGGACTTTTCTATTAGTGGCAATGCAGTGATCCTGAATAACTTGGAGGGATCTATGAGAAAAAACACTGTCCATATTTAGAGGAAAAACTATGGGAGTAGAAACACAGAACAAAAATAACTGCTTGAATACATGGGTCGAGGGGATATGGCTGGACATGTAGACTCTAAATCAGCGGTTCTCAACTTCTCAATTTGTAGCAATGAGAATACATAATGCATATCAGGTATTTACATTCCGAATCATAACTGTAGCAAAATTACAATTTTGAAGTAGCCACCAAAATAATTTTTTTGTTTTGGGGTCACTACAACATGAGGAACTGTATTGCAGGGTCATGGCATTAGAAAGGTTGAGAACCACTGCTCTAAATGAACAGCTCAATGCAAATACCAACAACATGGAAATAGGTTCTGATCAAGGACACATGTAATACCCCATGAAATTGTGCATTGGCTATTGGAATAGTTGGGGATGGGGAGGGAGGGAAATAATATGATTCTTATAACCAAGGAATAATGTTCTAAATTGACTAAATAAATTAATTTAAAACCAGCAAACCAAAAAAAAAAGACCCTCTGACAAAGGTCTAATGACTCAAATTTATAAAGAGCTAAATCAATTGTAGAGAAAATCATGCCATTCCCCAATTGATATATGGGCAAGGGACATGAATAGTCAATTTTCAGATAAAGAAATCAAAACTATTAATAAGCACATGAAAAGTGTTCTAATTCTCTTATAATCAGAGAAAAGCAAATCAAAACAACTCTGAGGTAACACCTCACCCCTAGCAGATTGGCTAAAATGACAGCAAGGTAAAGTAATGAATGTTTGAGGGGATATGACAAAGTTGGAACATTAATGCATTGCTGGTGGAGTGGTGAATTTATTCAACCATTGTGGAGGGCAATTTGGAACTATGTCCAAAGGGTACTAAAAACTGTCTGCTCTTTGACTTAGCCATAGCACTGCTGGGTTTATATCCCAAGGAGATAATAAGGAAAAAGATTTGAACAAGAATATTCATAGCTGCACACTTTGTGGTGGCAAAAAAAGGGAAAATGAAGGGATGCCCTTCAATTGGGGAATGGTTGAACAAATTGTGTTATATTTTGGTGATGGAATACTATTGTGCTCAAAGGAATAATGAACTAGAAGAATTCCATGTGAACTGGAATGACCTCCAGGAATTGATGCAGAGTGAAAGGAACAGAACCAGGAGAACATTGTATACAGAGACTGATACTCTGTGGTACAAATGATGTAATGGATTTCTCTAATAGTAGCAATCCAGGACAATTCTGAGGGATTTTTGAGAAAGAACTCTATTCATATTTAAAGGAAGAACTATGGGAGTAGAAACACAGAAGAAAAACAACTGCTTGATCACATGGGTCGATGGGAATATGATTGGGGATATAGATTCTAAATTATCACCCTAGTACAAACATCAACAATATGGAAATAAGTTTGATCAAGGACACATGTAAATCCCAGTGGAATTTCTCATTGGCTACAGGAGGGGCTTGGGGTAGGGAATTGAAGGAATACAATTTTTGTAACCAGGGGAAAATGTTCTAAATTGACTAACTAAATAAAATTTAAAACAACAATGGCAGTTACCATGACTGTAAACATATAATAATATTTAACAGATGAATGGGCAAACAACATCCACTAAATCTGCACCACACCTAGAAATCTCTCACTAAGGATGTAGCTTAATGCATTCATCACCCACAACAAAGTCAGATACATTGTATTTAAAGATTTAGGAAATGGAGACAATTGATCATGAGAGAAGGAATAGCTACAGCGAAGAAAAAAAAAACAAATCCCATACCAACTCTCTCATATAGTTTTGTGTAGGTATGATTAGATGATGCAAGTTTAAAGGTAAAAGTCATATTTTTCAAGGTCACTCAGGTACAGCTTCAACACTCTTTACCTCTCTCTGTTCCTGGTTTATCGCCTAATCAATTCTTCCTCTACACCTTCAAGGGCAGACAATAAGAAAATCAGGGATACTCCGTTCTCTCAGTGTCAAACCCCAATTTTAGAGGATTAAATAAAATCAGATAATTTTAATTGGTAAAAATTATTTTGTTACAACTTATGCTTAATAAGAATGCAGTTGTCTTTTAAAGACAAAACATGCTTTATCTTCATGTGGAAATAAATCAGGCCAGGAGAAGAATGTATGGTGAATCCAATGGTCTTAGGAGTCTGAAGGGCAAGATATCATATAAAAGGGCTTTTATGCCTTTAAGAAGGAAGGAAGGAAACAATCATTTATTAAGTGCCTACTCCATGATGGCAACTGTGGTATGTGTTTTAGAATATTATAACATTTTATCCTCACACAATAATCTTGATAGAGGTGTTAATATTGTACTCATTTTACAAAAGAGGAAACTGATGCCTATGTAATGTATTAGCAGTATCAAGGAGCATAAAAATACAAATAAGATTTGGAAGGCTTTCATAGGGCTTGCAACTACAGTTACCTCTTTCTCCCATTTGCATGATAGATCTCTTAGACACATCAAAGCCACAGTGTCTACCTTCTTGCTAATACCCAAGATATTTCTAGGGAATTCTAAGCTCACAATTACACAAATCATATACAGGTATTCAATTACTCATTCAGCATAGATTTAGCCTTTGCTAGTTGTAGGAGTTCAGATCGCTAGCAACTAAAAAAGTGTTGTCTTTGTGTACCTGCTCTCCTTTGAATCAGAACACTAATTATTAAGAGTTATTGCCACACCACTAAAAATAAAAACGAATGTCAACACACAACTCATATATTTTGATGAACTTTTATTCAAGATATATTTCCAGTAGTAATAGAATGATTCCAATCTAAGTTCATATACAAATGTCAACATCTATAAAATTATTCTTTAAAATTATTAATAACAGATCCTGATAAAATATCTATTATGAAGAAAACTTTTCCCATAAAGAAAACAGATTATTAAAAAATTATTAATGATTGCCTGGATCTTATGTCTTAGGGTGGACAAGTCATTTAACAGACACAGACTACTTCACAATAATGCTGTGAAGTAGGCAAAAAATCAGAAAACTGAATTCCAAGAGAACAAATGACCTATTTTTTTAATCATAAAACTGGTAAGTATTATAACAGCGATGTAATCAGATCTCTCCTGAATCTAAGTTTCCTCTTCTATACCATACTGCCTTATTAATTTTTAATTCTAATTCTACAGGTAAGTTTTAAAAAAACTCCATTAAGTATAAAAGTCAATGGTGCAGATTTCCATGATTATATTCAATGACAAATAGGAAATGTGGGCTCTTTAATCATAAGACTGAAACTATTTCCTTAAAGACTGAAATTCCTGCAGTTAACTTTTTTAGCTCTAGGTTGCTGAGACTTAGTTGTAGATTTTGAAGGACCTTTCTTGAAAGAAAGGAGACATTGTGGGCTAGACTTCAAAGACTTTGAAGAAAGCTCCTTTTGTTTTGAGGTTGCAGTGGCCTGAAAAGAAATATGTGACCAATATTTTTGGCTTCAGACAAAAAAGACAGAAAGGAAAGAGCGAGATAAAAGCAAATGAGTGCATACACCAGAAAGAGAAAAGAGAGATGACAGATAAGAGACTCCTGGGGCTAGACTTCAAAGACTTTGAAGAGAGTTAATTTTGTTTTGAGGTTGCAGTGGCCTTCAAGAAGAAATATATGACCAACTTCTTTGGCTTCTGACAAGGGAGACAGAAGTGAGAGAGTGAGATAAAAGTAGTGAGTGCATAGAACAGAAAGAGAAAGGAGAGGTGGCATTTAGCTGAATGTTGTGAACTGGTACTAAAATCAGGACAAATAAATGATACTGACAGTTGTTGAGAATGAAATCCAGTCAACAGTTTCTTCTTCTCTCCTGTTTTTCCAAAGCCTAGCAAAGGGAAATTTTCCATCAAGAAGTTAAAATATTTCCATCCCTTTTTTCAGTAATGCTTACTCAGGTGAGGGTGAACATTGTTAGCCTCTTTATTGCATCTTTATGGATGTCTTGCTTTAGAATCTGGAAACTAGTTTAGGAACTGTAAGAATTAAATTAGAAATTCAGGCCTAAAATAAACAATTATACATTTTTTTTGTTTTGTTCTGTTCTGTTAGCCATTTGATAACCTAGTGCACTTCACCATGAAGTCTCTTATCCAAACTTTCAATAACCTGTATCCATGTACGTTATTGCTATCTGTGCAGAAAGATGAACTCAGTATTCTGGAAAATTTATTGATAAAAAGTTTCACATATTTTAGTCAAAATTTTGAGAATAGTTTCAGTAAATTTGCAAATCAGGTATGAGATATGCCAGACTCCCTCACAACACTCCAACATATGCCTATTTTCTTATTTATTCTTCTTTGTTTCATCAGGCTATGATAATAATTTGATTTCATATTCTAGATTTGGAGGCAGAGATAACAGCATCTTATCTCCCAGAACAAAGGGAGGGAAAGAAAATGAAGAAACATCAGTCAGAGATACAATCTTTCTTGTCTATAAAGGGGAAACCAAGAAGCTATTTTTCTGCTATTGTGTTCCATAAACTGAACAGGAGATGGTGGCACAGATGCTTGGTGGATGACTCAATATACAAAACTAAAAGAAGGCACATTCTTTCTATAAAACTCAAGAAAAAAATCAATAGTGTCTTTGCTTGAGTCCCTTGTCCCCTTATCCTATTCCCAGTCTATTTCTGTTTGGAAAGGTGTTTATAGTTTTATCTCTGAGGAAAGTGCAAAACCTTGGTGGCAAGACATGGGAACCATGGAGCATGAGAACAGAGATAGTGCAGAGAAGGACTGCCCACAGGATATGCCATGGAGACTCAAAAAATAATCTCAGGGAAAAAAACACTCTGCAAGTTCTGCATACCTTCCTCACTCAGACTTCTGGCTGAGAAGAGAAGATAAAAATAGCACAACAATGTCCATAAACTCCCAAGAACTACAATCCACAAATACGAAAAAAAGTAAGATACAACACAGAAAGCCTCTGATATTACATAATTTCTATGGAAAAAAGGAGAAAAGTACAGAGGTGACCGCAAAGAGTCGCAAATTAACAAACACATGCAAACTTTCACAAAAAGGGGAAATTGGTCATAAGCTCTCAAGAAACTCAAATTGGAGTTCAAGAACCAAGTAAGAAAGATGAAGGAACAATGGGAAGAAAAGTGGGAGAAAGAAATGCAAGTAATTCAAAAGGAAAATAATAGTTTAGAAAACAGAATCTTAAACTTGGAAAAAGAGACACAGAAATCACATGAAATAATAAACAATTGGAGACAAGAATTGAACTATTGAAAGCCATGAAAAGCAAGTTATACCAAACTGAAAAGGAAATCAAAAGATCATAACTGAAAACCAGTCTTTAAAGACGAGAATTGGGCAAGTAGAAGCTAATGATCTCACAAGAGAGCAAGAATTAATAAAGCAAAGTCAAAAGAATGACAGAATAGAAGGAAACATGAAATATCACATTGAGAAGATGACAGATCTGGAAAACAGGTCCAGGATAGACAATTTGAGAATGATAGGTCTACCTGAGGACTGAGAAAAAGACAAAAGCCTTGACAGCATATTGCAAGAAATTATCCAAGAAAATGGCCCTGATATTCTTGAACAAGAGGGCAAAATAGACATTGAAAGAGTCCACATATCCCCCTATATATTCAATCCTTAAAAGACAACCCCTAGAAATGTAATTGCTAAACTCAAGAGCTTCCAATCAAAGGAGAAAAAATTGCAATAAGCCAGAAAGAGACAACTCAGATATCAAGGAGATGCAGTCAAGACTACACAGAATCTGGTAGCTTCCACACTAAAGGACCACAAGGCTTGAGATATGGTATTCAGAAAGTCAAGAGAATTGTGTCTACAACCAAGGATCACCTACTCATCAAAACTGACCATATACTTCCAGGGGAAAGTATGGGCATTTAACAAAATGGAAGATTTCCAAGTATTTGTAAAGAAAAAACCAGAACTAAATGGAAACTTTGATGCCCAAATAAAAATTCAAGAGAAACATGAAAAGATAAACAAGAAGGAGGGGGAAATTTTTAAGGGCTGTAATAAAGTCAAATTACTTATATTTCTATATAGAAAATGATGTTTGTAACTTTAAAAAACTGTATTCACTCTCATAGTAGTTAGAAAAATTATTCACAGGTAGATGTTGGTTTACTAAGTGGTTTAAAATGAAATACAAAAAAAGTGGGGGGAATAAAAGATGGCAACAAGAGAAACATGAAGAAGAAAAATAGGATAAATTATACTACATAATGTGGAAAGGAATTTAGACTGACAGTTTGTAGGGGAAGGGCCCAACTAGGAGTGGCAATTGGGTCTTGTGACTAGCACTTCCTGCTGTGTAAGACTTGCTTCCTGGTATTGGAGGAGAGAGGAGCTTGTTCAGCACAGTCTGGAGTGGCATGCTCTTCTTGGTTCAGCTGGAAGATTCAGGCCCAGTTGCTTCTGAAGGTTAGATTTGGTCTTGTTTGCTTTCTATGTACTGCTAAGATTCTGAATTAGACAAACGACAGTAGACGGGAGTGGGACAAACCCTCCGCCTGCCTCTGGGGCCTGGCCTCAGTTCTGAAGCTGAGAAAAAACTCCAATTCCAACTGCTTATTAAACTTTATATTATTTGAATACACAGTCAGATAAGTGGACTATCTTTACTGATCATAGAGGGGGCTGAAAATCAGTTCAGTCATCAAGGCAATAAAAGACCTTATCGGGCCCCTGCTGTTTCCTCTCAGCAGGGGGCATCTCCCTCCCTTGCCTCTCCAAGGAATATACCCTCTCTCCCTCACCTCCTCCATACCCCTGCTACAAACCTCCCATTTATCCCCCATTTTTCCAATCCTATTTCCTTTCCCAATAAATATTACAATAGAGAGACACATGAGTGGGGGAGGGACAGAATACTATTCTAAGAAGGAGAGGAAGAGAGTGCCAATAGGTAGTACTTAAACCTTATTCTCAATGTAATCGATTCTGAGAGAAAAGAGCATCTATATCCATTTGGGGTGTCAAATTCTATCTTTCTGTACAGAGAACATGAGAGGGGGGCAATGGGGTGGGGAGTACCAAAAGGGATGGAATTTAATAGACACTAAGAAAAATGAGAGGAAATAAGAAGGGAAGGTGTGGGAAGGGAAGTAAAATAAGGATGGGTAATACATGGACTGATTAAAAGCAAAACACTAGTGTAGAAGAAAATAATAAAACAAGAAAGGGCTAGGAGAGGACTAGAAGACTGGGAGAAGAAATCAAAATAATGGAGAGTACACAAGTGGTAATCATAATTCTTCATGTGAGTGTGATGAATTTACCCATAAAACAAAAGCAAATAGCAGAGTGGATTAAAAACCAAACTCCTACCATATGTTGACTATAAGAAACACACACAAGGCAGGTAGACATTCATAGGTTAAATGTAAAAGGCTGGAGAAAAATCTATTGGTCATCAACTGAGAAGAGGAAGGCAGGAGTAACAGTCATGACATATGACAAAGTCAAAGTAAAAATAGATCTGGTTAAAAGAGATAGGGATGGTAATTACATCCTGATAAAAGACAATGTAGACAATGAGGAAGTATCAATATTCAACATGTATGCACCAAATGGTATAGCATCCAAATTTTTAAAGGAGAAATGATTGGAGCTTAAGGACAAAATAGATAGTAAAACTTTATTAGTGGGAGGCGTGAACCTTCCTCTATCAGATCTAGATAAATGAAATAAAAAAAATAAGAAAGAGGTAAGAGATGTGAATGAAATTAGAGTTAATAGATATATGGAGAAAAATTAATAGGGACCAAAAGGATTACACTTTCTTTTCAGCAACACATGGTACATTCACAAAGATTGTCCATGCACTAGAGCATAAAAACATTGCAAACTAATGCAAAAAAAAGCAAAAATGATAAATGCAAACTTTTTAGATCATTATGCAATAAAATAATAATTAGTAAGGGCACATGGAGAGGCAAACCAATAATTAATTGGAAATAAAATAATATGATTCTTTTGAAATTGGTTAGTTAAAGAACAAATCATAGAAACAATTAATAATTTCAATGAAAAGAATTACAATGAAGAGACATCTTATAAAAACCTATGGGATGCAGCCAAAGCAGTACTAAGGGGAAAATTTATATCCCTGAGTGCATATATCAACAAATCAGAGAGCACAGAGGTCAATGAATTGGGCATGCAAATTAAAAAAAAGAGAGAAAGAGAACAAATTAAAAATCCCCAGATTAAAAACAAAATTGAAAATCATAAAAATAAAAGGAGAAATTAATAAAATTGAAAGTAAAAGAAATATTGAATTAATAAGACTAGGACCTGGTATTTTGAAAAAATAAATAAAACAGACAAAGTACTGGCTAATCTAATAAAAAAAGAAAAGAAGAAAACCAAATTCACAGTAGCAAAGATGAAATGGTGACCCCCTTCTAATGAAGAGGAAATTAAGGTAATTATTAAGAACTATTTTGTCCAATTATATGGCAATAAATATGGCAATCTAGTTGATATGGAGGAATACTGATAAAAATATAAACTGCTTAGATTAACAGAAGAGGAAATAGAATACTTAAATAATCCCATATCAGAAAAAGAAATCCAGCAGGCCATCAAAGAACTCCCTAAGAAAAAGTCCCCAGGGCCAGATGGATTCACAAATGAATTCTATCAAACATTTAAAGAACAACTAATCCCAATACTTTACAAATATTTGACAAAACAAGCAAAGAAGGAGTGTTACCAAATTCCTTTCATGGCAGTAATATAGTACTGATTCCAAAGCCAGGTATGTGACAAGGAAATCACTTTAAAAGACTGATATATATTAATTTAAGGTTGCCAAGGAATTCAGCTATGTAATTCCTAAATGAAAACTCAATTCAGCAGTCAACCTTTTATGGAGGTTTTAATTACAAACAGGAGGAAGAAAGAAGAAAGGTATGAGAGAGAGAGAGAGAGAGAGAGAGAGAGAGAGAGAGAGAGAGAGAGAGAGAGAGAGAGAGAGAGAGAGAAGGGAATAGGGCTTAAATATCCCCTCTGTTTAGGCTGGGCCTAAAGGCCCAAGCCCTTAGATAGCTGAGGCAAAGAAAAGAGATCAGTCCCTATCACTCACGTGACCAAAATGGAGAAACAGTCTCAGGGGCCTCCACCTCTAGCCTCCTTCAGAGCAAAACTTCTCGGAGCACAACCTCTCAGAGCAAAACCTCTCCAACCTCCTCTGTCCTCAGACCCTGCTATCTTTAAGGAAACCATCTAAGTTCCCTCCCCTCAGTTCTCCTATCTACCAATCACTGTCGATGTCTCCCCTGTGCCAATGGTTGCTCTCGCTTAACCCAGGACCGCCCAGAGGTCTGTTTCCTTTGCACATGTCTGTTGTAGGTCATATTCTCAAATAATTAAATCTTGATCTATGCTGCAGCCCTTCCTAAATCCTGTTAGACTGAGTAGGGTGGAGATTGGAAGTTCCAAGACCTGGTTCTGTCATTCCAAGTATCTCTATTGTATCAATTCTAAAATCAATCATGACTCAAAGAACTTCCTGTTCTATGCTAAAGCATAGGTCAAAGCCCTTTCCATTTTTTAGCAAAAGGTTTCTGTCCTAAAGTAGCCTTAGGTAGGGAGGAGAAGGATCCTCCCATGCCAAGGGGGTTCTTACTATCAGTAGGAAATTTTTCCCAGTATGAGATTTCCCAATGGGGAAATTTCCAACATTCATAAGTCTAAGAAATTTTAAGGTTTACAGGTAGACCAAAAACAGAGAAAGAAAACTAAAGACCAATCTCCTTATTGAACATAGATGCAAAAAACATAAATAAGATACTAGCAAAAAAGACTCCAGCAAGTGATAATGAGGATCATTCACTATGATCAGGTGTGTTTGATACTAGGAATGCAAGGATGGTTTAATATTAGGAAAAGCAGTCCCATAATTGACCATATAAACAACCAAACCAACAGAAATGACATGATTATCTTAATAGATGCATAAAAAGCCTTTGATAAAATACAACACCGATTCCTACAAAAAACACTAGAAAGCATAGGAATATATGAGTCTTTCCTAAAAAAAAAATAACCAGCATATATTTAAAATCATCAGCAAGACTTCCTGTCAAGATGGCAGCTTAGAGAAAGCTAAAGTTCAGAGCTCCAGAAACCCTTCCTTACTGATCTCAAACTGAATGCTCCTAGGGCACCGAAATTCAAAAACAAACAACAGAATAGATCCAGGGAACACTCCTCCTGGACCTGGATCAAAAGGTACAGCCCCTCAAAAGTCAGAACCGGAGATCACTCAGATCTAAGGGGTAGGCAAAAGGAAGGTCCCAGGACCAATCCCCCCCAACCCAGAGCACTAAATCTGAGGCAGCAGCAGGAACCTCAGGGCAGGCAAAAGGGCCTTGGAAGCCGGTATTCTGAAGGCCGCACCCTGAAAACAAACTGAGCCAGTCGAGGGGGCACCCAGACAGCAGGGAAAAAGAGAGAGAAGGGGGGGAGCCTATAGCCCCTTGACCAGATCCTTCCATCTGAGTCTCACCAAAGGTCCCTGCCTCAGGGCATACTCAGTCTGAGGTTAATCCTATCACCAGCCCTCAGAGCTTCTGGAAGCCATGGCCCCTCCCCCTCAGAGTGCAGGGTCGTCTGAAACAACAGTAACCCTCAGGGCTGGAAAAAGGGCCTCAGGAGCCGGCTATTCTGAAGGCCACATACTGAAAACAACCTGAGCCAGTCGAGGGGGCACCCAGACAGCAGGGAAACAGAGAGAGACAGGAGGAGCCTGTAGCCCCCTGACCAGATCCTTCCATCTGAGTCTCACCAAAGGCCCCTGCCTCAGGGCATACTCAGTCTGAGGTTAATCCTATCACCAGCCCTTGGAGCTCCAGGAAGCCATATCCCCTCCCCCTCAGAGTTCAGGCTCCTCTGGCCAGCAAAGGCATTGAAATACATCTGAGAGTGTCAAGCCAGGCGCAGAGCATAGAAGTAAGGCAACAGAGAAGTATTGGGAGGGAACTGAGGAGGGTAGTAACACCAAAACACTGAAACACCAGCAATTCCAGGCTTCCTGGGGAAGACAGACAATTTGCCTGGGGCTAAAGCCACTGAACACCTGACAGATAACAGAAGAGCCAGCCCCCCTCACTCAGATAGAGATGGCAAACAGCACAGAAGCAAAAAAGCCTCAAAACAAAAAGAAAAACAAGAAGGGGGCAACTTTGGATACATTTTATGGAGGAAAAAATATAAAATACAGAGGAGATAGAAGAGGAAACTCAAGCAAATGCGCCAAAACCTTCCAAAGGAAATGCAAACTCTCCTCAAACTTTTGAAGAATTTGAATCGAAAATGTTCAAAAAGATGGAAGCCTTCTGGCAGGAAAAGTGGGAATTAATGCAAAAGAATTTCACGCAACTACAAAACTGGTTTGACCAAACTGAAAAGGAAAACCAGGCTTTAAAGGTCAGAATTAGGCAACTGGAAGACAACGAGCAGGTAAAAGAGGAAGAATCAATAAAGCAAAGCCAAAAGATCAAGAAATTAGAAGAGAACATAAAATATCTCACTGACAATGTGACAGACTTGGAAAATAGAGGGAGAAGAGATAATTTAAGAATAATTGGACTACCAGAAAATCCAGAAATAAACAGCAAACTCGACATCGTAATACAAGATATAATCAAAGAAAATTGCCCAGAGATTCTAGAACAAGGGGGCACTACAGCCACTGAAAGAGCTCACAGAACACCCTCTACACTAAATCCCCAAAATACAACTCCCAGGAATGTAATTGCCAAATTCCAAAGCTTCCAAGCAAAAGAAAAAATCCTACAAGAAGCCATAAAAAGACAATTTAGATATGAAGGAATGCCAATCAGGGTCACACAAGACCTTGCAAGTTCCACTCTGAATGATCGTAAGGCCTGGAACATGATTTTCAGAAAGGCAAGAGAGCTGAGTCTTCAACCAAAAATCAGCTATCCAGCAAAACTGACTATATACTTCCAAGGGAAAGTATGGGCCTTCAACAAAATAAAAGATTTCCAACTTTTTGCAAAGAAAAGACCAGAGCTCTGTGGAAAGTTTGATATCGAAAAACAAAGAGCATGGAATTCCTGAAAAGGTAAATATGATGGAAAGGGAAAAGGAGAAAATTGTTATCTTTTCACTCATTCAAACTCTCTTCTATAAGGACTACATTTATATCAATCTATATATATTAATATATGGAAAATGTAATGTGTAAATAGGGGGAAAAGTAAAATCAAATAGAATAATCTTTCTCACACAAAGATTCACACGGGAAGGGGAGGGGAAGAAAACTCATATAAGAAGGAGAGGAAGAGAGTTTTTACTTAAACCTTACTCTCAGGGAAATCAACTCTGAGAGGGAAAAACATCAAGATCCATTGGGATCTTGAATTCTATCTTACCCAACAAGGGTAGGGAGAAGGGAAAACCAAGGGGGGGAGGGGGAGAGGGAAAACAAAAGGGGAGGGAAGGAGAGGGGGGAGGGGAAGGGCACAAAAAGGGAGGGGCTATAAAGGGAAACATATCAAGGGAGGGGACAAGGGGGACTGATTTAAAGTAAATCACTGGATTAAAAAGTTAGAGCTAAAGAAGAAAGGGTAGAGTTAGGGAAGGATACCAAAATGCCAGAAAACTCACAAGTCACAATCATAACTTTGAAAGTGAATGGGATGAACTCACCCATAAAACGAAGACGAATCGCAGAATGGGTTAGAATCCTGAATCCTACCATATGTTCTCTTCAAGAAACACACATGAGGCGGGTAGACCCCCACAAGGTCAGAATTAAAGGATGGAGTAAGACCTTCTGGGCCTCAACTGATAGAAAGATGGCAGGAGTTGCAATCATGATATCTGGTAAAGCCAAAGCAAAACCATCAGCAAGTATCATCTGCAATGTGGACAAGTTAGAAGCCTTTCCAATAAGATCAGGAGTAAAGCAAGGATGCCCATTATTACCTCTATTATTTAACATTGTACTAGAAACACTAGCAGTAGCAATTAGAGAAGAAAAATAAATTAAAGGTATTAAAATAGGCAAGGAGGAACCTAAACTATCATAATTATCATCAAAACAATATGGTCCTGGCTAAGAGACAGAAGGGAGGATCAATGGAATAGACTTAGGGTAAATGACCTCAGCAAGACAGTGTTTGATTAACCTAAAGATCCCAGTTTTGGGGACAAAATACCCACCATTTGTCAAAAAAACTGCTGGAAAAATTGGAAAAATATTGGAGATATTAGGTTTAGCTCTTCTCACACCCTCTTCCAAGATGAATTCAGAATGGGTGAATGACAAATATAAAGAAGGAAAAGATACATAAATTAGATGAATATAGAATAGCTTACATGTTTGATCTATGGGAAAGGAAAGATTTTTAAGACCAAGCAAGAGATAGAGAATATTAGAAAATATAAAATGAATAAATTTGATTACATGAAGTTAAAGAGTTTTTATACAAACAAAATCAATGCAGCCAATATTAAAAAGGAAACAACAAATTGGATGAAAATTTTTATAACATAAACCTCTGACAAAGATCTAATTGCTCAGATTTATAAGGAAGTAAATCAATTGTAGAAAAAATGAATCCATTCCCCAGTTGATAAATGGGCAAGGAACATGAATAGACATTTTTCACAGGATGAAATAAAAACTATCAATGAAGGGGATCAACAGACCACCCACTGCTTGACATGGTCATGATGGGAAGCCTGAAGCTGCAAAGTAGCCCCCATAGAATAAAAATCCCCCCACAAACCCCTTTTCTGTGACTTCTCTCTCCAACTTCCCCCACTAATGGACTTGTTATGATTATTAATCTCTTCCCAAAATAGGAGAAATAATATGAGAGCAAATACTTATAGGATCTATCTCTCCTCTCTATATATGTACATATATATATATATATATCCCACTTTAATCCCCCTAGATTATTATCCCAAGAAAGATTGTAATTACAGAGTTGAAGCCCAAAGATTATTGCCCATACCCCCCCTTTCTCAAGCACAAGATATTCTCCAACACCCTACAATAAACACTGACCAAATGCTTGAGCACTATAATAAATCCTTCTCTACAGTCATCACACTCCAATGAATTTGTTGATGAATAGAAACCAGGCAGCATTGCTAGGCACTTCAAAGCAACACAAGAAAAATAGAACTTGTAAATTGAGGAAAACCCCCAAAACTGATCTGCTTCAAGTCACATTTTAACTTTACACCTAGATATGAAGATGTTTTGTTATTCATCTCCCAAGCAATTGTGATTGATAGTGAAAGCCAGTCAAAAGCACAATGATCCTCTCAGCAGGTCAAGGGATACTAACCTACAAACAACTTTATTCACATTATTCATATATATATATCACAGAGTGTTGTAAAAATGTAGTAAATGACTTTTTTTTTTTACTACAATGAATTCTTTGTTGTAGTAACATCACAAGAGTGTTGTTTAGGTGATTTGATAATATCCAATCAGAATGCAGAATGTTACATATGTAGAAAATTGATTGTGTGTCAAAGAAATATGTACCTGAAAACCTATATAATAAACGAACCATGGCACTATGGCAGAGCACTGTGTGTGATGTCTGCATAAGTAGTTTTGAACACATAGTGTTTCTCATCTCCATTATTTGACTGTATCATCATATCTAGACAGAGATACCCTTGGACTCTAAGAGAGACCGCTGGAAGAATCTCTATATATCAATAAGCACATGAAAAAGTGTGCTAAATCTTTTATAGTTAGAGAAATGCAAATCAAGATAACTGAGGTATCACCTCACACCTAGCAGATTGACTAATATGGCAGCAAAGGAAAGTAATAAATGTTGGAGGGAATGCGGCAAAAATTGGGACATTAATACATTGCTGGTAGAGTTGTGAATTTATCCAGTGATTCTGGATGGAAATTTGTAACTATGCCCAAAGGGCGCTAAAGGACTGCCTGCCCTATGATCCAGCTATACCCCTGCTGGATTTATATCCCAAAGAGATAATAAGGAAAAAGACTTGAACAAAAATATTAATAGTCACACTCTTTATGGTGGCAAAAAAAAACTAAAAAATGAGGGAATACCTCTCAATTGTAGAATGGCTTAACAAATTTTGGTAACTGTTGGTGATGGAATACCATTGTGCTCAAAGGAATAATGAACTGGAGGAATTTCATGTAAACTGGAACAACCTCCAGGATTTGATGCAGAGTGAAAGGAACAGAACCAGGAGAACAATATATACAGAGATGGATAGACTGTGGCACAACTGAATATAATTGACTTCTCTAATAGTGGCAATGCAATGATCCAGGACAATTTTGAGGGACTTATGAGAACGACCTCTATCCACATTCAGAGAAAGAACTGTGGGAGTAGAAATACAGAACAAAAACAACTGTTTGATCACATGATTTGATGGGAAGATGATTGAGGATATAGACTCTAAATGATCACTCTAGTACAAACATTAATAACATGGAAATAGGTCATGATCAATGACATGTAAAACCGAGTGGAATTGCTTAGTGGCTATGGGAGGGCGTTGTGAGGAGGGAAGGGAAAGAACATGAATCATGCAACCATGGAAAAACATTCCAAATTAATTAAATAAAAAACATAAAAATAAAACAAAAACATTTAAATTAACATAATTTATATACTTATTTGAGAAATTAGATATTTATTAGAGAAATTTGTTATAAAAATTCCCACCAATTTGTTGCTTCCCTTTGAATGATAGTTGTACTGCTTTTCTTTATATAAAACCTTTTAAATTTAATATAATCAAAATTATTAATTTTATATCTTATAATGTTCTTTATCACTTATTTGGTGTTAAATTCTTCCCTTCTTTATAAATCTGAAAATATGCTATTCTACATTCACCTAATTTACTCAGAATATCAATCTTTATGTTTAAGTCATAAACTAAAATTAAACTTATCTTGGTATAGGGTGTGAGATATTCATCTAAATCTAATTTTTGCCATACTCTTTTCCAACAATTTTTGTCAAATAAAAAACACTGCTTATTATTTTGAAAAGGTCCAGCTTTTTATTCCTATACTTTTTAGTTTTTTCAGTAAGGATGTATGTATTTTGTCAAAAGGTTTTTCAGTATCTATTGAGATAATTATTTGATTTCTATTAGTTTGACTATTCATATGGTCAATTATGGTGATGGTTTCCCTAATATTCAGCTTGTCTTCCATTCCTGGTATAAATCCCACTGGGTTATAATCCTCGAAATATTTTGTTGTAGTATTTTTGCTACTATTTTATTTAAGATTTTTTTTTTGCATTTATGTTCATTAATAAAATTGGTCTGTAATTTTCTTTCTTTGTTTTTTATTTTCCAGGCTGTTTCCCATAATTTTTTTCAAACATTATTTTTATTTGGTCAATTTCAAACATTATTCATTGGAAACAAAAATCATTTTCTTTTCCTCCACCCCTCCCATAGTCAATGCATGATTCTACTGGGTATCACATGTGTCCTTGATTCGAACCCATTTCCACATTGTTGGCATTTGCACTGGGATGTTCATTTAGAGTCTACATCCCCAATCATATACCCTCGGCCCCTGTAGTCAAGCAGTTGCCTTTCCTCAATGTTTTTACTCCCACAGTTTGTCCTCTACTTGTGGATAGTGGTATTTCTCCTAGATCCCTGCAGATTGTTCAGGGACATTGCATTGACACTAATGGAGAAGGCCATTATGTTTGATTGTATTACAGTGTATCAGTCTCTGTGTACAATGTTCTCCTGGTTCTGCTCCTTTCGCTTTGCATCATTTCCTGGTGGTTATTCCAGTCCCCATGGAATTCTTCCACTTTATTATTCCTTTTAGCACAATAGTACTCCATCACCAACATATACCACAATTTGTTCAGCCATTCCGCAATTGAAGGGCATCCCCTCATTTTCCAGTTTTTTGTCACTACAAAGAGCACAGCTATGAATATTCTTGTACAAGTCTTTTTCCTTATTATCTCTTTGGGGTACCAACCCAGCAGTGCTATGGCTGGGTCAAAAGGTAGTCAATCTTTTAGCGCACTTTGGGCATAGTTCCAAATTGCCCTTCAGAATGGTTGGATCAATTCACAACCCCACCAGCAATGAATAAATGTCCTTACTTTGCCAAATTCCCTCCATCATTCATTACTTTCCCTTACTGTCATGTTAGCCAATTTTCTAGGTGTGAGGTGATACCTCAGGGTTGTTTTGATTTGCATCTCTCTGATTATAAGAGATTTAGAACACTTTTTAATGTGCTTATTATTCATTTTGATTTCTTTGACTGAAAATTGCCTATTCATTTCCCTTGCCCATTAATCAATTGGAGAAAAGCTTGATTTTTTGTACAATTGATTTAGCTCTTTGTAAATTTAAGTAAATAAACCATTGTCAGAGGTTTTTGTTATGAAGATTGTTTCCCAATTTATTGCTTCCCTTCTGATTTTAGTTACATTGTATTTTTTTGTACAAAAACTTTTTAATTTGATGTAGTCCAAATTATTTATTTTACATTTTTGTGACTCATTCTAAGTCTTGCTTGGATTTGAAATCTTTCACTCCCCAAAGGTCTGACATGAATACTATTCTGTGTTCACATAATTTACTTATTGTTTCCTTCTTTACTTTCAAATCGTTCACCCATTCTGAGTTTATCTTGGTGTAGGATGTGAGGTGTTGATCCAAACCTAGTCTCTCCCACACTGTCTGTCAATTTTCCCAGCAGTTTTTATCAAACAGTGGATTTTTGTCCCAAAAGCTGGGTTCTTTGGGTTTATCATAGATTGTCTTGCTGAGGTCATTTACCCCAAGTCTATTCCACTGATCCTCCTTTCTGTCTCTTAGCCAGTACCAAATTGTTTTGATGACCACTGCTTTATAATATATTTTGTGATCTGGGACTGCAAGACCACCTTCCTTTGTATTTTTTTTTTCATTATTTCCCTGGATATCCTTGATCTTTTGTACTTCCAAATGAACTTTGTTATGGTTTTTTCTAATTCAGTAAAAAAGTTTTTGGGGATGGCACTAAATAGATAGATAAGTTTGGATAGGATGGTCATTTTTATTATATTGGCTCATGCTACCCATGAGCAGTTAATGTTTTTCCAATTGCTCAAATCTAGCTTTAGTTGTGTGGAAAGTGTTTTGTAGTTGTGTTCATACATTTCCTGTGTTTGTCTCGGCAGATAGATTCCTAAGTATTTTATTTTGTCAAAGGTGATTTTGAATGGGATTTCTCTTTCTAATTCCAGCTGCTGAGATATGTTGGAGATATATTGAAATTCTGATGATTTATGTGGGTTTATTTTATATCCTGCAACTTTGCTAAAGTTGTTGATAATTTCAACTAGCTTTTTATTTCTTTATGATTCTTTAAATAGACCATCATGTCATTCGCAAAGAGTGATTGCTTGGTCTCCTCATTGCCAATTTTAATACCCTCAACTTCTTTTTCCTCTCTAATTGCTCCTGCTAGTGTTTTTAGTACAATGCTGAATAATAAAGATGATAATGGGCATCCTTGTTTCACTCCTGATCTTATTGGGAATTCATCTAGTTTATCCCTATTGAGGATGATGTTGGTTGATGGTTTTAGATAGATACTGTTTATTATTTTTAGGAAAGACCCTTCTTTTATTATACTTTGTAGTGTTTTTTCAATAGGAATGAGTGTTGTATTTTGTCAAAAGCTTTTTCTGCATCTATTGAGATAATCATGTGATTTTTGTTGGTTTGCTTGTTGATATGGTCAATTATGTGGATGGTTTTCATGATATTGAACCATCCTTGCATTCCTGGTATAAAACCCACTGGATCATAGTGAATAACACTCGTGATGACTTGCTGGAGTCTTTTTGCTAGTATCCTGTTTAAGATTTTTGCATCTATGTTCATTGAGGAGATTGGTTGTTAGTTTCCTTTCTCCACTTTTGGCCCGCCTGGCTTTGGGATCAGTGCCATATTTGTGTGGTAAAATGAATTTGGTAGAACTCCTTCTTTGCTTATTATGTCAAATAGTTTGTATAGTATTGGGCTTAGCTGTTCTTTGAGTGTTTGATAGAATTCACTTGTAAATCCATCAGGCCCCGGGGAATTTTCTTGGGTAGTTCTTTGATGGCTTGTTCAATTTCTTTTTCTGATATGGGATTATATAAGAATTCTATTTCTTCTTCTGTTAATCTAGGCAATTTATATTTTTGTAAATATTCATCCATATCACCTAGATTAGCATATTTATTGCCATATAATTAGGCAAAATACTTTTTAATGATTGCCTTAATTTCCTCTTCATTGAAGGTGAGTTTTCCCTTTTCATCCTTGATACTGTTAATTTGATTTTCTTTTTTCCTCTTTTTTATTAGACTGACCAATATTTTGTCTATTTTGTTTGCTTTTTCAAAGTACCAGCTTCTAGTCTTATTTATTACTTCAATAGTTCTATCACTTTCCATTTTATTGATTTCTCCCTTAATTTTTAAGATCTTTAATTTGGTTTTCTCCTGGGGGTTTTTAATTTGTTTGCTTTCAGGTTTTTTCATTTGCATGTCCAATTCATTGACCTCTGCCCTCACAAATGTGTTAATATATGCACATGAAGATTGTTATTATGAGTAAATTTCCCCCTGAGTACTGCTTTGGCTGCATCCCATAGAGTATGAAAGGATGTCTCATCATTGTCATTTTCTGCAATGAAATTATTGTTTCTATGATTTGTTTCTGACTAGTCGATTTTGGAGAATCATATTATTTAATTTCCAATTAATTTTTGATTTGGCTCTCCATGAACCCCTACTGATAATTTTTTATTGCCTTATAATCTGAAAAGGTTGTGTTTATTATTTCTGCTTTCCTGAAGTTGTATGCCATGTTTTTATGACATAGTATATGGTCAATCTTTGTGAATGTGCTATGTGGTATTGAAAAAATGGTGTGATCCTTTTTTCCCCTATTTATTTTTCTCCATATTTCTACTAACTCTAAATTTTCTAATCTTTCATTCACCTCTTTTACCTCTTTCTTATTTATTTCATTTATCTAAATTTGATAGTGGCAGTTTCAGGTCTCCCACTATTATAGTCTTACTATTTACTCTTTCAATTCTACTAGTTTCTCCTTTAGAAATTTGGGTTCCTAAAAATAATAAGCAGCATATATCTAAAACCATCAGCTAACATCATCTGCAATGGGGATAAACTAGATGCATTCCCAATAAGATCAGAAGTGAAACAAGGATGCCCATTATCTCCTCTATTATTTGACATTATACTAGAAACACTAGAGAAGAAAAAGAAATTGAAGGCATTAAAATGGGCCAGGAGGAGACCAAGTTATCTCTCTTTGTGGATGATATGATGGTCTACCTAAAGAATCCTAGACATTCAACTAAAAAGCTAGTTGAAATAATCAACAACTTTAGCAAAGTTGCAGGATACAAAATAAACCTGTACAAGTCATCAGCATTCCTATACATTTCCAACACATCTCAGCAGCAAGAATTAGAAATAGAAATCCCATTCAAAATCACCTTAGACAAAATAAAATTCTTAGGAATCTATCTGCCGAGACAAACACAGGAAATATATGAACACAACTACAAAACACTCTTCACACAACCTAAACTAGACTTGAGCAATTGGAAAAACATTAACTGCTCATGGGTAGGATGAGCTAATATAATAAAAATGACCATCCTACCCAAACTTATCTATCTATTTAGTGCCATACCCACTGAACTCCCAAATTTCTTTTTTACTGATTTAGAAAAAAAACATAAAGTTCATTTGGAAGAACAAAGGATCAAGGATATACAGGGAAATAATGAAAAAAAAATACAAAGGAAGGTGGTCTTGCAGTCCCAGATCTCAAAATATATTATAAAGCAGTGGTCATCAAAACAATTTGGTACTGGCTAAGAGACAGAAAGGAGGATCAGTAGAATAGACTTGGGGTAAATGACCTCAGCAAGACAATCTATGATAAACCCAAAGAACCCAGCTTTTGGGACAAAAATCCACTGTTTGATAAAAACTGCTGGGAAAATTGGAAGACAGTGTGGGAGAGATTAGGTTTGGATCAACACCTTACATCCTACACCAAATTAAACTCAGAATGGGTGAACGACTTGAAAGTAAAGAATTAAACAATAAGTAAATTATGCAAACACAGAATAGTATACACATCAGACCTTTGGGAAGGGAAAGATTTTAAAACCAAGCAAGACTTAGTAAGAGTCACAAAATGTAAAATAAATAATTTGGACTACATCAAATTAAAAAGTTTTTGTACAAAAAAATACAATGTAACTAAAATCAGAAGGGAAGCAACAAATTGGGAAATAATCTTCATAACAAAAACCTCTGACAAAGGTTTAATTACTCAAATTTACAAAGAGCTAAATCAATTGTACAAAAAATCAAGCCATTCTCCAATTGATAAATGGGTAAGGCAGTTCTCAGCCAAAAAAATCAAAACTATTAATAAGCACATGAAAAACTGTTCTAAATTCTTATAAACAAAGAGATGCAAATCAAAACAACTCTGAGGTATCTCCTCACATCTAGCAGATAGGCTAACATGACAGCAAAGGAAAGTGATGAATGCTGCAGGGGATGTGGCAAAGTAGGGACGTTAATTCATTGCTGGTGGGGTTGTGAATTGATCCAACCATTCTGAAGGGCAATTTGGAACTATGCCCAAATGGCAATAAAAGACTGCCTGCCCTTTGATCCAGCCATAGTACTGCTGGGTTTGTACCCCAAAGAGTCAATAAGGCAACAGTCTTTTACAAGAATATTTATAGCAGCGCTCTTTCTGGTGGCCAAAAATTGGAAAATGAGGGGATGACCTTCAATTGGAGAATGGCTGAACAAATTGTGGTATATGTTGGCGATAGAATACTATTGTGCTAAAAGGGACAATAAAGTGGAGGAATTCCATGGAGACTGGAACAACCTCTAGGAAGTGATGCAGGGTGAGAGGAGCAGAACCAGGAAAACATTCTACACAGAGACTGATACACTGTGGTACAATTGAAGGAAATGGACTTCTCTATTAGTGTCAATGCAATGTCCCTGAACAATCTGCAGGGATCTAGGAGAAAAAACACTATCAACATGCAGAGGACAAATTGTGGGAGTAAAAACACTGTGGAAAAGCAACTGCTTGACTATAGGGGATGAGGGGATATGACTGAGGAGAGACTCTAAATGAACACTCTAATGCAAATACCAACAACATGGAAATGGGTTCTGATCAATAACACATGTGCCCCAGTGGAATCGCGTGCTGTCTATGGGAGAGGTGGGGAGGGGGGAAGGAAAAGAAAATGATCTCTTTCTCCAATGAATAATGTTTGGAAATGACCAAATTAAATAATATTTAAAAAATTAAGAAATGATGAAAGGAATGAACAAAAAATGTAAAGGAAGGAGATCTAGAAGTACCAGTTCAAACACTATCATAAAATAGTAATTATTAAAATTATATGATAAGGAGAGTGAAGGGAAGGAGGGAGTTTGGAGTTTATAACTTCAAAAAACTTATGTGGATGATTGCTATGTAATTGTTCAAATGAACTATGTTTACAAAAATTAAATTAAAACTATATGGTACTTGCTAAGAAATAGAAATATAGATCCATGCAACAGAAAAGACATACAAAAATCAGTTGTTAAAGTTTATGAGAATTTTGTTTTTGACAAAAATAAAAATCCATGTTTTAGAGATAAAAAAAAAGAAATTTGGGTGCTATACAATTTGGTGCATACATGTTGATTAGTGATATTTCCTCATTATCTATACTCCCTTTTATCAGGATATATTTACCTTCACTATCCCTTTTAATCATGTCTACTTTTACTTTGGCTTTGTCAGATATCATGATTGCAACTCCTGCCTTCTTTCTGTCAGTTGAGGGCCAATAGGTCTTGCTCCACCCTTTAATTCTGACCTTATGAGTATCTACTCACCTCATGTGTGTTTCTTGTAGACAACATATGGTAGGATTCTGGATTCTAATCCACTCTCCTATTCATCTACGTTTTATGGGTGAGTTCATCCCATTCATAGTCAAAGATATGATTGCCACTTTTGAATTCCCTAGCCTTTGATATCCTCTCCTAGTTCTGACTTTTCTTCTTTTGCTATATCCTTCTAAACCAGTGGTTTACTTTTAGTCAATCCCCCTATTCCCCTCCCTTAATATGCTTCCCTTTCTGGCCCCTCCCTTTTTGTTCCCTTTTTGGTTTTTTTTTTAGGGTCTGTTAAGTTCCCTCCTCCCTCTCCTTCCCTCCCTTTTTTTTGAATTCCCTCCCCCATACCCCCCTTAGTTTTCCTTTCTTCTTTACCCTGTAGGATACGATAGACTTCAAGATCCTAATGGATCTAGATGCTCTTCCCTCACAGAATTGATTTCACTGAGAGTAATATTTGAGTATTATCTATTAGCACTCTCTTCCTCTCCTTCTTATGAGTATTCTTCCCCTCCCCTTCCCATGTGTATCTTTGTGTGACAAAGATTACTCTATTTTATTTCTTCAAGTATCTCTTAGTACCATCATTGATTCCTCCCACCCTTTTTCTTTTTTGCATATCATTTTATAGCCTTTAATGCTCCAATCTTTTCCTATGAATGATTCTTCTATTTACTTTAATAATGAAAACATTTTGAGAGTTACAAATAACATTTTCCTCATATATTTATGTATATATATATATATACATACATATATATATATATATATATATATATATATATATATATATATAATTTGATCTAATTGTAGCCTTTAAAGAAGAGAGGTTGAATGAAAAAAAACATTTTTGTCCTTTTCTGATGTTCTTTTCATGTCACTATTTCTTCATTGGATTTTTTTTGCCTCTTTTCCCAAATGACCAATTTTGCTTTTTAAGCTATTGGGTTTTTCCCCTATTTTTTCAACCTGTATTGTATGACTTTTTAATTCCTTTTTGAGTTCTTCCAGAGTGTTAGCCTAATTTCCAGGATTTTTAGATTTTGTTTGTAGTTCATTGTATCCCATCATCCTCTGTTGGTTCTGTTCTCTGCTCTTTCTCCCCCATAGAAGCTTTCTATAGTTACTCTCTTTTTCCATTGTTTACTCAGTTTCTCAGCCTTTTGTTTTATTGGGATTTTTCTCTTTTCTCTGCTGGTTTACTTTATTAGGCTGGCTGATCTAATATTCCCTGGGGCTTCAATTTAGCCAGCAAACTGAGGACCCCAAAATACCCAGCAAGATGGACCCCCAATACTCTCTGCCAGGTGCTGTCAGGGCCTGGGACCTCAAGGGTAGGATCTGAGGTGGTCCTCCTCTGGTACAGCCCCCATCCGTGGATCCTAAAGTTACTTTCCACCTCACAGAACCCAATCAGTTAAGTAGGGGTACTCGTGGTGTTTGGCCAGCACTATTCTGTGTGCAGTTTTATTTCCTGTCTCCCATAGCCTGTGGAAAATCAACTTTCTCTGCTTACTTTCAAGTTGTGTTCAGCAGGAGAGCCCCATGACCCTATCTTGTTGTTGAGTTTGGGTTCCTGTCTTCTTGAAGCACTTTTTACAGATTGATATGAAAAGATAGAGTGGTTTCAGTTCCTGCTGCTACTAAACCATCACCTTGACCCCCCCCCCCACCTCTTCTTTTAATGAAAAAATTAAGGCTATCTGCTAAGAGATCCCACGTCCCCTCCATCTTAATTTCACATTAGTCAGATGCTTTCTATTACTATTTCTTTTTCACATGTAGAGGTAGCCCTTTTCCTTTCAAAGGCAAACTCCTCCACATGCACAAATGATCACATTCCATCTGTCTTTTCCAGCAGATTTCTTTCTCTTATTCCCACTCTTATTCTTCTTAAATCTTTTCTTTTATACTGTGTACTTCCCTAATTCCTGTAAACATAACTATGTTTTCCTTATCCTTCAAAATCTACCTTACTTGGTCCCTTTATTCCTAATATGCATCACCTTATATTTCTCCTTGCTTTCCTGTAGCTGAATTGAGAAAAAGCAATCTTCAATCAGTAACCCCATTGCATTTCTTCTAATTTTTTCTTAACTTTCTGCTGTCTTTAACATCAGTGTTCAGAGGAAAAAAATTCCTTCCAAAGTTATTAATGATCTCTTAGTTGCCAAAGACTATAAAACTGTGCATATCATTTGATCCAGCAATATGACTATGAGGTCTGTATCCCAAAAGAGATTTTTATAAAAGAGAAAATAAGCTATCTGTACAAAACTATTTAGGCAGCTCTTTTTATGGTGACAAAGAATTGGAAATTGAGAGGATATCTATCATTTGGGGAATGGCTGGACAAGTTGTGTTATATGATTGTAATGGAATAATTGTGTTATAAGAAATGATAAGCAAGATGTGTGTGTGTGTGTGTGTGTGTGATTGTGTGGTGTGTCTTCTACAATATGATGAATGAGAGAATTTGGAACTCAAAGTGTTAGAAAATGAATGTTAAAATTATTTTTACAAATAATTAGGGGAAAATATTACAGATAAAAAAGAATGTTAAAATTAAATATTATTTTTTCCAAAAGGAAGATATCAGTTCAAAACCTGACTTTTCTCTTTATTACTTATATGATCACAGAAAAATCACAACCTCTGTGGGTCTTAGTTCTTCATCTGTGTGACATGGAAATCACTTTAAAAGACTGATATATATATATTAATTTAAGATCGCCAGGAATTCAGCTATGTAATTCCTAAATGAAAACTCAAGTCAGCAGTCAACCTTTTATGGAGTTTTTAATTACAAACAGGAGGAAGAAAGGTATTAGAGAGAGAGAGAAGAGAGAGAGAGAGAGAGAGAGAGAGAGAGAGAGAGAGAGAGAGAGAGAGAGAGAGAGAGAGAGAGAGAGAGAGAGAGAGAGAGAAAGGGGAGAGAAGGGAATAGGGCTTAAATACCCCCTCTGTTTAGGCTGGGCCAAAGGCCCAAGCCCTTAGATAGCTGAGGCAAAGAAAAGAGATCAGTCCCTATCACTCATGTGACCAAAATGGAGAAACAGTCTCAGGGGCCTCCACCTCCAGCCTCCTTCAGAGCAAGCCCTCCTCTCAGACCTCTCCAGGAGCTCTCCCTCCAGGACCTCTCTCCTCTCAGACTCCTTCAGAGCAAACCCTCTCAGAGCAAACCCTCTCAGAGCAAACCCTCTCAGAGCAAAACCTCTCAGAGCAAAAAACTCTCTCAGAGCAAAACCTCCTCCCTCTGTCCTCAGACCCTGCTATCGGTAAGGAACCCATCTAAGTTCCCTCCCCTCAGTTCTCACATCTACCAATCACTGTCGATGTCTCCCCTGTGCCAATGGTGGCTCTAGTTTAACTCAGGACCACCCAGAGGTCTGTGGCTTTGCACATGTCTGTTGAAGGTCATATTCTCAAATAATTAAATCTTGATCCTTTGCTGCAGCCCTTCCTAAATCCTGTTACTCTAAGTAGGGTGGAGATTGTATTTTCCAAGACCTGGTTCTGTCACTCCAAGTATCTCTATTGTATAAATTCTAAAATCAATCATGACTCAAAGAACTTCCTGTTCTATGCTTAAGCATAGGCCAAAACCCTTTCCATTTTTTAGCAAAAGGTTTCTGTCCTAAAGTAGTCTTAAATAGGGAGGAGAAGGATCCTCCCATGCCAAGGGGTTTCACATTCCAATAGAATTGTTACTATCAGTAGGACATTTTTCCCAGTATGAAATTTCCCAATGGGGAAATTTCCAACATTCATAAGTCTAAGAAATTTTAAGGTTTACATCTGTAAAATGAAAGCCTCGATGGTCTTTTATAGCCCTTGAACAGTGATTTTATGAATTACTTCCTCAGTCAGAAGAAGAAAGTGAGGTCTAAGAATCTTAAGTGATTTGTCCAAATAATAAACATCAGAAGTGGGATTTTAACTTAGGTCTTCTGACATCATCAGTGTGCTTTTGAATATATTGCACTGCCTCTAGTCAGCATGGAGAAAGGAATTTTGGCATTTCTTTATAAGAAAGAGTATGTAGTCCTTGGCCCTATAAAAACACAATTTAAACTTCAATAACCTGAATTCTAGCAACACAGAAACATTTACATTCATCTCTTGCTTCTATGAAACTATGTTCTTTATAATGTCATTCTCATTATGACCCTAGATCTCACTACTGAAAGTGATGCATTTTTCCAACTGCTATCTCTAGTGTAAGCTTACAATATGTTTTTGGATTGTATAATGACAATCTCTAGGATTCTATTATTATGTGGCACTTTAAAAATAAATTTAATTTGAAACCCTAAAGGTTTTATCCTTTTGACACAATACTCCCTCCACTCATGTAGATTTAAAAGATGCATGATTTAGCAGTTGCTATAATGAAAATAATCATCTCCAGAGAGCCAGCTTTCAGGTGATAAAGCCTTTCTGAAGTTAGCTAGGCTACATTATGGATGTACATAATGATCCTTTCAAAATAGGTACTCAGTCCAACACTGACATTGTAATCCAAGCTTTTTCCAGTCAGCATGATCTGCTGGAATGGATTTTAAATATGTACAGTCATTTCCGTAATATGATAAGAGAGAGAAGGAAGGTTTTAGTGAAGGCAAATGACCAAAAAAAGTAGAAAAAAACTAAAAGGATCTTAAAAGACCATAAGAAGAGATAGGACCCACCCCAAGATTTATGTTATCCACTTATATCATATAGGTGAAATCCATGGTGCTGAAGCAAACCAGCCTCCAGGCTAATCTGCAATTTCTTAAAAGAGTTCTTCCCATCATAATGTCATTCAGTTCTCATACTTTACCCTTCCTCTGGCTTTATTGCCTTCCCTCTATGGTCTTGGCTTCCTGGCTAACCAGTTTCACAAAACACTGTCCCTTATAAAATGTAAGCTCCTTTAGATTAGGGACAGAAATTAACTCTCCTTCTAAACTAGCAAACCAAAACAACAAAGACCATATGGATTTACAAATTATATAAAATATTTAAAGAACAATTAGTTTGTTTTGTTTGTATTGTCTGCAAAGTAGTTTTTAAATTGACTTTCAAGTAGTGGAGATTATAGTAATAATATAGTAGTAATATAGTAAAATGATGAACAGAAAAGGTAATAAGTATGTATACAGTGTCTACTAAGCACCAAAAACCTTTTTAGGGAGTTATTATCCCAATTTTACAGGTTAGGAAGTTGAATTAGACAAAAAGTAAGTGACTGGTCCAGGTTAATCCATCTAGTGAGAATCTGAGACTGAATTTGAACTCAATTCTTTCTGACTCTAGGCTTAGAACTCTTTTCTACTGTGCACCTAGGGAATTGACAATATAGATAAATAAAAGATGAGTTTTAAAAAGCTATCTAACTATTCTTCATGCAATTAGGCCATCCATCCTAAAAGAACTATATCCTCAGGTTCTGAAAGAATTGACAGATGTGATTGCTGGAATACTGATGGTGATATTTGAAAGAATATAGAAAATTGCAGAATTGTCAAGAAGGACAAATGCTCTTATATTCTCAAACAGGAAAAGAATAGAGCCTGCAATTTTAGAGTGTGACTTAGATTCCTGGGAAATTTCAAGAACATATCATTAAAAAGATGGCTGGTGAATATCTAGAAAGCGAAGCACCAACTACAAAAAGCCAGTATGGCTTCCTCAAGAACAGGTCATGCCAGACTAAACTCATTTTGTTTTTGACATGATTACCAATCTTCTAGATGAAGAGATTGCATTGGTATAGTTCAACTAGATTTTAGGAAAAGGACACCACACTATGCTTATAGAGAAGAAGGAAAGTTATATTTTGGATATAATCTGATTGATTCAGAAGTAGTTAGCTGAATTCAAAGAGCAGTTATTAAGGGCTTAATGTTAATATGGCAGGAGGTCTACACTGGAGCATCCCAGACATCTGTACCATTTAACATTTTTATTAATAACAATGATAGAACTTTAGGTGATGTGTTCATAAATTTGAAGATATAAGTGCAGGAGAGGGAATTAACATAATAAATGACAAGAACCAAAATTCTAGGGAAAAAGCAAACTTACATTTGGGTATAAAAGTCAAGTTCACAAATATAAAATGGGGAGGTATAGGAGTACATCAGTTATTATTTTTTGTTAATAATATTTTATTTTTCTGATTCCATATAAAAAAATTTAACATTTGTTTTTCAAAACATGAAGTTCCAAATTCTCTCCCTCCCTTCTCTTTCTTCCCCTCTCTGAAACAGTAAGTAATTTGCTATAGGTTATATATATATATATATATATGTATATATATATATATATATATATATATATATGTGTGTGTGTGTGTGTGTGTGTGTGTGTGTGTGTGTGTGTGATTATTATTTTTTATTTTATTTAGTCAATTTAGAACATTATTCTTTGGTTAAAAGAATCATATTTTTCCCTCTCTCCTCTCCACACCACCGTTTCCATAGCCTACACTCAATTCCACTCGGTATTACATGTATCCCTGATTAGAATCCATTTCCATGTTGTTGATGTTTGCACTAGAATGTTCATATAGAGTCTACATCCCCAATCAATCCCTCTCCACCCATGTAATCAAGCAGTTATTTTTGTTCGATGTTTCTACTCCCACAGTATTTCCTCTGAATGTGGATAGTGTTCTTTATGGTAGATCCCTCCAAGTTGTTCAGGATCACTGCATTGCCACTAATGGAGAAGTCCATTACATTTGATTGTACCACAGTGTATCAGTCTCTGTGTATAATGATCTCCTGGTTCTGCTCCTCTCACTCTGAATCAATTCTTGGAGGTCTTTCCAGTTCACATGGAATTCCTACAGTGTATTATTCCTTTGACCACAATAGTATTCAACCACCAACATATACCACAATTTTGTTCAGCCATTCCCCAACTGAAGGGCATCCCCTCATTTTCCATTTTTTGCCACCACAAAGATTGCAGCTATGAATATTCTTGTACATGTCTTCTTCCTTATTATCTCTTTGAGATACAAACCCAGCAGTGCTATGGCTGGATCAAAGGGCAGATACTCTTTTAGCACCCTTTGGGCATAGTTCCAAATTGCCCTCCAGAATGGTTGGACCAATTCACAACTTCACCAGCAATGAATTAATATTCCAACTTTGCCATATCCCCTCCAGCATTCATTACTTTCCTTTGCTGTCATGTTAGTCAATCTTCCAGGTGTGAGGTTGTAAAAATGGAGATTTGAATCCCAGACTTCAATCCCCAGAAATCCTTGGTACTTCCCAGTATTCCCTATAATCTCACCTGGGTCTCCACCTGGGCAAGAACAGAATTTAGTATTTAACGGGCTCTCTGCCTCCCAAGAGCCTCTTTCTCTACTCAGAGATTACAACAAGATGTAGTGAGTAGGTTGTGAATGGGCTAATGTGCCCTAGGCACATGCTTTTCTTATTTTGTATTTCTTTATCCTTGATTTCTAATAATCTTTAATAAACCTCTAAACATATAATACTTTTAGTAGAGAATCTAATTTAACTATTACAGTTAATGGCAACCACTACATTGGATGAGAACTTATCAAATCTTTTTTTTTAAGATAGCCTGGATAATGATTTCTAAGCCACGTTTCTCCAAGGCTTTTTAGCAAAGCCTCTTGAATCAGCTTGAGCCTGCTTGCCTGCGCTCCTACCTGCAGCCATCCACTTCGGACTTTCTTGATTCAGATTGCTCACCTGGTCCCAGTCCTGCCCACCTGGCCTGGATACTGCTGCCTGCTCCTGCGCTCCGGTAATCTGGACCTGTTTGACCCAGATCCACTCTCCTGGTCCTGACCCACCTGGCCCTGCAACTCTGGCCTCCGAGCAGATCCCTCATCATCCCAGGCCCAGGACTCACTTCCACCAGTTGGAAAAACCAGGGGGAGGGGAGAAAGAGGAGAAGGAAGAGATTTTTACAAACAGGAAGTTGATTACAAGCATGGGGTATTTAAAAGGATATCTTTTGAGTGCATTGATTCTTTTATTTATATCACCTGAGATTCAGGGGAAAAATTCAGCTCCCTGCAAATTTTTGCCCCAATTTGAGATTTCAAAAACCCAGCCTCACTATGGGGAGGCAGCTCAGTGGCTCAGTGGATTGAGATCCAGGCCTAAAGATGGGAGGACCTGGGTTGAAATCTGGCCTAAGAGACTTCCTGAAGGCTGTGTGACCCTGGGTAAGTCACTTGACCCGCATTGCCTAGCCCTTACCAATCTTCTGCCTTCTGACAATAGGCATCTAGATGGATAATTAAGAAAAACAACAACAACAAATCAATGAACTTTAAAGAGACTGGAGGTTATATTTTTAAGGCATTTCAGACTCCAATGTTTTATAAAAATCTCTGTATTCTATTGCATTTTGCTGATTGTTTTGTTTAAGATTTAATTTTGTTGGTTTTAAGTTCATATATTAATGTGTTCAATACTATTCTGTTACACTGAATCATTTTAATGTACTGGGTTTTAACTACTGTTTTATTTTGTTGCTTTTCCACTATAACTTTACTGAGCAAACATTATTGAAGAAGCCCATATAAAAACAGTTTTTCTGTTTTGACTTTTTATATTGTCATATAGAGGATAGATGGACTCCATTAGAACATTGCTACAATTGTATAACAACATTTGGAAAATTTAATGAGCTAAATATCTCAAATTGATTTTAAGGGGTCTTGATACATGATTTTTAGAATTTTTAAAACAATCTCTGGTCATTTTGCCTGCCCCTTACAGGAGATAAGGTTCATTTTAGTAGCTGAAATGAAATACAATTATAATCCCCAACTCCCACATTTATAACAATGTGAACAGTTGGGACATCACAGTCTCATACCAAGGAGCTGGGAAGTTAATCCCAGGGCATATAGCACTCCCAAAAAAGGAGCATCTCCCATTTATAACTCTTCAGCTCACTTTACCCAACATCAACAGTACAGAGGTTTGAGTTTTTCCTAGACTCCTCTGCCACATTTTTGTAATGATATCTAGATTTCTTGATGATATTCTAGACCCAAAATGAGTTTTACTTTGTTTAAAAATATATTTGCCAAGGTTGAAAGAGTTGCTACATTTGTGAAAATTGTGACAAACCAGTTCATAGGCTTTAAAAATGCCATACAGAAACTTATGTGAAATATGATAATGGGTTTGTTTGCTATTGTAATTAACAGGACTATTGAGAATTTTGGGGATATTTATGCCTACATATTTGTACTACTGTTCTGTTCTTTATAAAGAAAACTGTTACTTTGTAAAATTCATTTGCTTGTACTCACAGTGGATCATGGCCAGATATGAAGAGGAAATGGATCTCATTTTTGGTGAGAAAGCCTTGTATTCTATATTTTCTTAGCTGACACAGTGTGTCAATGATTATAAGCTATGTTTTTATATTTAAAACTCTTTTATTATTATATTTTTCCTGAATGTACAATATACTATTTCAGTCTTTCATTTTTTCTCTCTATTTTATATTTGAAGCACATGTCACCAGTTTTAAGATTTTCTTTACCTTTTTTGATTTAGCAGTAATGTAAGTTTAAAATACATTTGCTATAATGTCAATGCATGCCCCAAAAGCTTGAGACTATAAAAATGATACCACTAATTGATGTCACTAATTAAAAAAATTATGGGATTTTGCTTAATGATTCTGTCTGATTCCAGGACAAGTTTTACAAAAGAGCCATTTCACTGGGTCAAAGAAACCAATCCAGGAAGGATTAATGTAATTCTAAGCCAATACAAAGGACTTGAACCTAGTGTGAAGACTCAAGGTTGCAACGCTTGGCATACGTTAAGATGTAGGCCTTCCTTTTATCCACACTCTGAAAATACTTACAGACGAGTATCCCTAATTTGGCTCCTACCTGGCTCCTATAATCTAGTCCCTTTTCTGTCTTTCACAGTGTGGCAAACTTTCTGTAGTCCTGGATACTGACTGGATAAATGCTTCATTGCTTATATCATTTTAATTGTGCCCTGATTCAAGGGCCTGTTATAGATTTATTTTTCCTTTACTTACAATTTTTACACATAAGACTTTGATAGTCTATATTTCACCCCGAGATTATCTTTTTTATTTGGATTTTTCTGATGTCTTTTTAATTTCTCTTGCCAATTGATTCATATACCTCATAACTCAGTCATACATTCTTAAATGATCCCTGTGTTTTTCAATCACCCTCTTCAAGGGGGGAATGTAAAAATATTATTATTTTAAATTGCAAAGTTTAAATTCCTTTTGAGAAGAATTTTAGGTTAAGAAACATGCTACCTATCTGAATCCAGAAACTAAACTCTTTGGAGAAGACACCATGAAGATGCCTACAGACCACAAGCTACACGAGAAGATCAGGAATGAACTTTGGGTGTGGTTGATTGAACGTTTATTTGTATATATACTTTCATACCAAAGGAGACTTCCCTCTAACTGGTTTTTTGTCAATGTGTCTAGCAATTATTGGTTTTGTTCTTTTATCCTCTTATCCTCAAATTATTGTAATCTTTAAATTGATTATGTTTTCATGATCCTTTTGGGGAAACTGGTTTCCCAATAATGATCAAAGAGGGGGATATAAAAATGGAGATTTGAACCCCAGACTTCAATCCCCAGAAGTTCTTGGTACTTCCCATAATTCTCACCTGGGTCTCCACCTGGGTGAGAACAGAATTTAGTATTTAATGGGCTCTCTGCCTCCCAAGAGCCTCTTCCTCTACTCAGAGATTGCAACAAGATGTAATGTGTAGGTTGTGAATGGGCTAATGTGCCCTAGGCACGTGCTTTTCTTATTTTGTATTTCTTTATCCTTTTTTTCTAATAATCTTTAACAAACCTCTAAAATATAATACTTTTTGTAGAGAAACTAATTTAACTGTTACGAGGTGGTACAAGGAGTTGTTTTGATTTGCATCTCTTTGATTAGAAGAGATTTAAAACACTTTTTCATGTGCTTATTAATTATATGTGTGATTATGCAAAACTTAGTTCCATGTGAAATATGTACATTTGTTCTGGAAAAATGTCTGTATGTTTCAAGTATTCAAAGAGCTGTCATATGAAGATTTTATTCCTTCTGTTTGGCCATAGAGGTAAAAACCAGGAACAAAAAGATTTATAAAGAGGAAATTTAGGCTTGATGTTAAGAAATGCTTCCTGCCATTTAGAGACACCCAAAGTATAACTAGTTGCCTCAATAAATGGCAGAGTTTCTCTCCTTGAGGTCATTAAGTAAAGGTTGCATGGCCAATTTTCAGGCATATTTTAGTGGAGATTCGTTTCATGAATAGCTTAGACAATATTGCCTAGTGAGAAATTTTCCATCTACCCAATTTGGTAATTCTATGATTTTATATGCCGTGCAATCTGAGAATTTATACTTCTATGTAGATAAAGATTTCTTAAACAATGCAACCCTGGGTGTCACCTCAAAAATAACACCTATTGGAAAAACATAGAATCTATATAGTAAGGATAAGACTTTTAACAACTACATTTAAAAATCATTCATTAAGAACTTACTATAGCACTTTATTGTACTAAATGCTGGAAATACAAGAACAAAAATGGAGACTCTCTGTCTTCAAAGAGCTCTGGATACCTTGCCTGAAATTTTATACCACTACATCCTCAACAAAATAAAAAAAACAAAACAACCCAAATCTAAAATAATTATATCTACATCAAGATTAGAGTAGACAAAAATAATTCATCCAAAGTATAAACCTTTTAGTAAAAATATCAGACAGTCAAACTATCTTGTGCTTTCTTTTAGTTATCCTAACTACCCCAACTCTATCTTTCTCCTGTGTTCCAAAAACAGTCAATACAAGTAACCTGACTCATTCATATTTTAAGATCTGGTTATGGTGCCTTCTACCTAGTGCTTTTGAAACAATGTTTCAAAGTGAATTCCCTTTCTTCCCCAATACCACAAACTCTTAACAGTGGAAAACACCATTCCTATTCAGCCATTTGACCAAAAGGGAGTGCAATTCTGTGATGCGGCAAAGATGGGGCAGTGAAGATCTGGTTAAATGGGAAGATGTTTTCATCCCTATGAAAAAGAGGTCAATAAACCTGTGGTCAGTTTCTCCTAGAAGTTTTCATAGGAGGCAGGGAACTAACTAGGTTTTCATGGTCTCCAACTTAAGAAGGCTGAGGCTAGTGAGCTTCAGGATATTTATGAACATCATGACAATAAAAAGAGGAGTTTCCAAACTATGAGGAGGACTGTCTGAGACAAAATATCAGAGATGAATTGTGGGTGTTGTATGGGATGAAAAAGAAACAAAAACGTCAAGAAAGAAGGTGACAACTTGAGATGACAGCTTCTAATTAGGTTAATTAAACTTTTGCTTCCTAAAGAAAGACAGAATAATAAATAGAAATTCTTCAGAAAGTCACAATAAAAACAATATGTTTACCATTGTATTTCTTGGAGGAGGAGGAGAAGTAAGAGGAGGATATAAAGAGACTGAGAAATAGAGACATAGATACACACAGGGATAAAATTAGGCATATAGAGAGAAAATGAAAGACATATAAGTGGTGATACATGCATAGTATGGGATAGGAGAAGGAGCTGAATTTTTTTCCCAGAAGCACTATATTTTCACTAAGAAAAAACAAAAATTAAAAAAAACCCCAAGTATATAGCACACTAAGAAGAGATGGAATTCAGAATACAGCCTTAGATGGGGTAGTAAAAAAAAGAACTATGTAGGGAACCACAAAACTGTGTTACTTAGCATAAAATGTTGGACAAGCAAAGGGTAGAAAAAGGATGACTTTAAACTAAAATTTATCTGAGTAAGAGTCAAAACTGTTTATTGAAGTTCACAAAGCAACAGTTTCTATGGTAGCAATTGGAAATAAATGATGTCTTTCAATTGAGAACCAACTGGACAAACAGTAGTTTAGAAATGTAATGGAATATCATCACACTATACAAAATGAAAAATATCGGGAATTTGGAGGGATGATAAAATTTATATGAACAATATAGAGTAAAGTAAGAATTATGAGAAGAAAATAGGCAATGATTACAATAATATAAATAAAAATAATACTACAGGTAAGCCAACCTCTCTATAATTGTAGTGACAAATCTTAGCCTCAGGAAAAAATGAGGAAATATACCTCCTTCATTTTTCTAGTCACAAAGAAAAGTACAAGCAGATTCATATTAGGTGTAGTTTTTTTTAACTCTTTTTATTTTGCAGTCTAATGGGTTTGACTTTCTCCCCAGAACTCAGTTGACAGAAAGTAAGGGCAGAAAACAGAAATAAGCAAGTATTAAAGCATCAATGAAGTATAATGTTTCTTTGTGGATTGTGTGAAAATATTTCTGAATTTGAAGGTAAGTTTGAATTAGCTGGCTTAAGATTGGTCACATCTTTGGTAGGTATTGGAAAGCAAAGTCTGTCAATCTAATTGAATAGCTCAAAGAAGAAAGCAACTTTAAGGAACCATGACTTTTGGCAACAAGGAAGAGAGCCAACTGTAATTTCAAAGGAGAATTACCATTGACAGCTGAGAGCGGATTTGCAGGAAGGAGCAGTCCCAGAGAACCAAACTGAGTAATATGCACAACAAGAGATGTTTACAAGTATACCACAGGAAGAGAAAGGACATTTGTTGTTCTTCAACTGATCTTTCACTCATGTCTGACTCTTTGTGACTACATTTCAAGTTTTCTTGGCAAAGATACAGAACTGGTTTATCATTTCCTTCTCTAGACCATTTTGCAGATGAAGAAACTAAGGCAAACAAGGTTAAGAGGCTTGGCCAGGGTAATACTACTTGTAGGTATCTGAGGCTAGATTTAAATTCAGAAAAATGAGTCTTCCTGATCCATTGGGTCACCTAGGTGCCCAGAAAGAACGCTCGAATCTTGCAGTATTAAAGGTGGGAATTGCCTTGATCACATGAGTTCCCTAGAGGTACATCACTATATGTATCTCAGAAGTATATGCGAACTCTTCTGAGTGATGCCATGTGCATTTATGAGATGATTAAAACCAGGTTTCTTGGGAGAATGTTTAATAGGTGCTCTTCTTAGAGAAGAATTTAAACTTTGCTTTCTGTTAATTATGTCTCTTGGCTAAGAAGTATAGGGAAACCAGTGAAGATTTTAAAACTAATTTTGGGCGAATGGTTCTACAGAATACCTCTTAGTACTTTGAGAGTAATCATATCCCTGAGGACCCTACCTGAAGTTCTGTTTGGTCAGCTGGGAAGGTAGCCTAGAGGAGTTCCTATACTTTGTTCTAAAGAAGGATTCACGGGATACAAGGGCACTTTATATGCATTGCTAACATATAAAAATTAAAAGTATTGATAATAATCTACAGATAAAAATCAGTTGGTTGAAGTGACTGGGTGAATTCTCACAAACCTGAAATGATCTCTTCCTCCTGCTGCTTGGAAATCCCTCCCAACCTCCCTCATATTCCTGAACATATTTGGGACACAATGTACTGGATTAATTATTTATTAGACATTTACAGGAAAAGGTCTCACCCAAGAGTCCTGCCCATGAAAAGGCAGAACAGGGATGGGGAATTCTCCAGCAGGCCAGAGGAGGAAACAGAAAAGTAGTGAAAATTTTCATAATCCATATTAGCAGTTCTTTAGAGAAAGTAGAAGTCATTTCCATAAACACAAAGTTGTTTCAGTAAAGGAGTTCCTGTGAAACAATTGAAGGGATCTTGATTATATAATGACATAAAGTAACTTAGGAATTGGTAGTAGTAGGATGAAACTTGGAACAATAGTGAAAAATTCACTCCCTGAAAGTAATTTTGAAACATCAGAAAGTAGCTAGGGAAGCACAGACTTCAGGAGATTCAATGATATTGTCTGAGGTTAGTCGGGATTCCACCGAGAATGGAATTTGAAGAGAAGGATAAAAACAACACAATAAAAATTATTATTTCTTTATGCCCAAAAATATTTAAAAGAATCTATGCCCTTTAATCCACCAATATCACTATTAGGTCTGTATCCTAAAAAGATTTTAAAAATGGGAAAGGTTCTGTTTGTACAAAAATATTGATAGCTGCACTTTTTCTGGTGGCAAAAAATTGGAAAGTGAGGGCATGTCCCTTGTTTGGGGAAAGGCTGAACAAATTGTGACATATGATGGTGCTGTAATACTATTGTGCTATAAGGAATGATGAATCGATGGACTTCTATAATAACTGGAAAGACCTACATGAACTGATGTGGAGTGAAATAAGCAAAACCAGAACATTATATCCAGTAACTGAAACATTGTGGTATGATCAAATGTAATTGACTTTGCTACTAAAAGCAATTCAGTGATCCAGGATAATTCTGGGGGACTTATGAGAAAGAATGCTATCCACAGCTAGAGAAAGAACTGTAGAAGTAGAAATCCAAAAGAAAGTATATCATGTATCACTTGTTTATATGTGTATATGAGTTGGGGTTTTGGTATTGAAAGATTATTATAAAAATGAATAATATAAAAATAGGTTTTGAGTAATAATATATGTATAACCCAGGGAAATTGCTTGTCAGCTCTGGGAGGGGGAAGGGAAGAGGAGAGGGAGACAACAGGAATCATGTAACCATGGACATTTTTTTTTAATTTAAGAAAGAAAATTTTAAAAATCCTTTATTTCTATAACCCTCAGGCTAGGAAACAGGGAAGAACATCTTTTGGAGGTAGAGGAAAAAGTAAAATCTTTCTTAAATTAGATGGATTCATTCAATGGATTGTGAATCTAAATTGTCACTCCAATTCCCACCCCAGAACCCCACTTACCTTTTCCCTCTGCAACCTCATCTCAATTCCTAGGTTTGATCTTTTTTTTCTAGATCTTCCCTTCAAGCCTCATGTGTCTGACCATTCCACATTATCATATTAATATTATATACATCAATTTTTTGGGAGATAGAGAAAGATGGAAGGGACAGAATTAAAACATCCCTTAGTGGAAAGGGAATGTGAATCACCCTTGCTCTTCCACTTTAAGCACTTGCTTTACCAGAAAATGTTAGGATGACCAAGGAGAGATAAAGCATTACTGAGGACTTGAACAGCACCTGAAATCAGTATTTTCCTTTTTTATGCAGTGAAACACCAAAGCTCTCTACTCTGGTTTTCTAAAGAGACATGACTATTAGGCAATAATCCCATGGTCACTATTTACAGACCTGTATGTCAGCATAAACTTCTTTATCTAAGGTTCGAACATCGATCTGTGGAGACAAAGCAGGATACCAATGGGTCTTAGACATGAATTTTTATCAAACTTTTTATCACTATCTCAGAGGAAAGGGAAATAAGACTGTGGATAAGGACAAGATAATTCAAGCTGGGGATGTTTTCATTCTATGGAATTTTCTCTTCCCAACCATACAGGAATAAGTGGGGAATAAGAGATAGAGGAGTAGAGCTTACCATCAGTGCTCATGTCTATAATTTGATCCCTCCTAATCCCAAATTTTTCACATATTTTCTCAAATTTCTTCTTCATTTCATTTGGCAGGTCTGGAGTCCGGCCTGTAGTTAGTTAGGATGAAAGTTAGAATGGTTGTTGAGTCTCTGTTACAGTCTTTTAGGAACAAAATATAGGGAAGGGAATATTTAGATATTTGTGGAGTTGAGGGGCATGGAGATTGTGCCTATATCTGTGATCTGGGTGACTGAACTAATAACTCTGGGTACTGGAATTCTCATGTACCCATGGATTTATTGCAACCAGTTATAAAGGAGGACAGAGGATTCCCTTTTGATATCAATATATCAATTAACAAGCATTTATTAAACACCTACTATGTGCCAAGTATTATGTGAGTCATTAATGATATAAAGACAAAGGAAAGCTAGATCTTTCTCTCAAAAAGTTTATATTCTCCTGGAAAGGAACAATAATTTCACAAATAAGGACATGCAGGTATGAACTCCTAGTGGTAAAAGGTTCAAACATAGATTATACAAAACATATATAAGATAAATGAAAACTAATTTAGGGGGGACAACTATCATCTGGGAGAATTAGAGAAAACCTTTTGAGGGAGATAGCACTAAAGATGAGTCATAAATGGAGCTGGAGAATGCAAGGAGTAAAAATGAGGAGGTAGAGCAACCCAGTATGATGTTTTAAAGGCATAGATTTCAGAGATAGATGACTTATGCAAGAAAATGGATCAGTTAGTCTGGGACAGATAGTATATGAGAGGAGGCTCTGTTATCAATCCTGAAAGATAAATTAGAAAGTCACTGGAGTTTCTTGAGCATTATATTATCATGGACAGGCTAGCATTTTAGGGATATTATTTTAGTATTTTCACAGAAGATAGTTTGTAAAAGGGAGAGGACAGATGAAAGAAGTCAAGTCAGTAAGTTATTATAGTACTCTAAGAAGTGATGAAGGCTTATACTCAAGTGGTTTTGGTACGTGTAGAGAAAAGAGATGAGATAAATGTTGTTAAGTAGAAATGTTGACAAGGTGAGAGAAATGGTGAAAGGAATTAGAAACTGATTGGATATGTGAGATGAGTAAAGTGAAGAGTGAAGGATGATTTCTACATTGTTAGACTGCAAGACTTGAAAAATGGTGGTGTCCTTGAAAGTAATAGGGAATTAAATAGAGTTCTAGGCTTAGAACCGGGAGCACCTAGGTTTGAATCTGGTGTCAGACTTTTCCCAGCTGCTTGACCTGATTAAGTCACTTAACCCCACCCAATTGCTAGCCCTTGCTGCTCTTCTGTTTTAGAATTCATACACTACTCCCCTCCCACCCCCACCCCCGCTTTTATAACTTCTCATCATGAAAAAGGAAAGGGGAAGTGTATTAGGAGAAAGTCATAGGATACATACCATAGAGTTCTGCCCAAGTAGTCACTTTCCCATTGTTGGAATTATGAAAGACAAATATGGCATGTACAGAGTCTATGCTTTGAAGGGAGACCTCATTAAGTCCATCATCTGTGAATCCATTAAAAAGTTAGGTCAGAATTCTTATACTATGGAAACAATTGCTGTCTGGAGACTTATTGATAGTTGAACATCCTACAGAGACTTTTCTCAGGGATTTCTGTAAACTTCAATTCCATCATAACCTTTAGAATTCCAATAAAACTTCTTTTCTATTCTATTCTATTCTATTCTATTCTATTCTATTCTATTCTATTCTATTCTATTCTATTCTATTCTATTCTATTCTATTGACCAACATTTACTTTTTTCCCCAGCATTCTTCTTATCTGCCTATGCAGTCACAGAATGTTATAAATGGAAGGAACTTTGGAGATCATCTAGTCCAATCACATCATTTTACAGAGGTGGTTCCTAAGGCCACAGGGATCAAAAGACTTATACAGAATTAAACAATGATTTAGTTTCCATTTCATTCCCATAATGGCTATGCAGTTCTCTATAGCTCTGTAAAGAGGAAGTGAGATGGTCAGAGGGTCTGACTTAGGTTTTGCATAGTGCAGGCATGATGGAATTAAGTCCAGGAAATAAAAGGCTCAAAATATTCTTCCACTACCCTAGAAGGCATTGTTTTGTATACTCTTTGACAATTAGTCACTTTGTTAATCAATAGGTCCTTTAATTCTTTTCAGAATAAATGAAAAGAATTGAGATCTTCATTTATACTTACATTCGATTTGCTTTGGACTTCCCATCTCTGTTTTAGTAGACACAGAGAACTGAACACATTTTCCATTTTCCCTGGAAATAAAGAATAGGATTATAAGACCTCATATTTTGCATAGAAAAATTTACTACAAAACACCCTTTTGCATTTATTTTATTAATTGTAATGTTGCCTAGAAGATTTGTACAACTTTCCCCCTTCTTATACTAATATTATAAACAATGTTGAATCCAAGGTGACTTCTAACTTCTCAGAGAGGAATAAACTGGGTTCCCCATTTAAAAAAATTGTTGGATATTTAAAATTCAATTAGAATTCTTTGAAAATCTATAATTTCTACTGTGGATATGATGATACGCAATTAGCCAGAATATTTGATTAGACAGAAAAGTCCCCTGTTTAGTTGTTCTGGATGAAAAATACTTTGGGATAATCATGGGGCTTTTTATAAGTAAAGTTGTAATCAGAAGATCTGTGTTCAAATTTGGATCTTCCCCTTACTAATTCTGTAACCTTGGGCAAGTAAGTCTTTTCACCTTTTGAGTGTTCTTATCTACAAAATATGGATAATAATATTCTTCTTTTTTCTTATAGGCTTATTATGGAAAAGACATACATTCTCTTTTAACCTGAAAGAACTACATGAATATGAACTATTTGTCACTATATTTTACACACATCATCTCAGGAGTTGAACAAACATTAATTATCCCTATCAAATCAACAAAGCTGAAATAATCTAAACTATTTGATACTTATCTAAAAAAAGATAGAAAAATATAGTAAGTGAAAAGACAGGAAAAGGAAGAATCAGATTTTGGTCATCCTGAGAAAATAAATGACATGATAAAGAACATTGTATTTGACAATAACTATTGAGAAAAAAGAAACTGGTCTGGAAGAAGGTAGATTTAAGATAATATATTATCCCCTTAAGTTTACACCATAACTCAAAGGGATATTTGACTGAATGTCAATGGTCATCAAAATAAGTAGAAAATAACATCAAGCACTTTCCACAAAAATACATAGGATGATGTTTTCTGTTATATAAAGTTGAAAAGCAATTACTTGAACAAAATAAAATAGTTAGAATTAGAAAAGAAGCATTCAACTGGGAAAGAAAAAAAAACCTCTATCAAATACATCTAAATATGAGGTATCCAAGATAATAGTTAATTAATAAAAATATATAAAACTCAAAGAATTTTTCTAATAGATAAATACTTGAAGGATGTAATAATAATATCTTTGGAGTGATTAATATGTGACTGTGCTCAACACTAGAAATATTTTATTGTTCGATACTCACAACTCTTTGATAAGTAGGTACTATTATTATTCCCATTTCACATTTAAGGAAATTTATACAAACACAAGTGAAATGACTTTTCCAGGATCACACAGTGAGTAAGAGCCCAAGGTCAAATTTGAACTCAGTTCTTTCTGACTCCAGGCATAGTGCTCTATCCAGTGAACCTCCTAGATGGTTCAAGTATGAATATATAGAAAAGTTGTTAGAAAAAATGTAAAGTATTAACATCATGATAAAGAACCCTCAAAATCATAAATAATAATAAAAATGCAAATTAAAACAATCTCTGGGGATTCATACCTTATCCAGAAAAGTGAGAAAGATGACAATAAAAAAGAACAGTCAGTGTTAGAATGATTGTGAGAGGATAGAGCAAATGGATTTTTGCTGGAATTGCAAATTGGTCTAATTATTCTAGAAAACCATTTAAAATTATGTTAAGAAAATGGCTTCATTGTCTATACTCTTTGACCTATATATCTCCAAGAGGTCAATGATTGAAATAATAGCCCTTTAATAGAGAAAAATATTGATAGTTTGGAATGAATTATAAGCAAAGTTGATACTCATCATTTAGGGAATGACTAAATAAGCTATATCAAATGTCAGAGAAGCAAGTATATTTCTTTCCTCTCTTTCACTCTTCTTTATGTCTCCTTAATAGGATTTTCAAGAATGCTATCTCTACCTCAGAATGCAGACTGGTGACAGGGAACAGAAAGAAACTAGTAGTTCCCCCAGGTGGTGACTAAAAAGATTAAAATTTCATATAAAAATAAAGCAGTACTGCCCTCTTTCTTTATGCAAAAGCTTCATGTATGTGTTTCCTTTTGTAATTATATTATTATATCAATATTATAATAAATATTCCTTTTCCCTTTCACAGTTGCCCTTGATGTTCATAAAATTAGCTTGTTTAGGTTACAGGATCCCCAAATTATTGTTTAGGTTTTGTCCCCTTCTTTTATATCTGCTAACTCACTCAAGTAACACTTACCTTTTTTAAAAAAATGAGTCATAATTTACTTTTATTTTTTAATATAATATGTAATATAACAATATAGTACTTAAGATTTGTTATAAATATGTAATAAATTATAATAAGTATCCTTATCCAAGAGAAATACATTATCACGTTGGCTATGTCCAAAAATCTATGTCTCATTCTTTTCCCCCTTCCTTGTACAATTTCCCCCTCTTCAAGAAAGTAGGCAATATGAAAAAGGTTATAGATATATTATCATATAATACGTATTTCCCTGGCAGTCATATTGTAAAACAAGATACATTTTGCTTACACTAGAGAAAATTTTGTGGAGGAAATAAATGAAGAATGGTATGTTTCAATCTGCATTCAGAATTCACCTATTCCTTCTGTGGCAGTGGATATCCTTTCTCATCATGAGTCCCTTTTATTTGTTCTGAATTCTTGCCTTGTAATAGTTAAGTCATTCCATATTGATCATCATATGTTATTGTTAGTACATACAACATTCTCCTGGCTCTACTAACTTCACTTTGCATCACTTCATATTAGTCTTTCCAGGTTTGTGTGTGTGTGTGTGTGTGTGTGATCATATTGCTTGCCTTCTCTTATGACACTGTTACAATTATATACCACAACTTCTTTAGTCATTCCCCAATAGATGGACATCCCTTTAGTTTCCAGTTCTTGGCCACCACAAAAAAAGCTACATGCTTTAAATGTTATATGTTATAAATATGTTATATTATATTTATATTTAGCTATAAATATTTTAGAACGTATAGTTTTTATCCTTTTTCTTTGTTCACCTTAGGAAATAAAACATAATAGTCATTGAGTCAAAAGGTATACACAGATTCATATCTCTCTGAGTATAATTCCACATGATTCTCTTGAATGGTTGGATCAGTCCACTAACAAAGTATTAGTGTTTTCTCACATCACTTTCAACATTTGTCATTTTGCCCTTTTATCATTTTAGCCCATATGATATGTGTGAGATGATATCTCAGGGTTATTTTGATTTGCATTTCTCTAGTCAACGATTTAGTGCATTTTGAGTATAGTTATAAATAGCTTTGAACACTTACCTTTTAAAGAAGGTTCCTTTTATTATACCATTTTGTTCACCGATATTTTTGATAAATAACCTCAAGCTCCCTCCTTCTTCAATCTTTTGTGTCACATTTGAGCCCAATGCAATAGTGAACCACTCTCCAGTAAGCTGTGGAAAAGAGTTTGGAGGAAAATTGAAAAAAATATGTTCCTAGTCACATAGGTCCAGGATAAATTAGAATTGAGAAAGACCATAATCCAAATCCCTCATTTTACAAGTAAGAAAATGAAGGAATTATAGATGAAGTATATCATAACCCCAATTCTACATAATTCATATAGTATCCTCCTAAAATAACATAAAGATCAGAATTAGGAATTAGAAAATTTGAGTTTTGATCTTGTCTCTGATTCTGACTCACTCTGAGACTTATGATAAATTATTTAACCTTTCCTTGTCTTGGTTTGATTATCTCTCCAATGAGAAGAATTATGTATGTCTTCTGTGTTTCAGACATTATCCTAGAGATAATATTATTTTCCTTCTTCTTACTATGTTTCTTGGACTTAGATATGATTGGTAATTTCTGCAATTATTTGGTTAGTAGAAAAGAGATTGACACAAGAGCTGAGAAGCTCTATACTGAGGCCTTAACAGTAATTCTCTTTTATTATTTACAAATGACTTATGTTCATTCTCTGACCCTAATCACTTGTAGTCCTGGGGCATTCTCTTTCCTTCTTCTCTACCTAGGTCTGAGATAACTCCCTATGGCACAATTCACATAGCATCTAATCCTAGCACATATACAGAAATAAAGCCCCTTACCTACATTCTGAATACTCTTGGCAGATTTGGTTTAAAAAGCAAGTCATAGAAAATGAGACTGGCATAGATTTTTTCATCTCACGATTGCAGTCAGAAAAAGAAAGGGCAGTTTTAAATTGCAGCTTGGGGGATTTAGCTTCATTTTTGCAAGACTGGCAACTCAGGATTTCAGCATTTTAGAGTGAGAGTTCTATTAAATCATCCAGTCTAACCCTTCATTTGATAATTGCAGAAACTGTTCTATGGGCCTATGGTGTGATGAATGAGAGTATAGGGTTATTTTTCAGTCTAGTTATTTAAAAGCAATACACCACGAGCACACAATCATATGTAATTTCATATTTTGTATTGACTCCAATCACTGGTAGACGACACAATCATTGGGGAAGACAATTTTGAATGAGAAGATACAAATGCATTTTCCTTTTTGATGCAAACCCCATATTTGTTCTCTTTTGTACAAAGAACTTCCATTTTCCTTACTCATACCCTCAAACCTTTGTGAGACTATTCTTTCCACCTGTTCTTATTCTTGCTCACTTACCTGTGATGCAATGTTCCCCAATTTGATATCAGCTTGAAGGCCACAGATAAGGGCTAGTTCCATGATCAGCACTAGAATTTTCATCTTCTCAGTTATACTCTGATGCTTCAGCAGCAGCTGAATTTGTGAGGATTCTGTGAATACTCCAGCCTGTGTGATCAGCTGCCTTTATACCTCTTCCTGGGGCAGGAATTCCTGATGATGTGGCACTTTGAGGACCCTAATCTCTCAAAATATACTTTATTCAGTCACTAGCCAATGATTAACTGCTGACCAAAGATTCCAGGGGCAGATTAGCAATGTGCTTTTTGACAACAAAATTGACAAGTCTGAAATTCAAATGTCCAAGATTAATAGCCAGTGTTAGGTTGGGCCAATGACCTGGCATCAACTCTGCCTCTGTCCTAAGAATAAGGAATACATTTCCTATGTTCTTTATCTTTGTGGCAGTCAGACAATTAACATTTGTCTACCAACCACCTAAGGAACATGAAGTATTGTCTTAGACAATGTGGAAAAAAAGTCCAAACAAAGAAATATATATCAGTGCTGTCTCAGAGCTTTCTATCTAGTTGTAGAAATTCAATAACAATTAAATGCCTGCTGTGTAGAAAGCACAGTTTTAGGAACTGGCCAAATAAATATTTGGACTTGATCTCCTTTGTGGTATCTATTTTCTAGTACACACATAGATAAATTACCCAAAAGGCATAATTCTTTTGGTTTTAATCTTTTAAATTATAGGTATAATGGACTCTCAGTGGTGAAACTGCTTCTACTAGTGTAGCTCAATAACTTGTGGACAATTTATCATCTTAAATAGTTATCTGACATACTGAGAGGTTAAAAGATTTGTGCGAGGTCACTGTACTATTATATGTCAGAGGCCTTGATCTGGCAACCCAATTTCAATTTGCCTTGCAAATCTTACTAAGTTTGAAGGACATTTATTCTATTATCTGTTATCTGTTGTGTTCAAGGCATAACAATAGATGACAGGGATAAAAAGACCAAGAAAATCATCCTTGCTGCCAAGGAACTTTCATTTGACTGAAAAAAAGTTTATGCTTTGTATATAAAAAAGTAAATAAATTGTGTGCATATATGTTTATGTACTTATTCATGCATATATACATATAAAAACTTATATAAAGAATTTCTAGAGAATGAGTGAGTAACTCTAATTATTAGTAGGGGGATCATACCTCATATAATCTGTCCTCACATAGGATGATCTGTGCTTTGAAGCAACCACAAGGAGAGAGAAAGTACTTTTTTGAAAGCAAAGTATTAGAAAACTGTGTCCCATATAATGAATAAGTAGTAGTCCATTGTGATTAGAATGGAGAGCATGTGAAAAGGAGTACTCTGATACAGAACGTGGAGAGATTTAAATGACAACTGCAGAAGAAAGTCTGTATATTTTATCCCCTGACCACTGACATCATGGGACTGGGGTATTGGGGGACCGTTCACTGAACTGAGAGAGCTGACTAAAGTCCAGAAGTCTCTGTACACGCTGAAATCTCGCTGAAGCAGGTGCCACCCTCCTATTGTGTAAAGAGTTGACTGATCTTATTTATTTCCGTGTAAAGACTGAAAATTTTTGGAGGAACATAAAGCCTTGCAATTATTTGAAGGCAAGCAGAATCCCATTGCTGTTGTAATAAGCTAATATGGTTTTTTTGTGCTATATACAACTAGAGCCAGGGGGAAACCTCTCAAGGGCTTGAATGCATTGCCCTCTACCACCCTTCCTGGCTTGAGAAGGACAAATTCCTCAGTGTCAAGAGAGCTGAGGAACTTCGAAGCCAGTTCTCTGAATTATTGAAAAGGTTTTCACAGGAGAAGTTTTAGAACTGTTTTACAGCCCATCCAAGGGATCTGATCTAGGTAGTTGTAGACCCCATGCTTAGGGTTGCGCTATCAGTGAAAAGCTATAGCTGCTTTTCCAAAATAACTTAACTACTTAGGTAGCTGTAGAGTCTCAGAAAAAATTGCAGAAAGAAAAGAGTAGCAGTTTCATTTAACAGAAGAGTGGAGAAGAAGAAAAGGAGCAGATGAAGCCTGGTCCACACAATTTCCTAAAAACAAACAATGTCGTTAAGTACTGCAATTAAAAAAAAAAAAACCACTGGGCAATCAGAACCCCAAATTTGTAGTCCCGGCTGTTAGGTTTCTGTATTGTATGCTTACTCTCCTCTATAGTCCTTGATAGTTCTGGTAATTGTCACCCAGATTTAAGTGGATTTATTTATTTTTAAGTTGTCCTTACTTTTGCTTTCCATTAAGTAAAAGGTTTGTTATGATTTCTATTGTTTTTATCCTTTGGATTAGCAAATGAGCATTTTTAATAATTAATAGTGTTATCATTAGCTGATTTATTTAAATGGGAAATACATAGGTGGGGGCTCTGGAGCTACAGTGGAACATGAGAGGAGTATATTCCCTACCCCCTCCACATTAAAGTTATATCTTGAGAGACAAGTAGTAGGATCTTAGTCACTGCCCTTATGACCCTTGTCAGAGTGGGTGCAGGTGGGATGTTCAAGCTAGCCTTGGCCCAAGACTAGAGAGCCAAAAGAGAGTTAGGGGAGGGGACAGGGCTAGACCAGGTTATCTAATTCACTGTGTAATGAAATATTTTCCTCCTGATGGAAGAAGCTAACTTTTTTTACTACTTGCGTTGATTGTACTTCTGTTTTGCGTATCACAAATGTCACCATTTCCCAACATATACCTGCTCTCCCTCTTCCTACTCTCCCACTATCCTACATGTTAAGGACAAGTGAGTAAGATGTACCACTCTAATAGAAGGACATTTCTACAAAGAAGTCAAGAGTTCCCTTCTCAAATCTCTTCTTGGAACTATATTCAATTACAATTTTGGAGCATTTGGTTTTTGTTCGTTGTTATCATTTTTTCCTGTTTACATGGTTTTCTCATGTTGTAAATTATTCTCCAAAGTGCTAACTGCTTCATTCTCTGTTTATGGCTTTTAGATAGTCCAATGATGCTTACACTATCTCTCCTTAACCTAGATTCTGGGGCAGTTGTTTTTCCTATCAGATATTTCATATTTTCTTCTTTTTTCGGTCTGATAGATCACTAGATGTGAGTAAAAATTAAAAATTAACTCAGGGCCTTCAAAGGCTACAAACTTAGCTACAATATATACCTGCTGATTTCTTCTTGAGACAGGATCAGTGCTCTCATATAGGAAGAGCAATGAATAATAGTTAAGGTTCCAGGTATTTTAGGGGCAGAGAGGAGTTATTTCATAACTTTTTTGTTTGATTTAAGCAGGACTATGTCAGAAAAGGAAGATGTTCAGAGATATTCAGGGATGTCTGCTGAAATTTCAAAAGAATGATCTTTTATCTCCTGATTTTCAAGAAGAACAACTGGGAATAAAGACAAAATCCTCAAGTAATTGTAAAAAGAAGGAGTAATTTTGAAAGCAAGATATTGTGGTTCTGAGTTTATATTAGAGGAAGAATGAGTGTTCTTCTGTCAGAGGCCCCATGGACACAAGGCGAGGAGAAAGTTTATAGATGTTTTGAGGCTTCCCTGACACCTCAGCCACATATTTTTAAACAAATGGTAAACAATATGGAGTCTATGGTTTTGCACATAATTTTTTTTCACTTGCATATATGAATTTTTTGTTGATGGTTAGTAAGTACATGATAAAATAAAAAAACATAAAAATGTTTTACTCGAAATTATCCATATTATATATCACAATGCTTTCCAACTCTAGTTTACTTGTAAATTCTCTTCCATTCATAAATATGATTGGTAACATGTTCCCTATTCTTCTAATTTATTCATGATATCTCCTTTTATGTTTAGATCATGTACCCATTTTGATCTTAGTTAATGGTGTAAGATATTGGTTTATATCTAGTTTTGGTCACACTGCTTCTCAGTTGTCCCAGAAATTTTTAAAGTGATTTCTTATCCCCAAATCCTTGATCTATGCTTTTGTCAAATACAAGATACTACTATTTGATGTATGTCTGTCCTGTTTCACTGACCTTTCTATTTCTTAGCCAGTACTAGATAGTTTTGATAATTGTTATTTTATAATACAACATAAAAACCGGTACCACTATGCTTCCTTCCATTGCAGTTTTTTATTAATTCTTTTGATATTCTTTATCTTTCGTTCTTCAGAATGAATTTTGTTATTTTTTTTTCTAGGTCAATAAGATAAATTGTTTTTGTAATTTTATTGGGACAGCATTAACTAAATAGATTAGTTTAAGACGAATTTTAGTATTGCCACTGTTCATTCATGAACAATTAATATTTCTACAATTATTTAAATCTGACTTTATTTTTTTAAAGCAGTTAAAAAGATCTTGGGTTTCTTTTGGGAGTCTTATTATCATGCATTTTATTCTATCTGTGGTTATTTTATTTATTTATTTATATTTTAATAACAAATTTAAGTTTTCTGAAGTTATATGATCCAAATTTTCTCCCTTTCTTCTTCCTTTCCCACTCCCAGAACTGGCAAGAAATTCAATTTAGGTTATACATGTACTATCAGGTAAAACATATTTCATATTATTCACTTTTATAAGTAAATAATCTTATAAAACCAAAACACCAAGACATTTATTCAAATAAACAAGTGATAAATCATGCTTTTATCTGTATTCCTACTCCAATAGTTATTTCTCTGGAGGTGGATAGCATTCTTTTTCATAACTCCTTCATAATTGTCCTTGATCATTGTATTGCTGATAGTAGCATAGTCTATCACATTTGATCATTCCTATGTGTGGTTATTTTAAAATAAATAGCTCTATCTCTTCTTTGTTAGTAATATATAAAATACTAATGATTTGTGTAGGTTTATTTTATATCCTGCTACTATTTGCCAAAGTTTTGATAATTGGAACTAACTTTTTAGTTGAGGATGTAGGATTTTCCATGTATACAATCATGTCATCTGCAAACAGAGATAGTTTATTACCGCTTTGCCCACTATGATTCCTTCAATTTCTTTTTTCATATTGGTATTGCTAGCATTTCTAATACATTAACTAATATTGGTGATAATGAGCATACTTGTTTCACTTCTGATCTTATTGAGAAGGCTTCTAGTTTGTCCCCACTAATAATACTTGCTTATGGTTTTAGGTTGTAACAATTAAATTTAGGTCTGGCTCAGTATGAGAGTTATAAAATTGGTTGCCATTTATAAACTATTAGCCCCTAAGTCAAAATGATTGTTAGCAGCTTTTATTTACAAGGTAGAGATATTGAAGGTGGGAAATGTAGGAAGAAGGCAGAGCCTTGTTTAGCCTACCTCTCTAAGTGCTGCTCCCGTGAAGTCTGGCTCAGCCCCTGGCAGGCGCTCCTTCAAGTCCAGTCTCCATGTGGAAATCCCAATGGTGTCTTCTGCCAGAAATCCTGGTGGTGTTTTTAGCCAGAGTTCCACCATTGCAGAATGACTCCAAGGAAAAGTGTGTCTCTTCAGTTCTACTCACTGACACAGAATCCAAGGGAAGAGTCTCTTCAAAAGCCAAGGAAAGAAAGAGAGACCAGACCATATTGGTCTCTTCTTTTATAACCCCTTTTCCATGTCACTTAATGACTCTCCCCCTATTTACAGGAACCAATTTCAGTTTCTCAATTTGCCTAGCACTGCCCAAGTGAGGGGGGCAGTGCTTGTGCTAGTTTTGGATGTCTGGCATTTTTAGTTCTTCCAAGTTGGTTTGATCTAAGACAAGGAGTGTCCAATGCACTCCTTGTCTATATTCTGATTTGTGACTCATCACAAGTGTTTCTTTCCATCCAGGAACTGTGATCTCAGTCCCATGTTCTGTTCGTTCTCCTCCTTTCCCCAGGATTGAGCTCAGAACCTTGCACAGTCCTGCACCTAGTGCCAGCAAAGCATCACCTCCAGTTTCCTGATCAGTTTTTGGAACCCTTTAATGCCTTTGGCTGAGATCTCTATAAACAACCACCAACCACTGACTCAGGCTCCTCCAAAACCTTCTTTTGGCTTGTATGAAATTGAACACACTGGATTCATGACTTCACTGCTGGATTATGCCTTCATTCAGAATATCAAGGGATGTTAGGGTGTCTTACTGTTGAGTTGCTCAGGGTCTCACTGAAGGTATGCTGGGTATGGTGTGGTCCAGACTGTGCTTATTTCTCAGTAAAATGTACCTTTTCCACGAATTCCAAGTCATTGAGAGGCAGAAAAGTCACTGTCAGTTTGTTGCTTTTACTACTCAAGAATTCACTAAGGAGTTATTAGATTCTTTTTTGGAGAGGAACTTGTGTGAGGTCAGGACTTCCTTGCTTCTATTCCACTATTTGGATTTGACCATCAAGTAAAGACAGATTTTAAACCAAAATTTTTTTCTGAGCAAGGAGAAAGAAGGGTCAATAATAATTATTGAAGTTCACAAACCCACAATTTTTGTGGTAGGTACTAGAAATAAATGATGCCTTTCAATTAGGAAATGAATGAACAAATTGTAGTTTAGAAATATAATAAAATATCATTAAAGGAACAAAATGAAATATGTGAGGAATTGGTTGAAAATGGCAAAACAATACACAATGAATTAAAAACTAGGAGTATAGAGACAATTATTATAATAATTAAATAAAAAGAACATCACAAGCAAACCAAACTCTCTATAATTGTAGTCAATAATCTTAGACATAGAGAAGCTGTGAGGAAATGTACCTCCCTATTTTCCCTAGAGGGGTAAAGGAATGTATGAGCGGAATGATGTCAGAGGTGGATTACCTAATGGTTTTCTTTGGTAGTATAGGGGATTTGTCTTTCCCTCAAGAATTCAGTTGACACAAAGTAGGGGCAAATAATAGAGATAACCAGGTATTAACACATTAATAAAGTATAAATTTGCTTATGTTTTATATAAAAGATTTTTTTGATTATATCACAAATGGTGAGATTGAATTATCTGACTTGAATATTGATTTTCAATATAGCCTTTGTGGCTATTGAAAAGCTAAGGCTGCCAGTTCACAAATCCGTTGAGTTGAACAGTTCAAAGCAGAAAATAGGTGAACCCTGGCATCAATGAAGAGAACTAACTGTGGATTCAAGAGACAATTACCACTGACAAGTTGGAGCTGTCTTGAAGAGGGGAGTAGGTTTAGGGAGCCAATTTAAATGACACACATAGAAAGAGAACTTTTTTAAAAATTTTATTTAGTCAATTTCAAACATTATTCCTTGGTTGCAAAAATCATATTCTATTCCTCCTTCCCCTCCCCCAACCCGACTCCACCCATAGCCAATGCACAATTTCACTGGGTATTACATGTGTCCTTGATCAGAACCCATTTCCATGTTGTTGGTGTCTGCACTAGGATGTTAATTTAGAGTCTACATCCCCAACCATATCCCCTCGACCCATGTATTCAAGCAGTTGTTTTACTTCTGTGTTTCTACTCCCACAGTTTTTCCTCTGAATGTGGGTAGTGTTCTTTATCAAAGATCCCTCCAAGTTGTTCAGGAACACTGCATTGCCACTAATGGAGAAATCCATTACATTCGATTATACCACAGTGTATCAGTCTCTGTGTACAATATTCTCCTGATTCTTCTCCTTTTGCTCTGCATCACTTCCTGGAGGTTGTTCCTCCACTTTATTATTCCTTTTAGCACAATAGTATTCCATCACCAACATATACCACAATTTACTCAGCCATTATCCAATTGAAGAGCATCCCCTCATTTTCCAATTTTTTTTTGCCACCACAAAGAGCGCAGCTATGAATATTCTTGTACAATACTTTTTCCTTATTATCTCTTTGGGGTACAAACCCAGAAGTGCTATGGCTGAATCAAAGGGAAGACAGTCCTTTAGTGCCCTTTGGGCATAGTTCCAAATTGCCCTCCAGAATGGTTGGATCAATTCACAACTCCACCAGCAATGCATTAATGTCCCCACTTTGCCACATCCCCTCCAGCATTCATTATTTTCCATTGCTGTCATGTTAGCCAATCTGCTATGTGTGAGGTGATACCTCAGAGTTGTTTTGATTCGCATTTCTCTGATTATAAAAAATTTAGAACACTTTTTCATATGCTTATTAATAGTTTTGATTTCTTTGACTGAAAATTGTCTATTCATGTCCCTTGCCCATTTATCAATTGGATAATGGTTTGAATTTTTGTACAATTGGTTTAGCTCTTTGTAAATTTGAGAAATGAGACCTTTGTCAGAGGTTTTTGTTATAAAATGTTTTCCCAATTTGTTGTTTCCCTTCTGGATTGCATTGGTTTTGTTTGTACAGAAACTTTTTAATTTAATATAATCAAAATCATTCCTTTTACATTTTGTAGTGTTCTCTATATCCTGTTTGGTCTTAAATTCCTTTTTCCCCAAAGAACTGACAAATATACTATTCTTTGTTCACCTAATTTGCTCACAGTTTCCCTTTTTATATTTAAGTCATTTACTTGGTATAGGGTGTAAGATGTTGAACTAAGTCTAATTTCTCCCATACTGTTCTCTAATTCTCCTAGCAGTTTTTGTCAAATAATGGGTTCTTGTCCCCAAAACTGGGATCTTTGGGTTTATCAAACGCTATTTTGCTATTTTCATTTATTCCAATCTTACCATTGATTCAAACCTTCTATTTCTAAGCCAGTAACATATAGTTTTGATGAGCACTCCTTTATAGTATAGTTTGAGATCTGGTAAAGCTCAGTCTCCATCTTCATTTTTTTTATTTGACCTTTTGTTTTTCCAGATGAACTTTGTAATAATTTTTTTCTAATTCTATAAAAAAAGTGTTTTTGTAGTTTGATAGGTATTGAATAAGTAAATTCATTTAGGTAGTATGTAATTAGAATTTTCTCCCCAGGACTCTCTTACTCGGCATTTGATTTACGTGCTTAGATACATGTTAATATAGAGAGGATATATTTTAATATAACCCTGCCCCTCATTTTTTTTCTAAGAATGTGGTTAGTGTAGTTTGGGGGAGAGCCAGGCAGGAGAATTTTACTCACATGGCTTTATTTATGCTTTCATACTTCAAAGAGAGAGATGTCAGGCAAATTAGGAGGCAGTTTTCAAATAACTGTTGCAAAGTGGTCAAATATTATTTTAAGACTAACTACCCAAACTGGACTAATATGGACCTTGAGGAATTGAAGAAAGTTGTACTTTATGTATCTAAAGGTCATGAACAGAAAAAAATAGGACACCAATGAATTAGTAGAGACATTAAGGAAGGAGATAAAGGCTTTAACTGAAAATTTTGAAAAAGAAAAACGAATCAACCATTGCCCCTTTTCAGGAATCCAAAAAACAATTATTAGCATGTCACTTTTGTGGAAAAGGGAATCACATAATAATGAACTGTAAGAAGTGAAATCAGGTGAATGGAAATAATAACTTTAGAAATAAGAATAATAATTATAGAAATAACAATCCAAATGAGGCAAATGATAACTCACACCAAAATACCCAAAGTGGGGTGTATCCATGCTATTCTCAGGTTGAAAATCCCCTTCAGCATGGGGGATCCCAGAAAAATACCAAAAGATCTTTATGGAGATGTGGGAGAGGGGAAGGGACCTGGAATTAGAGAATGAAACCTTTGATTTCCCAGACCCTGATATCTTAACACCACTTATTCCTGTCCATTCTCTATCACTCAATAGTGATGAATGTCATAGAACCCTGAAATTTGTAAATACATATTATGATTGTCTCTTAGACACTGGATCCTCCAGATCAGTATTGATGAGTACACCCGATTCTGATTGCAATTCCACTGGCTCTCTAAATATAGTTGGAGTATCAAGGAGACCCCTAAAGGTCCAAAGCTTTGCCCTCGAATGGTGTCTGTGGGACCCTTATTGGTAGAACATTCTTTCCTTGTAATACCCAGTTCCCCTACAAATTTGCTAGGGAGAGATCTTTCATGCAAGCTTAAAGCCATGATAACTTGATCTCCAGATGGCTCTCAGTCACTATAATTGCCTAAGGAATCCTTAAATTTTTCCCTGTTCTTCTTTTTGGCATTCAGAAGATGAAGGAGCCTCCCACCTTTGAAATCCCAGCTGATATACCTGGGTTTCTCTGGGCCACATCATCTTCTGATGTTGGCCTACTTAAATCAGCTGTTCCTGTTCAAATTAGGACAATAGGTGGTTCACCTCCTTCCATTCCTTTGTATCCTCAATCAAAAGAGGCAGTTGAGAGTATTACCCTAGTAATAGATTCATTATTTGAGCAAGAAATAATAATTCCATGCTCATCTGAATATAAAACACCCATCCTACTAGCAAAAAAGCCAAAATTAGACACAAATGGGAAAACTGTCTATAGATTTTTCCAGGATTTAAGAACTATAGATAATCATATCATAAAGAGCTATCCTGTGGTTTTTCAATTGCCCAACCACAATTATCTCCTCTATTCACAGCACAGCCACATGTCTTACTGTGCTGATTTGTGTTCAGCATTCTTCTCAATCCCTATTCATGAGAATTCCAGGAATATATTTGCCTTTACCTGGAAAGGTTCCGAATGAACCTGGTGTTGTTTGCCCCAAGAGTATGTGGACAGGCCCATGTTGTTCTCATAGATTTTAACCCAAGATTTAGCAAATATTAAGTTTAAAGAGAGCTGTTTGGTACATTTTGTAGATGATTTGCTCTTGGCCTCACCAAATGCCACAGTATTCCAGGAAGATAGCAAACATCTCCTTTTAATTTTGCATTAGAGAGGCCACAAGGTCTCAAAGGCAAAGGCTCAGTGGTGTCACCCCAAAGTAAAATATTTAGGGTTTATTTTAACTGCTGGTGCCTGCTCTATTCCCCTAAATACATTGAAGATATTCAGAAATTGAGTGCCCTCTCCACTAAGAAAGAGGGCTATTCTTGGAGCAATGGGATTTTGTAGGCAGTAGATCCCTTGCTATGGGGGAATCACTAAACCCCTTATAGCACTGACAAAAAATTCAGTCCCTGAAATGCTTAAATTAGAAACAGAACACCTGTCAGCTCTTTCTAACTTAAAACAGACTATCCTGTCTGCCCCTGCTCTAGATTACAAAACGCCATTTATTTTGTGTGTACATGAACAGAGAGGAGTACCTTCAGGTGTTTTAACTCAAACATTGGGACCTGCTCAGTGTCCAGTTGCTTATTATTCAGCCTGGCTGAAACCAGTAACTTCAGGAGCACCACTATGTCTTAAAGGTATATCTGTCACAGCTTTATTAGTAACTAAAGATGCTGATTTAGTCTTGGAATACCCTTTAACCATAAATACCCACATGAAGTTGAAGCGTTATTGCTAAGACATAGAACACAGGCATTTTCTGATCAGAGAATTACAAGGTATGAGGTAATCTTGTTAGTTAATGAAAATATTACCTGGAAACACTGTACAATTCTAAATCCTGCAACCTTTCTTCCTGATTTACCAGTTTTAGGAGAACATTTGCACAGTTATGAATCTTTAGTGTCCATGACTGGAAGACCTTGAAATGATCTACTGGACACTCCTTTAACCAATCCAAATCTAGTATAATTCACTGATGGTTCTTCTTTCATGAAGAATGGCATATACTACACAGGAGTTGCTATAGTTGGGGAATTTGTTTCACTGCCCTCAAATATAAGTCCTCAAGGTGCAGAACTGATAGCTCTAAAACATACCTATATATTTTCCCAAAGATATGAAGGTAACCATTTACACAGACTCTATATATGCATTTGGAATATGTCATGCAGTGGGCATGCTTTGATTTCAAAGGGGACTTTTAATATCAGCTGGAAAATGTATAGCATGATGCACAAATTGTTAATGAAGTTATTTCTGCCCTTCTGCTCCCTAAAGCACTAGCTGTAGTTCATTGCCCTGCCCATACAGGTGTAACTGACCCTGTCTCTAAGGAGGAATGACCAGGCAGATGCTGCTACAAAGCTAGTGGCCTTAGAAGGTCGTCAGTTAACTTTACCATTAACAACTAGTGATGACTTAAATTTGTTCCTTTCTTATAATGAAAAGGTAGTGGGAAAATAGAAGCATAAATTTAAAGCAAAATTGATGAATGGAGTATGGATATCATCTGAAGGAAAACCTCTACTCCCTAGAAGTTTTTTATCACTAAATTTTCCAATCCATTCACAAAAATGGTCATTTTGGTACCCAGGGCATTGTGGATTCTGTTAAAAGAGTGCGGACAGTCCCTGGCCTAACTACCATAGCTTCTAAAGTTTTTATGGCAGGCCACGCATTTCATCAAAACTCCTTTAGTGGCAAAGCTTTTGGTGGGTATCCTCTGGTTTACACATGGTTTGAACACCTACAAATGTATTTTATCACAATGCCAAAAGTTGAACTGTATAAATTTTCTTTGATCATAGCAGATCAGCTGACCAGAAGGCCTGAAGCATTTCCTACTACTTAAGCCACAAAAGCTTTTGTTGTCAAGGTGCTTTTAAAAAGATTATTCCCTTCTGGATAAACAGGGCTGCAATCTAGATGTGATTCGCTTCCTCTCCCCAGCACCCAAAGAAATAGACAATCTCAAAAGAGCATAAAATCATCTTTGGAAGAACAGAGGGACTCTAAAGAATGGCACAGCAATGAAGAACTACTTTCCCCTACCTCACATTTGGAAACAGAGTAGGGACCAGCACGCTCACCAAAGACAGTAAGTGAGTGAGGAAGATCTCTGTAGTAACTGGGGGGGGGGCACACCAAGGTCCTTGGGATCTAACCAGGACTGCCAGGGAACTACCCCTCAGAGCTCTTTGATAGAAGACCCCTGTTTACTGGAGAGTGCACAGACTGCGGGGGTTCTTATAAACTGTGAACACCGGGAGACTCTAGAAACTGCCTGAGGAAAAAGCTCTGCTCTTCACTGTAGTGAAGGGGAGACACACCAGAGTCCTTGGGAACTGACAAGGTCAATCAGGGAATTACCCCCCAGAGCGATTTCACAGGAGACTCCTGCGCATGGCAGAGAAGAGACAACAGACCACACGGGCGTGGGCATGCTAACAAACTGCAGAGACTGCTGTGGAAGAACCAGCCTGAGGCAAAAGCACCACCACTTAAATCCACAGAAAACCCGCCCATCTCACTTAGACCTCTGACTAAAAAGGAAAGTGAAAACCACCAAAGGGATAGCTCATAGTGCCCAAGATCAACCCTCCAAGAAGAAAGGGAAAAAAGTGACTATTGAAAACTTTTACAGAGAGAAAACCCAGGCTACAGAAGAAAAAGAGGATGAAATTCAAACAAAATCAAAACCTCCCCTCCCCCACAATGGAAATTGTCCACAAGCTCTGAAAGAACTCAAAATGGAGCTCATTCAAAAGATGGAAACATTCTGGCAAGAATAATGGGAAAAATTCAGAGAGAGGTCTACAGTCTGATAGACAAGAACTCCCAATTAGAGAAACAGCTGGAAGCCTTAAACAGCAGGGCAGACCAAACTGACAAGCAAAACCACTCATTAAAGATCAGAATTAAGCAACTGGAAGACAATGAATTTGCAAAACAGCAAGATTTAATAAAGCAAAGACAAAAAATTAATGAATTTGAAGAAAACATAAAATATCTCACTGACAAGGTGACAGACCAGGAAAACAGAGGAAGGAAAGACAATTTGAGAATCATTGGTCTACCTGAAAAACCAGAGATAAACAAAAATCTCAATGCCACACTACAAGAAATAATCTAAGAGAATTGCCCTGAGGTTTTCAAACAAGGGGGCAAAATAGAAATTGTTCATAGAACACCCTCTATACTAAACCCCCCAAAAAACAACCCCCAGGAAGGTAATTGACAAATTCAAGAGCTTCCAAGCTAAGGAGAAAATCTTAGAAAAAGCTAAAAAGAGAAACTTTAGATACAAAGGAGTGCCAATAAGGATTAAACAAGACCTAGATGTGGCCAAGCTAAAAGACCACAAAGAATGGAACACGATATTCAGAAAGGCAAGAGAACTGGGTCTTCAACCAAGAATTAGCTACCCATCAAAACTGATTATATACTTGCAAGGGAAAGTATGGGCATTCAATAAAATAGAAGATTTCCAAGTATTTGTAAAGAAAAGACCAGAACTCAGTGGAAAGCTTGACATCCAAACACAAAGAGCAAGAGAAACATGAAAAAGTAAATATGCAAAAAAGGGAAAAGGAGAAAAATTTTTTTTTGCTTTTATTCAAGTTCTCTTCTATAAGGGCTACAATTAGATCAAATTATATATATTAACATGTGGGGGAAATGTTCTACATAACTCTCAAAAACTGTATGTATTGATAATCAGAAGAATCACATCAGAAGAATCACTCATATGGAAAGATTGGGGCATTAACATGATTTGGAGGGAAAAAACAAAAAGAATGAAAAAAGGAGGGAGGAAACCAATGATGGTACTAAGATATACTTGAAGAAATAGAAATAAATTAAATAGAATAATCTTTGTCACACAAAGATACACAATGGAAGGGGAGGGGAAGAATTCTCTTATAAAAAGGAGAGGAAAAGAGTGCTAATTGGTATTACTTAAACCGTACTCTCAGTGAAATGAACTCTGAGAGGGAAGAGAATCTATATCCATAGGGATCTTGAATTCTACCTAATCTAACAGGGTAAGGGAGAAGGGAAAACAAATGAGGGCTGGGGGGAGGTAGTAGAAAAAGGGAAGGAAGGAGAGGGGGGAGGACAAGAGAACAAAAAGGGAGGGTCCAGAAAGGAAGCAAAAAAGGAAGGGGGCTAGGGAGATTGATTTAAAGTAAACCACTGGTTTAAAAGGTTATGACAAAAGAAGAAAGGTCAGAATTAGGGAAGGATATCAAAATGCTGGGGAATTCACAAATGACAATCATAACTTTGAATGTGAATGAGATGAAATCACCTATAAAACATAGACAAATACCACAATTGATTAGACTCCAAAATCCTACCATATGTTATCTTCAAGAAACACACATAAGCGGGGAGATACTTACAAGGTCAGAATTAAAGGTTGGAGTAAAACCTATTGGGGCTCAACTGACAGAAAAAAGGCAGGAGTTGCAATCATGGTTTCTGACAAAGCCAAAGCAAAAATAGGCCATATTAAAAGGGATAGGGAAGGTAAATACATCCTGATAAAAGGGAGTATAGACAACGAGGAAATATCACTAATCAACATGTATGAACCAAATGGTATAGCACCCAAATTTCTAATGGAGAAACTAGGAGAACTGATGGAGAAAATAGATAATAAAACTATACAAGTGGGAGATCTGAACCAACCACTATCAAATTTAGATAAATCAAACCAAAAAATAAATAAAAAAGAAGTAAAAGAAGTGAAGGAAATCTTAGAAAAAATTAGAGTTAATAGACATATGGAGAAAAATAAATAGGAACAAAAAGGAATACACCTTCTTCTCAGCACCACATGGCACATTCACAAAAATAGATCATACACTAAGTCATAAAAACATGGCATACAAATGCAGAAAAGCAGAAAAAACTAATGCAAACTTTTCAGATCATAAGGCAATAAAAATAATGATCAGTAAGTGTACATGGAGAGCAAAATAAAAAATCAATTGGGAATTAAATAATATGATGCTCCAGAATTGCTTAGTTAGAGAACAAATTATAAAAATAATTTATAATTTCATTGAAGAACATGACAATGGTGAGATATTCTTCCAAACCTTATGGGATGCAGCCAAAGCAGTACTCAGAGCAAATTCATATCCCTGAGTGCATATATTAACAAATTCGGGAGGGCAGAGATCAATGAATTGGACATGCAAATCAAAAAACTTGAAAGCAAACAAATTAAAAACCCCCAGGAGAAAACCAAATTAGAAATCCTAAAAATTAAGGGAGAAATTAATAAAATTGAAAGTGATAGAACTATTGAACTAATAAATAAGACAAGAAGCTGGTACATTGAAAAAACAAACAAATTTGACAAAGTACCGGTCAATCTAATTAAAAAAAGGGGAGAAGAAAAGCAAATTAACAGTATCATAGATGAAAAGGAAGACCTTACCTCCAGTGAAGAGGAAATTAAGGCAATCATTAAAAACTTCTTTGCCCAATTATATGGCAATAAATATGCCAATCTAGGTGATATGGATGAATATTTACAAAATATAAATTGCCTAGACTATCAGAAGAAGAAATAGAATTCTTAAATCATCCCATATCAGAAAAAGAAATCCAACAGGCCATCAAAGAACTCCCTAAGAAAAAATAACCTGGGCCTGATGGATTCACACGTGATTTCTATCAAACATTCAAAGAACAGCTAATCCCAATACTATACAAACTATTTGACATAATAAGCAAAGAGGGAGTTCTTCCAAATTCCGTTTATGACACAAACATGGTACTGATTCCAAAAGCAGGTAGGTCAAAAACAGAGAAAGAAAACTACAGACCAATCTCCCTAATGAACATAGAGGCAAAAATCTTAAATAGGATACTAGCAAAAAGACTCCAGCAAGTGATCAGGAGGGTCACTCACTATGATCAAGTAGGATTTATACCAGGAATGCAGGACTGGTTCAATATTAGGAAAACCATCCACATAATTGACCATATCAACAAACAAAGCAACAAAAATCACATGATTATCTCAATAGATTCTGAAAAAGCCTTTGATAAAATACAACACCCATTCCTATTAAAAACACTAGAAAACATTGGAATAGAAGGGTCTTTCCTAAAAATAATAAACAGTATATATCTAAAACCATCAACAAACATCATCTGCAATGGTGATAAACTAGATGCATTCACAATAAGATCAGGAGTGAAACAAGGATGCCCATTATCTCCTCTATTATTTAACATTGTACTAGAAACACTAGCAGTAACAATTAGAGAAGAAAAAGAAATTGAAGGTATTAAAATAGGCAATGAGGAGACCAAGCTATTGCTCTTTGTGGATGATATGATGGTCTACTTAAAGAATCCTAGAGATTCAACCAAAAAGCTAGTCGAAATAATCAATAACTTTAGCAAAGTTGCAGGATACAAAATAAACCCACATAAGTCATCAGCATTTTATATATTTACAACCCATTTCAGCAGCAAGAATTAGAAAGAGAAATCCCATTCAAAATCACCTTAGACAAAATAAAATACTTAGGAATATATCTGCTGAGACAAATACAGGAACTATATGAACACAACTACAAAACACTCTCCACACAACTAAAACTAGCCTTGAGCAATTGGAAAAAACATTAACTGCTCATGGGTAGGATGAGATAATATAATAAAAATGACCATCCTACCCAAACTTATATATCTATTTAGTGTTGTACCCATTGCACTTCCAAAATTTTTTTTTTACTGAATCAGAAAAAAAGATAACAAAGTTCATTTGGAAGAACAAAAGATCAATGATATCCAAGGATATAATGAAAAAAAAATGCAAAGGAAGGTGGCTTTGCAGTCCCAGATCTCAAACTATATTATAAAGCAGTGGTCATCAAAACAATTTGGTGTTGGCTAAGAGACAGAAAGGATGATCAGTGGAATAGACTTGGGGTAAGTGACCTCAGCAAGACAGTCTATGGCAAACCCAAAGACCCCCGCTTTTGGGACAAAAATCCACTATTTGACAAAAACTGCTGGAAAAACTGGAATACAGTGTGGGAGAGATTAGGTTTGGATCAACACCTCAAACCCTACACCAAGATAAACTCGAATGGGTGAATGACTTGAACATAAAGAAGGAAACTATAAGGAAATTAGCTGAACATAATAGTTTACATTTCAGACCTTTGGGAAGGGAAAGATTTTAAAATCAAACAAGACATAGAAAGAATCACAAAATGCAAAACAAATAATTTTGATTACATCAAATTAAAAAGGTTTTGTAAAAACAAAACCAATGTAATCAAAATTAGAAGGGAAACAACAAATTGGGAAATAATCTTCATGACAAAAACCTCTGACAAATGTCTAATTACTCAAATTTAAAATGAGCTAAATCAATTGTACAAAAAAAAAATCAAATCATTCTCCAATTAATAAATGGGCAAGGGACATGAATAGGCAGTTTTCAGCTAAAGAAATCAAAACTATTAATAAGCCCATGAAAAAGTGCTTTAGATCTCTGATAATCAGAGAGATTCAAATCAAAACAACTCTGAGGTATCACCTCACACCTAGCAGATTGGCTAACATGACAACAAAGAAAAGTATTGAATGTTGGAGTGGATGTGAAAAAGTTGGGACATTAATTCATTGCTGGTGGAGTTGTGAATTGATCCAACCATTCTGGAAGGAAATTTGGAACTATGCCCAAAGAGCGATAAAAGACTGTCTGCCTTTTGAACCAGCCATAGCACTTCTGGGTTTGTATCCCAAAGAGATAATAAGGAAAAAGTATTGTACAAGAATATTCATAGCTGTTCTCTTTGTGGTGGCAAAAAACTGGGAAATGAGGGGATGCCCTTCAATTTGGGAATGGCTGAACAAACTGTGGTATAGGTTGGTGATGGAATACTATTGTGCAAAAAAATAATAAAGAGGCGGAATTCCATGGAGACTGGATCAACCTCCAGGAAGTGATGCAGAGTGAAAGGAGCAGAGGCCAGAAGAACATTGGACACAGAGACTGATGCACTGTGGTACAATTGAACACAATGGACTTTTCCATTAGTGTCAGTGCAATGTCCCTGAACAACCTGCAGGGATCAAGGAGAAAAAGCACTACCCACAAGCAGAGGAAAAACAGTGGGAGTAAAAACCCCAAGGAAAATCAACAGCTTGACTAAAGAGGTGGAGGATATATGATTGAGGAAAACTCTAAATGAACACCCTAATACAAAAACCAATAACATGCAAATGAGTTTGGATTGACGACACATGTGATACCCAGTGGAATCATGCATCCCCAATGGAAGGGGTGTGAGGGGGGGTAGGAAAAGAAAATAATCTTTGTTTCTAATGAATAGTGTTTGAAAATGACCAAATAAAATAATGTTTAAAAGAAAAAAAAAGAGATTATTCCTCTTTTACCTGCCAACATATATCGATTCATACAGAGGAACTCATTTCACTGATTCCATTTTGTCTCAGATTTATTCTTGTCTAGGGATAACTCCTAAATTCCATGTACCATGCCATCTCCAGAACTCAGATCAAGTTGAGAGAATGAATAGAGATCTTAAAACTATAATTGGAAATTATGCACTGAGATCCATTTAAAATTGCCTGGAATTCTTCCTCTCGCCCTCTTTTATCTTCAAAGCAAGGTCAGGGGAGATCTATACATCTCACCATTTGAGATGCTTTTTTGGACACCCCCCTATGAAAGCTAAACCTTTATTTCCTTCATACACATCATTCCTAGGGGGAGATACTTATTTGTCTTATATATAAAGAATTTATAGATCAAATTGCAATAACTCCATAAATATGGAGCTGCTGTATAAGCAGGCCTTATAGATTTCTCTCTCCATGAATTACACCCAGGTGACAAGGTACATATTAAGAACACTGGAGGAGTTCAGTCTGCCTGGGAAGATCCATTTCAAGTCCCGTTAAACACTTCAACAGCTATCAAAATTGGAGAAAATGACTCTTGGAGCCATTGCTCACATGTAAAGAGAGATCTTTCTATACAGCTAATGGGTTACTGTATCATATCACGCTCATTATATTTGCTGATTTGCTTGTTTTAAGATTTAATTTGATTTTTAAGTTGACATATTAATTTAATCTAATATATTCTGTTATCTGATGTCACTTTCTGTTACTGCGTTTTGGCTATTAGCTATATATTCTATTGCACTGTCTTTATTTGTAGCATTCTATGCCTGGACGGGAGAAAATGCCATTATAAAAGTCCATAAACTATATGGATAAAGCCTGTATTAGTAACCTTTGGAGAAATTGATGTGTTCTTATTTTGGGGATCTTGGTACTTCTTTGAATGTGCATTAGTTGCTGTCCTACTGTTTTAAAAAGCTGTTACTTGGTGAAAATCATGTGCACTCACACTGTGGATCATAGCCATGTTAAAAAGGAAATGGTTCTCATTTTTGAGTGAGAAACCTTTGGATCGTACCTCTACTTTGATTACACCTTGTCATGGAATATGTTTTTGATTTTAAAAATTATTACTGTTTTTCCTTGTATATGCAATAGAGTATTTGAGTTTTCTTTTTTCTCTCATTTTTTGTACTTGAAGCACATGTTACCAGTATTATTTTTTTTTAATTTTGCACTAGGATAAGTTTAAAATGTCTATTAGCTCTAATTTCAATGCATACCCCAAAGTTTTGGACTATGAAAACCTACCGTCGATTGATAAATATTTTGGAACTTTGATTAATGTTTATGTCTTATTCTAGGAGAAAGGATCACAAAGGAGCCACTGCATAGTGCCTAGAAGCACAAGGTCAAGGAGACCAACCAATCCCAGTGGGATTGATGAGATTATGTGCCAAGAAAGGGGGACTGAATTTATATGGGTATTTGAGGAAGTGACTGTTTGACATAAGATGCAGAATTCCCTTGTGCCAGATCCAGACTTCTAACAAGTACTTCACTTTGGCTGCCTTTTTGGCTCCCCTATCCCTGAAAGCAAAGGTAAAGTCAGACCAAGGAATGATATTTCCCTTCTACTTCAAAATATAGTCCTTTTCCTTTTTTTTCATAGTATGGCAATTTTCTGTAGGCCTGACTGCTGATTGGGTAAATGCCCAAATTCTATTATAGGCTTGTAGGACATAAATCCCTTTAATTGGGCCCTGATTTAAGGATGTGTTATGGGCTTATTTTTCCTTACTTAGAATTTTTACACATGAGACTTTGATATTTTATGTTTCATCCAGAGATTGCTTTTTTCTCTTTAATTTTTTAAAATGTTTTTGATTTTCTTTTGACAATTGGTTGATATACCTCATAAGTCAGCCATGTATCTTGGGGTGATCCTGTGTAGATCAACATGCTCCTCAGAGGTGATTATATTATTGTTATATAATTCTAGATTAATAAAATTTTTTCTTGTTTGAGAGTAATTTTAGGATAAGAAACTTGCTATCTCTCCAAATCAAGAAAGTGAATTGTTTGGAGAAGGTGGCATAAAAAAGCCTGCATAAACCACACATTGCACCAAAAGATCCAGAATGAATTTTGGGATATAGTGAATTGAACTGTGGGGATTTGAACATACACTCTTATGCAAAGTGGGAATGCACTTATTGGATTTTCATCAATGCACTTAGCAATCTTTAGTATTTTTCTCTTTCTCTTTTATTTCCCTTTTATCCCCAAGTTATTGTAATTTACCCTTAGAAAGCACAATATTGCATGTACCTCTAGTTAAAGATCTTTAAAGATATTTTGGTTATATGTACCGATTCATTAGGGAAACTAGGCATGTAAATCTGGGGGATTTCAACATGCTCATTTCCCAATGGAATCACAGGAGGGATTGTGTAATTAGAATTTATACCCCAGAACTTTCTTTCCCAGCATGCCATTTACATGTTTAGCTACATGCTAACACAGGGAGGATATATTTTAATGTAACTCACCGCTCACTCTTTTTTCTCAGAAACACAGTTGGTGTAGGTTGGGGCAGAGCCAGGCAGGAGAATTTTTCTCATGTGAATTTACTTTGGCTTTCATGCTTTTGTTATTTTCTTTCTTCTACTTCAAGTGATTATTAATAAATCTTATAAAATATAATACTTGGAGTTACTGGATATTCATTTAAATTTTACAATATGATGGTCATTTTAATTATATTAGCTGATGCTACCCCTGAGCAATTGATGCTTTTCCATTTGTTTAGTTCTAGTTTTATTTGTGTGAGGAGTGTTTTGTAGTTATGTTCATATAATTCCTGAATTTGACTTGGCAAGTAGATTCCCAGGTATTTTATCTGGTTGAGTGTAATTTAATTTAATTTATTTAGGATATTTTTCCATGGTTACATGATTCATAATTTCCCCCTCCACTCTTTCTCCCTCCCCCCCAAAAAATTGACAAGCAGTTCTATTGGGTTATACATGTATCATTGTTCAAAACCTATTTCACATTTGCAGAAGAGTGATCTTTTAACATCAAAACCCTAATCATATCCCTATTGAACTACATTATTGTTCATAGGTTCTTATTCTGTATTTCTGTTTCCACAGTTCTTTTTCTGGATGTGGATGGCATTCTTTCTCATAAGTTAACCTGGATTTTCCTGGGTTGTTGCATTGCTGCTAGTATAAAAGTCTATTACATCCAATTGTGCCATAATGTATCTGTCTCTATATTGTAACAGTTAAAATTTAGGGGAGATGGGGAGACTGAGGCAGGTAGAAATTAGTTTCTCTCTGCAAGGAGTATTATATTTTTTAGAGGTTTATTAAAGGTTAAAGATTAAAAAATATACAAGTAAGAAACATGTGCCTAGGCTAGAGGCCTAGACAAAATAACCTCACATCATGGAAGAGACGCCTCCGCTCCAAAATGGAAGTCCAAAAGAGCCGAGAGCCCTCCAAAGCCTTTGAATCAATCAACTTAAATACCTTCTCGATCTCGGCCCAGGTGAGATTACAAGGCATTCTGGGGAAGTGGAGCAAAGGCTCATGGGGATTGTAGTTCTGTATTCGAGTCTATTTTTTACATTCCCCCCTATGATCGTTTGCAAAAAACTAATTTTTTTTCCAAAGGATCATGAAAACATAATCAATTTAAAGATTACAATAATTGAGGATAAGAGAAAGAAAAGAATAAAACCAATAATTACTGGACGCATTGACAGAAAGCCAGTTAGGGGGCAGTCCCCTTTGGCATGAAAGTATGCATGCAAATAAATGTTCATTAACCACACCCAAAGTTCATTTTGTGCAGTTCGTGGTCTGGAGGCTTCTTCATGATGGCTTCTCCAACAGTTCAGTTTCTGAATTCAGGGAAGTAGCATCTTCTTTACCTAAAATTCTTCTCAAAAGGAATTTAAACTTTGCAATTTAAATAATGATAATTTTTTACATTCCCCCCGTTAAGAGGGTGATATAAAAAAAAAGGGATCACTTAGGGATGCATGGCTGAGGTATGAGGTATATGAATCAATTGGCAAGAGATATTAAAAAGACATCAGAAAAATCAAAAGGAAAGAAAAATTTCTGGATGAAAATATAGACTATCAAAGTCTTATGTGTAAAAATTCCAAGTAGAAGAAAAATAAATCTATAACAGGTCCTTCAATCAGGGCCCAATCAAAATGATCTAAGTAATGATGCATTTACCCAGTCAGTGCCAGGACTACATAAAGGTACCACACTATGAGAGGCAGAAAAGAAAGGGACCAGATTATAGAAGCCAAGTAGGAGCCAAGGTTTTGGGGATACTCATCTGTGAGTATCTTCAGAGTGAGTGTGGATACAAGGAAAGCCTATGTCTTAACACATGTTAAACATAGTAACCTCGAGTCTTCACACTAGGTTCAAGACCTTTGTATTGGCCTAGAAGTGCATAAATCCATCCTAGATTGGCCTTTCTTTGGCCCTATGAAATGGCTCTTGTGTGTATCTCTTGTCCTGGAATCAGACAGAATCATTAAGCAAAGTCCCATAATTTATTTAAATAATTAGTGGCATCATTTTTATAGTCACAAGCTTTTTAGGGCATGCATTAGCAAGTGTATCTTAAACTTGTAGCACTGAAAATCAAAAGGTTAAAGAAAATCTTAATACTGGTGACATGTGCTTCAAATATAAAAAGGAGAGAAAAAATAATAAAAAAACTGAAAAAGTATATTGCACATGCAAGAAAAATATAATAATAAAAGAGCTTTAAAAAATTCAAAAATATAGCTTATAATCATTGACAATCTGTGTCAGCTAAGAAAATATAAAATGCAAGGCTTTCTCACCAAAGAATGAGATCCATTTCCTCTTTGTATCTGGCCATGATCACTGTGAGTAGAAGGCAAATGAATTGAACAAGGTTAACAATTTTTTCATCTTTAAAAATATAGTAGTACAAATATGTAGATATCAAAATCCCCAAAATTCTCAATAGCCCAATTAATTACAATAGTAAACAAACACACTTTCATATTTCACATAAGTTGCTGTATGACATTTTTAAAACCTATGAATTGATGGACATTTGTCACAATTTTTACAAACATAGCAATCCTTCAACCTTGGTATTTAAACATATTTTTTTTAAAACAAAGTAAAACTCATCTTGGGTTTAGAACATAATCAAGAAATCTATATATCATTCTGGTAGAAGTAAAATAGTGAGCTGAAGAGCATAAATAAAGGGGTGCTCCTTTTTCTTGGAGGCTTATAGGGATACAAATGCCCTGAGATTAACTGCCCAACTTCCATTCACATGTGGGAAGGTTGGGGGTTATAAAATACATTTCACTTCAGCTACTATAATGGGCCTTACCTCGTGGTAGGGGCAGGCAAAAATAACTAGATTGTTAAAAAAAATTCCAAAAATCATATTTAAAAAACCCTTAAAATCAAATCATTTGAGGTATTTAGCACATTAAAATCCCAAAGGTTGTTAATACAATTATAACCAGTTCTGAAGTCCATCTATCCTCAGCAAAATAGAAAAAAGCTGTTTTTTTCATATATGGGCTTATTCACAATAATATTTGTTCAACACCGTCATAGGGGAAAAAACAACAGAATTTTAAAACTCAGTACATTCAAAATAAATTCAATCAACCTTCAGTTCACAGAATAATATTCAATCCAGTAATATATGAACTTAAAATCACAAAGTTAAACCTTAAACAAAGCAATGCAATAGAATACAGAGATTTTTATAAACCATTGGAGTCTGAAATGCCTTAGAATATAGCCTTTAGTCTCTTCAAAGTTCCTTGGGGTTTTTGTTTGTTTGTTTGTTTTTAATTATCCATTTAAATGTCTATTGTCCAAAGGCAGAGTAGTAAAGGCTAGGCTATGGGGTTCAAGGGATCCGTCCAGGGCCCCATACCTGGGAAGCATCGGAGGCCAGATTTTAACTAGAGACCTCCCGTCTCTGGGCCTGGCTTCCAGTTCGCTGGGCCACCCATTTTCCTCCCCAAAGTTAAAGTTGAATCTTTGGACCGAGTCTGCTCCCTGACAGGCAGGTAAAATCAATGAAATTGTCAGAAGAGTCAAAAATCCTTTTAAACAGCCCATTGCTTTTTAGGTTTCTGTTTGAAAAGTCTGCTTCTTCTCTCTAGGATTTTCTCTCTTTCCCCTCTCTGATCCCGCAGTGGCCAATACCCCCAGCCACGTGGAGGCTTAGCCTAAGGGAAAATTGCCCATTCTCCTTTCCCTCTCGTCTCTCCCCTCTGCCCACGTGGCCAATACTGTTACTAGCTGGTGGCAATGAGTCCTGAGCGATCTGCTCCGAGGATCTGGGTGATGAGTCAGCTAGGTCGGAGGCCAGATGGGTGAGAGACTGACCGCCGGGGTGGGTCCGGCCGGGAGCTGGAGCACAGCTCAGGCACCAGGTGAGAGGCCAGGAGCAGAAGCAGGAGCTGGAGAGGGCCGCAGGCAGGAGCTGATCAAGATGGTTTTCTAAAGAGCATCTCGGAGAACCTTGGCTTTAAAAAAAAATTCTCTAGGCTAAAAAAATTTTGAGAAGTTCTCATCCAATCTAGTGGTCGCCATCTGTAACAGTTAAAATTTTGGGGAGATGGGGAGACTGAGGCAGGTAGAAATTAGTTTCTCTCTGCAAGGAGTATTATATTTTTTAGAGGTTTATTAAAGGTTAAAGATTAAAAAATATACAAGTAAGAAACATGTGCCTAGGCTAGAGGCCTAGACAAAATAACCTCACATCATGGAAGAGACGCCTCTGCTCCAAAACGGAAGTCCAAAAGAGCCGAGAGCCCTCCAAAGCCTTTGAATCAATCAACTTAAATACCTTCTCGATCTCGGCCCAGGTGAGATTACAAGGCATTCTGGGGAAGTGGAGCAAAGGCTCATGGGGATTGTAGTCCTGTATTCGAGTCTATTTTTTACAATATACAGTATTTTCCTGGTTCTGCTCCTTTCACTATGCATCAATTCCTGGAGGTCATTCCAGTTCACATGGAATTCCTCCAGTTCATCATTCCATTCAGCTCAATAATATTCCGTAACCATCATATACCACAATTTATTCAGCCATTCCCTAATTTGTGGATACTCCCTCATTTTTCAATTATTTACCACCACAAAGAGCATGGTTATAATTTTTTTTTTGTACATGTCATTTTCCTTATTATCTCTTTGGGTTACAAGCCCAACAGTTCTATGGCCAAGTGAAAGGGTAGGCATTCTTTTAAAGTCCTTTGTGTATTGTTCCAAATTGTCCTCCAAAATGGTTGGACTAGTTCAAAATTCCACCAACAGAATATTAGTGTCCCAATTTTGCCACATCTCCAACATTTATCACTTTCCTTTGCTATCATAATTGCCAGTCTGCTTGGAATAAGGTCCTTTGTCAGAATTGTTTACATTTGAATTTCTCTAATCAGGAGTGATTTAGAACATTTTTCATTTGCTTAAGAGTAATTTTAAATGGAGTTTCTAATTCTAACTTACTGCTGGGTTTATTTGAAAATGTATAAGAATGCTGATGATTTACATGAGTTTATTTCTACCCTGCAACTTTGCTAAAGTTATTGATTGTTTCTACTAGTTATTTTTGGATTCTTGGATTATCTAGGTATACCATCTTGTCATCTGCAAAGAGTGATAGTTTTGTCTTCTCATTGCCTACTTTGATCCATTCAATTTCTTTTTTGTCTCTAATTACTATTACTAGAATTTCTAGTACAATAGTAAATACTAGTGGTGATAATGGGCATTCCTGCTTCACTCCTGATCTTATTGGGAAGGCATCTGACTTATCTCCTTTGTAGATGATACTTACTGATGGTTTTAAATAAATCCTGTTTATTATTTTGAGGAAAGACCCTTCTATTTCTATACTTTCTAGTGTTTTCAATAGAATAGGTGTCATATTTTGTCAAAGTCTTTTTTTGCAATTATTGAGATAATCATGTGATTTCTATTAGTTTGGTTGTTGATGTGGTCAATTATGTGGATGGTTTCCCTAATATTAAACCATCCTTGCATTCCTGGTATGAATTACCCCTGGTCATAGGGAATAATTTTTGTGATTACTTGTCATAGCCTTTTAGCTAGTATTTTATTTAATATTTTTGCATCTATGTTCATTAAGGATATTATTCTATAATTTTCCTTCTCTGTTTTTCATCTTCGTGGCTTGGGAATCAGTACCATATTTGTATCATTAAAAATTTTTGGTTTCTTTACCTATTTTGTCAAATAGTTTGTAGAGTATTGGGATTACTTAATCTTTGAATATTTGACATAATTCACTTGTGAATCCATTTGGCCTTGGTGATTTTTTCTTAGGGAGTTCTTTGATGGCTTCTTCAATTTCTTTTCCTGATATGGGATTATTAAATATTCTATTTCCTCTTTTGTTAATCTAGGCAATTTATATTTTTGTAAAAATTCACAAATTTCACCTAGAATGAAAATTTTTATTACCATATAATTGGACAAAATAGTTCTTAGTAATTACCTTAATTTCCCCTTCATTAGATATGAGATCACCCTTTCCATTCATTATACTTTTAATTTGTTTCTCTTCTTTCCTTTTCTTAATTTGATTAGTCAATACTTTATCTATTTTTAAGAACACCACCTCCTAGTCTTATTTATTTGTTCAGTAGTTCTTTTACTTTCAATTTTATTAGTTTCTCCTTTGATTTTTAGGATTTCCAATTTGGCCTTTATCTGAGGGTTTTTAATGTGTTCTTTTTCTAGTTGTTGTTGTTGTTTTTTTGTTGCCTATCCAATTTGTTTATCTCCTTTTTATCTTTTTTTTGGGGGGGATGTTAATATGGGCACTCAGGAATATAAATTTTTCCCTAAGCACTGCTTTTGCAGCATCCCAAACATTTTGATATGTTGTTTCTTCATTGTCATTCTCTTCAATGAAATCATTAATTGTTTCTATGATTTGTTATTTAACCAACCAGTTTTGAAGAATCAGATTATTTATTTTCCCAATTAATTTTTGATTTGCCTCTTTATGTACTTATACTAATTATAATTTTAATGAATTAGAATTTGAAAAAGTTGCATTGATTTTTTTTCTGCTTTTATTTTTTGTTTGCAATGTTTTTATGCCCTAGTATATGCTCAATCTCTATGAATGTACCATGTGCTGCTGAAAAGAAGATGTAGTATTTTTTCATCCCTATTTACTTTTCTCCATATATCTATTGACCCTAATTTTTCTAAGATTCTTTTCATATCTCTTCTTTCTTTCTTTTTTTAAAATTTAATTTATCTTGATCTGATAGAGGAAGTTAGAGATGCCCCCACTAGTATAGTGTTACTATCTATTTTCTCCTTAAGTTCCAATAGTTTCTTCTTTAAAAATTTGTATGATATACCATTTGGTGCATACATGTTGAGTACTGATACTTCCTCATTGTGTATACTGTCTTTTATCAGGATGGAATTATCTTCCTTATCTCTTTTAATCAGATCTATTTTTACTTTGGCTTTGTGAGATATTATGAATGCAATTTTTACCTTCTTTTTTCTCTGCCTATGAATAATATTCTTTCTACTCTGATAATGAACACAATTTTTAAGAGTTGAAGGTATTTTTCCATATAGGAATCTAATCAATTTGACCTTACAGAAATCCTTAACCCCCCCCCCCTTTTTCTCATTTATCTTTTTATGGTTCTCTTGAATTTTGATTTGGATATCAAATTTTCCATTTAGTTCTGTCCTTTTCTTTAGGAATGCTTAGAAATATTCTGTTTTGTTAAATGCCCATACTTTCCCCTTAAAGTATTTAATCAGTTTTGATGGGAAGATGATTCTTGGTTGTATACCCAATTCTATTCTCTTCCTAAATATCATATTCCAAGCTTTGCAGTCCTTTAGTGTAGAGGCTGCCAGAACCTGTGTAATCCTGATTGCTGCTCCTTGATATCTTAATTGTCTCTTTCAGGATGCTTGCAACATTTTCTCCATGGCCTGGAAGCTCTTGAATTTGGCTATAACATTCCTGGGAGTTATCTATTGGGAATTTAATGTAGGGGATGATCTATGGATTCTTTTAATGTTTATTTTGCCCTGTTGTTCACAAATATAAGGACAGTTTTCTTGGATAATTTCATGTAATATGATGTCAGGGCTTTTATTTTGTTCCAGGTATTCCAGTAGACCAATAATTCTCAAATTGTCTCTCCTGGATGTGTTTTCTAGGTCAGTTATCTTTTCAAAAGGGTATTTCATGTTTCTTTCTATTTTGTCATTCTTTTGATTTTGCTTTATTAATTCTTACTGTCTTGTGAGATAATTAGCTTCTACTTGCCCAATTCTAATCTTTAAAGACTGATTTTCAGCTATGATTTTTCTTTTTGGTTTGGTCTATCCTACTTTTCATGGCTTGTAGCAGGTCAATTTGGGTCACCAATTTGTTTATTATTTCATTTGATTGCTGTGCCTCTTTTTCTGTGTGGGCAATTTTGTCTCTTAAGCTATTATTTTCTTTTTAAATGACTTGCATTTCTTTTCCCCATTTTTCTTCAATCTTTCTTACTTGTTTCTTGAACTCCTTTTTGAGTTCTTTGAGAGCTTGTGATCAATTTCTATTTTGAGGGGGAAAGTTTAGACATGTTTGCTTGTCACTCTCTTCTGTTGCTTCTGTATTTTGCTCTTTTTTTCAAAAATTATGTAGGGTCCAAATTTTCCTTCTGTTGCTATTTATTTCTTTTGCTACTTGTGGATTTCAATTCCAATGTGTTGGTGGATATTGCTTTCTTAACTTCTGTCTTGTAGGATTTTGCTTTGGTAGTATCTTCCCTTCCCAGTTAGAAGCCTGAATGAAGGCACATAAATCTGTCATCTTCTTTGTGTAGTGTGCATTAAAGTGTTTTGCTCTGAGGCTAGTCCCAGCTGCCTCAGCTGCAATCTTCTGCCCAAACTCCATGCTCTGAAGCTCAGGCTCCATACTCTTCAGCATTGAGTCTTTAATCTTACTGCCAAGGTCTTGTACTGCCCTCATGGGTATATCTGTGGATCTGTGGTGCTTTTAGCCAGTTCCTGAGAATTTAGAGATTGCTCTTGCCCATGCTCTGATTCTTGTGTGGTGGGTGTTTTGGGGGAGAGGTGATCAGCTTGTGTTTTGATAAATGTATTTTTGCCTCCTTATAGCATGGACATCCCCCCAAATAGTCTGCCTTTAAGGCTGCATCCAGTGGGAAAGCCCCTTTAGTCATCTTATTTTGATTACTGTCCTTTTGAGATACTTTGTAAGCATTGGTTGGAAGGATATTCAGAAGGTTCCTGCTACTATGCCACCATCTTAGCTCCACCTCTGGAAGGCAAGGCCCTAAAGTCCTTTTAGTAATAACTTGGGGAAATATCCTAAAGGGCATAATATACTTTGTAGTAAAGAAAGACCCATCAGGTTGAGGAGTACAAGATAACCATTAATAACTATTATTTCTTTAAAAAGATATCAGTATCAGGGGCATCTGGGTAGCTCAGTGGACTGAGATCCAGGCCTAGAAACAGGAGGTTCTAGATTCATATCTGGCCTCAGACACTTCCTAGATGTGTGATCCTGGGCAAATCATTTAACCCCTATTGCCTATCCCTTACTACTCTTCTGCCTTAAAACAAATACACAGTATTGATTCTCTGATGGAAGGTAAGGGTTTTTAGTTTTTAAAAAAGCTATCAGTATCATCTATAGCTAAAAATCAGTTAGTTGAAGTGACTATGTGAATTATTACAAACATGACAATACTTCCTCTTACTGCTGCTCTGAAATCTCTCCAATACCTCACAAATTCCTGAAAATATTTAGGATACAGTCTAATGGATTAATAATTTATTAGATATTTTCAGTAAAGGTCTCACCCAATATTCTTCTCTGTGAAGATGCAACACAGTGACAGGGAAAAATCCCCCAGCAGATTGGAAGAGAGGAACAAAAATCCAGTAGGAATTTTCATAATTCATATTAATAATGCTTTGGAATAAGTAGATGTAGTTCCCCAAAGCATAAGGCTATTTCATTCTAGGAATTCCTGTGAGACAATTAAAAGATCTTGATTATATAATGTTTAGAAAATGACTTAGGAACTTGTGTGTGGGGGGGTAGAACTTGGAACAAAGATGAAAAATTCATATCATAAAGGTAATTTTGACACATGAAAAAGTAGCTAAGGAAGAATAGTCTTTAGAATAGTCAATAATCTTTTCTGAAGTAGGTGGGAAGCCCACTGCGATTGTAAATTGATGAGAAGGATGAAAAGCAGAACAAAGCTTCTTATTCCTATAACTATTAGTCTAGGGGAAAGGGACAGTTATTTTTAGGAGATTGAGAAATTGAAAAATCCTCAAATTAATTGGATTCATTAAATGAATTAGATTGAATGAATTACAAATCCAATATCACTTCCACCTCCACCCAAAAACCTTACCCACACCCTCTGTCTATTGCTTAACTCTGATACCCAGACAGAGATTATTTTATATATATATTTACATATATATATATATATTTATTATAGTAGTAGTAGTAGTGGTAGTCTCTCGGTGATCGAGAATGACTATTGTCTTTGTGCAGTTTCATCTACAGTGAACCCTAATGTTGTTGTTGGGAGGCAAACGGATCTTCATGAGCCTCTCGCTGATGCCCACAGGCAAGTCTGGCAGCGGTTTCAGCAAACTTGTCTTGATGGCCAGACCAACACCATGGATTCTGTCTTCATTTGAGGCTCTACCTTTCCAGAAGCAGGTGTATCCAGTGGTGGGTTCACTGAGTGATCCCTCTTCTGGTAAGCGTGTTTCGCTTAAGGCTGCAATGTCGATGTTATATCGCGCCAGTTCTTTACCGATTAGAGCTATTCTTCTCTCAGGTCTTGGGGTATTCTCTCTATCATGTAATGCAATATATATTTATTATATATATATAATATATACCCCTCTACATCCTTATCCCATTTAGCCTTCTGACTTCTGACTATTCCATATGCTTTCATTAATTTAATATACATCAACTTTTAGAATATAGTAAAAGAGGGAGGGGACAAAATTAAAATAACCCTTAATAGCAAAGGAAGGTGAAGCACTTTTACTCCTTTACTTTAAGCATGTCCTTTACCATGAAATGTCAGTATGACCAAGGAGAGATCAGCCACTGCTGAAAAGTCTAACATTATTTGAAAACCAGTATGGTTTCCCCAAGCTTATATATATATATATATATATATATATATATATATATATATATATATATATATATATATATATATATATATATATATATATATATATAAAATAATATAATAAATATATAAATATACATCACTTTATGCAGTAGAACACCAGAACATCTCCCTCTGGTTTACTAAAGAAACATGATTTTCAGGCAAAAATACTATTATCAAAGTTTACAGACCTTCATGCCATGGTGAACTTCCTTATCTAAGTTTCTCACATCGATCTGTGGAGACAAAACAGAATACCAGTTGTTCTCAGAAATGAATACTTATCAGAACATTTTTATATCTGACCCAGAGGAAAGGGAAATAACACTGTCTAGTTGAGGACAAAGGGAATCAAGCCGAGGGTATTTCCATTCAATAGAATTCTTTTCTCCTAGTCACCCAGGAAAAATGGGGAATAAGAGAGAGGAGAGGTGCAGAGCTTACCATCATTGGTCAGGTCTATAATTTGATCCTTCCTAATTCTGAATTTTTCACATATTTCCTCAAATTTCTCCTTTATGTCATTTGGCAGGTCTGGAGTATGACCTGTATTTAGTTAGGGTGAGAGTGAGAATGATCACTGAGTCTCGCAGATTATTTACAAAAATATGTAGAGAAGAGGGTGTTTAGATGATTGTAACATGGAGAAACATGGGTAAGGTGCCTATCCACCTGATCTGGGTGAAATTCTCATGTGCTCCAGGATTTGATGCAATAAGTTATAAAAGAGGAAAGTGTTTGTTGATGATAAAAAAGTCAATTAACAAGCATTTATTAAGCACCTACTATGAACCAAGTATTATGAGTACTGCAAAGAGAAAGGAAAGCTAGCTCTTTCTCTTAAGAAATTTACATTTTCTGGATAGAAATAACATTTTCACACATAAATAAATGCAAGTGTGACTCCCTAGTGTTACAAGGTGCAACCACTGCTCACACAGAAAATATACAAGATAAAAACAAAGGGAAACTTTAAAGGGGTAAGAAGATTTAGAAGAATTAAGTACTTTTGAAGGATACAGCACTGAGAAGAATTGAAGAATGATGGTGTTCTTGAAAGACATAGAGAGGGTGGGTTTAAGGGGAAAGATAATGAAATATCTTATTGAGTTTAATGAAAACGGATGTGATTATATATATACATATATACACACACACAGAAAGAGAAATAGAGAGAAGCAGAAAGAAGAAAAGAGAAGAGGGTCCAGGAGAAAATTCTGCAACATATTTTCAATGCAATGTGAAGAATGACCCTATAAGGAAGATTAAGTACTATAGCAGGAAAGTATCATGGATAACTAAGGAAGAAAGAATAGCCAGGAATACAGATTTTAGAATAATACATATGCTGCAAAGTCAAGATTCTGAGAAAAAACAGTCACTCCTAACCATCTCCTTTTGATCTATTATTAAGCATTTTTAATGATGTTGTAAAAGTCATTTGCTTCCTATTTTGATACTATCTTCATTTCTGAATATATTTGTCCTTCACTCACTTAGGGAGTCATCCCTTACAACAAAGAACAAAAAGATAACAGAAAAAAAGACCTCTGACTAGTTATGACCAGAAACCAGTTCTTCATAAGGAAATTAACTACTCTAGAGAATATAGTCTTAGACTTTGATACAGAAGGACCTTGGTTCAAATCTGGACTGATTTTAAGTAGCTGTGTGACTGGACAAGTCACTTAATATATATTCCTCAGCTTCCTCATCTGTAAAATGTGAATAATTAAATCACCTTTCTTACATGCCTGTTATTGGCATGAGAGGAGATATTGTAGCCAAAATGTTATATAGATATTAGTTATTTTATTTTGTTAATTTGTGTCTGTGAATGATTCACTGTTTGGTCTTTAGATTCACACTGTAGTCATCCCCTGGTACACCCTTGTTACTAGACCTGTTCCTCCAATTTTTACCTTCAAGGTTAAGTTCAGATGTGACCGTTTCCATGAAACAGCACCTCATACCTTCAGTCATAGGTAATTCTCCTCTGAACTGTCAGAATATATTGAACATCTTGTTTCTTGCACATTCATATCTTGCCTTGTGTTATATTTATGTATGTACATTTTCCTTCCCTATTATACTCTAAGAGAAGAACCTTTTGTGTAGAATTCTCTTAGCATTACTGAGGGTGCTGTGACTGATGTGTTAGCCCCTTCTTAGCTAATGGAAGCCTTACAAAGATAGCTTGTCAGAGCCAAAAATGCCAGGCAGATGGAAGATACAGAGAGAGATGGGCCACCAGGACCAAAAGTCATTGCAGACATTGAGAGAGACTGCAAGCCTTGAGGAGTGAATCTAGGATGCCAGGACCACGTGGTAGAACAATGAAAAGAAAAGAAACATAGGACAGGATTTCATTGCTGACAGATGGAACTCCTGAGATGTAAACTGGCGAGTACTCATCTCTACATTGCTTTATCTCTTCCAAGGAAAAATGCATATTTCCCAAACTCCATTTCTATTTCTTAGAAAATTTGTGATTTCTGCTTCTCAGTTTTTAAAATATGATTTTATGGGAAACATATTTAGCCATTCCATTGTTAATCTATATTAATCATTCAATGAGTCCAGAACTAAACAACAATAACGGAGCACCCAGGTGCAAAGAGAAATAGATTTAATAATTCAATATCAGGCAAGCGACCTCTTACTCCAACTTTTTTTAGCTTTAGAGCCTTGGAAGTGAACAAAATAGACTTATTTATTAATATTTACCACTTTCCTGAGCAGAGAGAAAGATTTGCATTGGAACCTCTCTCTGTCTCACTCTCTCTAACCAACTTCTTTATGCCAAATACTATTCTAATGGTGATATGAAGCAGAAATCATAAAGGACCTGGCTCTCAAAAAAACTTGAATTCTATTGAAGAATCAGAACTGCCTTTCGAAGTTCCTGAAGGAAGTTCAGAATGGACAGTTTGCTGTCCTGGGAGTCATTTTCACTGATCTCAGGTATTGTATATTACAGTCAAACTTTGGAGCACCCCCAAAGCTACAGTGATGAAATTTTTTCCTTCATAACTCTTCTTTTATCATAAAAAGGGAAGGGGGAGAAAATTGGGACATTATCCATACCATAGAGTTCTCCCCAAACAGTCACAGTTTCTTTGTGATTATAGTTCATAAATATAGCATAATTAGGGCCCAGGCTTTGAAGGGAGAATTCATTAAGTCCATCATCTGTGAAAGCATCAAAAGATCAGGTCATAATTCTGATACCATAGGAACAAGTTCAAGGATTAGAGACCTACTTGTATTTGAATGTTCTGCCAAAGACATTCCCAGGGATTTCTGCAAACTTCAATTCTATCATAACCTCTGACATTCCAGTGAGACTGCTATTTTACTGACAAGCCTCTACTTTTGTCAGCATTACTGCAATATGCCTCTACATTAAAAAATGTTAGAAACAGAATTTTGGAGGCCATCTAGTCCAATTACTTCACTTTATGGTTAGCCAGAAGAGGGAAGGAGACTTGTGCAAAGTAATATAATGAGTTAGTTTCAATTTTATTCCCATAAGGGTTAATCAGGTTTCTACAACTTTGTAAAGAACTAGTGAGAAGATCAGAGCATCTGATCTAGTTTTTGCACAGTGTAGTCATGATGGAATTAAGACAGGGCAGTGGAAGACTGAAGATGGCCTTCCTCTACTTTAAAGACATTGTTTGCTGTCTAATTATTAGCTACTTCCTTTTTCATTAATGTGTCCATTAATTCATTTCATATTATACTCAAAGACTTCAAGATCCTCGTTTATACTTATGCATAAAGTACATTTGCCTGTCATCTCCTGTTTGTGTAGTCACCAAGAACTGAACACATTTGCCATTTTCTCTGGAAATAAAAATTAGAAGTACGATAACACCGAATTTGCATAGAAACATTTACCCTAAAACACTTTTACCTTTATCTTATTAATTTGAATTATGTCCACTAAATTTATACAAATTATTTTTCTCATCTTACAATAATATTATGAACAAAACCAGATTTGAGGTGACATGATATTTCAGAAGGAATAAAGTGAGTTCATTTTTTTTCAAAATTTTCAATGTAGAGAAAACCTATAGCCACTTTTAATTTGAAAGCTGTAAATATGAGCAATTTTTATTGTATTTAAGCTCATAATATCTCAAGATATGAGCAAATGGTAGTTGTCTCTACCTAATCTATATGATGGAATTAATCTAAACTACTTGAAATTGTCTTTTAAAATATAGAAAAATAGATCATGATAAAAGACAGAAAAGGGAAGAATCAGAATATGAATGACCTGAAAAAAGAACTTTGTTAATGAACAGAGAGAAGAAGGGATATATGATTGAATATTAATGGTAATTTTAAAAATGAACTAAAATGATATTGAGCACATTTCACAAATATATCTAAGAGGACATTTTCCATTATGTTAAATAAAAAACCTTTTGCTTGAACAAAATAAAATAAATAGAATAGAAAGAGAATAAGAAGGGAAGGATTCCATTGGGAAATAAAAATAAAACCCTTGGGTCAAATATATTTAATTGTAAGATGCCCAAGATATGAAGATAACTAACAGAAATATGTTAATGTAAGACCCAAAGTCTTTTACCAATGGGTTCATAAATGAAAGATATAAAAACATATTATTAATGAGCTAACACTTACAGAGTATTTACTAGGCACCAGCATTCTGCTGGCTACTTTTAAAAAGTTATCTTATTTGATCCATACAACAACATTGAGAAATAGTATTATTATTTTAATTTTACAGATAAGAAAACTGAATAACAGAGTTAAAATGATTTGACCAGGGTCATATAGCTGTTAAGTGTCTGAGATCAATTTTGAACTTAGGACTTCCTGATTCCTGTCATAGTACTCCATCCCCTAAACCACTCAAAATTCTACCTGCCAACATTAACAAAGATTGTCAGAAAAAAAGTACAAACTATTATCAACCATGGGAAAGAATGCTCAAAATCACTAATAATAAAAGAAATGAAAATTAATATAACTGAGGATTCACTTCATCCCTAATAATGTGACAAAGATGATAAGAAACAGGAATAGTTCGGTTAAAAGTTGTGCAAAGATAGAGGAAATGACAACTATTCAGAAAATGGCTAAATCTCCATACCCTTTGTCCTTAATATCTTAAGGAGGTCAATAATTTAAAGAAAGACCCTTTCATATGGAAAAATATTTTAATATTTTTTGTAGTTGGAAAAATGGTAATCATGTTGATTCCCATCAATTGGGGAATAGCTAAATAAGCTACAGAAAATGTCAAAGTGAAGTGAATATCTTTATTGCCTTTTTCTCAATCTTATTTTTGTCTTCTTAGAAAGACTTTTAGCATCTTCATTCTACTCAAAGTGAAGACTATTGACAGGTTGATTTGGAATAGAAAGGAAATAGCAGTTATCCCAGCTGGTGATTAAAAAGATCTAAAATTTTTATAAAATATTTTAAATCAATACTTCTCTCACCCTTTCACAGAAAGTTCAAGGGTGTATAGCCTATTTTTTTTTCCTTCAAGAGTTGCTCTTAGTGTTCATAAAACCAACTACATACTAGGAATTTTGTTGCTAATTAATTCTAGGGATAGCTTGTATGAGTTAAAGGATCCCAGAACTATTGCCTACGTTTTGTCCCCTCTTCTATATCTACCAACTAACATAGGAAACACTTACCTTTTCAATAAGATAGCAGTTAACATATTATCATGTTCACTAATATTTTTGACAAATATCCTCAAGCTGCCTCCTTTCTCAATCTTAGATGTCACATTTGAACACAATGCAACTGTATACCACTCTCCAGAAAGCTGTAAAAAGAGTTTGGATGGAAATTAATAAAAGAAATCATTGGTCAAATAGGCCTAAAGTATTTTAGATTTAGGAAGGATCATCATTGAAATCCTTCATTTTACAAGTGAGGAAAATGAGGAATCAAAGGTGAATTATATCCTTACTTCCAAACCTATGTAGATCCTATATTATCTTCAATAGTATAAAATAAAGATCAGAAGACTAGGTTAGGAAATTTGAGTTCTGATTTTGGCTATGATACTAAATCATTTTGAGACCTTTGACAAATTATTTAACTTTTCAGTGCCTTGGTTTGCTCATCTCTCCAAATAGTGAAATTATATTTGAACTATGTGTTTCAGGCATTATCCTAGAGATAATATTATTTTCTTTATTTTTAACATGTATATTAAACTTAAATATGAATTATAATTTCTGTGAATATTTGAGGAACCAGGGAGAAATTGCCACAGGAGCAGGGAAGCTCTGTATTTGGGTCTTAATGGGAATTCTCTTTTATTTCTTATGAAAAACTTTTGTCCATTCTCTGACTCTAATCACTTGTGGTTTGGAGGGATTCTTTTTCTCTCTTCTCTGTCTAGTTATTAGTTGACTCCTCATGGCAGAATTCATGTGGCATCTAATCTTAGCACATGTACAGAATGAAAGTTGTCATACTACAATGTGAATCCTATAGACAGATTTGATGTCAGAAAATGGAACTGTCTGGGATTCATCATCTCATTTACTATTGTAATCAGAAGCAGAGAGGATAGGTTTGAATTGTAATTTATGGGCTTAAGCTTCTGTCTGAATGAACAGCATCTCACGATCTCAGCATTTTAAAGTTAGAGTTCTGTGTCATTATACAGCTCAACCCTGTATTTTATAGATGTAGAAACTGGTCTATGGGTTCATGCTATGATGAATAAGAGTTTGGGGATGCTTTTCAATCTTGTTGTTTAAAGGAAATATGGCATGGGAACACACTCATGTAATTTCATATTTTGTACTGACTTTAATCATTCTTTGATTGGCAGATGGTACAATCATTGGAAAGGCAGCTTTGAATAAGAAGCTACAAATGTACATATTTTCCTTTTTTATACAAGCTCTTTATCTGCTTTCTTCTGCCCAAAGTGGTCCTATTTCTCCAAACCATTACTCTCAAACCTACAGCAGACCCTTTATCTACCTCTTCCCATTTTTGCTCACTTACCTTTGATGCATCATCACCCAGATTGTTATTAAGGGCCTGAAGACCACAAACCAGGGCCAGGCCCAAGGTCAACAGTAGAATTTTCATCTTCTCAGGGTTTTATATGATGTTTCATCAGTAGCTGAATGCGTTAAAGAGATTCTAATGAATAGTCTGGGTTCTTCTAAGTCAGCTCCTTTTATACTTCATCCTAGGGCAGGGTTCTGGAGGATATGGCACTATGGGGATCCTAATCCTTCAAAATGTCCTTTATTCAGCATTCCTAGCCAAATATCCCAAGGGAAGGTTGGCAATGTGCCTTCTGACAGAAAAAAAACTGACAATTCTGAAAAGCTAATTTCCAAGATCAACACTGTCTTAGGTTGGGTCAACTTCCTGGGACCAACTCTTTGCATATCCTGAGACCAGAAAGCACATTTCTTATGTTCTGTATCCTTGTGGATGTCAAGCAATTAACCCTTGTCTAACAGAAACCTAAGGTACATGGTGTCTTACCTTAAGCAATGTGGGAAGAGTACCCAAACAAATATCTATCATTGCTACCTGGGATCTTCTAGTCTTGTAGAAATTCAATAAATATTACTAAATGCTTAATGTGGAAAGAGCACAATTCTAGGCTGTAGCCAGACTGAAATGCTTGAACTTGATCTCCTTTGTGGTACTTACTTTCTAGTACATAATAAAGAAACTTAAAGAATATTCTTCTTTTGGTCTTTATCTTTTTAAAAAAAATATTTCTAGAGTGTTTTATTTACAAATGCATTTTCAACCCTAAAAGGTTGATAATATACAGTTGTTCCCATTTTAGAGATGAGAAAATTGAGGATCAGAGAGAAGTGATTTAATATATCAGTCAGTATCAGGGCTGAAAATTTGAAGCCAGATTTTGTTTATGTTTCTTTATATTTTAATTAATCAATTAATTAATTTTTTCATTTTATTTTGTCAATTTAGAACATTATTCCTTGTTTACAAGAATCATATTCTTTCCCTCCCTACCCTTCTCATCCTACCTGTAGCCAACACATAATTCCACTGGGTATTACATGTGCCCTTCATCAGAACCTATTTCAATATTGTTGATGTTTGCACTAGGAATATCATTTAGTCTATATCCCCAATCATATCCCCCTTGACCCATGTAATCAAGCAGTTGTTTTTCTTTGGTGTTTCTACTCCCACAGTTTTTCCTCTGAATGTGGATGGTGTTTTTGCTTGTAGATCCCTCAGAGTTATTCAGGATCACTGCATTGCCACTAATGGAGATGTCCATATTATTCATTTGTACCACAGTGTATCAGTCTCTGTGTTTAATGTTCTCCTGGTTCTGCTCCTCTCACTCTGCATCCATTCCTACAGGTTGTTTCAGTTCACATGGAATTCCTTCAGTTTATTATTCCTTTGAGCACAATAGTATTCCATCACCAACAGATACTCCAATTTGTTCAGCCATTCCCCAATTGAAGGGCATCCCCTCATTTTACAGTTTTTTTGCCAACATGAAGAGTGCAGCTATGAATAATCTTATGCATGTTTTTTTTTTCCTTATTATCTCTCTGGGGTACCAACCCAGTAGTTCTATGACTGGATCAAAGGGAAGACAGTCTTTTAGCACCTTTTGGGCACAGTTCCAAATTTCCCTCTAGAATGGTTGGATCAATTCACAACTCCACCAGCAGTGCATTAATATCCTGACTTTGCCACATCCCCTCCAGCATTCATTACTTTCCATAGCTGTCATGTTAGCCAATCTGCTAAGTGTGAGGTGATACCTGAGTTGTTTTGATTTGCATCTATCTGATTATAAGAGATTTAGAACACATTTTCATGTGCTTACTAATAATTTTGATTTCATTGACTGAAAATTGCCTATCCATGTCCCTTGCCCATTTATCAATTGGAGAATGGCTTGATATTTTGTCCAATTAATTTAGCTCTTTATGAATTTGAGTCTTTAGACCTTTGTCAGAGGTTTTTTTATGAAGATTATTTCTCAATTTGTTGCTTCCCTTCCAATTTTGGTTGCATTGGTTTTGTTTGTACAAAACCTTTTTGATTTAATGTAATCAAAATTATTTATTTTATATTTTGTAATTTTTTCTTACTCTTGCTTGTTCTTAAAATCTTTTGTTTCCCAAAGATTGACATGTGTACTATTCTGTGTTCACCTAATTTGCTTATAGTTTCCTTCTTTATATTCAGGTCATTCACCTATTCTGAATTTGATCTTGGCTTAGGGTATGAGATGTTGATCGAACGCCAGTATCTCCCATACTGCCTTCTACTTTTCCCAGCAGTTTTTATCAAATAGTGGATTTTGGTTACAAAAGCTGGGATCTTTGGGCTTGTCAAAGACTGTCTTACTGAGGTCACTTACCTCAAGTCTATTCCACTGATCCTCCTTTATGTCTCTTAGCCAGTACCATCTTGTTTTGATGACCACTACTTTATAGTATAATTTGAGATCTGGTACTGCAAGACCCCCTTCCTTTGCATTCTTTTCATTACTTCCCTGGATATCCTTGATCTTTTGTTATTCCAAATGAACTTTGTTATATTTTTTTCCTAATTCAGAAAAAAAAAAGTTTTTTGATAGTTTGATGGGTATGGCACTAAATAAGTAAATAAGTTTGGGTAGGATGGTCATTCTTATTATGTTAGCTCATCCTACCCATGAGCAGTTTATTTTTTTCCAATTGTTTAGATCTAGTTTTAATTGTGTGGAAAGTGTTTTGTAGTTATGTTCATATAGTTCTTGTGTTTGTCTCAGCAGATAGATTCCTAAGTATTTCATATTGTCTAGGGTGATTTTAAATGGAATTTCTCTTTCTAATTCTTGCTACTGAGATGTGTTGGAGATATATAGAAATGCTGATGACTTATGTGGGTTTATTTTGGATCCTGCAACTTTGCTAAAGTTGTTGATTATTTCCACTAGCTTTTTAGTTGATTTTCTAGGATTCTTTAAGTAGACCATCATATCATCCACAAAGAGTGTAAGTTTGGTCCCTTCATTGCCAATTTTAATACTTTCAATTTCTTTTTCTTCTCTAATTGCTACTGCTAGTGTTTCTAGAACACTGTTAAATAATAGCAGTGATAATGGGCATCCTTGTCTTACTCCTGATATTATTGGGAATTGTGGAAGAGAGAAATTGGGAAAGCATGCAAAAAGGCAGAAGCCAGAACCATATGTATGGATTAAAGTGGGAAAGAAAAACTACAAAGCTCTCTTAGATACTGGTGCTTCAAAATCTGTTCTAATGTCATGTCCAGGGGATACCAACATAGCCAGAGCTATGGGACAAATACAACAGGTCCCTGAGCTTAAAAACACAATGGTCAAATTGGGTCCTCTCACCAAAGGTCTTTCTTTCCTATTAATTCCCTCATGTCCAGATAACCTTTTTGGACAGGCTTTTTTGTTTAAGATCCAAGCGACTATGCAATGTGAAAGATCTGGGAAATTTTATTTGCATTTACCAAAGAATTCACTAAAACACAACCCATCGTTATACTTAGAACAACTAGAAGAAGAACCTGAGAAAATTCAAATTTTAACATATATGCATGAAATACCAAAAGATATAACACAAGGGGTGTTTGCAAAACATCTGAATGATGTGGGTAGGATCAAGTTGGTGACACCAGCCAGTATTGAGGTCAGAGAAGGAATCCCACCTAAGATACCACAATACAAATTAATTAAAGAAGTAAAAGAAGGAATAACACCTATCATAAATAGTTTGCTAGAACAAGGCATATTAAGACCTACTTTTTCAGAATACAATAGTGCAATTCTAGCTATTAAAAAGAACAACTAAGTAATTCAATTACAAGGAAAAACTCCTAAGCTTTTAGCAAAAAACTCCAACTTCATAACTATGACAAATAAAACATCTTCAATGCTTTTGAAGCATCTATTCACATTGGATAAATTTGTTATCAAAGACTTTAACATTAAGTTATAGATGAGAACTTAAACAGGTTATCCATATCTCTCAACTTTCATCCTAAACAATCTCTATCAGGCGAAGGAAGAGAGGGAGGGTATACCATGAAGATATTACCTCATAGTTTCAGATATCTCACAAGAAACAACAATGTGATCATGTCATCAATGAAGATACATGCAAATGACATCTGATAAAAAAAGCCCTAAGTAGCAATACAAATAGCCCTAGCAATAATCAATAATCAACAATAGTCCTTGTAAATGAAAGCTTATGAATGGAATAATGAATGAATCCTGACAAGCACTCATGAAAAATTCATAGCTTATATCCATGTATAATGAAAGTTTCAATCTTACATACATGCACATGTAAAAAACTTACACACATGCATGTTCCCAATTGTTCCAGTACGTTCCTGAATTAAAGAACACAGGACTACAATCAAGAGTGACAACAGCTTAAAAATGGCATGCAGCACAGATGAGGAGACATCAAGACACACAGTTGTCTATAATCAACATTAAAAGAAAGAACGACTTTGGAATTTTGAAACTGTGATCATGAGGTTATGTAAGAATGCAACATACATGTTAACATCACATATGTACATACATATGCCACACAGAAATACAATGTAGGAAGAAATCTCATGGAATGGGTAAGTATATAACATATGCATAGTTGCAAAAACAAAATTCACACTGATATATAAATTTCTGGGGAAAATTTAAACAGGTAAAGAAATTTCTTATCTGCATGAGTTTGTACATAAATCAAGAACAATGTATTATATTTGTACATATGTAAATATGTATAGATACAATTTATGTACATATGTGAATAATAATGTACTAAGAAACTAACTATATTAGAATAATTTATTAATGTTCTAATAACTAAACTATAGGAACAGTTTAGAAAAATTTGTTTAAAGTCTTAGGGAAGTAGTGACAGACATAAAAGCCACTTAAGTATAGAAGTTAGATTACATTATGATTTTACATTAGCAATTGTTAGTAATAAAAATATTTTACTTAGTTGAATTTATAGACATTAGGAGATGAGACAGTTACATATTCAAAATACATTTTTCAATTGTTTAAAATTGTTACATAATTTGTTATGTTCAAAAACCATGCTCATGTAAAAAATTCCTACTACCTAAACCATTTTCCTGTACCCAAACTTAGCATAGGATTAGGTAGGCAGAATAGCTAAGATAGATTAAGATTTGTTGTTTTGGAATTATAAAGGAATATTTAATATAGTACAGGGTTAAAAATAGATAGTTAGAAATATAACAAAATATGTATTTCTAAAAGGTAAGTATCATTAAAAAATGCTGGTTGCATTTTTTCCAAGATAAAAAGGGAGGATTTGTGGAAGAGAGAAATTGGGAAAGCATGCAAAAAGGACAGAAGCAGTGGAGGCTTAAGACTTGCAGGTCAAATTAATGCTCTATTTAGAATGTTACTGGGAAAGGCAATTAGTGGCAAACCAACTGTTTCGTGGACCCTGTGTGGCTTGTATGAGGGAAGGAGGAGTTTTCCTCTCTTGGATTTTGGAGACTCAATTGAAGGAAGTCTTGTGATTTGAAGGCAGAAGAAAGAAGGACAAAAGTCCAGAGATCACTCTGACTTGCTCTGTTGATAGTGACTGAACTTCCGAAACTATAAGCCATTTCTCTCAACTGAACTTTATTTCAACATCCTCCAACCTAAAACTCATTGTATTTTAGAGAAAACCCCAACCCTCTTACCTCAATTCTTTATCCTTTCCTGTCTTCCCCAAATGAACCCCTTACTTAAGATAAAGAAGATAAAGAATATTTCATTTCAAACATCATAAACTTATCCTGAGTGATTTAGAAAGAAGAAGAAGGAAGGAAAAGGAAGAAGAGGAAGGAAAGGAGATATAGAGCTGGGAGGGAAAGACCAGAGAAAAATATATCTGCTTGATCTTTAGTTATCAATTACCAATAAAATAGTCCCTTATTATTATTTATTACAGAATGCATCTAGTTTATCCCCATTGCATATGATTGTTGCTGATGGTTTTTGATATATACTGTTTATTAATTTTAGGAAAGGCCCTTCTTCTATACTTTCTAGTGTTTTTAATAGGAATGGGTGTTGTATTTTATCAAAGGCTTTTTTTTGCATATATTGAGTTATTGTGATTTTTGTTGGTTTGATTGTTGATATGGTCAATTATGTGGATGGTTTTCCTAATATTGAACCATCCTTGCATTCCTGGTATAAATACCACCTGATCATAATGAATAACCCTTGTGATCACTTGCTGGAGTCTTTTTGCTAGTATTCTATTGAAGATTTTTGCATCTGTGTTCATTAAGGAGATTGGTCTATAGTTTTCTTACTCTGTTTTTGACCTGCCTGATTTGGAATCAGTACCATATTTGTGTCATAAAAAGAATTTGGTAGAATTCCTTCTTTGCTTATTATGTCAAATAATTTGTATTGTATTGGTATTAGTTGTTCTTTGAATGTTTGATTGAATTCACTTGTGAATCCATCAGGCCCTGGGGATTTTTCTTAGGGAGTTCTTTGATGGCTTGTTCAATTTCTTTTTCTGATTTGGGGTTGTTTAGGTATTCTATTTCTTCTTCTCTTAGTCTAGGCAATTTATATTTTTGTAAATTTTCATCCATATCACCTAGATTGCCATATTTTTGCCATATAATTGGGCAAAATAGTTTTTAATGATTGCTTTAATTTCCTCTTCATTGGAGGTGAGGTCTCCCTTTTCATCTATGATACTGTTACTTTGGTTTTCTTCTTTCCTTTTTTATTAGATTGACCAGTACTTTGCTTATTTTGTTTATAATTTCTAGTCTTATTTATTAATTCAATAGTTCTTTCACTTTGGATTTTATTAATTTCTCCCTTAATTTTTAGGAACTCTAATTTAGTTTTCATCTGAGGGTTTTTAATTTGTTCTTTTGAAAACTTGAATGTTTTTTGACTTGCATGTCCAATTCCTTGACCTTTGCCGTCCCTAATTTGTTAATATATGAACTCAAGGATATGAATTTCCTCCTGAGTACTGTTTTGACTGCATCCCATACATTTTGAAAGGATGTCTCATCATTGTCATTTTCTTCAATGAAATTATTGTTTCTATGATTTCTTTTTTAACTAAACAATTTGTAGAATCATGTTATTTAATTTCCATTTAATTTTTTAATTGGTTCTCCATATACCCTTACTGATTATTATTTTATTGCATTATGATCTGGAAAGGTTGCATTCATTATTTATGCTTTTCTGTATTTGTTTGCCAAGTTTTTATGCCCCAGTACATGGTTAGTCTTTGTGAGTGTACCATGTGCTGCTGAAAAGAAGGTGTATTCCTTTTTGTCCCTATTTATTTTTCTCCATATATCTATTAACTCTAATTTTTCTAAGATTTCATTCATTTCTCTTACCTCTTATTTATTTATTTTTTTATTTGGTTTATCTAGATTTGATAGTGGTAAGTTCAGGTCTCCCACTAGTACAGTTTTATTATCTATTTCCAATTTCAACTCTACTAGTTTCTCCTTTAGAAATTTGGATGCTATACCATTTGTTGCATACATATTGATTACAGATATTTCCTCATTGCTTATACTGCCTTTTACCAGAAAGTAGTTACCTTCCCTATCCTTTTTAATCAGATCTATTTTTTACTTTGATTTTGTCAGATATCATGATTGCAACTCCTGCCTTCTTTCTATCAGTTGAGGTCCAATAGATTTTATTCCAACCTTTAATTCTAACCTTGTGAGTATCTACCCTGCTCAGGTGTATTTCTTGTAGACAACATATGGTAGGATTTTGGTTTCTCATACACTCTGCTTTTTGTTTTCATTTTATGGGTGAGTTCATCCCATTCACATTCAAAGTTATGGTTGCTACTTGTGTATTCCCCAGCATTTTGATATCTTCTCCTAGTTCTGTCACTTCTTCTCTTGCTATACTCTTTTAAGCCAGTGGTTTTCTTTTAATCAGTCCCCTTAATCCCCACTCTAAATGTGCTCCCCTTTCTGCCCCCTCACTTTTTGTTCCCTTCTTATTTTTTTCAGGGTCTATTAAGTTCCCTCCCCCCTCTCTTTCCCTCCCCTTTTCTATTCTCTGCCTCCCTCTCCCCTTAGTTTTCCTTTCCCACTTTCCTTGTAGGGTAAAATAGAATTTGATACTCTAATGGATCTAGATGCTCTTCCCACTCAGAATTGATTTCACTAAGAGTAAGGCTTAAGTATTACATATTTGCACTCTCTTCCTCTCCCTAAAATAGTATTTTCTTCTTCTCCTTCCCATGGATCTCCTTGTGTGGTATATATTACCCTATTTATCTTATTTCTTCAAGTTTCTCTTGGTGCCATCTTCAATTCCCCCCTCCCTTTTTCTTGTTTTTGCATATCATCTTATACCACATATTATCCCAATATATTTCTTTGAATGATTCCTCTAATTACTATAATTATGAATATAATTTTTGAGTTACAAATAACATTTTCACATATATTGCTATAAACAGTTTGATCATATTGAAGCCCTTAAAGAAGAAAGTTTGAATAAAAATATTTTTCACCTTTCCCCTCTCTTTCTTATCTACCTTTTCATGTTTCTCTTGATTTTTGTATTTGAATATCAAACTTTCCACTTAGATCTGGTCTTTTCTTTCCAAATACTTGAAAATTTTCTATTTTGTTGAATTCCCATACTTTCCCGTTGTGACAAGGAAATCACTTTTAAAAGGAATTTTAAGGTTTACATCGTGAAAGTATGTAGCCAGTTTTGATGGATAGGTTATCCTTGGTTGAAGACCCAATTCTCATGCCTTTCTGAATATCATATTCCAAGCCGTGAGGTCCTTTAGTGTGGAAGCTGCCAGATCTTGTGTAATCCTGTTTGATGCTCCTTGATATCTCAATTGTCTCTTTTTGGCTTCTAGTAAAATTTTCTCCTTAGTGTGGAAGCTCTTGAATTTAGCAATTACATTCCTGAGAGTTGTCTTTTGAGGATTTAGTGTAGAGGGTGTTCTATGAACTCCTTCAATGTCTATTTTTCTCCCTTGTTTAAGAACATCAAGGAAGTTTTCTTGGATAATTTCTCATAGTATGATGTCAAGATTTCTAGTTATTTCTAGGTTTTCAGGTAGACTAATGCTTGTCAAATTGTCACTTGATGATCAGTTTTCCCGATCTGTCATCCTGTCAGTGAGGTATTTTATGTTTTCTTCTATTTTGTCAGTCTTTTGACTTTGCTTTATAAATTCTTGCTGTTTTGCAAGATCATTGGTTTCCAATTGCCCAATTCTGGTCTTTAAGGCCTGGTTTTCTGCTATTATTTTTTGATTTTCCTTTTCAGTTTGGTCTATCCTGATTTTTGTGACTTCCAGCTATTTCTCCAATTGAGAATTCTTGTCCTTTAAATTGTTATTTTCTTTTTGAACTATTTCCCACTTTTCTTGCCAGAAGCTTTCCATATTCTTGGTATGCTTCAATTTAAATTCTTCAAGATCTTGTGGACAGTTTCCATGTTTTGGAAGGTTTTGTTATGTTTATTTGTATTTCTTCTTCTGCTACTTCCTGGATTTTTCTCAATGAAAATTATCCAGGGTCAACCTCTTCTTGTTTTTCTTGGTGTTGGGAAGTTGTTCCTGTTACTATTTGCCATCACTATGGTGGTTTTTCCTTCCCTTTCCAGTCAGAAATCTCAGTAAGATGGGCAGGTTCTCTGGGTATAGAGCTAAGGAGTGAGGATTTTGCCTGAGTCCAGCTCTCGAGTCTCTGCATCTTCTGCTGTTTGCTGCCCTTCTCTGTGCTATCTCCCCACCGCCGCCCATGGTCTGAGTTCTTCAACCTGCTGGGGTTTCAGGTTTAACTGCTCTCAGGGGTAGGTCTTTGGTGGTCTTAGTCAGCTGCCAGGGACCTAGAGGTGCCCCTCACTTGTCCTAGAAATGCCCCTCTCTCATTCACTTATTCTAGCATGTGCTGGCTCTGACTCTGACTCCATAGGTGGGGTGGGGGAGGGTGGATTGGCTCATGTTTTGGTGGAAGCTTTTTCACCCCCTTATGGTGTGGAAATGCCCAAATCCCACATACCTTCAATGCTTTGCCTTACTGCAGAGTCTCTTCGTTCCTATGAATTTGGTTTTTTGGCCTTTTGAGGTAGTCTATATGGGTAGGTGTTGAGGAGAGGAAGAGTCCTGTGTCTAGACTGCCACCATGTTTGGTCTTTATCTTTGAATTTAAGAGTAAAGCGAACTCCCAGAAATGAAATACCTATCAATATACATCAATTACTCCTCAATAATTTATCATATCAGAGTTATCTGGCATACTGAGAAGTTAAAAGGCTTTCATGGAAATAAATATGCTAGTATACTTCAGAGTCTTTATTCTGCTAAACTAATTACAACTTACCTTGAAATAAAATCTTAAGTCAATTTAATAGATATTTATTAACTATCTGTTATATTCAAGGCACCATAGTAGATGGTAGGATATAAAGAAAAAAAAAACTATCCTTCCTTTCAATAGACTTTCATTTGACTAGACAAAGCTTGCAACTTATATATAAGTAAAAATGTATATATGCATAGAATAGTATATTAAAATTATATGGATAATTTCTATAGGGTGAGAGAGTTCCTCTAGTTATTAGTAGAAGGATCATAGTGAATGTAGTATATGCCTCATATAGGATAATCTGTGCTTTGAAAGAAACAGAAGAAAGAGATGAGGAGGGAGAGAAATCACTTTTTCAAAGGTATAGTAGAAAACTAAGTGTGCCATATAATGAGTAGCTAGCAGACCAGTTTGATTAGATTGAGTGTGTGTGAAGAGGAGTACCATGATACAGAATGGGAATAATGCCTAGAGCCAGCATGTGGAGTAATTTAAATGGAAGCTGTAGAGGAGAGTGTATGTTTTAGTCTATAATCCTGCTAAAGAATCATTATGGAGAAACTTTCCCCAAATCCACTGGCTACTGACTTCATGGAATGATATCATGGGCATCAGGGGACCATTCACTGAGGTGAGAGAACTGAATAAAGCTCAGGATATTCTCTAGATCAATAATAGTGAACCTTTTAGAGATGGAGTGTCTGGCCCTGCCCCCTGCCCCCAAGACTGAGTGCCATGTCCCTCCCCCACACCAAGTGCTAGGGATGCCTCACCCCTGCCTTTACCCTTCACAGGGGAGGGAGAAAGAGCTCCCATTGGGCTGATGGGCAGAGGGGTGGGTGATATGAAAAAAATGTCATCAGGCACAGTTGAAAGGGGGAAGGAAGAAGCTCATCCCTAGTCCTTCTACCTTTCTAGTAATAAACTCTGCCTGATGGAAGGGCAGCTGTGTGCCCACAGAGAGTGTTCTGCATGCCATCTTTGGCTCCCATGACATAGGTTCACCATCACTGCTCTAGATGCTGAAAGCCCTTCGAAGCACGTAGAAACATCCTACTTTGTAGAGAATCAGCTGTGCTTGTTTATTTCCATCTAGAGGCTGTGAACTCTATGGGGAAAGTATAACCTTGTAGGCACTGTGGGAGTTTGAAGGCAGCAGAATCCCCTTGCTCTTAGGGTAAAAAAAAAACATGTTTTTTATGGGGTATACAACTTGAGAAAGGGGAAATCCTTCAGGGATTTGAATATATTACTATCTACCACAACTCTTGACTTTAGAAGTGTATAATAAGACTCTGTTACCCTAAAAAACTACAATTCCAAGCACTCCTCTCTCTTCCTGTCATTACGTGCTGATGTAGACAGGCTATAAATTCTGTGGAGTTCCATCTCTTGCTCTCTTGTTTTCCTCTTGTAGCTTTGGTAGAGCAGACTTTTTTGAGTAGGCAGAAAAACTTAGTTATGTGGTTCTATTTTGGTAGATAATAAACTTTATAAAATATAATACTCAAAGTATTGGACATAAATTTAAACCTTACAAAAGGAAAAATTCTTCACAGCACTGAGAAAGCTAAGGAACTTTGTAGTTCTGTGACTTACAGGGAATGTTTTCACAGAAGTAGTTTAGAATTATTTCAGCATAAATTTCAGCATTAATCCTAGGGATCAGACCTAGAAAACTACAGATACCAAGTTTAGGGCACTATTTCAGTGAAAGGCTATAAATGACTGCTTAACTAAAAAAGCTTAATATTACTTCAGTAGCTTCAGAATAGCAGAGGAATAGAAGTAGTAGCTGTTTTATTTTTAAAAAGACAGATACATAAACAAGAGAAGTAGATGAAGCATGGCTTATACTATTTCTTAAAAAAGATTGTCATTAAGAACTGCTCTCAAGAGCCATGCAATGCCCTGGCTAAATGAATTTCCTTATTCATGTGCCTCATTGTTAGCTTCTTTTAAATGTATATTTACTATTCTTCATAGACTGGTGAGTATCACATAGTTTGATGGATGAATTGCTGTTTTAAAATTTCCTCACTTTTGCCTGTTATTACTTTTGTTTTTGCCTTCTTTATTAGCAGATGTTCATGTTTAATAATTAATAGAATCATTACTGACTGATTTGTTTAAATGGGAAACACAAAGGTTTGGGCTGTTATCTATAGTAGACAATTTTAGGAGTATATCCCTCCACCCCCTCCACATGACAGTTATGTTACTACTACTTTGAACTTTGAGTAGTGGCATCTTAGCCACTCCTCTGGTGATACCTGCTAGAGTGGATACAAGTGAAGTAATCAAGGAAATCTTAACTCAGGAATAGAGAGAGCCTAAAGAAAATCAGAGGAAGTGGTTTCAATGCCATCCAATTAAACTCTGAGTATTGAAATATTCTGCTCCTGAAAACCAATGTGTTTTTTCACTTCTTAGTTCACGGTAAATATTAGAGTCCTGTTTTATAAAATAGATATAACTTAAAATGCTGGTTTTTCAGCTAAAAGAGTGGTTGCAGAGACTATGATTCCTCTTCTGGGGAAGAGATATTACCTTTCCTGAGAACACCAACTGAAACTAGAAGGTAGAAGTAACAAAATGATCCAATAAGTTAATTTATTAATTCCTTCTTCATTTATTTTGTTGCATAGTTTTAATTTCTTCTCATTTTTAATTTCTCTTCTATTGAATGTATTTAGTTACTAAATCATTTTATATCTTTCACAAATCATTTTTATATTTATAGTAGAGTGATCTTTTAACATCAAAATCCTAATCAAATTCCTACCAAACTACGTGATTGCTCATATGTTTTTCTTCTGCATTTCTGTTTCCGAAATTTTTCTCTGGATGTGGATAGCATTCTTTTTCATACATTCCTCTGGATTGCCCTGGGTCATTGCATTTCTGCTAGTATAAAAGTCTATTACGGACTTCCGGTTAAGATGGCGGCTTAGAGAAAGCTAAAGTTCAGATCTCCGGAAAACCCTTCCCGACCGATCTCAAACTATAAGCTCCTAAGGCGCCGAAATTCAAAACGATCAACAGCATAGACCCTGGGAACCCTCCTCCTGGACCTGGACCCGGTTCAAAAGGTACGGCTCCCCTCAAAAGCCAGAACCCGAGATCACTCGGACCTCAGGGTTAGGAGCGCAGAGTCCAAGGCTCCCGGAAGCCGCAGCCCGGCCGGGCTCAGAGAGCAGGGTCCTCGGAACAACAACCCTCAGGGCCTTCTACCCGAGTCCCCGTGAAAGTTACTGCCTGGGGCTTCCGCTGCAGAGAGCTGGTCGAAACAACAGCAACCCTCAGGGCGGGCAAGACAGCCTCATGGGCTGGATCCTGCTATCCAAGTTTCAGTGAAAGTCCTTGCCCTCGGAGCTTGGGGAAGCTGCAGCCCATCCCCACAGTTAATCCCAATACTATACAAACTATTTGACATAATAAGCAAAGAGGGAGTTCTACCAAACTCCTTTTACGACACAAACATGGTACTGATTCCAAAACCAGGCAGGTCAAAAACAGAGAAAGAAAACTATAGGCCAATCTCCCTAATGAATATAGATGCAAAAATCTTAAATAGGATACTAGCAAAAAGACTCCAGCAAGTGATCAGAAGGATCATTCACCATGATCAAGTAGGATTCATACCAGGGATGCAGGGCTGGTTCAACATTAGGAAAACCATCCACATAATTGACCACATCAACAAGCAAACGAGCAAGAACCACATGATTATCTCAATAGATGCAGAAAAAGCCTTTGATAAAATACAACACCCATTCCTATTAAAAACACTAGAAAGCATAGGAATAGAAGGGTCATTCCTAAAAATAATAAACAGTATATATCTAAAACCAACAGCTAATATCATCTGCAATGGGGATAAACTAGATGCATTCCAAATAAGATCAGGAGTGAAACAAGGATGCCCATTATCACCTCTACTATTTGACATTGTACTAGAAACACTAGCAGTAGCAATTAGAGAAGATAAAGGAATTGAAGGCATCAAAATAGGCAAGGAGGAGACCAAGTTATCACTCTTTGCGGATGACATGATGGTCTACTTAAAGAATCCTAGAGATTCAAACAAAAAGCTAATTGAAATAATCAACAACTTTAGCAAAGTTGCAGGATACAAAATAAACCCACATAAATCATCAGCTTTTCTATATATTTCCAACACAGCTCAGCAGCAAGAACTAGAAAGAGAAATCCCATTCAAAATCACCTTAGACAAAATAAAATACCCTAGAATCTATCTCCCAAGACAAACACAGGAACTATATGAACACAACTACAAAATACTCGCCACACAACTAAAACTAGACCTGAACAAATGGAAAAACATTAACTGCTCATGGATAGGACGAGCCAATATAATAAAAATGACCATCCTACCCAAACTTATTTATCTATTTAGTGCCATACCCATTGAAGTACCAAAATACTTCTTCACTGATTTAGAAAAAACCATAACAAAGTTCATTTGGAAGAACAAAAGATCAAGGGTATCCAGGGAAATAATGAAAAAAAACCACATACGATGGGGGCCTTGCAGTCCCTGACCTAAAACTATATTACAAAGCAGCAGTCATCAAAACAATTTGGTACTGGCTAAGAAACAGAAAGAAAGATCAGTGGAATAGACTGGGGGAAAGCGACCTCAGCAAGACAGTATACGATAAACCCAAAGATCCTAGCTTTTGGGACAAAAATCCACTATTCGATAAAAACTGCTGGGAAAATTGGAAGACAGTGTGGGAGAGACTAGGAATAGATCAACACCTCACACCCTACACCATGATAAATTCAAAATGGGTGAGTGAATTAAACATAAAGAAGGAAAGCATAAGTAAATTGGGTAAACACAGAATAGTATACATGTCAGACCTTTGGGAGGAGAAAGGCTTTAAAACCAAGCAAGATATAGAAAGAATCACAAAATGTAAAATAAATAATTTTGACTACATCAAACTAAAAAGCTTTTGTACAAACAAAACCAATATAACTAAAATCAGAAGGGAAACAACAAATTGGGAAAAAATCTTCATAGAAACCTCTGACAAAGGTTTAGTTACTCATATTTATAATGAGCTAAATCAATTGTACAAAAAATCAAGCCATTCTCCAATTGATAAATGAGCAAGGGAAATGGATAGGCAGTTCTCAGATAAAGAAATCAAAACTATTAACAAGCACATGAAGAAGTGCTCTACATCTCTTATAATCAGAGAGATGCAAATCAAAACAACTCTGAGGTATCACCTCACACCTAGCATATTGGCTAACATTACAGCAAAGGAAAGTAATGAATGCTGGAGGGGATGTGGCAAAGTAGGGACATTAATTCATTGCTGGTGGAGTTGTGAATTGATCCAACCATTCTGGAGGGCAATTTGGAACTATGCCCAAAGGGCGACAAAAGAATATCTACCCTTTGACCCAGCCATAGCACTGCTGGGTCTGTACCCCAAAGAGATAATGGACACAAAGACTTGTACAAAAATATTCATAGCTGCGCTCTTTGTGGTGGCCCAAAACTGGAAAACGAGGGGATGCCCATCAATTGGGGAATGGCTGAACAAACTGTGGTATATGTTGGTGATGGAGTACTATTGTGCTAAAAGGAATAATAAAGTGGAGAAGTTCCATGGAGACTGGAACAACCTCCAGGAAGTGATGCAGTGCGAGAGGAGCAGAACCAGGAGAACATTGTACACAGAGACTAATACACTGTGGTATAATCGAACGTAATGGACTTCTCCATTAGTGGCGGTGTAATGTCCCTGAACAACTTGCAGGGATCCAGGAGAAAAAAAACACCATTCATAAGCAAAGGATAAACTATGGGAGTGGAAACACCGAGAAAAAGCAACTGCCTGAATACAGAGGTTGAGGGGACATGACAGAGGAGAGACTCTAAATGAACACTCTAATGCAAATACTATCAAGAAAGCAATGGGTTCAAATCAAGAAAACATCTAATGCCCAGTGGACTTACGCATCGGCTATGGGGGGTGGGGGGGAGGAAAAGAAAATGATCTATGTCTTTAACAAATAATGCTTGGAAATGATCAAATAAAATATATTTAAAAAAAAAAAGAATTCACATGTTGGTAAAAACACCGAGGAAAAGCAACTGCTTGACTACAGGGGTTGAGGGGACATGTCTGAGGAGAGACTCTAAATGAACACTCTAATGCAAATACCAACAACACCGAAATGGGTTCAAATCAAGAACACATGTGATACCCAGTGGAATCGCACATCAGCTATGGGAGGGGGGGAGGAAAAGAAAATGATCTTTGTCTCCAATGAATAATGTTTGGAAATAACCAAATAAAATATTGTTTTAAAAATAAAAAAAAAGTCTATTACATCTAATTGTGCCATAATGTATCAGTCTCTGTGTACAATGTTCTCTTGGTTTTGCTCCTTTTGCTCTGCATCAATTCCTGGAGATATTTCCAGTTCATATAGAATTCCTCCAGTTCATTATTCCTTTAAGCACAAAAGTATTCCATCATCAGGTACCAAAATTTATTCAGGATTGCCCAAATTGATGAACACACCCTAATTTTTCAATTTTTTTTTTGCCACTAAAAAGAGTGTGGCTATAAATATTTTAGTATATGTCTTTTCCCTTATTATCTCCTTAGGTACAAACTAAGCAGTGATATGGCTGGATCAAAGGGCAAGCTTTTTTTAAGGCCCTTTGTGCATAGTTCCAAGTTGGACCAATTCACAACTCCACCAGCAATGTATTAGTGTCCCAATTTTACCACAAGCCCTCCCACATTTATCACTTTCCTTTGCTGCCAAAATAGCCAGTCTGCTGGGTATAAGATGGTACCTCAGAGTGGTTTTAATTTGCATTTACATAATTAATAAAAATTATAGAACACTTTTTCATGTGCTATTGATTTTATGATAGTTTTGATTTCATAATTTGAAAACTGCCTATTTGTGTCCCTTAACTATTTGTTGATTGTTGAATGGTTTGATTTTTTTTGAAATTTGACTTAGTTCCTTATATCTTTGGGAAATTAAACCTTTGTCACAGAGTTGTCTTTTTTTAAATAAAAATTTTCTCCCTATTTGTTGCTTTCCTTGTAATTTTGGTTGCATTGGCTTTATTTGTACAAACCCTTTTTAATTTGATACAAAGTAATTCATTTTACATTTTGTAATATTCTCTACCTCTTGTTTATTCTTAAATTCCTTCATTTCCCACATATCTGACAGGTTTCCTTCCTTATCTCTTTTAATCAGATAAAATTCTACTTTAGTTTTGTCTGGTATCATGATTGCTACTCCCTTTTTTAAATTTTATATGACACATAATAAATTTTGCTCCAGTTTTTTACCTTGAATCTCTGTGTGTCACCCTGCTTCAAATGTTTTTTTTTTCTTTTTTTTTTGTAAACAGTATATAGTAGGATTTTGGTTTTTAATCCACTCTGCTATCTGCTTCCATTTTATGGGTCAGTTCATCCCATTCACATTCAGTGTTAGGATTATTAACTATGTATTGCCCTCCATCATATTATGCCCTTTAAATGCTGCTCTATTCTCTTTCTCTCTGTTCCTCTTCACCAGTATTTTCCTTTTGTCACCCTCCCCACTTCATCCTCCCTCCAATTGATTCCCTCTTCCCTTGACTTATTTCCCTTCTAATTCTCTATGGAATAAATTAGAATTCTATGCCCCAGTGATTAGGGTAAAATAGAATTCTATACCTCACTGAGTGTACTTGTTTTTCCCTCTCTGAGCCAGTTATGATGAGAGTAGAGTTTAAGCATTGCCCATCACCACCCTTATCCTCCCATTTCTATAATGATTTTTCATGACTCTTTATCTTATATAAATTTATTCCATGTCATCTCTCCCTTTTATATTATCTCAGTGTAACCCTCTCTTTCAGCTCTTGATTGATTTATTTTTTTACAGATCATATTTCTAGCAACAATGAAATCCAACCAACAAAGGCTTGTAAAAATGTCTTGCTAATCTAATCAAAAGGATTTTAAAGTAAAAAAAAAATATGTGGGAAGGAGAATGCAATAGAAATCATTTGATTATCTCAATAGATGAAGAAAACACTTTGGCAAACTACAATATCCAGTTCTATTAAAAAAAAACAATAGAGAGCATAGGAATAAATGGAGCTTTCCTTAAAATTATAAATACCATCTATCTAAAACCATCAGCAACCATTATACTTGATGGATTATCTGAAAGCCTTCCCAGTAAGATCAGGAGTAAAGCATATACCCCTTTTCACCACTATTATATCTCTTCTGATAAGAGGAGAAAAAATGTATTGAAGGAATTAAAATGGGCAAAGATGAAAAAAACTATCATTCTTTGCAGATGACTTATTGGTATGCTTTGAGAATCCTAGAGAACCAACTAAAAAATTAACAGAAATAATAAATAACTTGAGCAAATTTGGAAGCTATAAAATAAAGCCACATGAATCATTGCATTTCTATATATTACCAATAAAATCAATCAGCAAGATAAAAGAGAAATTCCATTATAAAATAACTCTGGAAAATATAAACTATCCAGGGATCTATATTCCAAGACAAATGTAGGAACAATTTAAACTTAATTTAGAAATTCCTTTTACAAAAAGTCGGATGTAGACAACTGGAAAAATATCAAAGATCATAGACAGGTCAAACCAAAATGATAAAAATGAAAATTCTATGTAAATAACCTATTCAGTGTCATTCCAATTAAACTACCAGAAAACTTCATGTAGTTATAAAAATAACAACAAAATTAATATGGAAGAACCTCAGGTCATGAATATCAAGGGATTTAATAAAAAAGGTAAAGGAAGGTGATCTATATGTATCGGATCTCAAGCTGTACAATAAAATGATAATCATCAAAACAATCTTTTCCTGGCTAAGAAATAGTGTTGGATGCAAGGGAAAAGGTTAGGTACACAATACATAGTAGAAAATGACCAAAGTTAATCTAGCTTTTAAAATCCTAAGATGTAAGTTTCTGAGATAAATAATCATAATTTAACAAAAAATTCTGGGAAAACTTTGAAACAATATAGCAGCTATATATATATATATATATATATATATATATATATATATATATATATAGTAACAGTTAAAATTTAGGGGAGACGGGAGACTGAGGCATGAGGCAGGTAGAAATTAGTTTCTCTCTGCAAGAAGTATTATATTTTTTAGAGGTTTATTAAAGGTTAAAGATGAAAGAATATACAAGTAAGAAACATGTGCCTAGGCCAGAGGCCTAGACAAAATAACCTCACATCACCCAAGAGACGCCCCAGCTCCAAAACGGAAGTCCAAAAAGAGCCAAGAGAGAGACCTCTCAAAAGCCTTTGAATCAGCTTAAATACCTTCTCGATCTCGGCCCAGGTGAGATTACAAGGCATTCTGGGGAAGTGGAGCAAAGGCTTGTGGGGATTGTAGTCCTGTATTCAAGTCTATTTTTTACAATATATTTTAATTGATATAACTACATAAGGTCAAAGTGTCAAAGTAAGTATATGACTGAGAAATAAAAGATACTACCATCAGTAAATTAGGGAAGCATGACAGTTTAACCTGTCAGATTTATGATTAAGGGAAGAATTTATGACCAAACAAAAGATAGGGAACATTGTGCCATGTAAAGTAGATAATTTAAATTATATTAAATTAAAAGGGATTTACAAAACAACAACAACAACAATGTGATGAAGATGAGAATGTAAACAGAAAACTGGGGGGAAATTTTGATACAGGTAGTCACTCTAGTAAAGGCCTCATTTCTCAAATAGAGAGAAAACTGAATCAAATCTATAAAAATACAAACCATTCCCCAAATGATAAATGGTCAAAGGATATAATGAGTAATTTTCAAATGAAAAATCAAAACTGTCTATAATCATATAAAAGATGGTCTAAATCATTGATAAGAGAAATCCAAATTAAAACAATTCTGAGGTATTATCTCATACTTTTCAGATTAGCTAAAAATATCAGAAAAGTGAAATGCTAAATTTTGGAGGTGATGTGAAAAATTGGGATACTAATGCACTCTTGATGGATTTGTGAACCTATCCAATCATTCTGTACAATGAATTACAATTATCTTCCTGAATTGAGGCTGTAATTCCACTGTAATATCCACTATGCTATTCAGCTGCCCAGAGAGCTCAATAATTGTAATTTTAAAAGGAATTTCTGTTCCTTTCTGAGAAGAAGAAATCTTGATCTTCTTATAAAGAAGCTATTGGTCTTCTTTTTTCTTTTGAATTTTTGACTTTAATTTTAATTTAATTTTCCATGATTCCATGATTCATATTCTTTCTCTCCCTTTTCCCCTTCCCCCCACAGAGTCAACCAGCAAATTCATTGGGTTATACATGTATTATCACTCAATAGCTATTTCCATATTATTTATTTTTGTAATAATATTTTAAAAACCAAAACCTCACATCCAATATCCATATAAAAAGTGAAAAATCAAATGGTTTCCTTTTGCATTCCTATTCCCAAATTTTTTTTCTCTCAATGTGGATAGCATTCTTTTTCATAAGTCCCTTGGGTTGCCCTGGATCATTGCATTGCTATCAGTAGCAAAGTTAATTATATATGATCATCCCACAATGTTACAGTCTCTGTGTATAGTGTTCTCCTGCTTCTGCTCATTCCACTCTGCATCAGTTTGTGGAGGTCTTTCCACCTCATGTGGAAATTAGGCAATTTATTTTTCCTTATTGCACATTAGTATTCCATCACCATCATATACCACAATTTGTTCAGTCATTCCCCAATTGAGAGACACCCCCTCATTTTCCAATTTTTGTGCCTCCACAAAAAAGCATGGCTATTGTAATGGATGGGAGAATGGAGTCACCCACTATGTTTACTTTGAGACTGGAGAATGAGAGAAGTGGGATAGAGCCAGAAGATGGAGGGGGGAGGGTTTAGATTGGTCCTCCCCTCTGTTCCCCTAGTGAAGACAGCACAAGTTGTCTTTTAGAGGGACATAATATGTCCCTTCAGAGACTGAGTTGAGTATAAAGTCAAGGACTGAAGCTGACTCTCCCTCCTTGAGGAGAAAGTATAGCTTTCCTCCCCAAGCTTCAGTTCTCTTCCTGGATGTTATGAGGCAGGCAACTTGATCTAAAAGAATAACTTTTATTTCTAAAGGAACAAACAGGTACAAGGAGAGTAGGGTTGTTGAGTAAGGAAGTGGGAAATAGGAGATCCCTAAAAGCTAACAATTGACCCCCTCCATAAATCCTGAGGGTTCAGTCTGTCTGCCTGACCCTCCTTGGTCAGTTGTGAGATCTGACTTCTATCTACCTTAGTTATAGCACAAAGTTCAAAGGACAGCTTTAGGGGATAGAGAGAGAAGTCTGCTTTGGGTGGAAAGCTTTATAATAAAGTCCCATCCACTCCTTCATCTTCAGCTGGATCCAAGGGGTTTGGGTTCACTTAGAGATAGTCACTGCTCAGAAGGTCTTCTGTCTCAGAGGTTTCTCTTAGACCCATCACTCTAGAGGAGTTCCCAAAGAGCAGTGAGGTGATCTGGCAGTTTCCTCCTCAGCTCTCTATGTTCTTTTTTGGAATCCTCTGTCTCCCTTGCCCTTCCCCTGATTGGGTTACTCTTTTTCCATGCTGGATCTGATTTTTCTCTTACACTATGAATATTTTTTGTACAAACATTTTTCATTATTATCTCTTTAGAGTACAAACCAAGTAGTGGAATTGCTGGATCAAAGTTTATACATTCTTTTAAAGCCCTTTGGGCATAATTCCAAATCACCTTCCAGAATGGTCGGATCAGTTGATAACTCTACCAGTAGTGGATTAGTGTCCCAATTTTGCCCTACTCCATCCAACATTTATTATTTTGTTTTACTTTCATATTGACCAATCTGCTTGGTGTGAGATGGTACCTCAGAGTTGATTTAATTTGCATTTCTCTAATTCAGAAGAATTGAGAACACTTTTTCATGTGATTATTGATAGTTTTGATTTCTTCATCTGAAAACTGCCTATTCAAATCCTTTGACCATTTATCAATTGGTGAATGTCTTGATTTCTTATATGTTTGACTTAGTTACTTATATATTTGAGAAATTAGACCTTTGTCATAAAATTTTGTTATAAATTTTCCCCCGTTTTGTTGCTTCCATTCTAATTTTGGTTGCATTGGTTTTGTTTGTACAAAAACTAATTTAATATAATCAAAATTATTCACTTTACATTTTGTAATGTTCTCTGTCTCTTGCTTGGTCTTAAATTCATTTCTTTCCCGTAGATATGACAGGTATATGATTCACTGTTCACATAATTTATTTATGATTTAACTATTTATATTTAGTCATTTACCTTTTTTGAATTTACCTTGGAATAGGGTATAATATGTTGATCTAAACCTAATTTTTACCATACTGTTTTCCAATTTTCCCAATAGTTTTTGTCAAATGATGAGTTCTTATTCCAAAAGCTGGGTTCTTTGAGTTTATCAAACACTAGCTTACTGAGGTAATTTACCCCTAGTCTATTTCACTGATCCACAATTCTGTTTCTTAGCCAGTACCATATTGTTTGTTTGTTTAAACTGTTACCTTTCTTCTTAGAATCAATACTGTGTGTTGGTTCTAAGGGCAAGGCAATGGAGGTTAAGTGACTTGTCCAGGGTCACAGAGCTAGGAAGTGTCTAAGGTCAGATTTGAATCTAGAACTTATCTCTAGGCCTGACTCTCAATCCACTGAGCTACCCAGCTGCACCTACCATATTATTTTGATGAGCACTATTTTGTAGTACAGTTTAAGATCTGGGACTGCTAGGCCCCCATCCTTTAATTTTTTTTTCATTATTTCCCTTGATATTCTTGATCTTTTGTTCTTCCCAATGAACTTTGTTAGATATTTTTCTAATTCTATAAAAAAGTTTTTGGTAGTTTGATAGGTATGACACTAAATAAATAAATTAGTTTAGGTAGGTTTGTCATTTTTATTATATTAGCTTGTCCTATCCATGAGCAATTAATGTTTTTCCAATGGTTTAGATCAAATTTTATTTGTGTGAAAAGTGTTTTATAGTTGTGTTCATATAATTCCTGAGTTTGTCTTGGCAGATAGAATCCCAAATATTTTACTTTGTCTAGAGTGATTTTAAATAGACTTTCTCTTTCTAAATCTTGCTGGTGATTGTTGCTGGAAATACAGAGAAATGCTGATGATTTATGTGGGCTTATTTTGTACCCTGCTACTTTGCTAAAATTATTACTTAGTTCTATTAGCCTTTTAGTTGATTTTCTAGGATTCTCTAAGTATACCATCACATCATCTGCAAAGAGTGGTAGTTTAGTTTTCTCATTGCCTACTTTAATACCTTCAATTACTTTTTCTTCTCTAATTGCTACCTCTAGCACTTCTAATATAATATTAAACAATAGTGGTGATATTGGGCATCCTGGCTTCACTCCTGATTTTACTGGAAAGACCCAATCTTATCCCTATTGCAGATGATATTTGCTGATGGTTTTATGATAGGGGCAGTGTGAGATGACTGCTGGTGTTCCATTATTGAGAAAAGAGGTTGAGAGAGAAAGATGGAGGTGGAAAGAGATAAGAATGAAAAGATAAACAGATAAACCAAGGTCAAGACTGGAAGACATGTTCTCCATGAACTCTGTTTATTGTGACAGAAAGAAAGACTTTTATAGAGAGTAAAATGCTAATCATTGCAACATTCTTGGTGGTGGTAGGTTTATTTTCCTACAGCATAATGTTTATGAAATGACTTCACACAAGAACATTATCAAGGATGATTTTACAGGCTTGAGCAAATTGTGATGGCTAATCTATTCTGTATAACCAAGGAAAGGAAGGTCTGGTACTTTCAGGCATGATATAAAGACTTCTTTGCTCTTCAAAGTGAGGAAAGTCTCAAGGTTTAATGATTACCTTTGTCTGAGACCAACAATACATTTGTGTTAGAGATTGGAACATTGCCAGCAATTTTAGGTTAGCATGGTGGTGCTTTCCTCAGTAGGCCTGATGTGTCCTTTATATATCCTCACACTTTTAAATAAATACTGTTTATTATTTTGAGGGAAAGCCCTTCTACTCCTATACTTTCTAGTGTTTTCAATAGAAATGGGTGTTGTATTTTATCAATGGCTTTTTCTATATCCATTGAGATAATCATGTGATTTCTGTTGCCTTGATTATTGATATGGTTAATTATGTGGATGGTTTCCCTAATATTAAACCAGACTTGCATCCCCCCCCCAAGTACAATGCATGAGAGACTATGCCAGATTGCCTTTTTTCTTTGAAAAACTTCATCAAGGAGTATATATTTCACCAAAAAATTCCTCATTTCCACACAGCAAAATCAAAAGAATGAAAAAAAAAAAACAGAAGAAAACCTGAAGTTGCTTATTGAAAAACAAATGACCTTGAAAATAGATCCAGAAGAGACAATTTAAGAATTATTGGGGTAACTGAGAGACACAAAAAATAAAGCTTGGACATAATAATATAAGAAATTATCATAACATAATCCTAAAAAACTATTTTCAAGAATGCTAGAGTTTAGAATGAGCTGAATCTGATGAAGGAAGCTAGGCAAATTCAGGTACCTGGATGGTGTGGTAAATAGAACTCTTGATTATTAAATGAGGAATCTAGTTTCAGACCTTTTTAACTTTATGATTCTGAGCTAGTTGTTAAACCTCCACTTCATCTTGATCTTCCATAAAGTGAGAATGATTATAGTACTTACTTTAGAAGACTGTTGTGAGAATCAAATTGCATTTTATAATAATAAATTTCTATGTTTTTCCAGATTACATGTCAATAAAATATTTAATATTAATTTTCTAATATTTTGCAATTCCTGTTCTTTCTTTCTCTTCTATCTCCCCTCCCTAAGAAGGTAGATAATATGATATAAGTTGTACCAATCAGTTTCTCTCTGTTACTAAAAATCAGATCCTGAATATAATTTCCCCATACTTGTTCCTCTACCTCTTTAAAAATAACATTATTGTAGGGGAAATATATTATCATATAATACATTTTTCCATGATCATCATGTTGTGAAAGAAGATACATATTGCTTACATTAGAAAAAATTTCATGGAGGAAATAAATAAAATAATGATAACTTTTAATTTGCATTCAGACTCATTCTGTTTATTCTATGGTGAATATTCTTTTTTTTTTGTCTGAATCTCTTGGAGTTGTACTGGATCCTTGTCTTGTTTGTTTTCATATCGGCTTAGCATGGTCTGCTTTATAGTAGATACTTAATAAATATATACTTTGACATCTGTTTCTGGGAGTCATTTTAGCATAAGGAAGTAATGCTATGAGGTTGCTCAAATCCATCTCCAAACCACTAAAAAGATACACCTTAAAATTAACTCTGGACTGGCAAAACTGTCAAAAATCATCTGGTAAAAGTATTATAGGCCAAGATAATATATGAGGATAGCAGGGGCAAGGGGGAGAGCAATCTAGAATTTCAATGGGTATGGCACTAAATAGATAAATAAGTTTGGGTAGGATGGTCATTTTTATTATATTGGCTTGTCCTATCCATGAGCAGTTAATGTTTTTCCAATTGCTCAAATCTAGTTTTAGTTGTGTGGCGAGTGTTTTGCAGTTGTGTTCATATAGTTCCTGTGTTTGTCTCAGGAGATAGATTCCTAAGTATTTTATTTTGTCTAAGGTGATTTTGAATGGGATTTCTCTTTCTAGTTTTTGCTGCTGAGCTGTGTTGGAAATATATAGAAATGCTGATGACTTATGTGGGTTTATTTTGTATACAGCAACTTTGCTAAAGTTGTTGATTATTTCAATTATCTTTTTGTTTGAATATCTAGGATTCTTTAAGTAGACCATCATGTCATCTGCAAAGAGTGATAACTTGGTCTCCTCCTTGCCTATTTTAATGCCTTCAATTTCTTTTTTTTCTCTAATTGCTACTGCTAGTGTTTCTAGTACAATGTCAAATAGTAGAGGTGATAATGGGCATCCTTGTTTCACTCCTGATCTTATTGGGAATGCATCTAGTTTATCCCCATTGCAGATGATATTAGCTGATGGTTTTAGATATATACTGTTAATTTTTTTAGGAACGACGCTTCTATTCCTTTGCTTTCTAGTGTTTTTAATAGGAATGGATGTTGTATTTTATCAAAGGCTTTTTCTGAGTCTATTGAGATAATCATGTGGTTCTTGTTGGTTTGCTTGTTGATGTGGTCAATTATGTGGATGGTTTTCCTAATATTGAACCAACCCTGCATCCCTGGTATAAATCCTACTAGATCATGGAGGATAATCCTTCTGATCACTTGCTGGAGTCTTTTTGCTAGTATCCTATTTAAGATTTTTGCACCTATATTCATTAGTGAGATTGGTCTATAATTTTCTTTCTCTGTTTTTTGACCTGCCTGGTTTTGGAATTAGTACCATGTTTGTGTCATAAAAGGAGTTTGGTAGAACTCCCTCTTTGCTTATTATGTCAAATAGTTTGTATAGTATTGGGATTAACTGTTCTCTGAATGTTTGATAGAATTCACTGGTGAATCCATCTGGACCTGGGGATTATTTCTTAGGAAGTTCTTTAATGGCCTGTTGGATTTCATATTCTGATATGGGATTATTTAAGAATTCTATTTCTTCTTCTGTTATTCTAGGCAGTTTGTATTTTTGTATATATTCATCCATATCCCCTAGATTGGTATATTTGTTGCCATATAATTGGGCAAAGTAATTTTTAATGATTGCCTTAATTTCCTCCTCCTTGGAGATGATGTCCCCCTTTTCATCTTTGATGCTGTTAATTTGCTTTTCTTCCTTCCTTTTATTAATTAGGTTGACCAGTACTTTGTCTATTTTGTTTGTTTTTTCAAAGTTCCAGCTTCTTGTCTTATTTATTAAATCAATAGATCTATCACTTTCAATTTTATTAATTTCTCCCTTAATTTTTAGGATTTCTAGTTTGGTTTTCTGCTGGGGGTTTTTAATTTGGTTGCTTTTGAGTTTTTTAATTTGCATTTCCAATTGATTGATCTCTGCTCTCCCTTGTTTGTTAATGTATGCACTCAGGGATATGAATTTACTTCTGATTACCGCTTTGGCTGCATCCCAAAAGGTTTGAAAGGATGTCTCGCCATTGTCACTTTCCTCGATGAAATTATTAATTGTTTCTATGATTTCTTCTCTAACTAAACGATTTTGGAGTATCATATTGTTTAATTTCCAATTAGTTTTTGATTTGGTTTTCCATGCACTATTCATTATTTTTATTGCCTTGTGGTCTGAAAAGGCTGCATTTATTATTTCTGCTTTTCTGCATTTGTGTTCCATGTTTCTGTGACCTAATGTATGGTCAATCTTTGTGAATGTGCCATGTGGTGCTGAAAAGAAGGTGTATTCCTTTTTGTCCCTATTTATTTTTCTCCATATGTCTATTAACTCTAATTTATCTAAGAATTCATTCACTTCTTTTACCTCTTTCTTATTTATTTTTTGATTTGATTGATCTAAATTTGATAATGGTTGGTTCAAGTCTCCCACTAATATGGTTTTACTGTCTATTTCTTCCTTCAATTCTCCTAGTTTCTCCATTAGAAATTTGGGTGCTATATTATTTGGTGCATACATGTTGATTAGTGATATTTCCTCATTATCTAAAGTCCCTTTTAACAAAATATAATTACCTTCCCTATCCCTTTTGATCAGGTCTATTTTTGCTTTGGCTTTATCAGATATCATGATTACCACTCCTGCCTTCTTTCTGTCAGTTGAGGCCCAGAAGGTCTTACTCCATCCTTTAATTCTGACCTTGTGGGTGTCTACCCGCCTCATGTGTGTTTCTTGAAGACAACATATGGTAGGGTTTTGGATTCGAATCCATTCTGCTATTCGTCTACGTTTTATGAGTGAGTTCATCCCATTCACTTTCAAAGTTATGACTGTCACTTGTGGACTCCCTGGCATTTTTATATCCTTCCCTAATTCTAACCTTTCTTCTTCAGCTCTACCTTTTAGTCCAGTGATTTACTTTAAATAAGTCCCCCTTGTACTTCCCTTTCTACTCCCCTCCGTTCTTATTCCCTCCCTTATTTTCCCCTGTAGTCTTTTTAAAATTTCCCCCCTCCCTCTCCCTCCCTTGTACTGCTTCCCTCCCCACCAGTCTGTTTTTTACCCTTCTACTCCCCTATAGGGCGCAAATCTATTCTCTTCCCCAATGGATTGGATTGTTCTTCCCTCTTTGGGTCAGTTTCAAAGTACGTAAGAGTTGAATATTTCCTATCTCCAACCTCTTTACCCTTCCAGTGTATCGATGTTCTCCCCCCTCCCACCATGAGCTTCTTTGTGACATATAAATTTACCCCCACTTGTTTCTTTTCCCATTTCTTTTAGTCATAACCTTTTCTTTTTTAGCTTTAGTCATGTATATATATATATACATACACATGTATATGTATTTATGCATGCATATATCTATTATACCTATTTATGTCTTGTCCTTTCATCCTATACAGTTTGTCCCTGCTCCCTCTGAGTGTAGTTCTTCTAGGTGCTCAGGTGATAGCAAGTTTTTAAGAGTTTCCAATGACCTCTTTTCTTATAGGGATACATATCATTTTAACTTATTGAGTATCTTAAAATTTTGTTGTTGTTATTGTTGTTGTTTTTCCCCTCTTTTTAAATTACCTTTTGATGATTCTCTTGGGTTCTGTGGTTGGACTTCAAATTTTCTGTTCAGGTCTGGTTTTTTATTTATGAATGTTTGGAACTCTTCTGTTTTGTTAAATGAAGATACTTTCCCCTGTAAGAATATAGTCAGTTTTGATGGGTATTTTATTCTTGGCTGTAGGCCTAGTTCCCCTGCTTTCCCGGAATATCATATTCCATGCCTTTTGGTCCTTCAGTGTGGATGCAGACAGATCCTGTGTTACCCTCACCGTGTTTCCATGGTGTCTGAATGGCTTCTTCTTGGCAGCTTGTAATATCTGTTCTTTCATCTAATTGTTTTTGAATTTGGCTATAGCATTTCTTGGTGTTGTTGATTGGGGATTAAATACAGGGGGTGATCTGTGGATTCTTTCAATCTCCACTTTCCCCTCTTGTTCTAGGATCTCAGGACAGTTTTCCTGGATAATTTCCTCTAGTATTATGTCTAGGCTTTTTCTTTTGTCGTGGTCTTCTGGTAGTCCAATTATTCTTAAATTGTCTCTTCTTGAATGATTTTCTAAATCGTCTGTTTTGTGAATGAGATGCTTCACATTTTCCTCAATTTTTTCATTCTTTTTGTTTTGTTTTATAGTGTCCTGCTGCCTTGTGAGGTCACTTGATTCCAGTTGTTTTACTCTGGTTCTTAAATATTGGATTTCATCTCTGGCTTTTTGGTCGTCTTTTTCCTTCTGGTCTGATTTTCTTTGAAGATCGTCTTTCATCCTCTTTACCTCATCTTTCATCTCCTTTGCCTCATTTTCCATCTGGATGATTTTGGCTTTCAGGACACTATTTTCTTGTTTTAGTTCAAGTGCCTCTGTTTCCAGATGACTTATCTTAATTTTTAAGTTCTTTTCCCAATTGTCTTCAGCCTCTCTTGGTTGTGTTTTGAGTTCTTCCACAGCCTGTATCAAATTCGCTGGGATTTTTGGTTTATTGTTTGCTGATCTCTCCCCCTCTGTTCCATTTGCTGAGTAGTAGCTATTTATTGTAGTTGCTTTTTTCTGTTTCTGTTGTTTGTTCAAATTCATTCCTTCTTTACTCCCCATATTTGTCTGTGCTCTTGTTCCTCTCATTTTTTTTTGTTTTTTTTTTTGAGGACTTCTATTGATATCCCCTCTTGGAGCTTTAACAGAAGATCTCTTGGTGTAATCTCTGGGGGAGGGTTGTTGGGGGTTTGAGCTTTCCTGTCCTCTGGAGGCTTTTGATTGGCTTAAAGTCCAGCAGTCAATGAGGATGGATGGGGAGCCTGGGCTTCCCTTCGTTCTGGAGAGTTTTGATGGGATTGAGTTCACCTTAGTTGGGCTGGGTTTACTCTGAGTTTTAAACTTCCTGGAAGCCTGGAGCAAATATGGAGGGTCTCCAAAGCTCTGGCCAGGCTGCCTTGTCTATGCTCCTTCTAGGCTGCCATCTTGACTTTGCCTCTAGGTTTCTGTTTTTTCAGAAGACCCTGCTCTCTAAGGGGGGAGGTGTGTGGCCTTCCTGGGCTCTGAGGCCTCCTGATGGGATTAGGTTCAGCTGGTTCTTTCAGAAGACCCTACTCTCTAGGTGGGGAGGGGTTGTGGCTTGCCTGGGCTCTGAGGGCTCCTGATGGGATTAGGTTCACCTGGTTTGGGCCGAATGAGTCCTGAAGCAAAAAAACCTCCTCCTCCACAATCTGTGTTGAATGCCTGGGGACTGGCTTGGGTTGTTTTCAAGGTAAACCCTTCACCAGCCCTGAGGTTTTTGTTCTTTAAGAAGCTCTGAGTGCTCCTTATGGGATTGGGTTCAGCTGGTGCCCTAAAGCTGGGACCTCCCTTGAGACTCAGATGGAAGTACCCTGCCAGGGGGCTACAGGCTTCCCCCTTCTCTCTATGTTTCCCTGCTGTCTGTGTTGGGCACCCTGGAGACTGGCTCAGGTTGCTTTCAAGGTGAGTCCTCAGAGCCCTGAGGTTCCAGCTGCTGCTGTGGGCTCAGCGCTCTGGGTAGGGGGGATGGGTCCTAGGACCTTCCTTCTGCCTACCCCTTAGATCCGAGTGATCTAGGGTTCTGGCTTTTGGGGTGTGGTACCTTTTGATCCAGGTCCAGGAGGAGGGTTCCCCAGGTCTATCCTGTTGTTCAGCTTGAATTTCGGTGTCCTAGGAGCACTCTGTTTGCAATCGGTAAGGAAGGGTTTCCAAGGTCTGAACTTTTGCTGCTTCTATGCCGCCATCTTGACAGGAAGTCCACAAACCACAAATTTTAAAAGCAGCCTGGTTGTCCTGCAAAATTTATACTCTATATCTGGGAGCCAGAAAGACTGTTCCCATTCTATACCCAAAAGGTGCTAAAAGACTGCCTACCTCTTGATCATGCCATAGCCTACTGGATTTGAACCCCAAAGAGATAATAAGGGACAAGACTTGTACAAGAATATTCATAGCCATGCTCTTTGAAGTGGCAAAAAATTAGAAAATGAGGGGATGCCCTCTGATTGGGGAATGGCTGAAAAAATTATTGTGTTTGTTGGTGATGGAATACTATTGTGCTCAAAGAAACAATGAACTGGAAGAATTCCATATAAACTGGAATGACCTCCAGGAATTGATGCAGAGTGAAAGGAGAAGAACCAGCAGAACATTACACACAGAGACTTATACACTGTGGTACAATCAAATGTAATGGACTTCTCTATGAGTAGCAATGCAATGATCCAGGACAATTCTGAAGGACTTATGAGAAAGAATACTATTCACATTCAGAGGATGATCTATGAGAGTTTCAAAAGAAAAACAACTGCTTGATCACATGGGTCAATGGGGTTATGATTGGGGTTCTAAACCCTAAATGATCACCCTAGTGCAAATATCAATAATATGGAAATAGGTCTTGACCAATGACACATGTAAAAACCAGTGGAATTATGCATCAGCTATGGAAGGGGCTTGGGGAGAGGGGAGGAAAAGAACATGATTCTTGTAATGCTGGAAAATACTATAAATTAATCAATTAAATATTTTTATAAAGACTGTTCCCATGAAACACAGCCTTCAGTTACAAAGACACCCAAGCTATCTATAGTCACAGGATCCAAGGACAGCCTCTGCAATTAAACAGCAGATTACATGTCAATTTAAGCTTATAAAATTACTCAATCAGTACCAGGAAAAGAGCTAAATGTTAACAATAAACAAGGCCAAGAAAAATGAAAATAAAAACCCTTAATGATAAAAAGCTACTTTTGTGACAGGGGAGGTTAAAATAAAAACTCAGAAGAGGACAGCAATGCCAAAACAGCAACACATGAAACCTCAAATGAAAATGAGAATTGGTGTCAGGTCCATAAAGAATTCCTGGAGGAAAGATTTTAAATACCATGTAAGAGAATTCGAAGGTAAAAGCGGTACTGATTTTTTTTGTGATACTAGAGAATCATGGGAAAAATGCAAGATCTTTTTAAAAGATATACAAGTTACAGAAGAAAACAACTCCCTGAAAGCTAGAATTGGCCAAGTGGAAAAGGAAGTACAAAAATACAATGAAGAAAATATCCTTTTAAAAAAATTAACCAAATGGAAAAGAGGGTCCAATAGCTCACTGATAAAGATGCCACAAAAATTAGAATTTAGCAAGTAGAAGCTAATGATTCTGTGAAAGACCAAGAAATATAAAACAAAATTTAAAAATAGAAGGAAATCTGAAATGTATCAATGGAAAACAACTGATCAAAAAGGAGATGGAGTGAGGGGTCTCTCTTGCAGAAAACAACTGGAAATTAGGTAGAAATAATAAATTTTCATGGGATAAGGGCAATCGAAATAAAACTGCACACAGAAGAATGTGAATGCAACCCTCCCACTGCCACCTACTGCACCATATTCCAAGCCAGGATAGGCCAACTTTGGAATCTCAGGACCCTACCTAAGCAGAGCACACCACAACTTGTACTTACCCTTTGAAGTCACAAGCACTGTCACAAGACTGAAGTGAAGCCCCAAAGTCCATAGTATCTAGCACTTAGTCCTTTCAAGCCTCCAGTGAAGCCCCTAGCCCTAGGGCAAAATTGCTTACAGTGCTTTAAGTCCTACAAGCCATAAAAAGAGGACATGAAGTCAGCAGTTTTCAGAACTCCCAGTCTGAAGGAAAAAAAAGTCTGGGAAAATGAGCAAACAGCAAAATAAACACCTAATCACAGAAAAAAAATTATGGAGACAAAAAAGAGCAAGGCACTGATTCAGTAGAAAACTGTGAGTGCAAAGCAATCCCAGGTAAAAAAATAATATTGGAATTAATTATTCTTTAAATGTTTTGTAGAATTCACTTGTGAATCCATCTATTCCTATGGATTTTTTTCCTTAGGAAGTTCACTAATGGCTTGTTCAATTTCTCTTATAAAATGAAGTTTTTAAAGTATTCTATTTCTCTGATAATCTTGGCTATTGGTATTTTTGCAAATATTTACCTGTTTCCTTAGATTGTCACATTTATTGGCATATAATTGGGCAAAACAGCTCCTGTTAATTCCTTTTATTTCCTTTTTATTGATGGTGAATTTATCCTTTTCATTTTTGATACCAATGGTTTTTTGTTCTTTAAAAAATCAAATTAACCAATGGACCGTTTATTTTATTAATTTTTTTTGAAAAACAGGTCTGTCTTTTATTATTTTAATGGTTTTCTTACTTTCAATTATATTAAACACTCATTTGACTTAAAGTATTTCCAGTTTGATCTTTAATTGAGATTTTTAATTTGTTCTTTTTCTCAATTTTTAAAATTTGCACATTTAATTAAATTACTCTTTATTTTATTGATATAAGCATTTATAGATATAAAATAAAACTTTCCTCAATTACTCCTTTGGTTGCACACTATAAATTTTGAAATGTTGTTAACATGCTTCTTAAGATTCAATTTTTAATTTCCAATTTTAAATCTATTTTCACTGCCTTTTGTTGAATAAACTTAATTGAATTATGATCTGAAAAGCTTCTACTGAATATTTCTGCTTTTCTGCATTTGGTTGACGTTTTTATGCTATAAAACATGATCACATTTTATGTTGATTCCATGTACTGTTTTTTTTTTTAAAGTTCTTGATATAATTTTCTTTTTTTTTTAAAATTTGGTCAATTTCAAACATTATTCCTTGGTTACAAAAATCATATTCTATTCTTTCCTTCCCTCCCCCTGCCCTTTCCATAGCCCATGGCAATTCCACTGGGTATTACATGTGTCATTGATCAGAACCTATTTCCATGCTGTTAATGTTTGCACTAGGATGTTCATTTAGGGTCTATATCCCCAATCATATCTCCCTCAGCCCATGTAATCAAGCCATTTTTTTTCTTCGATGTTTTTACTACCACAGTTTTTTCTCTGAATGTGGATAGTGTTCTTTCTCATAGATCCCTAGAGTTTTTTCATGATCACTGCATTGCCACTAATGCGTACATTACAATCCATTGTACCACAGGGTATCAGCCTCTCTGTACAATGTTCTTCTGGTTCTGCTCCTTTCGATCTGCATCACTTCGTGGAGGTTGTTCCAGTTCCCATGGAATTCCTCCACTTCAATTATTCTGTTGAGCACAATAGTATTCCCTCACCAATATATACCACAATTTGTTCAGCCATTCCCCAATTTAAGGGCATCCCCTCATTTTTGAGCATAGTTCCAAATTGCCCTCTGGAATGGTTGGATTAGTTCACAACTCCACCAGCAATGAATTAATGTTCCCACTTTGCACATCCCCTCCAGCATTCATTACTTTCTGTTGCTGTCATGTTAGTCAATCTTCTAGGTGTGAGGTAGTACCTCAGAGTTTTTTTTTTATTTGCATCTCTCTTATTATAAGAGATTTAGAACACTTTTTCATGTGGCTTTTAATAGTTTTGATTTCTTTGACTGAAAATTGCTTATTCATGTCTCTTGCCCATTTATCAATTAGAGAATGGCTTGAGGTTGTTTTTTTTTTTTGTACAATTGATTCAGCTCTTTGTAAATTTGAGTAATTAGACTTTTGTCAGAGGTTTTTGTTATGAAGATTGTTTCCCAATTTCTTACTTCCCTTCTAATTTTGGTTACATATTCTTCTTACATTTTGGGAGTGAGTTCATCTCATTATGTTATTATTATTTCCCTCCATTTTATTTTCCCTCTTTTACTCCTCTATTTTTTTACCCTGTCCTTCCTTATGAGTGGTTTGCTTCTGATGGCCCCCTCCCTCAATTTTCCCTGTCTTGTATGTCTCCCTCTCTTTTTATAGCATTCTTCCCCTACTTTCCTGTAAGGCAAGATTAATTTCTATATACAATGAGTATAGATGTTATTCCCTCTTTGAACCAATTCAGATGAAAGTAAGATTGAAGCATTGTCAAACACTCCTCTCCTCCTCATATGGAACTATGCTAATGGCTTTGTTATGCCTCTTCTTTTGAGATAATTTACTTCATTCTACCTCTCCCTCTCTCTTCTCCCAATGCAATTATTTTTTCATCCATTAAATATTTTTGCTTTGTTATGGATACCATGTCATGATAGTCAATTGACTCCTGCACCTTCTATCAATGCATACTCCTTTTAATTGCTTCAAAAATCATACATTTTTAGTGGTTGCAAGTAACATCTTCTCATGTAGAAATATAAAGAGTTTAACTTATTTCATCTCTTTTGTTTTCTCTTCTCTATTTGCCTTTTTATGCTTTTCTTGAGTTCTTATTAGAGAATAAAACTTTCTGTTCAGCTTTTGTCTTTTCATCAAGAATGCCTGAAATTTTTCTATTTCATTGAATATCCATTTTTTATCCTGAAAAGTTATACATTTTGGCCTAGTAGATAATGCTTGTTTTTCATGATAGCTCTTTTATCTTCTGGAATATCATATTACAAACCATTTCATACATTAATGTAAAAGGTGCTAAATCCTGGGTAATCCTGACTTTAATTCCATGATACCTCAATTCTTTTTGGTTGCTTGTAGTATTTCCCTCTGGTATGGGGGCTTTGAAATTTGGCTATCTCATTCCTGGGAGTTTTTATTTTGGGATCTCTTTTGGGAAGTGATTGGTGGATTCTTTTAATCTCTATTATTCCCCCATGTTTGGGAATACCTGAGCAAGATTCCTTAATTATTTCCTTTAATGTAATGTTTAGTCTCTATTTTATCATGGTTTTTGGGTAGTTGAATAATACTTAAATTTTCTCTACTTGGTTACCTTTCCAGGTTAATTGTTTTTCCAATGATATACATCAAATTTAATTCTATTGATAATGTTTTATGGTTTCTTCATACCTCATGGAATTGTTTACTTCCACCTGCTCAATCTAATTTTTAAAAAATCAATTTCTTCAATAAGCTTTTGTACCTCTTTTTCCATTGGGTTAATTCTACTTTTTAGGAAGCTTTTTTCTTCTCTGATTTTTGTACTTCTTTTCCCACTTAACCAATTCTGCTTTTTTTGTGGAATTTTCCTCAGTATGTTTTTGTACCTCTGCTAATGTTTAGCCTATTCTTTTTTTAAGTATCTTTTTCTTCCCTCCTTCACAACATTATTGATTCTTTCTTTTATTGCTTTCATTTCTTTTCCCTATTTTCATCTTCCTCTCTTAGCCTTTCGCAGAGTCTGAGACCAATTTACATCTTTCTATGAGGCTTTGAATATGGTTTTCTTTGATCCCATTGCCTTCTTCTGAGTTACCTTTCTCTTCACTACTACCAACATAACTTTTTATATTTAGGATTTTTTTAATGTTTCCTCTTTTTTCTAGCCTTTTTTCCTTGAGTTGTAATAGAGGGTATTTGTCAATTGGTAAAGAATCAGAGAGGGAGAATAGAGTTCTCCCTATTAAGACAAGGCAAAGGAGATATCTCTGTTGTTAAAGTTAACCCAAAAGAAGGAGGATGAGTCTGTTTTGTTTTCCTCTTCAACCTTCCTTGATTATGGCCCCTCACCTAGCCTTCCATATTATTACCCTCTATTACTTGTTGCTGTTCAGCAAGCCCCTCTTCTTAAGTGAAGAGAGGTCACTTCACTACTAACTCAGTTTATGATGTCCCTCACTCAGTCTTTAGCCAGTTAATAATAAAATCATACGTTTATTCTAGTGAGGTAATAAATAAGGTGGAGTGAGGAAAAGGAGGTGAGTTAAGGCAAAGAAAAGAAGAAGGAGGGGTCCCTAACTACTTAAACCCCTTTCTCCCAAAGTTGAAATGACTTGAGCTCAAAAGCCTCAAGCCCCTTATGGGTTCAAGGTGATGAACCCTGATTTTTAGCTATGCCTAGCAGAAATTCTTCTTGTGGACTTTTCTTCTTTCTCAATCTCTGTCCACTTGTTGGAGGTTTGGGGGGAATACAGGTATCAGGATTCAGTGAAAAGAGAGGCTTCTTGGGATCTGGACCCAGTCAAAAGACTGTACCTTCTCTCTAGCTATATCAAAGCCAAAGACACAGGCTCCAACTATTTCCCACTGAATTCCTTTCTCTTGGAATTCCAAGATTACTTCTCCCATCCCCCACTGCTACAGCTGTGATCTTTGCATCCATTCCAGGCTCTTTGCATGACCAACATGACCAAAAATGTCTCTGGATTTCCTCCTCTCACACAGACTTTTACCTTTAAAATAAAGTTGGGCTGTTACTACTGTTGAGGGAATACTCTCCTAAAAACTACAGTTTTTTATTGCTTCTACCACCAGGGTTAGTTCTGGGTGTCTGCATATTTCAATTCTGCCAATGTGGTATGATTTAAGAAGTGTGCGCAGTGTTCTCCAGGCCTGTGCTCTAGTCTATGATTAACCACAAGCATTACTTTCTACCATGACTACCTCTGTTATTCTCCCCTTTTTCCCCAGGGGTATAACCCAGAATCTCATATGGGCAATGCAACAGAGATGTTCAAACAGTACCAGCAAAAAGATACCCTGCAATTTCTTTCTGATCAGTTTTTGGACCCCCTTACCACCTGTAAGCTGAGAGGTTTGGAAGCCACCTCCTGGCACTGATTCAAACTCTCCCAAGACTTTCTATTGGCTTGTGCCAGTCTGGGCACACTGTGGACTACCTTGTGCTAAGGATCGGGGCCTCACTGCTGGCTTGTGCCCAGGCTTGAAACCTCAAAGGGATAGAATGAGGTACCTTACTATTGCTTTCTGTGAAGATTCAGGGCTACAGTGCAGGTGCTCTGGACATAGCATGGGCCAGACTACACTCACTGCTCACAACAGTTAAATGGGATTTTATTACTGATTTCCCAAGCCATTGTGAAATAGAATATTACTTCACCCCATCCCTTCATCAGTTCTACCATTCCAGAATGCACTTTAAGACTTATTTGTATGTTTTTGGAGAGGAATTTTCCTCTATTTCACTAGTGTGGCATTATCATTTGGGAAAAGTATATTTTTAACCAAAAAATTATTTATTGAAATTTAAAAAGCAGTATCTTTTTGCCTAGTCACTGTAAATATGATAACTTTCAATTGGGGAATGAATAAACAAATTGTAGCTTAGGAATAAAATGGAATATCAGCAAACTGTACAAATTGAAAATATGAGGAATTTGGGAGGAAATGAAAAAACTTATAAAAACAATGCAGAATGAAGAACTAGGAGAAACATAAAGACAATCATCACAATAATGTAACTAAAAAGAACACTACAAGTAAGCCAAGCTCTCTGTAATTGTAGTGAAAAATCTTAAATTCAGAGAAGATATGAGTAAATGTATTTCCTTCATTACCCTAGAGGAGCAGAGGAATGCAAGAACAGAATGTCAGATGTGGTTTGCTTAACAGTTTTTCTTTTGCAGTCTAGTGGGTTTTGCTCATCCTTTCCCCCTACCTCCTCCAAATTCAGTTGGCAGAAATAGGAGGATAACAGAGATAACCAAGGAGTAAGGAATTAATGAAGTATACAATTGTATTTATGGTCTGTGTGAGTTTTTCTGATTGAATTTGAAAGTAAGATTGTATTAAATGACTGAACATTTGTCATGTCCCTAGTAGATATTAAAAATCTCAGCCTTCCAGTTCAGAAATCAATTAAATTGAACAGTTCAAAGCAGAAAGTAGTTTTGAGGAGCATGACTTCTGCCTTCAGTGAAGAAAGCTAACTGGTTTCAAGGGAGAATTACTAATGACAGTTGGGAACTGACTTACAAGGAGGAGTAGTCCTATATCTGTAGAAATAAAGGAGACCTCAAAGGTCCATTCATATCCTACTACATTGCAATACTACATTAATAATCCTTGTGTATGCCCTTAGCCATTGAAGACACAAATATTTGTGGATAATATGGTATGGACATATAAGGGGAGTTTTTCTCTAAACTGTAATTCACTTAACCATAACAATGGGAACTGACTTGATTCTATAAAGTCCAATTGAGTGGGAGTAGGGTTGGTAAGAAAAGCTTTGTCCTAATGTGAATAGTTCAAGGGTATTACAGGAAGAAAAAGGGCATTTGTTATTCATTTTTCAGTCATAAACAACCCTCCAAGACCCCATTTGGTGTTTTCCTAAGAAAGATAGTGGGATGGTCTGCCATTTCCTTTTCGAACTCTTTTTATAGATGAGGAAATTGAGACAAATAAAGTGACTGGCCCAAGATTACAGATAGTAATTATCTGAGGCCACATTTGAACTCAGAAAGATGAGTTTTCTTGACTCCAGACCAGGTACTCTTCTTTCTACTGTGCCATCTAGGTGTCCAACAAACAATAAGGCCTGCAATACTAAAGTTAGTAATTGCCTTGGTTACATGTATTTCCTAGATGTGTGCAGCACTACCTGTGTCTCACAAGTTTCTGCCTACTTTTCCCACTGATGGTGCATACATGGGTGTGAGGATTCAATTTGAGTTTTTTGGGGACATGGATTTTTATAGTTGTTTTTCTTACTCTGGAAATATAACATATGCCTTTTCTTTCAGTTAATTCTGTCTTGGTTAACTAATATGGTTTGCAACACCACTGGAGCCTTAAGAACTAGTTCTGGGAGAATGATTCCACAAAATGCCTCTTAGTACTTTGAAGAATAATCACCTCCCTGAAGACCCAACCTAAAGTTTTGTTAGTACCAACTTGTGGAGGTATGCTAGAGAGGGCACTAAACTTTGTTGTAAGAAAAAAAACTTGTTGGGTAGTTTGGTGTTGTATCATCAATAAGAACAATTTTTTAAAGCATCAATAAGAGATAGAATCAGTTAATTGATATACCTGAGTGAATGCTCACAAAACTGAAAATACCTTCTTTTTCTATTGCTCTGAAATCCCTCCCAACAACCCCCAGATTTCTGAAGATATTTGGGACACAGCATATTGGATTAATCATTTATTAAACATTTGCAGGAAAGGTCTCACCAAGAGTCCTGTCTTTGAAGAAGCAGAGCAGAGACAGGGATAGAATCAGCCAGCAGGTGGGAGGAAAGAACAAAAATCCAGTAGAAATGTTCATAATCCATATTAATGACTCTTTGTAGGAAGTAGAAGCTGTTCCCAGAAAAAGAATTGTTTAATTATTAGAAGTTCTTTGAAACAGTTGAAAGGATACTATTGATCATATAATATCAAAAAGTGACTTAGGAACTGGTAGTAGGGGAGTGGAGCTTGGAACAAAAGTAAAAAAATCATATCCTAAAGGTAATTTTGGCCCATGAGAAGGTAGTTGAGAAAGCATAGACTTTATGAAATATAATAATATTATCTGAGGTGAGTGGGAAGCCTTCTGAGAACAGAATTTGATAATAATAAAAATCCTTTTCCCGATAATCTTTAGGCTAGGAAACAGAGACAAATATCTTTAGGATACTGAGAAGCACAAAAATCCTTCTTGAATTAGATGGATTAAATAAATGGATTAGGTTGAATGAACTATGAATCTAGATTGTCACTCCATTCTCTGTCCAAGAACTTAACTTACATGCTCCTCCCGTTTCCTAACCTTGATGCTACTTTACAACCTTATCCCAATTCCTAGGTTTGATATTTTCCCATATTTTCCCTCCAAGTCCTATCCCTCTATTACATATCTTCAAATTAATCTTATATACATCAACTTTTGAAAGATGAAGAGAGAAAGGATAAAATTAAGACAGCACATAATAGAAAGATAATGTGAATCACCCTCATTCCTCCACTTTAAGCACTTGTTTCACCAGAAAATTTCAGGATGACCTATGAAAGGTCAAGCACTGGCAAGGACTCTAACACCAGATAAAAATCAGTAGGATCTTCCCAAATTGATTTGTATCTATTCTGCTTTATGCAGTAATAGACCAGGGCATACAACTCTAGTTTACTAAAGAAACATGACTTCCAGACGATATTCTCATGGTCAAAGTTTACATACCTGCATGCCAAGATGATCTTTATCTAAGCGTCTAGCATCGATCTGTGGAGACAAAGCAGGATATCAATGATTCTCAGATATGAATATTTATCAGACTTTTGTGACTATTCCAGGGGAAAGAGAAATAATATTGGGTGGGTGAGGACAAGGGAAATCAAACTAGGACTGTTTCGATTCTATGTAATTTTTCTCCTCTGAGTCACATAGGAAACATGGGGAATAAAAGACAAAGATGAGCAGAGCTTACCCTCCTTGCTCAGGTCCACAATTTGATCCTTACTAATTCCATGTTCTTTACATATTTCCACAAATAAATTCTTTATTTCATCTGTCAGGTCTGGAGTCCGGCCTGTATTATGACAGTGATAATGACAGATCAGTCTCTCTCATTGCTTATTTGCAACAATATATAGAAAAGGAGAAGTATGGATGAATGTGGTCTGTAGAATCATGAGGAAGGTGCCTATGACCTTGATCTGGGGGACCAAATTAATAATTTTGTGGATTATAACTATCACGTGCCCTGAATTTGATGCCATAAGTTATAAAGGAGGACAGAAGATTCTCATTTGATTATCAGTAATTCTATTGACAAACATTTATTAAGCATCTACTATTTGCCAAGTACTCTATGAGGCATTAATAATGCAGACAAAGGAGAGCTAGCTCTTTCACTCCTTTAAAAAAAGAACATTTTCATAAATAAATAAAAGCAAGTGTGATCCCCTAATGTTACAAAATTACACAAGAAATATACAGGTAAATACAAATTGAAGTCTTTTTTGAAGACAGGAACTATCATCTGGGGTAATTAAGGAAGGCCTTTGAAACCATACAGAACTTAAGATGAACTTTCAGCGGAGCTGGAGAGTCCAAGGGGTGAAGACAAAGAGGTGGAGCAACCCATCATGAGGTACAGCATTTTTAAATGCATGAATATGAGAGATGGAAGACCTATGCAAGTAAATGGGTCAATTAGTTTGGAACAGTGTATAGGAGGAACCTCCAATTCATGTTATCAGCCCAGAAAAATAAATTTAAAAAATCAGTGATGCTTCTTGATCATTTTATTAACATGAACAGGATTATGTTTTGGGAACATCAAATTAATATCTCTGTGGAGGATAATTAATAGAAGGGAGATGATGGATGATTAGCAGGTCCTTATATCCATCTAAATAAGAGGTGATGAAGGCTTGAGCTGAGGTTACAGGAATTGACAACTGTTTGGATATTTGGGATGAGTGAAAGAGAAGGGTAAAGGAAGATTTCTAGATTGTGAGGCTGGGAGACTGGAAGAATTATGTGTCCTCAAAAGAAATAGGAAAGTTAGGAAAAGAGAGATACATTTAGTAGAAATGATAGTGAAATATCTTGTTGAGTTTGAGATAACTTTGTTTTTCAAGATGGAAATGTAATTTAGATTATTAAAGATGCAGAAGTGAAGGTCAGGAGAAAAATAGAGACATATGCAAATTTTGGAATCATTAGCATATAGTTGAATCCACGAAAGCTGATAAAATTGTCAAGAGAGAATGTGTAGGAACTAGAAGAAAAGAGAAGAGTGTCCAGAATGAAGTCCTGTATTTATCTCTGCAGAGGTGGTGATCCTGTAATGGTTACCAAAAACCACAGCATGACCATGTCATGGAAATCTAGGAAAGAGGAATAAGATAGCCACTTTCACCATCTCCATTTGATATGTGGGTAGACTTTTTGAGTGAAGTCAAAAAGGTCAATTACTTTCTATTTTAATTCAATCTTCAGTTCTGAATGTATTTTCCCCTCCTCTATTTATGGAGACACCCTTTAAAATAAAGAAGAAAGGAAGAGAAAAAAATATCTGACTAGTTATGTCTAGGAGACCAGTCCTTAATGAGATAGTTAGCCTTAATTGAGGAAGAGTGCAGGATTTAGTTTCCAAAAGACCTGAGTTCATCATGCTAGGCATGTAACTTAATTTTGAGCTTCAATTTCCTCTTCTGTAAAATGGGAATAATTACATCTCCTACCTTATAGGACTATTAATAGCAGCAAAGGAGCTATTATAGACAAAAAGTTATATAAAATTTACTAGTTATTTATTTATTAGTGTGTGTGATTTACTCCTTGTGACATTTTTACTCACTCTGTATTCTTCTTCTAGAATGAACTTCCAGCTGGCTCTGGCCCTCTAATTTCTACCTCCAAGGCCCAGTTCAAATGTGAATATCTCTAAGAAATCACCTTATTCCCTCACTTAGAAGTGACATTTCTCTGTTCATAACTGTCTTAGAATTTGTCTGTTGACTTCTGGATTAAGATGGCCCCAGAGTAGAAGCAAAGTTCTTCCTCTCCTCTCCACCAACCAATATAAAGTTCCTCAAAAGGACAAAACCAAAATCAAATGAGTGAAGGGGCTCTACTTTAGGACACAGCATTGAAGGTAGGCAGAGTTTGGGCATTTCCATGCTAAAAGGGGACAAAATTACTCCTACCAAAGTGGGAGCTCATCACCCCTCCCCATTCCACCTAAGGCGCCAGAGTCAGGGCAACTGCAGGGCAACCTCTAGGTTCTCAGGAAAGCTGTCTGAGGACACCACAGACTACCCCTAAGAGCAGTGAGACTTGAAAGCCCGGGAGGCTTCAGAAATATGGAGACAGGGCACAGAGATTGGGCAGAGAGGGACAGCTCACAGCAGACTCAATGGAGACTTGAAAAATAGCATCAGGGCAAAAACCTCTCCAGAGCTCAATACAAAGACTTTTCTACTTTCTGCACTCAGACCTCTGTGGGACAATCTCTAGGTTCTCATGGGTTGGCTGAGGATAGCACTGACTTACCCCTAAGAGCAGCCAGACATGGGACCCCAGGAGGTTAAGGAAACATGGACCTTGGGCTCTGAGACAGCACAGGGCTACATGCCATGGAGACTTGAAAAATAGCATCTCTGGATCTCAATACCTACTTTCCTCAATCAGACTTCTGACCAGGAAGGAACAAATCAATGGCCAAAATCAGTCAAGAACTACAATCCACAAGTACTAAAAAAAAAAAAGAAAGAAAAAGAAAAAAGAAAACTCTGACCCTAGATAATTGCATGCAAAAAAACTCCAGACCACAGAAAAGACAGCAAAAGATGACGAACAAGTAAACACAGACCTTCCAAAAAATGGAAATTGGTCACAAGCTCTTGAGGATCTCAGATTAGGGATTATGAGAAAGATAGAAGAAACTTGGCAAGAAAAGTGGGAAATATTTCAAAAAGAAAATAATAGTTTAAAAGACAGAATATCCCACTTGGAAAAAGAAGCCTAGAAATCAAATGAAATGATAAGCAAATTGAAGACCATAAATGGCTTGCTGGCAGCCATGAAAAGCAGGATAGACCAAACCAAAAAGGAAAATCAATAGATCTTAACTGAAAATAAGTCTTTAAAAATTAGAATTGGGCAAGTAGAAGCCAATGATCTCACAAGACAACAAGAATTAACAAAGCACTCAAAAGAATGACAGATTAGAAGTAAACAGGAAATATCCTATTGAGAAGATGGTTGACTTGGAAAACAGGTCTAGGAGAGACAATTGGAAAAAAAACCCAGAAACTTTGACATCATACTACAAGAAATTATCCAAGAAAGCCGCCCTCATATTCTTGAAGAAGACAAAATACACATGTTAAGAATCCATAGATAACCCTCTACATTAAATCCTCAAAAAACAACCACCAGGAATATAATGTGCAAATTCAAATGTTTCGAAGCTAATGGGAAAATATTGCAAGAAGCCAGAAAAATAAAATTCAGATATCAAGGAGCACCAATCAGAATTACACAGGATCTGGCAGCCTCCACAGTAAAAGACCACAAGGCTTTGAATATGATATTCAGAAAGGCAAGAGAATTGGATCTACAACCAAGGATCATCTACTCATCAAAACTGACAATATACTTCCAGGGTAACATATGGGCATTTAATAAAATAGAATATTTCCAAGTATTTAGAAAAAAAAGACCAGAACTAAATGGAAAATTTGATGTACAAATACAAAAATCAAGAGAAACATGAAAAGGTAAATAAGAATGAGAGGGGGAAATTTTTTAAGGGATTCAATAAGGTCAAATTGTTTATATAACAATATGGAAAATGTTACTTGTATCTGTCAAAATCATATTTGCTATTATAGTAGTTAGAAGAATTATTCACAGGTAGAGGTTAGGGCACTAAGTGGTTTAAGATGATGAACAAAAAAAAAGCAGGGAATATAAAATGGCACCAAGGGAAACTTGAAGGAATAAGAAAAATAGCATAATCTATACCACATAAAGAGGCACATGAAAGGGGGAGGGGAAGAATACTATTATAAGAAGGAGAGGAAGAGAATGCTAATAGGTAATACTTAAACTTTACTCTCAGTGGAATTGATTCTAATGCATCTAGATCTATTGGGGTATCAAAATCTATCTTAACCTACAGGAAATTTGAGAAGGAAAAATCAAGGTGGGGAGTGGGGTGAAGAGTACAAAAAGGGAAGGAAAGAGAGGGGGAGGGTATTTAACGGACCCTGAAGAAAAATAAGAGGGGAATGAGAATGGAGGAGGGGGAAAAGGAAATAAAACAAAGGTGAGGATTAGGGGGACTGACTAAAAACAAAAGATTGGTATAGAAGGAAATAGTGAAAGAAGAAAGGGTAGGACTAAGAGGAGGAATCAGTATGGTGGCGTATACACAGGTGGTAATCATAACTCTGAATGTCAAAAACTGCTGGGGAAATTAGTAAACAGTATGGGAGAGATTAGGTTTAGATCAACATCTCACACCCTATACCAAGATAATTTCAGAATGGGTGAATGACTTGAATATAAAGAAGGAAAATATAAGTAAATTAGGTGAACATAGAATATTATACCCATCAGGTCTATGGGAAATGAAAGATTTGAAGGCTAAGTAAGAGTTAGAAAATATTAGAAAACATAAAATAAGTAATTTTGATTACAATAAATTGAAAAGAATTTGTACAAACAAAACCAATTAAACCAAAATTAGAAGGAAAGTAGCAAATTGGAAAAAAATCCTGGAAGAAAAACCTCTGGCAAAGGCCTAATTACTCAAATTCATGAGGAGCTAAATCAATTGTACAAAAAAAGCAAGCCATTTTTTTTTGCCTATTGACAAATAGGCAAGGGACATGAATAGGTATTTTTTCAATTAAAGAAATCAAAAGTATCAATAAGCACATGAAAAGTGTTCTAAATCTCTTATAATTAGAGAAATGTAAATCAAAACAACTCTGAGGTTCATCCTCACACCTAGCTGATTGACTAACATGACAGCAAAGGAAAGTAATAAATGTTGGAGGGAATGTGGCAAAATTTGTATATTAATATATTGTTGGTGGAGTTGTGAATTGATCCAACCTTTCTGGATGATAATTTGGAATGATGCCCAAAGGGCTTTAAAAGACTGTCTGACATTTGATTTCATCATACCACTGCTGGTTTTATACCCCAAATATATAATAAGGAAAAAGACTTGTACAAAATTATCTATAGCCAAGCTCTTTGTCGTGGAAAAAAAAACTGGAAAATGAGGGGCTGACGTTTGATTGGGGAATGGCTAAACAAATTGTAATATTTGTTGGTGATGGAATACTATTGTGTTAAAAATAATGAACTGGAGGAATTCCATGTGAACTGGAATGACCTTCAGGAATTGAAGCAGAGTGAAAGGAGCAGAATCAGGGGAACATTAAACATGAAGATGAATACACTGTGGCACAATCAAATGTAATGGACTTCTCCTACTAGCAGAAATGCAATGATGTAGGACAATTCTAAGGGACTTATGAGAAGGAACACTACCCACACCCAGACAAAGAACTATGGGAGTAGAAATGCAGAAGAAAAACACATTATTGAACATATGATTGGATGAGGATATGATTGGGGATATTGACTTTAAACAGTCTATTGAAAACAGTAATAATCTGGAAATAGCTTTTGAGTAATGATATATGAAAAACCCAGTGGAATTGCTTATTGGCTCCAGTGGCAGGGAGAGCAGAGGGGAGGAAAAAAACCATGAATCATGAAACCATGAAAAATATTCTAAATTAATTAATTTAATAAATTTTTAAAAAGGAAGGTAATGAGTGGCTTCTCTCAATTTCTATTTTTTTCCTTTTTGTTCATGGATATCAAGACAGTTTCTACTGAAGATTTCTTATAATGTTATGTCTGGATTCTTTTCTTGATTATGACTTTTGGGTATTCAAATGATTCTTAAATTATCTCTCCTGGGTCTTTTTTTTCAGGTTTTGTTTTCCTTTCTATTAAGGTAATTTAGATTTTCTTTTTTTTTCCTTTATATTTTTATTGCTTCTTGATGTCTTATGATTTCATTAGGTTACATTTGGCCAAATCATAATTTTTAGAGAGTTATTTTCTTCCTTGAATTTTTGTGTTTCCTTTTCCATTTGGCCAATCCTACTCTTTTGGGGACATCCCCACTGATAAAACAATTCACATTGTTTTCTTTATAACTCTTATCATGAAAAAGGGAAAGGAAAAATATTAGGGTACATACCATAGAGTTCTGCCCAAATGGTCACTTTTCCGTTTTTGTAATTATACAGGACAAATATGACATAATCTCTTCCTTTTCCTTTAATATAGCCTTTATTCATTCCATCATCTGTGAATTCATGAAAAGATCATGTAAGAATTTTGATACTACAGGAATAAGGAAAAAGATTTAAAGCCTATTGATAGTTGAATGTCCTGTAAAGTCCTTTCCCTGGAATTTCTATAAACATAAATTCCATCATTATCTTTGAAATCTCAAGAAAACTGTTATTCTATTGACAAATCTTTTCTTTTGACAACATTCCTCTCATCTACCTCTAAAGTCACAGAATGTTAGAAATAGAAGGAACTTTAGAAGTCATCTAATCCAATAACCTCACTTTACAGATGGGAATACTGAAGTCAAGAAAGTGTAAGAGACTTGGGCGAAGTTATACAATAAATAATTTTGTATTTACTTCCCATAAAAACTAATTGGACCTCTAGAACTCTGTAGGGAGGAAGTCAGAAGGTCAGTGATTTTGCAGATCTAGATTTTGCACAGTGTAGTCATGATGGAATAAAAACAAAGAAATGGAAAACTGAATACGTCCTCCCACTACCTTAAAGGCATTGTTTTATATACTCCCAACCTTTAACCACTTCTTTGTTAATCAGAGTTCATTAATTCATTTCAGAATAATACTGAAAGATAACGAAATCCTCATTTATACTTACATTGCACAATTATTACATCATCTACTACTTGACCAGTCAAAGTGAATGGAACACATTTTCCATTTTCCCTGGAATGAAGATAGGATTATAATAATACCTTGTGTTTATATAGGAAATTTTACTATGAAACACTTTTGCATTTATTTTATTAAATTTAATTTTGTGCCTAAAATCTGTACAACATTTTTTAAAATTTCTTACACAAGTGATAATCATCTATTATATTAAATTGAAAAGGTTTTACTCATGCAAAAAAATTTTTTTTAAAGTAGATCAATGTCTGAGGCCAAATGTGTACTCAGATCTTCCTGATTCTAGGTACACTAAGCCCCCTACATGAGCCACCTACATGGTCCAAGTGTGAATATTAGCAAAAATTGTTCAGAAAAAAAGTTAATTTTAGAACATTGTTTGTGGAGCTACAAATTGGTAGAATTTTTCTGGAAAATCATGTGAAATTATGTTAAGGAAAGGCATAGTCTTCTCAAGACAGTCAATAATTTTTAAAGACTTTTTATAAAAAGACAGTACTTCTTTTAGTAGGAAAGAATTATAACTATATGGGGAATGGCTACATATTGGGGAATGGCTACATAAGATTCAGAAAATGTCAGAGTGAAGTGATTTTGCTTCTTCCCTTTCTCATGCTCATTTTTTTGTCTTCTTAACAGATAGGCCTCAAATATCCCAACTCTACCTCAAAATGAAAACTGGTGATTAAAAAAGGTTTGGAACAGAAGTAAAATAGTAATTTCTCTAACTGGTGATTAAAAAGATCCAAACTTCATAAAAAATACTTTTAAGCAACATCACCTCTCATCTGGCAAACAAGCTTTAAGTATGTGGGTAACCTTTTCCCTTTAATAGTTGTCCTTTATGTTTATCAAACCAGCCACATAGTGGGAAATTCATCACTACTTGATGCCAGTATCAGCTTGTGTGGGTTAAGGGACCCCAAAGTTATTACCCTGGTTTTTGTTTCCTCTTACATATGAACAGACTAACACAGGTAACACTTACCTTTTCATGAAGTTTCCAACTAGCATACCATTGTCCTCTTTGATATTTTTGACAAACATCTTGTAGACGCCTTCTCCCTTAATCTTAGATTCATTATCTGAGGCCAAGCCAATAGAGTACCACACTCCACTAAGCTGTGCGAAAGAATTTGGATGAGAATTGAGAAAAACTATCCTCAGACCCACAAACACATGATATTTTAGAACTGGGAAAGATTATATTCTAGATCCCTCATTTTTAAAGTGATCAAAGAGAGGCCTCAAAAGTGAAGTATACCCTTCCCCAATTCTACCTATTTCATATATTATCTTTATAGTATAACAGAAAGATCACGAAACTAGGAGTTGGGAAGTTTTAGTTCTGATCTTGTTTTGTTACTAACTCACTATTATGACCTTTGGCAAATTATTTAACCTTTCAGTGTCTTGGTTTGCTCATGTCTTCAATGAAATTAATTATATTTGTACTGTGCGCTTCAGGTATCATCCCAGAGATATTATTTTTTCCTTTCTTCTACTATGTATCTTGGACTTAGGTATGACTGATAATTTTGGCAAGTACTTGGGGAATGTGGGGGGTTAGGAGAATGCTACTGGAATAAGGAATATCTAATTTGTAGTCATAAGAGTAGTTCTCCTTTATGGAAGTATGTGTCTCTTCTCTGACTCTAATCACCTGTGGTTCTGAAGAATTATCTTTCTTTTCTACAAATGTCTGAGATTACCATCTATGGTAGAATTAATGTGACATCTAATTCTAGCATATGTGTAGAAGCAAAGCCCTCAAGATATCATTTGAATCCTATAGACAAAATTGGTTTAAATGGCAAATCACAGAAAATAGAACTAGCAGGGTTTGGTCATCTCATTAACTATTGCAGTCAAAAGGAAAGAGATTAGGTTTCAATTGTACCTTGTGGAATTAGACATCTTTTTTTTTAAAAGAATGACATCTCAGGATTCCAGCATTTTAGAGTTACATAGTTCTTATAGATCATTCAGTCTAAACTTTATTTGGCAGAAGCAGAAATTGGTCTAGGGATTTACACTTTGATGCATGAGAGTTTGGGTATATCTAAATTTTTAAAAGAAATATGCCATGGGCACACCTTCATGTATAATTTCATATTTTCTTCTGACTTTGTTCACTGATAGATGACACAGCCATTGGGAGGGAGCAGCTTTGATGAAAAGACACAAATAGACATCTTTTCCTTTTTATGCAAGCCCTGTCTTTCCTCTCATGACCAATGGAAGTTGTGTTTTCCTTATCCATTGTCCACAGAGCTTTTCTATACCACTCTATCCACCTGTTCCCAATTTTCCTCACTTACCTCTAATAAGTCACCCCCCTTGTTGTCATCAAGGGCCTGGAGTCCACAAACTAGGGCCAGCCCCAGAGTCAGCACTAGAATTTTCATCTTCTCAGGGTTTTTCTCTGATGCTTCAGCAATAGTTGAACATGTGAGAAGGGCTTTGATGAATACTCTGGGTTCTCTGATCAGTAGCCTTTATACCTCATCCTAGGACAGGGTTCCTGATGATGTGGCACTATGGAGTAATCCTTCAAAGTGTCCTTTATTCAGTCATTGGGCAATGGTTAAATGCTAGCCAAAGATCTCAAGGACAGATTAATAATGAATTTTTGACAACATTAATTTGACACTTCTGAAATGAAAATTTCCAAGATCAACAGTCAATGTTAGGTTGGGCCAATTTCCGATGATCAACGCTGTCTATCCTGAGATTAGAGAATACATTTCCTATGTTTTCTATCCTAATGGCAGTTATGAAATTAACACTTGCTTACCAAACACCTAATATATGTGGAACCTTGCCTTAGTAAACATGAGAAAAGTGCCTCCCCAAAGAAATACATATATCATTGCTCTCTGGGAGTTTTCTATCTAGTCATGGAAATGCAATAAATACATAAGTGGCTATTATGTATAGAGCATAATTCTAGATACTGACCAAATTAAAATGTCTGGATTCAATTTCTTATGTCAGCGATGGTGAACCTTCTAAAGACAGAGTGCCAGGCCCCACCCTTCACCATCCCACAGATTGAGTGCTGTGCTTAACCCCCTCCCCCCGGAGGTCATGTGCTATTCCCCTCCCCACCACTGAGGGCCAGGCATGCCATGCCCCCCTTAGGGGAGAGACCCCCACATAGGGGAGAGAGAAAGCAGTCCTATTGGATTGCTGGGTGAAGGAGTGGTTGAAGTGAAGAAATGTCATCAGGCACTACTCATCAGAGGAGGGGAAAGGAAGAAACTCCATCTGAGTCCCTCTACCTTTCTAGTAATTAACTCTGTAGGGGAGAGGACAGTCAGGTGCCCACAGAGAATGCTCTGAATGCCATCTTTGGCACCCATGCCATAGACTCAACATCACTGTTCTATGTGGTGCTTAAAGTCTAATTCACAATAAAGAACACGAAAGGCATTCTTCTTTTTGTTTTCATTTTGAATTTAAGGGTAAAGAGAAATTCCCAGATATAAAAGTCCTAGTTGTGTTGTGTATCCACACTTTATCATATTTGAGGTCTTATTCTAGTGACCTAATTTCAATTTGCTTTCAGATAAAATTTTATTCAATTTAATAGATATCTATTAGCTATCTGTTATGTTCACAGCACTGTAGTAGATAATAGGGATGCAAATCTGTCATGAAAGCAATCTGTCCAAGAAACTTTCATTTGACTGGACAAGATTTACAACTTGTATATAGGAAAGTAAGTAAATTGTGTTATATATACATACATATGTATATATATATATATATATATATATACACTTATATATAAACTTATATGAAATACTTTCTAGCAGTTGAATGCTTCTAGTTATAAATACCACATGTAGAATGACCTGTACTTTGTTCTCATATCTAACAGCAATAGACATCATAGAACTGGGGTATTAGAACTGTTTACTGAACTGATCTGACTAATATCCAGAAGCCTCTCTACTATATAATGTTTTGGCTGCTCTTGTTTATTTTCATCTAGAGCTTGAGAACTCTGAGGAAAGTAAAATCTTATAGATGCAATAGAAGATATTTTAAGGCAAACAGAATCCTATTGCTCTTGTGGTGACCTTGAGTGGTTTTTGTGCTACCTATGATTTGAGAGAAGAGAAATTTCTCAGGGGTTTTAATGCATTGGTTTCTACCACTCTTCCTGGCTTGAGAGGGAAAAATTCTTAAGTGTCCAGAGAGCTGAGGAACTTTGCTGTTCTCTCACATACTAGAAGTGTTGTCACTGAAGTGATTTAGAACTGTTTTTAGCAAGGGTTCAGATATAGAAAATACAGACCCCAAGCTTAGGGCTGTTGTTTCAGTGAAAGACTACAAATAGCTGCTTAACTAAAAGAACTTAACATTACTGCAATTGCTATAGAGCAGCACAGAAATAGTAGTAGAAAAAAATAGTAGTTTCAGTCAACAAAAGAGCAGAAATGAGATGAGCAGATGAATCATTGTCCATATAATTTTCATTTTGTTCCCTTTAGATTTTATTTGGACAATTTCAAACATTATTCCCTGGTTACAAAAATCATATTCTATGCCTCCCTCCCCTCCCCCTGACCTTCGTGTTGCCGACCCACAATTCCACTTGGTATTACATGTGTCCTTGATCAGAACCTATTTCCATGCTGTTGATGTTGGCATTAGGATGTTCCATTAGGGTCTATATCCCCTATCATATCCCCTCGACACATGCAATCAAGCCATTGTTTTTCTTCCATGTTTTTCCTCCCACAGATTTTCCTCTGAATGTGGATAGACTTCTTTCTCATAGATCCCTCTGGGTTGTTCATGATCTCTGCATTGCCACCAATGGAGAAGTCCATCACATTTGATTGTACCACAGTGTATCAGCCTCTGTGTATAATGTCCTCCTGGTTCTGCTCCTTTCACTCTGCATCACTTCCTGGAGCTTGTTCCAGTCTCCATGGAATTTCTCCACTTTATTATTCCTTTTAGCACAATAGTATTCCATCACCAACATATACCATAATTTTTTCAGCCATTCCCCAATTGAAGGGCATCCCCTCCTTTTCCATTTTTTTTTGCCACCACAAAGAGTGCAGCTATGAATATTCTTGTGCATGTCTTTTTCCTTATTGTCTTTTGGGTACAAACCCAGCAGTGCTATGGCTGGATCAAAGGGCAGACAGTCTTTTATCGCCCTTTGGGCATAGTTCCAAATTGCCCTCCAGAATGGTTGCATCAATTCACAACTCCACCAGCAATGAATGAATGCCCCGACTTTACCATATCCCCTCCAACATTCATTACTTTCCTTTGCTGTCATGTTAGCCAATCTGCTAAGTGTGAGATGGTACCTCAGAGTTGTTTTGATTTGCATCTCTCTGATTATAAGAGATTTAGAGCACTTTTTCATGTGCTAATTAATACTTTTGATTTCTTTGACTGAAAATTGACTATTCATAACCTTTGCTCATTTATCAATTGGAGAATGGCTTGATTTTTTGTACAATTGATTTAGTTCTTTATAAGTTTAAGTAAATAGACTTTTGTCAGAGGTTTTTATGAAGATTGTTTCCCAATTTGTTACTTCCCTTCTAATTTTGGTTACATTGGTTTTTTTTGTACAAATACTTTTTAATTTGATGTAATCAAAATTATTTTACATTTTGTGACTTTTTCTAAGTCTTGCTTGGTTTTAAAATCTTTCCTTTCCCAAAGGTCTGACATGTATACTATTCTGTGTTCAGTAATTTACTTAGAGTTTCTTTCTTTATGTTCAAGTCATTCACTCATTCTGAGTTTATCTTGGTGTAGGATGTGAGGTATTGATCCAAACCTAATCCCTCCCACACTGTCTGCCAATTTTCCTAACAGTTTTTTTTTATCAAATAGTGGATTTTGTCCCAAAAGCTGGGATTTTGGAGCTTGTCATAGACTGTTTTGCAGAGCTCACTTACCCCAAGTCTATTCCACGGATCCTCCTTTCTGTCTCTTAGCCAGTATCATATTGTTTTGATGACCATCATTTTATATTATAGTTTGAGATTTGGTACAGCAAGGCCACCATCCTTTGCATTTTTTTTTCATTATTACCCAAATGAACTTTGTTATGTTTTTTTCTAATTTAGTAAAAAAAATTTTTTTTGGTGGTTCAATGGATAAGGCATTAATTAAACAAGTAAATAAGTTTGTGTAGGATGGTCATTTTTATTGTTATCTCGTCCTACCCATGAGCAGTTTTTTCCAATTGTTTAGATCTAGTTGTAATTGTGTGGAAAGTGTTTTGTAGTTGTGTTAATATAGTTCCTGTGTTTGTCTTGGCAGATAAATCCCTAAGTATTTCATATTGTCTATGGTGATTTTAAATGAAATTTCTCTTTCTAATTCTTGCTGCTGAGATTTGTTGGAGATACATAGAAATGCTGATGACTTATGATGACTTATGTGGATTTATTTTTATTTTTACTTTGGCTTTGTCTGATATCATGATTGCAACTCCTTCCTTCTTTCTATCAGTTGAAGCCCAATAGGTTTTGTTCAAACCTTTAATTCTAACCTTGTGAGTGTCTACCTGCCTCAGGTGTTTTTCTTGTAGACAACATATAGTAGGATTTTGGATTCTAATGCACTCTCCTATTTGTTTATGTTTTATGGGTGAGTTCATCCCATTTAATTTCAAAGTTATGATTTCCACTTGGGTATTCACCATCATTTTGATATCCTCTCCTAGTTCTGCACTTTCTTCTCTTGCTATATCCTTTTAAACCAGGGGTTTACTTTTAATCAATCCCCCTAATCCCCTGCCTTAATATTCTTCCCTTTCTGACCCCTCCCTTTTTGTTCACTTCTTGCTTTTTTATGATCTGTTAAGTTCCTCCCCCTCTATTTCCCTCCCTTTTTGTACTCCCTCTGCCCTACCCCACTTAGTTTTCCCTTCTCACTTTCCCTGTAGGATAAGATAGAATTCAAGACCCCAATGGAACATTTTCCCTTTTCCCCTCTCTTTCTTATTTACCCTTTCATGTTTCTCTTGATCCTTTCATTTGGATATCAAAATTTCCTATTAGTTCTGGTCTTTTCTTTACAAATACTTGGAAATCTTCTATTTTGGTGAATGCCCATACTTTCCCCCTGGAAGTATATAGTCAGGTTTGATGGATAGGTGGTTCTTTGTTGAAGACCCAATTCTCTTACCTTTCTGAATATCATGTTCCAGGCCTTGTGGTCTTTTAGCATGGAGGCTGTCAGAGCCTGTGTGAGTAGTGCCCCTTGGCATATGAATTGTCTCTTTTTGACTTCTTGTAGAATTTTCTCCTTAGCTTGAAAGCTCTGGAATTTGGCAATTACATTCTTGGGAGTTGTCTTTTTGGGATTTAGTGTAGAGGGTATTCTAAGAACTCTTTCAATGTCTATTTTCCCCCTTGTTCAAGAACAGCAGGGCAGTTTTCCTGGATGATTTCTTGTAGTATGATGTCAAGATTTCTGTTTATTTATGGCTTTTCGGGTAGAACAATGATTCTCAAATTGCCTCTCCTTCCTCTGTTTTCCTGATCTTTCACCTTAGCACTGAGAATTTTTTTTCTAATTTGTCAGTCTTTTGACTTTGTTTTAATAGTTCTTTCTGTTTTGAAAGATCATTTTCTTCCAGTTGCCTAATTCTGGTCTTTAAAGATTGGTTTTCCTTTTCAGTTTGGTCTACCCTGTTTTTTGTGGCTTCCAGCTGTTTCTCCAATTGGGAGTTCTTGTCCCTCAAACTGTTTTTTTTTCTCTTTGAATTATTTCCCACTTTTCTTGCCAGAAAGCTTCCATCTTTTTGATAAACTCCAATTTGAATTCTTCCAGAGCTTGTGGACAATTTTAATTTTTTTTGGAAAATTTTGATTTTGTTTGAATTGCATCCTCTTTTTCCTTTGTAGCCTGTCCCTCCGTAAAAATTTTCAAGGGTCCATGTCTTCTTCCTGTTTTTCTTGGAGGGTGTTTATTGGTCCTAGGCACAATTAGCCATCCTTTGGTGGTTTTTCCTTCCCTTTTTAGTCAGAAATTTGAGTGAAATGGGCAAGTTCTCTGTTTATGGATTTAAGGAGCAAGGTTTTTGCCTGAGGTGAGCTCTCGAATCTCTGCAGCCTCCATTGTTTGCAAGAGTGCCCTCAGGCTACACTCCCCATTGAGTAGAGGTTTCCGGTGTAACTGCTCTCAGGGATTGGTCCCCAGCAGTCCTAGTCAGTTCCCAAAGACCTAGAGGTGCCCCTTGCTGAATCTAGAGGTTTCCCTCGGTTACTTGCTGATTCTGATGTGGGCTTGCTCTGACTCTGCCTCCTTAGGTGGAGTGGGGGAGGGTAGACTGGCTCACATTTGGGTGGGAGCTTTTTCACCCTCATATAGTGTGGAAATGCTCAAACCCCAGGTACCTTCAATTCCATGCCCTATTGTTGAGTCTCTCTATTCTTCTTTATGTTCTTTTGAGGTAGTCTATTTCACTGGGTGCTGGGAAGAGGAAGCGTCTCATATCTAGACTGCCGCCATGCTTACCCAGAAGTCTGATACCTAGTTTCTAACAATTTGCTTTCCAGTTTTCCCAACTGGGTTTTATCAAACTATTGATAAAATAATAATATTTTATTGATAAATGATAATTTATCATTTTTAATTATATATATAATTATACATAATAAATATATAAAAATAAAAATAAATTATCATTATCATATCATAAAATAAGTGATAAAATAATAAAAAATAATAAAAAAGGTTACTCAGGTAATTTGTTATTGTATGCTATGTAACTAGTGTATTTCATTGTTCTGCTACTTTATTTCTTAGGTAGTACCAGATTATACGGATGATTACCATTTTGTAATAGTTTGAAATCTGATTCTACTAAGCCAAATTTCTCACAATTTTTTTTCATTGATTCCCTTGAAATACTTGAAGTTTTGTTCTTCCAGATAAATTTTGTTATGACTTTTTTCTAACTCTATAAATACTTTTTGATAATTTGATTGGTATGTCACTGAATAAACAAATTAATTTAAATGAGGTTGTCATTTTGTTTTATTGGTTCAGTCTATGTTGTTGTTTTGTAGTTTTCAGTGATATATGATTCTTCATGACTCCTTTTGAGGTTTTCTTGGCAAAAGTATGAGAGTGATTTCCCATTTCTTTCTCCAGCTCATTTTGCTGATGAGTAAATTGAAACAAATAAGATTAAATGATTTTTCCATAGTCACGTATCTAGTCATGAGTTCAGTTGTATTTGAACTCTTTGAATTTTGTTCTGAAAGGGATCCATTAAATATTTCTTCTTTTCAGTATTTTGTTATATTTATGCCCTAATCTGTCATCAATTTTTTTGTGTACTCTTGTGAAAAAAAGTACATTCCTTTTTCCCCATTCAATTTTCCCCAGAAATCTAGCATAACTAACTTTTCTAAAGTTCTATTCATTTTCTTAACTTCATTCTTGTTTACTTTTTGCTTTGATTTATCTAGTTATTAGAGGAGACAGTTGAAGTGCTCCACTAGTATAGTTTTACTATTGCTTTCCTCCTGTAATTCACTTAACTTTTCCTTCAAGAATTTTGTATGTTATTCTATGTCCTGCATATATTTATTATTGATATTACTTCAAAATCCATTGTAGCTTTTAGTAGACCACACTTTCATTGCTCTCTCTCTCTTAATTAGGTCTATTTTTGTTTTTGTTCCATCTGAGATCTTTACTACCAATTTCTATGTTATGAATGAGTTAACTTCATTCATATTCACTGTGATGATTACTATGTATTCCTCTCTGTCCTATTTCCCCCTATTTATCCATCTCTCTCTTTTTATTCTGCACTTCTTTCCTCAAAAATCTGTTTTGCTTCTCACTACGATCTCCCTTCATTAGCTCTTACTCCAGCTATCCTTCCCTCCCTTCCTCCTCTTTTAGTATCCTGTAGGATAATATATTCTATTGATTATGTTACTATATCCAACTGATATAGTTTTTATTCCCTCTTTGAACCAATGCCAATGAAAGTAAGCTTCAAGCATTGTCCACTATTCTCCCATCTTCCTATACTTTGTAAAATTTCTTCCTTTCATGACTCTTTGATGTGAGATAATTTTCTTCATTATTCCTCTTCTTTCCTCCTTCTTCCAGTCTATCTTTTTCTTTCCTCTTAATTTTATTTTTAAAGTCATCTTATCACAGTCATCTCCCATATGTGCCCTCTGTATATGTATACTCCTTTTAACTGCTCTGATAATGATACATTTATTAGGAGTTAACAAGAAGCATGTCCCCACGCAGAAATAGAATCATTTTAACTTTATTGATTCCTTCATTATTACTCTTTCATATTTACTTTTCTTTATTATTCTTCTCTTCAGTCTTGTGTTTCAAGTCAAATTTTCTATTCAGCTCTAGTCTCTCCCTCAGGAATATTTGAAAGTCATCTATTACTTTAAATATCCACTTTTTTTGCACTGTAGTGCAAATACTTAGTTTTGCTAGGTAGGCTATTCTTGATTGTATTCTTTGCTTTTGCTTTTCATAGTATATTCCAAGATCTCTGAACTTTTAAAGTGGAAACTGCTAAATCTTGTGTGTGTGATCCTTACTGTGACTCGATGATATTTAAATTGTTTCTTTCTGACTGTTTTGAATGTTTTTCTCCTTGACCTAGAAACTGTGGAATTTGGCTAAAATATTCCTGGGAGTTTCATTTTGGTATCTTTTTTCAGTAGGTGGTTGATGAATTCTTTCACCTTTTATTTTTCCCTTAGTTTCTTAAATATTAGGGCAGTTTTCATTGATAATTTCTTGAAATATGATGTCTATGCTATTTTATCATGGTTTTCAATTATTCAATATTTCTTAAATTATGTATTCTCAATTTATTTTCCACATTGTTTTTCTAAGGAGGTACATCATATTTTCCTCTTTTTATTAATTTTGTTTTTTTTCATGTCTCATAGAGTCATTGAATTTCACTTGCCAGATTCTAATTTTTAAGGAATTATTTCCTTCACTGAACTTTTATTTATCTTTTTTCCATTTCATCAGTTCTATTTATTGGTCCTTTTCTTCAGGAAATTTTCATATTTCTTTTTTCCATTTCACTAATTCAGATTTTTACAATGTTCTTCCTTTCAGTAGATTTTTTTTGTTCCTCATTTACAATTTAACTAATTATGTGTTTTAAGGTGCAGTTTTCCTCAGTGCTTTTTCTGCCTCTTTAACTAAATTATTGACTCACCTTTCATGATTTTCTAACATTACTCTCATTTCTTTCCCCCATTTCCCCTCTACCTCTCTTATTTGATTTTTAAATTATTTTTTGAGTTCTTCCATGAATTCTTGTTGGGTTTCTATTCAATTCACAATTTTCTTTGAGACTTTCCTTGTAACTCCTTTGATATCATTGTTTTCTTTTGAGTTTGTGTCCTGATTTTCCTTATCACCATAGTAACTTCTTTAGCAGATTCTTTAGTTGTTGTTGTTTTTTTTTGCTCATTTTCTAACATATTTCTTGACTTTTAGCTTTTATGTTAAAATTGGTGGTACTATCCCAAGATTCAGGTTTTTTCAGAACTGATTCTCTGGGTCTATACATTTTTGGTGTTTCCTAGGTGTTATTAAATAAGGAGAGGTGTGTATATTGCCCTTTTGATCTGTACTCTGGTATTTAGTCAGAAATGTTCCTTTGTAGCCTCCAGTTCTAGTATGCCTCCCTGCCTTGGAATTGTAAACCACTTTCCTGTAATTCAAATTGATAATGATCCTCTGTCTTTGAATTGAGACCAGTGTCCCTATACTCCTGTGAGTATTCACAAGCAATCCTCTTCACTCTGAAACTGTGACCTGTGCCCATGTGGCTACAAGTTCTATTGTTCCTTTAGGTACTGGGTCTATCACCAAAAATTGTGTGTAATTAAAGCAACAGAATAATGATTTTAGTGCCAACAAAGATCCCCCTGCAATTTCCTTCTGACCAGCTGTCAGACATAGCTCCACTAGTCTCTGGGCTGAGACATCCTAAACTGGTGCTGCAATGCAATCATCCCTAAGCTGTAGTCTGTGCTGAACCTCTGGTTCACACAATCTTTTATTGGTTATTCCACTCATAATTTGATTGAGGCATTATTCTAAAGTTGTTTGAATGGGAATTTGAGAGAAGTTTGCTGAATACTTCTCTACTCTGCCATTTTTCTTCCAATTCTCCTTATTTCCCTAGCATTGTTATATACTTTTTTCTATATCTCCAAAGTAGTTTATATATCCTTTTTTTTCTCCTTGTGCCATATAAAATTCCTGGTTGTTCACATATGGTTCAAAATTACTTATTCCATCCTTGATAAAGGGAAATTCCTAGTTTGACTATACAATGTAAATAGTTGGATATCTATGTATCTGGCCAAATATATAGATTTTCTCTACCTTGGGGTTTGACAAAGGAAGTAGGTTTGAGGGTATCTTATTTTTGTGGTTCATTTTAATAAATATTCTAACATTGTAGAGAAATATATATACATAGATATGCATCATTTCCCCTTGGCTAAAGCTATGTGATTTCCTTTTCTATAGCCATTATCAAGTAGCCTAGAGCACTGAATCCCTATACAAATTTTTTGCTTTACCAGTGGAAAGGAGAGGATTTTTTGTAGAAAAAGGTAATAAAGGATAAGGCTATACCTCTGAAATAGATCAATATGAGCAGAACCAATCTCTTCCCATTCTTTTTTTCCCCTTTCTCTTAGCAATGTTTTTTCCTCCCAATTAAACAGAAGAACTATTTTTGGCATTAATTTTCTAACATTTTCAGTTCCAAATTTTCTTCCTCCTTCCATCGCCTACCCTCTTTTTGAGATAGTGAGTAATTTGATATTAGTTACACATGTGTTATCATAGAAAGCATATCTTCATATTTGTCATGTAGATAAAAACCTATTAAAAACTTGAAGATAATAAATTGAAAATGATGTCTTTCAATCTGTATTTAAACTCCATTAATACTTTTTCTGTAAGTGGATAGAATTTTTCATGAGTTCTTTGGAATTATCTTAAATCATTGTGTTGCTGAGATTTGCTAAATTATTCATACTTATCATCTTACAATATTATTCCTACTGTGTGCAGTGTTCTGGTTCTGCTCACTTCACTCTGCATGAATTCATGCAGAATCTTTCCAGGATTTTTTGAAATCCTCCTGATCATCATTTCTTTTTTTTTTTAATTTTAATATTATTTTATTTGGTCGTTTTCATACATTATTCACCGGAAACAAAGATTGTTTTCTTTTCCTCCCCTCCCCTCCCCCCCCCACCCCCCGCCTTTCCCTCTCCCATAGCCAACGCATGATTCAACTGGTTATCACATGTGTTCTTGACTCGAACCCATTTCCCTGTTGTTGGAGTTTGCATTATAGTGTTCATTTAGAGTCTCTCCTCAGTCTTATCTCCTCCAACCCTGTAGTCAAGCAGTTGCTTTTCAGCGGTGTTTTTACTCCCACAGTTTATCCTCTGCTTGTGGGTAGTATTTTTTTTTTTGATCCCTGCAGATTGTTCAGGGATTGCATTGATACAAATGGAGAAGTCCATCACCTTCGATTGTACCACAATGTATCAGTCTCTGTGTACAATGTTTTCCTGGTTCTGCTCCTCTCGCTCTGCATTACTTCCTGGAGGTTGTTCCAGTCTCCATGGAACTTCTCCACTTTATTATTCCTTTTAGCACAATAGTATTCCATCACCAACATATACCACAATTTGTTCAGCCATTCCCCAATTGAGGGGCATCCCCTCATTTTCCAATTTTTGGCCACCACAAAGAGCGCAGCTATGAATATTTTTGTACAAGTCTTTTTGTCCATTATCTCTTTGGGGTACAAGCCCAGCAGTGCTATGGCTGGATCAAAGGGCAGACAGTCTTTTATCGCCCTTTGGACATAGTTCCAAATTGCCCTCCAGAATGGTTGGATCAATTCACAACTCCACCAGCAATGAATTAATGTCCCCACTTTGCCACATCCCCTCCAGCATTCATTACTTTGCATAGCTGTCATGTTAGCCAATCTGCTAGTTGTGAGATGGTACCTCAGAGTTGTTTTGATTTGCATCTCTCTGATTATGAGAGATGTAGAGCACTTTTTCATGTGCTTATTAATAGTTTTGATTTCTTTGGCTGAGAATTGCCTGTTCATGTCCCTTGCCCATTTGTCAATTGGAGAATGGCTTGATTTTTTGTACAATTGATTTAGTTCTTTATAAATTTTAGTAATTAAACCCTTGTCAGAGGTTTTTATGAAGATTGTTTCCCAATTTGTTGCTACCCTTCTGATTTTGGTTACATTGGTTTTGTTTGTACAAAAACTTTTTAATTTGATATAATCCAGATTATTTATTTTGCATTTTGTAATTCTTTCTAATTCTTGCTTGGTTTTGAAGTATTTCCCTTCCCAAAGGTCTGACATGTATACTATTCTGTGTTCGCCTAATTTTCTTATAGTTTCCTTCTTTATGTTCAAGTCATTCATCCATTTTGAATTTATCTTGGTGTAGGGTGTGAGGTGTTGATCTAAGCCTAATCTTTCCCACACTGTCCTCCAATTTTCCCAACAGTTTTTATGAAATAGTGGATTTTTGTCCCAAAAGCTGGGATCTTTGGGTTTGTCATATACTGTCTTGCTGAGGTTGCTTGCCCCCAGTCTATTCCACTGATCCTCCTTTCTGTCTCTTAGCCAGTACCAAATTGTTTTGATGACCGCTGCTTTATAATATAGTCTGAGATCTGGGACTGCAAGACCCCCTTCCTTTGTATTTTTTTTCATTAATTCCCTGGATATCCTTGATCTTTTGTTCTTCCAAATGAACTTTGTTATGTTTTTTTCTAAATCAGTAAAAAAAAAAATTTTGGAAGTTCCATGGGTATGGCACTAAATAGATAGATGAGTTTGGGTAGGATGGTCATTTTTATTATATTGGCTCGTCCTACCCATGAGCAGTTAATGTTCTTCCAATTGTTCAAGTCTAGTTTTAGTTGTGTGGAAAGTGTTTTGTAGTTGTGTTCATATAGATCCTGTGTTTGTCTCGGGAGATAGATTCCTAAGTATTTTATTTTGTTTTGGGTAATTTTGAATGGGATTTCTCTTTCTAGTTCTTGCTGCTGAGCTGTGTTGGAATTATATAGAAATGCTGATGACTTATGTGGGTTTATTTTGTATCCTGCAACTTTGCTAAAGTTGTTGATTATTTCAATTAGCTTTTTGGTTGAGTCTCTAGGATTCTTTAAGTAGACCATCATGTCATCTGCAAAGAGTGATAATTTGGTCTCCTCCTTGCCTATTTTGATGCCTTCAATTTCTTTTTCTTCTCTAATTGCTACTGCTAGTGTTTCTAATACAATGTCAAATAATAGAGGTGATAATGGGCATCCTTGTTTCACTCCTGATCTTAATGGGAATGGATTTAGTTTATCCCCATTGCAGATGATATTAGCTGTTGGTTTTAGATATATACTGTTTATTATTTTTAGGAATGACCCTTCTATTCCTATGCTTTCTAGTGTTTTTAGTAGGAATGGGTGTTGTATTTTATCAAAGGCTTTTTCTGCATCTATTGAGATAATCATGTGATTCTTGTTGGTTTGCTTGTTGATGTGGTCAATTATGTGGATAGTTTTCCTAATGTTGAACCAGCCCTGCATCCCTGGTATGAATCCTACTTGATCATGGTGGATGACCCTTCTAATCACTTGCTGGAGTCTTTTTGCTAGTATCCTATTTAAGATTTTTGCATCTATATTCATTAGGGAGATTGGCCTATAGTTTTCTTTCTCTGTTTTTGGACTGCCTGGCTTTGGAATTAGTACCATGCTTGTGTCATAAAAGGAGTTTGGTAGGACTCCCTCTTTGCTTATTATGTCAAATAGTTTGTATAATATTGGGGTTAACTGTTCTCTGAATGTTTGATAGAATTCACTGGTGAATCCATCAGGCCCTGGGGAGTTTTTCTTAGGCAGTTCTTTGATGGCTTGATGGATTTCAATTTCTGATATGGGATTATTTAACAAAACTATTTCTTCTTCTGTTAGTCTAGGCAATTTATATTTTTGTAAATATTCATCCATATCACCTAGGTTGGTATATTTATTGCCATATAGTTGGGCAAAGTAGTTTTTAATGATTGCCTTAATTTCCTCTTCATTTGAGGTGAGATCCCCCTTTTCATCCTTGATGCTATTAATTTGCCTTTCTTCTTTCCTTTTTTTAATTAAATTAACCAGTACTTTGTCTATTTTGTCTGTTTTTTCAAAGTACCAGCTTCTAGACTTGTTTATTAGCTCAATAGTTCTGTCACTTTCTATTTTATTAATTTCTCCCTTAATTTTTAGGATCTCTAGTATGGTTTTCTTCTGGGGGTTTTTAATTTGTTCATTCTCAAGTTTTTTTATTTGCATTTCCAATTCCTTGGTCTCTGTCCTCCCTAATTTGTTAATATATGCACTCAGGGATATGAATTTTCCTCTAAGTACTGCCTTGGCTGCATCCCATAAGGTTTGAAAGGATGTTTCGCCGTTGTCATTTTCTTCAACGAAATAGTTAATTGTTTCTATGATTTCTTCTCTAACTATCCGATTTTGGAGTATCATGTTATTTAATTTCCAATTAATTTTTGATTTGGGTCTCCATGTACCCTTGCCGATCAATATTTTAATTGCCTTGTGATCTGAAAAGGCTGCAGTTAATATTTCTGCTTTTCTGCATTTAAGTGCCATGTTTCTATGACCTAGTGTATGATCTATTTTTGTGAATGTGCCATGTGGTGCTGAAAAGGTGTATTCTTTTTTGTCCCTATTTATTTTTCTCCATATGTCTATTAATTCTAATTTTTCTAAGATTTCACTCACCTCTTTTACCTCTTTCTTATTTATTTTTTGATTTGATTTATCTAAATTTGATAGTGGTTGGTTCAGGTCTCCCACTAATATGGTTTTACTGTCTAATTCCTCCTTCAATTCTCCTAGTTTCTCTATTAAAAATTTGGATGCTATACCATTTGGTGCATACATGTTGATTAGTGATATTTCCTCATTGTCTATACTTCCTTTTAGCAGAATATATTTACCTTCCCTGTCCCTTTTGATCAGGTCTATTTGTACTTTGGCTTTGTCAGATATCATGATTGCAACTCCTGCCTTCTTTCTATCGGTTGAGGCCCAAAAGGTCTTACTCCAACCTTTAATTCTAACCTTGTGAGTGTCAACCCATCTCATATGTGTTTCTTGAAGACAACATATGGTAGGGTTTTGGGTTCTAATCCAATCTGCTATTTGTCTGCGTTTTATGGGTGAGTTCATCCCATTCAAGTTCAAAGTTATGATTGTTATTTGTGGATTCGCTGGCATTTTGATGTCTTCCCCTAGTTCTGACCTTTCTTCTTTAGCTTTCTCCTTTTGAACCAGTGATTTACTTTAGGTCAGTCCCCCTAGTCCCCTCCCTTGAGATGCTTCCCTTTCTAGCCCCTCCCTTTTTATGCTCCCTTCCCCTCCCCCCTCTCCTTCCCTCCCTTTTTGTACTCCCTCCCCCCTCCCCCTCCTTAATTTTCCTTTCTTTCTTGCCCTAATGGATAAGATAGAATTCAGGATCCCACTGGATCTAGATGTTCTTCCCTCTCAGATTTGATTTCACTGAGAGAAAGGTTTAAGTAATTCCACTTCACGCTCTCTTCCTCTCCTTCTCATATGAGAGTTCTTCCCCTCCCCTTCCCATGTGTATCTTTATATGGGAAAGTTTATTCTATTGATTCCCCCCCTATTTCTTGAAGTTAATCTTAGTATTATCACGGTTCCCCCCTCCCTTTTCCTTTTTTTGCCCCAACTTTCCCCAAATCTTCTTAATTCCCCAATCTTTCCCTATGCATGTTTCTTCTAACTACTCTTATGATGATACAATTTATGAGAGTTACACAAAACATTTCCCCCACATATTAATATATATAATTTGATGTAAATGTAGTCCTTATAGAAGAGAGTTTGACTTAAAGAGAAAGATAAGATTTATCTCCTTTTCCCTTTCTTTCATATTTACCTTTTCATGTTTCTCTTGCTTTCTGTGCTTGGATATCGAACTTTCCACAGAGCTCTGGTCTTTTCTTAGCAAATGCTTGGAAATCTTCTATTTTGTTGAATGCCCATACTTTCCCCTGGAAGTATATAGTCAGTTTTGCTGGGTAGTTGATTCTTGGTTGGAGACCCAGCTCTCTTGCCTTTCTAAATATCGTGTTCCATGCTTTGCGGTCTCTTAGTGTATTAGCCGCTAAGTCGTGTGTGATCCTTATGGGAGCCCCCTTATATCTGAAGCTCTTCTTCTTGGCTTCTTGTAGGATTTTCTCCTTTACTTGGAAGCTCTTGAATTTGGCAATTACATTCCTAGGCGTTGTCTTTTGGGGATTTAGTATAGAAGGTGTTCTATGAATCCTTTCTATTTCTATTTTGCCCCCTTGCTCCAGAACGTGGGGGCAATTTTCTTTTATAATCTCCTCTAGAATAATATCCAATTTGTTGTTTACCTCTGGTTTTTCTGGGAGACCGATGATACGGAGATTTTCTCGTCTTCCTCTGTTCTCCAGGTCCGTGACCTTCTCAGTGAGATATTTTCTGTTTTCTTCCAATTCATTAATTATTTGGGTTTGCTTTATTGATTCTTGCTGTTTTATCATCTCACTTTCTTCGAGGTGCTTAATTCTGGTCATTAGGGACTGGATTTGCTTTTCAGCCTTGTCTGCCCTTCTATTGGATGCTTCGAGTTCTTTTTCCAATTGAGCAGTCTTATCTGTCAGACAGCTGATCTCTTTCTCCCATTTTTCTTTCCAGAAGGTTTCCATCTTTTGGATAAGTTCCAGTTTGAGATCTTCCAGAGCTTGTTGATAGTTTCCATTTTAGGAGGCGTGTTCTGAATTTTTTTGGATTTCCTCCTCATTCTCCTCTTTTCCTTGGGTACTTCCACCATAAAAGTTTTCAATAGTCACTTTTTTCCCTTTCTTCCTGGAGGCTTGATTTTGGGCCATGTGAGCCATCCCTTTGGTGGTTTTATTTCCCTTTCCTTTTTGGTCTGGGGTCTGGGTGATATGGGCAGGTTTTCTGTGAATTTAGGTTGCTTCAGACTAGTTCTTCCCAGCCTCCGAGCCCAGGTATTCAGCTCCGCCCAGATAATCAGCGCGAGTTGTTCAGCGCAGCCCGCCCCAAGTCCAGGTCCGCTGGATTCTCCAGTGAAAGCGCCCTGAGACGTTTTTTCCTGGCAGTCCCCAGATCCCAAGGACCCTGGAGTGCCCCCCCAGACAGAGACGCTCCCCACTCACTCGCTGTCCCGGTGAGCGCTCAGGTAGCTCACTCTGGTTTAGTGGGGGAGGTGGGGTGGGGGAAGGGCGGCTCAGTTCACTTTTCTGTGCAAGCTTTTCCTTCTTATTTTAGTGTGGAAATGATCAAGCCCCACGTACCTTTGCCTCTGTGGGGTACTGGGGAGTCCTTCTGTTCCTCCAAAGGTGATTTTATGCTCCTTTGATGTAGTCTATTTCGTTCGGTGCTGGGGAGAGGAAGCGTGCGGCGTCTAGATTGCAGACATGATTACCCGGAAGTCCTGATCATCATTTCTTATAGCACAATAGTATTCCATTGCAATTATATACCACAACTTGTCCAGCCATTTCCCACTTGACGAGCATTCCTGCAACTTCCAATTCTTTTACCAAAAAAGAGTTGCTTTAAATATTTTGTACAAAAAGGTCCTTTCCCCTTTCTAAAATCTCTTTAGAATAGAGACCCAATAGTACTCTTGATGGTGAAAGGATATGCATGATTTTATAGCCCTGTGGGCATAGTTGCAAATTGCTCTACAGAATGGTTGGATCAGTTTACAATTCTATCAATAGTGTCATAATAACCCGATTTTCCCACATACAATTGATCATTTTCTTTTTCTGTATCATTAGCAAATTGATAGCCATGAATAATATTTCAGAGTTGTTTTAATTTTTAATTCTCTAATCAATGGCAATTTATAGCATTTTTCATATAACTATAGATAATTTTGTTTTTATCTTTTCAAAACTGTTTATGTCTTCTGACTGTTTATCAGTTGGGGAATGATTTGTATCCTTATAAGTTTGACTCACTTCTCTATATATTTGAGGAATGAGACCTTTGTCAGCAACACATGTAAAAAAAATTCACCCATTTTTCTAGATACTTCATATATATATATATGTGTGTGTGTGTGTGTGTGTGTGTGTGTGTGTGTGTGTGTGTGTGTGTGTGTGTGTGTGAAGTACTTCCATGCAGGCTAAACCTTGTGAGGGTAGCCATCAGGTGGTCATCGACCCCTGGTGAACTAGAGCTTTGCTCACCCAGCATGTGAAGACTGTTTCAGCGGAACAGGTGGAAGAAACCAACAAGGAGGTTCAATGGTTGAGAGGGCGACACAGCAAAGCACTGTGGAGTGCTTAGGGCGTGTTGGAGCACAAAAGACAACATGGCCATCCAATGTAGCTGAAGAAGTCTCCGGTGTAATGACTTTTCGTGCCAATGGACCCAAGCTTCCAACGCCAAGAGAGTGGGACTGTCTCTGTGCATCAACTTTTCCACTTAAATCTTCATGCACAAGTGTCTGTGCACAAAGACAATCGTCATCCTCAGTTACTGAGAGACCACTACAACTTCCATACAATACATATTTCATATACCTCTCTCATCTTTTAATGTAGAAGCTGATAGGTTGTCCATAATCCTGAATATGGTTCTATGATATTTGAGTTGTTTATTTTTATTGTTGATAATATTTTCTCCTCAGCCTAGGAGTTCTGCATTTTGGCTATAATATACCTGCATGTTTTTATTTTGAGATCTCTTTCAGAAACTGATAGGTTGATTGTTTCAATTTCTATTTTCCACTCTTGAGCTTTTGTACCTTTTTTTTTTCATTTGGCCTATTTTAAAGAATTCTTTTCAAAAGTGAAATTATGTACTTTGTTTTTCATATGGCCAATTCAACCTTTTAAAGTGTTCTTCTCTTTTGTATATTTTCATATATCTTTTCCCATTGCCAATTCTTCTTTTTAAGAAGTCATTCTCTTCAATATAGTTTTGTGCTTTTTTCCCTAATTGAAATGAAGGACTATTTTCTTCAATGTTTTTGTACCTCCTTTACCTTGCTGTTGACTCTTGTTTCATGATTCTCCTGTCACTCTCATTTCTTTTCCCAATATTTTCTAATTCTCTAATTTAATTTTTAAAACGCATTTTGAGCTTCTCCATTAATTCTTTTTGGTCTTGAGGCCAATTCATATTTTTCTTGAAGGCTTTGAATGTAGAAGCAATGACTTTGTTATCTTCTTCTGACTTTATGTCTTAGTCTTCCCTCTCACCAAAATAACTCTATGTTAAATTTCTTTTTTTGTTGTTCATTTTCAAGCCCTTTTCTTGTCTTTCAATTTTAAAAATGTTTTAGTTGGGCTTTCCATTCCTGTGCTGAAAGGAGAACTATTTTAAGATGCCAGATCTTTATGCAGCTGCCTTCAAAGCTAGCTGTAGAATCTATAAGTTTTCTCTTCGTCCAAGATGGTATGATCTAAGGAGAGGTGTACTATCTCACCCTATGCCCTTGTCTGGAGCAACCACAATCATTCTTTTCCACCTTGAAACTGTGACCTTGGACCCCGGTTCTCCTATGGCCATAGGTGGTGATGTGTGTTAGTACTCCTCCTCACCCTGAGACTGTAACCAAGGACTGTTACCTGATTCTGCATATAGGTAATGAGACAAGAGTCTTGCCCCCAGAGCCAGTAAAGGAATACCTGTAATCTCTTCCTGAGAAGTTTTCTAAAACCCTTACCACCTATGCCTGAGAGCTCAGACAGCTTTTGCTACTGATTCAGCCACCTAAAAAACCTGTTGCAGTGTTGGGACCTCCATTGGTTTGCTGATTTGTGGTTCTGTGCAAAGTATCTTTTGTGCTATTCTTCTAAGTTATTTTGGGATGAAAAAAATTATTTTGTTGTCTGTGTTGTTCCAGAATTTGTTTTGAGACATTATGAAATAGTTGTTTAGAGGGTAATCTAATAGAAATCATGTAGGTTTGTGTACTTCTTGATCATTTTATCTCCATTTACCTTCTTCTATCTATTTTATTTGATTTTTCAATTGCTTTTTAGCTCTTCTTGGAGATCTTTTTGAGACTGATGTGATTTCACATGTTCTTTGAGACTTCACAATTTTGGCATTGTTTTCCTCTGAGTTGTGTTTTCATCTTCTCTGCCACTAAAGCAATTTTCTAAGGTCAGGTTTTTTCTTTGTCTTTTGCTCATTTATCCAGTCTATTTTGTAAACTTTGCATATAAACTAAAAATTGGCTCTATTCCTGGGTTGTTACTTGTCCCAAGCTCCTTTTGTTGGGGAATCCTGTTGGCTGCCTTGGGGGCCTGCTGTGCTGGACTATGTGGGTCTGACTCCAATTCTGTGGGAAGAATTGTATTTGGTTTGTTTGGAGGCAGCATGAACTGGATTAAATTAGATTTCACCCCTCCCACCCCTGTCACTAGTTTGCCTTTGCCAGGACACTGCCTGTGCTCAATTGTATTTGATTTTGTTTCCAAGTTGTTGTTGTTGTTGTTTTTTGCACAGACCCAAATCACACTAGATTTCCCCTCCTTCTTACTCCATTATAAGAGGTCTTTCCTGACAAGTCTCTATGTGATCTTGGGTTAGAAAACTGTTTCACTCCATCTTTTGTTGATTTCACTGTTGCAGAATTCATTTTGAGGCATTTTTATAGTTGAAGATAAATTTCAGTAAGTTCAAAGTACTCCCTTCTTCTGCCATATTGGCTTCTGGAAGTCTTAAGTCTTTTCTTATTCTAAATTCAGAGGAAAGAAAACACACCTCAACCACACTTTATCCTCTACAGTGTCACTTGTTGATTAAGTTGGTCACTTAAAGAATTCTTTCATGTGTCTGTAAACAGTCTTAAATGTTCCCCTTAAGAATTACTTGTCCATATCCTTTGGCCTCATCTACTAGAGAATATTCTTTGGTTTTATAATTTTCTGTTAGTTGCCTCTATATTTTAGCTATCAAAACATTTTCAGAGCTATTTAATTTTGTTCCCATTGCAACGCTTACCTTTTTTTAGCCTACTTGTACTAATTTTATTCATGAAAAATCTTTTCAAATTCATGAAATCAATTTTATCTATTTAAACTTAAACTATTTGCTTTGAACTGATTGTGTACTCTGAAAAAAAAGTTTTAAAAAATTGAGTTTGGGAATTGTAATATTTCAAATAAATTTGGGATTGGAGTACCTCAATCTTGGGATAGTGTATCTGGGAGAATCCATGTGTACTATGGAGATAAGGTGTCCTCAAGAGTTATTGTTTGTTAGTTAACTTACTTATATCTATGCCTTATTCCAGTATCAGGCTATAAATTGTAAATTTCATGAAGGTAGGGACTATGTCTCAACTATAGTACATTGTTCTGCATATAGCAGGTGCTTAATAAATATTGACTGAATCTTAATTCTTATATATGTGCTATGAAAGTATCCATTTGAATCTCATGATAAAAATATGAGATGGTACTTGGTATTATATATGTACCTTACCAATTTTCACCCTGCCCATTCTTTTTTGGCAAATTTTCCAAATGGGACCAATAGTTTCAGAGAAAAGTCTATAATAACTTTCAATTATCACCCTTAAGCCTTAACTAAGAAAAAAAATTCAAAAGTATTCCAAAAGACTGGCATGCTAGACTCAAACTAGGCCAAATGATATCCAGGAAATACAAAGAAACTTCAGAGCACAGATATTCTAGCAATAAGAATAACACAAGATAAATAAAAGAAATAAAGATCAGTAAATATAAGGCAAACATCACAATTTCCTTGTTTCGCTTAGAAAATCCTAAAGAATTAGCAATGAAACCAAATGAAATAATCAGCAAGATAAATAAAGTTAACAGAGTTCAAAATAACTGCTTCCTTTCCTTCACTAGCATTTCTTTAAAGAAATGATAAAATCTAAGAGTGAAAATAGAATAGACAAATTCTTTTATCAATAACTAGAAAATGCATAAAATATCTCAGTCAGTATACCAAGGCAGACCTAAGGTCCATATAAATAAAATTGCAAAATGTTAATTAAGAGGGGGCATCTGGGTGGCTCAGTGGATTGAGAATCAGACCTTGAGATGGGAAGTCCTGTGTTCAAATGTGACCTCAGACATTTCCTATCTGTGTGATTCCAGGCAAGTTACTTAACTCCCATTGCCTAGATCTTACTATTTCTTCTGTCTTGGAATCAAGGCAGAAGCTAAGGGTTTTTACTAAAAAAAGAAATTTAAAACAATTTAAATAACTGGAAGAAAATTAAGTACTCAAGACTAGGTAATACAAATATAAGAAAAATGACAATATTACCTACATTAATTAATAGATGTAATGCCTCAACAATTAAATTATCAAGTATTGGTTCAGGTTAAATAATATCAAAATTCATATGGAGGGACAAAATATATAATATATTAAGGAAATAATTCATGATACTAGGAATGAAAAGAGGATAGCACATTTAGATCTCAAACTAAATTATAAAATAGTATTTGTCAAAATTCCCTGATACTGTTTTAAAACTAGGAAAGTAGATAAGTGGAATAGATCGGATAAGAAATAACATTGAAACAATGGTAATAACAAAGTGTTTGATTCACCTGCAAACTTAGATGAACTATTGAAGACCTCCTTATTCATGAAGAATTGTTAAGAAAATTGGAAAAGTATTTGTTAGAAATTAAGTTTAACCACCATCTTACCCCATATACCACACCAAACATAAAATGAATGTTACCTGAATATTAAAGGTCATATAAATATCAGAAGACAACTAGATGAGATAGCTTTCACAACTGTGACAGGAGAGGGTGAATTCTTAATCACACAAGATACAATCATAGAAAACAAAAAAAGATAATTTTGATTTCATAAAATGTATGCCTTTTTGCAAAACTAAAATTGACATAGATATGTGAAAGAAGGAACAGTAATGTATTAGAGAAAAATCATTACATTATTTCCTTGACAGGAGTCTGATAACCAAGATAGAATATAGAAGAACAATGGCTATTTCCTAATAGATAAGTGGTTAAGTATATGAAGCAACTGTTTTTTTAAGTTGCAAACCACTAATATTCTTGTAATAGAATATTCTGTGTCATTAATCATAAACAAGTACAAATCAAAACAACACACTTCACAATCAAATGTTGGGATTAGTCAATATTATAAAATATGTCCATTGTAAACTCTTTATTTATTTTTTTTATTTGAGCATTTTTAAACATTATTCACTGGAGACAAAGATCATTTTCTTTTCCTCCCCCACCCCCACCTCTCCCATAGCTGATGCTCGATTCCACTGGGTATCACATGTGTTCTTGATTCAAACCCATTTCCATGTTGTTGGTATTTGCATTAGAGTGTTCATTTAGAGTCCTCAGACATGTCCCCTCAAACCCTGTAGTCAAGCAGTTGCTTTTCCTCAGTGTTTTTACTCCCACAGTTTGTACTCTGCTTGTGGATAGTGTTTTTTTCTCCTAGATCCCTGCAGATTGTTCAGGGACATTGCATTGACACTAATGGAGAAGTCCATTAGCTTCGATTGTACCACAGTATATAAGTCTCTGTGTACAATGTTTCCCTGGTTCTGCTCCTCTCGCTCTGCATCACTTCCTGGAGGTTGTTCCTGTCTCCATGGAATTCCTCCACTTTATTGTTCCTTTTTGCACAATAGTATTCCATCACCAACATATACCACAATTTGTTCAGCCATTCCCCAATTGAAGGGCATCTCCTCGTTTTCCAATTTTTGGCCACCACAAAGAGCGCAGCTATGAATATTCTTGTACAAGTCTTTTTCCTTATTATCTCTTTGGGGTACAAACCCAGCAGTGCTATGGCTGCATCAAAGGGCAGAAAGTCTTTTATTGCCCTTTGTGCATAGTTACAAATTGCCCTCCATAATGGTTGGATCAATTCACAACTCCATCAACAATGAATTAATGTCCCTACTTTGCCACATCCCCTCCAGCATTCAGTATTTTCCTCTGCTGTCATGGTAGCCAATCTGCTAGATGTGAGGTGATACCTCAGAGTTGTTTTGATTTGCATCTCTCTGATTATAAGAGTTTTAGAACACTTCTTCATGCACTTATTAATAGTTTTGATTTTTTTATCTGAGAACTGCCTATTCATGTCCCTTGCCCATTTATCAACTGGAGAATGGCTTGATATTTTGTACAATTGATTTAGCTTTTTGTAAATTTGAATAATTAAACCTTTGTCAGAGGTTTTTATGAAAATTGATTCCCAATTTGTTGCTTCCCTTCTAATTTTAGTTACATTGGTTTTGTTTGTACAAAAACTTTTTAATTTGATGTAGTCAAAATTATTTATTTTACATTTTGTGATTCTTTCTATGTCTTGCTTGGTTTTAAAGATTTTCCCTTCCCAAAGGTCTGACACGTATACTATTCTGTGTTTGCCTAATTTACTTATAGTTTCCTTCTTTGTGTTCAGGTTGTTCACCCATTCTGAGTTTAATTTGGTGTAGGATGTGAGGTGTTGATCCAAACCTAATCTCTTCCACCCTGTCTTCCAATTTTCCCAGCAGTTTTCAGTGAAAAGTGGGTTTTTGTCCCAAAAGCTGGGATCTTTGGGTTTATCATATACTGTCTTGCTGAGGTCACTTTCCCCCAGTCTATTCCACTGATCCTCCTTTCTGTTTCTTAGCCAGTACCAGATTGTTTGATGACTGCTGCTTTGTAATATAGTTTGACATCTGGGACTGCAAGGCCCCCCTTCCTTTGTATTTTTTTTCCATTATTTCCCTAGATATCCTTGATCATTTGTTCTTCCAAATAAACTTTGTTATGTTTTTTTCTAAATCAGTAAAGAAATTTTTTGGAATTTCAATGGGTATGGCACTAAATAGATAAATAAGTTTGGATAGGATGTTCATTTTTATTATATTGGCTCGTCCTACCCATGAACAGTTAATGTTTTTCCAATTGCTCAAGTCTAGTTTTAGTTGTGTGGAGAGTGTTTTCTAGTTGTGTTCATATAGTTCCTGTGTTTGTCTTGGGAGATAGATTCTAGGGTATTTTATTTTGTCTAAGGTGATTTTGAATGGGATTTCTCTTTCTAGTTTTTGCTGCTGAGCTGTGCTGGAAATATATAGAAATGTTGATGACTTATGTGGGTTTATTTTATATCCTGCAACTTTGCTAAAGTTGTTGATTATTTCAATTAGCTTTTTGGTTGAATCTCTAGGATTCTTTAAGTAACCCATCATGTCATCCGCAAAGAGTGATAACTTGGTCTCCTCCTTGCCTCTTTTGATGCCTTCAATTTCTTTTTCTTCTCTAGTTGATACTGCTAGTGTTTCTAGTACAATGTCAAATAGTAGAGGTGATAATGGGCATCCTTGTTTGACTCCTGATCTTATTGGGAATGCATCTAGTTTATCCCCATTACAGATGATATTAGCTGATGGTTTTAGATATATACTGTTAATTTTTTTTTAGGAATGACTCTTCTATTCCTATGCTTTCTAGTGTTTTTAATAGGAATGGGTGTTGTATTTTATCAAAGGCTTTTTCTGTGTCTATTGAGATAATCATGTGGTTCTTGTTGGTTTGCTTTTGATGTGGTCAATTATGTGGATGGTTTTGCTAATATTGAACCAGCCCTGCATCCCTGGTATAAATCCTACTTAATCATGGTGGATGACCCTTCTGATCACTTGCTGGAGTCTTTTTGCTGGTATCCTATTTAAGATTTTTGCATCTATATTCATTAGGGAGATTGGTCTATAATTTTCTTTCTCTGTTTGTGATCTGCCTGGTTTTGGAATCAGTACCATGTTTGTGTCATAAAAGGAGTTTGGTAGAATTCCCTCTTTGCTTATTATGTCAAATAGTTTGTATAGTATTGGGATTAACTGTTCTCTGAATGTTTGAGTGCCATGTTTCTGTGACCTTGTGTATGATCTATTTTTGTGAATGTGCCATATGGTGCAGAGAAGTGCATTCTTTTTTGTCCCTATTTATTTTTCTCCATATGTCTATTAACTCTAATTTTTCTAAGATTTCATTCACCTCTTTTACCTCTTTCTTATTTATTTTTTGGTTTGATTTATCTAAATTTGATAGTGGTTGGTTCAAATCTCCTACTAATATGGTTTTACTGTTTATTTCTTCCTTCAATTCTCCTAGTTTCTCCATTAGAAATCTGGGTGCTATACTATTTGGTGCATTCATGTTGATTAGTGATATTTCCTCATTATCTAAAGTACCTTTTAACAAAATATAATTACCTTCCCTATCCCTTTTAATCATGTCTATTTTTGCTTTGGCTTTGTCAGATATCATAATTGCAACTCCTGCCTTCTTTCTATTAGTTGAGGCCCAGAAGGTCTTACTCCATCCTTTAATTCTGACCTTGTGGGTGTCTACAGCCTCATGTGTGTTTCTTGAAGACAACATATAGTAGGGTTTTGGATTCTAATCCATTTTGCTATTCGTCTACGTTTTATGGGTCATTTAATCCCATTCAAGTTCAAAGTTATGATTGTCACTTGTGGACTCCCTGGCATTTTGATATCCTCCCCTAATTCTGACCTTTCTTCTTTAGCTATAACCTTTTAAGTCAGTGATTTACTATAAATCAGTCCCCCTAGACCCCTTCCTTGGTATGCTTCCCTTTCTAGCCCCTTCCTTTTTGTTCCCTCTGCCTCCCCTCTCTCCTTCCCTCTCTTTTTGTGTTCCCTCCCTCCTACCCCCCTTGGCTTTCCCTTCTCCCTACCCCTGTTGGATAAGATAGAATTCAAGATCCCAATGGATATGGATGCTCTTCCTTCTCAGAGTTTATTTCACTGAGAGTAAGATATAAGTAAAAACTCTCTTCCTCTCCTTCTTATAGGAGTTTTTTCCCCTCCCCTTCCCATGTGTATCTTTGTGTGAGAAAGATTATTTTATTTAGTTTTGTTTTTTTCTCTCCCCCCCCCCCATTTCTTGGAGTATATCTTAGTACTATCAACGATTCCCCTCTCCCTTTTCGTTTCTATTCCCCCCTTTCTCCATATTATCTTGATGCCCCAAATGTTCCCTATGTGTGGTTCTTCTAACTACTCTGATGATGCTTATAATTTTTGAGAGTTACATATTACATTTTCCCCACATATTAATATATATAAATTGATATAAATGTAGTTATTATAGAAGAGAGTTTGAATAAAAGAAAAAGATGACATTTTTCTCCTTTTCTCTTTCCTTCATATTTACCTTTTCAGGTATTCCATGCTCTTTGTTATTCGATATTAAACTTTCCACAGAGCTCTGGTCTTTTCTTTGCAAAAACTTGGAAATCTTCTGTTTTGTTGAATGCCCAAACATTTCCCTGGACATATATAGTCAGTTTTGATGGATAGTTGATTCTTGGTTGAAGACCCAGCTCTCTTGCCTTTCTGAAAATCATGTTCCAGGCCTTACGGTCATTCAGAGTGGAAATTGCAAGGTCTTGTGTGACCCTGATTGACATTCCTTTATATCTAAATTGTCTTTTTCTGGCTTCTTGTAAGATTTTTTCTTTTGTTTGAGAGCTTTGGAATTTGGCAATTACATTCCTGGTAGTTGTCTTTTGGGGGTTTAGTGTAGAAGGTGTTCTGTGAACTCTTTCAGTGGCTGTATTGCCCCCTTTTTCTAGAATCTCTGGGCAATTTTCTTTGATTATATCTTGTATTACGATGTCGAGTTTGCTGTTTATTTCTGGATTTTCTGGTAGTCCAATTATTCTCAGAATGTCTCTCCTTCCTCTATTTTCCAAGTCTATCACCTTGTCAGTGAGATATTTTATGTTCTCTTCTAATTTCTTGGTCTTTTGGCTTTGCTTTATTAATTCTTTCTCTTTTGCAAGTTCATTGTCTTCCAGTTGCCTGATTCTGACCTTTAAACCTGGTTTTCCTTTTCAGTTTGGTCAAATCGGTTTTGTAGTTGTGTGGATTCCTTTTGCATTATTTCCCACTTTTCCTGCCAGAAAGGTTCCATATTTTTGATCATTTCCGATTCAAATTCTTCAAGAGTTTGTGGAGAGTTTCCATTTCCTTTGGAGGGTATCAGAGTATTTGCTTGTGCTTCCTCTTCTATCTCCTCTGTATTTTGTATTTTTGCTCCATAAAATGTGTCCAAAGTCACCCTTTGTGTCACACCTTCTGTACTGTTTGCCATCTCTATCAGAGTGAGGAGGACTGGTTCTTTGTGTATCTGTCTGATGGTCTGAGGTTTTAGCCCCAAGTAGATTGTCCTTTCTCCTCAGAGGTTCTGTATTCCCAGGGAGGCCCAGGGTCTGTCCTCCCCTGACTGCTGGCATTTCGGGGGTTACTGCTCTCAGTTCCCTCCCTTTGCTTCTCTGCTGCCTTACTCCCTTCCTCTGGGTCTGGCACAGCACTGTCCACAAGGTAACTCAGTGCGTTTGTCGGCCTTGAGGTTTCTGTTCTCTCAGAAGCTCTGAGGGCTCCTGATGGAATTGGGTCCAGCTGGTGTGAGCCAAATGATCCCAGAACCAAAAAAAAAAAGTCCTCCTCTGTAGTCTGTGTTGAATGCCTGGAGACTGGCCCCGGTTACTTTCAAGGAAAGCCCTTTGGAGCAACCCCTTTGCTGGCCCTGAGGTTTCTGTCTTTTCAGAAACTCTGAGGGCTCCTGATGGGATTAAGTTCAGCTGGTGTGGGTCGAATGATCCCTGAACCAAAAAAAAAATAAAATCTCCTCCTCTTCAGTCTGTGTTGAATGCCCAGAGACTGTCTCAGGTTACTTTCAAAGAAAGCCCTTTGGAGCAACCCCTTTGCCAGCCCTGAGGTTTCTGTCTTTTCAGAAGCTCTGAGGGCTCCTGATGGGATTGGGTTCAGCTGGTGCCCTAAAGCTGAAACCTCCCTTGAGACTCAGATGGAAGGACCCAGCCAGGGGGCTACAGGCTTCCCCCTTCTCTTTATGTTTCCCTGCCGTCAGTGTTGGGTTCCCTGGAGACTGGATCAGGTTGTTTTCAAGGTGAGTCCTTCAGAATAGCCAGCCCTGAGGCCCTTTTGCTGGCCCTGAGATTCCTGCGGCTGCCGTGGGCTCAGCACTCTGGGTTGGGGGGGAGGGTCCTGGGACCTTCCTTCAGCTTACCCCTTAGATCCGAGTGTTCTAGGGTTCTAGCTTTTGGGGGGGTGTACCTTTTGATCCAGGTCCAGGAGGAGGGTTCCCTGGGTCTGTCCTGTTGTTCAGTTTGAATTTCAGTGTCCTAGGAGCATTCGGTTTGTGATTGGTAAGGAAGGGTTTTCTGAGGTCTGAACTTTTGCTGCTTCTAAGCCTCCATCTTGACTGGAAGTCTCCATTATAAACTCTTAACTTCTGTCTTAAAATTGAAATTAAGTGTTGGTTCTAAGGCAGAAGACTGGTAATTGCTAGGCAATTAGGGTTAAATGACTTGCCCAGGGTCACATAGCTAGAATATGTCTGAAACTATATTTGAATCTGTATTTGACTACAGACCTGATGCTCTATCAGTGGTGCTGCCCCTCACTAATTCATTGTTAATGGAGTTTTGATTTGGTGTAATTATCCTGGGGAAAAAATATACTAAGGGGACTAAAATGTTTAAGTTCTTTGTCCTAAGGGTTTAATTTTGAGGAATATACCAAAAAGAGGTCTCTAAAATAAAAGTCCCATATGTATCAAAATATTGATAGTAGTACTTTTGGTAGTAGTAATGAACTTCAAAAAAGTAGATGGCTATTGATTTGGGAATGGCTAAATAAGCTGTAGTATATAAATGTAGTGTAATATTTTTGCTTTTTAAGAAAGATTAATATGTGGATGTAGAGAAGCATGGAAACCATCTGGGTTGATACATTATGAAATAAGCAAACTGTGAAAAATGTACACAATAATAATAAAATATTAAACTGAATTATGTATGCATAAGAAAGTGATATACAAATAAAAAGCATCAATAGAAATTCACTTTTGAAAGAATTTGTATAAACAAGTTAGAAATCTTGCATTAAGTATTATTTTAATTCCTTATATCATTACTATTTGAAGAAATTAATTGCCTAGGTGCAAGGTAAATCAAATCTAGTAGAAGCATATGTGATGGGGAAGAAAACAAAATACATGTAATTTCAAATTCTGTTTTGGTGCTTTTATTTGAAATGAATATAAGGAAAAAGTGCTATGTAACTGCCATATATAATATTACAAGTTTAGGTTACACTAATGAAGTTACATAATGTAGATTGTCAGTTTTAGTCATTACATCTGGGTCTTCTATCTTCATAATGCAGCTTTTCCAGTTCTGGGCACCACCTTTTCAAGAGGCCTTCAAGAAGGTGACAACTTATTTTAGAGGAGCCTGAAAATCATGCTTTATGAAAAATGTTGAAAGGACTTCAGAAATTTGATCTGGAGAGGAAAAGAACAAGGTGAGAAATAAAATCTGATAATTTAAAATTAGAAGGGACTTTAGAAGGTGACTTTCAACTTGTTCAATGTCCCATTCCATATGGACTAAAATTATTTCAATAATTTGTGTTAGGTGATTAACCTGTATCTTCAGGATGGTAATGATAGTAATGCCAATTATAGAGGAGAGAAATACATTGATAATATCTAAGACCCAGGAAAAGAGGGGTCCTTATACCTTAATCTGCCCCAAATAAAAATGGGTCTGACATTTTATGCAAGGTTTGAGATGAGACATCAAAAATAATCAAAGAAACAATAAGGAATTCCTGAATGACACCCCAGACCTTTTCAAGGCAGTTTCTCCTTGGCATCTGGTAGACAATAGAGAGAAGACAAGCAGAAGGGGAAGAGTACCCAAGGACAGAAGTGAACAAGGTGAGTGTGAGAGGAGAAAAAGAAGGGGGATAGAAAGAAGGAAAGATTTTTTAAAAGAACTAGAACTGAACTAAACATGGTGAAAGCATTACCATTCCTAATTTAAATTCTAGTTTGTGGGGAGGACTAAAGGGTAGGAAAATAACCAGAACTTGGAACTAAATAAGATCTTTCTTTCTTGATTTAATAAGATCACCCAGTTCCACAGGTTGGTTTCTGAGCACAAAACAATATCAGCTTTAAGGAAACAATGTTTCTGGAGCACAACCTTGATGTCAAATATCACAAACCTGCTGGCTAGTGCCACTTCCTTATTCTGAGAAGTGGGAACACGGATCTGTGGAGAAAAAGCAAAATATAAATGATTCTCTGACATAAATTCCCCTCAGATATTCAGAATGCCACCATCCTACATGGAAAAAAAAGGATTTCTGTGTTAGGATGAAATTTTGAGCTGTAAAGATTTATTTTCCAATTAATTCTCTTCCTTGTTATAAAGAAATTGGAAATAAGGGGGGGGGGTGGGATTATTAGAAAGACTTACCACTATTGGTGAGGTCAATGACATTTTCATCTTTAAGTCCATGTAATATGTAAAGTTGCTCAAATTTGCTTTTTATGCCTTGATTCAAAACTTTTCCTTTCTGTCGACCTGCATTTGAGGAATATTATGTTACAGATCATGAATTAATAAATAAATGAAAAATGTTCATTAGAGATTTAATATTTTCCAACTACTTTTCTGAATTCTTTAGATATAAAATCAGAAAAAAAGATAGTTTTTGTTTTCAAATAACTCCTTAGTCTCTAGTTGGGGAAGATACCACATAAAAAGAAAGTTCATAGCAGAGAGGATGGAAAAGACCAGAAATCTTAGGGCACAAAATATGATTAGATAACTAGATCCAATGGTCCTCAAGTTATATCAGAAGAAAAGATATACAAGAAATAAAGTCAACATGGTTGTTAGAATCGAGAAGGTTCTGGATGCAAAATGGATCAACTTGTTACCAGAGGTAATATAGTGTTTGTTTTTCATCTACTTCAAGGACAAGTGAAAGCAAACAATGAGCATATCTTTCCCCTTAAACAAAGACTACCAAGTAATGATTCTGGATTTTTCATTGCTTTCTTGCTTAAGAATCTAGGAATAATGTAACCTACCTCTCTTTTCTTTCTCTTCTAAAAACAAAGATGTGCTTTAATAATGATTAGGTAGGTTAGAAGAGAGAATGAATAGAAAGAGTAAGAGGGGAAAAGTGACTACAGAAGAGGCTTACCCTACATCTCATAAAGACAATGAAAATACAAGATCTCTCACTGAAGGTTTTGGTATTTTCATTAAGTAGAAGACAAAAATCATCCTCTTAGGGGAATGATAAAAGAGAAGGACTAAATTTGTGGACTTAAGGAGATAACCAGCCTAGACTTGCTACTGAAAGCTGAATTCCAGGAAGAAAGACTAGAGGACACTTACTATAGAGCTCCACCCCTTTGGTTTCTTTCCCATAAATCTCATTAGTTGTATAAATCAGGAGATAATCCTTTGGGTCAGTATCTTCCAGATAGAGTACATTGTTGCCTGGATCTGTGATGGGGTAAGATCAAAATTTCGTTAATAGTATAGGAACTGAGAAAAATAGAAGTTCTTCATTCAATAACTGCCTCTTCACTATGGTTTGTCTTGATTCCCTTCATAATTGGGGAAGATAATAGTACTATATTACATCTTGGGAAGACCTTACATTCAGAATGACTATGATCACTTATCAGTGAACAATTTTAAGAAGGATGCCAACAAATTAGAGTGAGGATGAAAGTCAGTTACCAATCAGATATTGGTTGATTGACTTTAGAATGTGTAACTCAGATAAAATATTTTCCAAGGCTTTTCTAGGAAGAAGGATTAGATTATTTTACTTGCTTCTAAATGGCAGATCCAAGAATAATGGGTAAACACTTCAGAGGGACATTTTTAAGCTCATGAAAAGAAACACGTTCTAAGAACCAGAACTGGTTCACAAAGAAAAACGGGAAGATCTTCCTCAAAAGGTAGAGGCTTTCCCCTCATTCCTGTATTGGTGTGTAGTTTGTATTTATGTCTACTTGAGCTGTAAGAAGGTTGTTCTCATTACTCTTTCTATTTTCTATTGTAAACTAATTGCTCAAGATTAGATTGACAAATTGTGTCCATAAAATAAATTTGCATATCTACTTAAAAAGACATTACATTTGAAGACAAGTTTAGGGTTGGTTTTCCAACTCTTTCTTCAAAGTAGAAGCTGCATGACCTCAAGCAAGACACCATCCTTCTCTAAGCCTGTTTGCTTAGCTGAAAAATCTAATAACATACTATTTACCTCTTAGAATATTTTCAAATATTAAATAGATTATTTTTATCAAAGTATTTTTAAAACTGTGAAATGGTACAAAAGTGTAACATTATACATTCATGTTGGTGATAATAGTAGCTTGCATTTTCAAATAAAAAGTACTTTCAGTTCATTATGTTATTTGATCCTAGAACAAGATTTGAAATTAGAAAAAAAAACATTTATGAATCTAAAATGATAATTGGAATTCTCATTGATACGTACATTGGAGTTTGTATTTATTGTTTTCCAATCTGTAAGCCAATACTGGCACTTTCTTACAATTGCCATTCCTCCTAGAAAAGGGGGAAAAACATCTTGAGTTCAGACATAAGCGAGAGACATTGGGGCTACCCTGCTGAACAGTATATCTTGGGCAGAAAGCTATCATTTATTCTGGTGACTCCTTTCCCCTTTATCACAAGTACCCTTGTCATCAGTCAATGCCAGCCCCCATAGCAGTTTATTCTCTCTCTGTTCTAGCCCCATTATAATTCTCAGAATGTTGATAAGAGATTACCAATCTTGAGCCCTGAGATAGCCTGTGAGTAGGGAAGCCCAGAACTATTACTGAGGAGCCTATCACCTCTCTCTGATGAGACATACCTGAGGGTGAAATAAAGCATCAGTTTGTCTGCTTTCACTTTAATAGTGTGAATAAAAGCTGCAGAGTTGCTTCCCTTCACACTGGAGGCCAAAAATAAAGGATACCACCTTCCTGCAAGCTGTGAGAAATGTTTTAGAAAAAAGGAAAGGAAGGAAATGATGAGCAAGAAAAAAGGGAAGAGGGGAAAAGTTACTGGATTGGGGATAGGGGGGAACAGAAAATGCCTTCCATGGTCTTGCCTTAATGTTTCAGGAGTCTGAAGAGAAGATTTAGAGTTCTTGGTACAGTTATAAACACTGCTCTTTATATCTGGGTCAGGTGTGCCTATTAGTTTTATGGTCAGAGTGTGTGTAAGGGAGGCTATACTCTTCCCCAACACTGAAAACAGGGCTACATTTCCTAGTATGGTTTCTGAGGTTTACTGGCATGACAGCCCAGCAAGGGTTCACACTAATTTGAGAACTGGATCCTGCTTTTCCTACTGAGTGATTCTGCCTACTTTGAAGTGCTATCTGCTATAGGTATCTATATCCTTTGGATGCACATTGGCTGAGGAGGTATTTTATGTATCAGAGAAAGCTTTCTCCTCACACATACCTCAGTGGAGGTAGTCACAAAAGTTGAACAATGAAATTCTAGTGTTAAGGAGATGCAATCATCTGGTGCATCATTTTGGCATGCCAGGATCGCTCAGGAAAGAGTAATATTATTGGTGGAAGGTACTTCATGTAAGGAACTTCCTCTTTGAGGGAAAATCAGCACTTTGCTTGTCTTGGGTACTTAAGAATATAGTGACTTCATTAGGGTCACAAAATAAATATATTTTAGGGGATTCACTTTAACCTAGAAGGTCAGCTCTTTGTCTACCACAGTAGGTACCTTCTATATTAAAAATAAGAACAAAGATGATGACTACATTTCTATATTGCTTATTATTGCATATTGATTATTATTGCATATCATTACATTAAATTATATGAACCATTTCACAATAACATTGTTAAACATTCCATTACTATCTTTATTTTATAGAGGGGGAAATTGAAGGTCCAGGTAGTTAAAGTGCCTTGCCTAGGATCAAACATTTGCTTTATGTCTGAATCTGGATTTGGATCTGTGTTACCCTGTCTCCAAGGCCAGTGTTGCATCCTTAGTTGTAAACAAGGATACAAACATGAGCACTTCTAAGTTTGTCATGATCTCTAAATGTATGATCCTATGGTTCCCTGGAGCAAAAAACTTCTTCCTGCCTTCCTGCAGTACATTGTTTTCAATTTATGTGTCTCTTTAAAAGCTCCTAACTAGAGTTATGGAGTGGAAAACAAACTCGTCTGGGCACCAAGAGACTTGGGTTCAAGATGTAGATCTGTTATATAAGAAACAGTGCAAGTCAATTCTCTAACTTGGACTTCATGTTTCTTAGGTTGTAAAATGAAAGGATTGGCCCACATGGTCTTTGATATTCCTTCCAGCCCCCAAATTCTCGGTTTCCCTATCAGAGCAAAGCTGTTTTATTTTTCCTGGCCTTCTATAAGTTGAAATCTTTATTAAGCTATTATTTTCAATCAACCAAGTACATCAGGAAAAAGGAAACTGAGAAGTTAAGTGAACTACCCAGAGACACAAGGCTGATAAGAGTCTCAGTCAGAGTAGACTCTTGTTCCCTATTTATTCTTTAGCACTGCCTTTTTCTAACAGTATTCTTATTTCTCCAGTATGCTGCCTATGATTTTGCAGAATTATTCTCAATATTCTGAGCAGATGTAGAACTATTCAGGATAACTACCTAGGATTTAATAATTATACACAGATTATCCACAAAGGTGATTTAGCAGTGTCCCTCAAATTTTCTTACCTATTATTATCTTCATATATCCTTCCTCCCATACCCAACCAAAAACCTTAGAAATGGATTTCTTTGTGTTGCTTCATGCCACTATAGCCTCTAGTCAATCCCCAAGACAGAATTGACCTGCTGATATTAGAAATTACTCCTAAGATTTGTAAATATTTTATGGTCTCATAAGCATATGCATACATGCATAGGACTGGTTAAAATAACTAACAAAAAATCTAAGAGACTTGACAATCAGTATCTTGGAGTAATTGGTTATAGGATTGGTAAATTGTGAGTAAATACAAGAAAATTGTTGATCATCCTTTCCAAAGAGAAAGAATCCATTTGGACCCCAGTAAGTTAGATCATGACCATGCAAACATAAATAAACATAAACTCATGCACAAATTAGTTTTCATAGTTTTTGAAATGCTAACCAAAGTCCAGATGATGCTTTCAATACTAATCTTAGCACTGCCTTAGCTTTGTTTCTTGTCTTTAAATCCCCTCTTCAACCCCACATCAATCTATACAACTCTCTGTACCCTCTGTACCTTGTTTAGATCGAAGTCATCTACTGAATCAGTAGTCTTAGCCTGGAAAGTACAGACCAGGGCCAAGCCCATAATCAGTAGCAGATGTCTCATCCTCACAGCCCTTAATCTCCAACACTCTAGAAAGAATAAAATATGGTTCCTATGAATGGTCCCAGCTGTATCTCAGCTCTTCTTTTATATCCCCTTCTGAGATTTGGTTGCCCCCTAAAATGCCTTTGTATGACTTTCCTCTAATGACTTTTCCTTATTGAAAACTTGCCAAAGATTAGCTATTCAATAATTCCAAACATAGCAATGTTCCATCCCCTTTAGAACCTACTGTTCTTTTTTTCCAGGGCTCATTCCTAAAACCAACAGAACATATTGTACTGGGCTGGCTTCCAGATAATCATTTGTACTGTGATGGCAAGTCACAGTTGGGGAGATTAGATTAAGCCTCTGATCCATTAGTTAAGGAAAGATAGAATGGAAAGTCTTTTTTGAATTCACTTAATCTTGTAATTTCTTTCCATTGTATCCTTGCATATTTTAGGACTCTATTTCCAATATGTTTCTTAGTGCTTGCTGACATATTGTTATGTCACAGCTCATAAGAGGTACATATCTATGTATGTACATCTATATGATATCTTACCCATTAGAGAGAAAACTCCAAAGAAAAGGAACTGTGTCTTCAATTGTTTGAATGTTGTACTACAGTTTCTTATACAGGGCTCTGGTTCAACATGTAATTCTACTTCAATATAATAATCTATTCTATCAACTACTCTAAAACTAACCAGATTTTTGAGATATAATATGACTAGAAAAATTCATTACCTTGTGGACCATCTACTACTGGGCTTTTCTGAAACAGGTTAAACTTGTGCCTTGTGTGCCTTCTACCTTTACTCTAAGCTTCTTGGTAGGAACTGCCAGAATTTAGGATTATACAGAAGACACTTTAAGGACTTAGAGTATGTTTTATCTAATGAGAATAGCAACAGAGAAGGATGTTAGTGGAAAGAATGCTCCTTCAAAAAGAAGGCAGTAGATAGTAGTAGTATTTGGAATGACAATAACCATGTTGGTGGTCTTAGGGTAACTGTGTAGCAAGGAAAGTTCTCCATACAAGAAGTTAGGTGACTACAGTGCTAGAGAGCTGGACCTAAAATCAAGTCTTCCTGACTCCATGAATCAGGCTTCAGACACTAGTAATTCACTAGATTTATGATCTGGGACAAGTCATTTAACTTTCTGAGCCTCTATTTCCTCATTTATAAAATGGGGACAATAACATTTACCTGCCAGAGTGGTTGCAGTAATCAAATGAGATATTCATCAAGAATTTTGAAAACCTTAAAATACTATGTAAATGTTAATTATTATTAGAACATCTTAAGGATTTTTATGAGGGAAACATTTGGTAATGCTTAATGCAGTATATAACATGTAAATTGATATTATTCCTTGATCTTTTAAACCTCAATTTTACAATTTAAAGTTTCTTCTTTATTATTAATTCAACAAACATGAATGCTTTTGTGTTCAAAGACGAGAAAAGAATTATACATGAAACTATGAGTTTTTGGTACTTCATAGGATTTTTTAAAATACATATATGACATTTAGCAAAATTGTGACAAAGCTATCTCCTTTATAGTCCAGACCTGACTTAGTCAAATCTTGTAGCTGAAGTTCAAAATTGTAATAAAATGAGGTACTCGTGGAATATGTAGCAATTAACAAAGTTACTTTCAGAATTGGGAAAGAATTTTCATCAAGGATAAAGCACTGATACAGTTGGTCATAGCCAGTCTCCTGATTATTTGTTGGTTGATAGTTAATCAACAAGTATTAATTTAGTGTTTATTATGTGCATGGTGTTGCATCTTATTCCCTGTGCCTCTGTGTCTCTTATTAGTATACTGAGGAATAACTTGGGATTTCTTTATTTTTTGTGCTTAGTTCCCAAGAAGTTACGTCAATGTCCTAAAACTTTACTTACCCCAATATAATAAGTTCTTTTACTCTCCTGAGACAACCTATAATTTTAAACTAATAAGCCAAACCTGTACAGGATAACTCCTTAAGATTTTGAGCCCCCATTTTCCCCTTCTGAATTTCCTCCTAATTATCTCTTTGGTGTACTTTTAAAATTTTTCATTGATACTTTTTTCTTTCTTTTCTTCTTTTCATTACTTTACTGTTTCATTACCATAACTACCTTCAAAGCACTGCCACCTCTGCTCCTTTTCCTAAATAGAAACCTTCCTTTAGAAACAAAACAAATAATATATTGGCCATGTTTGGGAATGGATATCTTTTCATACACATCTAGTCCCATAACTTGTCTGGCAAAAGGTGAGAAGCATGTTTCATTATTGATCCTCTGAAATTATAATTAGACATTAAATTAATTGGAATTCTTTAGACCTACAATATTATTTTTCTTTAAATTACTGTATTCATTGTATGCCCTTACCATTAGGAAAAAATAAATTCTTGTAACACATATATACATTAAGCAAAATAAATCTCTATATTGTCTATGTCTGAAAATATGTGTCTTGTGTACTTTGAGACTATCAATTCTCTCTCAGGAAGAAGGGGGAATGTTTCATCATCTGTCCTCCTGAATTATAGTTGGTCAATGCATCAGAGTTCATAAATTTTCAACATTGTTTTTCTTTATGATATTAATATTATTGTATAAATGGTTATTCAGATTCTGCTCAATTCATCTTGTACCAGTTTAAACTAGTCTACTGAGGCTTCTCTGAGATTGTCCCTTTAGTAATTTCTAGCATTATATAATTTATGATTGCTTTATATATCATAATTTATTTAGTGATTCACCAATTAATAAACATCTCCTTAGTATTCAATTCCTTGTCAAATCCAAGGGGAGGAAAAGAACTAGTATAAATATTGTATATATGACTCAATTTTTCCCTTTCCTTGATTTCTTTGGAGTAAAAGCCAAGTAGTTTTAGTTCTGCTGTCAAAGAGTAGGCATAATTAAGTAACATTTAGATATAAACTCAAATTATCTTTTCAGAATGGTTGGATTATCTTATAGTTTAACAAAAAAGAGTGTTAGTGTGCCTGTTGGGGTTTTTTTTCCCTACCCTTGGATCATTTTGGAAAGGTCTCCAGCCTTTGTCTATTCACATATAATGTTGGATTGTTGGCTCTTAGTTTTACAAAGAAATTTTTTGCCATATTAAGAAATGCCATTTTTAAAAGAAAGGAGTACTGAATTTTCTCAAAAGTTTTTCAATTCAGTTTTTCAAAAAATTATTGATTATAATCATTTAAAACTACTTTTAACTTTGTTTTGGGTTTGTAGTTTTCTTTCTCTATTTTGTCTCCTTACTGGCTTAGAGATTAAGAAGATATTTGAAAAACAGAAGTAGTTTGATCTACCTTCCTTTCTTATTTTTGAAAAAGGTTTGTGTAATATTAGAGTTCATTATTCTTGAGTGAGAGTATTCACTTGTTTTTAAATTATTATTACTTAAATAGTTCCCAATTACATGTAAAACATGTTAACAATAATTTTGTAAAAATTTGAGTTTCAAATTTTTTTACTACTCCCTAACCCCTAAACCTCCTAAAGAGGACAAGAAATTTGATATTTATTACACATGTGAAATTATGCAAAATAGATTTCCATATTATCCATGTAGAAAAAGAAAACCCAAACAAAATAAATTAAGAAAAAGTAATCTTCAAACTGCAGTTAAAGGTCATCACTTTTCTCTCTGGAGCTGGAGAGTATTCTTCACAATGGATTGTTTGGAATTACCTTGGATCATTGTCTTGACACAAGTAGCTATTTTTCATATCTGATATCCTTAAAATAGTGTTATTATATAAAATTTTCTCCTGATTCTGCTCATGTCATTCTAAATAAATTCATAAAGTTCTCAAGTGTTTTTCTGAAAATATCATGCTCTTTCATTCTTATAAGTACAATTTATATTTTATAAACCATAACTTGTTCAGTCATTCTCCATTTGATGGATATCCCCTTAATTTCCAATCTTTTGCCACCATGAAAAGAGCTGCCATTTTTGTACAAATAGGTCATTTTCCCTTCTCTCTGATCTCTTTGGGATACAGACAGTACTAAATGATATTGCTAGATCAAAGGATATGCATAATTTTATAGCCCTTTGATAAGAGTTCCAAATTACTCCTCAGTACAGATGGATCAGTTGACAAATCAATCAACAGTGCATTAATCCCCTGATAATCCTACATCCCTTCCAAGTTTTATCATCTTTCCTTTTCTTATTAGCCAATTTGATCAATATGAAATAGTAGCCCATAATTACTTTAATTTTAATTTCTCTAATCAGTTTTTAGAGCAATTTTTTTTTCATGTAACTACTGAGAGCTTTGTTTTTATCTTTTAAAAACTGCCTGTTCATATTATTTTACCATTTTTCAACTGGGGATTTCAACTGGGGATAAATATTTGATTCAATCCCCTATATATTTTGGAAATGAAGGTTTTATCAGAGGACCTTGCTATAAATTTTGCTCCTGATTTCCTATTTTCTTTCTAATTTTGTCTATGCAAAAGCTTTTTAATTTTATGAAATCAAAATTATCTATTTTATTTTCCATAATGTCTCTTGTTTGGATATACTCTTCCTTTATCCTTATTTAATTTTATAAAGTTGTCTTATTGTTTTCATTCTTTTTAATTAAATCATTTATTGTTTCTATGATTTTTATTGACCTCCTCATTCTTTAGGATTAGATTATTTGGTTTCCAATTAATTATTTACCTATGCTTTAACAGACTTTTATTAGATGCAATTTTTCTCACATTAAGATCTGAAAAGGGTGCATTTAATATTTCTCCTTTTCTGAATCTGTGAGGGTTCTGTGGTCTAATACATAGTGAATTTTCATGAAATTTCCATGTCCAGCTGAGAAAACAATCTACTCCTTTCTATCCCCAATCAGTGCTCTCCAGAGGTCTACCATATCTAACTTTTCTAATATTCTAATCATCTCACTGACTTCTCGTTTATTTAATGGTTAGATTTATCTAGTTCTGAGAAGGGAGCTTGGGGTCCTCCCAAATATGTATTTTTATAGTCCTCTTCATTCTGCAATTCATTAACTTTTAAGAATTTTTAATGCTATGCCATTTGCTACATATATGTTTATTATTGATATTATTTCATTGTCTTAGAATCCTTTTAGAAAAATGTAGTTTTTCTACTTCTCTCTCTTAATTAGGGCAATTTTGTTTGTGTTTTGTTTAAGGTCAATTGCTACCCCTACCTTCTTTTATTTCATCTGAAGCATAATAGATTCTTCTTCAGCCCTTTATTTTAACTCTGTTGGGGTCTCTCTGTTTCACATTTATTTTATGTAAACAATATATTGTTGGATTCTGGTTTCTAGTCTTTTCTACTACATGCTTTTCCATATTTTGGGTGAGTTTATACCATTCACATCCACAGTGATGATTACTACCTGAGCATTTCCCTCCATCCCATTTTTTCCTGTTCATCCTTCTCTTTTTCTTTTTATCCTGTCCCTCTACTAAAGCTTATTTTGTTTCTGACCCCTGTCTTCTTTTATTTTCTCTCCCTTTCATTACCCCCCAATCCTTTCATTCTCCTTCCCTCCAACTTCCCTATTGGGTAAGATATATGTTCTATTATCAATTTATACTTTTTAAATACATTTTTAAATTTTTTAATAATTTTACCATATTTGAATCAATTTAGATATGAAGTCAAGTATTGCCTTCCATCAACCTTCCATTTTCACCATTTTAAAAGATCTTCCTTGCGAGAATTTTCTCTGTGAGAAAATTTTCTCTCTTTCCATTTCTTTCTCTCTTTCCATTTCTCCCATGGCAACACTCTTTTCTTACCTATCCATTTTTATATGGTCCCCACATAATTGACTCACTTATACACCCCATTCTATGTAGAATCCAACTATTCTAATAATGATAAATTTCTTAGAAGATACATCTATCATCTTCCTAGGTAGAAAGATAAAAAGTTTAACTTTATTGAGTCCCTTATGATTTTTCTTTCACATTTATTTTTCTATACTTCTCTTGAGTCTTATACTTGAAAATCAGATTTTCTATTCAGCTCTGATGTTTTTATCAAGAAGGCTTAAAATCCTTTATTTCTTTGAGAATTTTTTCCCTTTAAAGGAATATACTCAGTTTTCCTGGAGAGATTATTCTTGTTTGTAATTCCAGCTGTGTTTTCATTCTGAAATATCATTCCAAGCCCTTCTCTACTTTAATATGGTACCTAGTATATTTGTGTGAATCTTACTTGACTCCACAGTATTTAAATAGTTTCTTTTTGACTGTTTGAAGTATTTTCTCTTTGAAAATTTAGCACTGATATTCCTGGGAATTTTCATTTTGTGATCTTTTTTGGGAAGTGATCAGTGGATTCTTTAAATTTTCATTTTACCCTCTTGATTCAGGCAATAAGGAAAGTTTTCTTAAAAAAAAAAGAAACCCTTACTTTCTATCTTACAATCAGTTTTAAGTATTGGCTCCAAAGTAGAAGGGTGGTAAGGGATAGGGAATTCAGATTAAGTAAATTGCCCAGGGTCACAGCAATAGTTAATGTCTATGTGATTTGAACCTAAGACCTCTCATCTCCAACCCTGACTCTCTATCAATGGAGTGACATAACTGCTTCTTAGGTTAGTTTTCCTTAATAATTTCTTGAAATATGTCTGTCACTTTGATCATGGATTTCTGATAATCCAAAATTTCTTATATTATCTCTCCTCAAACTATTTTCTAGATGAGTTGTTTTTCCCAATGATATGTTTCACATTATCTTTCAATTTTTCATTCTTTTGACTTTCTTTTATTGTTTCTTGATGTTTCATGGAAGGTCTATTATGCACATGTACTAGTGAGTGACAAATCAGAAACAAAGCCAAGTTTATACCACCATTGATATACATAAAGGGGCACGACAGACACAGTAAATGATGGAAAGAACTGTCTTTAAATTTGGTGGTAACTTCCTGTGAGGGTCTTCGCCTTTGAACTTAGCCTTGGAGGACCTCGGGCTTGAGACCTCGGACTGCTTCCCTTTGAACTAACACATGGTAAGTGAAGAGGGCTGATTCCCTTTCCTTGGCTTTTTTCTGGAAGCACTAGCCTCTGGAGAGACCCCTCATCTTGGAAGAGGCCTTGTGGCTGGAAGGCTTGTTTAATTAATTCTCTGCACCACCACCCCTCGCTGGGCCTCTGAATCCTTCCCCTCTCTCCTTATTTTCTCTCTAATTGTAAGTAAAACTACCATAAAAGTCATTCTGACTTGAGTAATTCATTGGAATTTAATATTTAAATTCCTGGCAACTCTACTCTTAACTATTCAGTCCAACCATCATTTTTACCCCTTACATAATAATAATAATTTTTTTTTAAAATTAATGGCAGATAAATCTAAGAGAAAAAAATTCAGACCTTATGATCAATAGAATGATAGGAGGAAAAAGTTAGTTAATTAATTTCTGTAGACTGAATACCATATTCTCCCATGAATGTATATATAGTTCTTGTTGAATGTAGGATTAGCTCGTATATTGCAAAGCTACTTTAATGGAAAAAATGGAAACAAAAGAGAGAGTAACTAAAGATCTGACCCAGGCATGAAGAAAGAGAAAAAATTTCTTTAGTGACTTTACAAGCATGGGAATCTCTGCTAAAATATGGCAAAAATCATGGAGGAGAAGGAAAAGAGTTAAAAAGGCAATGTACTGAGAAACTCGTCTTAACCTAGAAATGAAAATCAAATGATGCCACTGAAGTTCCTTCTCAAAAAGGAAAAGAGGTTAGGGCCCTAATAATAAGGGGGAGGGGGAGGGAATTGTCACACTAGCAGAACACCTCTTAGTAAAGAAAATACTTCCCAATAGTGCATGAAACCTCAAGAGAGGGGCTGTAAGAACTTTTTGGGGTGGTAAATGTTCAGAATAGTATAGCTCTAGTCTTTTATGAATCAGAATTTTATTTTCCATGTTTTTTTTTACTTGAAATGTATTTATTTATACTATTTTTCCATGGTTACATGATTCATGATTCCCTTCCCCCACTTTCCCTTCTTGATTTTTAGACATTCTTCACCTTGTTTAGTCTAGTACCCAGGAATGTACACTCCCACACACACTGGCATGTGCTAGCAAGTGACAAATCAGAAACAACTGACTGTCACCTGGGCTGTCCTAAGCCAAGTTTGAGCCACCATTGGCACATGTGAGACGCAGGGAGTGATGTAGAGAACTGCCTTTGGAGTTCCCATCACTTTCTGTGGGGAGCCTGGGCACCAGTTTGATCCTGGAACTCGAGCCTGGAGGAGCTCCCTCAGACAGCTTTCTTGAAGCGGTCACATGGTAAGTGATAAGACTGACACCCTTTTCCCTTGGCTCTCAGGGGAGGCCCCCTTGGCCAAGGCCTTGAACTCCTGCCTGGCTCAGCCTGAGCCAGAGAAGTTTAAATTAAGTCTTTCTTCTCTCTCTTTTTCTTAATTTCTTCCTCCTATAGTAATTAAAGCATCATAAATTTCCATTCTGACTTGAGTGCTTTGGTGACCAATAATTTTTGCATTCAGTCTCAACCCTAAATTTACCCTTTATACCTCCCTGCTCCCAGAGTTGACAACAATTCCACTGGGTTATACATGTATCATTGTTTAAAACCTATTTCCATGTTATCCATATTTGCAGTAGAGTGATCATTTAACATCAAAACACTAATAATATTCCTATTGTACTAGGTGGATCAATCATATGTTTGTTTGTTTTTTCTGTTTCTGCTCCCACAGTTCTTTCCATGGATCTGGATAGCGTCCTTACTCATAAATTCCTCTGACTTATCCTGGGTAATTGCATTGCTGCTAGTAGAAAAGTCTATTACAATTGATTCTGCCACAATGTATCAGTCTCTGTATACAATGTTCTCTTGGTTCTGCTCCTTTCACTCTGTATGAATTCCTGGAGGTCTTTCCAGTTCATGTGGAATTCCTCCAGTTCATTATTCCTTTCAACACAATAATATTCCATCACCATCACATACCAAAAATTTATTCAGCCATTCCTGAATTGATGGACACTCCCTCATTTTCCAGTTTTCTGCCACTACAAAGAGCTTAGCTATAAATATTTTTGTACATGTCTTTTTCCTTATTATCTCTGAAGTACCACCCCAGCAGTGGAATGACTGGGTCAAAGGAGAGGAATTATTTTAAAATGCCCTCCAGAATGGTTGGACAAATTTATAACTCCACCAGTAGTGTGTTCCAATTGGGCACATCCACTCCAACATTTATCATTTTCCTTTGCTGTTATATTGGCCAGTCTGCTGGGTGTAAGGTGGTACCTCAGAGTTGTTTTAATTTTCATTTCTCTAATCAGAAAGGATTTAGAACACCTTTTCATGTGCTTATTGATAGTTTTGATTTCATCATGTGAAAACTGTCTATTCATGTCCCTTGACCTTGAATGGCTTGATTTTTTATAAATTTGACTTAGTTCCTTATATCTTTGGGAAGTTAAATCTTTGTCAGGGAGCTTTGTTATAAAAATTTTCTCCCCGTTTCTTGTTTTCCTTCTAATTTTGGTTTCATTAGTTTTGTTTGTACAACACCTTTTTAATTTGATAGAATCAAAATCATTCATTTTACATTTTGCAATGTTCTCTATCTTTTGGTCTCAAATTCTTTCCTTTCCCACAGATCTGACAGGTATACTGTTCTATGTTCACTTTATTTATGATTTCATTCTTTATATTTAAGTCATTTACCCATTTTGAATTTATCTTGGAATAGGGTGTAAGATGTTGATCTAAGAATAATTTTTCCATATTGTTTACCAATTTCCCAGTAGTTTTTGTCAAATAGCAAATTCTTGTCCCCAAAGCTGGAATTTTGGGATTTATCGTGCACTATCTTGCTGAGGTCATTGGCCCCAAGTCTATTCCATTGATCCACCATTCTGTCTCCTAACCAGTACCATACTGTTTTGATAACCACTATTTTATAGTATAATTTAAGATCTGGTAGTGCTAGACCCCCATCCTTCACATTTTTTTCATTATTTCCCTTGATATTCTTGATCTTTTGTTCTTTCAAATTAACTTTGTTATAATTTTTTATAATTCTATCAAAAGTTTTTGGTAGTTTGATACATATGGCACTGAATAAGTAGATTAATTTGGGTAAGATTATAATTTTTATTATGTTCGCTTGTCCAACCCTGGAGCAATTAATGTTTTCCAGTTATTTAGATCTAGTTTTAATTGTATGAACAGTATTTTGTAGTTGTGTTCATATAAATCTTCTTTATGTATAGGTAGATAAATTCTAAATATTTTATATTATCTAAAGTGATTTAAAATGGAGTTTCTTTTTCTAACTCCTGCTGTTAATTTTGTTAGGAAATATATAGAAATGCTAATGATTTATTTGGATTTGTCTTGTACCCTGACACTTTGCTAAAGTTGTTAATTATTTCCACTAGCATTTTAGTTGATTTTCTTGGATTCTTTAAATACACCATCATATCATTTGCAAAGAGTGATGGTTTATTTTCCTCATTGCCTACTTTAATTCCTTCAATTTCTTTTTCTTCTCTAATTGCTGCGAGCATTTCTAGTACAATATTAAATAGCAGAAGTGATAATGGGCATCCTTGCTTCACTCCTGATCTTACTGGGAAGGTTTCAAACTTGTTCCCATTACACATGATAGTTGCTGATGGGTTTAAATATATACTGTTTATTTTTTTTGAGGAATACTCCTTCCATTCCTATACTTTCTAGTATTTTCAATAGGAATGGGTGTTGTATTATGTCAAAGGCTTCTTCTGCATCTATTGTTTGTTCTTTTTGCTCAACCATTCTTTTAATTTCCAATTCTTTGCCACCACAAAAAGAGCTGCTATAAATATTTTTGTACATATCCTTAAAAAAAATGTCTTTGGGATACATAGCTAGTAGTGATATTGCTATGTCAAAGGATATACATGCACAGTGCTTTGACTCTTTGATATACTTCTAAAATGTTCTCCACAATGATCAAAGCAGTTTATAATTCCACCAACAGTGCATTAGTGTCCTGATTTTCCTATATCATCTCCACTATTTAACATTTTCCTTTTCTGTCATATTAGTTGATCTGAGGGGTGTGAGGTATTACCTCAGAATTGTTTTAATTTGAACTTCTCTAATCAGTAGTGATGTAGAGTATTTTTTGTAATTTTATTTGGTCAATTTCAAACATTATTCCTTGGTTAAAAAAATCATATTCTATTCCACCCTCCCCATCCCCACTCTTCCCATAGCCGACACACAATTCTACAGGATATTACATGTGTCCTTCATCAGAACCAATTTCCATGTTGTTGGTGTTTGCACTAGGATATTCCTTTACGATCTATATCCCCAATCATATCTCCCTTGACACATGTAATCAAGCAGTTGTTTTTCTTCGGTGTTTTTACTTCTACAGTTTTTCCTCTGAATGTGGATAGTGTTCTTTCTCATAGATCCTTCCAGGTTGTTCAGGATCACTGCATTGCCTGGACTGGAGAAGTCCATCACAATCGATTGTACCAGTGTATCAGTCTCTGTGTATAATGTTCTCCTGGTTCTACTCCTTTTGCCTTGCATCACTTCCTGGAGGTTTTCCAGTTCCCATGAAATTCCTTCACTTTATTATTTCTTTAAGCACAGTAGTATTCCATCACCAACATATACCACAATTTGTTAAGCCATTAACCCCACTGAAGGGCATCCCCTCATTTTCCAATTTTTTGCCACCACAAAGAGCACAGCTATGAATATTCTTGTACAAGTCTTTTTCCTTATTATCTCTTTGGGGTACAAACCCAGCAGTGCTATGGCTGGATCAAAGGGCAGACAGTCTTTTATCACCCTTTGGGCATAGTTAGTTCCAAATTGCACTCCATAATGGTTGGATCAATTCACAACTCCCCCAGCAATGCATTAATGTCCCCACTTTGCCATATCCCCTCCAGCATTCATTACTTTCCATTGCTGTCACATTAGCCAACCTGCTAGGTGTGGGGTGTTACCTCAGAGTTGTTTTGATTTGCATCTCTCTGATTATAAGAGATTTAGAGCACTTTTTCATGTGCTTATTAATAGTTTTGATTTCTTTATCTGAAAACTTCCTATCCATGTCCCTTGCCCATTTATCAATTGAAGAATGGCTTGATTTTTGATTTATCTCTTTGTAAATTTGAGTAATTAGACCTTTGTCAGAGGCTTTTCTTATGAAGATTGTTTCCCAATTTGTTAATTCCCTTCTAATTTTGGTTACATTGGTTTTGTTTGTACAAAAACTTTTTAATTTGATGTAATCAAAATTATTGATTTTATGTTTTGTGACTTTTTCTAAGTCTTGCATGGTTTTAAAATCTTTCCCAATGGTCTGACATGTATACTATTCTGTGTTCACCTAATTTACTTATAGTTTCCTTCTTTGTTTTCAAGTCATTCACCCATTCTGAGTTTATCTTGGTGTAGAGGGTGAGGTGTTGATCCAAACCTAATCTCTTCCACATTGTCTTCCAGTTTTCCCAGCAGATTTTATCAAATAGTAGATTTTTGTCCCAAAAGCTTGGAACTTTGGGATTGTCATAGAGTGTCTTACTGAGTTCACTTGCCCCAAGTCTATTCCACTGATCCTGCATTCTGCCTCTTAGCCAGTACCATATAGCTTTGATGACCACTGCATTATAGTATACTTTGAGATATGACATATTTATTACCATATAATTGGGCAAAATAGTTTTTATTGATTGCCTTAATTTCCTCTTTACTGGAGGCGAGGTCTCTCTTTTCATCTATGATACTGTTAATTTTGTTTTCTTTTTTCATTTTCTTTATTAGATTGACCAGTACTTTGTCTATTTTGTTTGTTTTTTTCAAAATACCAGCTTCTAGTCCTATTTATTAGTGTAATAGATCTTTCACTTTCTATTTTATCAATTTCTCCCTTAATTTTTAGGATCTCTAATTTAGTTTTCTTCTAGGGATTTTTAATTTGTTTGCTTTCAAGTTTTTTTGATTTGTATGTCCAATTCATTTACCTCTTCCCTCCCTAATTTGTTAATATATAAACTCAGGGATATAAAATTTCCCCTAATTACTGTTTTGGCTGCATCCCATAGATTTTGAAAAGATGTCTCATCATTGTCATTTTCTTTAATGAAATTATTAATTGTTTCTATGATTTGTTCTCTAAGTAACCAATTTTGGAGTATCATATTATTTAATTTCCAATTAATTTTTGATTTGGCCTTCCATGTACCATTACTGATCATTATTTTTATTGTATTATGATCTGAGAAGGTTGAATTTATTATTTCTGCTTTTCTGCATTTGTTTGCCATGTTATTATGACCTACTAAGTGGTCAATCTTTGTGAATGTACCATGTGCTGCTGAAAATAAGGTGTATTCCTTTTTTGTTCCTATTTGTTTTTCTCCACATATTTACTAACTAATTTTTCTAAGATTTCATTTACTTCTCTTACCTCTTTCTTATTTATTTTTTGGTTTGATTTATCTAGTTCTGATAAAGGAAGGTTCAGGTCTCCCACTAGTATAGTTTTTCTATCTATTTCATCCTTGAGCTCCACTAGTTTCTCCTTTATTATCATCTGAGTAGCTAGAAGAATTATACTTCGAGGGAATAGTGACAAACTGTATAGGATGAAATGCCAAGGCATATATATAACTAGGGTGGGAAAGAGGTCAATACTAAGAGAAATGGGGAAAGAAACAAAATGGGGTAAATTTATATGTCATAAAGAAGTGCATAGCAGGATTCAAGGAGAACACTAATACGCTGGAAGGGTAAAGAGGTTGGAGACAGGAAATACTTAATTCTTACATGCATTGAAATTGACTCAAAGAGGGAAGAACAATCAAGTCCACTGGGGCAGAGAATTCATTTGTGCCATATAGAGAACTAGAAGGGTGGGGAGGGAAGCAATTCAAGGGAGGGAAAAGGTGGGGACTAGTTTAAAAAGACTGTAAGTAAACTGATATAATAATATAATATGATATTATTGAGATGCAAAAATTACAAATATATGGAGCTCATAGAACATGGGAAGATGTGTGTTAATGGTTCAGAATAAGTTAAACAAAATGAAGAGAATAATATATACAATGCTTATGATGAAAGAAGCACAAAAAACTAAGCTAAACCCTATATTATCATGTTAATTAGTGTGGCCCTTGAGAAGAGATTAAGTGAAACTCCCTACTTTTTATGAAAAAGCAGAGGACTGAGTATTGAATGCTATGTGGCCTGTGTTGGTTACCTTTAAGTTTTTCTTTGATGGGGAAGAAAGTTTTTAGCAAAGGAAGAATGGGATTATATTAAATATGATTTAAATAGATGTGATATAAAAAGGTATTAATAAACTTGTATTGTTCGAATCTTTTGTCAGATACATATTTTAGAATTTGAAATCAATCTTCATTAATGTCAATACTCTATAGTAATCTTTATTTGATTTATGCGTTCAAAGTCTAGGTATTAGTAATGTATTTATCTCATTAAGGGGAGTTTGTAAAGTTTGGCTTTTTTTCCCTAAGTCTTTGGGAATAATATGTATAGCATCAATTAATTTCTCTTTAAAAACTTAATAGAATTCTTCTGTTAAGGTATGTACAATAAGTTTGTTTTTGTTTTCTCTATAACTCAATTTCCTTTTCTAAAACTAAATTACATAAGCATTCTATTTGGTATGCTATTATTTTATATATTTTTATGTTTTTGTAGACATACTCTATTTCCTTTAAGTTTTCATTTTTTGATATGTAATTATGTGTAGTAGGTTTTGATAGTTCTTTTCAGATTTTTGTCTTTATTTTGACTTCATATTCATTTTAAATTCTGTTCATTTGATTGATCATTCTTCTTTTTAATCTATTTGGCTCAAGATCTATCAATTTGGTTAGTTTTTTATTTTATAAAAATATATATATTATTCAATTTGTCTATTGCTTCTTAAATTTCCTATTTTGTGTATATTTTGAGTTTGTTTAATTATGTGCAACTGCTTTCTGATAAGACTACCTCTGAGGAATCACTACAGTTGCAACAAGTTTTATTTCTTCCAAGCAAGAGAAAATGAGACTCATAGCAGCAGCAGAATTGGAGTGCCGTGTCCATTATCATGGTTTTGAAATTTTTTTTCTGAATAGAAGCATACAGAATTGGAGAGGCCCCAACAGTAATAGTAAGTGGTCCTAGAAGAGGCAAAGGCAGATGAATGACATCTCAAGACATTTAAAAGCTTCATAGAACATTAGCCTTTTCTTTTCCTTTTGTTAAAACCTAATTTATTAAAATAATCTAGCAGAGTGACTGAATTTTTGTTTCTATGCATGACTTTATAGGAATTAATTTAAAAACAAAAAAGTCAGTTGAGGTGGTTGAATGAATACAAAGATCTGAAGACTTTTATTGCTGTTGCTTAGACATAATTTCCACTCTTTTTCCCTCACTTATCCATTCAAGTTTCCCAAACAGACTTAGGACACCTAGTGCACAGGGTAACTCATTTATTGGACTTTTGTAACAATTAAAATTCAATTGTTATGATTAAAATTTAGGGGAAACTGAGGCAGATAGAAATTAGTTTCTCTCTGCAAGGAGTATTATATTTTTAAGAATTTTATTAAAGATTGAGAATTTAAGAATATACAAATAAGAGAAGCATGTGCTAGGTGGAAGCCCATTTAACCTCACCTACATCATGAAAGTCTGCTTGGAAGCAGAAACAGGAAAGACCCCAGTAGCCTTTATAGCCAGGTTAAATAGAAATTTTTGACCCCGCCCAGGTGGAAATCTCAGTGAGATTAGAGGGAATTCTGGGAGCTAGCAAGGACTTCCGGGAAATGGAATCCTGGGTTCAAGTCTCCATTTTTATACTTTGCAGGGATGATCTCACCCAAGAGTCCTTTCTGTAAAGAGGCAGAGTTTGAAAAAAGGACAGAATCCACTTGAAACTTAGAATCAAAGTAAAAAGGCTTCCAGAACTGTTGATTATTCATGCTGATAATTCTTTGAAGAAAGTATTGTCCTGGGAATCACTAGAGGACAACAGGAACCTGATGACAAAACATAGTAACAGTTTAAGTTGAGAGTGACAATTCAATTCAATAAACTTTTATTAAGAACCTGCTATGTGTCTGTCACTGTGCTAAGCACCAGGAATACAAAGAAGAAGGAAAAGACAATCAAGAAGCTTATGATCTAATGGGGGAGGAACCACATGTAAACAAATACATACTAAAGGAACTCTATACAAGATAAATAGAAAATATTTAACAGAGAGAATGCATTACAATTAAAAGAATCTGGGGGAGATTTCTTGTAGGAAATATAATTTTAGTTGACATAAACTGCTGACCAAGGGGACCAGTAGTTGGAGTGGAGGAAAGAGAGATTTCCATATATAGAGGACATTTAGAAAAAAATGTCCAGAGCCAAGAGATATAGTGTCTTACTTATGGAACAGTGAGAAGGACAGTGTCAAAGGGTTAAAGAGTACATATTAGGTACTAAAATACAAGATGACTGGAAAGGTAGAAGGGGGGTGGTTATGAAGGCCATGAATGACAATATAGGATTTTGTTTTTTATTTTAGAGGCAATAGGTATCTACTGGATTTTTTTAAAATAAGAAGGTAATATAGTCAGATCTGTACTTTAGGAAAGTCACATTGGTGACTAAGTGTGGTGAGGGAAGATACTTGAGACAAGCAGACTAACCAGCAGGCTAGTATAATCTGGGAGTAAAGTAATCAAGGATTGTACTAGAGTTGGCAGTATCAGAGAAGAGAAGGAAGCCTATTTAAGAAATGTTGCAAAGATGAAATTGGTGGCAGTGACAACACATTGGCAAGACAAAATGAGGAATCCTTGAAGGACAGTGCAAAGAAGCACAAAGTCAAAGAGACCAACAATCTCTTTGAGACTGATGAGGATATATGCCAAGACAGAAGACTTGTTTTGAAGTTTGGTGAAGCAGCTGTATGGCAAATTCAAAGATTGTAATTCCCAGTGCCAGATTTCCACAACTAACTTCATTTGGTTTTCATTTGGCTCCTCTCTCCTTGAGATTGAAGGTAAAACCAGATCAGGAAATTCCTTTTCCTTTCATCTTAGACTTTTTCCCCCTTTTTTTCTTTTATAGTATGGCAATTTTCCGTAGTCTTGCATACTTATAGGACAGAAGTCACTTTAATTGGGCCTTGCTGGTGATTCAAACCTGTCATGGTTTTATTTTTATTTATAATATTATACACATTGGATTATATATATATATATATATATATATATATATATATATATATTATCCAGAATTTATTTTCTTCTCTTCTATTTGTTTTTAGTTTTCTTTTGAGAATTGATTCATATATTTCATAGCTCAGCCATGTATTCTGGGGTGATTCTAGTTTTGGTCAAGACATTCCTAAGTGGGGGGGGGGGTTGTATAATTATCCTAAAATCCAATGGTTAAGATCTTATAAGGCAATTTTAGGAAGAGAAAAATCACGAACACTCCAAATCAAGAAAGTGGATTTTCTAAAGAAGATGCCATAAGGATGCCTACAGAAATCATACTCTACATCAAGGGATCCAGAGCAAATTTTGGGATATAATGAACTGAACTGAAGGAGGTTGAACCAATAATTTATTCTGAATGTAAACTCTTAGGCCAAAGGGGAGTGCCCCCAAAGGGCTTTTTGTTAATACATCAATCATTTTTTAATTTTCTTTCTCCTTTTTCTTTTCTTTCCCTCTTATTCCCCAAATTATTGGGATTCCCTCAGGGCAAGGAGTAATATTTTATACACCTCTAGTAAGAGACTCTTTAGATGTATAGGCTATATATGTGTAATGATTCACTGGGGAGACCTGACATGTTAATCTTCCAGAAATCCCAAGTGAGGGTATTTTTAACATGGTAGTCTCTCAAAGAATCAAAAGGGTGATGTGTGAGGAAAGTTCTACCCTCCTCCCCTTTCTGGGTCACACAAGTGGCATGCATCTGTGTGAATCTACATGAGTTTGTGGGAGTTTGTGTCACCTACATTATGTACATAGGGTACATGACTCTGAGTTTGATCCAGACATGACTCTGAATTTGACCTGAAAGTAAGAGAGAGTATAAAAGGGCTGAACAAGGAAGTGTTCACTCTCTCTGTCTCTTTTGACTGACCAAGAAAGCTGATGCTGAAAGTCAGGCTGAAAAACACCCATGTGGGAGCTACATTAGGCTATTTTATTCTTCTTTATCTATTTCTCATCTTTTACAGGGATAAATATCATTTAGGAGAATCAGAGTTGGGAAAATATAATTGAATGGATTACTAAAGTAGAGAATGTTCCTCAATCGCAGGCTAAAATCACCTCTACCCTCACCCCAATTCCTAGCCAGGATCTCCCTTCATACCTACATTCCTTCAACCCACAGCCTTGAGTTCATTCCCCACTCATTCTAATCCACAATTCTGAACTCTTTCCACACTCTCTTCTTAAACTCACATATCAAATTTAGCAAAAAGGTTAGAAAGGAAAAACAATGGGACTAGGCAGGGAAAGAAGAGTAAAAGGGATGGTTAAGCTATTTTTAAGTAAATATAAGATACTTTAAATGACCCCAGTAAGAAAGGGAATATTAATTACCCTCATTTTTGGGTCAACAAAACATTGGGGACTCCTAAAAAAGCAATCTGATTTATATTTTGTCACTATCCCCTGGGGGACTCCAAAGAATAATTCCAAAGTTAAATATTACAGACCTGAAGGACAAAGTGAACTTCCTTATTGGTCAAACTGCTAGCAGTGATCTGTGAAGAGAAAGCAAGAAACCAATGATGCTTACATTCAAGACCTGCTTCACTTTTGTTTGTCACCATGACAGAGAGAAAAGGAATAGGACTTTCTTGGGTAAGGATAGGAAAATTAATCTGAGAGTTTCCCCCCAATGAAATTCTCTTCATTGTCATCTAGAGAAATTCAAGATAAGAACACAGGAATAAGTAGGACTTACCAACTTCAGACACGTCTAAAATGTTTTCTTTCCTAATTCCTCTGTCTATACAAACTTTCTCAAATTTTTTCTTGATTTCAGTGCTCAGATTTGGAGTCCGGCCTGTTGTCAGGGTGAGAGTAATAAGAGTCTCTTTAACATAAATAATGAGAGTCTCTTTAACAAATAATTTACAACTATCAAGGGGGAGATGTGACTAGGTGAGTGAGGGGTGGAGGTATATGTGGAAGGGCTTTATACACTTAAGACAATGTTGGGGATTGGAGTTGCTATGTTGCTGGGTATAAAGTACACCATTTCATACCCAGAAGAAAAAAGGAGAGAAGATCTCCTAATCACCTAGAAAATCAATAACCAAGTACTTTTAAAGCACCTACTATGCTTTATGTACAGGTATTGTGCTAAGATTTAGGGAAGAGAAAAATTAGAGAACTAACCCACAGGGTCTTAAATCTATAGAGTGAAAGGATATTACATCTTCACAGATAAGTCAATACAAAATAGTTATTTAACTAACTAACTATACACACACACACACACACACACACACACACACACACACACACACACACACACACATATATATATATAACATTTGTTAACAAAAGTAATTTTGTTGAATGGAGCATCAAAAACTAGGGGAGATGGTACTTGATCTAGAGGGGAACTAAAGGATGAAAGGAATAGAGATGGAAAAGGAGAGTATTGGCTTCCGGGAGTGGAGCCAAGATGGAGGAGTAAACCACAGGAATTCTGTATCACCACAAGAATCCTCTCTGACCAAGACTAAAATATTTCCACAAAACAAATACCGCAGTGAAAGAACCAACAAGGAGTCAGAATGAAGCAACTCTCAAGAAAAGAAAAACTCAAAAGGTAGGCAGAGATCATCTGGAAAGCTGGGATGAGAGGAAAGCAGAGCCAGAAAATGGCTGTAGCAAGGAGAGAAGAGCAAGCCAAGAGCAAGCTACATTCCCCCCTCCATCTGCTGTCCCAGGTTTTCAACTTAAGTCCAAACCAATGTTCAGATCCTGAGATCCTGCCTGGGCAAATAGTGAAACAAGCCAACCCACATCCCTTAAAATTTCAAACCTGGTTTGAGTTCAGAGTCCCAGCACAGGGTAGTCTGGGCTGAAGTGAGCTGATCCATATGGGCCCAGAGGAAAGTCAAGATTTCCAGTCTGGGCTTGGTATAAGGACATAGTACACAGTTTGGGGTGGCTGGTAGTACTAAATACTAAGTACTTATCTTTCTGCTTAAAGCTGAGAGCAAAGCTCCAAGACAGGGACATCAAGGATATGTCTGATTGGGCATCAAGACCAAAAACTTGAGCCTAAGCCTGGGGGCTAGAATTTGATCATCCCCTGATCTGATCAAGGTCAGAGTGAGATCAAAAGCTTATGCCCAAGCCTGAGGCAAGTCTTTAAGTCATCAGCACCTCACGGGTCAATTGAATCATCAGGTAGAGGAGGCTCCGTGAGCTCTCAGCCATCAGACAGAGAAAATAGGCTGAGAATAACATCAAGCAAGGATTGAAATTTAAGAAGGTACCCCAAATTCCCAGAAAATACATCCTACCAATAATTAGATAGGAAAAAATAGCAAACAACAACAAACAGCAAACAACTACTCTAAAGAATTTTTATGGTGACAAAGACCAAGGTAGAGACACAGAAGGTACAGTGAAAGCAAAGGAAACACACCCAAGGTCCAAAAGAAAAATATGTATTGGACACAAATTCTGGAAGATCTCAAAAATACTTCAAAAACCAATTAAGAGAGGCAGAGAAAAAGTGGGGAAGATAAATTAAAGTGATGCAAGAAGAAAACAAAGTGATGTAAGGAGAAATGAAAGTGATGCAACAAAAAATGAGTCAATTGAAAAAGGAAAACCAAAAACTAACAGAGGAAAATCAGGTTGTAAAAATCAGAAGTGACCATCTAGGAACTAATGACTACATGAAAAATCAAGAAACAATAGAGGAGAATCAAAAGAATGAGAAAGAAAAAACAGGAAAACATGAAATATCTTATTGAAAAAACAATTGACCTAGACAATAGATCCAGGGGAGACAATTTGAGAATTATTGGAGTACCTGAAAGCCATGATCAAGAAAAAAATCTTGGACATAATATTATAAGAAATTATCAAAGATAACTGCCCAAAGATCCTCAAACAATAAAATAAAATAGAAATTGAATTCACAGATCACCTCCAGAAAGAAATTCTCAAATAACAAATTCAACGAATGTAGTAGCTAAATTCAAAAGCCACCAAGCTAAAGAGAAAATTCTTCAAACTTCCAGAAAGAAACCATTCAAATAACATTGAGCTACAATCAGGATCACACAGGAACTATTGGCTTCTACATTAAAGAATTGAAAGGCATGGGATATGATATTTAGGAAGGTAAAAGATTTTGGAAAACTGAGTATATTCTTTTGGGAGAAAAATGGTCATTCAATAAGATAGAAGATTTCCAAGAATATCTGAGGAATAAGTCAGACCTAAACAAAAAATGTGAAATCCCAACATGAGATACAAGAGAAGCCCAAAAATGTAAATAAGAAAGAGAAAATTTAAAGGACTCGTTCAGATCAAAATGTTCATATGTGTACATGGAAAGAGGATTTTTATTATTCTAAAAAATTACTCTTGACAGTAGAGAAGATAGAAGGAATTTATTCAGAATGAGGGTGGAGAAGCAAGCTGATTATGATGATATGATGTATATGATGATATGATGTGTATGTAAATGTGATGATCTGGAATGATATATATATATATATATACATATATATATATGTATGTATACATGAGGATGATATATTAAAAATCAATTAAGGACTAAAAGAGAAGGCTATACTAAGGGAAAAAAAGGAAGGGAGAGAGAGAATGAAGAAAATTATATGACATAAAGAGGCATAAAAATTCATTATAGAGAGGGGAGGATAAGGGTGGTGATAAGCAATACTAAAACTTTACTCTCATCTTAATTGGCTCAGAGAGGGAAAAACAAGTATAGTCACTGGGGTATAGAATTCTATCTTATCCTACTCAATGGAGTATAGAATTTTATTTTACCCTACAGAGAGGTAGAAGGGAAATAAGACAAGGGAAGAGGGAGATAATTGGAGGGAGGAGAAAGTGGGGGGGGCTGACAAAATCCAAAATACTAATAAGGAGGAATAGAGAAAAAAGGAATAGAGCAGAATCTAAAGGGGATAATAAGATGAAGGGCAATACACAGGTAGAAATCATGAAGTTTAATGTGAATGGGATGAACTCACCCATAAAATGGAAGCAGATAGTAGAGTGTATTAAAAACCAGAATCTTACTATATATTGTTTATAAGAAACACATCTAAGGAAGGATGACAGACACAGATTCAAGGCAAAAGGCTGGAGCAGAATTTATTATACATCATCTAAAGTAAAAAAAAAAGCAGGAGTTGACTTCCGGTTAAGATGGCGGCTTAGAGAAAGCTAAAGTTCAGATCTCCGGAAAACCCTTCCCGACCAATCTCAAACTATAAGCTCCTAAGGTGCCGAAATTCAAAACGATCAACAGCACAGACCCTGGGAACCCTTCTCCTGGACCTGGACCCGGATCAAAAGGTACGGTTCCACTCAAAAGACAGAACCCGAGATCACTCGGACCTAAGGGGTAGGAGCTCAGAGTCCAAGGCTCCGGGAAGCCGCAGCCCGGCCCGGCTCAGAGAGCAGGGTCCTCGGAACAACAACCCTCAGGGCCTTCTATCCGAGTCCCAGTGAAAGTCACTGCCTGGAGCTCCAGCTGCAGAGAGCAGGGTCCAAACAACAACAACCCTCAGGGCAGGCAAGACAGCCTCACGGGCTGGATCCTGCTATCCAAGTCTCAGTGAAAGTCCCTGCCCTCGGAGCTTGGGGAAGCTGCAGCCCATCCCCCCGCAGGCCGACGGAACAGCATCACGGCCAGCGATTCTGAAGGCAACTTTCGGAAAGCAACCCGACCCAGAGAGCCAGGGGGAGAGTGTGGCCTCGTGGTCCGACCCTTCCATTCCAGTTCCAGTGAGGCATATTCAGTTTAACCCAGGGAAAGCTCATAGAACCAACAATCTGCCCAGGACTAAAGCCTCTGAACACCAGACAGAGATAAGAAAAGCTAATCCTCCACATTCAGAGATGGCAAACTCCACAGAAGCACAGAAGCCCCAAAATACCAAGAAAAATAAGAAGAAAGGGGCGACTTTGGACACATTCTATGGAGCCAAAATACAAAATACAGAGCAGATAGAAGAAGATATACAAGAAAATGCTCCGAAACCTTCCAAAGGAAATGGAAACTCTCCACAAACCCATGAAGAATTTGAATCAGAAATGACCAAAAAGATGGAAGCCTTCTGGGAGGAAAAGTGGGAAATAATGCAAAAGAAATTCACGCATCTACAAAACCAGTTTGACCAAACTGTAAAAGAAAACCAGGCTTTAAAGCAAGAACAAATAAAGCAAAGCCAAAACACCAAGAAATTAGAAGAGAACATAAAATATCTCACCAACAAGGTGATAGATCTGGAAAATAGAGGGAGAAGAGATAATTTAAGAATAATTGGACTCCCAGAAAAGCCAGAAATAAACACCAAACTGGACATGGTGATACAAGATATAATCAAAGAAAATTGCCCAGAGATTCTAGAACAAGGGGGCAATACAGCCACTGACAGAGCTCACAGAACACCTTCTACACTAAACCCCCAAAAGACAACTCCCAGGAATGTAATTGCCAAATTCCAAAGCTATCAAACAAAAGAAAAAATCCTACAGGAAGCCAGAAAAAGACAATTTAGATATAAAGGAATGCCAATCAGGGTCACACAAGACCTTGCAAGTTCTACTCTGAATGATCGTAAGGCATGGAACATGATCTTCAGAAAGGCAAGAGAGCTGGGTCTCCAACCAAGAATCAGCTACCCAGCAAAACTGACTATATACTTCCAAGGGAAAGTATGGGCATTCAACAAAATAGAAGACTTCCCACTTTTTGCAAAGAAAAGACCAGAGCTCTGTGGAAAGTTTGATACCGAAAATCAAAGAGCAAGGAATACCTGAAAAGGTAAATATTAAGGAAAGGGGAAAAATGTTATCTTCTTCTTTTACTCAAACTCTCTTCTATAAGGACTACATTTATATCAATCTATGTATACTAATATGTGGGGAAAATGTAATGTATAAATAGGGGGTAAAGAAAGACCAAATAGCAAGACAGTATACAATAAACCCAAAGATCCCAGCTTTTGGGACAAAAATCCACTATTTGATAAAAACTGCTGGGAAAATTGGAAGACAGTGTGGGAGAGACTAGGAATAGATCAACACCTCACACCCTACACCAAGATAAATTCAAAATGGGTGAGTGACTTAAACATAAAGAAGGAAACCATAAGTAAATTGGGTAAACACAGAACAGTATACATGTCAGACCTTTGGGAGAGGAAAGGCTTTAAAACCAAGCAAGATATAGAAAGAATCACAAAATGTAAAATAAATAATTTTGACTACATCAAACTAAAAAGCTTTTGTACAAACAAAACCAATATAACTAAAATCAGAAGGGAAACAACAAATTGGGAAAAAATCTTCATAGAAACCTCTGACAAAGGTTTAGTTACTCATATTTATAATGAGCTAAATCAATTGTACAAAAAATCAAGCCATTCTCCAATTGATAAATGGGCAAGGGAAATGGATAGGCAGTTCTCAGATAAAGAAATCAAAACCATTAACAAGCACATGAAGAAGTGTTCTAAATCTCTTATAATCAGAGAGATGCAAATCAAAACAACTCTGAGGTATCACCTCACACCTAGCAGATTGGCTAACATAACAGCAAAGGAAAGTAATGAATGCTGGAGGGGATGTGGCAAAGTAGGGACATTAATTCATTGCTGGTGGAGTTGTGAACTGATCCAACCATTCTGGAGGGCAATTTGGAACTATGCCCAAAGGGCGACAAAAGAATATCTACCCTTTGACCCAGCCATAGCACTGCTGGGTCTATACCCCAAAGAGATAATGGACACAAAGACTTGTACAAAAATATTCATAGCTGCGCTCTTTGTGGTGGCCCAAAACTGGAAAACGAGGGGATGCCCATCAATTGGGGAATGGCTGAACAAACTGTGGTATATGTTGGTGATGGAATACTATTGTGCTAAAAGGAATAATAAAGTGGAGGAGTTCCATGGAGACTGGAACAACCTCCAGGAAGTGATGCAGAGCGAGAAGAGCAGAACCAGGAGAACATTGTACACAGAGACTAATACACTGTGGTATAATCGAATGTAATGGACTTCTCCATTAGTGGCAGTGTAATGTCCCTGAACAACTTGCAGGGATCCAGGAGAAAAAAACACCATTCATAAGTAAAGGATAAACTATGGGAGTGGAAACACCGAGAAAAAGCAACTGCTAGACTACAGGGGTTGAGGGGACATGACAGAGGATAGACTCTTAATGAACACTCTAATGCAAATACTATCAACAAAGCAATGGGTTCAAATCAAGAAAACATCTAATGCCCAGTGGACTTACGCGTTGGCTATGGGGGGTGGGGGGGAGGAAAAGAAAATGATCTATGTCTTTAACGAATAATGCTTGGAAATGATCAAATAAAATATATTAAAAAAAAAAAAAGCAGGAGAAACAATCATGATGCCAGACAAAGACAAAGTAGAAATTGATCTAATTAAAAGAGATAAGGAAGGAAATTAATTTTTTTATAAAGGGTACTATAAACAATGAAGTAATATCATTTCTAAACATTTATGCACCAAATGGTACAGCATATAGATTTTAAGGAGAAATTAAAGAAACTCAAGTAGGAACTAGATAGCAAGAACATACTAGTGGAAGATCTCAACCTTCTCCTTTCAGAACTAGATAAATTGAACCAAAAAATAAATAAGAAATATGTAAGGAAGGTGAGTAAAATTTCATAAAAATTAGAACTAATAGATATCTGGAGAAAATGGAACAGGGATAAAAAATACTATGCCTTCTTCTCAGCAGTACCTAGTACATATACAAAAGATCAATCATGTACTAGGGCATAGAAATATTGCAAACAAATGCAGAAAAGCAGAAATAATACAACTTTTCCAGATCATAATGGAATAAAACATGTTCTTAACAAGGGTGTATGGAAAGACAAATTTAAAAATAACTGGAAACTATATAATCTAATTCTTCAAAACTGGTGGATCATAAAATAAATCATAGAAACAATTATGGACTTCATTAAAAAGAATGGCAAGGAAGAGACATCATATCAAATCCTATGGAATGTAGTCAAAGCAGAAGGCAGGGGAAAATTGATATCTCTGAGTGCCAATAACAACAAAATAGAGAGGGAAGAGATCAATGAATTGGGCTTGCAACTTAAAAAATTAGAAATAGAAGAAATTAAAAATCCCCAGATAGGGACTTCCAGTCAAGATGGCGGGTTAGAGAAAGCTAAAGTTCAGATCTCCAGAAACCCTTCCCTACCGAATTCAAACTATATGCTCCTAGGGCACCAAAATTCAAAAGGAACAACAGCATAGACCCCGGGAATCCTCCTCCTGGACCTGGAACAAAAGGTACGCCCCCCCCCCCAAAAGCCAGAACCCATGATCACTCAGACCTAAGGGGTAGATAGAAGGAAGGTCCCAGGACCCATCCCCCCCCCCAACCCAGAGTGCTGAGTCCAAGGCAGCAGAGGGAACTTCAGAGACTCAGGGCCGGCTATTCTGAAGGCCACTTCCTGAAAACAACCTGACTCAGTTGAGGGGGCACTCAACACAGACAGCAGGGAAACAGAGACAGGGGGAGCCTGTATCCCCCTGGCTGGATCCTTCCATCTGAGTCTCACAGAAGGTCCCTGCCTCAGGGCATACTCAGTTCAACCCAGTGAAAGTTAATAGTATCAGGAGCCCTCAGAGCTCTGGGAAGCTGCGGCCACTCCCCCCTCAGAGTGCAGGCTCTTCTGGCCAGCAAAGGCATTAAAACACCCCACGGAGAGTGCCGAAGCAGGCTCAAAGTGTGGAAGTAAGGAAATGGAGAAGTATCAGGAGGGAACTGAGGAGGGCAGTAACACAGAAACACCAGCAATTCCTGGCCTCCCTGGGAAGATGGAACATCTGAGGAGAATGGACAATTTGCCGAGGGCTAAAACCTCTGAACACCAGACAGAGGTAAGAAAAGCAAGACTTCCCCACTTAGATAGAGATGGCAAACTCTACAGAAGCACAAAAGCTTCAAAACTCCAAGAAAAATGAGAAGAAAGGGGTGACTTTGGATACATTTTATGGAGCAAAAATACAAAACACAGAGGAGATAGAAGAGGAAACACAAGCAAATGCTCCAAAACCTCCCAAAGGAAATGGAAACTCTCCACAAACCCATGAAGAATTTGAATCTGAAAGGATCAAAAAGATGGAAGCCTTCTGGGAGGAAAAGTGGGAAATAATGCAAAAGAAATTCATGCATCTACAAAACCAGTTTGACCAAACTGAAAAGGAAAACCAGGCTTTAAACGTCAGAATTAGGCAACTCGAAGACAAAGAGCAAGAATTAATAAAGCAAAGGCAAAACACCAAGAAATTAGAAGAGAACATAAAATATCTCACTGACAAGGTCATAGACTGGGAAAATTGAGGGAGAAGAGACAATTTAAGAATAATTGGACTACCAGAAAAGCCAGAAATAAAAAGCAAACTCAACATCGTAATACAAGATATAATCAAAGAAAATTGCCTAGAAATCCTAGGACAAGAGGGAAATACAGGCACTGAAAGAGTTCACAGAACACCCTCTACACTAAATTCCCAAAAGATAATTCCCAGGAATGTAATTGCCAAATTCCAAAGCTTTTAAGCAAAAGAAAACAATCTTACAAGAAGCCAGAAAAAGACAATTTAGATATAAAGGAATGCCAATCAGGGTCACACAAGACCTTGCAAGTTCCACTCTGAATGACCGTAAGGCATGGAACATGATTTTCAGAAAGGCAAGAGAGCTGGGTCTTCAACCAAGAATCAGCTACCCATCAAAACTGACTATATACTTCCAGGGGAAAGTATGGGCATTCAATAAAATAGAAGATTTCTAAGTTTTTGCAAAGAAAAGACCAGTGCTCTGTGGAAAGTTCAATATCAAAAGACAAAGAGCATGGAATACCTGAAAAGGTAAATATGAAGGAAAGGGAAAAGGAGAAAAATGTTATCTTTTTCTTTTGCTCAAACTCTCTTCTATAAGGACTACATTTATATCAATCTATGTATTTTAACAAGTGGGGAAAATGTAATGTGTAAATAGGTGGAAAAGAAAGACCAAATAGAATAATCATTCTCACACAAAGATTCACACGGGAAAGGGAGGGGAAGAAAACTCCTATAAGAAGGAGAGGAGGAGAGTTTTTACTTAAACCTTACTATCAGGGAAATCAACTCTGAGAGGGAAGAACATCCAGATCCATTGGGATCGTGAATTCTATCTTAACCAACAAGGGAAGGGAGAAGGGAAAACCAAGGGGGATAGGGGGGAGGGAACACAAAAAAGGGAGGAAGAAGAGGGGGGAGGGGGAGGGAACAAAAGGGGAGGGACTAGAAAAAGAAACATATCAAAGGAGGGGACAAGGGGGATTGATTTAAAGCAAATCACTGGTAGAGCTGAAGAAGAAAGGTTAGAATTAGGGAAGGTTATCAAAATGCCAGGGAGTCCACAAGTGACAATCATAACTTTGAACACGAATGGGATGAACTTACCCATAAAATGCAGATGAATAGCATAATGGAATAGAATCCAAAGCCCTACCATATGTTGTCTTCAAGAAACACACATGAGGAGGGTAGACACCCACAAGGTCAGAATTAAAGGATGGAGTAAGACCTTCTGGGCCTCAACTGACAGAAAGAAGGCAGGAGTGTCAATCATGATATCTGATAAAGCCAAAGCAAAAATAGACATGATCAAAAGGGATAGGGAAAGTAATTATATTTTGTTAAAAGGGCCTTTAGATAATGAGGAAATATCACTAATCAACATGTATGCACCAAATAATATAGCACCCAAATTTCTAATGGAGAAACTAGGAGAATTGAAGGAAGAAATAGAGAGTAAAACCATATTAATGGGATACTTGAACCAACCATTATCAAATTTAGATAAATCAAATCAAAAAATAAATAAGAACGAGGTAAAAGAAGTGAATGAAATCTTAGAAAAATTAGAGTTAATAGACATATGGAGAAAAATAAATAGAGACAAAAAAGAATACACCTTCTTCTCAGCACCACATGGCACAATTACAAAGATTGACCATACACTAGGTCACAGAAACATGGCACTCATATGCAGAAAAGCAGAAATAATAAATGCAGAGTTCTCAGATCACAAGGCAATAAAAATAATGATCAGTAATGGTACTTGGAAAACCAAATCAAAAAATAATTGGAAATTAAACAGTATGATACTCCAAAATCATTTAGTTAGAGAAGAAATCATAGAAACAATTAATAATTTCATCGAGGAAAATGACAATGGCGAGAAAACCTTTTAAACATTTTGGGTTTCAGCCAAAGCAGTAATCAGAGGTAAATTCATATCCCTGAGTGCATATATTAACAAACAAGGGAGAGCAGAGATCAATCAATTGGAAATGCAAATAAAAAAACTCAAAAGCGATCAAATTAAAAACCCCCAAGCAGAAAAGCAAAGTAGAGATCCTAAAAATGAAGGGAGAAATTAATAAAATTAAAAGTGATAGAACTATTGATTTAATAAATAAGACAAGAAGCTGGTACTTTGAAAAAACAAACAAAACAAACAAAGTACTGGTCAATTGAATTAAAAAAAGGAAAAAGAAAAGCAAATTAACAGCATCAAAGATGAAAAGGGGGACATCACCTTCGATGAAGAGGAAATTAAGGCAATCATTAAAAATTACTTTGCCCAATTATATGGCAATAAATAAACTAATTTAGGTGATATGGATGAATATATACAAAAATACAAACTGTCTAGACTAACAGAAGAAGAAATAGAAGCTTAAATAATCCTATATCAAAAAATGAAATCCAACAAGCCATCAAAGTACTTCCTAAGAAAAAATCCCCAGGGCCTGATGGATTCACCAGTGAATTCTATCAAACATTCAGAGAACAGTTAACCCCAATACTATAAAAACTATTTGACATAATAAGCAAAGAGGGAGTTCTGCCAAACTCCTTTTATGACACAAACATGGTACTGATTCTAAAACCAGGCAGGTCAAAAACAGAGAAAGAAAACTATAGACAGATCTCCCTAATGAATATAGATGCAAAAATCTTAAATAGGATACTAGCAAAAAGACTCCAGCAAGTGATCAGAAGGGTCATACACCATGATCAAGTAGGATTTATACCAGGGATGCAGGGATCGTTCAATATTAGGAAAACTATCCACATAATTGACCATATCAACAAACAAACCAACAAGAACCACATGATTATCTCAATAGATATAGAAAAAGCCTTTGATAAAATACAACAACCATTCATATTAAAAACACTAGAAAGCAGAACTCCCGGGTAATCATGGCTGCAATCTAGACACCACACGCTTCCTTTCCCCGGCATGGAACCAAATAGACTACATAAAAGGAGCATAAAAATCACCTTTGGAGGAACAAAAGGACTTCCCAGTACTCCTCAGTACCCCACAGAGGTGAAGGTATGGGGGTTTGAGCATTTCCACACTATAATAAGAAGGAGGAAAAGCTTGCACAGAAACATGAACTGAGCCACCCATCCACTCCCCCCACCTCCCCCACCAAACCAGTGTGAGCTAAAAAAGTGCTCACTGGGACATCAAGTGAGTGGGGGACATCTTTGTCTGGGGGGGGCACTCCAGGGTCCTTGGGATCTGGGGAATGCCAGGAAAAAACATCTCAGGGCTCTTTCACAGGAGAATCCTGTGCTGAGCACAGGGTGCCCAGGGAGCTGTATTCGGGGAGGTTGTGCTGAGCATCTGGGCAGAGCTAAACCCCAGGGGTGGACCACTCGCTGATTATCTGGGCAGAGCTGAACACCTGGGCAGTTTGGTTGTGATCAGGGGCCCAGTGCTCTAAGAAACCTCGGAGGCTGGGAAGAACTAGTATGAGGCAACCTAAATTCACAGAAAACCTGCCCATATCACCCAGACCCCAGTCCAAAAAGGAAAGGGAAATAAAACCACCAAAGGGATGGCTCACATGGCCCAAAATCAAGCCTCCAGTAAAAAAGGGAAAAAGGCGACTATTGAAAACTTTTATGGTGGAAGTACCCAAGGAAAAGAAGAAAATGAGGATGAAATCCAAAAAAAATCAGAACATGCCTCCCAAAATGGAAACTATCAACAAGCTCTGGAAGATCTCAAACTGGAACTTACCCAAAAGATGGAAACCTGGGAAGAAAAATGGGAGAAAGAGATCAGCAATCTGACAGATAAGACTGCTCAATTGGAAAAAGAGCTTGAAGCATCCAATAGAAGGGCAGACAAAGCTGAAAAGCAAAACCAGTCCCTAACAACCAGAATTAAGCAACTCGAAGAAAGTGAGTTCATAAAACAGCAATAAAGCAAAGCCAAAAAATTAATGAATTAGAAGAAAATATAAAATATCTCACTGAAAAGATCACAGACTTGGAAAACAGAGGAAGAAGAGACAACCTCCGAATTATCGGTCTCCCAGAAAAACCATAGATGAACAATAAACTTGATGTTATTTTACAGGAGATTATAAAAGAAAATTGCCCACACGTTCTGGAACAAGGGGGCAAAATAGAAATAGAAAGGTTTCATAGAACACCCTCTATACTAAATCCCCCAAAGCAACCCCTAGGAATGTAATTGCCAAATTCAAAAGCTTCCAAGAAAATGAGAAAATCCTACAAGAAGCCAAGAAAAGGAGCTTCTGATATAGGGGGGCCCCCATAAGGATCACATAGGACTTAGCAGCAAACACACTAAGAGACCGCAAAGCATGGAACACGATATTTAGAAAGGCAAGAGAGCTTAGTCTCCAACCAAGAATCAACTACCCAGAAAAACTGACTATATGCTTCCAGTGGAAAGTATGGGCATTCAACAAAATAGAAGATTTCTAAGCATTTGCTAAGAAAAGACCAGAACTTAGTGGAAAATTTGATATCCAAGCACAGAAAGCAAGAGAAACATGAAAAGGTAAATATGAAAGTAATGGAAAAGGAGATAAATCTTATCTTTTTCTTTAAGTCAAACTCTCTTCTAAAAGGACTACATTTACATCAAATTATATATATTAATATGTGGGGAAAATGTTTTGTGTAACTTTCAAAAATTGTATGCATCATAAGAATAGTTAGAAGAAACATGCATAGGGAAAAATTGGGGCATTAAGAAGATTTGGGGAAAGTGGGGGAAAAGAAAGGAAAAGGAAGGGGGGAACCTTCGATAACACTAAGATTTACTTCAAGAAATAGGGTGGGACTTAATAGAATAATCTTTCCCATATAAAGATACACATGGGAAGGGGAGGGAAAGAACTCTCATATGAGAAGGAGAGGAAGAGAGCGTGAAGTAAAATTTCTTAAACCTTACTCTCAGTGAAATCAAATCTGAGAGGGAAGTACATCTAGATCCAGTGGGATCCTGAATTCTATATTATCCAACAGGGCAAGAAAGAAAGGAATATTAAGGAGGGGGAGTGGTAAGGGAGTATAAAAAGAGAAGGAAGGAGAGGGGGGAGGGGAAGGGAAAATAAAAAGGGAGAGGCTAAAAAGGGAAGCATATCAAGGGAGGGGACTAGGGGTACTGACCTAAAGTAAATCACTGGTTCAAAAGGAGATAGCTAAAGAAGAAAGGTCAGAACTAGGGGAAGATATCAAAATGCCAGTGAATACACAAATGACAATCATAACTTTGACTGTGAATGGAATGAACTCACCCATAAAACATAGACAAATAGCAGACTGGATTAGAACCCCAAACCCTACCATTTGTCGTCTTCAAGAAACACATATGAGGTGGGTTGACACTCACAAGGTTAGAATTAAAGGTTGGAGTAAGACCTTTTGAGCCTCAACTCATAGAAATAAGGCAGTAGTTGCAATCATGATATCTGATAATGCCAAAGCAAAAATAGACATGATCAAAAGGGATAGGGAAGCTAAATATATTCTGTTAAAAGGGAGTATAGACAATGAAGAAATGTCACTAATCAACATGTATGCACCAAATGCTATAGCATCCAAATTTTCAATACAGAAACTAGAAGAATTGAAGGAAGAAATAGACAGTAAAATCATATTAGTGGGAGACTTCAACCAACCACTATCAAATTTAGATAAATCAAACCAAAAAATAAACAAGAAAGAGGTAAAAGTGGTGAATGAAATCTTAGAAAAATTAGAGTTAATAGACATATGGAGAAAAATAAATAGGGACAAAAAGGAATACACCTTCTTTTCAGCACCACATGGCACAGTCACAAAAATTTATCATACACTAGTTCACAGAAACATGGCAATCAAATGCAGAAAAGCAGAAATAATAAATGCCGCCTGTTCAGATCACAAGGCAATAAAAATATTGATAGGTAAGGGTACATGGAGAGCTAAATCAAAAATTAATTGGAAATTAAATAATATGATACTCCAGAATTGGTTAGAGAAGAAATCATAAAAACAATTAATAATTTCATTGAGGAAAATGAGAAAGGTGAGACATCTTTTCAAACCCTATGGGGATGCAGCCAAGGCAGTACTTAGAGGAAAATTCATTTCCCTGAGTACATATATTAACAAATTAGGGAGGACAGAGATCAAGGAATTGGAAATGCAAATCAAAAAACTTGAGAACGAACAAATTAAAACCCCCCAGAAAAAACCAAACTAGAGATCCTAAAAATTAAGGGAGAAATTAATAAAATCGAAGGTGACTGACTATTGACCTAATAAACAAGACTAGAAGCTGGTACTTTGAAAAAACAGACAAAATAGACAAAGTACTGGTCAAGCTAATTAAAAAAAGGAAAGAAGAAAGGCAATTTAACAGCATCCAGGATGAAAAGGGGATCTCACCTCCAATGAAGAGGAAATTAAGGCAATCATTAAAAACTACTGTGCCCAACAATATGGCAATAAATATACCAACCTAGGTGATATGGAGGTGTATTTACAAAAATATAAATTGCCTAGACTAACAGAAGAAGAAATAGATTTCATAAATAATCCCATATAAGGAAAAGAAATCCAACAGGCCATCAAAGAACTTCCTAAGAAAAAATCCCCAGGGCCTGATGGATTCACCAGTGAATTCTATCAAACATTCAAAGAACAGCTAACTCCAATACTATACAAAATATTTGACATAATAAGCAAAGAGATAGTTCTACTAAACTACTTTTATAACACAAACATGGTACTAATTCCAAAGCCAGGCAGGCCAAAAACAGAGAAAGAAAATTATAGACCAATCTCCCTAATGAATATAGATGCAAAAATCTTATATAGCATACTAGCAAAAAGACTCCAGCAAGTGATCAGAAGGGTTATCCTCCATGATCAAGTAGGATTTATACCAGGGATGCAGGGCTGGTTCAATATTAGGAAAACTATCCACATAATTGACCACATCAACAAGCAAACCAACAAGAACCACATGATTATCTCAATAGATGCAGAAAAAGCCTTTGATAAAATACAAAACCTATACCTACAAAAACACTAGAAAGCAAAGGAATAGAAGGATCATTCCTAAAGATAATAAACAGTATATATCTAAAACCATCAGCTAATATCATCTGCAATGGGGATAAACTAGATGCATTCCCATTAAGATCAGGAGTGAAACAAGGATGCCCATTATCACCTCTATTATTTGACATTGTACTAGAAACAGTAGCAGTAGCAATTAGAAAAGAAAAAGAAATTGAAAGCATTAAAATAGGCAAGGAGGAGACCAAATTATTGCTCTTTGCAGATGACATGATGGTCTACTTAAAGAATCCTAGAGATTCAACCAAAAAGCTAATCGAAATAATCAACAACTTTAGCAAAGTTGCAGGATACAAAATAAACCCACATTAGACATCAGCATTTCTATATAATTCCAACACAGGTCAGCAGCAAGAACTAAAAAGTGAAATCCAATTCAAAATTACCTTAGACAAAATAAAATACTTAGGAATCTATCTCCTGAGACAAACACAGGAACTATATGAACACAACTACAAAACACTTTCCACACAACTAAAACTAGACTTGAAAAATTGGAAGAACATTAACTGCTCATGGGTAGGATGAGCCAATATAATAAAAATGACCATCCTACCCAAACTCACCTATCTATTTAGTGCCATACCCATGCAAATTCCAAAAAAAATTTTTACTGATTTAGAAAAAACCATAACAAAGTTCATTTGAAATAACAAAAGATCGAGGATATCCAGGGAAATAATGAAAAAAATATACAAAGGAATGGGGCCTTGCAGTCCCAGATCTCAGACTATATTATAAAGCATCAGTCACCAAAACAATTTGGTATTGGCTAAGAGACAGAAAGGAGGATCAGTAGAATAGACTGGGGGCAAGCGAACTCAGCAAGACAGTATATGACAAACACAAAGATCCCAGCTTTTGGGACAAAAATCCACTATTTCATAAAAACTGCTGGGAAAATTGGAGGACAGTGTGGGAAAGATTAGGTTTAGATCAACACCTCACAGCCTATAGCAAGATAAATTCAAAATGGGTGAATGACTTGAACATAAAGAAGGAAACTATAAGAAAATTATGCAAACACAGAATAGCGTACATGTTAGACCTTTGGGAAGGGAAAGACTTCAAAGCCAAGCAAGACTTAGAAAGAGTTACAAAATGCAAAATAAATAATCTGGAATACATCAAATTAAAAAGGTTTTGTACAAACAAAACCAATGCAACCAAAATCAGAAGTGTAGCAACAAATTGGGAAACAGTCTTCATAAAAACCTCTGACAATGGTTTAATTACTCAAATTTACAAAGAACTAAATCAATTGTACAAAAAATCAAGCCATTTTCCAATTGATAAATGGCCAAGGGACATGAACAGGCAGTTCTCAGCCAAAGATATCAAAACTCTTAATAAGCACATGAAAAAGTGCTCTACATCTCTTATAATCAGAGAGATGCAAATCAAAACAACTCTGAGGTATCACCTCACAACTAGAAGATTGGCTAACATGACAGCTATGGAAAGTAATGAATGCTGGAGAGGATGTGGCAAAGTGGGGACACTGATTCATTGCTGGGGGAGTTGTGAATTGATCCAGCCATTCTGGAGGACAATTTGGAACTATGCCCAAAGGGTGATGAAAGACTGTCTGCCCTTTGACCCAACCATAGCACTGCTGGGTCTGTATCCCAAAGAGATAATGGAGAAAAAGACTTGTACAACAATATTCATAGCTGCGCTCTTTGTGGGGGCCAAAAATTGGAAAACAAGGGGATGCCCATCAATTGGGGAATGGCTGAACAAATTGTGGTATATGTTGGTTATGGAATACTATTGTGCTAAAAGGAATAATAAAGTAGAGGAATTCCATGGAGACTGGAGCAACCTCTAGGAAGTGATGTAGAGCGAAAGGAGCAGAACCAGAAAACATTGTACACACAGACTGACACACTATGGTACAATCGAAGGTAACGGACTTCTCCATTAGTGTCAATGCAATTTCCCTGAACAATCTGCAGGGATCTAAAAAATACTATCCACAAGCAGAGGATAAACTGTGGGAGTAAAAACACTAATGAAAAGCAACTGCTTGACTACAGGGCTTGAGGGGATATGACTGAGGAGACTCTAAATGAACACTCTAATGCAAATACCAACAACAGGGAAATGTGTTAGAGTCAAGGACACATGTGATAAGCAGTGGAATCATGCGTCAGCTATGGGAGAGGGAAAGGTGGTGGGAGGGGTGTGGGGAGAGAAAGAAAATAATCTTTGTTTCGAGTGAATAATGTTTGGAAATGACCAAATAAAATAATGTTTAAAATTAAAAAAACACTAGAAAGCATAGGAATAGAAGGGTCGTTCCTAAAAATAATAAACAGTATATATCTAAAACCATCAGCTAATATCAACTGCAATTGCGATAAACTTGATGCATTCCTAATAAGATCAGGAGTGAAACAAGGATGCCCATTATCACCTCTACTATTTGACATTGTACTAGAAACACTAGCAGTAGCAATTAGAGAAGAAAAAGAAATTGAAGGCATCAAAATAGGCAAGGAGGAGACCAAGTTATCACTCTTTGCAGATGACATGATGGTCTACTTAAAGAATCCTAGAGATTCAACCAAAAAGCTAATTGAAATAATCAACAATTTTAACAAAGATGCAGGATACAAAATAAACCCACAAAAGTCATCAGCATTTCTATATATCTCCAACATAGTTCAGCAGCAAAAACTAGAAAGAGAAATCCCATTCAAAATCACCTTTGACAAAATAAAATACCTAGGAATCTATCTCCTGAGACAAACACAGGAACTATATGAACACAACTACAAAACACTCACCACACAACTAAAACAGGACTTGAGCAATTGGAAAAACATTAACTGCTCATTGACAGGACAAGCCAATGTAATCCAAACTTATTTATCTATTTAGTGCTATATCCATTGAACTCCCCAAAAAATTCTTTATTGATTTAGAAAAAAACCATAACAAAGTTCATTTGGAATAACAAAAGGTCAAGGATATCCAGGGAAATAATGAAAAAAAAAACCCACAAATGAGGGGGGCCTTGCAGTCCCAGACCTCAAACTATATTACAAAGCAGCAGTCATCAAAACAATTTGGTACTGGCTAAGAGACAGAAAGGAGGATCAGTGGAATATACTGGGGGCAAGTGACCTCAGCAAGACAGTATAAGATAAACCCAAAGATCTCAGCTTTTGGGACAAAAATCTAGTATTTGATAAAAACTGCTGGGAAAATTGGAAGACAGTGTGGGAGAGATTAGGAATTGATCAACACCTCACACCCTACACCAAGATAAATTCAAAATGGGTGAATGACTTAAACATAAAGATTGAAACCATAAGTAAATTGGGTAAACACAGAATAATATACATGTCTGACCTTTGGGAGGGGAAAAACTTTAAAACCAAGCAAGACATAGAAAGAATCACAATATGTAAAATAAATAATTTTGACTACATCAAATTAAAAAGTTTTTGTACAAACAAAACCAATATAACTAAAATCAGAAGGGAAACAACAAATTGGGAAAAAATCTTCATAGAAACCTCTGACAAAGGTTTAATTAGTCAAATTTATAAAGAGCTAAATCAATTGTACAAAAAACCACGGCATTCTCCAATTGATAAATGGGCAAGGGACATGGATAGGCCGTTTTCAGATAAAGAAATCAAAACTATTAATAAGCATAGGAAGAAGTGTTCTAAATCTCTTATAATCAGAGAGATGCAAATCAAAACAACTCTGAGGTATCACCTCACACCTAGCAGATTGACTAACATGATAGCAAAGGAAAGTAATGAATTCTGGAGGGGATTTGGCAAAGTAGGGACATTAATTCATTGCTGGTGGAGTTGTGAATTGATCCAACCATTCTGGAGGGCAATTTGGAACTATGCCCAAAGGGTGATAAAAGAATGTCTACCCTTTGACCCAGGCATAGCACTGCTGGGTCTGTACCCCAAAGAGATAATGGAGAAAACGACTTGTACAAAAATATTCATAGCTGCGCTCTTTGTGGTGGCCAAAAATTGGAAAACGAAGGGATGCCCATCAATTGGGGAATGGCTGAACAAATTGTGGTATATGTTGGTTATGGAATACTATTGTGCAAAAAGGAATAATAAAGTAGAGGAATTACATGGAGACTGGAATGACCTCCAGGAAGTGATGCAGAGCGAGAGGAGCAGAACCAGGAGAACATTGTACATAGAGACTAATACACTGTGGTGTAATCGAAAGTAATGGATTTCTCCATTAGTGGTGGTGTAATGTCCCTGAACAATCTGCAGGGATCTAGGAGAAAAAACACTATTCATAAGCTGAGGACAAAATGTGGGAGTAGAAACACCGAGGAAATGCAACTGCCTGACAACAGCCGTTGAGGGGACATGAGAGAGGAGAGACTCTAAACGAACACTCTAATGCAAATACTAACAACATGGCAATGAGTTCGAATCAAAAACACATGTGATACCCAGTGGAATCACGCATCGGCTATGGGGGGTGGGGTGGGGTGGAAAAGAAAATGATCTTTGTCTTTAATGAATAATGCTTGGAAATGATCAAATAAAATATTATATAATTTTTTAAAAATCCCCAGATAAAAACTAAATTGGAAAACCTAAAAATTAAAGGAGAAATTAATCAAATTGAAAGTAAAAAATTATTGAACAGATAAATAAGACTAAGGGCTGGTACTTTGGAAATAAATAACAAATAAATATAGATACAAATATAGAAAACAAAAAATAGATACAGTACTGGTTAATCTAATTTTAAAAAAGAGAATAAAATTATAGTATTAAAGATGAAAAGGGTGATTTCACCTCTAAGGAAGAGGAAATTAAGGTAAGTATTAAGAACTATTTTTCCCAGTTATATGACAATAAATATGGCAATCTAGGTAAAATGGGTGAATATTTACAAAAATACAAATTACCTTGATTAACAAAAGAGGAAACAGTATACTTAAATAACCCTATCTAAGACAAAGAAATTGAACAAGCCACCAAGGAACTTCCTAAGAAAAAATCCCCAGTGCCAGATGGATTCACAAATGAATCCAATCAACCATTTAAAGAAAGGAGAGCATCTCAGACAAGTGTTACAAGCTTTGCAGTAGCACAGAGGCAAACTATGTCTTCTAAGAGTAGCAACAAGTAGACTAATTTGGCTAGCACATAGAATATGCAATGAATAGTCAACCGAGAGAAACAGACTATAGTTAGCTAATCAATCACCTTAAATTCCAAAAAGGGGAATTTCTATTTTGTATTGGAGGAAACAGAGAATCAATTATGTTTTTGGAGTGAGGTAGCACCATGTATTACCTGTTTTTTGGGTACTTTTAGGTTTTAGTGGTTCTCTGTTTTAGAATATCCATTTGGTGGTTCTTCAGAACATAGGTTGGAGATAGGAGAAACAGAATACCAGTTGGGTTAGTAGGGTTATTACAATACTCTAGCACATAGGCCAAGAGGACAAAAACTATGGTAGCTGTGGTTTGAGTAGATAGGGAATGGATTAGGGATTTTGGACTAGAAGTAAGAACTGGCAACTGATAGTATATATGGATGAGAGATCATGAAGAGTCAAGACTGATTTCTAGTTTGTGATACTAGATGAAATGAATAATGGTGATTTCCTAGAAAGAAAAATAAAGAAGTTAATAAGAGGAACGGTCTTAGAATAAAATAAAGTGAATGAATATACTTCTTGAGTTTGAGGTGTCAGTGAAAGAACTAGGCCAAGACTCCTGGAAATTCAAGGAGAAGAAATACTAAATGAACATATTGATTTTAGAGTTTTCTGCAGAGAACCTGTGATTGTTGATTAGATATAAGGAAGAGACAGAAACAGAAACAGAGACAGAGACAGGAAGTCAGAGACAGGGGGACTAAGACACAGACAGAGACAGATAAAAACCAGAGAAATGAGAGAAATAGGCAGAGACCTAGATAGAGACAGAGAGAGAGATGGTACAGTACAGAACCCTGGGGTATATCCATGCTTAGGAATGGAACATAGATAAATTATCTTGAAAAGAGGTTGAGAAATGAAAGGGAAGCAAGAAAGTCGAGACAGTAAATGTTATTCCAGGAGTTTGGCTAGGAAATGATAAGAACACATAGGATAATAGTTATGGGAATGCTTGCTGCAAAAAAGTCTGGGGTTTAGCTCAAACTTTTATGAGGTTAGTAATGATTGGAGGGATTTTGTAAATCTATTTTACAGGGATCCTATTACCCTGATTTTCCCTTACCCTCCTATCTCTTATCACTTAGAAGATAATCACTGCACCATTCTTATTTCCATGTGAGAATCATAATGCAGAGGAGAGATCATCTTGTCCAAGTCCTTAATTTTACAGAGAAAGGAAGCATGATTCTTTCAGATGATGTAAAGAGTAGAGTGGTGGGAAAGGAGGAATCTTTGGCCAATCCAGCTTCATGGAGCCTCAAGTTGTTTTGCAACCCAGGATTAAAATTAGGGATAACACGTTTGTGAATATGAATATATCAGCATGATCCTTTTCATTATCCCCATTTGATTATCATATTTCTTTACCTGATGCCTTTTTCTTGGAATGACCTTCCAGCCAGATCTATCCCTTCAATTACCCCCTTTCAGGCTTAAACATCATCTCAATGAAGTTTTACTTCATCCTCAGCCAGGAATGATCTCTCCTTCCTATAAACTACCATAACACTTTTTGCTTTCTCATATTTTCTCATAATATTTGTGTTCATTTCATTGTGTTCATTCATTTAATGAGAATTAACAGATTTCTCTCTTGTTACAAAATTGATATCTCTACTAACTGGCCTCTTTGCTCCAGAGCCTTTTCCAAGAAATGTGAGGATTTAATTTAAAAAAAAAAAAGGTTGATCATTCATTCATTCAACAAGCATTTATTAATTAGTTACTTACTATGTGCCAAATTCTGTGTTAAGTGCTCGGGTTGTAATGACAAAAAACAAACAAACAAACAAAAAAACAAAAGCAAAAAAAAAAAACAAAGATGACTCTCTAACTTCAAGAAGTTTATATCCTTTTCTGTCCAACTACTTCCAGAAGTTACCCAAAGGTTTCAGAATGACCAAGTTGCTTTCCTGGGCAATTCTTTCCTTGTCTTGTTCACTGAACATTGTTGGAGTCAAATTTGGTCATTTGCTTCTTTTCTTTCATTCTCATTCTTTTTAAGGGATGAAGAAGGGAATGAGTATTGAGGAACAGTTGTAGGATACATACCAAAGAGGTTTGCCACTATGTTTATATACCCTTTGTGTTGGTTATACAAGATGAAGATGACATATTCATCTGACTTAGAGCTTTCATAGTAGATTTCATTAGTTCCATAATCTGTGAAATAGGAGAAAATAGGGATGAAATATCCTGATGTCACAGGAAGTATGGAAAAATTTAGATATCTATCTAGAGTTGCATGCAAGGTGAAGGCATTTCTCAGTACTCTCTAACATCCCAGAAAAATTATGGTTTTATTTACTCATTTTTTCAAGATATCCTCCCTGCCTGTTGTGGTACCACACTCTGGACTTTAGGGAGTCATGGAACATAAGAAATGAAAGGGACATTGGAGGCTGCAAAGTCTAGCCATATCACTTGGAAAACCTGGACCTAGAGAAGGGAAAGGACTTATGCAAGGTCATATAATTACTTAATTTCTGTTTTAGTCCTATTAAGTTTTATTTGACCTCTCCAACTATCTAGGGACAGGTTAGAGGGACGTGATTAAATCAGAGGGCTCCATCTTGAGCATAGTACATTGCAACTACTCAAAGGAAGACTGCAATTGCCTCTCCCCTGCCATGGAATGCATTTGTTTATATACTTTAATTAATAAGTCCATTGATTAATTATAGTGAATAAAGCTGAAAGACAATGGAATTCTCAGTCATACTTACAGTTCAACTTAAAACAACCTGCTTCCTCAGTCCTAAGAGCAATAAGGGACAAAAGAATGCACTGCCCATTTTTCCTAGAAATAAAGATTAAGATTATAATAACATTTTGTCTTTTTATAGTGAATTTTATCCTCAAAATCTTTCAAAATCTATTACAGAAAATTTTGTTCACACAATTTATTCAAATCATTTTGGTCCTTTTTGCTGTTTCATAGTTGTTTTAATTGTGTCAGACTCTTTCTGACCCATTTTAGGATTTCTTTGGCAAAGATTTTAGAATAGTTTGCCATTTCTTTCTATAGCTCATTTTACAGAAAAGGAAACTGAGACAAAGTTAAGTGACTTGCTAGTAAGGATAGAGAGCTACTAAGAGTCTGAGGCCAGATTTTGAACTTTGGTTTCATGACTACAAACTCATCACTCTATTCAGCTACTTAGCTGCTTTCAGTCCTTACTATTATGTTATAAACATCAAAGTCTCCCGAGTGACTCGTGACTCCTTAAAAATAATTAAATTATGCTTCCCATTTAAAATTTTTTAAAGAATATTGTTGTTGAATTATTTTTTTTGAAAATCTGTGATCAATGAATGGAATATGTGATGCCAATTAAACAGGATATTAAGGAGACAGGACAGCTTCTTTCATTCGATTTGCATGAACAGATTTTAGAATGATAACTTTACTTATAGAAAGAAGTGTCCGAAGTGAACCTTGTCAGAAGGTAGAAGATCTGGGTTTGAATCTTCAATGTTAATCAGTCAACAAACATTTATATACCACACTATATTTTCTAGACACTTTGCTAAACCCTGGGGATACAAAGAAAAGTATCATCTCCTCATCCAAAAGCGATTCTATACTTTAGTAACTATGTGACTTTGGGCAAGTAATTTTATTCCTTTGAGATTCAGTGTTTTCATTTATAAAGTGGGGATAATAAATACATGTGAAATTATGAAAAGAATTTTCTATGAACTTGAAAATACTATATAAATATAAAAGTCTCATAATTTTCTCATTTTATCTCCACAACATTTAGAAAAGACGAATAGAGTAGATTTAGCATAGTCTTCATTTAATGGATATAATTGAAACACAGACTTGAAAAGGGTTAGTTATTAAGGCATCAACAGTCAGTTAGTGAATGAAGGCTAGAACTCAGTCTAGGGTTTTCTCTTCTATGATTTTCTTCCCTGAATAAAGACTGGAATTAAGAGTCTGAGAGGACTGATTTAATCACATGTTCCATTGTAATGTTAATAAAACATTTCAGACCTTATGGAGGAAAGATGGTTCCATTTATAGTCTGGTAGGGCATTAATGCATCCTAGTGACATATGCCAGTCTCCCAGTTCTCTCCTCTTTGTCCTGTTAGCAGAACTGTATCAATGAATCTCCCCTGCTTCCAAATGATGACTGATGGCTGAGCAGTGATTTAGGGAAGTTTGGAGGAGAAAAAAGGAAATGGCTCCTCCAGCTTATAACTAAAAAGAACTGAACCTCACACGATCAATATTACCCTTCACCTTTGCACTTAACTTCACCTATGTGTTGATTATTACCAATCAATCAATATTTACTGAACACCTATTGTATACCAGGTACTTTTCTAGGAACTACGAACTAGAGTTACAAATAAGAATGAAACAATTCCTATATACAAAGTGCATAGTTTCATTTCCCTTCCAAGGTTGCTCTTGATGTTTACAAGACTAGGTTAACTCTGGAAGCTTTGTCACTGGCTATTACTCAGTCCAGACAAGCTCAGCCTGTATTGGGAGAATCCAGAGCTATGATTTAGATGGCTGTCACTTCCCCTAGCTAATACAAGCAACACTTACCTTGTCAAGAAGATTCCATTCAGGTTACCATGCTCTACAGTGAAATTTTGGATAAAATTCCTAAAGGGACCTTCCTCTTCAATTAGAGACCTGTTACTTGAGGCCAATCCAACAGTGTGCCAGTGTCCAGAAAGCTGTAGGAGAAAGTCTGGGTGAGAATGGAAAGAACTCTGATCATTAGCTCATGGAATATTAGACCTGGAAGGGACCTTAGTCCAAACCTTTCATTTTAAAGAAGAAACTGAAGACCCAAAGGCAAAAGATATCCCTACCCCAATTCTGCTTTTGTGTGTAAATTTTCACCATGGAAGAATTGATTGATAGATTCAGTGTTAGGAGGTTTGGCTTCCATTCCTGGACTGAACACTACTTCACTGTGTGAAATTTGGCAAATTATTTGCTCTTTCACTGTCAGTTACTATATAGCTTCATTTTAGATACAACTAACCAGTTAGTTTTCTTGAATTTTTTGATTATTTTAAACAGGATATAAAATTTCCATAAGGAGTGGATCTTCACAGTGTCAGTCCTCTGTCACATAAGAAAGACAGGCTGATCCTGGGTTCCTTCTCTGATTCTAATCAGTAGGACCCAAAGAGGATCCTCTTCCCCTATATTCTTTGATTGGATCTGATATTACTCTCTAAACCATGGCAGAATCCATATGGAATTCAAAGGAAACTCAAATGCAGAAATAAAATCCTTAGATACCATTAGCATTCTATTGACAAAATCATATTAAATGGCAGCTCACAGAAAGAAAACCTTCAAGCTTCATGCCTTGGAGTCACTAATTCTTCTTTGAGATTTACTGGGATTCATTTCATCATTTTCTATTACAGTAAGAATAGAGGACATATTTCAGATATGGTCCCTGAAATTAGATTTGCCTTTTGAAAGAATGGCAAAATGGAATCTCAGAATTTTAGAACTAGAGAGTCCTTACAGACTGTATGGCCCAATGCCTTCATTTGAGAAGTAAAGAGAGTTTTCCCATCAGATTACACAATCAGGAATGAGTTTGAAACATTTCTTCTTCTTCATCATCTTCTTCTTCAGATATACAGGTTGTGGGCAAACGTATACACCATCATACATCATTTTGGAATCTCACCATTTCCAGAAACATAACTATTGGGAAGGACAACTTTTCATCAGAAAATCTTACAGGACTGTTATGAGAATCAAGTAAGATAATATTTGTAAAGTCATTTATAAACCTATATACCATATTGTTATTGTTCATTCATTTCTGATTCCTTGTGACGCCATTGTTTGTTGTTTTTTTTTTGCAAAGATACAAAAGTATTTGCCATTTTCTTCTCTAGATCATTTGATACATGATCAAATTGAGGCAAACAGAGTTAAGTGACTTGCCCAGGGTCACAAAGCAAGGAAGTGTCTGAGACTGGATAGAAATTCAAGAAAATAAGTCTTAATGATTTCAGGCCTACCACTCTATCCACTGTATCACCTAGTTGCCCCTAAAATGCTTTATAACTTTGATAGCTATCAGAAGATACACATTCACATATCTTTTTCATCTTTCCCTAAGAACTTCTTCCACTGGTCCTGTTGTACAGAAAGGTTTTGTCCTCTCTTTCCCTTCCAATTCCTTTTCTCTTCCCACCCCATTCCATCCCACCCACCTGTTCCCATTTTTGCTCAATTTCATCTGACAGGTCTTCTACTGATCTGCTATGGGATTGGAGGCCATAGACCAGAGCCAAACCCATACTCAGCAGCAGGAGCTTCATCTTTCTGGGGGTTGTCTCTGTGCCGTCAGTAGCAGCTGAGAATGATTCTGGTGAATGTTCCGAGTTCCAAGGTTACCCACCTTTATTCTCCATCCTAGGCCTTGGATCCTGATGAGGTGACACCTCAGTGACTCCTCCTACTACATGAAATAATACTTCATTCAGTATCTTAGTCAATAATCACTCACTATCCAATTATCCCAAGAACATCCCAGGAACATTTTCATTTCTGAAATGTGAATTTCTAAGAAAAACATGTTACGCCGACCAACTTCCTAGAATCAGTTCTAGAGTCACCTTAAGACCAGAGTCCAATTTCTGTGTTTTGTCCCTGAGAAGTTCACTGTCTTAGTAAATTCCCTCATAATTACATGAGCTCCTTGATGGTAGGGACTATTTTTGCCTTTCTCTCTACTTATTCTTAGCATAGTGACTAACACATAGTAAGCCTTAATAAATGTCTGTTGATTGCCTAAATTACCTGAGCTTTATAAATTCCTGATTTGAGAAAACTACTCAAGGAAGGCAGAGTTCCCTCTGTGAGGGAACATATAATCTATTTGTATGATTTCATCAAACATTTATTAAATCCCTAGAATGTAACATGCAAAGTTCAGATAAGCTTTGATTCATGTCCTTTTGAGTTTATAGTCTAGTAGACAATAATGAACTCTAAGTGACTTTTTTTTGCCTGGATCTATCATTTCAGGGCTCTAGAAAACAGTCAGGGATGAAACTTTTTTCCACAAAGGTAAATATTCTGTAATTTGTAATCACAAAGAATTGCTAAACCCTGAAAATGCTGGCAAATGGGGAAGATCTGAGCCCCCCTGAAGGTAGAGTGGATTTAGCTGTTTCCAGCTGACAATAATTTCAATAATTCTAAGGGCCTATTTTGGTGTTAGCTTTTTTTCACTGATGCTGGTGAGCTATGACATAGAGCTGTGTAAAGGAGGAGTAGAAAATCTGATGGAGTAAATGGGAGATTGTTTTGGTGGAATAATTCAGGAGCTGATAGAAAACAGCTATACTCTACTTACCTTCTATAACAAGAGAGAAAAGCAGAAGAGAATGAGCATTTATATAGCACCTAAGCAGTGCATAGAGCTCTAGAGATGGATTCAGGAAGACCTGAATTCAAATCTGACCTCAGATACTTAAAACCCAAAATGGGATCACAAAGAATTGGACACAAGTGAAAATAATAGAACAACCTAGCATCGATTGTGCCAAACACTGTGCTTTTATAAATATTTTCTCTTTATAAATATTGAATGTAAATATTATATCTTCTGTGATATAAGTATCACAGAAACCATGGGACATAAGTACTATTATCATCCTGATGTCATAGTTGGGGCAATTGAGGCAAACAGAGATTGGGAGTGACAATATCACACAGTTAGAAAACATTAAAGGCCAAATTTGAACCCAGCTCTTCTTGACTCCAGACCTAATGCTTTATCCACTATCATAAACTCCTTCTGAAAAATATGGAATCCTTAATAAATTTGCATCAAGAGACAGAATGGTGTCAACATTGTTGGGTGCAGCATAAGAAAGTCTAGCTAATTTTATTAGCCCTGATGAGGTTTGAGATTGTCCAGTCATTTCTGATTCCTTGTGATCCCATTGGATTGTTTTGTTTTGTTTTGTTTGGCACGTATTTAGGGTTTAATACAGGGAGAAATAATAGATTAATAGAGGGAATTAGTGCTAGGGTAGCATACTCCAACCTGAACCTTGAAACTTATGAGATTCTGGGTCCTAATGCCCTTTCATGAAACTATAGTTGATAAGAGGTTAAATGATAAGAGTTCAATATGATTTTGTATATCTAACTTTGACATCTGTCTGATTTCCACCACATTTACCCCTTGTTCTCCAGAGTTTGGAAAGAGAATTCAGAGTGCATACCAAAGAGCTTTCATATCCTCTATCTTCACCTCCAAACTCAACACTGATTATAGATCTCTATAATCACAGGATATCAGAGGGTAGATTGGTATCATACCAGCCAATACTTCTGTTAGTAACCAGCAAACTTTCCTGCTCCCCTAATCCCTGTAATCCATAGTCTCTTTTTCCAGAGATGAACATACTTTTCTAATCATCTCTCCACTCTCAATCCTATCAATTTATCTTAACCCCTTCTCAATCATCCTCTTCTTTCCTATTATTCCACGGTGTCCTTTGGAACCAACACACACACACACACACACACACACACACACACACACACACACATCCCAGTCTGTCCATAGTCTTATATTTAGAGAAGCCTAGCCCTCCCTGGCTAACTCCAACACACCACGGGCATAATTAGGCATATTTTCACAAGGAGGAAATGAGCAGTCATGGCCAGAGAAGGTGGTCTGATTCTTCTTCAAGCATGATTTAGTAGAACAAATGTCACAGTGGCCTGGAGCACATTATTCAAACCAGCAAGGCAGAACCTGAACTTTCTTGGGGAGGAAAATCAATCCAATACTATCTCTCCTCCCAACCAGGAAGTGTATCTCCCAGTAAGTCCATGCTCCTCCTGGTAAATCAGTGCCCTAAAGCCAATAGGTATTTGCCCCCCCCCCCTCTTTCCCTCCCTCCCTCCTTCTCTCTCCAGCTCTCTCTCTCCTGCTTTCTCTCTCTCTCTCTCTCTCTCTCTCTCTCTCTCTCTCTCTCTCTCTCTCTCTCTCTCTTTCTCTCTCTCTCTCTCTCTCTCTCTGTTTCTCTCTGTGTCTCTCTCTCTGTCTGTCTGTCTCTCTGTCTGTCTGTCTCTCTCTCTCTCTCAATCTCTCTTTTCCCCCTTTCTTCTTTCTATATTCCTATAGCAACTTGTGCCCCTTGAGTGATTTCTCAAGCCTCCATCTTCTTAGCTATAAAGTGGGATACTAATTCTATCTCACAAAATCTTTGAGGAGAAAGTGTCCTGAAAACTTAAAGGACATGAATATGAACTATTGATATTAGTTTATTTTTTCCTCATAGCATCCAAGGAAAGTAAACAGAGCAATTGCAATTGTCTAAAATATAATAAACATAACTAAGAAAGAAATGTTAAGTAACTTGGTCAGAGTCATACTCACTGAGAGGATAAACATTAGAAACCAGTCCAGAGTTTTTTCTATGATTCTCCTCTTGGAAAGAAATATGTGGATAATGACTTAATGACACTTTCCTTTTTAATGTGGATAAAACCTGCCAAGAATTTCTGGTACCATTCAAGAAAGAAGAATCCCTTGCTATTGATGTGCTTGTAACATGACAAATCAGGTTGGAAAATATTTCTCTTCCCTTACTCTTTTTTATGTCCCGGGTTTATTAGCTCTCAACACCTTATTCTGGCTTTAATTTTCTCTCATCACAGTCTCGACCCTGTAGTTAGCCAGTTTAAACTATACAATGTCCTCCATCCTTGAATTTCTCACCCCTATGTTTTTCTTTGTTGTGGCATATATATATATATACATATATGTATATGTATATATGTATATATATGTATATATATGTAATGTATTATGTTTGCATGTATATAACTAGACATAGTTATACAAAGTAAGAAAGAGAAAGAAAGCAAATACTTAAAGTTAGGTATGAGCAAATGTTGGAAATGGTGACTAATATGTGTTTTAAAGAACATGAGGGTTCCTACAAGGTTGATATTAGGAGGGAAAATATTCCTGATATAAGGGACCACTTACAGGAACATAACCAGGGTTTCAAGCCTGATGTATTTGTATAAAACTCTCATCATTGGAGTAGAACATGCTGACTTGATTTTGCATGCCATCATAAGGGGTAAAGTTTTGGGAGGTTGGGAGAATAGGGATGTTCCAGCTTTCAGTTTTGAGAGAACATAATGCAGTTCCAGATTTTCTTCAGGGAAGGGTTCCCAAATGGAGAGAAAATTTTTGAGAAGCATCAGCAGGAACGCAGGCTCCTTGATATATTCCTGACTTCTAGCTTGCCACACTAGGGAGTCTGGGAAATTTCTCCTTAGGTAAAATCGGGGACTCTCTCAGGTAAGTTGAGAGCTTATTGTTCCCACTTGAAGAGCTCCCACCTGAAGAACTTATTCTTTGTGTATTGTAATCTGTATAACTTATCTGAATTTTTAATATTGTCTTGGATAAATGGGTTTATCTGCTATTCACTATGTTCTTTGTATAACTAGCATATGATGGGAAAGGAATCTAACCTTCAGATAAATCTTATAGTACTCCCTCCTTATTGAGACATAGCAGCCAGGAAAAAGGCTTTTACCTAAAAATATCATATTCTGCAAACTAGAAACATTAGGGAAATAGTTAGACATAACTTTAATCCAGGACCTACGATTTGAAAAAAAACTAGAATAGGCTAGATTCATGATTCTAACCTGTTTTCCTACAGGAAGGAAATAAATCTCCTTTTGGAAAAAAAGAGTCTAGAGATATTGATTGCAACCTCCCTATGAGCCACACATAGAAAAATTCATGTGGATATGCACATAACCTACATGGATAACAAACACACATATACACACTCTTTACAAAGGGAAAGTAGCAAGAGAATATTTTGTTTAGGGAATAGCTAGTAGATCAATTTGACTAGAATGGAAAATATGTGAAAGGAAGTTCTGTGAAATAAAAATGGTTGGAATCAGACCATGAAAGGAATGTGTTTTAAATGTCAAGCTATACATGAGTATATTGTTTTATATAGCCCTAATTGCCAATGAACATTCTGGGAATCGGGTTGGAGTGGTGGTATGGACAGATTGGTATTGTTGTCGTTGTTTATATATATATATATATATATATATATATATATATATATATATATATATGTATATATTTGGGCAGCTATATGGAAAGTAGATGTGAGTAGGAAAAGGCTAGAGCTAGGGAGTTCAGATGGGAAGCTATTTAAATAGTTAAAGCAGATGATAAAGTCTTTAACTAGAGTAAATTATGGCTAGTGGAAATCATGGATCCATCTTCTGTTTTCTCACTACATTCTCTCCTTAGTTCCCTTCATTTCAAATATTAACTTGAAATGATGCCTAAAACTGTATTTCCAGATGTAATCTGCTTCTTGAACTTCCTTTAGCAGGGTTCCTATTGCATATCATTATCTAAAGACCCTAAATAAATTTCAAACTCAAGATGCCCATCATGTAACTCATATTTTTTTCTCTCTCCCCCTAATACATTCATTCTTCAAACTTCTCTTTTTCTATTCATGGGGGTATTTGGGTGTTCAAGAAGGACAAATAGCTCTGGTGTGAGAACTTTCTGAGACCTCTTCAGGAGTGCTCATCCACCTTTGGTGTCCACCTACCATGCAACTCTTACTTGTGGCTCTAACATTCACAATGTCCATATCCTTAGTGACATGAGAGGGATCAGGACAGAGTTCTGGGGGAGGTTGTTACAAAAAGACTTCAATGGATGGAGAAAAGATGTTTAGTAAGATCAACTAACATTTCATGTTTTAAACTTGATAAAACACTTATCTCCTAATAACCTTGTAATATAGGTGGTTTAAGCTTTATTTTCCCTATTTCACAGACATGGATAAACCATATACAATGTTCTTTCCATCATATTCCACAATTATCAATCTGTGAGTCTCTTAAACTACAACTATATTGTTTAGAAATTATTGCAATTTATTTTTGCAAATCAATGAGTTTTATATGTGTATTTTTAGCACTATAACCCTCTGAGGCAGATCAACAATTCTCCTGTAGTTTAGAACTTTTGTTGACTAAAGGAGAGATTAAGTGACTTGCCCAATGTCACTTAGCGAGTATATATCATTAACAAGATCTGAACCCAAATCTTTGAAACTTAAAAACCACCTCTCTCTCTAAAGCATAATACTACTTTTCACAAGGCTGGACAAAATTTTCATTATGGTCTTGCTATGATAAAAGTGCTATGTAAGCATTAAAGAAATACAGAAATGGGAGTTATCAAGACACCTGGGTCTTAAGAGATTTTTCTATCTGTAGTTATGGTATCAAGTGAGAGATAGAGATCTTATTCTTGGGAAACTCAACAGATTGGTAAAGAATAATTTATCTGGTGTAATATAGGTGAATAAGGGAGGTTACCCCCACCTGAACTGGTGAATTGGGGAGAGGGAGAGAAAGGGTTGAGAGAATGAGAGGGGAGAAGAGGTTGATCTTCCCCTCTTTTCCCCTTAGTGAAGAGAACCTGAGTTTGTCTCCCTGAGAGGCAGAGTATGTCTCCTCAGAGACTGGGTTTGGGAGGTGGAGGTTAAGGACTGGAGGAGAGGGTTTAACAGAAATGACCCACTGCCTCCCTTCTTAATCTTAGCTGTTGTTGAGAGGCAGGATAGATTTTCCTGTCTCTGGATTCTCCTAATACCCCAACTGCCACTTTCCCCTTTGAGATCTGAGTTCACTCCTCAGCCCTGGTCTTGAGCTAATTCTCCTTCTTTGGGGAGAGGTGTGGTTCCCCCAAAATCTTCAGCCCCCTTCTTTGGTGTCAGAAAGTAGGCAGACCTGGGGGCAGCTGGGTAGCTCAGTGGATTGAGAGCCAGGCCTAGAGACAGGAGGTCCTAGGTTCATATTTGGCCTCAGACAATTACCCAGCTGTGTGACCCTGGGCAAATCACTTGACCCCCATTGCCTATCCCTGACCACTCACTCTTCTGCCTTGGAGCCAATACACAGTACTGACTCCAGGTTGGAAGTTAAGGGTTTAAAAAAAAGTAGGCAGACTTGATCTAGATAGACACTCAAGGAAAGGAAAATTGGAGCTTTGGGTAAGGAAAGTGGGTGGTGGGAGTCCCTAATGACTGGCAGACTGACTCCCCCAACTCCCAGGGGTCCAGTCTCTCAGCCTTGACCCCTTTTCTGGTCAGCTACTGATTTGTCCCTACACCTGAGCTAATTTGGTTAATTGATGGAGTTCAGGACAGATTGGGGAGAGACAGAGACAGAGAGAGAGAGAGACAGTGACAGAGAGAGAGACAGAGAGAGAGAGGTGGAGACAATTATTGTAAAGGATTTCCTCAGTAGATGGCTTATTCCAAAGTCCAGTCTACTTTGTTGAAGTGAGCAAAAAACTTCCAGGGATCACCAAGAAGCAGTTGGTGTCTAGGGAGAGATCTCCAGCGTCAGAGATCCTCTTGTCAGGCTCTCAGCCGGAGGAGTGGGAGTTCAAGTGGCAGTTTGTAGTTCTACTCAGTCTCTCTTCTCACCCTGGAATCCTGGGTCTCTTCCTTCTTCCCCTCCTTCATGTAGACTGCTTCTTGCTTTATTGGATCTGATTTCCTTCTTTTGCATATTTCTCTCTTTTACCCTGGGCAATTTCTCTGACCATAGACTAGTAACTTAAGCTCAAGTTTCAGTTTTCCTATTTTTAAAATGGGAAGAATATTACATTATTTACCTTATTTAGTTGTGTTAAGGAAAATGCTTTGTAAATCTAAAGAGCTACAGAACAGAGCCATGATTTTTTTCTCTCTTTAATGCATTTATTATTTATTATTGGGCATGGGGTAGTGGTTTACTTTATCTGAACAGCATAATATATGTGCTAGTGGTCATATATGCACAAAACAAATTGAAAATAGTGCAAGGAAAGAAGAAGACAATGATCTGGATTTATCTTTTGTTCCCTTATTTCCCCCTCTCTCACTCATATTTGTGAGAAATTGAAAAGAATCTTGGGGTTGAAAATGCCAGAGGGCCTCAGGCATAGATGGCAGATAAATACTGCTGAATGGGTGCAATTTGAAAACCCAACAGGCCTTTTTCATGGATCAAACAGAAACAAAGTATTTTAGGCTCCAACATGCTTGTGAGAAGGCAGTCCATAATTTTCAAATTCAGACCTGATGAAATAGATTTTATGTTATTATCACAATGTCCTGCTCCTCAGTCTCTAGAATAAAAATATTCAAATTATTGTAAGAAAAACAACCAAAGCCTTATTATGAATTTCAGTAATATTAATTACATCTAAATCCACAAAGACAATAATCAATTGGTGGAAAAAACCTATTTCTTTAAGAATTAACCATTTCTCTAAATTTTTGTATATTCTTTGTGTTGATTTTTGTTTATACAAAGCAAAAAAGTCAGCATGGAGTTTGGCTCTCTGAATTGATTTGGAGGAATGTAAAAAAGCCCTCAGTAATTTTGCTACTTTCTCATAACATCTAGTAGTTGTTGTCTCAGCTCATACTCTTCCCCATATATCCAGGGATCATCAAATTGAACATTGTATAAAGATTGTAGGGGGTGACTCAGGGCAGGAACCATAGAGCTTTAAGTTTTGTACAATATATAATATTTTCCGTTCTTCATCCCTCTATTCTCTTAGAGATAGACCTGCCCTAGTCTCTTTTGTTCTGTAATACCTATATATTAAGATATGTTTATGATTTAGATTTTTCAAAACAACAAATACAGACTTTACTCTAAGAGTGCAAATGAATTGATATTATTTTCTAGAGAATATTTTCATGCCTATGTAACAACATTAAGGTCCTTTCCACTTTAACTGGAGAATCCCCCCAAAAGTTTTATTTCCTCCACCCTACCCTCAGCTTTCGTATGTAGTAAGGAGAAAACAATACCTACTTAAAACAAGACTATATTGTTCTCCTCTGAGGATCAAGCCCCAAGGCAGTTCCCTTTGGATTTAATCAAATGAGTTAGCTATTAGAGACCTCAAAAAAGTCTTCTCAGATTATTTGGTTGTTATTTTTCCTCCTTATGTAGGAATTTACCATTTGCCTTATGTTCCTAAAGTGTTGAAAGCAGTTTTTCCTATTTCCAAAATTAAGACAATAGTCAACTCAACCCAAGTGAAGTAGATTTCGGTAACACCTTGGTTCTTATAAATGACATGCTTTTCATTCTATGGTTCTTCCTCTTCCCTCAATCCTCCTTCTTCCACTAGTAGAGTTTAGATCTCAAACAAAAGGAATCTTATGTTTTTGTGAAGATTCAACTTATGACAGAGACTTGAGCAAAAATTTCATCTAATCTCCATTCATTTTGAAATTTCTGATTACAAAGAATGTCCTTTGATAAACTTCTAAGATTCACAGATTTTAAGTGAGCAAATGTAGCTAGGTTGACCAGTAGGTAGGATGCTAGACCTGGAATCAGGAAAACCAGGATTCAAATTGGACCTCATATACCTACTGCCTTTGTGACTGAATAAGTCATTTAACTTCTTTCTGATTCAGTTTCTTCAACTATAAAATGAAGATCATAATTACACTTACCTCCTCTGGTTATTAAGAGGAGCAAATGAACTGATATATCTATAAGGCTAACACATGTAGATGATTTAATAAATGCGTGTTCCTTTCCATTCTTTTTACTTTTTGTTTCATCCTTCCCCTCAGCAATATAAATAGGAGAATTTGATCAATATTTCTCTTTCATTATTTATAAGCATAACTGACTTATTTCTTAATTCTTATAGCTAGATGCCAATAGAAAGAGATACCACCATCCTGAAAGCTATGGAGAAATAATCTGATAAATGGAAATACAGTGGTACCTTGACATACGAGTTTAATTTGTTCCATAGCCAAGCCTGTAACTCAATTTGCTCATGTGCCAAATCGAATTTTCCCATTTAAATTGATGGACATGCAATTAATCTGTTCTGGCCCTAAAAAAAAAAAAACTTTCCATGAAAGTTTGTTTCTTTCTCATTTATAGAATGTTTTGATAATGTGTGAAACTAGTGTTGTGCTCCAATGCACAACCTGTTGCAGCTTTTTTTGGGTGTGTCTTTTCAATAAACTGTTTAATTTTTTCCCAAATCCTCAACATTTCCTTAATCTCACTTGTACTGATTACCTCATCCACCTGGGGATCCTCCCCACTATGTAATTTCCTGCAAAACATCCATAAGCTGCTGTTGCTGTAACTCCTTCAATCCCTCCTTTATATATAGTGAGGCTCACTGTGCCTCACTACAAGGTCATCAATGTCAAGCAAAAGCAATTCAAAACAAATGCTCCCATGACCAGATAAACACTGAACTAAATGAGAAAGCCTTGTATAACTTGTGAAACCAAATATTTGGCAGGCTAACTAGTGGAAGGTGGCAGAAATTCGTTATTCAAGTATCTGCTCATGACAAAGCAAAAAAAATAAATAACATCCCAATTGTGACTGCTCATATCTCAAATTGCTTTTGACTTAAGGTGTTCATGTATCGAGGTACCACTGTAGATAATTTCATCTACTACTGTAATAGTTATTTGCTGTCCTTCAAAAAGAGAGCCTGCAATTTTGTCTAAATACATCTTTCACAATTTTAAAAATATTTGCTCTATTCTCCTTGTTTCCTAAATTATTATTCTAATAATAAAATCCTGCTAGTTGCATTCCAAGTGCTCCCCTTTCTCCCTTGGTTCAATTTCTTCTTTCTCTGTACTTCCCACTCATGGGAAATGTTTTAATTTTCTATCCTAAGTTGCCACAGAATGCTGATTGTGTACTCTAAGAGAGGCCTCAAAATTAATAAAAATCAAAGTATTACCATAGGGATCAAATTTGCTATCAGTAAGAGTATATTCCATAATTTGCTAATACATCTCTTTATTTTTAGTTTGGTTATCTACCTTCAATTCATAACTTGAAACTGCTGGTACCAGAGGCAAAGAGAGAGAGCATAGACATCATGTTTCAAGAAACTATCAAAGAAAACTTCTCCAATAACCTGGAATTAAAGACTTAAATACAAATGAAAAGAATCTACTGATCACCTACTGAAAAGAGATCCCAAAATTAATACTTGCAGGAAAATAAGTCAAATTTCAGAGTTCTCCAAATCAAGGAGAAAATATTATAAGCAACCAGAAAGAGACAATTAAAATTGATGAAGTCACAGTCTAGGTCACACAAGATTTAGCAACTTCCACATTAAAAGATCAGAGAACTTGGAATATGATATTCCAGAAGGCAGAGGAGCTAGGATTTGTATCAAAAATAGCCTACCCAGGAAAACTAAGTATAATCCTTCAGGGAAGAAATGAATACTTAATGGAAAATGAAGATTTTCAAGTATTTCTGATAAAAAGAGTAGCTGGATAAAAAAAATTTGTTGTTCAAACACAACCCTCAAGAGAAATGTCAAAAGGCAAATATGAAAGAGAAATCATAAATGACTTGATAAAGTCAAACTGTTTATATTCCGATGCTGGAGAACTATATCATTACAGGGTAAGTTAGAAGGAGTTTGCATAGACTGAGGAAATGGGTGTGATTCATTATTTTAGAATGATCGCCAAAAAAAAAAAATGAAGGGACAAGAAAGAGGTATGTATTAAGAGAAGGGAGAAGAGGGACAATAGAATAGAGAAAATTTTATTCACAAAAAGTGAACAAGAAAAAACTTTGACAGAGGAGGGGGAAATAGAGGACATAGTAGGAAATAGTAGGATCTCACTATCATTGGTACATAGAAGGGAAAAGGAACAAAAGAAAGTGGGGATAATAAAGGGAGGACAAGTTAAGGGAAGTAATGCTCAGAAACAAAACCAACTTTTGAGGAGGGTTAGGATAAAACAAAAGGAAGAAAGATAAACAAAAGGAAATAGGATGAAGGGAAATACACAGTAATTATAACTATAAATATGAATACAATGAGCAAACTTGTAAAATGGAAGTGAATAGCAGAATGGAGTAGAAACTAGAATCCAACTGTATTTTTTTTAAAAGATATACGCCTGAGTTGTGAATTGGTCCAACAATTCTGGAGGGCAAATTTGGAATTGTACACAAAGGGTCTTAAAAGAATGCTTGCCCTTTGATCCAGCCATACCACTGCTAGGTTTGTACCCCAAAGATAAAATAAAGATACTTGTACAAAAATATTTATAGCTGTGCTCATTGTGGTGGCAAAAAAAAATAGAAAATGAGGGGATGTTATATGCACAACATATAAAGTTCTAAACCTGTGAGGGAAGCTTCCAGACAGAAAATATGGAAAAGAAGAAAGAAAGAAACACAGTCAGGTTTTGGAAAGAGTCTTTGGAAGGAAGCCTCTTCAATTTGTGGTTTCTGTGCTTCAACTTTTATTTGCAATTCATCCTATTATCTCACTAATACAGCTGATAAACATTACAATGGTTCATTCAAAGTTACAAGTTTTGTTTCCACAAAGATAACCTAATATTTTTATTATAGGATGTTTATTCCTAAATCTGATGATTATAGAAATGAGTCAGAGTAGATATAGATGTTTCCTGGAAATTATGTAGCATGAGCTTCATTGAACTTCCTCTGCAATGTATCCTTTTCCTGCTGTGAATGATGTGTTTTGTATAGATAACAGAATTTCTTACAATGTGGATTTTGGGAACTGTGAGAGTATGTCTTTTTTGAGAGAGCTACATTAAGCTTGTTTCCTGCCTCCTTTAAACCCCAAATAATTTCTTTTATTGAAGGTTTCAGTACTTATCAATCCTGTGTATATTTAATATAATCACAACAAGAAAATTGCCTTTGCAGTTATATCCTGCTTTAATTGTCCCTTGATCAATGCCATCAGGATGAGTTTTGAACATATTTATCATCTCAGGATTTGTCAGTTCTGATCTCTTCAGCCATCCACATCCAGAGAAAGAAGTAGAAATGCAGAAGAAAAACATATGATAGATCACATAGTTCAATGGGGATATGATTGGGGTTTTGGCATTAAAAGATCACTCTATTGCAAATATGAATAACATGGAAATAGATTTTGAACAATGATACATGTATAACTGAGTGGAATTGCTTGTAAACTCTGGGAGTGGGGAGGGAAGAGGGGTGGGAAACATCATGAATCATGTAACCTTGGAAAAATATTCTAAATAAAAAAATAAATAAAGATATACACTTAAAATAGCCATACACAAAACGGTAAAACAAGGGGCTAGAGAAGAATCTATTACACTTCAGCTAAAGTTAAAAAGGACAGAGAACAATCATTATTGCAGACAAAGCAAAAGCTAAACCTGACCTAATTGAAAGAGAAAATCAGTGAAAATGCCATTTCACTAAAAGTTATCATAATTTTGTAAGTGGAACCTTTTACTAAAAGGAAGTAGTATAAAAATTATAGTAAGTTTCTCTGATAAAGACCTCATTTTTCAAATACATAGAAAACTGAATAAAATTTTACAAAATAAGAGTCATTCCCCAATTGATGAAGACAAAGGATAAAAATACTTCTGAGAATAAATCAAAATTGTCCATAATCAAATGAAACAAAGCTCTACATCACTATTGAATAGATAGATGTAAATTTAAAAAACTTTGAGATATCAACTTATGTCTATCGTATTGGTTGGCATGATAGAAAGGGAAAGTGACAACCATTGGAAGGGATGTGAAAAAGTTGGGGCCCTGATGCACTGTTGTTGGAGTTGTAACTGGTCCAACCATTCTGGAGAACAATTTGGAATCATGACCAAAGGGCTATAAAAGTATGCATACCCTTTGACCTAGCAAATGCTGCTAACTAGGTATGTATGCCAAAGAGATTAAATAAAAAGGAAGAATGACCACACATACATACAAAACTATTTAGAGCAGTTCTTTCTGTGGTGGTAAAGAATTGGAAATTCATGGAATGCCCATCAATTGATGAATGGCTGAACAAGTTATGGTTTATAATTGCCATGAAGTAATTTTGTTCTTCAACTAATGACAATAGAGCTGGTTTTGGAAAAATTTGAGAAGATTTATATGAATCAAGGCAAAGTGAAATGAACAGAACCAGAAGATCATTGTATATCGTAATAGCAATATTATAACTATGATCAACTACGAAAGAATTAACCACTCTGATCCACATAATGATCCAAAATAATTCCAGAGGACTCATTGAAAAAATGAGATACAGTAAAGCACCGAAGAACTCCAAGTGTAAACTGAAGTATTATTTTGTCACTTTATTTTTCTTGATTTTTGTGATATGGTTAATATGGCAATATGTTTGTTATGATTTTACATGTATAATTGCATAATTGATAGCATATTACTTGCCTTTCTGGGTTTTAAAAAAAATACTGTGGCCAGGGAACGTCATTTCCCAACATTCTTACTCTTCCCAAGGCCCCCTTGTCTTATGTCCCTGTGTTGTGATTTGGATCATGGGTTTATTTAAAAATTTGCTGAAACCCATGCTGCAGGGGCTTTGGGGCTTTTGCTTTACCTCCAGCACAGCAGGTGTGTGTCTCAGGCTCTTTGCTCTGTTAGGTTAGGATTTGGGGTAAGGGAAACACAAAAGGGAAAAACATAAAAATATACTTTATTGTTTTGGAAAGGAAAGGAATAAGGGCTTAGGGATTTACTTATGATTATTCTTATTTAAAAACTAACTAAACTATACTAACTCGGTTGCTAAACTAAAAGAACTTAACGAAATACCCACATATCACAGCAGGGGTCCCAAACCAGTTAGAGCCAGGATCTGTTGTTAGATGTCCAAGCAAGTCCTGATGTCCAAGTGAGATTGATGCTGCCAGCAGCTAAATACAGGAACTCTTTCCTCAGTTTCAACACAGGGAAATCCTCTTCCAGCCTCCCTCTCAACTTCCTCAGGAGACCAGAAGAAAGTCTCTTGGGCCAAATGGAATCTTCCCAGATCCTGAAGCTCAGGCTCCCATGGGTCATATGCCATTGCAAATCATACCTAGGTTTGCATTTTTCAGTTTTTGCACAATTTTGCAAATTGCAAACCTTTTCGTACTTTATCATAGCTCATTCTGCTGACGGAACCCCTTTCTCTCACTGTGTTGTTATTAAATCCTATAAATTGAAATACCTGGAGTATTCATTCATTTTTAGTCTTACACCTTCCTATGGATAAGGGAGAAAAGAAAAGCAGGAAGAATATTTGGAACTTAAAATTTAAAAATGAATTAATAAATAAATAAATATTTTTTCAAAAAACTTTTTTAATTTAAAAAAGAAATTAATTTTAAATGGTATTAAATTCCAGGTTATGATCTTTTGTCCTCCCAAACTCATCTCAGGATCTCTTCTCCTGACAAGTCCTACTGAACTATAGACTACAATCCTTAGATGAAATTCCATCTCAAAATCTTCTTTGATCCAAATGCAAATTTAGGATCCATAGTAAAATGTAGGTAAAGAAAGGAAGGCCATTGTTCATTTCCTCCTATTTCATTCTATATATTTTGATGCTGTTGTAGAATCCATTTAACAATAACTGCCTTGGGGGGCAGCTGGGTAGCTCAGTGGATTGAGAACCAGGCCTAGAGACAGGAGGTCCTAGGTTCAAATCTGGCCTCAGCCACTTCCTAGCTGTGTGACCCTGGGCAAGTCACTTGACCCCCATTGCCTAGCCCTTACCACTCTTCTGCCTTGGAGCCAATACACAGTATTGACTCCAAGACGGAAGGTAAGGGTTTAAAAAAAAAAACAATAACTGCCTTGACTCATTTTATAACCTCTGATTTATGGTTTCCATGACCCTTGTTATAATATTTAGGAGGACATATTTGCTTTTTAGAACTTTGTAACTGCAAATGTAACCATTTCTTTTGGGAATATAAGTGAATTAATATTTCTTGATAGAAAATACATGAATTAAAAAATTTATTCAACACATTATGTGCCAAACACTATGCTGAAAAAGGAAAATGTAAAAAAAAAATAAAGAAACCTCTGGGCCATAATTCTGAGATGAAAATTAACTTCATTAGTGGGTCAATAGAGTTAGTGGTCCATCACCATTCCCAGTCTATAATGAAAGACATCTTTTGGATATTCCCAGTTGTTTTTTATAGGCTTTTGACAGTTGATACAAATCATTAACTAACAAAACCCAATATTCAAAGTATGTAAGCTATTTAATAAATTCTAGTAAAAAGTCCAAGCACTTTATTGATCCTGTCACTACATCTTTAGACAATGTTTTAGGGAAAGAGTTACTGATATTATAACAGATGACTCACAAAAAGAAACTTAAGCATACATAAAGTTGTTTCTTAGTTATGAAATCTGAGAACCCTACTATTTACATACATTCCTAGAAAAACAAAACTAGTCCTACTTTTACAACTCACTCTGTAATTACATCTGTTATCTTTATTCAAAATCAGAAGATAGTAAAGATCTCTACTTAACATAAGGTTAAGAAGAGTTATTATGCTGTCTCTTTATCAGATATTAATGTCTAACACTGGTCATATATACTACTTAAAGTGTAATATGAGATGAATGTTTTATACTAAATGATATAAAAAAGAATTAACTGAAATAAATGCAAGTTAATCTCTTCAAAGATAGCTATTGTCCCCAAGAATTTACATTGGATTGTGGGAGATAGCACCTATAGGGCAATGCTGACCAAGGACAAGCATTTGGGTTTGGAAGTTCTAGGCACAGTAAGTAGAACCTTAAAGAGATTAGCCTTTTAGAAGTGAGGACAAAAAAAAATCTGATTATGATTCTTGAACTGGAAAGGGAAGATGATATATATGGAAACCATATGTTGGCAGTATAGCTTCTGGAAAAATAATATTTGGCATTTACATAGCATTTTAAAGCTGGCAACTACATACACCTACCTCAGATTGTGAAGAAAACAGAAATAGATCCCCCCCCTCAATTAAGGAAAATGACAAGAGCAAAACACTTTACTTTGGGGGTAGAGAATGTCTTTTTATGTACAGGTCATTCTTTATCCCACTTCAAGTCATTCTGGCTACTATAAAGGAAAACTAACCCCATTTTTTTTGGATTATTACTCAATTCTCCTCAAAAAGGCTGCTTATTTTGAAATATACTCTTAGAAATATGAGCTCCAGAAAACCCAAAACAGCCTCTATATCCAATAGTTAGGGAACTGTTGAACAAATTGTTGGTTATCAATATAGGAACACAGGATTAAGATAATATTAGTTATAATAAGATACAATTAGTTAAACTCCCTCATTTGACAGTTGAAAAAATTAGGATCCATAGAGGATGTAAGATATATTTCATTATAAATAACAGAACTGGAATTCTAGTAATGGAATATAATTTTCCATATTTTTATATGAATAAGCAAATAAATACTGAAATACATGCCAGTCAATAAATCTAAAAATATTTTAAGGCCAAAATAAATTGGGATTTGGGGGAATAAGATTTATTCGGAAGGAGAAAATAATTCCATTGGGCATTTTGCTCAATGCTATAAATAACAAAAAAAAAATGAAATTGTCCCTGTGCTCAAGGAACTTATGTTCATTCTATCAGGTTAGATGAGACATGTAATGTAAAGTGACAAAAACAATGTTTTAAGTAGAAAACTATAATCATATTTTATTTTTTAAATGTATTTATTTAATAATAAATTTCCACATGTTTTCCAAAGTTATATGATCCATATTGTCTCCCTTCCTTCTTTCCTCCCCTACTCCCAGAACTGACAAGTAATTCAATCTCTGTTGTACATGTATTATTACACAAAACATATTTTTGTGTTATTCATTTTTATAAATATATAATCTTATAGAACCCAAACTCCAAAACATATACCCAAATAAATAAATGATATATAATATGTTTTCATCTCCATTTCTCTTCAAACAGTTCTTTCTATGGAGGCAGAGAGCATTCTTTTTCAAAAGTCCTCAGAATTTTCCTGGATCATTATATTGCTGTTAATAGCAAAGTCTATCACATTTGATTATTTCACAATATTGCAGTCACTGTGTATAATGATCAGGAGATCTGATTCTGCTTATTTCATTCTGCATCAATTCATGTGAAATAAGTGACAACAGGTGGTTTAGACAATTAATCCCAATACTATATAAACTATTTGGCAAAATAGGCAAAGAAAGAGTCCTAAATTCTTTTTGTGGCACAAATATGGTGCTGATTACTAAGCCAAGAAGACCAAAAATATATATAGAGAAAATTACAGAACAATTTTCATAATGAATATTGATGCAAAAATCTTAAAATAATAGCAAGGAGACTACAAGAATATATCATCACAAAGATCATTCACTATGACAGGATTTGTACAAGGAAGGCAAGGCTGGTTTAATATTAGAAAAACTATCACTATAATTGGCCATATCAATAACAAAACTAACAGAAATCATATGATTATCTCAATAGATGCAGAAAAAGCCTTTGATAAAATACATTACCTTTTCCTTTAAAAACACCAGGAAGTTTAAGAATGATAGACTTTTATTTAAAATGATAAGTAATAACTATCTAAAACCATCAACAAGTATCATCTGAAATGGGAATAAGTTAGAAGTGTACCCAGAAAGATTAGAAGTGAAGCATTATCACCAATATTATTTCATATTGTATTAGAAATACTAGTTCTATCAATTAGAGAAGAAATATAAATTGAAGGAGTTAAAATAGACAGTGAGGAAACTAAACTATCATTCTTTGTAGATGATATGATGGTGTACTTAGAGAATCCTTAGAGAATCAACTAAAATTAATTTAAATAATTAATAACTTCAGCAAAGTTGCAGGATACAAAATAAATCCTCATAAATCATCAGCATTTCTATACATTTCCAAAGCAGTTCACTAGCAAGAGATAGAGAAATTAAACTTAAAATTACTAGATAAAATAATATATCTGGGAATCTACTTGCCATGACAAACACAAGAATTATATGAACACAATTACAAAACACTTTTCATACAAATAACATCAGATATAAGTAACTAGAAAAACATTAATTGCTCATGGGTAGACTGAGCTAACAAAATAAAAATTACAATTCTACCTAAATTAATAATGGTCTGATAAAGGTCTCATTTCTGAAATATATAAAAAACTAAGTCAAATTGATAAGAATCCAAGTCCTTCCTCACTGATAGTCAAGGGTTAATAATCATATGAAAACTTGTTCGAAATATCACATGATTAGAGAAATGCAAATTAAAACAACAATGAGGTACCATTTCACATGTATTAAATCAGTCAATATGACAGTAAAGGAAAATGATAAGTGTTGGAGGGAATGTGGCAAAATTGGGACACTAATGCATTGATGGTGGAGTTATGAACTGATCCAACCATTCTGGAGGGCAATTTGGAGTTATGCCTAAAGAGCTATAAAAGAATGAATGCCTTTTGATCCAGTAATACCACTATTGGATCTGTATCCCAAACAGATAAAACAGAAAGGGAGAGGACCTGTTTGTACAAAAATATCTATAGCTGCTTTTTTTGTGTGTGGTGGCAAAGGATTAGAAACTAAAGGGATATCCTTCAGTTGGGGAATGACTGAACAAATTGTGGCACATGATGGTTATGGAATATTATTGTGTTATAAAGGATGATAAACAGGATGATTTCAGAAAGATCTAGAAAGACCTACATGACCTGAAGCAGAGTGAAATAAGCACAACTATGAAAACAATATAAACAGATATTACAATATTATGAAATGAACAAATGTGATAGACTGCTATTGACAGCAATACAACGATCAAGGACAATTCAGAGGGACTTATGCAAAAGAATGCTATCTACTTCTATAGAAAAAACTGTTGGAGTAGGAATGCAGATGAAAACATATGATTTATCACTTGTTTATTTGGATATACATTTTGGGGTTCTGGTTTCATAAGATTATTTACTCACAAAAATGAATAATATGGAAATGTGTTTTGCATGATAATACATATATATAACCCATAAATAAATGTTTTAATGTTTAATTAAAAAAATGTAAAGAATAGTTTGCCTGTCAAATCTATGGATAAGAGAAGAATTTATGAACAAACAAGAACTAGAAAACATTATAAGATGTAAAATGAATGAAATTGACTATATTAAATTTAAAAGATTTTTTTTTACTCACTCAATGTTACTAAGCTTAGAAGGGAAACAATAAATTGAGAAAATTTATATAACAGTTTCTCTGACAAGGTCTCATTTCTCAAATATATAGTAAACTAAGGCATATTCATAAGAATTAATTTAATTCCCAATTGACAAATGATTAAATGATATGAACAAATGGCTTTCAGATGAAGAAATCAAAGCTATCAATAATCATATGAAAAAATGTTCTAAATCACTCTTGATTAGAGAAATACAAATGCAAACAATTTGCCAATATGACAACAAAGAAAAATGATAGATGTTGGAGGGGATATGGCAAAATTAGGACACTAATGCATAGTTGGTGGAGTTGTGAACTTATCTAACCATTTTGGATGGCAATTTGGAAATCTGCCTAGAGGGGTATAAAACTGTGTATACCTTTTGATCTGGTCTATATTCCAAAGAAATCCAAAAAAGGGTCGGGAAGGACTGACTTGTACAAAAATATTTATTGCAGTCCTTTTAGTGATGGTAAAGTTTTGGAAATTAAGGGGATGTCCATCAGTGGGGGAATGGCTGAACATATTGTGGTATATGGTTGTGATTCTACCTAATATAATTTATTTATTCAGTGTCATATCAATCAAACTACTATTGTGCTTTAAGAAATGATGAACTGAATTATTTCAGAAAGTGTTAGAAAGAACTACATAAACTAATACAGAGTGAAACAAGCAGAACTTGGAAAACATTGTTCACAGTAACAGCAATTATTGTGCAATGATCAATGGTAAAAGACAGCTACTCTCAGCAACAAAATAGTGAAAGACATTTCTGAAGACATGATAAATAATTCTATTCATTTACAGAAAAAGGATTGTTAGAATCAGAATTCAAATCAAAGCATCTACTTAACACATTCGTTTATTTGGGGGATTTTTTTGGAGGCTTAATTTTATATGACAATTCTCTTACAACAACTAACAATATGAATTATCCATGATTATTCATGATAATACATGTATAACCCAAATCAAATTGTTTACCATCTCTTGGAAGAGAGTAAGAAGGGAGGGAGGGAGATAATATGGATCACATAAGTTCAGAAAACTTAGGTGAAAAAAATTTGTACACAGAATTGATTAAATAAAATTGCTTTACAAAAAAAGACAGAAAGCTATGTAAGAAATATCACCCAAATGGAAATGGACAACCAGAAACTCCTGGAAGAAAAATACTCATTCAGAATTAGGATTTGACTAGGAGAAGCAAATTATTTCATAATATAACAAGAAGTAACACAAAAGAATATAGTGGAAGAGACAATGAAATATTTTATCACAAAAAAACTGACTTAGAAAATAGATTGAGAGCAAATATAAGAATTTTTGGACTCCGAGAAAGTTATCATCAAAAAATATGTGAACACCATCCTCCAAAAATTCATCAGGGAAAGCTGCCTAGAAAATCTAGAAATAGAGGATAAATAAAAATTGAAATAACTTACCAATCATCATTATACCCCCAAAATGAAAATGCACAGAAACCTTATTGTTAAGTTCCAAAGATCTCAGTTTAAGGAGAAAATACGACAAGCAGGAAAAAAAAAATACTGTGGAGCTACTATATCACAAGACTTAGAAATTGTAACATTAAAAGAATAAAGGGTATGGAAGAAAACAATATTTCAAAGAGCACAGGAACTGGATTTGCAACAAAAAATAACATACCCAACAAACTGAGCATAATTCAAGGGGGAAAATGGATAGTGAATGAAGTAAAGAAATTTCAACTTCCGGTCAAGATGGCTGCTTAGAGAAAGCTAAAGTTCAGATCTCTGGAAAACCCTTCCCGACCAATCTCAAACTATAAGCTCCTAAGGGAAATTCAAAACGATCAACAGCATAGACCCTGGGAATCCTCCTCCTGGACCTGGACCCGGATCAAAAGGTACAGCCCCCCTCAAAAGCCAGAACCCGAGATCACTCGGACCTAAGGGGTAGGAGCGAAGAGTCGAAGGCTCTGGGAAGCCACGGCCCTGCCCCCCTCAGAGAGCAGGGTCATCTGAAACAACAGCAACCCTCAGGGCTGACAAAACAGCCTCACGGCCAGCTATTCTGAAGGCAACTTCCGGAAAGCAACCCGACCCAGTGGAGGGGGCACCTTAGCAGCAGGGAAACAGAGAGAACCGGGGGAGAGTGTGGCCCCCTGGTCCGACCCTTCCATTCCAGTTCCAGTGAAAGTCATTGCCTGAAGGCATACTCAATTTAACCCAGGGAAAGCGCATAGAACCGACAATCTACCCAGGACTAAAGCCTCTGAACATAGACATAGATAAGAAAAGCTAATCCTCCCCATTCAGAGATGGCAAACTCCACAGAAGCACAGAAGCCCCCAAATCCCAAGAAAAATAAGAAGAAAGGAGCGACTTTGGACACATTCTACGGAGCCAAAATACAAAATACAGAGGAGATAGAATACGATACACAAGAAAATGCTCCGAAACCTTCCAAAGGAAATGGAAACTCTCCACAAACCCATGAAGAATTTGAATCAGAAATGACCAAAAAGATGGAAGCTTTCTGGGAGGAAAAATGGGAAATAATGCAAAAGAAATTCACGCATCTACAAAATCAGTGTGACCAAACTGAAAAGGAAAACCAGGCTTTAAAGGCCAGAATCAGGCAGCTGGAAGACAACGATTGTGTAAACGAGCAAGAATTAATAAAGCAAAGCCAAAATACCAAGAAATTAGAAGAGAACATAAAATATCTCACCAACAAGGTGACAGATCTGGAAAATGGAGGGAGAAGAGATAATTTAAGAATAATTGGACTTCCAGAAAAGCCAGAAATAAACACCAAACTCGACATCGTATAAAAGATATAATTAAAGAAAATTGCCCAGAGATTCTAGAACAAGGGGGCAATACAGCCACTGACAGAGCTCACAGAACACCTTCTACACTAAACCCCCAAAAGACAACTCCCAGGAATGTAATTGCCAATTTCCAAAGCTCTCAAACAAAAGAAAAAATCCTACAGGAAGCCAGAAAAAGACAATTTAGATATAAAGGAATGCCAATCAGGGTCACACAAGACCTTGCAAGTTCTACTCTGAATGATCGTAAGTCATGGAACATGATCTTCAGAAAGGCAAGAGAGCTGGGTCTTCAACCAAGAATCAGCTACCCAGCAAAACTGACTATATACTTCCAAGTGAAAGTATGGGCATTCAACAAAATAGAAGACTTCTAACTTTTTGCAAAGAAAAGACCAGAGCTCTGTGGAAAGTTTGATACTGAAAAACAAAGAACAAGGACTACCTGAAAAGGTAAATATTAAGGAAAGGGGGAAAATGTTATCTTCTTCTTTTACTCAAACTCTCTTCTATAAGGACTACATTTATATCAATCTATGTATACTAACATGTGGGGAAAATGTAATATATAAATAGGGGTTAAAGAAAGACCAAATAGAACAATCTTTCTCACACAAAGATTCACATGGGAAGGGGAGGGGAAGAAAACACCTATAAGAAGTAGAGGAAGAGAGGGTTTTTTACTTAAACCTTAATCTCAGGGAAATCAACTCTGAGAGGGAAAAACATCCAGATCCATTGGGATCTTGAATTCTATCTTACCCAACAAGGGTAGGGAGAAGGGAAAACCAAGGGGGGGAGGGGAGAGGGAAAACAAAAAGGGAGGGAAAGAGAAGGGGGAGAGGGAGGGAACAAAAAGGGAGGGACTAAAAAGGGAAACATCAAGGGAGGGGACAAGGGGGACTGATTCAAAGTAAATCACTGGAATAAAAGGTAGAGCCAAAGAAGAAAAGGTTAGAATTAGGGAAGGATATCAAAATGCCAGGGAGTCCACAAATGACAATCATAACTTTGAACGTGAATGGGATGAACTCACCCATAAAACGTAGATGAATAGTAGAATGGATTAGAATCCAAAACCCTACCATATGTTGTCTTCAAGAAACACACATGAGGCGGGTTGACACCCACAAGGTCAGAATTAAAGGATGGAGTAAGACCTTCTGGGCCTCAACTGACAGAAAGAAGGCAGGAGTGGTAATCATGATATCTGATAAAGCCAAAGCAAAAATAGACCTGATCAACAGGGATAGGGAAAGTAATTATATTTTGTTAAAAGGGACTTTAGACAATGAGGAAATATCATTAATCAACATGTGTGTACCAATTAATATAGCACCTAAATTTCTAATGGAGAAACTAGGAGAATTGAAGGAAGAAATAGAGAGTAAAACCATATTAGTGGGAGATTTAAACCAACCATTATCAAATTTAGATAAATCAAATCAAAAAATAAATAAGAAAGACGTAAAAGAAGTGAATGAAATCTTAGAAAAATTAGAATTAATAGACATATGGAGAAAAATAAATAGGGATAAAAAGGAATACACCTTCTTCTCAGCACCACATGGCACATTCACAAAAATTGACCATACATTAGGTCACAGAAACATAGCACACAAATGCAGAAAAGCAGAAATAATGAATGCAGCCTTCTCAGATCACAAGGCAATAAAAATAATGATCAGTAATGGTACATGGAAAACCAAATCTAAAATCAATTGGAAATTAAACAATATGATACTCCAAAACCGTTTAGTTAAAGAAGAAATCATAGAAACAATTAATAACTTCATCGAGGAAAATGAGAATGGCGAGAAACCCTTTAAAATGTTTTGGGATGCAGCCAAAGCGGTAATCAGAGGTAAATTCATATCCCTGAATGCTTATATTAACAAACTAGGGAGAGCAGAGATCAATCAATTGGAAATGCAAATGAAAAAACTTGAAAGCGATCAAATTAAAACCCCCCAGCAGAAAACCAAACTAGAAATCCTAAAAATTAAGGGAGAAATTAATAAAATCGAAAGTGATAGAACTATTGATTTAATAAATAAGACAAGAAGCTGGTACTTTGAAAAAACAAACAAAATAGACAAAGTACTGGTCAATCTAATTAAAAAAAGGAAGGAAGAAAAGCAAATTAACAGCATTAAAGATGAAAAGGGTGACAGCACCTCCAATGAAGAGGAAATTAAGGCAATCATTAGAAATTACTTTGCCCAATTATATGGCAATAAATACACCAATTTAGGAGAAATGGATGAATATATACAAAAATACAAACTGCCTAGTGTAAAAAATAGACTCGAATACAGGACTACAATCCCCATGAGCCTTTGCTCCACTTCCCCAGAATGCCTTGTAATCTCACCTGGGCCGAGATCAAAAAGGTATTTAAGCTGATTCAAAGGCTTTTGAGGGTCTCTCTCGGCTCTTTTGGACTTCCGTTTTGGAGCAGAGGCGTCTCTTCCATGATGTGAGGTTATTTTGTCTAGGCCTCTAGCCTAGGCACATGTTTCTTACTTGTATATTTTTTAATCTTTAACCTTTAATAAACCTCTAAAAAATATAATACTCCTTGCAGAGAGAAACAAATTTCTACCTGCCTCAGTCTCCCCATCTCCCCTAAATTTTAACTGTTACACTAGACTAAGAGAAGAGGAAATAGAATTCTTAAATAATCCCAGATCAGAAAATGAAATCCAACAAGCCATCAAAGAACTTCCTAAGAAAAAATCCCCAGGGCCTGATGGATTCACCAGTGAATTCTATCAAACATTCAGAGAACAGTTAATCCCAATACTATACAAACTATTTGACATAATAAGTAAAGAGGGAGTTCTACCAAACTCCTTTTATGACACAAACATGGTACTGATTCCAAAACCAGGCAGGTCAAAAACAGAGAAAGAAAACTATAGACCAATCTCCCTAATGAATATAGATGCAAAAATCTTAAATAGGATACTAGCAAAAAGACTCCAGCAAGTGATCAGAAGGATCATTCACCATGATCAAGTAGGATTTATACCAGGGATGCAGGGCTGGTTCAACATTAGGAAAACCATCCACATAATTGACCACATCAACAAGCAAACCAACAAGAACCACATGATTATCTCAATAGACGCAGAAAAAGCATTTGGTAAAATACAACACCCATTCCTATTAAAAACACTAGAAAGCATAGGAATAGAAGAGTCATTCCTAAAAATAATAAACAGTATATATCTAAAACCATCAGCTAATATCATCTGCAATGGGGATAAATTAGATGCATTCCCAATAAGATCAGGAGTGAAACAAGGATGCCCATTATCACCTCTACTATTTGACATTGTACTAGAAACACTAGCAGTAGCAATTAGAGTAGAAAAAGAAATTGAAGGCATCAAAATAGGCAAGGAGGACCAAGTTATCACTCTTTGCAGATGACATGATGGTCTACTTAAAGAATCCTAGAGATTCAACCAAAAAGCTAATTGAAATAATCAACAACTTTAGCAAAGTTGCAGGATACAAAATAAACCCACATAAATCATCAGCTTTTCTATATATCTCCAACACAGCTCAGCAGCAAGAACTAGAAAGAGAAATTCCATTCAAAATCACCTTAGACAAAATAAAATACCTAGGAATATACCTCCCGAGACAAACACAGGAACTATATGAACACAACTACAAAACACTCGCCACACAACTAAAACTAGACTTAAGCAAATGGAAAAACATTAACTGCTCATGGATAGGACGAGCCAATATAATAAAAATGACCATCCTACACAAACTTATTTATCTATTTAGTGCCATACCCATTGAACTACCAAAATACTTCTTCACTGATTTAGAAAAAAAACATAACAAAGTTCATTTGGAAGAACAAAAGATCAAGGATATCCAGGGAAATAATGAAAAAAAAAACACATATGATGGGGGCCTTGCAGTCCCTGACCTTAAACTATATTACAAAGCAGCAGTCATCAAAACAAGTTGGTACTGGCTAAGAAACAGAAAGGAAGATCAGTGGAATAGACTGGGGGAAAGCGACCTCAGCAAGACAGTATAAGATAAACCCAAAGATCCCAGCTTTGGGGACAAAAACCTACCATTCGATAAAAACTGCTGGGAAAATTGGAAGACAGTATGGGAGAGACTAGGAATAGATCAACACCTCACACCCTACACCAAGATAAATTCAAAATGGGTGAGTGACTTAAACATAAAGAAGGAAACCATAAGTAAATTGGGTAAACACAGAATAGTATACATGTCAGACCTTTGGGAGGGGAAAGGCTTTAAAATCAAGCAAGACATAGAAGGAATCACAAAATGTAAAATAAATAATTTTGACTACATCAAACTAAAAAGCTTTTGTACAAACAAAACCAATGTAACTAAAATCAGAAGGGAAACAACAAATTGGGGAAAAAATCTTCATAGAAACCTCTGACAAAGGTTTAATTACTCATATTTATAAAGAGCTAAATAAATTGTACAAAAAATCAAGCCATTCTCCAATTGATAAATGGGCAAGGGACATGAACAGGAAGTTCTCAGATAAAGAAATCAAAACTATTAATAAGCACATGAAGAAGTGTTCTAAATCTCTTATATTCAGAGAGATGCAAATCAAAACAACTCTGAGGTATCACCTCACACCTAGCAGATTGGCTAACATAACAGCAAAGGAAAGTAATGAATGCTGGATGGGATGTGGCAAAGTAGGGACATTAATTCATTGCTGGTGGAGTTGTGAACTGATCCAACCATTCTGGAGGTCAATTTGGAACCCTGCCCAAAGGGCGACAAAAGAATGTCTACCCTTTGATCCAGCCATAGCACTGCTGGGTCTGTACCCCAAAGAGATAATGGACAAAAAGACTTGTACAAAAATATTCATAGCTGCGCTCTTTGTGGTGGCCAAAAACTGGAAAACGAGGGGATGCCCATCAATTGGGGAATGGCTGAGAAAATTGTGGTATATGTTGGTGATGGAATACTATTGTGGTAAAAGGAATAATAAAGTTCCATGGAGACTGGAACAACCTCCAGGAAGTGATGCAGAGTGAGAGGAGCAGAACCAGAACATTGTACACAGAGACTAATACACTGTGGTATAATTGAACGTAATGGACCTCTCCATTAGTGGTGGTGTAATATCCCTGAACAATTGGCAGGGATCTAGGAGAAAAAAACACTGCTCATAAGCAAAGGATAAACTATGGGAGTGGAAACATGGAGGAAAAGCAACTGCCTGAATACAGCGGTTGAGGAGACATGACAGAGGAGAGACTCTAAATGAACACTCTAATGCAAATATTATCAACATAGCAATGGGTTCAAATCAAGAAAACATGTAATGCCCAGTGGATTTACGCATCAGCTATGGGGGGTGGGGGGAGGAAAAGAAAATGATCTATGTCTTTAATGAATAATGCTTGGAAATGTTCAAATAAAATATATTTAAAAAAAAACCCAAAAAACGAAATTTCAACTATTCCTGGGACAACTAAGAAAATAAAAACTTCTATCTGTAAGAAATATAAGAAGGTAAATATGAAAGACCAATCATAAGCAACTCAAAAGGTAAAATTTTACTTCTAAATAAAATAATTATTTTAATAAAAATATTGTTTACTTCTAAATACTTCTATTATAACCATTAAGGATATCATCATTTCTTAGGTACTTTTAAAGAGCATATAGAGATAGAAGACTTGAGATTGAACTGAATATAATGGAATGGGCTAAAAATAATAAAATACAGCAGTAAGAACAATTACCTCATACCATACCAAAAGAGAAATTAGTGGAAGATTTATCATAAGGAAAGCAAGTAGAGGGTTGGGGCTAGTATTACTATCATCTCAATCTCATCAGATCTGAGTTAGAGATGGAACAGCATATACAATGGAAGGGTGAAAGGTCTTCTTAATGTTCAGAGAAACAAGAACAAAAGGTGATAAGAAAGGGACTAAATGTCTTCATAAGAAAATAAATACTAAGAGAAGGAAGGGTTGAATAAGAGAAAAGATGGCAAGGGGATAAGAAAAGTGAGGGACACTTAGAAGGAATTACATTTCAAAAACAAGTGATTAGGTTAAAGGAATAAAGGAGAGACTCTTAGAACAAGAGAAAAAGAATTTATAGAATCAAATTCATAACAAGAAAGAGGACAGGGTTGAGGGGGATAAGAAAGGGACTTTTGGAGAGGTGGATAGAATAAGAACTAAAAATTAAGAGGGAAGGGATAAAAGAAGAACCCTTAGAAGAGTAGGATAATTTAGAAGCAGGTGGGCAAAAGGAGAGGAAAAGGAATGAATTCTAAGAAAGAATATGAATTGGAGAGACAGCAGATAGTAGAAATTGTACATCTGAGAAGGGATATGGCAAAAAGAGAGGAAGAGAAAGAGAAACATTGAGGAAAAACAGAATGGAGAAAAATGTGAATGGAATGAATTTACCAATAAAATTAAAGGAGCAGAATGGATCAAAAATCAAAATCCAACAATGTGTTGCTTAAAAGAAAAACAATAAAAATGGGAGAGTAAAAATAAAGGGCTGGAAAAAAACTGTGCCTCAGCCAATAAAAAAGAAAACAGTGATTTCAATTATGATATCTGAAAAAGTGAAAATAGATGTAATCAAAACTATTGGGAACCTACTATGTTAAAAAAATACAACAGATTATGAAGCATTATCAATATTAAACCTATATGTACATTTTAAAAGTCAAAACTAAATGAGCTAAAGATGGAAATAGATTATTTCCATAGACAGATAATAGTAATTAAACAATAATAGTGAAGGATTTCAATTTTTCCCTTCAAAACTACTTAAATCTAACAAACAAAACATAAGAAAGAGGCCAAGGGGATAGAATCTTAAATAAGTTGAATATAATAGATATCTGGAGAAAAATGAATGGGAACAGAAAGGCGTATTCATTTCATTCAGAAGTACACAGTATCTTTACAAAAACTGGCCATTTATTAGGATACAGAAACATTAGTTAAATGTAGAAAATCAGAATATTAACTGTATCCTTTCCATGTCACCATGTAATAAAAATTGTACATAATAATGGACACAAAATAAAAACTAATTGGAGACTAAATAACTTAATCTTAGAGGTCAGATTAGAGAATGAGTGGGTTAAAGAAAAAAAATCAGAGAAACAATAAACCATTTATCAAAAAGAATGATAATAATGACACAATACTTAAAAACCTATGGGACACAGCAAAAGTACTAACTAGAGGAAAATTTTTTATCTCTGAATGCTTATATAGAGGAAGAAAAAAATCAATGAATTGATTATGTTATTTAATAAACTAGAAAAAGAACAAATTAAAATTTTTAATTAAACACCAAATTGGACATCTTAAAATTAAAAATGATATCAATAAAAACTAAATGTAAGAAAATCACTGAATTAATAAATAAACTGAGTTGGTTTTATGAAAAAAATCAATAAAATAGATAAACCATTGGTTAACATGACTCAGAAAAACAAATCACTAGCACTAAAGATGAAAAAGGTGAATATAACACCAATTAAGATAAAATTAAATCAATTATTAGCAGTTATTTTGCTCTATTACATCTAAGCAAATTTAACAACATCAATGAAATGGAAAAATACTTACAAAAACCTAACTGACTAGCCTTATCGGAGGAGGAAATGTGATAACTAAATAAACCTCTTCTAGAAAAGTAAATTTTAAAGGCTATAAATGTACTTCCTAAGAAAAAAGCATCAGGACCAGATGGATTTACAGGTGAATTCAATCAAACATTTAAAGATCAACTAATTATAATATTAAATAATTTTTAAAATAAGAGGTAAAAATAAGTTTTACCAAACTCTTTTTATGAAGCAAGTATGCTGCTTATGGCTAAACCAAGAAGAATAGAAACAGTGAAAGAAAATTATATAACAATTTCATTAATGAATATAGATGCAAAAATTCTAAATAAATACTCTCTAAGAGACAACAATAATATATCACAAAGATTATGCATTGTGACCAAATAAAATTTATACCATAAATGCAGAAATGGCTAAGCATATGGAAAACAATCTACATAATTTATTATACAAATAACAAAATAATTTAAAAATATAATCATATCAATAGATGCAGAAAAAGTCTTTGACAAAATTCCATTAATTCCTACTAAAAACACTGGAGAGAATAACTATAAATGTATTTTTTTCTTAAAACGATATGAAGCATCTATCTAAAACAATTTTCAAGTATTGTTTAAAACAAGGATAAGCTAGACATTTTCCCAATAAGATCAGGAATGAAGCAAGAATGCCCATTATCACCAATATTGTTTAACGTTGTATTAGAAATGCTGGCAATAGCAATAATAGAAGAAAAAGAAATTGAAGAACTCAGAATGACAAAAGAGGTAATAAAACTATATTTGCAAATAGCATGATGATAGATTTGGAAAATCATAGAGATTAAACTGAAAAGTTAATTGAACCTATCAGTAATTTTAGTAGAGTAGTAGGATATAAAATAAACACACATAAATCATTGGAATTTTTATACATGACTAATAAAGTCCTTCAAGAAGAGATAGAAAGAGACATTCAATATACATTTTGGTTTTTTTAATTTAAAAAAATTTTCCATGGTTACAGGATTCATGATTCCCCACCTACACTTTTCCCTCCCCACTCCCAGAGCTGACAAGCAATTTCACTGGGTTATACATGTATCATTGTCCAAACCCCTTTTCCATGTTATTTGTATTTGCAATAGAATGATCTTTTAATATCAAAACCCTAAACATAACCCTATAGAACTATGTGATCATTCATATTTTTCTTCTGGGTTTCTCTTCCTACAGTTCTTTCTCTGGATGTGAATAGAATTCTTTCTCATCAGTTCCTCTGGATGGTCATGATCACTGCATTGCTGCTAGTAGAGAAATCTATTACATTCGATTGTGCCATGATGGATCAGTCTGTGTAAAATGTTCTCCTGGTTCTGCTCCCTTTACTCTGCATCAATTCCTGGAGGTCTTTCCAGTTCACACTGAAATAGGTGGCACATAAATAAATATAACTAACTAATTCACCATTTATTTAAGATAATGGAATTAAGAAGGGGAATTGGGTAGATCTAATCTTAACCCCAAAGTCAAGAGTACTAAACTCCATTAACTATTTTCTTTACTATTCTAATTAACTTCTTATTTACTATTTAAGATTAGGGGAGAGAGACTTCCGGTCAAGATGGCGGCTTAGAGAAAGCTAAAGTTCAGATCTCCGGAAACCCTTCCTTACCGATCTCAAACTGAATGCTCCTAGGGCACCAAAATTCAATACGATCAAAAGCATAGACCCTGGGAATCCTCCTGGACCTGGATCAAAAGGTATGCCCCCCCCAAAAGCCAGAACCCAAGGTCACTTGGACCTAAGGGGTAGTCAGAAGGAAGGTCCCAGGTCCCATCCCTCCCAACCCAGAGTGCTGAGTCCGAGGCAGCAGCGGGAACTTAAGAGCCAGCAAAAGGACCCCAGGGCTGGCTATTCTGAAGGCTGCTTCCTGAAAACAACCTGACCCAGTCGAGGGGGCACCCAGACAGCAGGGAAACAGAGAGAGATGGGGGAGCTCATAACCCCCTGGCTGGATCCCTCCATCCGAGTCTCAGGTCCCTCCCTCAGGGCACACTCAATTCAACACAGGGAAAGCTAATCTTCTTATCAGGAGCCCTCGCCCTGAGCTCAGGGAAGCTGCGGCCCCTCACCCTCAGAGAGCAGGGTCTTCGGAAACAACAGTAACCCTCAGGGCTGGCAAAAAGGACCCCAGGGCCGGCTATTCTGAAAGCCGCACCCTGAAAACAACCTGACCCAATCACGGGGGCACCCAGATAGCAAGGAAACAGAGAGAGATGGGGGAGCTCGTAACCCCCTGGCTGAATCCTTCCATCCGAGTCTCAGGGACATCCCTGCCTCAAGGCAAACTCAGTTCAACCCAGGGAAAGCTAATATTAATTAGGAGCCCTCGGTGCTCCGGGAAGCCAGGGCCCCTTCCCCTCAGAGAGCAGGCTCCTCTGGCTGTCTAAGGCACAGAAACAAGGGCCAAGCCAGGCTTAGAGCAAGGAAGTAAGGCAATGGAGAAACATCGGGAGGGAACTGAGGAGAGCAGTAACAGGGACACACCAGCAATTCCTGGCTTCCCCTGGAAGACAGAACAACAACTTCATAGAAAGGACAATCTGCCTGGGGCTAAAACCTCCAGACAGAGATAAGAAAAGCTAATCCTCCCCACTCAGATAGAGATGGCAAACTACACTGAAGCACAAAAGCCCCCAAATTAAAAAAAAAAAAAAACAAGAAGAAGGGGGCAACTTTGGACACATTTTATGGAGCAAAAATACAAAACACAGAGGAGATAGAAGAGGAAACACAAGCAAATCCTCCAAAACCTTCCAAAGGAAATGGAAACTCTCCACAAACCCATGAAGAATTTGAATCAGAAATGATCAAAAAGATGGAAGCCTTCTGGGAGGAAAAGTGGGAAATAATGCAAAAGAAATTCACGCATCTACAAAACCAGTTTGACCAAACTGAAAAGGAAAACCAGGCCTTAAAACAAGAACTAATAAAGCAAAACCAAAAGTCCAAGAAATTAGAAAAGAACATAAAATATCTCACTGACAAGGTGACAGATTTGGAAAATAGAGGGAGAAGAGATAATTTAAGAATAATTGGACTTCCAGAAAAGCCAGAAATAAACACCAAACTCGGCATCGTAATACAAGATATAATTAAAGAAAATTGCCCAGAGATTCTAGAACAAGGGGGCAATACAGCCACTGACAGAGCTCACAGAACACCCTCTGCACTAAACCCCCAAAAGACAACTCCCAGGAATGTAATTGCCAAATTCCAAAGCTATCAAACAAAAGAAAAAATCCTACAGGAAGCCAGAAAAAGACAATTTAGATATAAAGGAATGCCAATCAGGGTCACACAAGACCTTGCAAGTTCTACTCTGAATGATCATAAGGCATGGAACATGATCTTCAGAAAAGCAAGAGAGCTGGGTCTTCAACCAAGAATCACTTATCCAGCAAAACTGACTATATACTTCCAAGTGAAAGTATGGGCCTTCAACAAAATAGAAGATTTCCAAGTTTTTGCAAAGAAAAGACCAGAGCTCTGTGGAAAGTTTGATATCGAAAATCAAAGAGCATGGAATACCTGAAAAGGTAAATATGAAGGAAAGGGAAAGGGAGAAAAATGTTATCTTCTTCTTTTACTCAAACTCTATTCTATAAGGACTACATTTATATCAATCTATGTATACTAACATGTGGGGAAAATGTAATGTGTAAATAGGGGGAAAAGAAAGACCAAATAGAATAATCGTTCTCACACAAAGATTCACACAGGATGAGGAGGGGAAGAAAACTCCTATAAGAAGGAGAGGAAGAGAATTTTCACTTAAACCTTACTCTCAGGGAAACCAACTCTGAGAGGGAAGAACATCCAGATCCATTGGGATCTTGAATTCTATCTTACCCAATAAAGGTAGGGAGAAGGGAAAACCAAGGGGGGGGGGGCGGGGGAGAGGGAAAACTAAAGGGGAGGGAAAGAGAGGGGGGAGGGGCAGGGAACAAAAGGGCAGGGACTAAAAAGGTAAACATATCAAGGGAGGGGACAAGGGGGACTGATTCAAAGTAAATCACTGGAATAAAAGGTAGAGCCGAAGAAAAAAAGGTTAGAATTAGGGAAGGTTATCAAAATGCCAGGGAGTCCACAAATGACAATCATAACTTTGAAAGTGAATAGGATGAACTCACCCATAAAACGTAGACGAATAGCAGAATGGATTCGAATCCAAAACCCTACCATATGTTGTCTTCAAGAAACACACATGAGGCGGGTAGACACCCACAAGGTCAGAATTAAAGGATGGAGTAAGACCTTCTGGGCCTCAACTGACAGAAAGAAGGCAGGAGTGGCAATCATGATATCTGATAAAGCCAAAGCAAAAATAGACCTGATCAAAAGGGATAGGGAAGGTAATTATATTTTGTTAAAAGGGACTTTAGATAATGAGGAAATATCACTAATCAACATGTATGCACCAAATAATATAGCACCCAAATTTCTAATGGAGAAACTAGGAGAATTGAAGGAAGAAATAGACAGTAAAACCATATTAGTGGGAGACTTCCCAGAAGCTGTAAACTTGTTTGAAGGAAAGTCCCAATCTCTTGACAGCTTAAAAGTCTCCTCCAGAGAAGCCAATTGCCTGTCAGGAACTGCCTTCTCAGAGTTCCAGAATCTTGGCCTGTAAGATCTCCTGCTTTGTAGCAAAAGGCTAATCCTATATCTCCTACAACAGTATGTAATTCCTTCAGTTCATTATTCCTTTCAGCACAATAATATTCCATCACCTTCAGATACCACAATTTTTCAGCCATTCTCCAATTGATGGACATCTCATCATTTTCCAACTTTTTTCTACTACAAACAGCACAGCTATAAATATTTTTGTACAAGCGAAATTCAATTAAAAACAGTGACATATAGAATAAAATACCCCAGTATATACCTGCTAAAACACACCCAGGAGTTATAAAAACATAATTATAAAATGCTTTTTACATAATTGAAGTCAGTTTTAATTAACTGAAGAAATATTAATGAAATGGATAGAGCCAATATAATTAAATAATAATTCCACCTAAACTAAACTACTTATTCAATGCCCACTAAATTAATTTACCAAAAATTATTTTATTGAACTAAAAAAAGAATAACAAAATTCATTTGGAAGAACAAAGTTCAAGAATAGTGAAAAAATTTAATTTTTTAAATGTAAAGGAAGAAAGTCTAGAGGTACCAGATTTTATTTTACATTATTAAGCAGTACTGGCTAAGAAATAGAATGGTAGATCAGTGAAACAAAACAGATATACAACAAGAGTAGTAAAAGATTATAGTAATTTATTTGATAAATGCCTATATCCAGGTTTTGGGAATAAGAGACCTCTATTAGGTAAAAATTGTTGGGACAAAGAGAACTTTATCAAATATATAAGAACAAAAGCTATCACCCAACTGATAAATGGGCAAAATATTTTAACAATATTCAGGTGAAGTAATCAAAACCATACATAGACACATGAACAAATGCTCTAAATCACGACTGATTAGAGAAAGTAGTTAGCCACAAATTAGGTATCGACCAATATCTAACATCTTTCACTAAGATAAGATCAAAATGGATACATGATCTAGTCATAAAAAGAGATAACATAAGAAAATTAGAAAATCAGGGAATATACATCCTATCAGATTTATGAAAAGGAGAAGTTATGAATCAGCCTGTAAGGGAGTACATTGTGTGATGTAAAGTGGAAAAATTTGATTCCATTAAAATGAAAAGATTTTGTACAAATAAAACAAATGTTTCCAAGATTAGAAGAAAGCAGGAAATTGGGGGAATTTTTTAAATTAATAGCTTCTCAGAGATATCCTATCTGAAATAAAGAACTTTATCAAATTCATAAGAATAAGAGCCATTTCTCAATTGATAAATAGGCAGAAGATATGAACAGATCATTTTCAGGTGAAGAAATCAAAGCTATTTATAGGTAAAAGAGAAACTGCTCCAAATAACTACTGATTAGAAAAATGCAAATTAAAATATTCTGAGATATCATTTCACACCCATCCGATTGGCTAAAATGACAAAAGGGTAAAGAAGACAAATGTTGGAGAGGACATGGGAAAATGGGGACAATTGATATACTATTGGTTGAGGTACAACCAGAAACTTATAAAACTGTATATCTTTATAACCAGCAATACCATTGTTGAGTCTGTTTCCCTAGGACCATGATTGCAAACCTATGGCATATGTGTCAAAGATGGCACATAGAAACCGCTCTGTGGGCACTCATAGGCCCCTGCCATGGTTGGCTGGGAGCCTGGCCCCAACCCTAAATACAGGGGGTGGGAATTCTAGCCTTTCTTCACCATTGCAGGGGCAAAGCACAACTGAGCTTGGCTCAGACCTTGGTATCGTTGTGCCCCTCCACCCCACCTCCTAATATCCCCCAGATGAGAAGCAGTAGAGGCCATATCTCTCCAGTCTGGGAACCCAAGGGCAGCAGCAAGCACAGTGGCTATGCCCCTCATGTCTCCCAAAACTGAGGGGTCCAGCAAGGGGTAGCCTGTCCCTACCCCAAACACACTGGAACCTTCCTGTGGAGCTCTGCCCCTCCACTTGTCTTGCCCCAGAATGCAGGAATGGGTGGGGCACTGCACATAATCGGGGGTGGAGCACACAATTGTGGGCAGGTCATGACACACAATGGAGGTGGGCACTGACACCCAATGTGGGGTGGGTGGGTGGGACAAGACAGAGGTCCCTAAAAAGGCCAAAAAGATTCTCCACCACTCCCCTATGAGATCAGGGGGAAAAGAAAAGTACTTATATTTTCCAAAGTATCTATGGAGGTGCTCTTTATGCTGGCAAAGAATGGGAAATTGAAGAGAATGCCTATCAGTTGGGCAGTGACTAAAAAAATTGTGGTGAATGAAATGTTATGGGATACTAATGTGCCATATGAAACAATGCAGGCTAATTTTAAAAAGACTTGGAAAGAAGTAAATGGCATAATGAACAATAAAATGAATAAAATTATAAGAACATTATGCACATCAACAGAATTAATATTTGAAGAATAAATTGTGAATGTTATTTCTGGATAATGAGCTGAAACATGGAAACCTATGGGAATTAATTCCTTTCCAAAGATGTAATCTTCAGCACTTTTTTAGGTGCTCAAAGCACTTTTTAGGTACCTTCTAACAGTATCATCTGTGTCCACATGAGAAGTATGTAGTAGGCATATGTTTTTATAAATATTAAGAGATTCTGTTATATTTGGTATATAAGTCTGAGAAACACAGATCTTTTTGTTGCTGTTATCATATGAGTGATAGCTGCCTTTATAAAGTTAACCAAGGAATTACCAACCTCTACTGCCCTGTAATTATTCCTCTAATACTTACTAGATGATTTCTCACATGATAGCTTCTGAAACTCTACTATATTGTTCTTTTGAGGTCAGGAATCTTCTATCTTCTCAGAGGATTCAGCTTTCCCTTTTACAGAAAGAGTTTAAAATCTATCTTTCAGTGCTAAGTGTACCTTACACTTCCAAAAAGAAGCTTCTTTACCCTTAAGAATAATATATGTTTTAAAAGAATGAGAAAAGTGTGAAGAAAATGTATGTTTTCAGGAGGGCAATGTATGATGGGGAATATATGGAGAGAAGAGTATAATTAAAATATGAGGAAGGGGAATATAGGAAATATGTGAGGACTTATCCTCATAATTAACTGAAAAAAATTGAAATCATTTGCAGAGTTCTCTCTTCTCCCACCCTTTTCAAGTCAGATCACTTAGTTGTCTCCTCTGTTTACTCCACACCAATTTCACATAAAGACTGTAATAACTTAAATTCTCAAGAGGTAATATTTCTCAATTTTAAAATTATTTCTTGACTATTCAAGACATCTTAAGCTGCTTAGTTGACTCTCTCCACAATCCAGCAAGGTGAAAAAGAGACCTTCTTTCATCCGGTGCACTTGTGATTTCTCCACTCCTTCCTACTCCTCAACAATCATAAGATATCTCTGACCGGTAAATAGTCACTGAAGTGATGGACTTAGAGACCTCAATTCCTCCCTCATTACTTCATCACAAGAGGGGAATGTGCTTGATGCAACCTAGAAGATGCCAACATATTCAGCAAACTGGAGTCCAGCAAGGCTACTTGAGATTGCTGACTTCTATTTTTCAAGATTCACCATTTTGACTGCTTGGCCCTTCTCTTAATCCTTTTATCCTTAACAAAAGCAAAAGACAAACCATTTTCTTAGTATGGGGGAAACTAGAAATCTGGAGCTTTGAGCTGTTTCAGCCTGACATGGGTGGGAGTGGGGAGTGGGGGCTAAAGGGAAAATTATTTCACATAATATCATAATTTAATATTTGTTTTCCAAAGACATAGACCTTCTCTTTGCCAAGGCATACCTCTCCATATTTATACTTGATTCTATAATCTCTCATCTTCATTATCAGATTTCTTCCATTCTCATTCTCATTTTCTCCCTAATCTTTAGACTCTCCCTGTCTACTTCCCTATGACCTACAAATATCCTTATATATATCTCAGTCTCAAAAAAAATCTCACCCCATCCCATAATCTTACTACCTTTTAATCTATACCTATATCATTAAGATAGGAATATTTTTGCCTTTCTTTGTATCTCCATCCTTAATAGAATGCATGACAAATAGAAAGAGCTTAAATACATGCTATTTGACTGAGAGACTCTAGTATGAATGACAGTGTAAAGGGAAATATATGAAAACAACAATTGTGAGGGGGAGTGTGTGAAAAAGAATGTGTAATAAGGAAAGCTTGAGGGTGAACACAGTATGATACGTGAGCAGGGGATGATATGGTAAAGATTCACAAAGAAAAAGAGAAAATGTGCTCATTAATAAGTTGGAAAAACTTATGGAAGAAGAAAGGACAAGAGAAAAAGAGTGATTGTATTAGAATGTGTGAGAAATTGTTTGACAAGAATTTCTAAGAAAACTTGTAAACATTTTGGTGGTAAGTTGGTATATACCATCATTATCATTGTCATTATTGCTAGGGTTTATATAGTCCTTTAAGGTTTGCAAAGTACTTTCCATATATCATTTCATTTGATTCTTTAAACAACTTTGTGAGGTAGGTGCTATTTTTTCTAATGTATAGGTGGGGAAATAGATATCAGAATATTTAAGTCACTTGAACTAGAACAAATAGCTAATAGTCATCTGAGGCAGAATTTGAATTTTGGTATCTCTGACTCTAGATCTTTCCACACCATAATAAAATCAAAATTGATAAACAACCTAAATATTAATGGTGATATCATAAAATAGAGAAACAGATAAAATATCATTAACAGCAAAGTGTAGGGAGTGAATTGTTAACCAAACAAGGGATATAGAGCAATTATGAAAAGGAGGGAATCTGTTGATTAGGAAAATAATCCTTATACCAAATATATCTCTACTAGAATGCAGAATGTTATCTACCTGCCATCTATTTGCATGGGGTCTTCTAGGTTTGCTTGCAGAAATGTGTGAGTGTGAGTGAGGAACATCAAAATTTAAGGATGTACAGGTTTGCTGATTGTTTCTTGTCCAATATCTTCATGGAAATAAACTTTCAGTTGGCTGCTTAGCTAGAACTGAGAGTACATTTCAAAAAGCTCCAGTAGAGGAACTCAACCTTTCTATTTTCTGGTGACTTTTAAGGAAGTAGAAATGTTCTAAGTCTTTTGGAGGGGGAATTCTTCTCTCTATTGGTTACCATGCATCCACAAACAAATGACATTTTTTTTTCTATCTGTAATGATTGTTCTTTCTTTATATAAATGAGTATCATAGGAAAAATGACCTTATGAGCTTTGAAAAGTCAGAAGCAGCACTAGATGACCTTCGCTACCACAGCAGTATCTTCTATAGGCACAATAGCTGATTTTCAATGAACTAACACAGCCCTGAGGAGCAGCCTTCTTAATTCAGGCCCTCAGTTGATCAACCAACTATGAAGACAATGTCCTTGGCAAGCAAGAGAATTATTTATTACCCCAGCAGTCAGGCCTCACTAAGAAGAGACCTTTGGAAGAGAAATGTCCTCAAGTCATCACTTTTAATTTTGACCCCACTCTCCCCAGGATCGAAATATAGAAAGGAGAAAATGCCTCCAATTCTGGAACATCTTTTTGTACCTTATATCTTTATCTTCTTACTAAATATTTCTTTATAGAAGGTAATATGTGTTGATTATTTAACTAAAATTGATGAGAATTAACTGACAACTCATTTTGGAGGAGATGATAACTGGTCAATTGATACTGGAAGGAAAATGCTTGAAAGAGAGGGGAGGACTCTTAAATTATTCTAGTTACAAAAATATCCCAAATCCTTCAGATTACTACTAGAACCCAGAAAAGAGAAGTGTCCATTGAATTTTGGGGACTAGAAGTGCCAGTAGTTCATGGGTTGAAATAATCCCCCTGAGAGTCTAAATAAACTAAATATCTGATAAGGGTCTGATATCAAACATGTTTGTTACTTAGTCATTTTTGACTTTTTGTGACCCCACTTGGGGATTTTTTTTAAATTTTATTTATTTAATTCAGAATATTATTCCTTGGTTACAAGAATCATATTCTTTCCCTCCCTCCCCTCCCCCAATTCCTTCCAGTAGCCTAAGTGCAATTCCACTGGATTTTACATGTGTCCTTGATAAGAACCTATTTCCATGCTGTTAACATTTGCACTCAGATGAGCATTTAGAGTCTTCATCCCATTTGGGGATTTCTTGGCAAAGGTATTATAATGATTTTCCATTTCCTTCTTCAGATTTACATATGTAGGGTCCTAACAAAAATATATCACCACAAAAAAAGCAAACCCAATGGATGTGGTCAAAGAATATGAAAGAACTGCCCAAGATTTGTAATCTATTTATAATCATATAAAAGATTGCTCTAAATCACTAATTTTAAGAGGTATACAAATCAGAACAACTGTTAATTTTCACCTAACAACCATCAAATTATCAAAAAATGAACAAAAGTTGGAAAGATTCCACAATGAGGGAGGGTGTAGAAAAGCAGGCATACCAATACATAGTTGATAGAGCTGTGAATTTGTCTAATTATTCTAGAAATAAAATTAGAATTATGGTAAAAAGAGATATTTTTAAAATTCAGAGCTAAGAATCTTCCTGATACATATAAACCCTAGGGAAGTCAATGATATTAAAATATCTCACCTACACCAAGATATTAATAACATTTTTACTAGCTAAAAATTAGAAACAAAGAAGAAGCTCATTAATTGGAGAATGTCTTAAAAATTTTGAACACATAAATATAATAGAATATTACTGTGATTTAAGAAACAATAGCTATTATGAATACAAAGAAGTACAGAAAGATATGAATTAAGTATATTTGTTATGGCAATGACAATATGAAAAACAAAAACAAAGCAGTCACAACCATATGCCATGAAGTCATATAGCAATGTCAAAGGAAATGTAAGGATGCATATACACACATGTACACACCTTTCTTTACAAAAGTGGGAAAGCAGGTGTGGAGCACTGCATTTATTGTCAGACTTTGTTTGAAGAACTTTTTTCTGTCTTTTTAAATTATATTTATATGATATGACTTTCTGGGAGGGATGGAGAAAAGAATATTTTGAAAAATATAGTTTATGTAAAAACAAAAGATGACAAAAAATAAAAATGTAAAAATAGGAAGCAAAAATGTGCACTCATCTCCACCACTGAGTTTTGAGACTGTATAGGTTACAAAAGTATAAGCTGGAAAGAATGAATAGCACTTAGCATTTTATTTAATGTGAAATTAAGTATAATGTTAAAGAAGTTCATTAAATGTAATGACAGCATTTAGTACAGGCCTTGGCATAGGATCTATATACAGATTTTTACCACTTTGAATAGTAGGTATGTTTATGAAAAGGTGTGTGTGTGTGTGTGTGTGCATGCGCACACATGTGTGTGTATTTAACCACATTTTCTACTTTAATTGTTTATTGCTTAATAACTGGTATCTTCATTCATCAGTTATCTTCTTGGAAGTTCAGTTTTTTGCTTGTTTCTCTGAAATAGGATTGAAAGGGATAAAAACCAGCTAGTAGGCTTAGAGCAACCAGTTTATAGCAACCAACTTGTAGTTCTCCTCATTTTTCAGCTCATTCAATTATCAACCCAACTTTACTTCACAACCTTCTTTATTACACTAAGCTATAAACCCCTACTTTGCTTCCCAAGACAGATTCAAGCAACAATATTAACCTTACATTGTTCCTAAAAGCAGGAAAGTTGATAGATGAGCAAATTCTACGCGCCTCCCAAGGTCAAGGCTAAATAGATTGTCAAAGTATAATCTCTGGGTAACCCACCAGGTGGAGCTCAAAGCCCTAAATTACTAATATGAGAGAATTTATTTTAAAAAAACAGTGAGAGTATGGCTTAACTGAATTACCTGCCACTGAACTTCTGTTAATGTGTTTTTTGGTACTTTAGAAAATAACCCAGATTTTATCTTCTCTAATTTAATCTAGGGAAAGTTTGAAGATTATCCTAATTTATTCTACTGCTTTTTCTCCATTTCCATTAAGATGAAAATCTCCTTTCTAAAACTTTGTATGACCCATAAAGACACCCACTTTATTGGTTAAGTATACTTTTCAAATGGAACTGACTATATGAAATACGTTATTAATGCTCCTGAACTTCAGACGCCCCTAGAAAGCTGTGAAATATCAACTTTGCAGTGGCTATTAGCACCGTTGTTAAGACTGACACTCTCAGCTTCACTTTGGCCATTGGAATAGTTGTACACAGGTCATTTGCAGAAGACACCTAGTAAGTATTGCACCATTATGAAAGACACAAAGAGAGAAATGCAAGAGTTTTAGTACATCACAAGGGTAATGAGAACAATAAATCCTATGAAATGTTCTCATGCAAATCATGCAAATTACAATCATATAAAACAGTAAAGCTACTTTTAGCCCAATGGAAACATATAGTATAAATTTGAATAGTGTGACAACTTACTGAGAATTTTTTATTCATAATAATCTGGACCTAGATGTTCTTGTTGTTGATTGATGTTCAACTCTTCATGACTCCATTTGAGGTTTTCTTGTCAAAGGTACTAGGATGGTTTGCCATTTCCTTCTCTAGCTCACTTTACAGATGAGGAAACTAAGGCAATTAGGTAAAGTGATATACTTGGAGTCATACAGCTAGTAAATGTCTAAAGCCATATTTAAACTCATATTTAACCCTAACTTAAAACCCAGCACTCTATTCACTGCACCACCTAGTTGCCCTAGAACCTAGTGTACTTTCTTGTCTCATCATTCAGTAAAACCTGAAGTCTCAAGATTATCAGAGATTTTTCCTGGCAATATTATCAACTAGTGTTCCCTGATAGGAACATCAACTAGGGATGCTACACCATCCTATAATATCAATGTTCATGTTTATGTTGGATCTTCTATGCTTTGATCTTCTTTTGAACTATTTCCCATAAATTAAGGAAATGCAATTATCTAATTATCTTTTAACTTCCCCATTGAAGTAAATATGAATTACTTTTCAGCAGCATTATTTACATTAATTCCACGAGACTAAACAAGCCACAAAATTCTTATACTTTTTGCATCTTCCAGATGATAATAATATACAAGAATCTAAAGGGTAGGAAAAATGGAAAATTTGCAAAGTGTTTCAAACATAAATTACACAGAGATTGATGAAATAGTCAAGTTTCCCAGAGTATCTCAAATGGGTACAGTGCAGGCTTTCACACAACACCAGAGTCACCTCAAACCTCCTTGACTCTAAGTATTATTGTCTATTACTTTGGCACCTAATAATTGATAAGGATTGAGGGTGGAGAAGAATCCATGTTTCTTCCAGTAGATACTGAAAGGTAGAAAATGGGGACACTAAGAAGAATCTTGTATAGCATAAAGTGTACTATAATCTCTTCCACTATGAATGTTCCATAGGAGAAAATATGGTTTAATGAAAAAAAAAAACACTGGAAAAAAAACCTGTGAAACAAGAGACCTGAGATCTAATTCTACTTATATCATTCAGACAATCAGTCAATAAGGACTAATATGCCAATCCCCCATGATAAGTGCTGATGATACAAAGAAGAGGAAAATGATTCCTGCCCTCAAGGACCTCACATTCTAATGGAGGAGACTACATGTAAATGACTAGGCATCCACAAGTACATGTACACAGTAGATGGAAAGTAATCTTAGGGGAGAAGGCACTAGCATCTGGGTAGATTTAAAAAAAAAGCATCCTGTAGAAAATGGTATTTGAGCTGAATCTTGAAAGAACTCAGGGAAACTGATACAGAAGTGAGGAGGGAAAACATTCTCTACATGAGGGACAGCCAATGTAAATGGGAGATAGAATGTTGTGAATGAGGAAAAGGAAGAAAGCTGGATTGTAGATTATAGATGAAAGTAAGTATAAGAAGACTGGAAATGTAGGAAGGGGCCAACTTATAAAGAGTTTTAAATGTCAAAGAGAGTTTCATTTGATTCTGGGGATAATAGAGAGCCACTAGAATTTATTAGGTTAGAAACTATGATGATCATTTCATTAGTTTATAAGAATCAGTTTGTCAGCTGCATGGAGAATAGGTTAGATTGGAGAGAGATTTCAGGCAAGGAAAACAATCAGAAGGTTCCAGATCAGAGATGAGATCATAAAGACCTGAGCTAAGGTGTTGGTTGTAAGATGGTGGTGTGAGTAGAGACAGAGGTAGTGAAGGTTGTAAGGAAAATATTTGGCAAAGAGTTGGATATGTAGGGTAATGATAAGAGTGGCACTGAATTACGAGCCCAAATCACTGGGGGAAAGGTAGTCCCCTGGACCATATTTAGAAGACTTTGGGGTGGAAAATATTGAGTTCACTTTTAGACATATTAAATTTGAGATACCATAGTACATTCAGTCTGAAATGTCCAAAAGGCAATTGATAATGTTGAAATATAGCTCAGGAGAGAGAATAGGATTAGATATATAGATTTGTTAGAGAATAGAGGATTCTTGCCAAGTACTTTGATGGCAAAAATTGTCTTTTCTGAGTCTCCAGTAACTGTGACTATGATTTCTGAAGAAACAATTGCCAAGTTGCATCCCCATAGGGGTTGCTGCTGTGAATTTTAGTTTTACTTAACCCAGCTTAGTGTTTAGAAATTCTAGCAACCAGGAATTTATACACCCCTACTTAAGGATTAAGTGTTGAGGAGGATGGCCTATGACTGACATGTGCTAGCAAGTGACAATTAAGAAACAACTGACAGAAGCTCCCTAGACTGTCCTAAGTCAAGCTTAAAGCTACCATTGGTGGATGTGAGATGCAGGAAGCGATGTAAAGAACTGTCTATATATTTTGCATCACTTCCTCTCTCTGGGCTCTCTCTCATGGAGACATTGGGTTTGGCAGCACAAGGGGAGTTCGTGGCGGCGTGCTTGGCATCTTGGCAGTTTGGCATTTGCGGCTTGTTGGTGAGGTGACTGGGAGAAGTTCTTAGCATGCTTGGTGAGTGGTTTAGGATGATTCCTTTTTCCTTTACCTCCTAAAGTGCTATCCTCCTAGGAGACCCCTCATCTTGGAGGAGGTCTTGTGGCTGGTAGCTGAGCTAGATTGAGAAGGCCACTTGGCCAATGCCTCTGAACTCCTGCCTGGCTCAGCCCAGGCTGGAGCAGTTTAAATTCTCTTTCCTCTCTCTCTTTTCTTCTATTGTCATTAAAACCACTGTAAAAATGCCAAACTGACTTGAGTAATTTATTGGGATTGAATTAATCCCTGGCAACCACTAGTATAATATATTCAGTCAATAACCCCTAATTTTACCCCTTACACTGGCCAGGATGGAAGCTGTGGACATTGACAGTAGAAGAAAGTGAGAGGAAAAGAAACGTAGATAGCTACTATAGATGACCTTCTCAAGGAGTTTACAAAGAAGAGGAAAGATATAGAATGATATCTAATAAGGATGGTGGGACTTGGTGAGAGATTTTAAAGGTGGAACATTTTTGGGAATGTTTATATGTAGCAGGAAAGAAGCCAGTAGATAAAGAGGAATTGAAAATTGGAGACAAAACAATTGGTCCAAATGTAACAAGTGACAAGTCAAGTAGGATTTATTAAGGTATTGGGATATCTGGGATTAACTGAAATGTTTTCTTAAATTCCATAATACTAGGATTTCACAGTTTATCCAGGAGAGACAACATAGCCAGCTAGATAGACAGATGGACAGATGGACAGAAATATAGATAGATAGATAGATAGATAGATAGATAGATAGATAGATAGATAGATAGATAGATAGATAATTTTAAAGAGATACAATGTTCTTTCTAAGGATAAGGAAATAGGAACTAGGCATTGAGGATAACAAAAAAGACCCACAGTTAGAAAATGATTTGGGCCTTGAAGGAAAACATGGATTGTTGGATATACAAGGTGTGTGTGTGGGGGGGACATTCCAAACATAATGGACAACCAAGGTAAAGGCATGGAGGCAGGAAAATATATGAGGAATGATAAAAAAAAATTCAGTTTAGTTGGATTTCAGTTTGCATGTAGAAGAGGAATGTTCAATAAGGATGAGGGTAAAAAGGTTAGGATGAGATTGTGATGAATTTTAAATGTTTGAAGGAGTGTATATTTGATTCTAGAAAACAGTAAATGGAAGTTACAGAATGTAAAATAAACCCAAATAAATCATCAAAATTTCTCTATACTATCAATAAAGTCCAAAAGTAAGAGATAGACAATAAATATCATTTAAAATAACTATAGAATATATAAAATACCTGGGAACCATCTTCTAAGACCAACCTAGGAGCAATATGAGCACTACTACAAAACACTTTTCAGACAAATAAAATTAAATTAAACAATTGAAAAAATTAATTGCTCACAGTACAGGTAGGTTGGGCCAATATAATAAAATGACAACACTACCTAAATTAATGACAGCTACTATTCACTGCCATACCAATCAAACTACCCAAAAATATTTAATAGAGAAAAAATTCATCTGAAAGAATGAAAGGCCAATAATATCAAGGGAATTAACAGGAAAAATCTGAAGGAAAGTGGTTCTAGCTATACCAGGTCTCAATATATTATATTTTATTATTATATCATATTATTATATATTATATTATAATATTATAAAGTGGCAACTATCAAAACAATCTGAGACTAGCTGAGAAACAGAGCAGTGGTTCACCTTGTGAAGATTGGATTTGGCTCTCCCCTGATTATAACAATGAAGGTACTTAGCTCTTCCTTTATTGTGAAGATTAAATTGTAATCTCCTGTCTATTTTTAGATTTTAATCCCCAAAAGTGTAAACCCAGTACTTAAAGTAGATCTACCCATTTTAACCACAAAGAGGTATTAACTAACCACAAAAGGTATGAACACCCATTTCATACATTGAGTGGGAAGTCTGGGACCCACCTGTGAAATAGTGGGCAGTCCTGGTGTGGAGAGTTGGCTGTGATTGGCAGATGTGAAATTTAGGGGAGGTGACACAAGAGAAAAAGGTCTTTAAATAGTGGAAACAGAGACACACTGGATCAGTCACTTGGAGTTGGACTGGAAGACAGTCACTCTGGCTTGGACTCAGACTTGGAGTGAAGACAGTCACTTGGAACTGGAGGGAAGACAGACACTTGAGAAGAGACTGGAAGACAGACACTCTGACATGGAGTAAAGACACTTGGTTGTGGAACTGGACCCCTGAAGGAGCTTGTGCAGAAGACCTTAGACTGCTTTCCTATGTTTCCTGTTACACTGTGGTTAGTGTAAAGTCTGACTTCCTTCCTTGCCCATTCTGGAGGTGTGAACTTCTGAGAAAGGCCCATCATCTTGAACCTCCTTTCCCCTCACTGGTGCCTTAGAAATTCTAACTGGTTCAGAGGAAGTCACATCTCTCTCTCTCTCTCTCTCTCTCTCTCTCTCTCTCTCTCTCTCTCTCTCTCTCTCTCTCTCTCTCTCTCTCTCTCTTTCTCTCTCTCTCTCTCCCCCCCTTTTATCTCTTCCTTAATATCTTCCTTCTATTATAAAAATAAACTACCATAAATTCCATTTTACTTTAGTAATTCATTTTAGGATTTAGAAATTATATCCCTGGTGACCACAAATTAAGTATATTCAGTCAAACCATACATTTAACAACCTCAAGATCCCAGCTCCTGGATCAAGAACTCAAAATTCAATAAAACCTTCTGGGAAAACTGGAAAACTATTGGACAGAAACCAGGCATAAACCAAGATCTCATGCCACATACTAAACTAAAGTAAAAAATGATATATGGTTTAGAAATAAAGGGTGATACAATTAATAAATTAGGTGAAAAATGGAACAGTGGGCACATCAGATCTATGGAGAATAAGACATAGAGAACAGTATGAAATATAAAATAGCTTTTATTATATTAAATTTAAAAGGTTTTGCACAAACAAAACTAATACAAACAAAATTCAAAGGGAAACAACAAACTGAGAACAGCAAGCAGAATTGAGTCAAATTAATTTATAAGATTGCAAAGCATCCCCAGTTGACAATGGCCAAAGGATATGAACAGGCAGTTCTCAGATAAAGAAATAAATATTAACTTTAGTTATATGAAAAAGTGTTTCAAATCACTATTATTTATAGAAATGCAAATTAAAACAACTCCGAGATACTACCTCATACCTATCATCCTGGATAATATGAAAAAAAATGATAAATGTTGGATGGGATGCAGAAAAATTGGGACACCTACACTACTGATGGAGCTGTAAACAGATATGACAATTCTGGAGAAAAATTTCGAAGCATACCCAAAATGCCATCAAGCTGTGCATACTCTTTGACCCAGAAATACCCCTGCTCTATCTATATCCCAAAGAAATTGAAGTTAAAAGAAAAACATTCTACCTTCACAAAAACATCTATGCCAGCTTTTTCTGTGGTGGCAAAAAAGTAGAAACTGAAGGGATGTCCATCAATTGGGGAATGGCTGAACTAGTTGTGGTATATGATTATAATGGAATATTATTGTGCCATCAGAAATGAAAAAAAAATGACCACAAAAATTCTAGAAAGACATATGAAGTAATGCAAAGCAGAGAGAAGAACTAAGAAAGTTAAACACATTAGCAGCAATAAAGTATGAAGATCAACTATGAATGAAAAATATTATCAGTCTTGCAAGGATCCAGGAAAAACTTTAAGGGGCTCATGATGAAAAAGGATATCCCTCACTAAAGAAGGGATTGACAGATTGAAAACCCAGAAGTATACCATTCTTTACTTTCTTTCCTCCATGAAGTTTTCTCTAGTGTAAGCAATATGCATCTTCTTTCACAATATAATGAATATGGAAATATGTATTACATGATAACACATGTACAACCTATATAATATTATTTGCTATCATTAGAAGGGGAGGGATGGAGTGGAAGGGGAGTGGTGGTAGAAGAGTGGGAGGGGAGAAAACATGGATTCTAAAATGTCAGAAAATTATTATTTAAAATAATATTGACAGGTAATTTGGAAAGAATTTTTTACTACTTAAAAAAGTACAAAAGAAAGATATTTGAATAATGTAAGACTATTCTTCAGCTAGGTAGCTCAGTGTATAGAGAGCCAGTCCTGGAGACAGGAGGTTCTGTATTCAAATCTAGTCAAGACACTTAACCCCAATTACTTAATGTTTACTGCTCTTTTGTCTTGGAACTGATACTTAGTATTGATTCTAAGATTTAATTCTAAGGGTTTAAAAGAAAAACTATTCTGAAACCACTAGAGAAGAGAGGGAATGGGATAATATGCTTCAAATATTCAAACAATATGCTTCAAAAATCAGGGTAGCCTGCCCAACAAATCTGAGATTAACCAGACAAGTGAAAAGATGGTTATTTAATAATAGTTTGAAACATATTTCAAAAGAAAAACCAAACTGAAGAGATAATCTGCCTCTCACATACCCCAAACTACAGAAATAGTGGATTAATGGATAATGTAGCCAGCAAAGATAGTAACAGCAAGAGAGTGACAATAGAGAGACCATTAAGAGACTTCTTTCTTAAGGTATGGAAGGAGACAAGGGTGAAGGCATGAATCTGGGATGGATAGAGGACAGAATCAGGAAATACCCTGCCTATAGATGAATTCTTCTTTTGCAGGACTATAATACAACATGGGAAGGTACAAAAAAGGGGATTAGAGTGTGTGGTTATAAAGGAATGAATGACATTCTGGGATCACATAAAGGGCAAGCACTGTGGTGAAGATGACCTTTGTGGTCTCAGAAAGAGAAAAGTCTACATAAGAGTGGGTGACAAAGAATAAGGGGAGTGAAGTAGGTTTTACTTTGGAAGTGGATTGGGGTTCCACTGAACAAGTCATCCTATGAATGAAGACTGATAGGCAATGAAGAGAAATGCTTGCCCTCAGAGGGAAGGAAGTTAGAACCTTTAGGAGCAACCAATGCTTGGGAGAAGAAGAAGGCATGTTTAGAGGAAGAAAATTTCCAGGAAAAGATGGGGGGGGGACTCAGCAAGACATGATGAAATCAGTGGTGGGTTGCATAAGTAGAGATGTGGTTGAGGAGGGAACATTCAAGAAGGCTAAAGTTCAAACTATCACTCTTTGCAGATGATATGATGGTATACTTAAAATATTCTAGAAAATCAACGAAAAAGCTAATGGAAATAATCAACAACTTTAGCAAAGTTGCACTGTAGAAAATAAACCCACATAAATCAGCATTTCTACATTTCCAACAAAACTCTGCAGCAGGAGTTAGAAAGAAAACTCCATTTAAAATCGCTCTAGACAATATAAAATATTTAGGAATATATCTATCAAGACAAGCACAGAAATTATATGATCACAACTACAAAACACCTGTCAAACAAATAAAACTGACTCTAAATAATTAGAAAAGCATTAATTGCTCATGGGTAGGCCAAACTAATATAATAAAAATAGCAATTCTATCTAAATTAATTTACTTATTCAGTGCTATACCAAACTACCAAAAAACACTATTTTATAGAACTAGAAAAAAATAATATCAAAGTTCATCTGGAAGAACAAAAGATCAAGAATATCAAGGAAAATCATGAAAAAAATGCAAAGGAAGGAGGACTTGCAGTCCCAGATCTCAAAGTATTCTAAAAAGCAGTGATCATCAAAACAATACGGTACTGGCTAGGAGACAGAAGGGTGGATCACTGAAATAGACTAGGGGGTAAATTACCTCAGCAAGCTAGTATTTAATAAACCCAAAGATACAAGATTTTGGGACAAGAACTCACTATTTGACAAAAACTCCTGGGAAAATTGTAAAACAGTATAAGGAAAATCAGGTCTAGATCAACATCTCACATTCTAAACAAAGATAAATTCAAAATGAGCAAATGAATTATATATAGACAATGAAATCATGAAAAAAATTAGGTAAATATAGACTAGTATACCTGTAAGATCTGTGGGAAAGGAAGGAAATTAAGGCCAAGCAAGAGAGAGAGAGAGCATTACAAAATGTAAAATGAATGATTTTGATCACATCAAATTAAAAAGTTTTTGTACAAATACAAAATCAATGCAACCAAATTTAGAAGGAAAGCAACAAACTGGGAAAGTGTTTTTATAACAAAACTCTCTGACAAAGATTTAATTTCCCAAATATATAAGGAACTAAGTTAAATTTGCAAAAAATCAAGCCATTCCCCAATCAACAAATGGTCAAGGGACAAGAATAGGCAGTTTTCACATGAAGAAATAAAAACTATCAAGAAGCACATGAAAAAGTGTTCTAAACCCCTCCTTACTGGAGAATTGCAAATCAAAACAACTCTGAGGTACCACCTTACACCTAGCAGATTGGCCAGTATAGCAGCAAAGGAAGGTGATAAATGTTGGAGGGGATGTGACAAAATTGGGACACTGGTGGAGTTGTGAATTGGTCCAACCATTCTGGGGGGAGGCAATTTAGAATTATGCCCAAAGGGATTTAAAAGAATGCCTGCACTTTGAACCAGCCATACCACTGTTGTGTTTGAATCCCAAAGAGATAATAAGGAAAAATACTTGTAAGGAAATATTTATAGCCATGCTCTTTGTGGTGGCAAAAAAAAAAGGAAAATGAGGAGGTGTTCATTGATTGGGAAATGGCTAAATTGTGGTGTCTGGTGGTGATGGAATACTATTTTGCAGAAAGGAATAATGAACCTGAGGATTTCTATGTGAACTAGAACGGCCTCCAAGAAGTGATGCAGAACAAAAGGAGCAGAACCAAGAGAACAATGATCCAGGACAATCCAGAGACACTTATGAGAAAGAATGCTATCCACATCCAAAGAAAGAACTGTGGGAGTAGAAACACAGAAGAAAACATACGATTGATCACGTGGTTTAATGGGGATATGATTGTGGTACTGGCGTTTAAAGATCATTCTATTGCAAATATGAATAACAAGTAAATTGATTTTGAACAATGATACATGTATAACCCAGGAAGATGAATTTAACTAACTCCAGATACAACCAAGTATTCATTGTGCTAAGCTGGCCATATACAATAACTATAACACTGTAAATGGAAAGAACAATAACACACCAAAAAATTAAAAGTAAATGTAATAAATTATAAAGATCAAGTGAAACTCAAATGAAAAGATATGAGAAGATATACACAATGAGAGGTCCACAATTTAAAAATATTGCACAGGTTTTTAGATTTGTTTTTAATGTGTCACTCAGTTGTGTTTTCTTTTCTTTTTCTCTTTTTCCTCTCCAAAAATACTATTTATCGTATGGGATGGCTCTCTGGGAGAAAAAGGGGAAGGGATACATGAAATTTTATGGAGATGCAAGAATAAGAAAATATGTATTGTCTTATTTTAATATTTTATAATATAATACAAATTTTATAATCTGTCCTCTTCCTATCTTTCCAGCCTCCTTGGAAATTGCTATACTCTATTCACTATATGTTCCCGTCATACTATTCATTCTCAATAACCAGTTATTGATCTACCTTAAATACAACTACATAATCCTCTTTGTACATTATTGCTTGGCACTACCCCAGTCTGGCCCTTCTTATAGATTAACAGTATATGGTTGCCAACAAGAGGAAGAAGGACAAATGCCTAACAAAGTGAGCATGAATTCATAAGGCTCTGCCACTCATGGTCTCTATTTACGACTAATGTATAAGTCAAGAAGAGAATGCTAGAAATATTGGTCAAGTGGAAGATGAATGAAATATTATAATAAATTATAAATGAATGAAAAACATTGATTAATTTCTTACTATTTTCCAAGCACTATTTTAAACATTTATTAAAATAACACCACCGCACAAAAAAAGATAGTCTTCCTCTCCAGGAACTTTTGTTCTAAAAAGGAGGAAAGGTGTTTAGGTGATTAGGGAAGGATGTAATGTGCTAAGACAGTCTACTGACATACTTTTTCCAGGATTATTAATGGTGGTGGGTTACTCTTTTCAGAAGAAGAGATGGAAAGTAAGATGTAGGATAGTACCTGGGTAGAAAACAGTCAAAGTGAAGTTGCTCCTAGGGAGCACAGAGTAGAGTGGTGAGGAAAATTCTAGTGCTCTGATATACATATTCTGAAGTAGATTTGAAGAAGGTCACCAAGGTTTCTTTAGCTCTTTTACAAAGTGGAATTATCTGAGAACTACTGCAAACTCACAATAAATTCATACTTGATGTTCTGACTACTTGTTGACTGAATGGTTTCAGTAGTTAGGGAGGCAAAGAGAAAAGAGTAAGGGAAGAAGGAAAAGAGAGAGGAAGAAATCAAAGAAGGGAGGGAAGGAGAGAAGGAAAGAGGTAGAAAGGAAGAGTAAGGGGAGAAAGGGAAGAAAAGAGAAAAAAAGAATTTATTAAGTGACCTCACTGTGCCAAGTACTTTTTATATATTATATTATTTGAATCTCATAATAACGCTGTGAGTTAGGTGCTATTATAATCCTCATTTTATGATTGAGGAAACTAAGACAGAAAGCAGTTAAGAGACTTGCTGATAGTCCCACAGCTGGTAAGTGGGATGAGGTCAGATTTGAACTTGAGTCTTCCTGTGTCAAAACCCAGAGTTCTTACTTAGCTGCCTCAATCCTAGCTCCTATATGCCACAAGGAATAGAAAGAAAGACAGACATTTCGACTACATCAAATTAAAAGGCTTTTGTACAAACAAAACCAATGTAACCAAAATCAGAAGGAAAACAACAAATTGGAAAAAAATCTTCATAAAAACCTCTGACAAAGGTTTAATTACTCACATTTATAAAGAGCTAAATCAATTGTACAAAAAATCAAGCCATTCTCCAATTGATAAATGGGCAAGGGACATGGATAGTCAGTTTTCAGATAAAGAAATCAAAACTATTAATAAGCACATGAAGAAGTGCTCCACATCTCTTATAATCAGAGAGATGCAAATCAAAACAACTCTGAGGTATCACCTCACACCTAGCAGATTGGCTAACATGACAGTTATGGAAAGTAATGAATGCTGGAGGGGATGTGGCAAAGTAGGGACATTAATTCATTGCTGGTGGAGTTGTGAACTGATACAGCCATTCTGGAGAGCAATTTGGAACTATGCACAAAGGGCGATAAAAGAATGTCTACCCTTTGATCCAGCCATAGCACTGCTGGGTCTGTACCCCAAAGAGATAAGGGACAAAAAGACTTGTACAAAAATATTCATAGCTGTACTCTTTGTGGTGGCCAAAAATTGGAAAACGAGGGGATGCCCATCAATTGGGGAATGGCTGAACAAATTGTGGTATATGTTGGTGATGGAATATTATTGTGCAAAAAGGAATAATAAAGTGGAGGAATTCCATGGAGACTGGAATGACCTCCAGGCATTGATGCAGAGGGAGAGGAGCAGAACCAGGAGAACATTGTACACAGAGACAAACACACTGTGGTATCATCGAACGTAATGCACTTCTCCATTAGTGGCAGTGTAATGCCCCTGCACAATCTGCAGGGATCAAGGAGAAAAAAACACTATCCATAAGCAGAGGACAAACTGAGGGAGTAGAAACACCGAGGAAAAGCAACTGCCTGACTACAATGGCTGAGGGGACATGACAGAGGAAAGACTCTGAGTGAACACTCTGATGCAAATACTAACAACATGGCAATGGGTTCGAGTCAAGAACACATATGATACCCAGTGGAATCACGCATCGGCCACGGGGGGTGGGAGGGAGGAAAAGAAAATGATCTTTGTCTTTAATGAAAAATGCATGGAAATGATCAAATAAAACACTATAAAATTAAAAAAAAAGAAAAAAATAAAGAAAGACAGACTAAGTTCAGTCATGACGTCAATAAGGCATTTGTGTTGTAGAGATTAGTATTAGGAGAAAGAAGAAATTCTCCCAGTGTTTATTGCCATATCCTGTAAAGCTAGTCTAGAAATATATAAGGGAGATGGGTATATTTGGGTGAACATTACTGTCTATAGAGCATAATTCCTCATATATTGTGAGTATCCACTAAATATTTTTAAATATTTTATAAACAACATAATAAATGAAGGAAGGAATGCTTCAAAATCATGGGTACAGTCTTTTCTGATGCTGTCACCAAGAGTTCTCATCTTCATTTGGTCTACCAGACACTAAGCCCCACTGCCTCTGCCTCCATCGTTATGGCCACCCCATTCATCTATGGCCATGGACAATCCCAATATGTACTTTAACTCTATGTCAAAAACGAGCCCCTGGGCCAAGTTAATTTCTTTTTTTTTTTTTGACTTTTTAAACATTATTTTATTTGGTTATTTATAAACATTATTCATTGGAAACAATGATCATTATCTTTCCCTCCCCCCTTCCCCCTCCCACCACTTCTCCCATAGCAGGCACACAATTCCACTGGGTTTCACATGTGTTCTTGGTTCGAACCCATTTCCATGTTGTTGGTATTTGCACTAGAGTGTTCATTTAGAGTCTCTCCTCAGTCATTTCCTCTCAGCCCCTGTAGTCAAGCAGTTGCTTTTCATCAGTGTTTTTACTCCCACAGTTTATCCTTTGCTTGTGGATAGTGTTTTTTAGATCCCTGAGATTGTTCAGAGACATTGCATTGTCCCTAGTGGAGGAGTCCATTACCTTTGATTGTACCACAGTGTATCAGTCCCTGTGTACAATGTTTTCCTGGTTCTGCTCCTTTCACTCTGCATCATTTCCTGGAGGTTGTTCCAGTCTCCGTGGAATTCCTCCACTTTATTATTCCTTTTATCACAATAGTATTCCATCACCATCATATACCACAATTTGTTCAGCCATTCCCCAATTGAAGGGCATCCCCTCATTTTCCAATTTTTGGCCACCACAAAGGGCGCAGCTATGAATATTCTTGTACAAGTCTTTTTCCTTATTATCTCTTTGGGGTACAAACCCAGCAGTGCTATGGCTGGATCAAAGAGCAGACAGTCTTTTATCGCCCTTTGGGCATAGTTCCAAATTGCCCCCCAGAATGGTTGGATCAGTTCACAACTCCACCAGCAGTGAATTAATGTCCCTACTTTGCCCCATCCCCTCCAACATTCATGACTTTCCATAGCTATCATGTTAGCCAATCTGCTAGGTGTGAGATGATACCTCAGAGTTGTTTTGATTACCATTTCTTTGATTATAAGAGTTGTAGAACACTTTTTTCATGTGCTTATTAATAGTTTTGATTTCTTTAGCTGAGAACTGCCTGTTCATGTCCCTTGCCCATTTATCAATTGGAGAATGGCTTGATTTTTGTACAATTGATTTAGCTCTTTGTAAATTTGAGTAATTAAACCTTTGTCAGAGGTTTTTATGAAGATTGCTTCCCAATTTGTTGCTTTCCTTCTGATTTTAGTTATATTGGTTTTGTTTGTACAAAATCTTTTTAATTTGATGTAGTCAAAATTATATATTTTACATTTTGTGATTCTTTCTATGTCTTGCTTGGTTTTAAAGTCTTTCCCTTCCCAAAGGTCTGACATGTATACTATTCTGTGTTTACCTAATTTACTTATAGTTTCCTTCGTTATGTTCATGTCAGTCACCCATTTTGAATTTATCTTTGTGTAGGGTGTGAAGTGTTGATCTATTCCTAATCTCTCTCACACTGTCTTCCAGTTTTCCCAGCAGTTTTTATCGAATAGTGGATTTTTGACCTAAAAGCTGGGATTTTGAGGTTTATCATATACTGTCTTACTGAGGTCACTTGCCCCAAGTCTATTCCACTGATCCTCCTTTCTGTTTCTTAGCCAGTACCAAATTGTTTTGATGAGTGCTGCTTTGTAATATAGTTTGAGATCTGGGACTGCAACGACCCCTTCCTTTGTATTTTTTTTCATTATTTCCCTGGATATCCTTGATCTTTTGTTATTCCAGATGAACTTCGTTATGGTTTTTTTCTAAATCAGTAAAGAAATTTTTTGGAAGTTCTATGGGTATGGCACTAAATAGATAGATAAGTTTGGGTAGGATGGTCATTTTTACTATATTGGCTCATCCTATCCATGAGCAGTTAATGTTTTTCAATTGCTCAAGTCTAGTTTTAGTTGTGTGGAGAGTGTTTTGTAGTTGTGTTCATATAGTTCCTGTGTTTGTCTTGGGAGATAGATTCCTAGGTATTTTATTTTGTCTAAGGTAATTTTGAATGGGTTTCTCTTTCTAGTTTTTGCTGCTGAGTTGTGCCGGAGATATATAGAAATGCTGATGACTTATGTGGGTTTATTTTGTATCCTGCATCTTTGCTAAAATTGTTGATTATTTCAATTAGCTTTTTGGTTGAATCTCTAGGATTCTTTAAGTAGACCATCATGTCATCTGCAAAGAGTGATAACTTGGTCTCCTCCTTGCCTATTTTGATGCCTTCAATTTCTTTTTCTTCTCTAATTGCTACTGCTAGTGTTTCTAGTACAATGTCAAATAGTAGAGGTGATAATGGGCATCCTTGTTTCACTCCTGATCTTATTGGGAATGCATTTAGTTTATCCCCATTGCAGATGATATTGGCTGATGGTTTTAGATATATACTGTTTATTATTTTTAGGAACGACTCTCCTATTCCTATGTTTTCTAGTGTTTTCAATAGGAATAGATGTATTTTATCAAAGGCTTTTTCTGTGTCTATTGAAATAGTAATGTGATTTTTGTTGGTTTGTTTGTTGATATGGTCAATTATGTGGATGGTTTTCCTAATGTTGAGCCAGCCCTGCATCCCTGGTATAAATCCTACTTGATCATGGTGGATGACCCTTCTGATCACTTGCTGGAGTCTTTTTGCTAGTAACTTATTTAAGATTTTTGCATCTATATTCATTAGGGAGATTGGTCTATAATTTTCTTTCTCTGTTTTTGATCTGCCTGGTTTTGGAATCAGTACCATGTTTGTGTCATAAAAGGAGTTTGGTAGAATTCCCTCTTTGCTTATTATGTCAAATAGTTTGTATAGTATTGGGATTAACTGTTCTCTGAATGTTTGATAGAATTCACTTGTGAATCCATCAGGCCCTGGGGATTTTTTCTTAGGGAGTTCTTTGATGGCCAGTTGGATTTCATTTTCTGATATGGGATTATTTAAGAATTCTATTTCTTCTTCTCTTAGTCTAGGTAGTTTGTATTTTTGTATATATTCATCCATATCTCCTAGATTGCTGTATTTATTGCCATATAATTGGGCAAAGTAATATTTAATGATTGCTTTGATTTCCTCTTCATTGGAGGTGATGTCCCCCTTTTCATCTTGGATGCTGTTAATTTGCTTTTCTTCTTTTCTTTTTTTAATTAGATTGACCAGTACTGTGTCTATTTTGTTTGTTTTTTCAAAGTACTAGCTTCTAGTCTTATTTATTAAATCAATAGTTCTATCACTTTTGATTTTATTAATTTCTCCCTTAATTTTTAGAATTTCTAGTTTGGTTTTCTGCTGTGGGGTTTTGATAGCTTTTGAGTTTTTAATTTGTATTTCCAATTGATTGATTTCTGCTCTCCCTAGTTTGTTAATACATGCACTCAGGGATATGAATTTACCTCTAATTACTGCTTTGGCTGCATCCCAAAAGGTTTGAAAGGATGTCTCGCCTTTGTCATTTTCCTTGATGAAATTATGAATTGTTTCTGTGATTTCTTCTCTAACTAAACGATTTTAGAGTATCATATTGTTTAATTTCCAATTAATTTTTGATTTGGTTTTCCTTGTACCATTACTGATCATTATTTTTGATTGGTATGCCATGTTTCTGTGACCTAGTGTATGGTCAATCTTTGTGAATGTGCCATGTAGTGCTGAGAAGAAGGTGTATTCCTTTTTGTCCCTATTTATTTTTCTTCGTATGTCTATTAACTCTAATTTTTCTAAGATTTCATTCACTTCTCTTACCTCTTTCTTATTTATTTTTTGATTTGATTTATCTAAATTTGATAATGGTTGCTTTAAGTCTCCCACCAATATGGTTTTACTGTCTATTTCTTCCTTCAATTCTCCTAGTTTCTCCATTAGAAATTTGGGTGCTATATTATTTGGTGCATACATGTTGTTTAATGATATTTCCTCATTGTCTAAAGTCCCTTTTAACAAAATATAATTACCTTCCCTATCCCTTTTGATCAGGTCTATTTTTGCTTTGGCTTTATCAGATATCATGATTGCAACTCCTGCCTTCTTTCTGTCAGTTGAGGCCCAGAAGTTCTTACTCTATCCTTTAATTCTGACCTTGTGGGTGTCTACCCGCCTCATGTGTGTTTCTTGAAGACAACATATGGTAGGGTTTTGGATTCTAACCCATTCTGCGATTCATCTACTTTTTATGGGTGATTTCATCCCATTCACGTTCAAAGTTATGATTGTGACTTGTGAATTCTCTGGCATTTTGATATCCTTCCCTAATTCTAACCTTTCTTCTTTAGCTCTAACCTTTTAATCCAGTGATTTACTTTAAATCAGTCCCTCTTGTCCCCTCCCTTGATATGTTTCCTTTTCTAGCCCCACCCTTTTTGTTCCCTCCCCCTCCCCTCTCTCCTTCGCTATCCTTTTCTTTTCCCTTCCCCTTCCCCCCCTTGGTTTTCCCTTCTCCTTACACTTGATGGGTAAGATAGAATTCAAGATCCCAATGGATCTGGATATTTTTCCCTCTCAGAGTTGTTTTCCTGAGAGTAAGGTTTAAGTAAAAACTCTCTTCCTCTCCTTCTTATAGGAGTTTTCTTCCCCTCCCCTTTGTGATATGGAATCACATTAAAAGACTTATATATATTAATTTAAGGTTGCCAAGGAATTCAGCTATGTAATACGTAAATGAAAACTCAAGTCAGCAGTCAACCTTTTATGGAGTTTTTAATTACTAACAGGAGGAAAAAAGGTATTAGAGAGAGAGAGAGAGAGAGAGAGAGAGAGAGAGAGAGAGAGAGAGAGAGAAAGAGAGAGAGAGAGAGAGAGAGAGAGAGAGAGAGAGAGAGAGAAACAAAGAGAGAGAGGGAGAGAGAGAGACAGAGAGAGAGAGAGACAGAGACAGAGAGACAGAGAGACAGAGAGAGAGAGAGAAGGGGAGAGAAGGGAATAGGGCTTAAATACCCCCTCTGCTTAGGCTGGGCCAAAGGCCCAGGGCCTTAGATAGCCAAGGCAAAGAAAAGAGATCAGTCCTTATCACTCACGTGACCAAAATGGAGAAATAATCTCAGGGCCTCCACCTCTAGCACCAGGCAGCAACCTCCTTTCTTCCACACAGGAAGTCTCCAGACTCCTCAGCTGTCCTCTACCTTACTTCCTGTGTCTCCCCTGTGCCAATGGTGGCTCTAGCTTAACCCAGGATCTCCCAGAGGTCTGTCCCCTTTGCACATGTCTCTTGAAGGTTATATTCTCAAATAATTAAATCTTGAACTTTGCTGTAGCCCTTCCTAAATCTTGTTACCCTGAGTAGGGTGGAGACTGTAGTTTCCAAGACCTGATTCTCTCATTCCAAGTATCTCTATTGTTATTGATCAGGAAATAGCCAAATTCCATGCTCTAAAGAATGGTTTGAACAGGGTTGAGTAGTTCTGAAATTCACAATTCCCCCTGAGGCCCAAGGAAGGCTAACCTCTCAGATGGGTCTTATAAACATACTAGCTATGAAATTACAATAGTTAGAGATAAGGGAAAAATAGGAGATATAGAAAGAGACAGCAAAACCAATGTTTTGCTGGGCACATTGACAAAAGCCAATTAGGGGGCAATCCCCTTTGGCAGAAGAGTGTACATTCAAAATAAATTCAATCAACCTTCAGTTCAAGCAACCACACCCCAAGGTTCATTCTTGATCTTGATGTAATGTAGGTTTTCTGGCATCTTTCTGCAACAGTTCATTCTCTGGATTTAGGAGTTAGCAAGCTTCTTCCTTAAAGATGTTTCTCAAACAAACAAACAAAAACTTTTCAAAATCTTGGAGTTTTATTAAAATACAATCCCTCCTGAAGTAGGTGTTAAAAAATCCAGTTCAGATCAGAATGCATTGTTGAGTTATAGGAGTATATGAGTCAGTTATTAAAAGAATTCAAAAACAATAAAAAACAAAACAAACAAAAAACAAAAATATATAAAGGGAAAATATGGAATAAAGTTAAACTTTTGGGAGAAAGGGAAGAAAAAAATTCAAAATCAGAATCAAAATACCAAAATCTATGTATAAAATGTTGAGTAAACAAGAATAACTTCATAATGGACCCTTGTAAAGGTCCAATTTACAGTAATTTCTATCCCACAAGTCTGTAGGACAGAATGCAGTAATATTTCACTTACCCACTTGCAGCCAAGACTACAGGAAGTTGTCATATTATAAGAAGGAAAGGAACTAGAATTTTATTTTGATAGGGAAGAGTCATTCCCTGGTCTGACTTTTTTTCATTCTCAAGGATATAGGGAGCCAGCATGATAGTTAAGTTTTTGTACTTGTATGAGTACTTCATAAAGAGTGTAGATACAAGGAAGTCCTACGACTTAACATATGTCAAGCATCGCAACCTCGAGTCCACATTAGTATTTCCTGTGTGCTCTTTTGGCACTATTCAGGTAAAGTCTGTGCTCCTTATTTTTATCCCATTTCCTGGAATCAGACACAAACATTAATCATAGTCCCATAACATTTTATCAATAAATGGCAGGTTCCCAAAGTCTAAAGCTGTTTGGGTATGTATATTTAAACTTATATTACTGCAGAGAGAGAGAGGAAAAAAAATTAATTGTATGTACCTTTTGTACAAGAAATGAGGAAAAGGGAAAAATCAAATATTCAGAAGAAAAGCAATAATAAAAAAATAAGGGAAAGAGAAGATAAAAATCAGAAATTCAATGTGTATTTGAAAAAACAACATCTACTTGTCAATGGATTATTATCTTCAATGCGTGTGATAGGATACAGTCAATCAGTCTCAGCAGAAAATGCTCTCTTTACATGTGAGCAATGAATACAAGAGTCCTTTTCTTCAACCTTTATAGATGTTGGAGTAGTTAACAATATATGGAATGGTCCTTCCCACGAAGGCTGAGTTGCTCCAGTACCCTGGAAATTTTTAATATACACCTTGTCTCCTGGGTTCAGGTCGTGAAGTGAAAAGTCTAGTGGTCTGGCTTGTACTGCAGCTCCAGATTCATGAAGTTCACGCAGTTTATGCTATAATTCCTGTATATAGGAAGCAATAGTAGTATCTCCCCCTAATAGTGAGGTATATGCCAGGGAGAAAGGCTTAGCGGATAGGCTAATGTCCAAAATGTCCAAATAATGTCCAAATAAATAGGCAGATGTCCAAAAAGCATCTCAAATGGTAAAATATGTAAGTCTCCTCTAGGCCTGCTTCTAAGATAAGATAGGGCCAGAGGGAGCATTTCAGGCCATTTTAAATGGGTCTCAGTGCATAATTTGCCAATCATAGTTTTAAGTTCTTTATTCATTCTTTCAACTTGGCCTGAGCTCTGGGGATGATATGGAACATGGAATTTGGGAGTTATCCCCAAGCAAGAATATATTTGGTTTAAGACAGAATCGGTAAAATGACTTCCTCTATCAAAATCAATATGTGCTGGCAGGCCAAAACGAGGAATACTTTCCTTTAAAAGCACCTTAGCAACAAAAGCCGCTGTGGCTTGGGTCACAGGAAATACTTCTGGCCATCAGTTCAGTTGATCTACTATGACTAGACAAAATTTATAATGTCCGGTGTTTGGCATTGTTATGAAATCTATCTGTAGGTGCTCAAAAGGTGTGTAAGCCAGAGGACGCCCACCGAAAGCTTTGCCACGAAAGGCGTGTTGGTTATATGCCTGGAAGGTAGAGCAGTCTGAACACACTTTAGAGGCTATGGTAGTTATACCAGGGGCTATCCATACTCTCTTAACAGAGTCCACGATGCCCTGGGTATCAAACTGGCCATTTTTATGAACAGATTGGCAAATTTGGTGATAGAAACTTCTAGGGAGCAGGGGTTTCCCTTCAGACGATACCCACACTCCATTAATCTGTTTTGCTTTAAATTTTTGTTTCCATTTTTCCACTTCCTTTTCATTATAGGCAAGTGATAAATTTAAATCATCAGTGGTTGTTAAAGTTAGAATTAATTCAGGTCCTTCTATGGCTGCTAGCTTTGCAATGGCATCTGCTCGGTCATTTCCTCTAGAGACAGGGTCTCAGCCACTTGTATGAGCAGAGCAATGAACTACAGCTAGGGCTTCAGGCAGTTTGAGAGCAGAAAGAAATGCATTAATAATTTCTGCATTAGCTATGGATTTTCCAGCTGAGGTTAAAAATCCTCTCCAGAGCCATAGCATCCCGACTGAGTGACAAATGCCAAAAGCATATCTAGAATCCGTATAAATTGTTGCCTTTTTTCCCTTGGCAATTATACAGGCATGTTTCAGAGCTATGAGTTCTTCCCCTTGAGCGCTAATATTATAGGGTAGCGAAGCTGACCACTCAGTGGCAAATTCTGTGACTACAGCAGCTCCAGTGTAGCGTATGCCATCTCTCATAAAAGAAGAACCATCAGTAAATAAGACCAGATCTGAGTTGTTTAAGGGAGTTTCTAAGAGATTATCTCAAGGCTTTTCTGCCATGGACACTAGTATTTCACAACTATGTAATGGTTCTCCTGAAGTTGGTAAATCTGGAAGCAAAGTGGCAGGGTTAAGAGTTGAACAGCTCTTCAAGGTAATGGTTTCATTGTTTAACAAGGTTATTTCATACCTTGTAATTCACTGATCAGAAAATGGCTGTGTTCTGTGTCTTAGCAACAATGCTTCTACCCCATGTGGGCACATAATTGTCAATGGGCATCCCAATACTAGATCAACAGGTTTTGTCACTAGTAAGGCTGTAGCAGCTACTCCTCTAAGAAATGGTGGTGCTCCTGATGCTACTGGGTCCAGTTGGGCAGAAAAATAGGAAATTGGGCTCTGAGAAGGTCCCTTCGTGGTTGCCACAATGTGATATGGAAATCACATTAAAAGACATATATATTAATTTAAGGTCACCAAGGAATTCAGCTATGTAATTCCTAAATGAAAACTCAAGTCAGCAGTCAACCTTTTATGGAGTTTTTAATTACTAACAGGAGGAAGAAAGGTATTAAAGAGAGAGAGAGAGAGAGAGAGAGAGAGAGAGAAAGAGAGAGAGAGAGAGAGAGAGAGAGAGAGAGAGAGAGAGAGAGAGAGAAAGAGAGAGAGAAGGGGAGAGAAGGGAATAGGGCTTAAATACCCCCTCTGCTTAGGCTGGGCCAAAGGCCCAGGGCCTTAGATAGCCGAGGCAAAGAAAAGAGATCAGTCCCTATCACTCACGTGACCAAAATGGAGAAACAGTCTCAGGGCCTCCACCTCAAGCACCAGGCAGCAACTTCCTTTCCTCCACACAGGAAGTCTCCAGACTTCTCAGCTGTCCTCTACCTCACTTCCTGTGTCTCCCCTGTGCCAATGGTGGCTCTAGCTTAACCCAGGACTGCCCAGAGGTCTGTCCCCTTTGCACATGTCTCTTGAAGGTCATATTCTCAAATAATTAAATCTTGAACTTTGCTGCAGCCCTTCCTAAATCTTGTTACCCTGAGTAGGGTGGAGACTGTAGTTTCCAAGACCTGATTCTGTCATTCCAAGTATCTCTATTGTTATTGATCAGGAAATAGCCAAATCCCATGCTCTAAAGAATGGTTTGAACAGGGTTGAGTAGTTTTGAAATTCACACCTTCCCGTGTGAATCTTTGTGTGAGAAAGATTATTCTATTTGATTTTACTTTTCACCCTATTTACACATTACATTTCCATATATTAATATATATAGATTGATATAAATGTAGTCCTTATAGAACAGAGTTTGAGTAAAAGAAGAAGATAACATTTTTCTCCTTTTCCCTTTCCATCATATTTACTTTTCAGGTATTCCATGCTCTTTGTTTTTCGATATCGAACTTTCCTCAGAGCTCTGGTCTTTTCTTTGCAAAAAGTTGGAAATCTTCTATTTTGTTGAAGGCCCATACTTTCCCTTGGAAGTATATAGTCAGTTTTGCTGGATAGCTGATTCTTGGTTGAAGACCCAGCTCTCTTGCCTTTCTGAAAATCATGTTCCATGCCTTACGATCATTCAGAGTGGAACTTGCAAGGTCTTGTGTGACCCTGATTGGCATTCCTTTATATCTAAATTGTCTTTTTCTGGCTTCTTGTAGGATTTTTTCTTTTGCTTGAAAGCTTTGGAATTTGGCAATTACATTCCTGGGAGTTGTATTTTGGGGATTTAGTGTAGAGGGTGTTCTGTGAGCTCTTTCAGTGGCTGTATTGCCCCCTTGTTCTAGAATCTCTGGGCAATTTTCTTTGATTATATTTTGTATTATGTTGTAGAGTTTGCTGTTCATTTCTGGATTTTCTGGTAGTTCAATTATTCTTAAATTATCTCTTCTTCCTCTATTTTCCAAGTCTGTCACCTTGTCAGTAAGATATTTTATGTTTTCTTGTAATTTCTTGATCTTTTGGCTTTGCATTATTGATTCTTGCTCTTTTACCTGCTTGTTGTCTTCCAGTTGCCTAATTCTGACCTTTAAAGCCTGGTTTTCCTTTTCAGTTTGGTCAAACCAGTTTTGTAGTTGCGTGAAATTCTTTTGCATTAATTCCCACTTTTCCTGCCAGAAAGCTTCCATCTTTTTGATCATTTTTGATTTTGATTTTGATTCAAATTCTTCAAAAGTTTGTGGAGAGTTTCCATTTCCTTTGGAAGGTTTCGGCACATTTGTTTGTGTTTCCTCTTCTATCTCCTCTGTATTTTGTATTTTTCCTCCATAAAATTTGTCCAAAGTTGCCCCCTTCTTGTTTTTCTTGTTGTTTTGAGGCTTTTTTGCTTCTGTACTGTCTGCCATCTCTATCTGAGTGAGGGGGGTTGGCTCTTCTGTTATCTGTCTGGTGTTCAGTGGCTTTAGCCCCAGGAAAATTGTCTATCTTCCCCAGGAAGCCCGGAATTGCTCGTGTTTTGGTGTTACTACCCTCCTAAGTTCCCTCCCAATGCTTCTCTGTTGCCTTACTTCTATGCTCTGCACCTGGCTTGACACTCTCAGATGTATTTCAATGCCTTTGCTGGCCAGAGGAGCCTGCACTCTGAGGGGGAGAGGCCTGGTGATAGGATTAACCTCAGACTGAGTATGCCCTAAGGCAGGGACCTTCGGTGAGACTCAGATGGAAGGATCTGGTCAGGGGAATACAGGCTCCCCCCGTCTCTCTCTGTTTCCCTGCTGTCTAGGTGCCCCCTCAACTGGCTCAGGTTGTTTTCAGGATTTGGCCCTCAGATCTGAGGCCCTTTTGCCAGCCCTGAGGGTTACTGTTGTTTCAGACAACCCTGCACTCTGAGGGGGAAGGGCTGTGGTTTCCAGGAGCTCTGAGGGCTGGTGATAGGATTAACCTCAGACTGAGTATGCCCTGAGGCAGGGACCTTAGGTGAGACTCAGATGGAAGGATCTGGTCATGGGGCTATGGCTCCTCCCATCTCTCTCTGTTTCCCTGCTGTCTGGGTTCCCCCTCAACTGGCTCAGTTTGTTTTCAGGGTGTGGCCTTCAGAATAGCCAGCTCCCGAGGCCCTTTTGCCTGCCCTGAGGTTCCTGCTGCTGACTCGGATTCAGGGCTCTGGGTTGGGAGGGATGGGTCCTGGGACCTTCCTTTTGCCTACTCCTTAGATCCGAGTGATCTCGGGTTCTGACTTTTCGGGGGCCGTACCTTTAGATCTAGGTCCAGGAGGAGTGTTCCCTGGGTCTATTCTGTTGTTTGTTTTGAATTTTTGTGCCCTAGGAGTATTCAGTTTGAGATCTGTAAGGAAGGGTTTCTGGAGCTCTGAACTTTAGCTTTCTCTAAGCTACCATCTTGACCGGAAGTTCGCCAAATTACTTTCAAGATCTTTGCAGACAAGTTTCCAAAGACAGAAGAACATTTCTAGGCTCTGAGCACTGGAGAGAAAGAATTTGGTTAACTGGGATCCTGCTTTCACAGAATCATTTCTGGGTTTATGTGCCAGGGTGGTGACTTCGCTTGCCATAATGACACTGGTGGCAAGTCCATCTATGGGGATAAATTTGCTGATGAGAACTTCATCCTGAAGCATACTGGCCCTGGCACCTTGTCCGTGGAAAATGCTGGACCCAACACAAATGACTCCCAGTTTTTTGTCTGCACTGCTACGACTGATTGGCTGGATGGCAAGCACATAGTCTTTGGCCAAGTGAAAGAAGGCATGAACATTGTGGAAGCTATGGAGAGTTTTGATTCTTGGATTGGCAAGACCAGCAAGAAGATCACCATTGCTGACTCTGAACAAATCTAATGAGTTTTTTTTAACCACCAAACCATTCCTCTGTAGCTGGAGAGAGCACCCTTGAATTCTATCTGCTCTTATACCCTGTAATCCTTGTGCTCTCACATGTTGTAATTCTCTTTGGATTTCATTTCCATTTTTCCTTCCACAAATCTGACTAGACAACAGAGTTAAGTTTATGATTATTAAATAAAAACTAAACTACAAAAAAATCATGGGCAGTTTCTTGAGCTCTTTCAGAATCTATTTTGTAAGGAAGAGATTGCAACACAAGATGGATTTGCAAGAAAAAAGCAAGAGATTGGAATTTTCGTGAACCGTCAATCAACCAGAGGGAGACAGGATTCCAATAGAATCTGGACAGGGGGCAGTTGGGAAACCAAAAAGCTTGAACTTAGTCATTGCTCCTTTTCTTTGACTGTGGAAAGAAGCAGGAAGAACAATTCCTCTCTTGGTCAATGACTACTCAATTTGACTTAGTACTAAGAAGATTTGGAGCTTAACTCTGAAGAATCTCTATCATCTTTTTGCTATCAATATCTCCCCATGGAGAAAATAACTTTATTTCCTGAATTGAATGCATTGTGGAAATCTTCAATCAACAGGAAATCATAGGAAGTTAGGGAAACCTATTTTTCTCTTTCCCCCTCCCCCTCTTTACCTCCTCTACCTTAAAGAATGAAACCCCTTTAGTTAAAAGATCTACATTGTGAGATTGGTTATTGGGGAAACCCTTGAAGCTTACCATTTTTGAGAAGAGCCTTTAGATTCAGTTGAGAAAGAGACAGGATGTAGTGTGTGTGGGGGGAGGAGTATAAGATCCATCCTTGCCCCTACTTGGCTTCCTGCTATCCCTATCCTATTACCATAAATCTTCTAATATTAGAATCTATTACAGTGTCCAACCCATATTTTTCTTTTGAACTTTGTGTATGTTTCCTTTGTTTCCACTGTCCCCTTCTGTGTCTGTGCCTTGCTCTTTGTCTCCATAAAATCCTTTAGAGTTAGGTGTTTGTTGTTGTGGTGGTGGTGGTGGTTTTTGTTGTTGTTGTTTGCTCATTTTTCCTATCTAATTACAGATAAAATTTGGGGATGATTTGATGGTTTGAGGACTGAGAGCTCTGAGAACTCCCTCCCTCTGCTGATTCAATTGACCCTTGAAATGCGGATAGCTTAAAGACTTGCCTCAGCCTTAGGTGTAAGCTTTTCATATCACTCTCTTCTTGATCAGGCCAGGGGCTGATCAAATTCTAGCCCCAGGCTTAGGCTCAAGTTTTTGGTCTCACTGTGTACTTAATCCATTCAGGCATACCCTTGATTGTCCTGTCTTGGAGCTCCATTCTGAACTTTAGGCAAAAAGATCAGTACTTAGTACTTAGTACTATCAGGCACTCCAAACTCTGTCCTTTTCCTAAGCCCAAACTAGGATTCCCTGGGCTAAGGCTCTGGACTTCTCCACAGTTTTGACATTTCAGAGGGTGTGAGTTGGCTTGTACTACTATTTGCCTAGGCAGGATCTCAGGGTCCGGATGTTGGTTTGGGATTAGGTTCTAAATCTGGGACAGAAGATGTGGGGTGGGAGTGTGTGACTTGCTCTTCCCTCCTTGCTACAGCCTCTTGCTGGCTCTGCTCTCCTCTCACCCAAGTGTCCTAGATATCCATTGCCTACATTTTGGGTCTTTCTTTTCTTGAAAGTTGTTTCTCTCTGTCTCCTTTTTGGTTCTTTCACTCCTGTATTCATTTTGTGGTGATATTTTAATCTTGATCAGAGAGGATTCTTGTAGTGGCACAGAACTGCTCTGGATTACTCTGCCATCTTGGCTCCACCCCCAGAATATTGATGGGGTTTTTTTTTTAAAACTCTGGTAATATGTTTGACTGCTGTAAGGAGAATTAATTGTAAAGGAGAAATACTGGAGTGAGAAGACCAGGTTGAAGCTTATTTCAGTAGTCCACACAAGAGGTGATGAAAGCCTGAATTAGAGTGGTAACCTTATGGGGAGTGAAGAAAACAGTTTGATGGGAGAGATACTCTGCAAATGGAATCTATAAAACTTAAGAAGTGTTAGGGTAGAAAATGTGAGAGGTTTTTATAAAAGGTTGGACTGGATTATAAAGAATAGGGAACAAGGAATTTAATTAATTCCAAAGAAATTTATTTTAATTTATTTATAAAATATAGAAAGAGTGAAAGTAAGAAAAATCAGAGAGCAGATAAGATAAGATATCTAGGCTACACACTAAGTATTTAGCTCTGACCCTGGCTTAACCCAGGCAGAGCTAGTTAGTCCTTAGCTGTAGGACCTCATCCTTGAGCTGAGGATCTGGAGATGCAAGAAGCCTCTTTCAAAAGGGTAGGTCTCTCCTGAGACTAGTTCTTTCAGAAAATCCAGGAAAGGAGTCAGCCTTTTTCACTCACCATGTGCCAGTCCAAAGGAAAGCAGTCTGAGATCTCAAGCCTGAGCTCCTCCAAAGTCAAGTCGAAGACCAAAGAGAGAAGAAAGCTTTAAGAACAGTCACACCAAGTCCAAGGTCTCAGGTCCAGTAAGCAGATTCTTCACCAGCCTCCAACTCAAACTCAGAACTTCAGAAGAAATCTCCAGAGGAAGTTGTAACTCCTTTTTAAGATACTTCTTTTGTGTCACTTCCTGTGACTTCCTCCACTTTGACATGCACCAATTCCAGCTAAAGCTTTGCTTAGGACTGCCTAGACGGCAGTCAGTCAATTCTGATTCATCACCTACTATCGCACATGTGGGTCACACACCTTCCCCATTCCAATAAGAGGAGAGTTAATTTCATTTTAAGAATCAGGGGAAAGTTCATTTAATCGTTACAAACTGGGGAGAGTTAATTTAATTTAATTTTCATAGAAGTCAGTGGATAAGGAGTGTTTAAGGACAGTGATGAATCAAAGACTTTGATTAGAAGGATGGTAATGTCCTTGCCAGAAGTAGGGGCAATTGGATGGGTTCCTTTAGGGAGCAAGATGATGATTCTGTCTGGGATACATCAAGTTTGAAATGCCAAAAGGCATTCAGGTAGATAGGATGTGGATTTTGACAGTTGGACAGGTTGGTGGAAAATCAAGACAAAGCAATCTTAAAAATATGGGCCAGAGTTTCTTTATCAGGGTCTGAGTAGTCTCTCTCTTTGCCATCTCTGTCTCCAGGGTATGATGGGGGAAATCCAAGAAGAAAAAAATTTAGATTTTCACCATGTGAGCCCCCTTAGGGCTCTGTTAGGGAGCTGTTTACAGAATCAAGTAGGTTCATTGTCTCTGGAGTACCATCGTGATTTCATCACCCTTACGCACAAATTAACTGAATTAAATTCTCTGCTCCAATCACTCTAAACCTCCATCTTGGGAAAAATAATGATGATCAGTGATGAATATCTATGACTAAAGAAATCTGACTAGTCCTGTGAGGATGTTTTATAGAACAAAGAGTCTCTTCTAAAAGACCATAAATAGAAACTATGTGAGGCACTAGGTTTTGTATGTTAACCAACTAGCATTCATAAAGCAACTATTATGTTTCAGGCACTATGTGAAGGAATGGAGATGCAATTCTTTCTTCTCAAAGAGCTCCCAATGTAAGGGAGGAGACAATGCATGCCTTTAAATAACAAAAAAGATATATACTTCATAAATTGAGGTCAGATTCAGGAGTATATGGGTGACTGCACAAGTGTGTGTGTGTGTGTGTGTGTGTGTGTGTATGTGTGTGTATAATTGGATGAGGTATGGAAGGAGGAATAGTATCTCAAGCATGAGGGCTATAAATACCTTCATAAGGCTGCTTATCTACCTTTGGTGTCCACTTTACACCCAACTCTTGCTTGCCAAGAAGCTGAAGTACGCACAGTGACCCCCAATAAAACTGTCTCAGCAAACGGGCTAAAACTTGTTAAGTGTAACTTCAAGGACTCAGACTTGTTGTTGAGGTAGGGATATTGTCTATTCCAAGCATGTGAAGTTTTCTGGTAAACAATTTGTTCCAATAGGTCATGCATATAGTAGAAACAGACACTGTGGAACCCTTAGAGGTTGGCCAAACTTCAAAGACACTAAAGTCATTCTTTGCATCCTGAGCCATCACCAGTTGCCTTAACTATTGTCTTGCCACTGGATTTCTACTACTCTGGAAGAGAAAGGCTGAAAACTTTGCATATTTCTATTTCACTAAAATCCAGTTTGCTCACAAATCAAAAGATATCATCCATACTGTTTCCCATTTTGCTGCTTCTTAATTTTCTTATTTTACTAGCTATTTTATTCTTTTACCATTCAGCTATTTTGCTTTTTTATTATGTTACTATCTTTCTGTTTTATCTATCTTGAAATCCTGGATTGATGGACTAGTGACAAAAAAGTGAGGATACACTGGGAATTATAATCACAGACAGTTGGCCCAAGGCATAGTAATCTTCTCACTAGAATGAAGCAAGAGTGGGATCCAATACACTGGGTGTCTAAGCAACTTTTTTTAGGACCTCACTTCGCACTTCCTGGCATGGGGCAAGTGCCCTGAAAATCATCTGTTTCACTTAACTCTGGCTTGATTACCTAACCAGGTTGAGATTCCACTGTAAGGTTGAAAAAAATATACAAAACTTGTGAAGATGATTCCACTCATCATCATTACATGGAATGGACTCACACTTATGGACGACATACTGTCCAATAGATCAAGAAGTCTTGTGAGAGAACTCAGTCTGTATTATACCAAAATAGCAGCCCGTAGTGAAACAAGGTTGGCAAATGAAGACCAGTTTATTAAAGTTGGAGATAGATATATGTTTTTGTGGAGTGGTTGCCATGATGAAGAACACTGGGAAGTAATGTAGTACTGGTATAGGTGTTGCAATCAAATTTAATCTAGTCAACAAACTTATATGCCACCCAGAAGGAATGAATGAGAAGTCCATGACAATGCTATTTCCATTTATTTGCAAGAAGTTTCCTTATGTTCCCATGACAAATCCTGATGAGATCAAAGAAAAAATTTTGTGAAGACCTGAAGACCCTCATCATCAATGTGTGAAAAGAGGACAAGTATTTAATTCTGGATGACTATAATACTAGAGTGGGCACAGACAATCAAACATAGCCATCTTTGGGAGGAATGGAGTAGGAAACAGCAATAGCAACAGTCACTTACAATTGAAAACTTTTGCATGTCATGACCTCATTGCCAACAATATCTTTCATCTACCTAAATGCAATGAAGCAGCATAGATGCTCTTTTGCTGCAAGCATTGGTATTTAATAGACTTTGTAAGGAGAAGACACAAGTCAGATTTGAGAATGTGAGAATCACAAAGAGGATGTGCTAAGCAGAGTGTTGGACTGATATAGACTTATACTCTCAAAGCTATACATTTGCATTCAACAAAAATGGTAGCCCCAGGGTAAGAATATCAGAAAACAATGTCAACATATTAGAGCACTTCTCCAATCATGTTACCAACTTGCAGAGTAAGCTCCAACAATACCTAGTTGGCAACGGTTGAGCAGAAGAAAGTAAGCAGGTTTATGAGATTTGGTGTACTGCACCACATTTGCTCATCTAGGACAGAACACTGGCATACATCAGTAGTGGTCTGAAGAAAATAATGGGGAAATTCAGAAGAACTAAGTGAAAAATGAGAACAACATAGGATTTACCAGCAATATAGTTCACGTGTCTCTAACAAGTCAGTGTTTAACTACATCAAAAGTAAAATATGGGGGTGGGGGGCAGACAAGTAGTTCTTACTTTATTTTTATTATTAATAATAAATGTTGTATTTATTATTGTTATAGATTGAGAACCAGGACTAGAGATGGGAGGTCCTCAGTTCAAATCTGGCCTCAAACATTTCTTTGGGCAAGTCACTTTATTCCCATTGCCTAGCCCTTACTGCTCTTATGCCTTATGACATATATACTGCTTGATTTCAAGATGGAAAGTAAGGATTTTTAAAAGTAAAATGAAATCAAAGTTTAGAGATATTCAGGATTCTTGGCTCAGTAAAAGGTGAATGAAATTTAGTTTAATGCTGACAGTAACAATTGAAAACAAACCTACTATCCCCTGAAAGCTATTTATGAGTCAAACACCTTCAGTGCATCTAAACTACTCAATCTCGATGGAACCACACTGATCAGGAATAAGGATATGTCTTATAGAGATGGACTAAGAAATTCCATGTTTTCTTCAATGGACTATTGTTAATTAATGCTGAAGCCATTGATCTTATACTTTAGGATAAAGTCGAAATCCCTCTCTAGTCAAACTTCCAACTGAAGAAATTTTGAATACCATTTGGAATCACTGGTGTGGCAAAGCCTCTGGTGATGACTCCATTTCAGCAGAGATTTACAACACAGGGAGTCACTGTTCACATAAAATCTGACTGATATCTTCTAGCTTATATGGCAAGAGATTATCCCCTAGATCAAGGTTGCCTCCATTATCCAACTCTAAAGAAGAAAAGTAAATAGGTTGTCCTGTGACAAACAGAGAATTTTCTCTCTTAGACATTGCCAGAAAGATTCTTTTTTCCCTTAAACCTTTACCTTCCATCTTAGAATCAATACTTGGTATTGGTTCTAAGGCAGAAGAGTGGTAAGGGCTAGGGTGGATGAGAGAGATACAGAATACATTGCAAGGACTTGATTTTGCAAGGAAACCTCATACAGGAAGGAAATGGAACTTTGGCTGACGATGAAGGATGGGACTGGAATCTCCAGCCAAGAAAAGCAGGGAGGCAGTTGCAAAGGAATTCTTGTCCTTTCAGAACTGAGAAGGGAAAGAGTAACCTTGCTGAGTTTAGTCCCTCATTGATCTGAAGAGACCCTGATTAGCCATCTTTCCTTATAAGTGGTGGATAGAAACTTTTTCCCTTTGGGGAAGGCAAGAGACTGTCCACCCAGAAGATTTCCTATCAATATCTGCAAAGCTGTATCTCTATATCAGGAAATTACAGCAGCCTGAATCCACAATGGTCCTAAGGGACTCAGGTCCCCAGACCTGAGCTCTCAACCCCTGAAGGGAATTTAGGTTGAAAATAGAATACGGACTTCTTGTTTTCCCTTTTCCCCAACCTACCAGTCCCAAGTCTCCAGACAATAAATAGATCTTAAATTACAGAAGCAAACATATCATTCTTCAAATGTTCTTAGATCAAAGATAGTAATCATCCAGAGAAGAGACAGAAACCTGAGATTGAAGGGGATTTCCTCTTACCCTTCAATTCTGGAGAGAGATCCCACTTCACTTTCTCTGAAGCAGCTCTGCCTGGGAGAGGAAGTGGTGTTTCTCTTTATCTGTTCCCTCCCTCTCAGAGGCCTGTCAAGCTTTGGTTCCTGATCCCCCTCTATTACACTAGGCAATGGGGGTTAAGTCACTTGCCCAGGATCACACAGGTAGGAAGTATCTGAGGTCATATTTGAAACCAGGTCTTCACATCCCTGGGCCTGACTCTCAATCCACTGAGCCACCCCACTGCCCCACCAGCAAGATTCTTGCTAGAATCCTCCTTAACAGTCCAATCTTTCTCCTCTAAGGTGGCAATTTACCTGAGAGCCAGTATGGCTTTAGAAAAGGTCAAGGAATGTTTGAAATGGTATTTGCTGCCTCACATCTCCAGAATAATGGGCAGGAGCAGAATAGAGATCTGTACACAATATTCCCTGATTTGACCAAGGCCTTTGATACTGTCAGTCATAAGGGCATATGGAAGACATGTTGAAATTTGATTGCTTAGAGAAGTTCATAAGTATTGTATGCTAGTTTCATGATGACATGTTGAACAAATTCTGGATAATTAACAATGCTTTTGTACCTCCCCAGTCATCAATGGTATGAAACAGGACTATGTTCATACTCTCATACATTTTAGCATGTTGTTTTAAGAATGTTATTGGACATTATAAATAAGGATGAAAATGGCATCAGTCAGCTACTGCATTGACAGAAAATATTTACACTTGAAAGATCTTTAAGCCAAGTCTAAAGCGAGAGAGAGTTAGTATGTGACTTTTTGTTCACAGATGATTTTTCACTCATTGCAGCCTCTTAGCTTGAGATGCAACAGATCTTGGTTTGTTTCTGTGCCACTTGTGCTCATTTTGGGCAGACAACACCAAGAAAACAAAGACTCTCCATCAGACAACATTGCACCATCCATACATAGAATCATCAGTTATAGCAAATGGAGAAGTTTTGAATGTTATGCATATGCATTTACTTTGACAGTATACTTTCAAGGGATATACCCATGGATGATGAGATGGATACACATATTGCCAGAACTAGCTCAATATTTGAGAAGCTCCAAAGGAAAGTGTTAGAGACTGTTATTAGGTTGTTTACCAAACTGAAGTTCTACAGAGCCATTGTGCTGATCCTATTGCTGTGTATCTATGAAACCAGGTCTGTCTACAACACCATGCAAGAAAATTGAACCTCTTATATGTGAATTTTCTTAAGAAGGTTGTGAAGATTATCTAGCAAGATGAAACACTGTACACTGATGTCCTTTTGGCTAGCTGAATGGCCAAGTATTCAAATTCTACTGCAGAGAGCATAACTCTGATGGACTAGCCACATTGTCTGAATGTCACATGTGCATTTACCTAAAAGATTATTTTATAGACAACTTACACAAGGCAAATACTCACATGAGTATCAGAAGAAATGATACACGGATATGTTCAAGGTCTCTGAAGAACTTTAGTATCAAGTGTGACACATAAGAGACACCAGTAAAGGACCATTCTCCATAGTATACCTGCTTCAAAGAAAGCACTGCATTCTATAAGCAAAGCAGAATTGCAGTAGCTCAAAATAAATGTGAGATGCACAAATTTAGGGATATCCCCATCCCAAGGTTTCATGTGGACTATTTGTGCCCAACTTGTGGTAGAGTTTTCTGAGCAACCTCTGATCATCATAGTCAGATATACTGTACATTAATATCAATATCATGATGTCATTTTAGTCATCTTCAAGTAGGGAGGACAACAATCAACTTATACACACATCTACATATAGATTGGGGATAAAGGAAAGACTGTAACCAAGACACTGAACTTATTGAAGAAGGATGAGAAATATCTTGTAGATCAATAGACAAAAGCCACCAGAATTTTGATTAAATTTTACAGATGGATTGAATAAACCTCAAAGAAGTATAGGTTACTTAAAAATGTTGGTAGAAGAAGAGTATGGAAGTGGCAGCTGGAAACAAGGAATATTCCAAATCCTTTCCAAGATCATTGTGTCAGAGGTAGGGAGTAGAGTAAGTAGTGGTGAGTGAAAGTACAACCATTACATCAAAGGATGGATAGAGAAGTTGTATCATCAGGAGGGAGTTAGATCTCAGTGAGTAAGAGAAGATGAAGGAAGTGAGAAAATAAACATGTTTAAGATGAAAATTAGTTTCTTACTGATAGAACAAGAATTCCAGAGAGCACAGTGGAAGAAAGGTTGAAAAACGTTAGAATAAAATATAGGGGAAGGGGGTTATGTTAAAGGGGAGAGGGATAAGGGAGAAGTCAGTTGGGAGATAGAGAAGAGGGTTTAGACAATGGCAAATCAATCAAATCAGCTCTGAGGTACCACCTCAAACCTATCAGAGTAGCCAATATGACAGTAAAGTGGTAAGTGTTGGATCAGATGTAGCAAAATTGGGACACTAATAAATTGTCAGTGGAGTTGTGAACTGACCCAACCATTCTGGAGGACAATTTTGAACTATGCCTAAAGAGCTATAAAACCGTAGTTACCCTTTGATCCAATAATACAATTACTAAATCTATATCCCAAAGAGATTCAAAAAAGAGGAAAGAAATTTGTACTAGTACAAAAAATTTTTATAGCAGCCCTTTTGTGGTGGCAAAGAATTGGAAATTGAGGGGATGTCCATCAATTGGGGAATGGCTGAATATATTGTGGCATATGATGGTGATGGAATATTTTTGCGTTGTAAGAAATGATGAACAGGATGATTTCAGAAAAAGCTGCAAAGACTTATATGAACTGATGCAAAGTAAAATGAGCAGAACCAGTAAAACATTATACCTTCCAGCTTAGTTCATGAGGTGTATAAAGTGCCCTCTTTTCCAGAGGATTTAAATTTAGCTCAGTATTGTGGAAATGATCTGATAATGCATGTATTCAACTAGTGGGGTCAATAGTAAACTCAAGAATAAAGGAAGCTAGGTCTGGGGCTCAGCTTTGTTAAATATAACTGCTTCTTCAGAGATAGAAGGAATGGACCTTAAAGGTGTTGATTTTCTACAGGCCCTATGAATCCTTCAATAATCTCTAGCCTTATGACCTTAAATCTTAATGTCATATAGCAATTTCCAGGATCTTATCATCTGTACTTAAATATTCATCAGTCAGTCCACCTTATTAATACAGATTGCCAGTTCTAAAATCAAAGGTAGGGTGGGGAAGCATTTGCCTTTATTTCTTTTTTTTAAATAATATTTTATTTGATCATTTCCAAGCATTATTCATTAAAGACAAAGATCATTTTCTTTTCCTCCCCCCCACACCCCATAGCCAACACGTGATTCCACTGGGTGTAACAGGTGTTCTTGATTCGAACCCATTTCTATGTTGTCAATATTTGCATTAGAGTTTCGTTTAGAGTCTCTCCTCTGTCATGTCCCCTCAACCGCTGTAGTCAGGCAGTTGCTTTTCCTCAGTGTTTCCACTCCCATAGTTTATCCTTTGCTTATGAATAGTGTTTTTTCTCCTAGATCCCTGCAGATTGTTCCGGGACATTACACCACCACCAATGGAGAAGTCCATTACGTTCAATTGTACCACAGTGTATTAGTCTCTGTGTACAATGTTCTCCTGGTTCTGCTCCTCTCGCACTGCATCACTTCCTAGAGGTTGTTCCATTCTCCATGGAATTCCTCCACTTTATTATTCCTTTTAGCACAATAGTATTTCATCACCAACATATACCACAATTTGCTCAGCCATTCCCCAATTGATGGGCATCCCCTCGTTTTCCAGTTTTTGGCTACCAAAAAGAACGCAGCTATGAAAATTTTTGTACAAGTCTTTTTGTCCATTATCTCTTTGGGGTACAGACCCAGCAGTGCTATGGCTGGATCAAAGGGTAGACATTCTTTTGTCGCCCTTAGGGCATAGTTCCAAATTGCCCCCCAGAATAGTTGGATCAGTTCACAACTCCACCAGCAGTGAATTAATGTCCCTACTTTTCCACATCCCCTCCAGCATTCATTACTTTCCTTTGCTATCATGCTGGCCAGTCTGCTCGGTGTGAGGTGATACCTCAGAGTTGTTTTGATTTGCATCTCTCTGATTATAAGAGTTTTAGAACACTTCTTCATGTGCTTATTAATAGTTTTGATTTCTTTATCTGAGAATTGCCTGTTCATGTCCCTTGCCCATTTATCAATTGGAGAATGGCTTGATTTTTTGTACAATTGATTTAGCTCTTTATAAATTTGAGTAATTAAACCTTTGTCAGAGGTTTCTATGAAGATTTTTTCCCATTTTGTTGTTTCCCTTCTGATTTTAGTTACATTGGTTTTGTTTGTACAAAAGCTTTTTAATTTGATGTAGTGAAAATTATTTATTTTACATTTTGTGATTCTTTCTATGTCTTGCTTGGTTTTAAAGTCTTTCCCCTCCCAAAGGTCTGACATGTATACTATGCTGTGTTTACCCACTTTACTTATGGTTTCCTTTTTATGTTTAAGTCATTCACCCATTTTGAATTTATCTTGGTGTAGGGTGTGAGGTGTTGATCTATTCCTAATCTCTCCCATACTGTCTTCCAATTTTCCCAGCAGTTTTTATTGAATAGTGGATTTTTGTCCCAAAAGCTGGGATCTTTGGGTCTATTGTATGCTGTCTTACTGAGGTCTCTTTCCTCCAGTCTATTCCACTGATCTTCCTTTCTGTTTCTTAGCCAGTACCAAATTGTTTTGATGACTGCTGCTTTGTAATATAGTTTAAGGTCTGGGACTGCAAGGCCCCCATCATATGTGTTTTTTTTTTCATTATTTCCTTGGATATCCTTGATATTTTGTTATTCCAAATGAATTTTGTTATGTTTATTTCTAAATCAGTAAAGAAATATTTTGGGAGTTCAGTGGGTATGGCACTAAATAGATAAATAAGTTTGGGTAGGATGGTCATTTTTATTATATTGGCTCATCCTATCCATGAGCAGTTAATGTTTTTCCAATTGTTCAAGTCTAGTTTTAGTTGTGTGGCTAGTGTTTTGTAGTTGTGTTCATATAGTTCCTGTGTTTGTCTTGGGAGATAGATTCCTACGTATTTTATTTTGTCTAAGGGGATTTTAAATGGGATTTCTCTTTCTAGTTTTTGTTGGTGAGCTGTGTTGGAGATATATAGAAAAGCTGATGACTTATGTGGGTTTATTTTATATCCTGCAACTTTGCTAAAGTTGTTGATTATTTCAATTAGCTTTTTGGTTGAATCTCTAGGATTCTTTAAGTAGACCATTATGTCATCCGCAAAGAGTGATAACTTGGTCTCCTCCTTGCCTATTTTGATGCCTTCAATTTCTTTTTCTTCTCTAATTGCTACTGCTAGTGTTTCTAGTACAATGTCAAATAATAGAGGTGATAATGGGCATCCTTGTTTCACTCCTGATCTTATTGGGAATGCATCTAGTTTATCCCCATTGCAGATGATATTAGCTGATGGTTTTAGATATATACTGTTTATTATTTTTAGGAATGACCCTTCTATTCCTATGCTTTCTAGTGCTTTTAATAGGAATGGGTGTTGTATTTTATCAAAGGCTTTTTCTGAGTCTATTGAGATAATCATGTGATTTTTGTTGGTTGGCGTGTTGATGTGGTCAATTATGTGGATGGTTTTGCTAATATTGAACCATCCCTGCATCCCTGGTATAAATCCTACTTGATCATGGTGGATGACCCTTCTGATCACTTGCTGGAGTCTTTTTGCTAGTATCCTATTTAAGATTTTTGCATCTATATTCATTAGGGAGATTGGTCTATAGATTTCTTTCTCTGTTTTTGACCTGCCTGGTTTTGGAATCAGTACCATGTTTGTGTCATAAAAGGAATTTGGTAGAACTCCCTCTTTGCTTATTATGTCAAATAGTTTGTATAGTATTGGGATTAACTGTTCTCTGAATGTTTGATAGAATTCACTGGTGAATCCATCAGGCCCTGGGGATTTTTTCTTAGGAAGTTCTTTGATGGCTTGTTGGAGTTCATTTTCTCATATGGGATTATTTAAGAATTCTATTTCCTCTTCTGTTAGTCTAGGCAGTTTGTATTTTTGTATATATTCATCCATATCACCTAAATTGGTGTATATATTGCCATATAATTGGGCAAAGTAATTTCTAATGATTGCCTTAATTTCCTCTTCATTGGAGGTGCTGTCCCCCTTTTCATCTTTGATGCTGTTAATTTGCTTTTCTTCCTTCCTTTTTTAAATTAGATTGACCAGTACTTTGTCTATTTTGTTTGTTTTTTCAAAGTACCAGTTTCTTGTCTTATTTATTAAATCAATAGTTCTATCACTTTTGATTTTATTAATTTCTCCCTTAATTTTTAGGATTTCTAGTTTGGTTTTCTGCTGGGGGGTTTTAATTTGATCGCTTTTGAGTTTTTTTATTTGCATTTCCAATTGATTGATCTCTGCTCTCCCTAGTTTGTTAATGTATGCACTCAGGGATATGAATTTACCTCTAATTACCGCTTTGGCTGCATCCCAAAAGGTTTGAAAGGATGTTTCGCTATTGTCATTTTCCTCGATAAAATTATTCATTGTTTCTATGATTTCTTCTCTAACTAAACAATTTTGGAGTATCCTATTTTTTAATTTCTAATTAATATTTGATTTGGTTTTCCATGTACCTTTACTGAACATTATTTTTATTGCCTTGTGATCTGAGAAGGCTGCATTTATTATTTCTGCTTTTCTGCATTTGTGTGCTATGTTTCTGTGACCTACTGTATGGTCAATTTTTGTGAATGTGCCATGTGGTGCTGAGAAGAAGGTGCATTCCTTTTTGTCCCTATTTATTTTTCTCCATATGTCTATTAACTCTAATTTTTCTAAGATTTCATTCACCTCTTATACCTCTATCTTGTTTATATTTTGGTTTGATTTATCTAAATTTGATAGTGGTTGGTTCAAGTCTCCCACTAATATGGTTTTACTCTCTATTTCTTCCTTCAATTCTCCTAGTTTCTCCATTAGAAATTTGAGTGCTATATTATTTGGTGCATACATGTTGATTAGTGATATTTCCTCATTATCTAAAGTCCCTTTTAACAAAATATCATTACCTTCCTTATCCATTTTGATCAGATCTATTTTTGCTTTGGCTTTATCAGATATCATGATTACCACTCCTGCCTTCTTTCTGTCAGTTGAGGCCCAGAAGGTCTTACTCCATCCTTTAATTCTGACCTTGTGGGTGTCAACCCACCTCATGTGTGTTTCTTGAAGACAACATATGGTAGGGTTTTGGATTCTAATCCATTCTGCTATTTATTGACGTTTTATGGGTGAGTTCATCCCATTCACGTTCAAAGTTATGACTTTCATTTGTGGACTCCATGTCATTTTGATATCCTTCCCTGGTTCTAACCTTTTTTTCTTAGGCTCTACCTTTTAGTCCAGTGATTTACTTTAAATTGGTCCCCTGTGTCCCCTCCCTTGATATGTTTCCCTTTTTAGTCGCTCCCTTTTGTTCCCTCTCCTTCCCCCCCTCTCTTTCCCTCCCCTCATATTTTCCCTCTCCCCCTACCCCCCCCTTAGTTTTCCCTTCTCCCTACCCTTGTTGGGTAAGATAGAATTCAAGATCCCAATGGATCTGGATGTTCTTCCCTCTCAGACTTGATTTCCCTGAGAGTAAGTTTTAAGTAAAAACTCTCTTCCTCTCCTTCTTATAGGAGTTTTCTTCCCCTCCCTTTCCCATGTGAATCGTTGTGTGAGAACGATTATTCTATTTGGTCTTTCTTTTCCCCCTATTTACACATTACATTTCCCCCACATGTTAGTATACATAGATTGATATAAATGTAGTCCTTATAGAACAGAGTTTGAGTAAAAGAAGAAGATAACATTTTTCTCCTTTCCCTTTCCCTCATATTTACCTTTTCAGGTATTCCATGCTCTTTGATTTTCGATATCGAACTTTCCACAGAGCTCTGGTCTTTTCATTGCAATAACTTGGAAATCTTCTATTTTGTTGAATGCCCATACTTTCCTTTGGAAGTATATAGTCAGTTTTGCTGGATAAGTGATTCTTGGTTGAAGACCCAGCTCTCTTACCTTTCTGAAGATCATGTTCCATGCCTTACGATCATTTAGATTAGAACTTGCAAGGTCTTGTGTGACCCTGATTGGCATTCCTTTATATCTAAATTGTCTTTTTCTGGCTTCTTGCAGGATTTTTTCTTTTATTTGATAGCTTTGGAATTTGGCAATTACATTCCTGGGAGTTGTCTTTTGGCGGTTTAGTGTAGAGGTTGTTTTGTGAGCTCTGTCAGTGGCTGTATTGCCTCCTTGTTCTAGAATCTCTGGGCAATTTTCTTTGATTATCTCTTCTATTACAATGTCAAGTTTGCTGTTTATTTCTGGCTTTTCTGGAAGTCCAGTTATTCTTAAATTATCTCTTCTTCCTCTATTTTCCAAAGTGTCACTTTGTCAGTGAGATATTTTATGTTCTCTTCTAATTTCTTGCTCTTTTGGCTTTGCTTTATTAGTTCTTACTTTAAAGCCTGTTTTGCTTTTATAATTTGGTCAAACTGGTTTTGTAGATGCGTGAATTTCTTTTGCATTATTTCCCACTTTTTCTCCCAGAAGGCTTCCATCTTTTTGATCATTTCAGATTCAAATTCTTCATGGGTTTGTGGAGAGTTTCCATTTCCTTTGGAAGATTTTGGAGGATTTGCTTGTGTTTCCTCTTCTATCTCCTCTGTGTTTTGTATTTTTGCTCCATAAAATGTGTCCAAAGTCACCCCCTTCTTCTTGTTTTTTTTTTTTTTTTAATTTTGGGACTTTTATGCTTCTGTGGAGTTTGCCATCTCTATCTGAGTGGGGGGGGGGATTAGCTTTTCTTATCTCTGTCTGGTGTTCAGAGGTTTTAGCCCTAGGCAGATTGTCTGTTCTATGCAGTTGTTGTTCTGTCTTCCTGGGAAGCCAGGAGTTGCTGGTGTGTCCCTGTTACTGTCCTCCTCTCCTCAGCACCCTCCTGATGCTTCTCCATTGCCTTACTTCCACGTTCTAAGCCTAGCTTGGCCCTTGTTCCTGTGCCTTAGCTGGCCAGATGAGCCTGCTCTCTGAGTGGGGAGGGGCCGTGGCTTCCCAGAGCTCTGAGGGATCCTACTGAGATTAGCTTTCCCTGGGTTGAATTTAGTATGCCTTGAGGCAGGGACTTTTTCGTGAGACTACAATGGAAGGATCCAGCCAGGGGGTTACAAGCTCCCCCCTCTCTCTCTGTTTCCCTGCTGTCTGGGTGCCCCCTCGACTGGGTTAGGTTGTTTTCAGGATGTGGCCTTCAGAATAACTGGCTCCCGAGTCCCTTTTGCCAGTCCTGAGGGTTGCTGTTGTTTCTGAAAACCCTGCTCTCTGAGGGGGAGGGGCCGCGGCTTCTCGGAGCTCTGGGCGAGGGATCATGATAAGAAGATTAGGTTTCCCTGGGTTGAATTGAGTGTTCCCTGAGGCAGGGACCTGAGACTTGGATGGAGGGATCCAGTGAGGGGGTTATAAACTCCCCCGTCTCTCTCTGTTTCTCTGCTCTCTGGATGCCACCTCAACTGGGTCAGGTTGTTTTCAGGAAGCAGCCTTCAGAATAGCTGGCCCTGGGGTCCTTTTGCCAGCCCTGAGGGTTACTGTTGTTTCCGAAGACCCTGCTCTTTGAGGGTGAGGGGCCTAGGCTTTCCTGGGCTCAGGGCGAGTGCTCCTGATAAGAAGATTAGCTTTCCCTGGGTTGAACTGAGATTCGGATGGAAGGTTCCAGCCAGGGGGTTACGAGCTCCCCCATCTCTCTCTGTTTCCCTGCTGTCTGGGTGCCCCCGAGACTGGGTCAGGTTGTTTTCAGGGTGGGGCCTTCAGAATAGCCAGCCCTGGGGTCCTTTTGCCAGCCCTGCGGGTTACTGTTGTTTCCAAAGACCCTGCTCTCTGAGGGGGAGGGTCCTCGGCTCCCCGGAGCTCCCAGGGCTCCTGATAAGAAGATTAGCTTTCCCTGGGTTGAATTGAGTGTGCCCTGAGGCAGGGAACTGAGACTTGCTCAGATGGAGGGATCCAGCCAGGGGGTTACAAGCTCCCCCCGTCTCTCTGTTTCCCTGCTGTCTGTGTGCCCCCTCAACTGGTTCAGGTTGTTTTCAGGATGTGGCCTTCAGAATAGCTGGCTCCCGAGGCCCTTTTGCCAGTCCTGAGAGTTGCTGTTGTTTCAGAAGACCCTGCTCTCTGAAGGGGAGGGGCCACAGCTTCCCAGAGCTCTGAGGGCTCCTCCCAGGGGATTACAAGCTCCTCCTTCCCTCTCTGTTTCCCTGCTGTCTGGGTGCCCCCTCGACTGGGTTAGGTTGTTTTCAGGAAGCCGCCTTCAGAATAGCAGGCCATGGGGCTCTGAGGTTGCCTCTGCTGCCTCGGACGCGGACTCGGCTCTCTGGGTTGGGGGGATGGGTCCTAGGACCTTCCTTCTGCCTACCCCTCAGGTCCGAGTGGTCTCGGGTTCTGGCTATTGGGGGGGGGCATACCTTTTGGTCCAGGTCCAGGTCCAGGAGGAGGACTCCCAGGGTCTTTGCTGTTGATCGTTTTCAATTTCGGTGCCCTAGGAGCATTCGGTTTTAGATCAGTAAGGAAGGGTTTCAGGAGATCTGAACTTTAGCTCATATGCATTTAAGTATTGGTTCCAAGGCAGAAGAGTAGTGAGGAGTTAAGTGACTTGCTCAGGGTCACACAGGTAGGAAGTATCTGAGGCTAGATTTGAACCTAGGACTCCCCATCTTTAGGCCTGGCACTCAATCCACTGAGCCACCCAGCTGCTCCCCAGTTTTAATTATTATCCATTCTGAGAATTCTATTCAGACCTACTGTTAAAACAAAAATCTCGTTTCTCAGATCTAGAGGGCCTCTTCACAACATCTTTATTCTAGTATCATCAGCTTTCTTCCTTTCTAATACCTTCTTCCTTCTTTTTCCTGGGATCTTTCGTAATTAGAAAATGCCATACTAGCCCATTCCATTTCTTTATTTTCAATTCGATGTCTACTTGCCTATGACATCAGAAATGGTAAAATAATCAGATATACCTGATCAAGAATATATTTCTTCCTATAAAACTTTTGTCCTACTCTATCAATGAGCTATCCTAATATAGAGGGTAACAGTCCACTCATCAAACTAAGAGTCACAAATAAGAACTGAATTGCCAAGTCCTAAAGGTGGCTTATAACAAGATCCTTCTCGACTCTCTTAATATTACCTGAAGAACACTGTTTTAGAGATCTTTTAATAACCATATGGAAACTTAAATCCAGTATTATCTTTGCCCCAAATTTTCCATCCTCTGTCTCTGTTCCAACACATCAGAGCTCCTAGAGTTCTCAAATTAAGTTTTCTGCCTTCCTTTGTGAAAGCTAAAATACATTTGTAATAAAGATCTATTGCTTTTGGCATTACTGATATGTCTGACTCGTTTTGTGTCTAAGTCCCACATCAGCTGCAAGGGACTAGGATACTGAAAATTGGGGCAGTCCTTCCTCTTTAGGGTTGACAATGACTTTAAATAATAAATATCTGTCTAAGCTTGCATCAAAATATGAATAGACTGGTTTTTTACAGTCTAAATATGAGTAGAACAATTTGATTAAATTGTGTAAATTAGACCAGTCTTCCAAAATATCCTTTAGACTCTCACAATTATCTCTTAACTTAGGCTTAACTTATGAAGTATATGTCATAACTTGTTGAAAAATAATTTTCTAGTCTAATGTCAATAATTATCACAATTAATTATCTCCCATTTGTACCTTCTTCATCCCACAAGAACATAAGAAAGGCACACAGATCTGTGGAATTTTACAGAATTTATTAACCATTGCTCAAAACCTTGCAGTCCCTGAAACAAAGGTATAAATGTTCCTTCCCAGAGTTGGGAAGAATAGAAGAAGCATGACTGGGCTTGAGTGAATCAATTATCCTGAAGTCAAGTAGGAGGAAATCAACCAAAAATCAGTTGTTGGAGACCCTGTAAAATAGGAAATTGGAAATAAAACAAAGATTGGGAACTGGAAATCCAAGCAATGAAATTCTCCTACTTTCTCTGGGAACTATTTTATTCTTTGAATTCACCTTGCTATCTCTATATTGTCTCCCCATCTAGATTATAAATTTCTTGAAGGTACAGGGACTTTGTCCTATTGTCTTTGAATCATACCTGGTGCCTTATTCAAGACTCTGGATAAAAAATGGGAATCAACACATGCTATTAACTATTCAGGGGAATGAAATTAACTTGCAATTCCCTTTCTTCCCTTCCACCTCATTAGAATAATAGAATTCTTAGAAAGGCTTTAAGGGACATCTAGTCTGTAAAACCTTTAGTTTACAGATGTCATCCAGAGCGCCCAAGAAAGGAAATAAGTTGGCCACGTTTACATTGTGATTTTATCAGAGAGGACTAGAATCAATGTGTCTGAGTTGAATTGGTCTTGTTTTTTGTTATTATTGTTGTTACTTTTATCTCCAAAATAATTTAAAATCATGTAAGTTTAGAGGTAAATCAGAACTTAGAATAATAAAGTCTAACACTATACATTTACAGTTGGGAAAATTGAGAGTGTTAATGGCAGCTAGATAGTTCAGTGGATAGAAAACTAGGACTAGAATCAGGGACACTTGAGTTCAGGTTTGGTCTCAGACAGTTACCAGGTATATTACCTTGGGATAGTCATTTCACCTCTGTTTATCTCAGTTTCCTAAACTTTAAAATAGGGATAATAATACTAGTACCTGATTACCAATTCCCAGCGTTTTTATGAGGATCAAAAAAGGTAATAATCGTGAAGAACTTAGTACAGTGTCTAGAAAATAGTAAATGCTATATAAATATTATTATTACTAAATATTATTATTATTGTGACTTATCCAAAGTCATACAACCAGTTGGTATCAGCCACAATTAGGTCACAGGTCTATGCAATCTAAGTCTTATTGTCTTTCTACTGTATTACTGCTGAACTATAATAGCCAAACCATTAAGAAAAGTTCATGAGCCTATGTCATCCTTTGTATTAATGGAATAAATGTAAATATATGTGATCTGTCCCAGGGAATAATAGTTTACCCAAACTAGTCACGTCAAATTCTGACCAGGGACCTAGGAAGTCTTGGATATTCCCCACTTTCTAGCAATATTAAACAGAAAGTCATAAACAACAATATGTTCACTCACTTTTTGACTCTCTTGGGGCATCTCTCTAAAGAGGGATAGAAAAAGACTTAAGTTAATCCAATGAGACTGAAAAGGGAGTAGAATAGGTACAGGGATTGGGGAAGTCATCAGGAAGTCATTAAAAAGGGGAGATAGAAAGTTGAGTTGAGAACAACTTTTTTTTTAATATCAAGAGGAAAATTTGGACTGAAGAAAAACTTGAGTTACCCATATCATTGAAGTAAGAAATATCCTTTTTTCCCAAGCCATTAGACATGATTAAGGTCTCAAACTTCATTTTATATACTTTAGGCATAGAGTTCTTTCTTCCTGAAATCAAGAAGATAGGCAAATAAGTGAATTGGTTGGAATCTGCAAGGCTTCATTATTCCCCACGGTTGGCTCACTGCCTTAGGGAAGATGATTTCTAGTTATAGGCTCCTGTGAATTAAGAGCTGGAAGAAAGATAAGCAATCATCTACTTCAATGCTATTCCCTCCTTTTATTCTCACCCTCATTTTACAAATGACGAAATTCATTGCCAGTGAAGTGAAATGTTTTACTGAAGACTGTATGGGCATTAAGTAAGAGATCTAGTGTTTAAACCTATATTTTTAAACTATAAATCCAGTGCCTTGTTGAGAGTGGAGGAAGTTGGTAATACTCTTTGTTGTGGACATGACAATTGTCTAGATAAATATCAACGGGTCTGAATAAGTCCTTGTTCATAAATGCACCTCTTGGGTTTGTTCCTGAGTTCAATTATATGTTTTATTTGCATCTATGTCCTAAGTATTAGAACAAAGACCATGTTCACTGAATATAATGAGGATATTAGGTAGAATGCATTCCATAGGGAATAATGTAGGCTAAAGGTCTTAGAAAACACATTTTGCACAAAAATAGCCTTTGAGGTAAGATTAGGAAATTTGATGTCTTGTTAAAAAATCATCTAGTCATAACTGGCATCAAACCATAGTATTAGAGGGTCTGTCTTTTAGGACTTTGAGACATTTTAGATTATTAAGAAAGCATATAGATAGAGAAATCAAGAGAGAACAAGTATTGCTTTTGAAGCTGGCAGAAGACTTACCAAAAAGTTCCCATATTCCAGTGTTCTCAATTTGACTATATACGATTAGGAAGTTTTTATAGTCTGTCTCTCTCATGAGAAAGTAATCTTCAAGATCTGTGAAAGGAAACAAGTAGTGGCAATGTCAGGTTTCCCCTATTCATTCAAGGCAAGAGACCTGACGCTGTTACTTTCTGTCTTTTGTACACAGTAGGTAATTAGGGCCTGTTTGATGAATGAATCATTGAATATGAATGCCCCAGCCAACAGCATAAGCACTGATCATCTTGTTTCAATACTATCAGAAGCATGCCTTCAGATGAAATCTGAGGAGTCACTCTTCCTCCATCCTCTAACCCCCTTCTCCTGAACAAGTGTTGAGATCACTACATGAAATGTGACTTTTTTCTTGTCTTTTCTTCATTTTCCTACCAATGTGGCCTGTATTTGGGAATAGCAGTAAGGAATAGCAAGCTGATAGAGCATTGAAAATAGAGTTCCCACATCTGAATTGATCCTTGCATTTAGCTTTTAAAAGAAGACAAAGGCATTAAGGAGAGATAGGTATAAAACCTCACATCATACCCCCATGAATCAGGAGGAGCTGTGGAAAGAACCAGACTTCCACCTGGTCTCTGCCAGCACATACTTACACCTAACAGTTGTATCCAGATGGAGATGAAGGAAGGGTGAAACCTCTATTAGGGGAAGTGGGAGGAGGTACTGAGTTGATCAGCTTCACTAAAACCTTGAGAGAGGCCTTCAGTCAACATTATCCTCACAACTCCAAAGAGAAGGAATATTATAGAACAGCCAGAAATAATGCTCACCAATGGCAGCCCAGACCTATCCCAAAAGCTACTTTGTAGTTCATTCGATTCCTAGCACAGGGATGGACACAGTAATTTGATGGATACTTATTGTATCAATATGTGCATGTATTTGTGACTGAATTAAAAAAATAAATGTTTGACATGTTAACAAGAATCTTTTCACATATGTACAGGTGACATCATGTCCTCTACATTTTCTCTAATTAGTCATTTCTATGACTGGGACAGAAAGGCTACATTGCTGCTAAACCCAAGTGTAGAAACCTAATAATACATAATACATATCAGAATCCAGAATACATGCATATAATAAATATGTAAACAGGAGATTCATGATAATCTCTGCTTTTGCCAGTCTGGAGAAGTTTGATTAATAACAGGTTATGGGCATTTAATGTCCAGAGCATAGTAAAGTCAAAACAAAACAAAATAAAAAAACAAGAACAACCACTGGACTGGTGACCATGAAATATAGATTTGAGTCCTAGCTTTTATATTAATTGCAAATCCCCTAACCTCTCTGGATCACACTTTCAGATGAGGAAAATTAAGAGTAAAATAAGACTTGGCAATCCTTCCAGCTAGAAATGAAATCCAAATAATATTAGTTTGATTCTTTTATATATATATGTATACATATACATATATGTATCATTTGTTGTGCAATTTTTCCAATTCTAAACATCATCTTTTTAATATTTTTGAATAACTAAAATTTATACGATGTGTGCCTCTGCAATGTATACCAGGGACAGTTCCCTTCAGCTTTCTCAATCTTTGAAGCTAGGCAGAATATGAATCTTCTCAAATAATGGAAGTGGCAAGAACAATAAATCCAATGTGTGGGTGGTGAAAGTCCATTTTTACACACAGTTCATTCCTTAGTATCATAAGACCCTAGTCTTGTCCCATTCAAGAGCTACAGACTAGGAAAGGAAAAAAAAAAAGAACCCACATCTTTAATCATGGCTACATAATACTCCAAAAGGAACCCAATCATTTTGAAGGATGTTTTTAGGAACACAAACTCAGTAAAACAAAATTCACTCTCTAGGTAAAAAGGTTGGTAAATGGCTGAAAAAATTGTAGCATATCAATAAAAGATCCTAGGATTTGAGAATGAAAGGGATCTGAGAAATTAGCTAGTTCAACCCCCTCATTTGGCAAATGACGAACCTAAGGTACAGAGAGATATATTTGCTACAGGTAATAAGTAGCAAAACCAGGACATGAACATTAGTTTTTTAATGAAATATTATTGTTTTTTTAAAAATGAATATGCAGAATGTCAGAAAAAAGTGAACTTGCATGAAACTATACAAAGTAAAGAAACTTGAACCAGAAAAGTCACTCATAAAGTGAATTTAAATACAATCACTATAATTTTCTAAAGAAAATAGCAATAGTATCTGGTAAGCAAACATCTAAAAAGGGACAGAGATACAAATAAAATGTTATTATTTTGTTGGTTTTCCTTTTAGCTAATTCTTGATAATTGTTCATTATTTGACTCTTCAGTTTGTCTTTTGTTTATTTGTTATAATTGACTATATATATTAAAAATAAATGAACTTACATTATTGCTATTATAATCATTCAAGACAGGAGCCATCTAGTATGTTCAGGTTTTTTTCCTAGTTCATGGTTAAAAACAATAATATACATAAGTGATACTTACTAGTCAATTTGTATCGGCCAGGAGTCTTGGTTGCAGTGAGTGTGACATTAATTTGTTGACATATGTCATTGTGACTGGAAAATAAATTTAATATTATTTTGGGTTTTGCTCCATGAACTTTATATAATTCATATGTATTTCACCCCGATCAATAGAATCACAATTTACATAGTACCGATGGGAACCAAATTGCCAAAGGCCTTTTCTCAATGGTCAAACTTTTTGACCTCTCTACAATATTTAACCTTATTGAATAACTTCAGGATTGCTTTCTCCTCTTTGAGTTTTTCTGACCCTATTCTCTATTGATTCTCCTTCGATCTGCCTGACTATTCCTTCTCAGTCTGTTTTAACCAAATCACACTTAATTATCTTGACTATGGTCAAGGTTATCTTGCCTTTCCTCTCTTAATTCTTTAATTTTGTGACCTCATTAGTTCTGATGGGTTCCATGATCATCTCTCTGAAGATCACTCACAGATGCATATATTCAGCCTGCCTAAGGGCTGTAGAACTCAATCATGGACAACATATTGGATATCTTAAAATGAAGGTCCAATAGACACCTCAAATTCAACATTTCTAAACAATACCTCAATTGTTTTCTCCCAAAGGGACCCCCCTTTCAAATACCCCAAATATTATCAAGCATTACTTAAGTCATAATTACTTGAAACACCTATATTTATAACTTCTGTCATCTTTGATTTTTCACTCTGCTTCATTCCACCAATCTCTAAAATCTCATTTTTTATCTCTGTAATATCTTTGTCACCACTCATTGGACACTCTCCTACTATAGGCCTGTACCATTTCTCACCTCTACCATTGCAATAACCTCCTATTTTGCATCACTGCCTTTACGCTCATTCCAACTAATCCATCAGTAGCAACAATATGAACTCATTTTTTATAGATTTCCTTGAAAATTATCAGTTTCTCTTCTTTGGAAGAAAGGAGCAACATAAAAGGTTCCCAGGTAACTAGAATGTATACATATGGATAGTAGGATTTTGAAATAGGCCCAATATTCAGTGACTTAGGAACTCTTTGCCTTAATAGGAGAAAATTGTATATGGCAGATACAATAGGGCTTGATGGGATGGGAATTGAGGATGGCATGTAATATCCCTTCAGATTAGTCTCATTTTGGATCAGCTCCCTCAATGTTTACTTGAGTTGTTTTTCTTTTATAACCACTCAAATTTCAAAAACCAATGCCCAATATTCTTTATTCTATAGTTTACACATGAGTTTTCTCCTATAGAACAGTTCCATTGCCTAGCTCTCCTCTCACATTCTATCACCCATGCCTGGAATACACTCCTTTTTTATCTCTACCTTTATAATCCCTAGTTTCATTTACCATTTAATTACAATGCCACTTACTAGATGAAATATTTCTTGATTCTCCCTTTTCCCAGGTCCTAGTGCCTCACACTTATTAATTAACCTCTACATGCCTCAAGTTTTATTTTGTTTTTAATATGGGAAATTAGGACTTTGGAAATGGAAAAAGGCAGAATTAAATAATAATTAAGGTCTATCCCAAGCCTAAATGCTAGGAAAATTAGTAAATAATTAATTCAGAGATAGAACAAACCCACATGATATTGTTAGAATGTACAAATATTGTACTTACTTTACATAGGTAATTGCGACAACTTCTCCATTCTTTTTGACTTGGAAAGTGTAGATTTGAAACCTACTTCTACCACCTGGCATTATCAGCTCTGGTCTGTTAGATGCCACTGCAATGGAATACCACCTCCCATTGATCTAAAGAGAGTCATGAAGGACATATCAGTGAGATGCTATTAAAAGTTATTCATCTCCTTTGATATTGGTTTCCATTTTGAGACAAGCATTTATTTACCTATAATAACCAAAGAAGTTGTCTTTCCATTTTTAAAGACAAAATTCCAAGAACTACTAATGCAAATGCCAAAAAATTCTTAGAATTTGATGAGGAAAAAAACTGGCTATGCTGCAAGGCAAGGACCCAAATATGTCTATGGACAAGAATGATCAAAAATAATCTGGAAAGCAGGTTAAATTTAGATCCCCACATCCACAGAGTATGAGAGCAATCAGTTGAAGCCTGATATCATGGACACAAGCTATTTCACTGGCCTACCAATCTTTCAGTAATAGGATGCCCTTCTGCAGTGAAATAGGTGGAAGGAGAAGGAATAGTATGAATTTAAATGAATGGAAGAAAGAAAGATGAGCAAAATGGAGAGAAAAGAAACAGAAAGTAGTACCAAAAGAAAAAAAAAGGTTAAGGATACAATTACCATAGCTTGCCATTCCATACTTAAAATCTCTATCTCATAAATGAAGATTCAGAGCTCTGCTTGATGGTACCTGTTCAGGTTTGAAGTTAGCATTTCCCTGGATCCTTTCATTAGGCACTAATGCATTGGTCATGCACAGAACAATGGTCAAAAGTAGAAGTTTCATCTTTGTAAGGGAAATCTTTTCTTCTTACACAAGAAGTAGAATTAATAAGAATGAAGGGCATTGACCAAGTCAGGTTCCTTTATATTATGTCCTCAGAGGGTTGGCTTACTCTGAGGACTTGGCAAGGCATCTACCCCATTCCCTTCCCCCTATCTTCCCTCACCTCCAAACTTCCCTCACTAACGCGCTGACTCAGCATTCCCCAGCTATGAATAAATTCTGCTAAGAGATATACTATTGTCCTTGGAACTCTGTGCTGCCTTAGGGATTTTTTTTCTTAATTATCATTAGTACTATCATCTCAACAATAGTCATTACATTATCCTTGGCACTTGGTGATGTTATAGAAAAACAAGACTAATTTTTAAAATGACTGTTGGTCTTATCTCTTGCCTGGGCTCTTAGATCAGATTATTCATTTAATGTTTCTTGTATAAGTACAAAATGGTCATCTTAAAATAAATCAACACGAGAAAGAAAATGAAAAATCAGTGCTCATTTGTGCTTTTACTATACCCTGAAGTGAAAATTGACTCAGGTAGCAACAAGTGAGTCCTTTTGGGGGAGCAATAGTCTCCCTGTACTGTGCACCATGACCACCAGTACTCTGCCTCTGGATTCTATGCTGGACTTTGTACCTCTTTTTTTAATAACTCTTTCTGAACATTAGAAACAGCTAAGGAAACACTTTTTAGAAGAGTACCCTTAATTCAGAACATCTCCATCTAACCATCCCTGCCAGAGTTTTCCCCAGTGTGTGATAAGTTAAGAATGATTGCAAATACATATATTTATGAATTTATATTTAATTATTATGTAAATACTAATCCACATGAATTAGTGAAGGCATTTTATTAGGGGTGTTGAGTTTCTTTGGCTTGTGGAACTATTAGCAGGTGAAGCTGAGATGGAAAACTTAAAGGGTAAGAACAAAGATATAGGAAGGAAAACGTGAAAGTTAATTCTGGGGGTAGAAAGAATAAAGGGAAAATCATGAAGGACAAGATTGAGGGCAAAGTACAAGAAGAGACAGTGAGAAAAGGGATGTGCATGTGTGTATGTGTGTAGGAACAATGTATATTCTTTTTTATCCTGTTTTACTGTAAGGAATAAAAATCTGAGTTGGTTACAAAAAATTTTGCATATGTTTTCTTTTATTTTTGTCTTCATTCAGTAGTGATGGCAAGTTATTAGTGATATCTCTTCGCTTTGTCCTACATTGGCTTAGCTATTAGTTTTTTTATTGTAGATTATTGACGCCTTTTTATTCATCATCTACACTGCCCACTATATTCCTCCCAGAGTGATCCCTTATAATAAAAAAAATTTAAAAAGAAGAACAAAATTCCATGAAACTAAGTGACTTATCAAAAAAAAAAAATTGGGATTTTCATGCAATGTTCCACATTCATAGTTCCTTACCTTCTCAAAGAAGTGGGAAGAAATTGCTTCTTCTGACTCTTCTTTAGGGTCAACTAGATCATTATAATTTTACAGGTATTGGGTTTCAATTATGTAGCTGTTATACTTGCCATTCACACCATTGAAATCATTGAGTAGATTGTTTTCCTAGTTCATCTTTCAGGCTGAATCAGTCTTTATGTCTTCTTATACTTCTCTGTGTTCATGACATTATCCTTTCCTATAAGACATTAATAAATCATTGCTTTTACATATCATGATTTACTGATAATAGCTGTCAACACAGTTGATTATTATCATACTTTATTGCTATTACTGTGTACATTCTCTTGGTTCTGCTCACTTCACTTTGCACCACTTCATATAAGTCTTTCCATGTGTATGTGTGTGTGTGTGTGTGTGTGTGTGTGTGCATGATTATCTGGATTATCATTTCTAATAACACAATAGTATTTCATTATAATCAGTCTGAGATCATAATTGCTAACTTTGCTTTTTGAAATTTGGCTGAAACAGTAGATTCTATTCCAGCTTTTTAGCTTCATTCTGTGTGTCTCCCTGCCTTAAATATGATTCTTCTACACAACATACTGTGGAATTCTGGCTTTTAATCTGCTCTGCTTTGCTCTTCAGTTTTATAAATGAGTTCACACCATTCACACTCATAGTTATTATTATTAACTTCATCTTTCCCTCTATCTTATTTGTCCCATTTATCCTTTTCTTTTTCTTCTTTCAGAATTTCCCTGTTCAAAAATGTTTTTATTTCTGACTACTGATTACATGAGTTTATCTTCTTCTTTTTTTTTTTTTGGTTCATACCCTCCTTTTCTTATCCCCACCCCCCCCCCTACTTCTTACTTCCCTTTATGGTAAGATAAGTTGCTATAGCTAATTCTATATAAATGTTATTCCTGCTTTGTGTCAATTCCAATGAGAGTAAGGCTCAAGCATTGCTTTCCACCCCACCCTATACCACCAGTCACTGTATTGATTTTAGTGTGGCTCCTCAGTTGAGATAATTTACCCTCCAATTTTCTCTTCTTTTCTCTTTTCCCAGGGTTTCCCTCTTTCTTATCCCTTGATTGTGTTTTACATTTTTGTTTGGGCATTAGAAATAAAGATATAGATATATATTCATTAAAAGTTGCTAAAGTCTTTTATATCCCAACTTTTAAAAATCCTTTCTTATATATATATATACATATATATATATATATATGTATATATATATACACACACACACACATATATATATACACACATATATATATATATATGTTGAGTATTGAATAAAATTCACCTATAGATTTGTCTGGCTCAATTTCATTTTCTGAGATTAGATTAAGATATATATTTTATAGTCCGTGAATTTAGAAGCTTTATACTTTTAGCCAATCAGACAAGCTCATAGTTGTTCTGCTATATAATTATCCAGACATAAAATTATGGCATATAATATGAGGACTAACAATTTGTTTGTTCTATATTTGTTAGAATTTTACTTCCTTTTTCATATAGACAATGTGTTTTTCTTTGCCCTGCCTTATAAAAAAAATTAAGTTAGCAAAAAGTTTATTGGTTTTTAGTCCTTTTGAAGACCTAGTTTTTGTTTCATTTATCAACTCTAAAATTCTGTGATTTATTTTCTTTTTTCTCTTATTTTTAATATTTTTGGTGCTTGAGGTTTCCTTATTTTTTTCTTTTCAAGAAGTTTTAATTGCACATATGATTTGTAAGCTTCTTTTTATATTTTCATAATTTATTTTTGAGGTATAATTTAAAAAATATCTATATATTTAATACCAATTACATGTTATAACAAATTTCCATGCAAGTTTTTCTAAGTTATAGGATTAAAATTATCTCCCTTCTTCCATTTCCTACCCAAATTGGTGCTGACAGGCACTTTGATCTGGGTTATACATGTATTATTATGTAAAACATATTTCCATATTGTTCATTTTTGTGAGTAATCTTATAAAACCAAAATCCCCAAATATAGACCCAAATAAATAATTGAAGAATCAAATGCTTTAATCCACCTTCTGTCTCCAAATGTTCCTTCTCTGGAGGAGGATAGCCTTTATCAAAAGTTCCTCAGAATTGTCCTGAATCAATGTATTACAAATAATAGCTAAGTTTATGCCCAAAGGATTTTAAAAGACTGCCTGTCCTTTGATCCAGCCATATCACTGCTGGGTTTATACCCCCAAAGAGATCATAAGGGAAAAGACTTGTACAAAAATATTTATAGCCTTGCTCTTTGTGGTTGGCAAAAAAAAATGGGAAAATGAGGGGATGCCCTTCAATTGGGGAATGGCTGAACAAATTGTGGTATCTGTTGGTGATGGCATACTTTTGTGCTCAAAGGAATAATGAACTGGAGGAATTTCGCGTGAACTGGAATGACCTCCAGAAATTGATGCAGAGTGAAAGGAGCAGAACCAGGACAACATTATAACAGAGACTGATAGACTGTGGTATAATCAAATATAATGGACTTTTCTTCTACGAGGATTGCAATGATCCAGGACAATTCTGAGAGACTTATAAGAAAAAACACTATCCACATTCAGAGGAAGAACTGTGGGAGTAGAGAAACAACTGCTTGATCACATGGTTCAAATTGGATATGATTGGGGATGTAGACTCTAAAAAATTACCCTATTTCAAATATTAATAATATGAATATAGGTCTTGATCAGTGACACATGTAAAACCCAGTGGAATTGGTCATCAGCTGGGAGGGAAGGGAAAGAACATGAATCTTGTAACCAAGGAAAAATATTCGAAATGAATTAATTAAATAAAATTTCCCAAACTCAAAAATTAATTAATACATTAATTAATTAATAACAAAAGCAAAAAAATAATAACTAAGTTTATCACAGTTGATCATTCCAAAATATTGCTGTTACTATGTACAATGTTTTTCTGGTTCTGCTTATTTCTCTCTGCATAAGTTCATGTGGATCTTTCCATCTCTATCTGAAATCACTCTGTTCATCCTTCCATAAAATACAGTAGTATTACATTACCATCATATGCAACAATTTGTTCAGTCATTCCTTAACTGATTGGCAGCCCCTAAATTTCCAATTCTTTGCCACTGTAAAAGAGCAGCTATGAATATTTTTGAGCAAGTAGGTCCTTAACAAGACCTGCTCAACATTGGGGTCCCCTCTCACTGCTGTGGTCCTTTCCTTTTCTTTAATTGATCTCTATGTGATACAGACCTAGTAATGGTATTACTGAATCAAAGGATATGTGTTGTTTTATAGTCATTTGAGCATAATTTCAAATTGTCCTCCAGAATGGTTCATAGCTATACTAGCAATGCATTAGTGTCTCAATTTACCATATTACCTTCAACATATATCATTTTCTCTTACTGTCATGTTAGCCATTCTGATAGGTATAAGGTGGTACCTCAGAAATGTTTTAATTTGCATCTCTAGAAATTAAGAGGAATTTAGAATGTTTTTTCATGTGATCATTGATAGCTTTGATTTCTTCATCTGAAAACTACCTATTCATATCCTTTGGACCACTGGTCCGTTGGGGAATGACTTGCATTCTTATTAAGTTGATTCAATTCTTTATATATATTTGAGAAATGAGACCATTTTCAGAGAAATGTATAATAAATTTTTCCCAGTTTGTTGCTTTCCTTATCTTGGTTTCCTTGGTTTTGCTAATACAAAACCATTTTAATTTAATTTAATCAAAATTATTCATTTTACATCTTATAATGTTCTCTATCTCTTGTTTAGTTATAAATTCCTCCCTTCTCCATAGATCTAACAAGTAAACTTCTTCTATGTAATCCTGATTTATTTATAATATCAGCATTTATATCTAAATAATATATTCATTCTGAACTTATTTTGTAATAAACTATGAAAGATTAATCTGTACCTAATTTTTGCTATACTGTTTTCCAATTTTCCCCAACAGATTTTGCTGAATAGTGAGCTCTAGAGTTCTTGCCCCCAAAGCTAGGATTATTGAGATCATCAAACACTGAATTGCTGAGTTCATTTATTCATATTTTATTTCATTGATCCACTCTTCTATTTCTTAATACCAGATTGTTTTGATGATTACTGCTTTTTAGCATAGTTTAGGACCTGATACTGCTAGGCAAACATCATTCAAATTTTTTCATTAGTTCCTTTGATATTCTTGATTTTTTGTTCTTCCCGATGATTTTATTGTATTTTCTATTTCTATGAAATAGTATTTTTATAGTATGATTCATATGATACTGAATAAATGAATTAATATAGGTAGGATTGTTATTTTTATTATGTTAGCTCATTCTACCCATGAGCAATTAATGTTTTTCCAATTGTTTAGATCTAATTTTAATTGTGTATTAAGTATTTTAGAGTTGTGTTCATAATTCCTATGTTTCTCCTGGAAGATAGATTCCTAAGTATTTTATATTGTTTAGAGTGATTTTTTTCTATTATATTTTGTTTTATTGATATCTGCTGCTTAGTCTGTGAATGTATATTTCTTTTTTTCCCACTTTAAACATTATTTTATTTGGTCATTTCCAAACATTATTCACTGGAAACAAAAATCATTTTCTTTTCCTCCCCCCGCCCCCACCTTTCACTCTCCCATTGCCGATGCACAATTCCACTGGGTATCACATGTGTTCTTGTTTCGAAACCATTTCCATTTTGTTGGTATTTGCATTAGAGTGTACATTTAGAGTCTCTCCTCAGTCATATCACCTCCACCCCTGTAGTCAAGCAGATGCTTTTCCTTCTTGTTTTTTACTCCCACAGTTTATCTTCTGCTTGTGGATAGTATTTTTTAGATCCCTGCATATTGTTCAGGGACATTGCATTGACACTAATGGAGAAGTCCATTACCTTCGATTGTACCACAATGTATCAGTCTATGTGTATAATGATTTCCTAGTTCTGCTCCATTCGCTCTGCATCACTTCCTGGAGGTTTTTCCAGTCTCCATGGAATTCCTCTACTTTATGATTCCCTTTAGCACAATAGTATTCCATCACCAACATATACCACAATTTGTTCAGCCATTCCCCAATTGAAGGGCATCTCCTCATTTCCCAATTGTTGGCCACCACAAAGAATGCAGCAATGAATATTCTTGTACAAGACTTTTTACTTATTGTCTCTTTGGGGTACAAACCAGTAGTGCTATGGCTGGATCAAAGGGCAGACAGTCTTTTATCACCCTTTGGGCATAGTTCCAAATTGCCCTCCAGAATGGTTGGATCAATTCACAACTACACCAGCAATGAATTAATGTCTGTACATTGCCACATCCCCTCCAGTATTCATTATTTTCCATAGCTGTCATGTTAGCCAATCTGCTAGGTGTGAGGTGATACCTCAGAGTTGTTTTGATTTGCATCTCTCTGATTATAAGAGATTTAGAGCACTTTTTCATGTGCTTATTAATAGTTTTGATTTCTTTGGCTGAAAACATCCTGTTCATGTCCCTTGCCCATTTACCAATTGGAGAATGGCTTGATTTTTTGTACAATTGATTTAGCTCTTTGTAAATTTGAGTAATTAAACCTTTGTCTGAGGTTTTTATGAAGATTACTTCCCAATTTGTTGCCTTCCTTCTGATTTTAGTTATATTGGTTTTGTTTGTACAAAAGCTTTTTTTAATTTGATGTAGTCAAAATTATTTATTTTACATTTTGTGACTCTTTCTATGTCTTGCTTGGTTTTAAAGTCTTTCCCTTCCCGAAGTTCTGACATGTATACTATTTTGTGTTTACCTAATTTACTTATAGTTTCCTTCTTTATGTTCATGTCAGTCACCCATTTTGAATTGATCTTGTTGTAGGGTGTGAGGTGTTGATCTAATCCTAATCTCTCCCACACTGTCATCCAGTTTTTATCGAGTTTTTATTGAAGAGTGGATTTTTGACCCAAAAGCTGGGATCTTTCAGTTTATCGTATATTGTCTTGCTGAAGTCACTTGCCCCAAGACTATTACACTGATCCTCCTTTCTGTCTCTTAGCCAGTACCAAATTGTTTTGATGACTGCTGCTTTTTAATATAGTTTGAGATCTGGGACTGCAAGGCCCCCCTTCCTTTGTATTTATTTTTCATTATTTCCCTGGATATCCTTGATCCTTTGTTATTCCAAATGAACTTTGTTAAGGTTTTTTCTAAATCAGTAAAGAAATTTTTTGGACGTTGCATGGGTATGGCACTAAATAGATAGATAAGTTTGGGTAGGATGGTCATTTTTACTATATTGGCTCATCCTACCCATGAGCAGTTAATGTTTTTCCAATTGCTCAAGTTTAGTTTTAGTTGTGTGGACAGTGTTTTGTAGTTGTGTTCATATAGGTCCTGTGTTTGTCTTGGGAGATAGATTCCTAGGTATTTTATTTTGTCTAAGGGGATTTTGAATGGGATTTCTCTTTCTAGATTTTGCTGCTGAACTATGTTGGAGATGTATAGAAATGCTGATGACTTATGTGGGTTTATTTTGTAACCTGCAACTTTGCTAAAGTTGTTGATTATTTCAATTAGCTTTTTGGTTGAATCTCTAGGATTCTTTAAGTAGACCATCATGTTATCTGCAAAGAGTGATAGCTTAGTCTCCTCCTTGCCTATTTTGATGCCTTCAATTTCTTTTTCTTCTCTAATTGCTACTGCTAGTGTTTCTAGTACAATGTCAAATAGTAGAGGTGATAATGGGCATTCTTGTTTCACTCCTGATCTTAATGGGAATGGATCTAGTTTATCCCCATTGCAGAAGATATTAGTTGATGGTTTTAGATATATACTGTTTATTATTTTTAGGAACGGCCCTTCTATTCCTATGCTTTCTAGTGTTTTTAATAGGGATGGGTGTTGTATTTTATCAAAGGCTTTTTCTGAGTCTATTGAGATAATCATGTGATTTTTGTCGGTTTGCTTGTTGATGTGGTCAATTATGTGGATGGTTTTACTAATATTGAACCAGCCCTGCATCTCTGGTATAAATCCTACTTGATCATGTTGGATGACCCTTCTGATCACTTGCTGGAGTCTTTTTGCTAGTATCCTATTTAAGATTTTTGCATCTATATTCATTAGGAAGATTGGTCTATAATTTTCTTTCTCTGTTTTTGGCCTGCCTGGCTTTGGAATTAGTACCATGTTTGTGTCATAAAAGGAATTTGGTAGAACTCCCTCTTTGCTTATTATATCAAATAGTTTGTATAGTATTGGAGTTAGCTGTTCTTTGAATGTTTGATAGAATTCACTGGTGAATCCATCAGGCCCTGGGGATTTTTTCTTAGGGAGCTCTTTGATGGCCTGTTGGATTTCTGTTTCTGATATGGGATTATTTAAGAATTCTATTTCTTCTTCTTTTAGTCTAGGCAGTTTATATTTTTGTAGATATTCATCCATATCACCTAGGTTGGTATATTTATTGCCATATAGTTGGGCAAAGTAGTTTTTAATGATTGCCTTAATTTCCTATTCGTTGGAGGTGAGGTCCCCCTTTTCATCGTTGATGCTGTTAATTTGCCTTTCTTCTTTCCTTTTTTAAATTAGATTGACCAGTACTTTGTCTATTTTGTCAGTTTTTTCAAAGTACCAGCTTCTAGTCCTGTTTATTAGCTCAATAGTTCTGTCACTTTCGATTTTATTAATTTCTCCTTTAATTTTTAGGATCTATAGTTTGGTTTTCTGCTGGGGGTTTTTAATTTGTTCGTTTTCAAGTTTTTTGATTTGCATTTCCAATTCATTCATCTCTGACCTCCCTAATTTGTTAATATATGCACTCAGGGATATGAATTTTCCTCTAAGTACTGCTTTGGCTGCCTCCCTTAAGGTTTTAAAGGGTTTCTCACCATTGTCATTTTCCTCAATGAAATTATTAATTGTTTCTATGATTTCTTCTCTAACTAGCTGATTTTGGAGTATCATATTATTTAATTTCCAATTAATTTTTGATTTGGTTCTCCATGTACCCTTTCTGATCAATATTTTCATTGCTTTATGATCTGAAAAGGTTGCATTTATTATTTCTGCTTTTCTGCATTTGAGTGCATTGTTTCTGTGATCTAGTGTATAATCTATTTTTGTGAATGTGCCATGTAGTGCTGAGAAGAAGGTGTATTCCTTTTTGTCCCTATTTATTTTTCTCCATATGTCTATTAACTCTAATTTTTCTAAGATTTCATTCACCTCTTTTACCTCTTTTTTATTTGTTTTTCGGTTTGATTTATCTAAATTTGATAGTGATTGGTTCAAATCTCCCACTAATATGGTTTTACTGTCTATTTCCTCCTTCAGTTCTCCTAGTTTCTCCATGAAAAATTTGGATACTATACCATTTGGTGCGTACATGTTGATTAGTGATATTTCCTCATTGTCTATACTCCCTTTTAACAGAATATATTTATCTTCCCTATCCATTTTGATCAAGTCTAATTTTGCTTTGGCTTCGTCTGATATCATGATTTCAACTCCTGCCTTCTTTCTATCAGTTGAGGCCCAAAAGGTCTTACTCCATTCTATAATTCTAACCTTGTGAGTATCAACCCGCCTCATATGTGTTTCTTGAAGACAACAAATGGTAGGGTTTTGGGTTCTAATCCAATCTGCTATTTGTCTACGTTTTATGGGTGAGTTCATCCCATTCACGTTCAAAGTTATGAGTGTCACTGGTGGATACACTGGCATTTTGATAATTTCCCCTAGTTCTGACCTTTCTTCTTTAGCTATATCCTTTTGATCCAGTGATTTACTTTAGGTCAGTCCCCCTAGTCCCCTCCCTTGAGATGCTTCCCTTTCTAGCCCCTCCCTTTGTATGCTCCCTTTCACTTTACCTTCTTTTTCCCTCCCTTTTTATACTCCTTCCTCCTCCCCCTATGATTTTCTTTTCTTAAGCTGTTGAATAAGATAGAATTCAGCATCCCAATGGATCTAGATATTCTTCCCTCTCAGTGTTGATTTCACTGAGAGTAAGGATTAAGTAAAACCACTTCACACTCTCTTTCTCTCCTTCTTATATGAGAGTTCTTCTCCTCCCCTTCCCATGTGTATCTTTGTATGGGAAAGATTATTCTATTCCCCCCCTCCTCATTTCTTGAAGTAAATGTTAGTATTATCGACAATTCCCTTCCTCCCTTTTTCTTTCTTTGCCCCCTTTCTTACCAAACTTCTTCATGCCCAAATCTTTTCCTATGCATGATTCTTCTAACTACTCTTATGATGCATACAATTTTGAGAGTTAAACAATACATTTTCCCCACATATTAATATATATATAATTTGACATAAATGTAGTCCTTTTAGAAGAGATTTTGACTTAAAGAAAAAGATAAGGTTTATCTCCTTTTCCCTTTCTTTCATATTTACCTTTTCATGTTTCTCTTGCTTTCTGTGCTTGGATATCAAATTTTCCACTAAGTTCTGGTCTTTTCTTAGCAAATGCTTGGAAATCGTCTATTTTGTTGAATGCCCATACTTTCCCCTGGAAGTATATAGTTAGTTTTGCTGGGTAGTTGACTCTTGGTTGGAGACCCAGCTCTCTTGCCTTTCTAAATATCGTGTTCCATGATTTGTGGTCTCTTAGTGTGTTAGCCGCTAAGTCCTGTGTGATCCTTATGGGAGCCCCCCCTATATCTGAAGCTCTTCTTTTTGCCTTCTTGTAGGATTTTCTCCTTTTCTTGGAAGCTTTTGAATTTGGCGATTACATTCCTGGGGGTTGTCTTTTGGGGATTTAGTATAGAGGGTGTCCTATGCACCCTTTCTATTTCTATTTTGCCCCCTTGCTCCAGAACATGTGGGCAATTTTCTTCTATAATCTCCTGTAGAATAACATCGAGGATTTTGTTTATCTCAGGTTTTTCGGGGAGACCAATAATTTGGAGGTTGTCTCTTCTTCCTCTGTTTTCCAAGTCTGTGACCTTTTCAGTGAGATATTTCATGTTTTCTTCTAATTCTTTAATTTTTTGGCTTTGCTTTATTGATTCTTGCTGTTTTATAATCTCGCTGTCTTCCATTTGCTTAATTCTGGTTGTTAGGGACTGGTTTTGCTTTTCAGCTTTGTCTGTCCTTCTATTAGATGCTTCCAGTTCTTTCTCCAATTGTGAAGTCTTGTCTATCAGACTGCTGATCTCTTTCTCCCATTTTTTCCCCAAAAGGTAATCTTTTGGGTAAGCTCCAGTTTAATATCTTCCAGAGCTTGTGGATAGTTTCTATTTTTGGAGGCATGTTCTTATTTTGTTTGGATTTCATCCTCATTCTCTTTTTTTTTTGGGTACTCCCTCAATAAAAGTTTTCAATTCTCATTTTTCCCCCTTTCTTTTTGGAGGCTTGAATTTGGGACATGTGAGCCATCCCTTTGGTGGTTTTATTCCACTTTCTTTTTTTTTTTTTTTGGTCTGGGGTCTGGCTGATGTAGGTGGGTTGTCTGTGAATTTAGGTTCCCTCAGACTAGTTCTTCCCAGCCTCCTAGGTTTCTTAGAGTGAAGGCCCCTGTTCTCCGTGCGGCAGCCCCTTTGCTCAGTGCAGCCTCTAAGTGTGGTTGCCCCTTTGCTCAGCGCAGAGTCTCAGTGCAGTTGCCCCTTTGCTCCATGCAGCCTCTCAACGAGGTCGCCTTTTTGCTCAGCGCAGCCTCTCAGCACCCCTTTGCTCAGCACAGCCTCTCAGCGCCCCTTTGCTCATCACAGCCTCTCAGCGTGGCCGCCCCTTTGCTCAGCACAGCCTCTCAATGCGGCCCCCGCCTTTGCTCAGCACATGATTTTCTCATGAAACCACTCTGAGAGGTCGATTCCTTGCAGCCTTTAGATCCCAAGGACCCTGGTGTGCCCTCCCCCCCAGACAGAGATGCTCCTCACTCACTCGCTGTCCCAGTGAGCGCTCTGATAGCTTACTCTGGTTTGGTGGTGGGAGAGGGGGGAGGGGCGGCTTAGTAAAAGTTTTTGTGTGAGCTTTTCCTCCTCCTTATAGTGTGGAAATGTTCAAACCCCACGTACCTTCATTTCTGTGGGGAACTGGGGAGTTCCTCTGTTCTTCCAAAGGTGATTTTTATGCTCTTTTGAGGTAGTCTATTTTGTTCTGTGCCAGGGAAGGGAAGTGAGTCACATCTAGATTGCAGCCATGTTTACCCGGAAGTAATTTTTTTCTTTTTCTTAAGAATATTTTTTCATGGTTATATGACTCATGATTTTCACCTCCTCTTCATCCCCCCTCCCAGACCTGACAAGTAATTCCATTGGGTTATGTATATATCATTGTTCAAAACCTATTTCCATGTCATTCATATTTGCAATAGAGTGGTCTTTTAACATCAAACCCCTAAACATATCACTATCAAATTACATGATTTATCATGTATTTTTTCTGCATTTCTGTTACCACATTTCTTTCTCTGGATATGGATAGCATTCTTTCTCATAAGTTCCTCTGGATTGTCCTGAGTCAACACATTGCTGCTAGTAGAAAACTATTACATTCGATATCAGCATCTGAGTACAATGTTCTTTCAGTTCTGTTCCTTTCACTCTGCATCAATTCCTGGAGGTTTTTCCAGTTCCCATGGAATTTCTCCAGTTCATCATTCCTTTTGGCACAATGATATTCCATCACCATTAGATACCACAATTTCTTCAGGCATTCCCAAATTGATGGACACCCCCTCATTTTCCAATTTTTTGCCACCACAAAAAACATGGCTATAAATATTTTTGTACAAGTATTTGTCATTATTTCTTTCGGGTACAAACCCAAAGTGGTATGACTGGATAAAAGGGCAATCATTCTTTTAAAACCCTTTGCACAAAATTCTAAATTGCCCTTCAGAATGATTGGACCAATTCACAACTCCACCAGCAGGGTCCCTAATTTGCCACATCCCTCCAACATTTATCATTTTCCTGTGCTGTCATATTGGCTTGTCTGCTAGGTGTGAGGTGATATCTCAGAATTGTTTTAATTTGCATTTCTCTTATCAGGAGGGATGTAGAATATTTTTTCATGTGTTTATTGATAGTTTGTATTTCTTCATATTAAAACTGCTTATTCATGTCCCTTTACCATTTGTTGATTGGGGAATGGCTTGATTTGTTTTTATAAATTTGACTTCATTCCTTATTAATTTGGAAAATTAAACCTTTGTCAGAGTTTTGTCATAAAAATGTTTTCACAATTTGTTGCTTTCTTTCTAATTTTGATTGCATTGGTTTTGTTTGTACAAAACCTTTTTAATTTGATGCAATCAAAATCATTCATTTTACATTTTGTAATGTTCTCTATCTCTTACTTGGCCTTAACTTCCTTCCTTTCCCATAGATATAAAAATATACTATTCTATGCTTACCTAATTTATTCATAATTTCACTCTTTATATTTAAGTAATTTACCCATTTTGAATTTATCTTGGTAGAGGGTGTGAGATCTAGACATGATTTTTCACAAAATGTTTTCCAATTTTCCTAGCAGTTTTTGTCAAATAGTAAGTTCCTGTTCCAAAAGCTGGGATCTTTGTGATTAGTGAACACTAGATTGCTGAGGTCATTTATCCCTAGTCCATTTCACTGATCCATCCTTTTGTCTCTTAGCCAGTATCGTATTATTTTTATGACCACTGCTATATACTACAATTTAAGATCTGGTACTGCTAGACCTCCCATCCTTCACATTTATTTTTCATTATTTTCCTTGATATTCTTGGTCTCTTGTTCTTCCAGATGAAGTTTGCTATAATTTGTTTTCTAATTCTATAAAAAAAATTTTGGTAGTTTGATAAGTATGGTTAGTTCATCCTACCCATGAGCAATTAATGTTTTTTTTTTCATTTATTTAGCTCTAGTTATAATTGTGTGAAAAGTGTTTTGTAGTATATAAAATATAATATTATATATATATATATATATATATATATATAATTCCTATGTTTTTCTTGGTAGATAAATTCCTAAATATTTTATGTTGTCTAGAGTGATTTTAAATAGAGTTTTTGTAAGTCGTGTTGCTGAATTTTGTTGGAAATATATAGAAATACTGATGATTTATATGGATTTATCTTGTACCCTGACACTTTGCTAAAGTTGTTAATTATTTCCACTAGTCTTTTATTTGATTTTCTTGAATTCTTTAAGTATACCATCATATCCCTGCCAAGAGTGATAGTTTAGTTTCCTCATTGGCTACATTAATCACTTCAATTTTTTTCTTCTCTAATTGCTATTGCTAGCATTTCTAGTATAATATTAAATAATAGAGGTGATAATGGACATCCTTGCTTCACTGCTAATCTTATTGTGAAGGCTTCTAACTTATCCCCATTTCATATGATACTTGCTGATGGTTTTAAATATATACTATTTATTATTTTGAGGAATAGCCCTTCTATTCCTATACTTTCTAGTGTTTTCAATAGGAATAGGTGTTATATTTTGTCAAAGCCTTTTTCTGCTTCTATTGAGATTATCATGTGATTTCTGTTGGTTTAATTATAGATATAGTCAATTATGTAGATGATTTTGCTAATGTTAAACCATTCTTACAGTCCTGGTGAAAATCCCACCTGGTCACCTGATGAATAATCCTTGTGATAATTTCTTGTAATCTTTTTGTTAGCATTTTTATTTAAGATTTTTGTTTCAATGTTCATTAAGGAGATTGGTCTATAGTTTTCTTTCTCTGTTTTTGGTCTGCCTGGCTTTGGAATCAATACCATATTTGTGTCATAAAAAGAATTTGGTAAAACTCCTTTGTAGTCGAGGCAGAGCCTCCTCTCTCCTTTGTTTGTGTTTGCTTCAGACAAAGTTGTGGATTAACCTTTACCCATCCCAGGACCAAGGATGGAACAGTAAACATGAAGGAAGCAGGATAACATTTATGAAAAGCAAATTGTGATAAGGCGGGAGCCTCTTCCCCTTGTTTGCCCCTCTTCCCCTTGTTTGGATTTGCATTAGATGAAGATGCGGATTAACCTTTGAACACCTGCCTATCCCTGGACCAAGGTTAGGGTTTCTGGAATGAAGAGTCATAAATTCCTGTGAGTTTTGTCTAAGTAGTCTTTGCCTATAAAAGTTCTGTGTGAAGCAAATAAATTTGGCACTATTTCTCTCTTTCACATAATGTCCATATTTTCTTTTGTTACTCTTCATTTTTTGTTACCCCATGTAGGATCTCATAGGATTGGCCGACCCTGTGATGGAGTCTTACAAGCCGTAGAGTCTTACAAATGGCCGCCTGGACAGGGACTTGCCTTCATAACCCCTATTCCTTTGCTGGTCTTAGGATGATGAAGAGTTAATGGCTTCTGCCCCGAGACTGCAGCTCCGAAGGGCAGAAGAATCGAACAGAGAGATTGCGGTGTTTGTGGGCCTCCTCTGTTCCCCAACTTTGTAATGTTCCAATCTTTCTTTCTTGCTACTTCTCGGAAAGCTCTAAGCTGTCCCCCAACAGTTTTAAACTGTCCCCTATTAGGGACCCCCTTCCCCCTGGTTCTTTTTTTTTCTTTTGAACCCTCCCTTCGGTTCTCTTTGGAGAACCCCCGATGCTGTGTGCTGGTCATGCAAAGTTTCGATGCTACGGAGATCCCCTCGGTGGTGAGTATATGAGATACTCTAAGGGTGAGAGGGAAATTATATTTTTTCTTTAGAATGGATCCTAAAACACTGATTTTTTCATTTCAAAGCATGCTTGTCACAAGGTTGTGTGTTTCTGTTTATTATTGTCTTTGTAAAAGTCTCGTCTTTATGTATATTCTTAAATTGGACACTCACAAAAAGAAAGAAAATAAAATGGGATAGTTGCAAGATTGAACTTGTCTGTCAAAAATCCTCAGCAGAGGACAAAAGCAAATACCTGTTCAATGATTTTTTCCTCTTTCTTCCTTTGGATGGGCCCCCAAAGGAGCAAAAAAGAGAAAAATTCAGAGCAGAAAAAGGGAGATATTTTACTCCACAATTAGAGGCTATTTTTCACTTAAGATTAATTCTATTGTTTGATGTATGCAATTTGGGAGGATTGTTAATGATTTTAATATGATCTTAAATATAATTTCGTGTAACTATTTGTCAGTTAAATGTAAAATGTTAACCATATTTTATTGAGTACAACAAAACTCCTGGTTAGAAGTTTATTTTGTTAAATATTGCTATGCATAATGGTTTCAGTGAATTTGAGAATTGTCTAAATGTGGCTGATAGTCAGCCTGACCCAGAGAGGAAATGTTTATTCTATAAGGACAGAAATTGTACTGGCTACTTTATAGATGTAAAAGTCATCCAGAAAAAGTTGTTATGTTGTTGAGAAGAACTTATTCTAGAAATTAAATTTGGAATTTTTTCAAATCAGATTTATTTTAATGCATGGGCTGTCAGGAGTAGTAACAAGAAATCATATGTCACACAAGAAGTTTAAGTGATTAATCTGTTCATGGAATTTTATAATACTAGTATTAAGAATTTGGTATTTTGCAAGAGAGAATTTCTAAATGATGTTGTTTTTGATCAAGGTTATATGAATTGTTTTTGAATGTGCAAAATGCATAGGAAGGAATTTGTAATCTAGAGATGAACATGTATGTATTCAAATACCAAATGCTGGAAATCAGTGATGCTGAGTGAATACAGAATATGTATGCATTTGTATTATGAAGAGAATTAAGTTTTCCACCTAAATAGGTTAAGGGTATATAATATACAAACTGTATGTCCTTAACAAGACAAATTTAACCAGCCCTGAAATCAAGAGGGCTTGTCATGAAGATTGAATACAATTCCATATGGTGCCTTTCTTCTACTTACAATAATGGTAAAGAGGGGAAGCCAGGAGAAATAATGAAGTAGTTCCAATAAGAGAAAATAATCAAATTAAAGTAGATAAAGCAGATCTATCCCTTCCTCTGTTTTCTTTAGGAAACAGACCCAGCCCCCTCACCCTCAGGAGGTCAAACAGTTTTTGCAGGCTGCAAAAAAGACTCTAATTAGCTGAAGGATAAGAATTAGGAAGGTCAGGAGACAAAAGGAACTTCAGGAATATCAAAGAGATCCGGCTGGAATGCCAGGTAACATATAGCTAACTAGGGATGTGATTAAGTAACCCTGAAAGTAACCAGCCCCTGAGGACAAACCTAAGGATCTCTGACCTCACATAACTATGTTTGTGATAAGGTTTGTTTGATTGTCAAATAAGAATTTTTATGTGAAGGGAAATAACTTTATATCTTATAACCTATCTATATAAGTTTATAATTGAATTTGGGGGTGTCCAGATTCATTTTATGAAGTGCTCCACTGCAATAAGAGTAATGAATAGAGATACTAACTGATATTCTTAAATTCTAGTATGAATTAGATATAATTGTAATAATTTTGATGGAATTTAATCAGGAATATAGCAATATTTTAGGCTAAATGAAAACTAAACCATAGATTTTATTCTACTTTAGACAGGTTTTGAGGAGTGCATGTAAATGCTTTGTACTTCAGTTTGGTTAAACACTGAAACATTGCTAAAGGACTTAAAGTTATTTGGGAGTTGTGGAGTTTAAACTAAAATCCACTGAGAGTAAATTATTTTGAAAGAGGTTTGATGAATTCAATATTTTAAATTATAGTAAGCTCACTTGTTAAAGAAGGATGGGACAAGTCTGTTAAGTAATAAATATAAATTGAGCCAAGCAGCCTTACGATAAATTGCTCAGAAGCTATTAACCCCTTCCTTGCACACAGGAAGGAGAAAGAAGTTCCACACTAATACTTATGAACTGAAATAGGGATCTCAAAGAGTTAATAACCACTGTGTGATAGAACTTAAGATAAGTGTATTTTAATTGTAGATTCAGAGGTTTTAAGACACTCAAACAAACAAACTTTGCCAGCCCTGTCTGACCAAGTAGCTTGTTTGAAGCTGTGAATTTTCCTGCAAACATTCCATGTCCAGAATGATAAGATTATTCAGCCAACAATATGTACCTTCAGCCCTTCATTCTGTAAGACTACACTTTCCTGCTCTGTACATCATCCATTATATGGATGATATTCTTATCGTGGCTGAAGATGAATCTCAAATAAGCAAGTGCTATAGTCACTTGGAAATTTCCTTGCAAAAATACCATGTAGTTATTGCTCAGATTCAAAAAACAAGTCCCGTACTCTATCTTGGGGCTCAGTTATATGCAACATCTGTTACGCCTCAAAAATACAATTAAGGAAGGACTGCTTTAATGATTATCAGAAATTGTTAGGTGAGAGGGGTTCTGGGGACTTCCTGTGTGGTGGGAGCTGGTGCTTAGAGTGGAGGACCCCTCAGACTGTTTCTCCATTTTGGTCACGAAGATGAAGATGCTTTTACTTTTGATGTTATTCTATGGCAGTGTCAACAGTGATGCAGTTTCGAAGCCCAACATTATTATAGCAATGGCAGATGACCTTGGCATTGGAGATCCTGGATGCTATTGAAACACAACCCTAAGAACCCCTAATATTGACAGGATAGCCAAAGGGGGAGTCAAATTCACTCAGCACTTAGCTGCATCTCCACTGTGTACACCAAGTAGAGCAGCTTTTCTGAGAGGCCGTTACCCTATCCAATCAGGGATGGCTTCACGCTCTAAGGTTGGAGTGTTTCTATTTTCAGCTTCCTCAGGTGGACTACCTACAAATGAAATCACTTTTGCCAAGCTTTTGAAGAACCAAGGCTATTCTACCGCCTTGATAGGAAAATGTCACCTTGGGATAAACTGTAACAGCAGAGATGACTTCTGTCACCATCCTTTAAATCATGGTTTTGACCATTTCTATGGACTGCCAGTGACCAATCTAAGAGACTGAAAACCAGGATCAGGCACTGTGTTTACCACAGCCATTCATATGTTTGTTTTCATTCCTCTGCAAATTGTTGGCATCGCTCTTGTCACTTTGGAGGCCCTCAATTGCCTTGGCCTGTTTCAGCTCCCTCACTAGGTATTCTTTTCCTGTCTTTTATTAGCAGCCACTATAATTGGACTCCTAGCCTGTTTCCTTCATTTTTTCCGACCCTTAAACTGCATCTTGATGAGGAATCATGAGGTTGTCCAGCAACCAAAGTCTTACGACAATCTCACCCAGAGATTGACCAGGGAAGCACTCAAGTTCATAAACAGGAACACCAGGACACCCTTCCTTCTTTTCTTATCCTATATTCATGTCCACACTGCACTTTTTTCCTCTAAGGAGTTTGTGGGCAAGAGCAAACATGGAATATATGGGGATGCTGTGGAGGAGATGGATTGGAGTATAGGGCAGATCTTAAAAACTCTAGATAAGAAGAAATTGACAAATAAGACACTTGTGTACTTTACCTCTGACCAAGGAGCTCACATCGAGGAGGTAACCGACAAGGGAGACATCCATGGAGGAAGTAATGGAATTTATAAAGGGGGAAAAGCTAATAACTGGGAAGAAGGGATCCGGGTTCCAGGACTTCTTCGCTGGCCTGGAGTGCTACAGCTTGGAACAGTGATTGATGAACCAACTAGTAACATGGATTTGTTCCTGACCATTGTCAAACTTGCAGGAGCAGCATTGCCTGAGGACAGAGTTATTGATGGACATGATCTGATGCCCTTGCTTCAAGGAAAAATTCTCCAATCTGAGCATGAATTTCTTTTCCATTACTGTAATACATATTTAAATGCAGTGCACTGGCATCCGAGAAACAGCACATCTATCTGGAAAGCTTTTTTCTTTACACCAAAGTTTAAGCCAGATGATTACAATGGCTGTTTTCCAACCCACGTGTGCTTTTGCAATGGGCATTATGTCACTTGTCATAATCCATCCCTACTCTTTGACATCTCCAAACACCCAAAAGAGAGACATCCATTAACTTCAAAAATGGAAAACCATTTTCATGAAAGTCTGAGAGTCATGCAAGAAGCAGCGGACAACCATATGAAGACACTCAGTGCAGTTCCCAATCAGTTATCTTGGGGAAACTTTCTTTGGAAATCCTGGCTTCAGTTGTGTTGTTCTTCTTCTTATCTCTCCTGCCATTGTGATCGGGAAGCCAAAGGTAGGGGTAAAGGTGTCAGACTATAGCATCGAAACAAGCAAAGACTCTTTCCTGGATGAGTAACCTTCATTTGAAAATTCAAAACTTGGAATTCTGTTACTTTTCCCCATGTAGTCAACAAGGCCTGGCCAAAGCAAATCATAGTACTCCCCTGGATCCCGTGGCATGGTATACTTTCTGTGATCCGAAGGATTGACTGTACTTTTCATGATAACTTAATGAAAACTTTAGGGTGTGCTCTGTTGAGAAGGAAGAACTATGGTCTTATATTGCAGGACCAATATGGCTGATTTGATTGGTGGGATGTAGTAAGAAGTGTGAGGATAAAGGAGGAATTTGAACAACTATTCAAACATTTCTACTGATGGTTGGACTCTACAAAAAAAGCTCCAAAGAGAATCGTCCCTCATTCTTGAACTTCTTGTTAAGTCATATTTTTCCATGACTTGGAGCTGGACACAATGCCTGGCAATGACTATCTATGATTGATAGATTTTTGCATTAGGGGAAAACGAGAATTAAGAAATTCTTCATAAGGCAGAGTGTTTTTTAAACACTTAAGACTTATGGAATGAATAAAAGAATATCACTTGTATCAGTGGAAAATGATATAACTTTTCAACTCTTGAATGAAAGTTTTATTGTTGTTCATGATGTGTTTACTGAACATGCTAAGAGTAATGCACAAATGATATAAAACCAACTTCAGCCCTGTAGAAAGTTAACAGATGCAAATGTGTACAGTAAAAACTTGTTAGAAGTATAAATTCATTAACTTGCACTATATTTCACAGGAATCCATGCCACAGAACTGACTTATAGATATGGCCACCTTTTAATAAGGTTCATTTGGTACACCAATAGTTTATTCCCCATGGCTGACCCACCCTCTACAGAATTCCATTCTGAAGTTCCTAATGATGTCATAGTATAGTTCCTTTTGTAATGAAAAATCAGGAGATGAAAAAAAGGGAGTGTTGGGGGAAGGCATTCATATGAAGGACTCCCAATATGATTCAACATGTCACTTTGAGGAAGCTTATTCAATTCTTTTTAATCTTGCAGCAAGACTTCCGGGTAATCATGGCTGCAATGTAGACGCCACACTCTTCCTCTCCCTGGCACCGAATGAAATAGACTACATCAAAAGAGCATAAAAATCACCATTGGAGGAATAGAAGAACTCCCCAGTACCCCACAGAGGTGAAGGTACATGGGGTTTGAACATTTCCACACTATAATAAGAAGGAGGTAAAGCTTGCACAGAAATGTGAACTGAGCTGCCCTTCCCCCCCCCCCAACCTCCCCCACCAAACCAGAGTGAGCTACCGGAGCGCTCACTGGGGCAGTGAATGAATGGGGAACGTCTCTGTCTGGGGGGGGGGGGGGGGCTCATTCCAAAGTCCTTGGGATCTGGGGACTGCCAGGAAAAAATGTCTCTGGGCGGTTTCATGGGAGAATCCTGCGCTGAGCACGGGGCCCAGGGAGCTGTACTATAGGTGGTTGAGCTGAGCATCTGGGCGGAGCTAAATACCAGGGGTGGACCACGTGCTGATTATCTGGGTGGAGCTGAACACCTGGGCAGTTTGGTTGTGATCAGGGGCCCAGCGCTCTAAGAAACCTTGGAGGCTGGGAAGAACTAGTCTGAGGCAACCTAAATTCACAGAAAACCCACCCATATCACCCAGACCCCAGACCAAAAAGGAAAGGGGAATAAAACCACCAAAGGGATGGCTCACATGGCCCAAAAGCAAGCCTCCAGGAAGAAAGGGGGAAAGGTGACTATTGAAAACTTTTATGGTGGAAGTACCCAAGGAAAAGAAGAGAATGTGGATGAAATCCAAAAAAAAATCAGACCATGCCTCCCAAAATGGAAACTATCAACAAGCTCTGGAAGATCTCAAACTGGAACTTACCCAAAAGATGGAAACCTGGGAAGAAAAATGGGAGAAAGAGATCAGCAATCTGACAGATAAGACTGCTCAATTGGAAAAAGAGCTTGAAGCATCCAATAGAAGGGCAGACAAAGCTGAAAAGCAAAACCAGTCCCTAACGACCAGAATTAAGCAACTCGAAGAAAGTGAGATCATAAAACAGCAAGAATCAATAAAGCAAACCCAAAAAATTAATGAATTAGAAGAAAACATAAAATATCTCACTGAAAAGGTCACAGACTTGGGAAAACAGAGGAAGAAGAGACAACCTCCGAATTATTGGTCTCCCAGAAAAACCAGAGATAAATAAAAACCTCGATGTTATTCTACAGGAGATTATAAAAGAGAATTGCCCACACGTTCTGGAGCAAGGGGGCAAAATAGAAATAGAAAGGGTTCATAGAACACCCTCTATACTAAATCCCCCAAAGACAACCCCTAGGAATATAATCGCCAAATTCAAGAGCTTCCAAGAAAAGGAGAAAATCCTACAAGAAGCCAAGAAGAGGAGCTTCAGATATAGGGGGCTCCCATAATGATCACACATGACTTAGAGGCTAACACACTAAGAGACCGCAAAGCATGGAACACGATATTTAGAAAGGCAAGAGAGCTGGATCTCCAACCAAGAATCAACTACCCAGCAAAACTGACTATATACTTCCAGGGGAAAGTATGGCAATTCAACAAAATAGAAGATTTCCAAGCATTTGCTAAGGAAAGACCAGAACTAAGCCTCCTAAAAACTTCTACTTTTCAAGATGTTAAACCATAAGCTACATTCCTTCATTCATACTTAGATAGGCATCATTTTACCAGAGCAGTAAGGTTTTAGGGAAAGGAAAAATGATGATTTCATGTGCCCATGGAGATAAGGGTTTGGGTAAGGAAACACAGCATCTCAAAGTTCCCTAAAGGACACATAAACAGGAGGTGTCCAGGGAGGAATATGACCCACATCTGAGTAACATTTTCTTCAAAAGTGACTGTTAAATTAAACATTTTCTATTTGGGCTATATTAATTAATGTAAAGTAAGAAATTAAAATTATATATCCTTCACTATTGAAAACGATGCACCTTAATGAAATTACTTCAGGCTGTGGTAGTAAAAAAAAGCATCCCTCCTTCCTTCCCCCTTTTGCTAATTCCAATCTGAGTCCTACAGCCAATCTGAAAGTTTCATAAAATCTCAAACAAAAAGAGAGGCCAGATGGCTTTCTTTATATGAGAACCCCATTAGGACTAGGAAAAACAATAATTCAGTCATGAAATAGGGTCTAAAAAGTGGCAAATAATGGAGATGACAGGATAATTAATAAGCATTAATGTAAGTTTTAGAATATATGTGATGAGAAACAGATTTAGGATCATAGGGTAACAGCTTTGGAAGAAACCTTAGAGGGCCTCCTCTCATTTTACACATGAAAAAAGTGAGTCCCTGAGAGATAAAAATGGCTTGCTTTTGTTCCGGACAGCCTGAATTCTAGAATAGATTTTTGAAGAGAAGGTTTTTAGTTAGAGCAGACTGAAAGAAGAAAGATTTCCCCCCAGACCATCTAGAATGAAGATACATGACTTGGAGTCTAAAGAATGTAGTTGCAGTCCTTGTTCTTCCACTTACTACCTATGTGACCTTGTGCCCTTGGGCCTCAGTTTTCTCATCTGTAACATTAGTGGGTTTGACTAGATGGTCTCTAAGGTTCCTCCTGGCTCTTACAAGCATTACCACTTGATTGTATTAAACTCAAAGGAGGATGAATTAAAAGAAAGAGTCTAGGAGTCAGGAAGTGAGTAATAGGAGTTTGTGTTGGTTATGCACCATGGTGACTGCACACCCCAACCCATCATTATATTTGCCTTCTTCCAACTGACCACTTTTGTGTTGATAGAGCTACCTCTAGTGATCATTATTTAGTAACATGTCTTTGTTTAATGGATTTTGAATAAAGTGATTTTAATTTATCCAAAAAAAAAAAAAGAAATTGTTAGGTGATATCAATTGTGTTAGGCAATATTCATTTCTTACTACAACTGAATTACAACCTTTATTCAAAATACTGGAAAGGAGTTCTGATTTGAATTCCCCTGGAACTTTGACACCTCAGGCCTCTCTTGCTTTAGAGATAGTAGAAGATAAATTGAATCAGGCTCCACTTAACCACTATCAGCCTCAATTAGCTGTGGAAGTGACTATTTTTGCAACTTTAATGTTAACAACAGGTGCCTTAACTGAGAAACAAAGAGTCATTGAATGGTTACGTCTAAAAAGCAAAATGGGAAAGGCTTTACAGAGTTATGACTGTCTTATGGCTCAATTAATATGGAAAGGCATAGAACATGTGGTCTCAGGTTTAGGATAGTATCCTCATGAAGTCCAGGTACCCATTGCTAAAGATATACTACAGAAATATTTAGTCTTTACTATTAGCATACCCCATTGCTATTACCACCTACATTCCACAATGCTTATTTTCTTTTTTGTCACATCCTATTGTTTTTCCTAGTATTCTAAGAGATCATCCGGTATCAGGACCTAATGTTTTTGTTGATGCAAATGCTAATTACAAGGCAGGAGTATACAAGGAAGGTAGTTCACCTGTCATTTTTACCACTCCTTATTCTCCTACCCAACAAAATGAATTAACAGCTGTTTTACTAGCTTTTTGGTTATTTCAGGAGCCTTTCAACCTTATAATGGACTCTAAATATGTTTTTCAGTTTTTGCAGGGTATAGAACAAGCTATCATCAGATCTACTCAAAGCAATGTACAAATGTAAATTACAAACCGTCATACGACAAAGGACACATCCAGTATATGTCATGCATGTACACAGTCATACCAATCTGCCTGGACCTATTTTTAAAGGAAATGATATCATAGATCAAGCTTTGATTGCTCAATGTTATCTAACTGATATACAATTAGCTGAGGAATCCCATCATAGATTTCACCAAAGTAGTACTGCTTTGTGCCAAATGTTCCAACTCACTAAAGAACAAGCCAGAAGTATTGTTAAAAAGTGTCCTAATTGTGTTCCAAACCACCACCCCCAATGCATATTGCTGTGAATCCCAGAGGCTTAAATAGTACAGAGATATGGCAAATGGATGTGACCCATGAACCGTCCTTTGGATGACTTAAATATATCCATGTTATTGTGGATACTTATTCAGGATCTTTATGGGCTTCCTGCTTGATGGGAGAAAGAACTTCTCATGTTATTAATCACTGCTTAATGACTTTTGAGATGACTGGTCCCCCCAGAACATTTAAAACAGATAATGGACCTGCTTATACTTCCAAACAATTTTTTTCATTTTTGCCACACTTGGGCTATTCACCTCACAGGTATCCCACACAATCCACAAAGACAAACTATTGTGGAGCACAGTAATCAGATCTTAAAAAACATTTCTTTTAAAACAAAAAGGGGGAGACAGTACCCACATCAATGATTGGCAATAGCTATATATACTATAAATAATTTGATCTTTACTTCCAATAATATATCCAGAGCTGAAAAATTTTTCTCTGCATTTTCTTATGAACAAAATTCAGGCACCACTCCTGTGCTCCCTGCTCCAGAACAAATACTTGGCATGTGGAAAGATGATAATCAAACTTGGCAAGAGGCAAGGACCACCCAGTGGTCCTGCAAGGCCAAGGTTTTCTTTGTGTCTCCACAGGTAAAGACGGAGGATGGCTCCCTCCCCGCTGAGTTCGAGAAATTGACCATAAAGAGAAGGACAAGGAGAGGATGCAGGAAGCCTCGCAAGGAGACTTGACAACGTATAAGATACTGACTCTTCTGCTTCTATTCCAGAATTTAAGTACAGCTACTGGAATAAAGAGATAGGTTTTTTGGGAACAACCACCTTGGGTAGAGTATGTCAGCATGGGACACGCTTTACCAGACGTCATCTTATATACAAAAACTAACTCTGATATTCTTGACATTTACTCTTTTGAGAGACAAGCTAAGGACAACAATCAGGCCAACAATTTGTTTGTGCCTTTCAATTGGACTGGACTAGTTGAGGTACCCCCAGTGGGCCTCGCACAAGACTATCCTGCATGACTGCCCCTCAGATCTCTGCAGGCTCATTATTATGGTCATCCTGACCTGTCAGACTCTTTCTGGATAGAACCTTATCGTGTAGATAAAAGGGAAAAATATGAAGATTACGGCCAACTGCAATATCTAGGTTGGCTAGGGGAATCTTGTGATAGTATTTGGGGACAAGAAAGACCTATTTGTCCATATGTGATGGGATATGAACAAAGAGACACTGTTGATATGTTTCTGCCCTTGCTGTCATGTAAATCAAAAAGGGCATCATGTATTCATTGGAAAAATATGATTTGGGTGTCTTGGTATAACGACACTAGGTATATTGGAAAGAAACTGGATTCTTATAAATTGCATGATTGTTTTATAGGAGAATACAGCTCGCCTTTGTGGGTGATGGCCCCCAGAGCTGATTGGCTACATTCTGTTAATTTCACACAGATTTTGACTGATTATGGAAAGATAGCCATGGCATTGGATAAAATAAATATGTCTCATTTTGTTAATGTTACTTATAATGGAAAAACCAGTAAGTAGAAGTGTTACATTAGACATTCAAGGTAGACACTCAAGGGGATGGTATCACTCACTGGCAGATAGAGCAATGGAAAAATTGTCTCAACTAATCAGCACTAGGAAAAAAAAGATGTATTTCTTGCCTAGTTTTAGGTATTGTAACCCTTATAGCTGCCATAACCGCTACAACTGTCAGTAGTGTTTCTCTAGCACAAAGCGTAGCTAATGTATGGCCCCTGGAACATGATGCAGAATACTTAGACGGGCTAGCATAGAATGTAACCCAGGTTTTGCACTTACAGCAAGATATCAATACAAGGGATTTTTATGCTTTACAACAAATATCTAAAGATGTATTGTTATTAATTAATCAAGTAGAAATTTTAGCTATTAAGGGTAAATTAAGGTGTGATTATCGCTATTCAGCCTTTTGCCTCCTTCCTGTTAAAGCTAACACGTCTGATGCATTTGAAGAAATTAGAAATTATTTACAAGGTCTTTGGTTAAAAAGTAATATCTCAGAGGATATCCAACAATTGAACTATATCATTGATGAGATGGATAGCTCTTTAGCTGAGGACCTTCGTCCCGAACATATCGCTGATTCCTTATACAATTGGATTAAATCAGGCCAAAGTTGGCTATCTCCTTTAGCTCAAATGAGTATAACCATATTGACTTTCATACTGTTCATAGTTATCTTAGTGATCCTTCTTCCCTGTCTGTTCCAACTCCTTTTGTCCAGCTTGGGCAAAATTGACCGGACTTTGGCCCTCCACAGATTACTGTTGCAAAACAAAAAGGGGGAATTGTAGTCGAGGCAGAGCCTCCTCTCTCCTTTGTTTGTCTTTGCTTCAGTCAAAGTTGTGGATTAACCTTTACCCATCCCAGGACCAAGGATGGAACAGTAAACATGAAGGAAGCAGGATAACATTTATGAAAAGCAAATTGTGATAAGGCGGGAGCCTCTTCCCCTTGTTTGCCCCTCTTCCCCTTGTTTGGATTTGCATTAGACGAAGATGCGGATTAACCTTTGAACACCTGCCTATCCCTGGACCAAGGTTAGGGTTTCTGGAATGAAGAGTCATAAATTCCTGTGAGTTTTGTCTAAGTAGTCTTTGCCTATAAAAGTTCTGTGTGAAGCAAATAAATTTGGCACTATTTCTCTTTTTCACATAGTGTCCTTCTTTTCTTTTGTTACTCTTCATTTTTCGTTACCCCATGTAGGATCTCACAGGATTGGCCGACCCTGTGATGGAGTCTTACAAGCTGTAGAGTCTTACACTCCTTCTTTGTTTATTTTTTCAAATAATTTGTACACTATTGAAATTAGTTGTTCTTTGAATGTTTGATAGAATTCACCTGTGAATTCATCTGACTCTGTGGATTTTTTCTTAGGAATTTCCTTGATGACTTGTTCAATTTCTTTTTTCATAGATGGTATTATTTAAACATTCTATTTCATTGTTTGTTAATCTAGATAATTTATATTTTTGTAAATAATCACCCTTTTTACCTAGATTTTCATACTTATTGCCATATAACTGGGCAAAACATTTATTAATAATTAACTTAATTACCTCTTCATTAGAGGTGAGATCACCCTTTTCCATTTCTGATACTGTTAATTTGATTCTCTTTCTTTTTTTATTAAATTAACTAGTACTTTATCAATTTTATTTGCTTTTTCAAAGTACCAACTCCTAGTCTTATTTACTAGTTAAATGGTTCTTTTACTCTCAATTTGATTAATTTATCCTTTAATTTTTAGGTTTTCCAATTTAGTTTTTATCTGGAGACCTTCAATTTGTTCTTTTTCTAATTTTTTATATTTCAGGTCTAATTCATTGATCTCCTCCCTCTCTATATTGTTTACATAGGCACTCAGAGGTATTAATTTCCCCCTGACCAGTCTCCCCAAAGATCATTTAAAACATAATCAACTTAAAACTCTAAAGATTTTTAACTAAAGATATATACAAAGATATATATATATATATACATATAGATGTATATATATATAAAGATATATATTGCAGTTTCTAAAGGAAAATTATAATAATTTGGGGATAAAGAAAAATAAATGAGAAAAAGAACAAAACCAATGTTAGGTACATTGACAAAAAGCCAATTAGGGGGCAGTCCCTTTTTTGGCATAAGGGTGTACATTCAAAACAAATCCATTCAATCCCCCATAGTTCAAATTCACCACATCCTAAAGTTCACTCTGGATCTTCTGGTGTAGTGTGTGGTCTCTGCAGGCATCTTCATAGCATCTTTTCCTAAAGGTTTGACTTCTGGATTCTAGGAGATTTGCCTTGTTCTAAATTAAGTTTAAATTCAAATCAAAGTTCACAATAATAACATAGTCCCATCTGATGAGGACAATAATATATTCTACCCCCCTGAGGAGGATACAGGGATACACTTAGGAATCACACAGTGATACATGCTTGTGTCATAAGGAATATGAGTCAATTATCAAAAACATCAAAGAATCCAAAGATATTTTAAAAATAATCTTTGAGTAAAACATAGAATATAAAAAGCCTGAAAAATTCTGGGAAAAAGGAAAAAATTCACAAATCACAACAGGTTCTTGTAGTGATCCATGTCCCATAAGACTACAACAACCCAATTTAGCAGTCTTGAATACAGTAAATTACCACATCTTGAAAGAAAATAGAAACAAAGATTAGATCTCAAAACAAATAGGAAATAGCATTTCCCAGTTTGACCCTTTTTTTCACTTTTAGGGATAATGGAGCCAGAACAATCAATGTTATGTACTTGATATAGAGTGTGGTACAAGGCAGTCCTACATTTAGCTGCAAGCTCGCGTCTCATCCATGATCAAGTCATTGCACTTTTTTGCACAGAATGTCATCAATCCCCATAGTATTGCCTTGGTTCCTTTTACCTTTTGTGCTTATTTGGCGCTTTGCCGGTCAACTGTTTTCTTTTGTGGTCCATTTCTCCTTGGTTTAGACATATTCATCAAGCAAAAGCCTTATAATATTTAAATAAATAGTGGCAGGTTGCCATAGTTCAAAGATTTTTGGGTATGCATTTATATGCTAGGCAAATGGATATCTTAGGTTATTCTATTGCAAAAAGAAAAACAGTTAAAAATCTGTTCAATATTGGTGACATGTGCTTCAAATGCAAAGAATGAAAGAAAAATCAAATATTGTATGGCACATGTAGGAAGAAAAATCATTTTAAAATATATTAAAAATTAAAAATATATAGCTTACAAGCAGTGCCACACTATGTCAACCAAGGAAAGGTAGAATACAAAGGTTTATCACCCCAAAATGAGATCCATTTCTTTTTTAACTTGGCCATGAACCACCGTGTAGGTGCAAATGATTTTCACAAAGTAACAGTTTTATAAAACAGTAGTACAGTAGATAATGCACATCCAAAAAAGGTACCAAAATTCTCAAAATTCACAATAGTTCAGTTAATGACAATAGCAAACAAAATCAGTATCATATAGGAATCACATGAGTCTCTACATAGCCACTTACTGTGTGACATTTTAAAAAAACCTATGAACTGATGGATACTTGTCACAAGTTGTAGAGATGTAGCAAATCTTTCAACCTTGGTAGATATTTTAACAAAGTATATGATTGCCATTATTCCAAAATTTGGCAGAGGAGCCTAGGGGAAAACAAAAACAAAATCAAAAGCCAGACCTCTCTGTACTGCAGAATCTGCTTAGGCTTCTTGCTTTATATAAAATTTTTGTGGCAGGAACTTCTATTTTGTTCTCTACTTTTAATTCAACATTCCTTTTATATATAACTATCATTCAGAAGCTACTAGCTATCTAAAAATAATTTCTGAAGACCCCTTAAAATCAATTGAGATATTTAGCTCATTAAATTCTCCAAAGGTTGTATACAATTTTAATCAGTTTTTGATGAAGTTCATACATCCTCATCTATGTGACAATTAATAAAGGCAAAAAGGAAAATAAATGGTTAGAGAAACAGAGAGAGCTCACCACCCTCATACGTTGAAAATGAGAGAGAGAGAGAGAGAGAGAGAGAAAGAGGGTGGGGAAAACCTTCAACTTAAAAACAATAACATTGTAATGCTAATGTGAATGAAGGGAAAAGGATTCTTGGGACAAGAAAAGAATTCTGGGTGATGGAGTCCAAATTTTTCTAATTTTTCAAAATTCAGTCTTGAAAAATTAGAATTGGGTTAATAGAAACCAAGATATCAAGAAATAATAGAACAAAATAAAAAGATTGAAAAAACAGAAGAAAATATGAAATGTCTCATTGAAAAACATCGTACCTAGAAATAAATACAGGACAGACAATTTAAGAATTAATGGACTACTTGAAAGTCATAACCAAAAAAGCCTAGATACAAGAAATTATCCCAGAAAATTGCCCTGTTATTCTTGAACAAGGGAGTAAAATAAAAATCAAAAGAATCCATGGATCACTTCCAGCAATAAGTCTCTAAATGGCAACTCCCAGGAATGTTACAACCAAGTTCAAGAGCTCCCAGGCCAAGGGGAAAATACTGCAAGCAGCAAGAAAGAAATAATTCAAATATTATGGAGCCCCAGTCGGGATTACACAGGATCTGGCAGCTTCCACACTGAAGGACCACAAGATTTGGAATGTGATATTCCAGAAGGCAAGAGAACTGGGCCTACAATCAAGAATCACCTGCCCATGAAAACTAATGATATATTTTCAGGAAAAAGTATGGGCATTCAATAAAATAGAAGATTTCTGAGCATTCCTGAAGAAAACATCAGAATTAAGCAGAACATGTAATGTCCAAATATAAAATTCAAGAGAAATAGAAAAAAAGTAAATAAGAGAGAGGAAAAACTCAAGGGCTTCAATAAGGTCAAATTGTTTATATTTCTATAAGGAAAGATGATATCTATAACTGTTAAAAAATTTATCATTATCCTAGTAGTTAGAAGAAATATACATAGAGGGTATGGTAGTAAGTAAGATGTTTAGGATATATTTTAAAAATCCTAGTGGTGAAAAAGAAGACTGTACTAAGAGAAATTGGAAGATAGAGATAAAATGGGATAAATTATATCACATAAAGAGGCACAGGGGATGGAATACTGAAGAGGATGGTGGTGGGTAATACTTAGACCTTACTCTCATTGAAACTGGTTCAAAGAGAAAAGAACAGACAGATTCATTGGGGTATATAATCATATCTTACCCTATAGATAAGTAGAAGGGGAATAAGAGAGGGGGTGATGGGGAATGAGTAATCTAAGGGAGGGAAAAGTTCAGGTGGTTATTAAAAGACCCTATAGAGAAGTATAAGGGTAATAAGTACTGAGATGGTGGGTAGGGGAGTAGCATAAGGGAGGGGGCAAGGGGGAAGTGATTAAAAGAAAAACACTGGTGTGGAGGGAAAGAGTGAAAGTAGAAAGGACAGGATTAAAAGAGAAAATCAAGATTGAGGGGGTTACTCAGATGTTAATCGTAATTGTAAATATAAATGGGATTAATTCCCCCATAAATCAGAAGCAGATAGCAGAGTGGATTAAAAATCAAAACCCTAACATATGTTGTTTACAAGAAACACATATGAAGCAGGTAGACACACATAAAGTAATAGTAAGAGGCTGAAGCAGAATCTATTGGGCTTCAACTGAGACAAAAAAAGTATGAGTAGCAATCATGATCTCAAACAAAACTAAAGCAAAGAAAAAAGATCTTATTAAAAGAGAAAAGGAAGATAATTACATTTTGATTAAAAACAATATAGACAATGAAGAAATACCGGTACATGCACCAAATGACATAGCCTCCAAAAATTTAAAGGAGAAATTAAAAAACATAAGGAGGATATAGACAATAAAACAATACTACTGGGGGGACTCAAACTTCTTGTATCAGAACTAGATAAATCTGATCAAAAAGTAAATAATGAAGAAGGAAAGTGAATGAAATTTTAGAAAAATTAGGTTTAATATATATCTGGAGAAAATTGAATTGCGATAAAAAGGAATATACCTTCTTTTCAGCATCACATGGTACATATACAAAAATTAACCATGCAGTAGGCATAAAGATTTCACAAACAAATGCAGAAAAGCAGAAATAATAAATATAACTTTTTCAGATCATAATACAAAAAATTATAATAAAAATATTCCATAGAAGGACAAATGAAAAATGAATTGGAAACTAAATAATCTTATTTTTCAAAACTGTTGGATCAAGTAACAAATCATAGAGATGATCACTAATTTCATTGAAGAAAATGACAATGAGGAAATGATATATAAAAATTGATAGGGTTCAGCTAAAGCAGGTCTCAGAGGACAATTTATATCTCTGTGTTGTTAGGATAGGATTTTGAATAAGGGAAATACAGGAGGAAAAACATATAAAAATCTACTTTACTGTTTTGGAAGGGAAAGGAAAAATGGCTTAGGGATTTACTTATGCTTATTCTTATTTAAAAATAAAAAACAACTAACTAACTATGCCAACTAAGTTACTAAACCAAAAACTTAACCAAATTCCCAAATCTTATTCAGCAGGGGTCCAAAAAAACAGAGCTAGAATCTGTTGTTGTTAGATGTCCAAGCAAGTCCTGATGTCCAAGTGAGATTGAATGCTGCTAACCACTAGATACAGGTACCCTTCCTCAGTGGAAAATCCTCTTCAGACCTTCCTCTTGCCTTTCTCAGGCAAGTCCTTGCCTTTCTCAGAAGAAAAGTCCCTTGGGGCAAGATGGAATCTTCCCAGATCCTCCAGCTCAGGCTCCCATGTAACCTTTGGTCACATGCCACTGTCAGTCATACCTAGGTTTACACTTTTCAATTCTTGCACAGTTTTACAAATTGCAAACCTTTCCATCCTTTATCACAATGTGCCTTTATCAATAAAATAAAGGGAAAAGTTGATCAATGAATTGGGCACACAACTAAAAAAAAACTAAAAAAAGAAAAAAAAATCAAATCCCTAGTTGACACCTAAATTGGTTTAAAAATCAAAGGAGAAATTAATAAAATTGACAATAAAAGAACTATTGAACTAATAATTAAGCCTAGGACCTGGTTCTATAAAAAGATAAGTAAAGCATAGAGCAATGGTTAATTTGATTTAAAAGAAGAAAGATGAGAATCAAAGAGTATCAAAAAAGAAAATGGGTGATGTCAGCTCAAATGAAGAGAAAATTAAAAGCAATTATTAGGAACTATTTTGCCCAATTATATGACAATAAATGTGATAATCCAGGTGAAATCGATGAATATTTGCAAAAATATAAATTGTCCAGTTTAACAAATAAGGACATAAAATACTTAAGTAATCCCATCTCAGAAAAAAATTGAACAAGACATCAATGAATTCCCCAAGAAAAAAATCCCCAGAGCCAGATGGATTCACAAGTGAATTCAATTGAAAATTTAAAAAATAATTAATCCCCAAACTATAAAAACTACTTGGCAAAATAAGCAAAGGATTCCTAAAAAATATAGGACACAAATATGGTAATGACACATAAGCCAGGAAGACTAAAAATAGAGAAGGAAAATTATAGACCAATCATCTTAATGAACATAGATGCAAAAATCTTAAATAAAATACTTGCAAAGACACTAAAGCAATATATCATAAAGAATATATACTATGACTAGATGGGATTTACACCAAGAATGCAAGGCTGATTTAATATTAGGAAAATCATCAGCATAATTGACTATGTCAATAATCAAAGTAACAGAAATCACATGATTATCTCAAAAGAAGTAGAAAAAGCCTTTGATAAAATACAACACACATTCCTATTGAAAACATTAGAAAGTAGGGGCAGCTGGGTGGCTCAGTGGATTGATAGCCAGGCCTAGAGACAGAAAGTCCTAGGTTCAAATCTGGCCTCTGTTATAAGGAAATGGGCAGGAGCAGGAGATGCTGCAAAGGAAGAAGCAGGAAGGTTCCAGAATTCTGGAGAAGTGACAGGACTGTCTTCTTCTAATTGATAGTTAATCAGGTTTGTCTAGTCTCCTAGGTTCGACCTGGTGAACTAGCTGTTCTCTCTCCTGTGACTTTCCTTGTCATCCATCTTACCAACTACCTGTTCCTGTCTATTTTGTTGATGCTGACTGAGAGATATTCCTACAGAGCTGTTTGAGACTCCTAAAGCCATTTTTCAGTGAGACCTTCCCTTTGAATCCTGTTCCTGCTTACCTTCCAGCCTTACTACCTCTATCACCATCTAAAGGGGGATTTGGGCTAGTGAAGTATATTTTATTATAGGAACTGGGACTCTTAGGTAGAGAGGCAGTGCAGATACCATCTCCCTGAAGCTACCAACTAGATTTGGTGGGAGGGTTATTTATATTCTTTAGATAGATCATCCCAATTCCCTTCACTTCCTTCCCTTATCTTAAATAAATCCACTTTAATAACATCTGGTATCCTGTAAGCTTTATCCTGTTGGCCTTCCCAAACCCTGAGTACTTCTGTTAATGGTCCTAAACTAAAATCCCATTACCATCAGGTATCTTTCTAGAAACACTTATTTTAGTTATATGTACAGTTATTTCACCTCAGATACTTTCTAGCTGTGAGACTGTGGGCAAACCACTTAACCACCATTGTCTAGTATCGGTTCTAAAGAAGAAGGTAAGGGTGAAGAAAGAAAGAAAGAAAGAAAGAAAGAAAGAAAGAAAGAAAGAAAGAAAGAAAGAAAGAAAGAAAGAAAGAAAGAAAGAAAGAAAGAAAGAAAGAAAGAAAGAAAGAAAGAAAGAAAGAAAGAAAGAAAGAAAGAAAGAAAGAAAGAAAGAAAGAAAGAAAGAAAGAAAGAAAGAAAGAAAGAAAGAAAGAAAGAAAGAAGAGAGAGAGAAGAGAGAGAGAGAGAGAAGAGAGAGAGAGAAAGAGAGAAAGAGAGAAAGAGAGAAAGAGAGAAAGAGAGAAAGAGAGAAAGAAAGAAAGAAAGAAAGAAAGAAAGAAAGAAAGAAAGAAAGAAAGAAAGAAAGAAAGAAAGAAAGAAAGAAAGAAAGAAAGAAAGAAAGAATGAAAGAAAATGTTATAAAGCATAGGAATAAAAGGGCCTTCCTCAAAATTGTAAGTAGTTTTATTTAAAGCTATCAGCAAGTATCATCTGCAATGGGGACTAGTTAGAAGCCTTCCCAATAAGATTACGAGTGAAGTAAGGATGTCTATTATCATTGTTATGATTTAATATTGTACTAGAAATGCTAGCTTCAGCAATTAGAGAGGAAAAAGAAATTGAAGGAATGAAACTAGACAATAACTAAACTATCACTCTTTGCAGATGATATGATGCTATACATTGAAAATCAAATAAAACACTAGTAGAAATAATTAATAACTAACAAAGTTACAGGATACAATATAAACCCACATAAATTATCAGCATATCTATATATTTCCAACAAAACTCAACAGCAAGAATTAGAAAGAGAAACTCCATTTAAATCCCTCTAGACAACATAAAATATTGGGGATTCTATTTGCCAAGACAAACACAATACTTACATGAACATAAATATAAATATATATAAATATAAATATATAAATAAAAAAACACTTTTCACACAAATAAAATTAGGTCTAAACAACTGGAAAAACATTAATTGCTCATGGGTAGGCTAAGCTAATACAATAAAAATGACAATTGTACCTAAATTAATTATTTAGTGCCATATCTATCAAAGTTGAAAAAAAATTTTAGAACTGGAAAAAATAACAGTAAAATTCATCTGGAAAAATAAAAGGTCAAGAATATCAAGGGAATTAATGAAAAAATGTGAAAGATTTTGACTTAGCAGTAACAGATGTTAAACGTACTATAAAACAGTAAACAGCAAAATAATTTTGTACCAAGAAATGGAAGGATGGATCAATGGAATAGACTAAGGGTAAATGACCTCAGCAATCTAGTGTTTGATAAACCCAAAGATCCCAGCTTTAGGGAGAAGAATTCACTATTTCACAAAAACTGCTGGGAAAATTGGATAAGAGTATGGCAAAAACTAGGTTTAGATGAATATCTCATACCATATATTCATGTTGGCAAACCTATGGTATGCATGTGGGAGCATGCCAGAGAGGGATGCCCCCTTCCCTCTCTCCATGAATTCGTGAGGAATTTTTCTCATTATCTACCCCTCTACCCAGAAGCATAATGGGAGCACTTCCTTCCTCCCCTGTCTGGGATAAAGTGGAGGCCTCACATGTGGTGTGAGGCTTGCAGTTTGGGAATCACTACCCTATATTAATATAATATCAAAATGATTATATTATTTAGTTATAAAGAGTGATATTATAAGTAAATTAGGGGAACATAGAATAGTCTCCTGTCAGATCTATGGAGAAGAGAAGAATTTATGATCAATCAAAAGATAGACAACATTACAGAATAAAAAATGTATAATTTTATTACATTACATTGAAAAGATTTTCCACAGGCAAAACCAATGCAACCAAGATTAGAAGAGAAATAAACTGGGGAAAATTTTTTATAGTAAATTTCTCTGATAAAGGTCTCACTTCTCAAATATATAAAGGAACGAAGTCAAATTTGTAAGAATACAAGTCATTCTCCAATTGACAAATGGTAAAAGGATATTCAAAGGCAGTCTTCAGATGAAGAATTCAAAGCTATCAATAACTGTATGAAAATGTTCTAAATCCCACTTGATTAGAGAAATACAAATTAAAACAACTGTGAATTACTATCTCACATCTGTCAGATTGACCAATATGACAGTAAAGGAAAATGATAAATGTTTGAGGGACTATAGCAATATTGGGTTTGCTGGTGGAGTTGTAAACTGATCAAACCATTTTGGAGGGCAATTTGAAATTATGCCCAAAGGACTATAAAACAATGCATACCCTTTGATCCAGTAATATCTCTAGAAATTTTTAAAAAATTGGGAAAGGCTCTGCTTATATCTATGCTTTTTGTGGTGGCAAAGACTTGGAAACTGTGAACTTTAGATTTACTCCACCCTGCTTAGTCTAACAAAACAGGAATGTCTATACCCCTACTTAAGGATTAAGTATTGAGAAGGATGGCCTATGACAGACATGTGCTAGCAAATGACAAATCAGAAACAACTGATAGACCCCTGGGCTGTCCTAAGTCAAGCTTAAGCTACCATTGGTACATGTGAGACGCAGGAAAGAGATGTAAAAACAGTCTATATATTTCGTGTCACTTTCTCTCTTGGCCTTTTTTTTTTTTTTTTTTTTTGCAGAGAGGTGGCTCTGGTGGCAGCGTGCTGAGTGTCTTGGTATCTTGGCATGGTGGCAGCTATTGCCCAGGTTTGGTGGTGAGAGTCCTTGATACACTACTGAGGGAAGCTTAGTAACCTAGTTCAGGTGAGGTGTCTTCTCTGAGCTCTCTCGAAGTTTAGGCTAATACTTTTCTCCTTTACCTTCCTAAAACACTCTCCTCTTAGGAAGCCTCTAATCTTCTGAAGAGACCTCATGGTGGAGGTCTTTGCACTCCCCGGCACAGGCTAGGCAGGAGAAATCCTATATCCTTTCCCTCTCTCTTCTTCTTGATTCCTTCCCTCTATATTAATTAAACCACCATAAAATTTTCAAACTGACTTGAATATTTTATTTGGGATTTTCCCTGGTGACCAATTAAATTAGATTAAGTTACAATCCTAAAATTTCCCCTTTACAAAACTAAAAGGATGTCCCTCAATTGGGGAATGACTGAACAAATTGTGGTATATGATGGTGATAGAATATTATTTTGCTTTAAGGAATAATGAGCAGGATGATTTCAGGAAGAGATGGAAAGGACCTATGTGAACTTATACAGAATGAAATAAGCAGAACCAGGAAAACATTGTAGACAGTAACTGCAATATTGTAGAATGATCAAATGTGACAGACATGGCCATTATTAGCATTACAAGGATCCAGAACAATTCTGAGGGACCTATGAAAAAGAATGCTATCCAACTCCAGAGAAAGAACTTCTATTGACCCTATCACCCTACAATCATCAGGAGGTGTTTGTAATACTGACGAGCCAGTATCAATGAGAAGATTGTATATCTGCTCCCCCACTTTCAGTGAAATGTGTGGCTCTGTGCTCTTTGGAGGTGAAAATGTCTCTATCACCGGTGCTAACATGGCTGGATCTGGGAACTCTATCTCTACCCCTGGTCTTCCAAACCTATCTCCTCATTTGCTTTAACTTCCTTACACTGCCAGGATTTTATATTGCTTTTGCTTTCCCAGGACTTAATAACTTTCCCACAGTTTCCTTCAGCTTTTTCTGGTTCATTGCTCCCACTTGCTATCATTGCTTTAGATTCTTTGCTTTCTTGTTCACTGGTTACTTTTAGTTCTTTGCTTACACTAGGTACTGTTGTTACTTTTGTTACTATTGGTATTGCTATTTGTTCTTCTTCTGTACATTCAGTACTATTTGCAATGTTGTTACCCCCTAAAACAACAGTCTCACATAAAGTGCCCTAGCCTGTTGCACAGGCTAGGAACAATGGGGTGGGTTGGATTTCTGCTGCTTGGGTGTGTAATCATTTCTGGGTTTATAAAAATCTAAGCACTGCCATAGCCTTTACTTTCTTTATCTCATTTTCCCTTAGTTTTTTATTGGCCTCATATAATTGCTTTCTTAAGTCCTCAACTAAATCATTTCTCTTTTCAGCATTTTTTCCCTATCTGCATGAAAGATGTAACATGCATTCCTTTTCAATTCTTCCCAACTAATGCTCTGCCAATTAGGGCAATTAGTTCTAAAGTTATTCTTCACAGTACTACAACTATTCTTTACAAACTGCCTTCTAATGTTTGCAATATCTTGTTCTGTGAGATTGTCCATGCCAAGAAGGTGTTCCCCAGACTTAATCAACCTATTGAGGAAAGTTGCAGGATTTCCCCCAACTTCCTGTTTGAGTCTTTCAAATTTTGACCAGGTATCAGGTCTTTTTTAATTGGTCAACATGGTCTCAATGAAGGATTCTCTAGCCTGGTTTAGGAATCTATATGCCTCAACTGAATTGAATTCAAATTCCACAGCCTGTATCAGCCATGATGTTTTATCTGGGTTCTGGACTGTTCCATATTTGAACTATTGTTGTTCTCTCTTTGTGAACAGTTCCTGTAGCAAAATTTCACAGTCCCCAAAATCAGAATCAAAGAGTTTTACTGCCCATTTGAATTCCTTTATCACTTCATATGGTTTATCATAGAATTGGAATCAAGATCCCCATATGTAAATTGCTTGTGTGCCCTTACACGTACAATCCCAACATCTGGTTGTATATATGCAACATCCCTCATAGGAAACAGTGTTGCTGTTGCAGTATCTAGAACTTTGTCCTCTAACTCAAGTCTTGTTGATGTTTGGGATGTGTTATCTCCCTGCTTGGTTAGTTGCCCTTGCTCTGACTCATTTCCCTTTCTTGCTTTCTTATATTCCTCCATTTGATCTAATGTTAGTTTCAATGCAATGACAAGTGGCTTTAACTCATTGTTCATGAAACTCAAGCATCCATTATTCCTTACCTTGTATATTGCAATGACTGATCAGTACCATTGATAAGTTAAGCCTAGGAAGGACAACAGTACAGGAATATAAGAGAGATTCTGTAAGGAGAGATCCAGAACAGGACTTATTGCCAGTGATTCCAAAATGTGACAACATTGGCCTGGTATTTCAACCAGTAAAAAGCAATACAGAATTGTAATGTAGTTGTACAGTATATTGCCAGCATACCTATTAAGAAGCTCTTAGTATGCATTGGTAATATCAGCAAGGTTTGTTTGTTTTTAAATTTCAAAGTGTACTTCACAGAAAAAAAACCTCAGGCTTGTGTGGCTAGGTGATTGGCAGCTTTGCTTATCAGTTTCTGAACTATTGCTCTCCACTGAGAATTCTAAAATTGGCTGCCCCAAATGCCTCCTCAGAGAACTACTCTTACACAGGCTTTTCCTCTGCAGTTAGACCTGAAACTGTCAGCAGACCTAAAAGAGTTGTTTTGGCCCAGAAAAGTTCCAGATCTCTTGATGGTTGTTCTGTAGAAGTGGGATATCAAGGTTTTTTGGATTCTTGATACCCCACAGTGAGGTTAGGGCCTACATGCCTCCCCATGGGCCCAGTATGCTTATCTGACTCTAGAACAGGTTAAAAAATAAGGACGAGTTTTATTTGAACCACAGTAGCTGGAAAGGAGGATTAGGAATAAGATGTCCTAATCTAAGAAATTCTAGCTAAACCTTCCCCCTTCTATGATCCCTCCAAAAGGGATTCCTTCTTGTCTTCCATGCTGCCTAGTTCACTACTCTGTTTGTCTAGAAATTCCTGGCTATCTAACTAATTGACCTACCTCTCCTCCCAGATAACATTTGGTTATATATATATATATATATATATATATATATATATATATATATATATATATATATATATATATATATATATATCAACAGAGTAGTTAAGTTGAACCCTTTATGAGTGGGTTCAACCCTCTTTGGGATGGGCCCAAGATGGCTTCAGGCCTTCCCCCACAGACAGTTTATTGGGTTGCTGGCAGAAATCTTCACAGCACTTAGGAACACGCTCTCAGGGCACTGGAACATGAGTAGATGACAGAGTAGGCAGAATTTATCCAACTAGACACCAGGATAAATAACTTTGGCTTCACAGGGATAGGAAACCAAAATCCCACTTGCCTCTCATGGATTGCAAACAGCCTGAAGTTGCAGCTTCAGGCTCCCCCAGAAACAGGAAACCAAAAACCCCTGGCAGCTCTCTGTGTCCCCTTTTCTAAGTTCTCCACATTCCAGAACAGAGCCTATATCATTCCATGGCATGCAGTAAGTGCCCTCTTTGTTAACTCTCCTCTCTGCTACCTGTTGTAAGGGGTAAAGTTATTGTTGGACTGAATATTTCAGAGTTTGGTCACCAGGAATTTAATTACTAAATTCCAATGAATGACTCAAGTCAGAATGGCTTTTATGGTAGTTTATTTACAAATAGAGTGAAGAAAAAGGAAAATGAGAGAGAGAGAGAGAGAGAGAGAGAGAGAGAGAGAGAGAGAGAGAGAGAGAGAGAGAGAGAGAGATCTGCTCTGACCTGGTCTGAACCAGGCAGGGATTCAAAGGCCCCAGCAAGAGTGGGGCCAGGGGATTAATTTGACAAGGCTTCTAGCCACAAGGCCTCCTCCAAGATGAGGGGCCTCTCCAGAGCCTAGTGCCTCCAGAAAGCCAAGGAAAGGGAGTCTCAATATGAGGGGCCTCTCTAGAGAAAAGCCAAGGCAAGGGAGTCAGCCTTTTCATTCACCATGTCAATCCAAAGGGAAGCAGACTGAAATTTTCAGCCCAAACTCCTTCAAGACCAAGTTTCAAGGCAAAGAACTTCACACAGGAAATGACCACCAAATTTAAAGGCAGCTCTATGGATCATTTCCTGTGCCTGTGGTTCACCTTTATGAGTACCAATGGCAGATAAAACTTGGATTCAGATTGCTCAGGGGATAGTCAGTTGTTTCTGATTTGTCACTTGCTAGAACAGGTCAGACATAGACCTTCCCCTCCACACTTAATCCTTAAGTGGGGGTATATACATCCCTAGTGGCTAAAAATCTAAAGAATAAGTAGGGTGGAGTTAATTCCATTTTCACTATCCCCTCTGATGATCATTGGGAAATTAGTATCTCCAATTGATCATTTAACATAATCATCTTGTACCTCTAAAAATCTATCTACATGTTCATATAAAATTGTACCTTCTAAGATGAAACTACAATAGTTAGAGATAAGAGGCAAACAGAAGAGAGAGAAAGCAAAACCAATGTTTTGATGGGTACATTGACAAAAACCAGGTAGTCCCCTTTGGCATAAGAGTGTATATTCAAAATAAATGTTTGATCCCCTTCAGTTCAATCATCCACACCCCAAAATTCATTCTGGATCTTAATGCAGTGTAGGTTTTGCAGGTGTCTTTTTGGAAACAGTTCAGTCTCTGAATTTAAGGAGTTCTTTCCCTGAAAACTTTTTCTCGAACAAAATTTTAAATATTGTATTTTTATGAAAATACAATCCCCCCTGCAGAGGGTGTTGACCAACACCCATTTCAACTGAGGATGCACAGTTGAGTTATGGGGCATATGAGTCAATTATAAAAAAAAAACCAAAAACATACAAGAAAAACAAATGGAAGAAAAATTTAACTTTGGAAAAAAGAAAAAAATTCAAAATCAGAATCAAAATATCAAAAGTTTTTATACCTAAAAATTTCTGACTAAACAAGAATAAATTCATAATAGACCCTTGTATTAGGGTCCAATTTAATAAATTCATAATAGTCCCTTGTATCAGGGTCCAATTACAGCAATTTCTATTCAACGAGTCTGTAGGACAAAATGCAGTAATATTTCACTTAGCCATTTGTAGCCAAGACTACAGGAAATTGCAATGCTATAAGAGAGAAAAAAAGGAATAGATTTTTGTGTGATAGGGAAGTGTCATTCCCTGGTCTGATTTTACCTTCACTCTCAGGGATAGGGGGAGCCAGGATGATAGCCAAACTTCAGGTACTTGTCTGTGAGTATTTCACAAGTAGTGTGGTACAAGGCATCCTGTGTCTTAACATATGTCAAGTGCTGCAACCTCAAGTCTCAAACTAGGTTTAAGTCCTTTCGTATTCGCTTAGAAGTTCATCAATCCTACCTAGATTAGTTTGGTCCTTTTGACTTTGTGCTCCTAGGCCCTGTGCAGATTCTCAGCAACCCCACTGGGACTGGTTCCTCTCTTTTGACCTTGTGCTTCTTGGCACTGTATAATGGCTCTTTTGTTCCCTTTTCCTGGAATCAAACACAATCATTAATCAGAGTTCCATGACATTTATCAATAAATAGCAGATTTCCATAGTCTAAAGCTTTTGGGTATGCATTAATATTATAGCAAATATATATTTCATTATATATATTTATTTGTTAGTTTATTATATTATTTATTTATATTACTATAAAATAAAACATTAATATTAATTTTATATACTTTAGGTATAAGAAATGAGAAGGGAAAAATCAAATACTCTAATTAAAATAAAATAAAGGCAATAATAAAAAAAATTCAGGAATTCAATGAGTTCCCAAAAACAGTATCCACTTGTCTATAGACTACTATTTCTAATGTATGTGATAAGATACAGTCAATCAGTTTCAATAGAAGATGCTTTCTTTATATGTGAGCAATGAATCCCAGAGTCCTTCTCTGCAATTTTTATAGCTGGTGGAATGATTAACAATAAGGCTGAGTTGTTCCAGTGCACTGGAAGTTCTTTATATACAACTTGTCTCCTGGGTTCAGGTCATGAAGTGAAAAGTCTATTGGTCTTGCTTGTACTGCTGCTCCAGATTCATGGAGTTCATGCAGTTTGTGCTGCAATTCCTGTATATAGGAAGCAATAAAAGTACATCCCTCTAATAATGATGCACATGCAGGGGGAAAAGACTTAACCTATATAGGGGGATGTCCAGAAAACATCTCAAATGTGTAGATGTGTAGATCTCCCCTTGGCCTGCTTCTAAGATAAAATAGAACCAGATGGAGAATTTCAGGCCATTTATAATGTGTCTCAGTGCATAATTTGCCAATCATAGTTTTAAGTTCTCTGTTCATTCCTTTAATTTAGCCTGAGCTCTGGGGATGATATGGTACCTGGAATTTGGGAGTTATCCCCAAACAAGAATATATCTGAGATGAAACTGAATTGGTAAAATAAGTTCCCCTGTCTGAACCAATACATACTAGCAGGCCAAATTGAAGAATAATCTCTTTTAAAAGCACCTTGGCAACAAAAGCCACTGTGACTTGAGCAGTAGGAAATGCCTCTGGCCATCAGTTGATCCACTATGACTAGACAAAATTTATAATGTTGTGAACCTTAAAAATTCTCAGACCCTATTTCATAAGGTTGGATTGTAAACCTTAAAAAATTCTCAGACCCTACTTCATAAGATTTGGTTAAGACCATTCCCCATTTTAAACAATGAAGGAACTTAGATCAGGAATGTGAGATCTCTACTCCACCCCTACTTAAGCCTGCTTTAGGGGAAGAAACTCCTTGTTGAACAATGAAAAATACTTAAACCCATACTTATAGTAAGGCAAAAGTTCTTAAACTGTGCCTATTTTTAGATCTAATACAAAAGGGTGCTAAGTACCTATAAAGGTCAGTCAACTTGTGAACTTGCAAAAGGCAAAGAGGTGAGAACTTACTCAGATGTGAATTACTCAAAAGTTTAGCCTCCTTAGGTATGAATTAAGAATGGTCTGTCCTTTGGAAAACATCTACTGTGATTGGTAGATGTGAGAACTTAGGGGAGGTGACATAGAAGAAAATTCCCTTTAAAAGTAGCTCAGAAAGGGAGCTGAGGGGGGGAGCTAGGAAAAGCTGAATTGGAGGAGGCAGCTGGCCAAAGCTGCCTTGAAGGGTCTCTCTCAGGGCTCCCTCTCAGAGATCTTGTGGTGAGTTGATAAAAGACTGACTGATCCCTCTCTTAGGGTTTTCAGCTTAGGCTGGCTCATGCTGGTCTAGGCTGGTCTAGCCTTTTTTCTCATTATTCCCTTTTTATCTCTCTCTTTCATTAATTTTGCATTTGTATTAATTAAAATCTCTATAAAACCCAGTTGACTTGGGTATATTTCATATTTTGGAATTTCCCCCTGGCAACCACCTTATATTATTTGATTTAAAACAAGACATTGTCTTGAACCATATATTCTGTGGTCACAATTTAAGGCAACCACTCTTTTATCTGCAACAGTTTAAGTCTTCCACTATTTTAATTATTACAATGTCCAGCCTTTGGCATTGTTATGAAATCTATTGGCAGGTGCTCAAAAGATGTGTAAGCCAGAGGATGCCTACCAAATGCCTTGCCACAAAAGACATATTGGTTATATATTTGGCAGGTGGAGCAAGATGTACACACTTTAGAGACTATAGTAGTTACACCAGGGGCTATCCATACTCATTTAACAGAGTCCACAATGCCCAGGGTACCAAAGTGATCATTTTTATGAATAGATTGGCAAATTTGGTGATAAAAACTTCTAGGGAGCAGGGGTTTTCATTCAGATGACACCCATACTCCATTAATCAGCTTTGCTTTAAATTTTTGCTTCTATTTTTCTACTTCCTTTTCAATATAAGAAAGTGATAAATTTAAGTCATTAGTAGTTGTTAATGTTAAAATTAATTCAGGCCCTTCCATGGCCACTAGCTTTGCGGTTGCATCTGCCTGGTCATTTCCCCTAGAGACAGGATCAGTGCCACCTGTATGGGCAGAGCAATGAACTACAACTAGGGCTTTGGGAAGCTGGAGAGCAGAAAGAACTTCATTAATAATTTTTCCATTAGAAATAGATTTCCCAACTGAGGTTAAAAATCCTCTCTGAAGCCATAACATACCCACTGAATGTCAAATGCCAAATGCATATCTAGAATCTGTAAAAATTGTTGCCTTTTTATCTTTGGCAATTATAGAGACATATTTATGGGCTATAAGTTCTGTACTTTGAGCACTTATATTTGAGGGCAGTGGAGCTGACCACTCAGTGGTAAATTCTGTGACTACAGCAGCTCAGTGTAGTGTATGCCATCCCTCATAAAAGAAGAACCATCAGCCTAGATCTGGGTTGTCTAAGGGAGTGTCCAGGAGATTATCTGGAGGCTTTTCAGTCATGAACACTAGTGTTTCACAACTGTGTAATGGTTCTCCAGAAATTGGTAAATCTGGAAGCAAGGTGGCAGGGTTAAGAGTTGTATAGTGTTTTAAAGTGATATTTTAATTGTTTAACAAGGTTATTTCATACCTTGTAATTATCTGATCAGAAAAAGCCTGTGTTCTATGCCTTAGCAACAATACTTCTTCTTCATGTGGGCACCTAATTGTTAATGGGCATCCTAATACTAGATCAACAGTTTTTGTTATTAATAAAGCTGTGGCAGCTATGCCTCTAAGGTATGGTGAAGCTACTGGGTCCAGCTGGGCCGATTAATAAGTTACTAGTTGCTGAGAAGCTCCTAAAGTTTGAGTTAAAACACCTGAAGCTGTCCCTCTCTGCTCATGTATATACAAAGTAAATGAATTGTTGTAATCTGGGATACCTTGTGCAGGGGCAAGCAAGATAGCCTGTTTTACATTTGACAGAGCCAACAGGTGTTCTGAATTTAATTTAAGTGGTTCAGGGACTGAATCCCTTATTAGTGCTATAAGGGGCTTAGCAATTTCCCCATTGCAAGCGATCCATTGTTTACAAAACCCTGTTGCTCCTAAAATTGCTCTTAATAGTTTCTTAGTTTTAGGAGCACTCGATTTTTTAATATTTTCAATGTGCTTAGGAGAAATATAATAGGCACCAGCAGTTAAAATGAATCCCAAATATTCTACTTTGGGGAGACACCACTGAATCTTTTCCTTTGAGATTTTGTGCCTCTTTTATGTAATTCTAAAAGAAGATTTTTACTATCTTCTTGACATGCTGTGGCATTTGGTGAGTCCAAGTGAAAATCATCCACATATTTAATTAACTTACTATTTTTAAATTTTATATCATCTATGTCTTGGCTCAAAATTTGTGCAAACAGGCTGGGGATTTCCAGATACCCTTGAGTCAAATGAACCCAAGTCCATTAGGAACCCTTCCAGATGAAAGCAAAGATATGCCTGGAATCCTCATGTATAGGTATAGAAAAGAAAGCCAAGCACAAGTTCACTACTGTAAAGTATGTAGCTGTACTAGAAATAGAAGAAATAATAATATTTGTGTTGCAAACTACAGGGTGTCTCCTTATAACATTATTGTTCACAGCTCTCAAATCCTGAATGAATTGATAGACATGCTTGCCATCAGGCCCCAATTTTGGCTTTTTAACAGGCAGGATGGGAGTACTGTATTCAAATTTACAAGAAATTATGATTCCGTGGTCAATTAGTGAATTTATTACAGGAGTAATGCCCTCAATTGCCTTCTTTGTGAGAGGGTACTGAGAAATGGAAGGAGGTGGGCTAGATTTAGTTTTAAACTGAACAGGAACACACATTGGACAATGATGTGGCCTAAAGAGACTCAGGGATATCAGCAGGTATATCAAAGGTGGGAGACTTTTTCACTTCCTGGCTCTCTGAGAGAAGTACAGGGAGTAAATTTAAAGATTCCTCAGGTACTTCTAATGACATAGAGTCATCTGGAGCACAAATTATTGTGGCTTTTAGTTTGCATAGTAGATCCCTTCCCAGCAAATTTGTGGGGGATCCAGGCATTAAAAGAAAAGAATGTTCTACAGTTAGGGATCCCACACATACCATGCAAGAAGAAAGTTTTGGGACCTTTCGAGATATTCCTGATACACTTACTACATCTAGAAAGCCAATAGAGTTGCAGTTTGCATCTGGACTGATCTATATGCTCCAATTATTGTTTTTGTTCTTTTCCCTTTTATCCACAAATTATTGTAATTTAAGAGTTGGTTAAGTTTACAAGATCCATTGGAGAGACCAGTCTTCTACCACATCTCAAGGGGGCATCTATAATTAGAAATTTGTTACCCTAAAAACTACATTTCCCGGGAACCCAAAGACTTCCTGTTGTTATGACCTTCCTGTAGACAGGGGATATTATGCAGTGGGGTTGTTGGTCCCAGTCTCTTTGCTTCCTGTTGGCGATTGTGGTGGTAAATGGGGATTTTGAACAGGCTGATTATCCATGGGCATGTGGTTTTTATTTTGTTACCTTTTTATTCCTTTACTTCTAATGATCATTAATAAATCTCTTAAAATATATTTTTATTTATTGACATTAATCTTAATTTTTACACTGTTGCAAACCACTTCTTTCCTTTCCTCATTACAGAGTGTAGATGAAAATGATGTTTCACTTGCTTATTTGAGTTTGTATTTAGGGGTTTGGCTTTATAAAACTTATAAAGTTATTTACTTACATAAATGAATAATATGCAGATGTTTTGCTTGATAATATAACCCAGATTGAATTGTTTGCCAGCTCTGGGGAGGGGGCAGGAAAGAAGGGAGGGTAATAGTTTGGATCATATGACTTAGAAAAACTTATATGGAAATTCGTTATTACATGTATTTGGAAAAATTGAATATTTTTTCTTAAAAAGATACTTAAAACATTATTGCTGTCATGACAATAAGAAGGTATATATATATATATATATATATATATATATATATATAGAAAAATGAATGGAAAAAGCAGGAAAGGATGGGTTGATATCCAAAAAAAAAGAAATCAAGGTAAAGGAAAAAGGAACACAGAGGGAGAAAAGGAAAGATAGAAGGGCTAAATTATCTCACATGAAGCTCTGCATAAGAGTCAATATAGTGGAGGAGAAGATAGGGATGTTGTGGGCAATGCTTGAATTTTACTTTCATTGGAATTAGCTCATAGTTGGAATAATACCCACATTCATCCAGCTATGGAAACCTACCCTATTCTTTGGAGAAGTATGAAGCAAAGGGGAATAAGAGAAGGGTGGGGGTCAGGAAACTATATGAACGCAATTACAAAACACTGTACACAAATAAAATTAAACCTAAACAATTAGAATTATATTTATTTCTTATGAATAGAGTGAACCAATATAATAAATATGACTCTCCTACCTAAATTAATTTACTTATTCAGTGCCATACCGATCATACAATCCAAAAATTATTTACAAGCTCTAGAAAAAATAAAATTCTTTGGGAAGAATAAAAGCTCAAATATATAAAAAGAATGAATAAAAAATATAAAGGAAAGAAGCCTAGCCATACCATATCTCAAACTCTAGTGTAAAGTGGTAATCATCAAAACAATCTGTAACTGGTTAAAATAGAGTAGTGGATCAATGGAATAGGTTAGGAAATCAACATACAGTTATTAATGACCATAGTTTGTTCAACACACATAGTTAATGACCAATAAACCCAGTGTTTTATAAAGCCAAAGTTTCAAGTTATTGGGGAAAGAATAAGCTATTTGACAACAACTATTGTGAAAACTGGAAAAAATATAGCAGAAACTAAGCATAGATCATCATCTCACATCATATAATAAATTAACATCAAAATGGATACTTGATCTAAAAATAAAAGGAAATACCATAAACAAATTAGGAAAACACAGAAAAGTTTACCTGTCAGACTTATGGATAAGTGTTAAAGCTTTTATTAAATTAAATTAAATTAAAACTCTGGTCCTTAATTTCCATGGAGTTTATTAATATTTATTTGAAATAGAGAGCATAGTGATAGAGGAGATATAAACCTATTCAAATATTGCCAAGTAGGCGTTTTTCACATGGCTATCTATCTCAGCCACTGTCCTTTCACTGCCACATCCAAGTGAATAGATAGAGTGTACTTCCTTGTCTTGAACTTTTTAACCTCCCCCTTCCCTTCTGAGTCAAATTCAATCATCTCCAGATGAAGTACATAGGCCACAGTCTTGTGACCTATGCTGGGGCACACTCACATGAAGTATACTCACATGTCATAAAGTTAGCAGTCTGGTGACACAGATAAGATCCAAGTGGATTATCTTCACACATAAGGGAACATTGACCAACATGACATTGAGAAAATTACATAAAAATGAAATGGATAATTTTAGTTACATTAAATTTAAAAGTTTGTTTACAAATAAAACCAATGCAACTGAAGTTAGAAGGGAGGCAATAAATTGGGGGGGGGGTTGGATTTATGCCAAATGCCTCTGATGAAGACACCACTTCTCAAATATATATATAGAAAAAAACCCAAATTTATAAGAATACAAAGCATTTCCCAATTTATAGTGTGAAGATTTAACTATCCCCTGATTGTGAAAATGAATTTAATTAACTCTCCCCTGATTTTGAAGATTAAATTGTAACCCCTGCCCATTTTTAGATTCAATCACCAAAAATGTAAACATCCTACTTAAACGTTCAGTGGGGAAATCTATCCATTTTTAGATTTAATCACCCAAGGTATAAACACCCCATTCACACTTGAGTGGGGAAGGTCTGTGACCCACATGTGCAATAGTGAGTGATGAATCAGAATTAAACTAACTGCCCCTGGGCAGTCTTAAAGCAAAGCTTCAACTGTGACTGATATACATAAAATTAGGGAAAGTGTAAAATTTATGGGGAAAATGGGGTGGGATTGATGAACAGGGGATACGGAAGGTTTTGTAGCAGGGAATGGAGGAGTTGAAGGGAGAGAGGGAATATGACTGCGAGTGAGGTAAAAGGAGAGAGATGCCCCCTGCCAAGAGGTTATTTTTGAAAAATGGGGTTCCCAAGAAATAGGGCACTTATGATAGCCTGAGGGGATGTCTTCTCTATAGAATGATGTTGCAGATACCCCAGAGCAGGTAAGCATGGACGCTCCTGAAGGACAAGTCTCCCCAGACCAAGGTCACCCAGCAGGGATCCAATAAGGACCATTTATAGGCTCTCCTGAGGTTCAGCTCCCTCTATGTCCCCTGAAATGTTAGTACTCTTATCTGACTGTGATATTCAAATTAAGATAAATTTTAATAACAAGTTTGGATTGGGGTGGTATCAGGGAAGAGGGAAGAGGGATTTCCCTAGAAAAGGTTTGAGTCTCTCTCAGCTTTTGAGTTGAGGCCAGGCTTCATAGGCTGGTGGAAGATTTCTTTTATTCCGGTCTATGCTAATGCCAGCTTTCTTGAGTTCAAAGTCTTTAGCAGTAGATAGCAAGAGGAAGAAAGTTCTGACTTTCAAAGCTGGTTGGGTATGTCTCTTTGGACTAATGCCCCTAAAACCACCCTTACAGTCCAAACTAACACAATCACAGGGATCCAGGTAGAGCACACAGTTGGGAAATTCAGGAATAGAACCACTTCTATCCAGAGACAGGGAGAAAGGCCCTTCCACTTTGAGGGCCAGGAAGTGAGAACTCGTCACAAGACCAACTGCCATTCCCAGTTGCCCCTCCCCCCACCAACTGTCAGTTTTGTTAATATCTTCTCTCTAACACTCCAACTGCTGTTTGTTCCAACTCAATGGCAGAAAGTCCAGAACTTGCTTTAGTTTTCCTTTCCACAGAAGGCACAGGAAGTGATACAAAATAAAGTGTCTTTAAAAGGGAGTTACAATTTCCTGAGTCTTGGAGAACTTGGAGTTCTACTTGGAGTAGAGGTTGAAGGAGAATCTGCTGACTGGGACCTGAGACCCTGTTCCTGGTGAGACTGTCCTTAAGTTTCTTCCTTTGGACTAATATGTGGTGAATTAAAAGCTGACTCTTAACTGCTGGATTTTTCTGAAGAGACTAGCCTAAGCAGAGACCTGTCCTTTTGAGAGAGGATCCCTGTATCCCCAGGTCCTCATCTACCATAGTTGAGGCCAGCTAAGGACTAACTTTCCCTGCCAGCATTGAGCCAGGGACTGGGAGTAAATTATTTAGTTCTTAGGCTACATATCTTACCCTGTCCTCTCTCTCTGATTTCCTACTTCATCCTTTCCATATTTTGTAAATAAATTATAAATAAATCTCTTTGGAATTAATATAAATTCCTGGCAACACTATTCTTAAATAATCTAGCCCAACCATTTTATATAATTAAAACCTTTCCCCCTTACAATAGTCAATGGATATGCATAAGCAATTCTCAGATGAACAGAGTCTCGCTATAGTCATATGAAGAAATGCTCCAAATCACTACTGATTAGAAAAATGCAAATTAAGGCAACCCTGAGATATTACCTCCTACCTATCCAAAAGTTTAATATGACCAAAAATGAAAATGATAAATGTTGGAAAGGATGAGGAAAATTTGGGACACCAATGCATTGTTTATGGAACTGTGAACTGGTAGAGCCATTTTGGAGAGCAATATGTAATCATGACCAAAGGACCATAAAACTATGGATACTCTGACTCAGCAATACCACTACTAGGTATATACCACAAAGAGATCAGAGATAGGGAGAAAGGACCTACTTCTACAAAGAAAAAGACATTTTTAGCAGCACTTTTTATAGTAGCAAGGAAATGGAAACTGAAGGTAGGTCCATCAAATGTGCAATGGATGAACAAATTATGGTATATGTTATAATGGAAAACTATTATACCATAAGAAATGCTGAACAGCATGAGTTCAGAAAAACTTAGAAAGACTTTACCAACAATGCAAAGTGAAGAGAACAGAACTAGGAGAATGGTATATACAGTAACAGAAAATTTTGTATAATGATCAACTGTGAAGGACTAAACTATTATCAGCAAAACAAGGTTCCAAAATACCACAAGAGATTCACATTTTTTAAAAGTGCTATTCAGAGCCAAAGAAGTAACTGTTGCAATCTGATTGCAGATCAGAGTAATCCATCCTTTGGTTTATTTTCTCCATGAGTTTTTTATTATATATGTGATATGTGATTTCAGGAATAACATGGGAATATGGAAATACAAATTACATGGAAGCAGTTATAACCTATATCAGACTATTTAATGTTTCTGAAATGTTGGGGAAGAATGGTGCAGTTGAGGTGGAAGGCAGGACACTACTTTGTATCACATATGTGGAAAAGGACAAATGTTGTTTAGGTTTTCCCAAGAGGGAAGAAAATGGAACCTATAAACTATAGGCCAGTGAGTTTGACTTTGTTGCCGGAAAATTTCTAGAACAGATTGTATCAGTGATTTTTTAGAAGGAATGATGATTACCAAGAGCCAGTAAGATTTTATCAAGAATAGGCCATGCCCAATTTGATACTATGCCCAAAGGGCTATAAAACTGTGCACACCCTTTGATCCTGTATTACCATTGCTGGGTCTGTATCCCAAAGAGATCATAAGAAAGGAGAAAGGACCTACTTGAACAAAAATATTTATAGCAATGTTTTGTGGTGGCAAAGAATTGGAAATTGAGGAGACATCCATTGATTGGGGGAATGGCTTAACAAATTGTAGTGTAAGTTGGTGATGGAATACTATATTGTACTATAAGAAATGATGAACAATGATTTCAGAAAAAGCTGAAAAGATTGACATGAAATGATCCACAGTGAAATAAGCAGAACTGGGAAAATATTGTACGTAGTAACAGAAATATTGTATGATGATCAATTGTAAAAGACTTAGCTATTCTCAGCAATGTAATGATCCAGGACGATTCTGATAGATTTATGACAAAGAATGCTATCCATCTTCAGAGAAAGAACTGTTGCAGTTGGATACAGATCAAAGCATTCTATTCTTCACACTAGTTTATTTATAGTTTTATTTTGGGGTTTGGATTTTAAATGGATATTCTCTTATAACAATGATGAGTATGAAAGCATGTTTTATATGATAGCACTAGCATAACTCATCAAATTGCTCATCATGTTCAAGGGGGGAGGGAAGGGAGGGAGAGAGACAGTTTGCATCTTATTATTTCTTAAAATATATGTTCAAAATTTTCATTATATTTAATAGGGAAAATGAAAAATCTTTGAAGAAAAAGGCAATAGAACACAGGGGAAAAAAGAATAGGTCATGCCAGACTAATCACATTTTCTTTTTCAACAGGATACCAAATATTACCAAAGCTTTAGATAAAATATTTTAGAGTATTAAACTCATGCTTTCTGTTCTAGTGACATTTCTAAGAAAGAGTAGCAAGGACAAGGCAAATGACCTGCTTAGGGTTACACAGCTAAAAATTGTCTGAGACCAGATTTGCAACTAGGTCCTCTCAACTCCAGATCTGGATTTCTATTCACTGAGCCACCCAACTGCCTTTTAATTTTAAAATTATTACCTCAACAATTATTAACAGACAAAAACATTTTTATATTCAAAAGATAGAAAAAGAAGACTGGATGCAAAACTATGAATCTACCATGTACAACTGGATTTGTTTTTGAGCACATATCAACTTTAACTTTGTAGCATCATTTCTTTCTTATATGTGTTTTCTCCTGATCTTTCTTATCTCTGTGTACATTTTTTTCATTGCTGATATTTTTTTCTTCTTCTTTTCCATCATTATCACTATCCTCCTTATGCTATTCTTGTAGGCTCCTTGATAATACAACTGGTGAGATGACAAGAGTCAGAAAGTAGTTATCAAGAACTTACTGGTATCAGGACAGGATGTCTCCTTTGGATTTTTCAGGGACCAGTACTTGGTTCTATGCTATTTACCATTTTTGACTACTTGAATAAAGGTATAATAACATAATGTGCATCTAATTTGTATGTGATGAAAAGGTGGAAGGACTACTTAGCACAGTCAATTGAGAGTCAACATCCAAGTTGCAAAGAAGCTAGAACACTGGGTTGAATCTAATAAGATGGATTTTTTAAAAGGTTATGTGTAAAAGTCATAAAGATTCAAAAGTCAAATTCACAAGTATATGAAAGAAGAAGCATATTTAGGCAGTAATTGGTCTAAGAAAAAAAAGATATGGTGCCTTTATTGGACCAGTATGTCAACAGTATTATATAACAGCTAAAAAGGCTAAAGTAATCATGAGTCACATTAAGAGAGATGAAAGTTTTAAGTTTATGAAGGTGAAAATCCCTCTTTACTTTTCCTTAGTCAGACCTCAGGAGTCTGTATCATGAGAATTGGTTGAAGGAACTGAGAACATTTAACCTAATAGACAATTCAGGTACAAATGATATTTGTCTTCAAGTATTTGAAGGAGTGTCATATGGAAAAGGAATTAGACTTGTTTCTGCTTGATCTTAGGGAAAAACCAGAGTCATCAATAGAAATTGCAAAGAGAAAATTCAGGCTTAATGTCAAGAGGGAAAAAAAAGCTTCCTATTAATTTTAATAGTTCAAATATGCAATCAATTGCTCCAAGAGATGACAGACCTCTTTAGAAACACTCAGAGACTAAGAAACCACTTATCATGTATGTTTTAATGAATATCCCTTTCAGATGTGGGTTGGATTAGATTGGTATTAAAGGCTCATTTAACTCTCAGATTCTATGATTCTGTGACTAAGGGAAGAAAACCAAGACACAGAGAGATGGTTTGTAGGGCATGGCTAAGAATAGAAAAATCTAATACAAAACTCTTCATGAAGTAATAGCTAACTCAAACTATTTTATAATCAGGCTTTCAGAACTTTGGTGATGAAGCAAGATATCTTTGGTGATTAAGGCAGAGCATACTTGTGGAATACTAAAGTAAAACACAAGTGTTGTGGGCAAGGTGTGAGGAATGTAAAACATTGTACAGAATATTTACCCAACAACTTCCACACTTCAGTGATCTTCCCCAATTGATTAGTAGAGTGTGTAAACAATTAAGTAGTCTTGGAAGCCCCAGCTTCCCATAATAAAATGTTTTTCTTCAAGATCTATGAAAGGAAACAGGGGAGACCAGGAAGGGGGGATATCAGACTTCCCTTTTCCATTCAAGACATGGGATTTCTCATCTATTTCTGCAATATTCTGTACACAAAAATCATTTAATAAATGTGTTGAATGAATAAATGAATATGAATGTACTCCACATTAATTTAAACATGGATCCCCTTGTTTTAATAATAATATTAAAAGGATTCCTACTCCTGTTTCCACTGTCTCCTGACCAAAGTGTAAAATCAATGAATGACATGAATTTCCTGCTCTGAACATCTTCTTGATTGTATAGTTAATATCATATTTTTGCCTTCTTGATGGTTGGCGAAGAGAGGAGAGAAGAATTCAGAACTCATTTCACTTGGTCATGATCCTAGTTCAAGCCTTCATCACCTCTTGCTAATACTATGTGAATAACTTTCTAATTGAACTCATCATCTCCAGGTTCTTCCTCTGTAAATCACACCATGCACCTACTAAGGTGATATTTCAAAATGCTGGCTTTAGCTTGGGTCCTCTTTTCTCTATATGCTCTTTCATTTGATGATCTTCTCACCTCACATGGGTTTAATTTGCTTGCCTATGAAAATGTCTCCCATATCTATATAGTCATCCCAAATCTTTATTCCAAGTCCTACTTGCTTCTTACCAACTACTTATTCAACATTTTCACTGGATGTCCGAGATATATATATATGTATCACATATAAAAGATATGTATCTTAAATTCAACATGTCCAAAAACAAACTAGTCATCTTCCTCACCAAAAAAAAATCTGATCATTTTTCTACATTCCTGATTTCTATTGAGAGAACTGTTGCAGGTGCCCACATTTATATTAAAGTTCTTCAAAAATCTAAACATCAAATTGAAGATCTTGAAAATGAAAGATAAGATTAATAAAATTGAAACTAAAAAGATCATTGAAGTAATGAATAATACAAGGAGCTAGTTTTATGAAACAAATGAAGAAAAAAAAGCTTTGATTAATTTGATTTAAAAAGAAGGAAGAAATTAATATTACAGTATAAAAATGCAAAGGGTGAATTCACCTCCAATAAAGAGGAAATAAAAGCAATTATGTTTAGTTATTTTATGCTATTACATACCAATATATTTGATAATGTAAGTGAAATCAATGAATATTTACAAAAAATTAATCCCCCAGATTAACAGAAGAATAAAATAAATAACCCAATCCTAGAAAATGAAATTGAAAAAGACATCAATGAATTTCCCAAAGAAAAAAGTCCCTAGGGCCAAATGAATTCACAAGTCAATTCTAACAAATATTTAAAGAAAAAAATAACCTCAATGCCATATAAAGTATTTGGGAAAAAAGACAAAGAAGGAAATCTATCAAATTCCTTTTCTGACATGAATATAATGTTGATACTTAAATCAGGAAGAGTAAAAACAAAGAAAGAAAACTAAAGACCAACTCATCTAATAAATATTGATGAGTAAATCTTTATTTTCTATCATGGAATTGATATGAAGTTCCAAGGGAAAAGAGCAAAGGCTAGGTAAATGGAGTTAAATGATTTGCATGAAATTACAAAAGTAAGAAGTGTCCAAGGCCAGATTTGAACTTTGGACCTCCCATCTCTGGGCCTTATTTTCTATACACTGAGCTACCTACTTGCCCCCGATATAAAAAAAAAATTAATACCAGCAAGGAAATTACAGTAATACATTACATGAATCATTCACTATGATCAGGTGGGATTTAGGAATATAGGGATCATTCAGTATTAGGAAAACTATCATCATAATTGACCATATCAAATATGAAACTGACAAATCATATACTTTTCCCAATAAATATTTTTAAATTTTTTGGTAAGACGTAACAAGTATTCCTATTTTATTTTTTTTAAACCCTTACCTTCTGTCTTGGAACCAATACTTGTATTGGTTCCAAGCCAGAAGAGTGGTAAGGACTAGGCAATGGGGGTCAAGTGATTTGCCAAGGGTCACACAGCTGAGAAGTGTCTGATACCAGATTTGAACCCAGGACTTCGTGTCTCTAGGCCTAGCTCTCAATTAACTGAGCTACCCAGCTGTCCCCAAGTATTCCTATTTTAAAATACCGGAGAGCATAGTAATAAATGAAGCCTTCCTTAAAATGATAAGAAGTATCTATTTAAACCATCAACAACCATTATCTATAATGGGAACAAGCTAGAAGTCTTGTCAGTTAAGATCAGGAGTGAGAAAGTATGCCCATCATCATCATTATTATTCAATAGTGTATTAGAAATACTAGCTATAGTAATAAGAGGAGAAAAAGAAATGGACAGAATTAGAATAGAGAGTGAAGAAGCAAAGTCATTCTTTTTTTTGCAGATGATATGAGATAATAACATAATACAGAGAATACTAGATAATCAACTAAAAAGATAAAAAAAACTAACAACTGTAGAAAAGTTGCAGAAAATAAAATGAACAAACATTAAGTGAACAGCATCTTTACATATTACCAACAAAGCCTAGTTACAAGAGATAGAAAAAGGAGATCCCATTTAAGTTAAATGTAGGTCATAGAGAACCTGGGAGCCAACCTACCAAGAAAACCCAGGAACTATATGAACACAATTATAAAACACTTGTCACACAAATAAAATCAGATCTAAACAAACGGAAAAAAAAAAAACATGCTCATGGATGAATTGATCCATTATAATAAAAATCATAATTCTACATAAATTGATCTATTTATTCAGTGTCATACCAAACTGCCCCAAAGTACTTTTTAGAGCTAGAAAAAAATAATAACAAAATTCATCTGAAAGAATGAAAGATCTAGAATATCAAAGGAATAAATGGGGGGGGGGAGTAAAAGAAGGTGGCCTACTAGTTCCAGCTCTCAAACAGTATTACAAAGTATAATCATCCAAATAATCTGGTACTGACTAAGCAATAGAATGATGAATCAGTGAAGCATATAAGGTACAAAATACCTAGTGATAAATGACCATAGTAATTTTATTTTTGATATATCAAAAGATTCAAGCTTTTGGGACAAGAACTCATTATTTGAACAAAACTATTGGGAAAAATTGGAAAATGGTATGGCAGAGATTGGAGAAAGAATAACATCTCACAACATGTACCAAGATAAGTTCAACATGGGTACATGGTTTAGACATAAAGGGTGATACAATAAGCTAACTTGAGGAGCATGGAATAGTTTACCTATTAGATCTATAGATGAGGAAAGAATTTATGACCTAACAAGAGACAGAGAGCATTTTAAGATATAAATGATAATTTTGATTATATTAAATTTAAATGGGATTATATAAGCAAAACCAATGCACTCAAGATTAGAAGAAATGCAAAAAGTTAGGGGAAAAGTTTTACAAGTATTTCTGAAAAAGGTCTTTTTTAGAAAACTGAATAAAATTTATAAAAATATGTCTTTCTACAATTGATAAATGGTAAAAAGATATGAACAGGCAGTTTTCAGATAAAGAAATAAAAGCTTTCAATAGTTATATAAAAATGTTTTAAATCACTCTTGATTATAAAAATGCAAATTAAAACAACCAGAATGACAGAAAAGGAAAATGATAAATGTTGGAAGACAAAATTGGGATACTCAGGCACTATTAGTGGAGGTGTGATCTGATCCAACCATTCTGAAGAACAATTTGGAACTATGCCCACATGGCTCTAAAACTATGTATTCTCTTTGATCCAGCAAAACCTACTATGTCTATATTCCATAGAGTTTTAAAAAAAAGAAGAAGGGAAGGACCTATTTACACAGAATTATTTATCATAGCTCTTTTTTGTGGTAGCAGAGAATTGGAAATAGAGGGATTGTCCATTAACTGGGGAGTAGTTGAATAAGTTGGGGTAAATGTTTTAATTGTACACCATTGTGTTATTAGTAATGAAGAGCAGGATGATGTTGGAAAAACCTGGGAAAGCATGCCTGAATCAATGCAAAGGGAACCAGAATGCTGTACTCAATTACAGCACTTTTTATGCTAGACAGCTGTGAATGACTTAGTTATTCTTAACAATTCAATGACCAAATACAATTCTGTGACCAAGAAGGATCAAGAATGAATTTTCTATAATAACATCTATGGATTGGGTCATAGATTGAGATCCATAATGTTAAAGTTGTTCATTGGTGAGGCCTGATGTTGAGAAGAGATAAAATGTGCCATCTGCTCACCAAATACAGTAATAGAGACAGAGACAGAGAGACAGAGACTGAGGCAGATACAGAGAGTCAAAGCAAGAGAAGAAAGAGTGAGAGAGAAACAGAGGCAGAGAGAGAGAAACAAAAAGAACAGAATGAATTTGAGGGAACAACAAAAGACAAAGGAAGAAGGAAATAATAGTTGTAGTCTCTCGGTAACCGAGGATGACGATTGTCTTTGTGTGCTTTCATCTATGATGTAGATAAGTGTGCACAAAGACACTTGTGCGTGAAGGAGATTTAAGTGGAAAAGTCGATGCACAGAGACAGTCCCACTCTCTCGGCATTGGAAGCCTGGATCCAGTGGCACAAAAAGTCGTTACACCTGGAGACTTCCTCAGCTGAATTGGATGGCCGTGTTGTCTTTTGTGCTCCAACATGCCCTAAGCACTCCACAGTACTTTGCTGCGTTGCCCTCTCAGCCATTGAACCTTCTTATTGGTTTCTTCTGTCTGTTCAGAAACAGAATATGACATTGTAAAGAAAAGATAAAGACACAATTATAGTCTTTTATTCCATAAAAGTTATTTCTTTAGTGGGGAATTGAAACTGATCTTCATGAAGTTGCATAGATTCATCAGACAGACAGAAGTCAAAAGCCAGGAGGAGGATTTTCATTCTTATAAAGGTTGTCTATGCCTTCTGAGAAAGGGTGTCTGGTAGGAATAAAAGCATTGATCAGCTCAAGGTCTTTTACATTATATCCTTAGAGAATGGGCTCATTTTGAGAATGTGACAATATATCGACCATTTCCACCCCAAAATATACACTGATGCAGAATTACACAGCTATTACTAAATTCTTCCAAGAAACATAACATTCCCCTTGGCACCGTGCACTTAAATAAAAAAATAATTTACTGATCATTACTGTTATTGTTGCCACAGAGGAAAGTGCATTCTCCTTAGCACATAGTGAAAACAGAATGAATTAAAAAAAAAAAAAAACTTTTACCTTCCATCTTAGGATAAATACTGAGTAATAGTTCTAAAGTACAGGAGTGATAAGGGCTTGGCAATCAGGGTTAAATGACCTGTCAGGCTAATATAGTTGGAATGTGCCTGAGGTGATATTTGAAACCAGGACCTCTCATCTCCAGGTCTGACTCTCTATACACTGAACCACTTAAATAGTCCCAGAAATATATATTTTAATAGTAGCTGGTCTTACCTCCTGACTGTATTTATAGAACAGACTCAATACTTTGCAGATGGTCTGAAAACAAGATTTTTATTTCAAAGTGATAGTATATGAAAAAAGAGAGGAGAAAACTAATTTATACATTTTCTTTTCCCATAGAGTGGCAATTAATGTGGATAGCAAAATATATGTTTCTTTAGAGAAAGCTCTGTCTAGGATGGCTGTACAATATTAAGAGAATTTAACTAAGAAATGTCTCATTAGCTATAACTGATGCTGCAGATGAGAAAAGTCAAGAGAGTACAATAACCTACAAAGGCAAGTGGGTAAAGCTAGAAGGCATTAAGATGAAAATATAGCCCACTAAAGTGTCACATATTTGCTCTCCCCATTTATAGAGGCTAAGTCAGAAGATTTTATGACTTTAGTTCTTTTATAAAATCAGTAAATAACCTTTTGTAAAAGCTAATTGGTATTAAAAAGTATATGTTTTTTGTTATTATTTACATTCTAACAAGAGAAATGTGTGTGTGGCAAGATGGAACAATGTATACTTTTATCCATAAAGTATCATCCTATTAGGAACAGAAATCATGATTGTTAAAATCTTTGGGGACATATTGCAGTTGTATTTTAATTTCGTCTTTATTTTCACTAGTAATGTCTACTAATGACTTTTTCGTTGATCCTTCTTTGCCTTAGGTATTAGAAATTATATATATTTTATATATATACATATATATTCATGAAGTTTTCTAAAGTTTCATTTCTCAGCTTTTGAGAATACTTTGCATGTCAAAGGTATATATTTCTGATAACTATTTGATAAAATTCACCTATAACTTCATATTGATCAGTGTCTCCTTCATGCTTCAATAACTAATGTTTTTTTCAATTTAATTTTCTGAGATTAAGTTGTTTAAAGAATCAATTTATATTCTCTCAATTTAGATGAAACATATTTTAGACAATCATTTAAATTCTCAGTAGTTCTAGCATGTAATATAAGTTCTGACATTTGATTTCTTCTATATATGTTGGGATTTTACCTTCTTTTTTTATACTTACAAACTGATTTTCCTTCCTCTGTGATCAATTTAGCAAAGGGTTTACCAGTTTTTAGTCATTTTGAAAAACTAGTTTTTAGTATGTTGATCAACTCTAGAGTATTTTTCTTTTATTTTTATTTCTCTAATTTGAATATTTCCTTTGTGCTTATTTGAGGTTTCTTTGTTTGTTATAGTATTGATAATTTAATTGAATATTCAATTCATTTATTTTTTCTTATTCTATTTTCTTATATATATTTTTGAAGATTCAATTTTTCTAAAACTGGTTTTAGCTATACCCCCAAAATATTGGTATACTGTCTCGTTATTTTATTTATTTCTCAGTTATTGTTTCTATGGTTTGTTATTTTGCCCACTTATTATTCAAGGTATAATTAGTAAATCGCCATTCATATCAATACCCAAATGTTAACTGTCATTTCTTGAGAAGGCTCCCATATCACCTCCTGTTTTTCTAAGATGGAATTTCAAGCTCCCTGCATGTTACTCCCAGCCACAAAATCAGACTTTGAGAAAGAATTTTGGATGCTAATCACATACCTGCCTTAATGGACTTCTCTCCAACTGTTAATATTCTCCATGGACTCATTCCTCCTTGATTTGCTTGTGGACACCCCCTTTTACTCTTAGCAACCCAAACTGGCTACTCTCTGATTCCTATTTTCCTCAATTCAACTACTTCAACATGTTCCTTTCAACATGCTCCTTCTCTACTTTTCCCTCTTTCATTCCTTCTCCATAATTTATATACCTTCTTTCTTTTCTCTACCCTTCCCTTACTCATTCCATCTTCTATCATTCACTGAACCCTGGTTTCCTCCTGATGGCCCTGATTCTCTGGTCACCTTTTCTAGTTCTGGATGAATTTTTATTAATACTTCCAAGGCACTTGTTATTGTGAAGAGTTCCAAATACCCTCCTAATTCCCCATTGCTCCTTCTCCATTCTCATTATAACACCATCACTCAGAAACTACTCTTTCTTTTTGGCTCATGGTAATCAAGTTCATCACTCAATCCAGATACTAGGGGACATGCTCTATGGATCCTCAATACAATATTTATTCCTGGTTTACAGCCTTTATCTCTACCTCAACCCCTGTCCTCATACTAGGGGACTTCATATTACATATTATAATATTATATATATTATATATATATTATATATAATATTATATATATTATAATATTACATACTATGATGTATGATCCTTCAAACATTAACTTTCTAATTTCTCAGTCCACCCAATTATACCAATCTACTCCTCTACTCCCCCTCAGCCACACAATGAGATAGTCATATCCCTGATCTTAATATCACCTATAAGCATTGTATTTCTGTGATTATTAATGTAATAGAATTTATTATATTATTGTAATTTTTTAATATTGGAGAACTAGGAAAAGTTTCTTGCAAGATAGTACCTTCTCAGATTATTTTCTAACTACTCTGTATGTATCATATATGTATCTAGTTATTTAGGAAATGTCTCCCTGTTATTGTCTCCACCATGAGAATTTATGTTCCTTTTGGTCAGACTGTTTTTTTCTTTCTGAAAATACTTGTAGCAGAGTGCCTGACACATAATTACTTAAGACTGATTTCTGACTGACTTTCTTCAATTAACTGAAGGGTAATATGAGAGAGAGACAGAGAAAGAGGAAGAAAGACAGAGGGAGAGGGAGAGGAAGAGAAGAGAGGGTATTATTCTTAAGGTAAAGTTAATATAGCTATTTCTTTTTTTTTTTTTTTTGAATGTGGTTTTCTTTCACAAAGTAAAGTTCAATTTGAATACTTCAAATGTATGTGCAGAAAGAACTGTTGGTGTTTGCCTTTGGGCATCTTCCATACTTTCTGGTTCTTCTCCTTTCTATCCCTTCTCGGACTCCCTGAGGCTAAGCAGCTGGATGACCTCATCCCTTTGGCATTCAAGGAAATGAGAACCTGGAAGGCCCTGGCCTGGTAAATTCTGGGACTACTGAACTGATTCTACTTGAGTCTCAAATACTTTCCTGCCAGGCCTTTCTGGCCTATAGGCATTCTTTCTGCCTTATCATTCCCCACTCCCAGGCATTCTTCTTCCGGCAACTGGACAATATCTTAACTTGTGAAAATGAAGAGGAAGAGGAGGATTCTGATAGCCACTGTTATGAGGGATTCCTATTGCCAGACCCTGAGTCACAAGCCTATGAGCTTATTTGTGCTTACTTGGGTGTTGAGTACCTGGTGCCAAGGTGAGGTTATAATCACTGAATGGAAGATGTAAGTTTGCCTTTTTACTTCCTAGATAATTCTACCTGTAGTACATAATTTCTTTTATTTTTTTTAAATAATTTGAGGTTTCAGACGGTGAGTCTACAGAAAAGAGTTAACCTATGTTAACTTGGAAAAAACACAGAACTATTAAATAGTCAGAAAAGCCACTCTTTAATTAAGGAAAGGGGTTTAGTGCTAAATTGGGCCTCCAGGCAGAATCCTGAGGCTTGAGACTGGTTGCTCTGGCCACTGACCCCTGGGAGAGCCAACCACATTAGACTGACAACTCAGAAGAGGGACAGAACTTGGGGGGTCTTTTATACCCTCTGGAAAACTTGGTAAGGCAAGCATACATAGCCAGACTGCAAGCCAGCTGCAAAGAGGTCTGCAGCCAGCCTCAGGGGTATCAGCAAGCTGGTCAACTATAATAATTACAAAGGAAAGGGTCAAACCAAGAGTTGGACTTCCTGAGAGGGATCTTTAATACAATGCAAGAAGTTCTAAAACAAATAAAGGCACTCAACATGTTGACTATGTCCACAGATCCCACCCACACTAGGGTCCCCAAACAGTTTAAGGTCTATAGTTCAGCCCAAAACAGGTGTGCCTGGCACTGGGTTTCTCAAAGGGCAGGGGGAGAATTGAGGTGTTCAGACTTCACATCGACACCAACCATTGTTCTGGTTCCCTCACTGGAAAGGATGTCCTCTGATAAACATGGATTCTATAGAAGTCTTGTCAGGGATTTGCTCACAGTGCATAGCTAGTCTCAGTTATATATGAACAACAATGGCTCAGAAGATGATAATTTTTAAAATGGCACATTTTTGTGTTAGTACTTAGCCAGTTGGACAGCTATGTGACACAGTGGATAAAGTGCCAGGTCTGGAATCCTGAGCCCAAATCTTACCTCAGACACTTACTGGCTGTGTGACCTGGGCAAGTCATTTATTTCTGTTTGCCTCAATTTCCTCATTCATAAAATGAGTTAGAGGAGGTGAAACCACACCACTATCTCTGGCACAAAAACTCAAAATGGAGTCACAAATATTCAGAAAGGACTGAAACAACTGAAAAATAACAACTTAACCAGACAGGTAGCACTTTTGTATATAAGCCACAAGGAAAACTCTATGCACAGAATAGGAAAGGCTTGAACCCAGAGGAAATTCTTATTCAATTATTTGTTACAGTTATAAAGGCTCTTAGAGAATAAGGGGTACCCATAAGAAAGGGACTATCAATTATGTACTAAGCACTATGCTAAGTGCTTTACAAATATTATCTCATTTGAACTGTAGAACAACCCACTTTGAATACCCTTAGCACAGCAACTGACACATGAAGTCAATACCACTATTATTTCCATTTTTATAATGGAGAAAATTAAGGCAAGTACAAGTTAAATGACTGGACTAAGGTGACACTGCTGATAAATGTCTAAGGCTCAATTTTAATTCAGTCTTTCTAACTCCTGCTTGGCTTTATGCTGTTTAACATTTTTATTAATGGCTTAGCTAAAGGAATAGATGGCAGTTCATTAAATTTGCAGGTGTCATAAAGGTGGGAATGGAGTATAACTAATACTCTAAAGGATTGAATTATAATACCTTCCTCAACTAACTCCTGATTTTCTGCACTTGAAAACCATATCTCTGCTATTGTCTTATTCTCAAATTTTTCTCAGCATCAAGGGACTCCTCACCCTCAAACACTCAAATATTTCTGAAGCCTTTTTGCCCCAGGATATCCTTCCACAAGACTGACTTTCTTCCCCCACTGGTGAGCTTCTCCTGGACCCTTCATTTGGTAAAAGAAACTAAGCTAGTTCCTCTTCATTCATCATCCTGTCACTGACTCTCCAGAATGCAAAACTCTTCTTCCTTAATATTCTCCACACATTTCAGCTCTGTTTAATGTATTATTTTTCCTTATTATAATAGACCTCCTTTGAAGATAGAAACTATCTTTCCTTTTGAATGTATTTGGAAGCCTAGAGTTTCAAACAGTGCCTAGCACATAGAATACATTTAATAAACTATTTTTTCTTTCCTTCCAAAGGAATTTTGTCATAATAAAACATTGAGCTGTACCTAATTTATTTAAATAGAAATGAAAATGTCTTACATTTGTGTTTGAAAGAAAATCAACTACACCAGTACAAGATGGGGAAGGCATTGTTAGCAGTTTGTTTGATAAAGATCTAAGGTTTGCTGAGAATTATGCCACATACCTGTAATCCCAGCTACACTGAGGCTATTGACCTCTTGCATTGGGAGTTTCAAGCTGCAGGGGGCTAAGCTGATTAGGTATCTTCACCAAGGAGCCAGGGATCATCAAACTGCCTAAGAAGAGGAAATCCAGCCCAGGACAGAGACAGAGTAGGTCACAACTTCCCTGCTGATGTGTAGGAGAATCAGGTCCAGAGGCTTCCATGAGAGAAGGAGACTGGATTTCTCTCAAAATTAAAAAATAATATATTTTAAAATCTAGGAGCTTTAACTGTGCCACATTCTCAATATGAGGTAGCAGTGTGCTGTGCTAACCACAAAAATTAATATGACCTTAGGCAATAGTTTACAGTGATAGGGTGAAGATAGTTCCCATGGAATTCTGCCCAGATCAGAGCACAACAGGAGCATCACATTTGAGGTTGGACAGCAAATTAAATAAGGTTCTGTCCAGGGAAGGAGTATTCAAAGAAGGGCAGCCAGTATGGTGAATGATGTTCAGTCCATGTTATATCAATGCCATTTGAAAGTACTGAGAATATTTAACTAGGAAAGAGAAGACTTGGGGAGAAATAAAAACTATGCTGAAGTAATTGAAAGATTGTCATGTGGACATACTTTGTTTGATTCCATAGGGCAGAATCAAGAGCAATGGGTACATGTTGCAAATTTAGGCTACATGACAGAAGTAAATTTCCTAATGACTTCCCAAAAGTGGAAAGGGCTTCCTGAGAAGTAAGTGGATTGCCCCTTCAGAGTTCATAAAGAAGATACTGAATGGTGGATTGTGAAGTAAATCATACTGGGAGTTTCATTTGGGGCATGGTATGGATTCCTTCATTTTTCCTTTTCTCAAATTCCATAGCTTTTCAAGCGAGGTCCATTGTTGTGGTGGTTGTTGTTCAGTCATTATAGTTGTGTCCAATTCTTTGTGGCCCTATTTGAGGTTTCTTTGGCAGAGATAATGGAATGGCTTACCATTTCCTTCTGTAGCTCATTTTACAGAAAAGGAGCAGAGGGTAAAGGGAACCCCTTCGTCCCAGTGTGGTGGACTTTCTGCTCCTCTGAGCCAGCCCATTAGCATGGCTGGAAGCTCCAAACAAAGGTCACAGATTAAAAACCCTAGGATCAAGACCAGAACCAAGGGTTGAGTGCTTTGATTGGTTCCTGAGATGTAATAGTCCAACGGCCAGGAAAAGGAAGAGACATGGAGAAAGAAATGAGACCATAGTAGAGATTGGGGGCTTCTCTGGGGGTCTTTCTACGATTCAGCATTGGTGGCTCAGGCAGAAGAAAGTTCAAGACCCTGGGAGGAAGGGGTTCCCTTTACACAAGCTGGAAACAGAGTTAAGTCACACATCTAATAAGGGTCTGAAGCTAGATTTAAACTCAAGGAAAAGAACTATCATGACCCCAGGCCAAACATTGTATCTATTAGAGCCCATCAGGCTTCTCCAGTCCTGCCATTATCACACAGTAAATTATGCCTCCACATTAAAAGAAACACAGTAATATTCATGTATCCTCTGTTGGTGTGACCTGAAGTTTCTCTTTTCCTAAAACCCTTCATGTCTTGCAATCAAGTCTCTTATGTTTCTAGGGTCTTAAACAAACCTGTGTCTCTCCTATGTGAGGGAAAAGAAGTCTATCATTTAGGATCTCTATTTAGTCTCCTTTTATAAGAGCCTTAATATCCTAAATTATGGCAAATTATGGAACAAATACAATTTTAATAAGTACTAAATAGATTATTTATCAGATCCAAAAGAATCGCAAAAGAAAACTTTTTGAAAATCACTGGAGAAATAGGTAAAATGGAAAATTAAAAGAGTATTCTACAGATGAAGAAAGCATAAATGGCTCTGCAAAAGGCCCCTAAAAATCAAGAACCATTATTCAATTTGAAGGAAAAGCAGAAAAGAAAGTAAAATTGATCAGCTTAAAAATAAGTCTGCAACAGAAAGTGAGAAAACAAAAAAATTAGAAACTATTAAAATCAATTATATACCAGCAAGACAAAAATATTAAGGAAATGGATAAATGCCTACAAAAATATGAAATGCACACATGAACAAAACAGAAATTTGAAGCTGTAAAGTGTAATTAATTCATTCTCAGAATGATTATTCAAGGAAGTCACAAATTTTCTTCTAATATGAAAAATTATCTGAACGGTGAATTCTAAGAAATATTTTAAAATAATCTATGCTTCATAACAGCTCAAAAATACAATTAAGCAACTGTAGTCTACCAAATTCCTTTTATGAGTTGAATTATCAAGGTATTTAAATACCAGACTAAGGTATTTGTGTTTTATTATATAAGAGATTATCATGTATGTTCTTTTCTGTATAAATGTTATATTCTTCCAGGGAAGGGGACCTGAAGGTTCCTCAGGGCACAGACCAGATGCCCAGGTGTTTCATAATGGGTGCTTAATAAAAATTTGATCATGAATGGGAACCCCCTGAATGTTTTACAGCAGGGGATTAATGTGCTCAGGCTTATACATCTGGAAAATGAATTTGACAGTGGTATGAAGGTATGATTAGAAAGAAATCATTTAAGAGACTGCTCACAGACCAGAATCCCAATAAAATCACACACCTAGATTGAAGAGAGCCCAAACCAGGCTGGTGGTCATAGGAGTAAAAAAGAAGAAAATGGATATGAGAGATGAATGGTTAAAGTTGATAGTATTTGGCAACTGACTGGACATTGGAGAATGAAAAAGACAAAAAATTTAAAAAGATAATTTTTACATTTCAAGCATCTGTCACCAGTAGGAAGTGGCACAAAGAGAAATATAAGGGCAGGTTTTTAAAAAGGATGATAATTTCTAAATTTTTTTAAATTTAAAAAACAATTGATTCACAAAAAGTTACCATTTTAATGTAAATAGATTTTTGTTAATAAAAGGCAAGTTAATTTACAAATAAAAGAGAAACATGATAAGTATATTTGGGGATATATAGAATGTGAAAGGCACTGGAGAAATTATTAAAATAGTAAATGAAGTAGGAAAATTACAGTTATAAAAGTCTTAAAAACAAAATAAAGATATCAGATTATATGGTATCAAAATTTCATTCCAGTTTTTGCAAACAATGATTCTATGAGTCTATATGCAGTTGAAATCACATATATTATCACCACAATTTGAAAGTTGAGGAACCTAAGTTCAAGAAAGTTTAGATGACTTGCTGACAATCACATGGCTATTTATTAAAGAATCAAGAGTAACCTGTTTAACCTAACTCCTAATCAATGTTCATACTGTGATTTAAAAATATTTAACTTAAAAAGTTATTATGTTTTTCTTTTTCCAGATTACTTACAGATATAATTTTTAATCATTGTTTTCTAACATTTGGCAATCTAGGTTCTCTCCATCCCTCTCTCTCTTCCCCTCTCCCTATGAAGGCAGTTATGATATAGGTTTTACATATGCTATCATGATCTTTTCAAGACAAAGAGGTGCAAGTTATAAAAGGCATATTGTCTATATCCATTGTGTTGCAAAAGATATATGTCATTTAAATAGGAAAAAACTCGATTCAAGTAAAGTGAAAAATGAAATGTTTCAATCAGCACTCAGACTCTATCATTTTCTTCTAGGGCAGTGGATAACTTTTTTCATTATGAATTTGGTGAAGTTATCTTTGATCCTTCTATTGCTGACAATAGTTAAATCAATCACAATTCAACATAGTGCATTATTGCTGTTGCCATGTACAATATTCTCACTATACTTTTTGTCATTGTCTTTCTAGTTGTATTTTTTATTATGATTCTTCATAAATTCCTCAGAAAGTATTTTCTGGCCAAGAAAATAATAAATGAGCCTCAATACCTATATTATATATGGTTGATATATGTAATATACATATATAATATATATGTATTTTTTTTTGTAATATCAAAAAAGGAGCTGTAATAAGGTTAAAACAAGATGTTTATAATTACAGAAATAATAGAAAACATTACACTAGTTCAGTAAGAAAATTCCTCTGTTACCTCTATTTGACATTTCTACTAGTCTACAATTTTTTTAACACTGACATTTAAATTTTTTTTTAATTTTAATTGTCATGAAAAACACATTTGCATATAGGCCATTGTTGTAAAAGCACTTTCATACACAACCAAAATGCCAAAAAAAACAAAGATACACTGGTGTGAAAAATGATTACAGCAGTTCTTTCTCTGGAGGTTGATAGCATTCCGAGTCATAAATTCTTCAGGATTATCCCAGATCAGTGCATTGCTGATAATAACAAAGTTTTCACAGATAATCATCTTCCAATATTGCTATTATTGTATTCAATGTTCTCCAAGTTCTGCTTATTTTGCTCTGCTTCAGTTCCTACAGATCTTTCCAGCTTTTTTTTTTCTGAAATCATCTTACTTATCATTTCTTATAGCACAGTAGTATTCCATTACCAACGTGTACCATAATTTGTTCAGCTATCCCCTCAATTTCCAATACTTTACCATCACAAAAAGAGCAGCTATAAATATTTTTGTACAAGTAGGCCCTTTCCCCACTTTTATTATCTCTTCGAGATACAGACCCAGTAGTTGTATTACCAGATCAAAGGGTATGCACAGTTTTATAGCCCTTTGAGTATAGTTCCAAATTGCCCTTCAAAATGATTGGATCAATTCACAATTCCACCCACAAAGTATTAGTCCCAATTTTGCCATATCCCCTCCAACATTTACCACTTTTCTTTAATGCCATATTGACCAGTCTGATAGGTATAAGGTAGTATCTTGGTGTTGTATTAATTGCATTTTTCTAATCAAGAGTTATTTAGAATATGTTTTCACCTGAAAGTTGCTTGTTCATATCCTGTGACCATTTGTCATTTGGGGAATGGTGTGTATACTTATAAATTTGAGTTAGTTCTTTATAAATTTGAGAAATTAGACTTTTATCAGAAATGTTTGCTAAGAATGTTTTCTCAATTTCTTATTTCTATTCTAATCTGGCTTATTTCAGTTTTGTTTGTACAAAAGCTTTTAAATTTAACATAATCAAAATTATTCATTTAAAATTGTATAATATTCTCTGTCTCTTGCTTGGTCATACATTCTTCATTTCTCCAAACATTTGCCAGGAAAACTGTTCTGTTCTCCCCTAATTTTGTTATGGCATCATTCTTTATATCTAAATCATATATCAATTTATACCTTATTTCAGTATAGGGTATGAGATATTGGTCTATACCTAGCTTCTGCCATATTGTTTTCTAATTTTTTCCAGCAGTTTTTGTTAGAGTAAGTTCTTATTCCAAAATCTGGTGCCTTTGGATTTATCAAACATTAAGTTGATAGGGTCATTTGTGTTTGGACTTTAGTTTTTCTGTTTAGGTCTGACATTTTCCTCAGGAAAGCTAGGAAATCTGTCTTATTGAGTGGCCATTTTTTTCCTCTGAAAGGATGTGTTCATTTGGTAGGATTCCTTTTCTGCCTATTTTCTCAAATAGTATATATAGTATTGGGATTAATTGTTCTTTAAATGTCTGATAGAATTCACTTGTGAATCCATCTGGCCCTGGGGATTTTTCCATAGGGAGTTCATTGATGGCATGTTCAATTTTTTTTCTGATATGGTATTATTTTAGGATTGAGGTTTACTACCCTGGATAATTTCAATTTAAATATTCATCCATTTTCACTTAGGCATTGGGCTAAGTACTTTAGATACAAAGAACAGCAAAAAATAGTCTGTTCCCTCAAAAAGTTCATATTTCTATGGGTAAAAGTGTTTCCGTAACTAGGTGGGGGGGGGGGGAGAGGAGAGAGAAAGAGAGACAATGACATAGAGAGAGACATAGAGAGAGGCAGAGACAGGAAGAGACAGAGAGAGAGGCAGAGAGAGACAGAGAGACACAGAGTCAGAGATTGGTGATAATAGATACAGAATAAATAGAAAGCAAACTCAGAAGGAAAGGCATTCTCTAGAAAGAAAGGGGATAGGAAGCAAGGCCTCTGACATAAGACAGAATTTGATCTGAATCAGGAAGGAAGTCAAATAAACAAAGAGGAAGAAGTGAGGAAATAAATATCTTCCAGGAATGGGAAAAGAGTCAGGGCAAAGAAAAAACTAAAAGAGTCTTCCAGCAAAGACAGTAATATGGACAGTCAAGTTCTGAGAGCTATCTCTGGAACAACAAAGAAGGCCATTAGATGAAACAGAAATTAAAAAAATAAAAAGTGAAGCAAGCACTAGTGAACTCCTCCATCTTTCAACCAGGACTGCACTAGAAGATGAGTACTAAGCCTAAAAATGATATTATTTCTCTGGGAGTACTCCACAATATATCAGATATATCACAGCCAATGTAGCCTCTTCTGGGGGGCTAAATTCAGGGTCTATGGAAATGGATAGGACCCACCCACAACTTTGGGTCCCAAATCAGGATTTCCAAAAGAATTATGGCTTAGGTCCTGGTAGCTTTTTAACTATGGACTACAACAGGGAAGAAGAGACAAAGACTTAGCCATCCCATGCAGATCTACATAACATGAACTGCAGTGGAGACAAGAATTAGCTCTGATGTTATAAAATTCCACTCTAGGAGTCTAGTGGGATTTAGGATATGGGTCCAGCCAACCATCCCATTCTATACTGTGGAAGGATGCAAAGCCCGACCTTGGCACTAAGTCCCCAAAAGAAGTCTAAAGTTCAATGATATACCAAGAAAAACGTTATTTTAAAAGACAGCAAAGCAAATCATAAAGATATCTGGATTTAAATCCTACCTCAAACTCTGTACAAAGGCAAGAGGATATCCTTGACATATAACTTGGCACCATCATATCCTCTGATAGGTACAGGGGCAAAATGGCATCTTTGTTACCCACTCCTCTGTCCTAGGTCACAAATCTAGGGTAGATTGAGAAGGGGACATGCACAAGGGAGTAGAGTTTCCCAATTGGTTTGCCCTTAGTGGCACACTGAAAAAGGAAACTAGCAGCAGCAATATACTAACAGTTTGTAAGGGAGATTATGAGAAGGCAGATCTTGGCTGATTAAAACAAATAAAATATTTTAAATAAAATAAATAAAATAATCTTGGCTAAGTCACTTTATGAACTACATAGCATAGATCATTGAATTTCTCTGTTATGTAGTTTCTACATTTTTATGTTGATATTTTGGCTGCTAAAAGAGGAGGAAAAAGAACATTTGTATAAGAAAATTGCTTTTTAAACTCATCATACAAAGCAGCTAAACAGATCCAGTGTTGAGAAGCTATACAGACTATTTTGAAGATTTTAGAAAAAAATATCATCTAGATAAATACAAAGAGAGTGCCTGTTTAAAGGCAGAAATCTGCCTTTGCTAAGTATAGTTGCAGGGCACTGTGGACCCTAAGCTCATTTGCATGCATCTGTTTTTAGAATGTATAAAGGTTATAAAAGAAAAAGCATAAAACATGTCTATCACTTCTAGAGATAGTTGACTATAGGAGCAGAATGAAAACTTACCAATATTTTGATGTACTTCTCTTAACTTTTAGCATAAAGGGTTTCTTTTTTGTTTGTAAAGAGTTTATTTGAAGTGATAGAATGGGGGTGGGAAGGAATGAGATGGGGAACAATCATCAATAAACCATAGCAAAATGTACAGAAGTAAAAACATTCAAAATGAGGAATAAATGGTAATGATGTTATGACTTGGTTAAAAATAAATATATATTTACTAAAAGTGCTATTTAAGGGCAATGGTTTCACATGTGGTCTTTTTTGTTCCTCTTTGTGTATTCACATGTTTTTGTTAGATAAAATATTATAACCAAAATAAATTTTAATTTATATTTATATATTTATATATATATATTTCTCTATATTAATTTATCTAATTAATAGTGACATGACATTTTTGACATAACAACAGATAGCCTTGATTACTTCTGAAAATTGTCTGTTCATATCCTTTAGCCATGTGTCAATTGGTAAATGAATTACATTCTTATAAATTGGACTCATTCCTCTATATATTTGAAAAAACATTATGTCTTTATTAGAGAAATCTGTAATTTTTACTGTTATGTTTACTGCATATTATTCTCCATCCTATTTTCCCCTTGTTTATTTTATTCTCAAAAGTGTTTTGCTTCTGATCACCACTTGCCCCAATTTGTCCTCCCTTCTATTACCCTTAACCCTTGTATTATCCTCTTTCCAACCTATTTTCCTGTAGGATAAAATAAATTTCTATACCCAACTGAATATGCATGTTCTTCTCTTTTTGAGCCATTTTCAATGAGAGTAATGTTTAAACAATCTCCTTCCCACTTCCTCCATCTCTCCCCTCCACTATAAAACTTCTTTTGCACTTCTTTTATATCAGGTAATTTACTCAAGTCTACCTCTCCCCTCTCCTTTCTTCCAGTGCATTCCTTTTTCTCACCCCTTAATTTTACTTTTTAGACATGATATCATCATATTCAACTCAGATCTTTGCTCGCTATGTATACTCCTTATGATTGCCTGAATTATGATAAATTTCTTAGGAGTAACCAATATATTCTTTCCATGTAAGATTAGAAACATGTATCCCATGTAGAGATAAAATTGACCTTATTGAACCCCTTGTGATTTCTCTTTCCAATTTACCTTTTTATACTTCTCTTGAATCTTATATCTGAGAGTTGGATTTTCTATTCAGCTCTAGTTTTTTCTTCAGGAATGCTTGAAAGTCCTCTTTTTCATTGAATGCCCATTTTATCCTGTATATGGATATCCTTTCCAGGATTCGAGGCATGGAAGCCCCATAATCTAGAAAATCCACATAAGTATTTTTAGTCCTCTATACTAAAGAAGTATAAATTCTTTCTTTTTTTATAGAGTGTTTACAGTACCTCATTGTAAAATCTGGGTTAAGTATTTGGTTATAGGCTATATAGTTTTTCAGTTTTTTACTGTGTCATCCACTGGCTTCCATGTGTCATCTCTGAGTTCTTCAACCCCCCCCCCCCCAATTCCCATTTAATTTCTTCTGATGGCCCACAATATATCAAAATCATGAAAAGAAAAATGTAGATATGGAAAGGATACCCCTATTTGGGTTTTCTCGGTAAATGATTCTTGGTTGTATTCCTAACTTCTTTGCCCTCTAGAATATCCTGTTCTAGGCCCTTTGATCCTTTAATGTAGAATCTGCTAGATCTTGTAGCCTGACTGTAGCTCCATGATATTTGAATTTTTTTTGGCTACTTGTGATATTTTCTCTTTGCCCTAGGAGTTCTCTCCTGGGAGTTTTCCTTTTGGATCTCTTTCAGAAGATGATCAATAGATTCTTTCCATTTCTATTTTTCCTTCTGGTTCTAGGATATCAGGGCAGTTTCCCTTGAAAGTTCATTGAATAATGGTGTCTAAGCTCTTTTTTTTATGACAACTTTGAGGTAGTCCAATAATTCTTAAATTATCTCTCTTGGATCTATTTTTCAGGTCATTTGTTTTTCCAATAAGATATTTCACATTTTCTTTTATTCTTATAATTTTTCAATTTGATTTGATTTCTTTTTGACATCTCATGAAAATCATAGATTCCACTTTCCCAATTCTAATTTTTAAGGAATTATTTTGTTCAGTGAGCTTTTGTATCTTCTTTTCATTTGGCCAACTCGAATTCTTAAGGAATGCTTATCTTTTGTCATGTGACCAATTCTGCTTTTTAAGAAGTTCATCTCTTCAGTGTATTTTGGTGCATCTTTTAACAATTGACCTATTCTGCTTTTTGGAGTATTATATTCTATTATTTTTGTGCTTCCTATACCAAACAGTTGTAGTAGATATTGCTACTAGGGGAATTATGGTAATAGGGAAATGTTAGAGCAGTAACACCAGGAAGTAAACTAGGGGAAAGACTGGATCTTGGGCCCCTCCCCCTACACTACTTCCTGTTCTCTTTCAACTGTCTTGAAATTGTTCTTCTCAGAAATGGTAAGCTTGAAGATTTCCCCTAACAACTAAATCCCACAATCAAATCTTTTAACTAAGAGGTCTTTTATTCTTTTGGGTAGAGGAGGTAAGGAGAGGGGAGGGTTTGAGAGGAAAAATAGATCTCCCTAAGTTTCTAAGTTATCTCTGTTGATTGAAGATTTCAAGATGTATTCAAATTCAGTAAACAAAGTTATCTTTCCCTAAAGGAAGATGTTGACAACAAGTGCTGACAGATTTCTTCTAGGGCTAAAACCCAAAAGCCTTCTCAGCACACAGTCTTATGGATAAGCAATGACTAGAGAGAGAGCTTGTCTTCTACCTCCTCATCCAACAGCTAGAGAAGGAAAATGAATTCAAACAGCTGAACTTTCCTAACTGCTCCCTTCAAGATTCCATTGGAACACAGTCTATCTCCTTGCCCCTCCTCTGATGATTGGCATTTCAAGAGTTCTGAGCTTCTTGCTTTTTATGCAAATCCAATTTGTATTGCCATATCTTCATTTACACAGTCAAATATTTTTGGTTTGTTTATTTTTAAGCTTATTTATTTAATTAAACAATTTAGAATATTTTCCAAAAGTTATATGATTCATGTTCTTTCCCTCCCCTGCTCTCACCCTCCTCCCATAACCAAGGAACAGTTCCATGGGGTTTTACATGTATTATTTGTCAACATGGAAATATAGAAACCCCAGCTTATTTAGTGTGACAGTAGAAACCCCAGGTTCTGACCTTGTCACAGGAGACGTTTCTCCCCAAGGGAAGGTCCCACTTCACCAGACAATAGACATTCACTTCAGGTGGGGAAGTAGACCCCATCAGAAGTCACTTAGCTCTTTTGTCTACAGAAGCCTTTCCCAGTATATCACACCCTCCTTCAGAGGATCAAACTTGGTACATTCAGCTTGCAAGACTGACACACTACCTACTGCATCAAAGCTGAAGTGGATGTCTATTTTCTGGTGAAGTGGGACCTTCCCTCAGGGAGAAACTTCTCCTGTGACAAGGTCAAAACCTGGGGTTTCTACCCTCAAACTAAATAAACTTGGGATTTCTATATTTCCATGTTGACATTGATTAAAACCTATTTCCATATTATTGATGTCTACAATACAGTGATCATTTAAAATCTACATCCCCATTCATATCCCCATTGAACCATGTGATCAAGTACTTGTTTTTCTTCTGTGTTTCTATTCCTATAGTTCTTCCTCTGTATATAGATAGTATTCTTCCTCCTAAGTCCCTCAAAATTATCCTGGATCATTGAATTGCTGCTACTAGAGAAGTCTATTATGTTTGATTGTGCCACAGTATATCTGTCTCTATGTACAATGCTCTCCTGATTCTGTTCCTTTTGCTCTGCATCAATTACTGGAGGTCTTTCTAGTTCATGTGGAATTCTTCCAGTTTGTTATTCCTTTTAGCACAATAGTATTCCATCACCAATAAATAGCACAACTTGGTCAGCTATTACCCAAAGGGCATCCCGTAATTTTCCAATTTTTGCTACCATAAAAAGCATGGCTATAAATATTTTTGTACACATATTTTTCCCTATAATCTCTTTGGGGGTACAAACCCAACAGTGGTATGGCTGGATGAAATGGCAGGAGTCTTTTAAATCCTTTGGGCATAATTCCAAATTACCTTCCAGAATAGTTGGATTAATTCATAACTCCACCAGCAATGCTTCAGTGTCCCAATTTTGCCACATCCCCTCCAACATTTATTACTTACCTTTGCTGTCATATTAGCCAATCTGCTAGGTGTGAGGTGGTACCTCAGAGTTGTTTTGATTTACATTTCTCTAATTATAAATGATATAGAACACTTTTTCATGTGTTTATTGACAGTTTTGATTTCTTTATCTGAAAACTGCCTATTCATGTCCCTTGCCCATGTCTCAATTGGGGGATGACTTGATTTTTTGTTAAAATTGATTTAGATCCTTTTAAATTTGAGTAATTAGACCTTCTGCCAGTGGTTTTTGTTATAAAGGTTTTTTTCCCAATTTGTTTCTTCCCTTCTAATTGTGATTGCATTGGGTTTGTTTGTATAAAATCTTTTAAATTTAATGTAATCAAATTTATTCATTTTATATTTAGTAATATTCTCTATCTCTTATTTGGTCTTAAAATCTTTCCTTTCCCATAGATCTCACAGGTATACTGTTCTATGTTCACCTAATTTACTCATAGTTTACTTCTTTATATTTAAGTCATTCAGTCATTTTGAATTTATCTTGCTGTAGGGTGTGAGATGTTGATCTAAACCTTGTCTCTCCCCTACTGTTTTCCAATTTTCACAGCAGTTTTTGTCAAACAGTGGATTTTTATCCCGAAAGCTGGGATCTTTCAGTTTATCATACACTATCTTGCTGAGGTCATTTACCTCAATTCTAGTCCATTGAGTCTCCCTTCTATATCTTAGCCAGTACCATATTGTTTTGATGACTACTGATTTATAGTCTAGTTTAAGAACCGGTACTGCTAGGCCCCCATCTTTCACATTTTTTTCCATTGGTTTCCTTGATATTCTTGATCTTTTATTCTTCCACATGAACTTTGTTATAATTTTTTTTCTAATTCAGTAGAAAAAAATTTTTGGTAGTTTGATAGGTATGGAACAGAATAAATAATTAATTTGGGTAGGATTGTCATTTTTATTATATTATCTCATCCTACCCATGAGCAATTAATGTTTTTCCAATTATTTAGATTTAGTTTTAATTGTGTGAAAGGTTTTTTGTAGTTGTGCCCATATAATTCCTATGTTTGTCTTGGTAGATAAATTCCTAAACATTTTATATTGTCTAGGGTAATTTTAAATGAAAATTTTCTAACTCTTGCTGCTAACTTGTGTTGGAAATATATAGAAATATCGATGATTTACATATGTGGATTTATTTTTGTATCCTTCAACTTTGCTAAAGTTGTTAATTCCACTAGATTTTTAGTTGATTCTCTAAGATTCTTTAAGTAGACGATCATATCATCTACAAAGAGTAGAGTTCATTCTTCTCATTGCCTACTTTAATCCCTTCAATTCCTTTTTCTTATCTAATTGCTACTGGTAGCATTTCTAGTACAATGTTAAATTTAATAAAGTTGATAATGGGCTTCCTTGCTTCACTCCTGATCTTATTGGGAAGGCTTCTAATTTATCTTCCTTGCAGATGATGCTTGCTGATGATTTTAAATATACAGCTTATTATTTTTAGGAAAGGCCTTATCTATTCCTATATTTTCTAGTGTTTTCAATAGGAATATGTTATATTTTGTCAAAGGTTTTTCTGTATCTATTGAGATAATCATGTGATTTCTGTTGGTTTGCTTCTTGATATGGTCAATTATCTGCATGGTTTTCCTAATATTAAATGATCCTTTAATTCCTGCTATAAATCCCACCTGATCATAGTGAATAACCCTCATGATCACTTGCTGGAGTCTTTTGACTAATAGTCTATTTAAGATTTTTGCATCTACGTTCATTAAGGAGATTGATCTGTAGTTTTCTTTCTCTGTTTTTAGTCTGCCTGACTTTGGGATCAGTACCATCTTTTGTGTCATAAAAAGAATTTGGTAAAACTCCTTCTTTGTTTATTAGGTCAAATAGTTTTTATTGTACTGGGATTAGTTGTTCTTTAAATGTTTGATAGAATTCACTTGTGAATCCATCTGGCCCTGGGATTTTTTCTTAGGGAGTTCTTTAATGGCTTGTTCAATTTCTTTTTCTGATATAGGATTGTTTAAGTATTCTATTTCCTCTTCTGTTAATCTAGGCAATTTATATTTTTGTAAATATTCATCCATTTCACCTAGATTGTCATATTAATTACACTAGGAATATTATTGATTAGTAATTGATTCTGATAAGTTGAATGGCAGGAGAAAGAAGGAACTCAAGCTAGTTCAGAATGCAAAGCAAGAGTTCTGTTGAAATTCCCAGGTGCGGGGTTTTTAACTGCCACTGAGAGGTCTGAGATTCTAGTCATTTTCTGACTAGCTTTCACTCTTTTGGATCTGAGCTTGGTCCAAGGAGCAGTGTCCTCCTGAGCTGCCTGGCTTTTCCCTATGGAAACCTTTTGGAAAAGAGAGAAGTTACTGTTTGACAGTAGCTGAAGAGTAAAATCCCGACAAAGAGATCTTATTCCTCTGATGTTTGTGAGAAAAGAGAGAGAGAGGTAAGTATTAGGCCTATTCAGATCATTCCTCCTTCAACCAAAGTCAACCTTGGCTGGAACTGGCAGTACAATCTTTACTGCAACACCTTGAGATAGTATTCTTAAATTATATATTATTTAATTAAAGATTTTGGACATAGGCTTAGTTTAGATACAAATTGAGAATTAGTTAGAATAAGTACAGAGCATAGGTTTGGGGAAACCCAAACAGAAGAAGTATTCATGAGGACCTAAAAAGTGGTAATTGGGATCTCCTTAGAACCACCCCTTAGTTTTTAGGCTCTCCTAATATATCCTTCAACTATAAACCTTATAAATGTAATAAATTGAGATTAAGTTTTTCATCTGTCCCCTAAGTTATTCATTGTTCTGCCCTACAACCTATTTCCAACACTGTCACATTGGTCCTTTTTCCTAGAGTATCTAACAACAACAAGAAAATACTGAGTGTAGAAACTATCTGAACAATTGCCATATAATTGGACAAAATAATTCTTAATAATTACCTTAATTTCATCTTCATTAGAGGTGATGTCCCCCCTTTAATCCTCAATAATGTTAATTTGGTTTTCTTCTTTTTTTAATTAGATTAATCAGTACTTTATCTATTTTGCTTTTTCAAAGTACCAGCTCCTAGTCTTATTTATTACTTCAATAGTTCTTTTGCTTTCAATTTTATTAATTTCTCCTCTGATTTTTATGGTTTCCAATTTAGTGTTTATTTGGGGATTTTTCACTATAATGATTAAAATTTTTTGGATACCGTCTACAAACTTTCACCTATCCATCATATTTTTCTTCTCCCCACCTCCCCCATGAGGTTCTTTATGAAATATGAAATTACCCCATTTTATTCCTTTTTTCATTTCTCGTAGCATTATCCTTTTTATATCCCTAGTTTATATATATATATATTTGGCATTTCATCCTATACAATTTGTCATTATTTCCTCTAAGTATGCTTCTTCTAGCTATCCTGTTAATAATAACAATTTTAAGAGTTACCAAATAACATCTTTTCTTATAGGAATACAAATCATTTGAATTTATTGGGTTCCTTTAAAAAATTTCCCCCCTTTCTTAATTACCTTTTGATGATTCTCTTGAGCTCTGTGTTTGGGCATCAAATTTTCTATTTATGCCCAGTCTTCTCTTTATGAATGTTTGGAAGTCCTCTATATTATTAAATGACCATAACATCTCTTGCAACAATATAGTCAGTTTTGCAGGGTAGTTGATTCTTGCTTGTAGACTCAGTTCCCTTATTTTCCAGAATATCATATTCCATGCCTTCAATTCCTTCAATGTGAATGCAGTCAGGTCCTTTGTTATCCTAACTGTGGTTCCATGATATCTGAATGACTTCTTAGCAGCTTGCAATATTTTTTCCTTGGTCTGGTAGTTCTTGAATTTGGCTATAATATTCCTGGGCATTGTGAATTGGGAATTAAATGCAGGAGGTGATCTGTGGATTCTTTCAATCTCCACTTTTCCCTCTTGTTTAATAAGGTATAGGTAGTTTTCTTGGATAATTTCCTGTGGAATGATATCCAGGCTTTTTCTTTTGTCATGATCTTTTGGTAGTCCAATAATTCTTAAATTGTCTCTCCTGGATCTATTTTCTAAGTCTGTAGTTTTGTCAATCAGGTATTTCATATTTTCCTCAATATTTTTCATTTTGTTTTGTTTTTATGAGATTCTTACTACTGTGGAAAGGAAACTAGAACAAGTTCTGGACTTTCTGCCACTGTGTTGGAACAGGCAACAATGGGAATATTAGAGAGAGAAGAAATTGTCAAAACTGACATTTGGTGGGGGAAGGGGAAACTGGGAGTGGCAGTGGGTCTTGTGACTAGGACTTCCTTCCTGGCATGGGAAGTGGGAGGAGCTTTGGCTTCCCAGACTGGATAGAGTGCCTTGATTTCTTCAGCTTCAAGAGATAGGCCCAATCAGCTCTGAAGTTCAGAACTTTTCTTGTTGCTTGCTATCTACTGCTAAGATTTTGAAATTAAGAAAACTAACACAGATATAGTGTAGACAGGAATAAGAGAAATCCTCCACCAGCCTGTGAGTCCTGGCCTCAGCTCCAAAGCTGAGAAAGGCTCCGACCTTAGTAAGGGGCATTCTCTTTTCCCTGATACCTCTCCAAACTGGACTCGTTATTAAAATTTCTCTTATTTGAATATCAGTCAGGTAAGTGGACTATCTTCCCTGGGGCATAGAGGGAGCTGAACCTCAGTTCAGTCATCTAATTACAAATGTTCCTTATTGGACCCCTGCTGGGTGACCAAATTCTGGGGAAAGGCTTGTCCCTCAGGAGGGTCTGTGTTTACCTGCTCTGGGGCAACTTCGGCAGCAATTCAGAGAGAAAAACATCCCTGAAGGCTGTAATATTTAAAATAGTTATGGTCATAAATTGTGGCAGTTAAAAGAGTTAATGCATTAAACTGTAAGAATTAAAATAGTGGAAGACTTAAATTGTAGTAGATATAAGAGTGGGTAAGTAAATTGTGACCCCAGAAAATATGTTTCACTACAGTGTCTTGGTTTTAAATCAAATATAAGGTGGTCACCAGGGAAATATTCCCAATTATGAATATACCCAAGTCAACTGGGTTTTATAGAGAATTTAATTAATAATACAATAAGGAATTAAAGAAAAGAGAGAAAGAGAGAAAAAGGAAATAAGTATTAAGGGCCTTAAGCCAACATGGCCTAGACGTGAGTCTTAAGAGAGAGGGATCAGTCAGTCAGTCTTTTATCACTCACCACAAGGCCTGTCTAAGCAAGGATTCTAGTGACAGAGTCTCTTCAGAGAGAGTTCCAGCCAGAGTCCTCCTCAAAGAGCTTTCCAGCCAGAGACTGTTTCAAAGGGCCTCTCTCAAGAGCCTCCAGGGGGACAGAGTCCCCTCAGAGGAGCTCCAGGGAGACCTCCTTAGAGATTGTCCTCCAAGAGCTTCCCTTCTCTAGAGCCTCTCTCAAGAGAGATTCTCCAAAAGGATTTTTTTCTCCTCAAGAGATTCTGCTTTTTCTTATATTGGGGTTTTTCTCCTATGTCACCTCCCCTAAGTCCTTACATCTACCAATCACTGTAGACATTTTCCAAAGGACAACCCATTCTAAAAACACTGCTAGATTGACTTAATCCCTTTAGTTAGTTTGAATCAGAAAAAACACTGCTGGGTCGACTAATCCCCTCAAGAGAAAACATCTAAGTAAGTTTTCACCTCTTTGCTCCTGGCAAGTTTACAAGTTGCCCAACCTTTATAGGTACCTAGCATCCCTTGGTATCAATTCTAAAAACAGGCATGGCTCAAAGAACTCCTTGCCTCATCATAAGCATGGGTCCAAGTACTTTCATTGTTTAGCAAGGAGTTTTCTCCCCTAAAGCAGTCTTAAGTATGGGTGGAGTAGAGGTCCTTCCATTTCTGATCCTGGCGAGTTCTCACAGTCAAAATGGGGAATGTTCCTAGTAGGGAATTGTTCCAATTGAGAATTCCCCGATGGGGAAATTTTTAACATTCACAAGTCTGAGAAAGTTCAAGATTTACAAGGCTATCATAAGTGACTCATTTCTTGGACACCCGATTTGGTTCAAAAATAGCCTCTTGGAAGGGGGCCTCTCTCTCCTTTTCCTCACTGGCAGCCATATTCCCTCTCTCCCTTCAACTCCACCATACCTCTGCTACAAACATTCCATATCCCTTGTTCTCATATCCACCCATTCTTTCCCAATAAATATTATACTACCTTGTGAAGTCATTTGCTTCTAGGTGTTGGATTCTAATTTTTAAAGACTGAATTTCATCCCTGGCTTTTTTGGTCATCCTTCTGGTTTAATTTTCTCTGTAGGTCATCTTTCGCCTTCTTTGCCTTGTTTTCAAGCTGGTCAATTCTGGCTTTCATGACACTTTTTTTTCTTGTTTTTGTTCATGTGCCTCTGTTTCCAGATGACTTATTTTGCTTTTTAAGTTCTTTTTCCAATTGTCTTTAGCCACTCTTAATTGTTTGTTTTAAATTGTGTTTTGAGTTCTTCCAAAGCCTGTATCCAATTCACTGGAATTTATGTGTTTTTGCCTGGTGTTCCTTGATCTTCCTCTGTTCCATTTGCTCTTTGTTCATTACCTGGTTAGAAGTTTCGATTATAATTTTTTTTTCTTTTTCCATTGTTTTATTCATATTTTCCCTTCATTTCCCCCTGTCATTGGCTGTAATCTTGCTCCTCTGTTTATTTGCTGGATTTGTGAGTTTGGGCTATTCAGTCCTAAATGGCCTTCTTCTCTGCTCTGCTGATTGACTAGATTAGGCTGATGGAGTATTAATGAGCACTCAGGTCAGATTTTCCCCAGTTAGCAGCAGAAGCTGAAATGTAAGTGAAGGTGTGGAGGCTAAATAGAGCTGTGCTTCTGTAATAAATAATAAATTTAATAAAACCTGTTATCAGGTTGTAGCCTTCTTTCTGGGAGCTTAGTCAGCAAGGCTCTCATCACAGTTAATGGGGGAGGGATGTTGGAGATTGAGCTTCCCTGCCCTCTGAAGGCTTCTTATCTGTCCTATTGATGAGATTAAGCTAGGGTGAAGTTTATCTGAGGAGCTGGATGTGCCCTGAGGCCAAACCCTTGAGTGGGGGGGGGGAAGATGAACCGTTTTGATTGCACTAGGTTGCTCTCTCTGTGCTTCTCCTCCAGTTGCCTCTCTGCCATCTGTGGTCAGCACTCTGAACCTGGCACAACTGTGACAGCAAGGCACGCCCTTCAGGCTAGAGTTCTCACCCCAAGATTCCAGTGATCATTGGAGACTTAGCAAAGTAGGTGGAGGAGGGTTTCTAGGAGCTTCCTTCTTCCTTTCCCTTAAACCTGAGAGTTCAAGAATTCAGGCTTTTTCTTTTTTTTGGCTTACCTTTTTAAGTTGAATTCAGCAGGAGAGTCCCCCAGCTCTGTCCTGTTGTTAGATTTTGTTTTCTGTCCCCATTAAGCACTTTGTTTTTGATTGGTGTGGAAGGGTTTTCAGAGATGTCTGGACTTTTGTTGTGTCTAAGCAGTCATCTTGACTCTGCCTCTCTCAAATCTTTTTTTCATGATTTTCCTCCAACACTTACTTCTTTTCCCAATTTTTCTTCTTTCTCTCTGATTTGAATTAACAATCCCTTTTGAGCTTCTCTGTGAATTCTTTTGGGCTTGAGACCAATTTAATTTTTTCTTTGAGGCTTTGAATACAATAATATTGATTTTTTGTCTTCTTCTGAGTTGTGTTTTGTTCTTCCTTATCACCAAAATTACTTTTTCTTTGTTGTTGTTTTCTCATTTTTTCCAACCCTTTTTCTTGACTTTTAATGAAGTATCTGTTAAAGTTGTCTCTGGTTCTGTGGTGAAAGAGGAGGTATCCCAGGCTTCATTCTTGAACAGCTGCTTTCACAGCCAGCTCTAGGGATTTCTAAGTTTTTATTTATAAAGTGGTATGATCTAAGAAATATTGTGTTTTCTACTCTTATGGCCTGTGCTCTGACCTGTGAATGACCACGAGCATTCTTTTCCACCCTGGAACTGAGACCAGGCTCTCCTGCTCCTGCATGATCCCTAGCACTAGTGTATTAGTGCTCCTCCTCATCCTGGTACTACAACTCAGGACTTTGACCTGAATTTGTGGACAAGTAACGCAATACAATATCACACCCAGACCTAGCAAAGGAGTGCCTATAGTTTCCTTTTGACAAGCTTTCAGATTGCCTTACCTTTTGTGAGCTAAGAGCTCCAGAAACCCTTTCTGCAGATTCAGCAGCCTGATCTGGCTTGCCAAAGTGGGGTCAACCTTGGCACATTTGGTCTGAGTTCTACTTCTACCCCGGTGTTCTGCCAACCTTCTAAGTTGTCTTGGGCTAAAAGGTTGTTTCGCCTTGATCCTTTATGGTTCCTACTGCTCCAGAATTCATGTTAAGCATTATGTCAAAATTGTTTAGAAGCTAATTTGTTGAGGTTCAGAGGTGAGAGAAACCTGTTCCTTCTCTGTTGTCTTCACTATTCCTCTTATTTCTTTATTTTTAAATAACTATTTTGTGCTTATTTAAGATTTCTTTATTTGTTTTTTTCTAGAAGTTAGAATTACATAATCAGTTTATTAATATCCCCTCTTTCCATTTCATTAATATGTTTTAAGAGAGTGAATTTTTCCAAAGACTGCTTTAGCCACATCCAAAAATATTGGTATACTATATCACTGTTATGCTATGATTAAAGTTCTTTGAAGACTGTATATTACTTTTTATAGTTATTTATTAGTACAGGTGAGAGAGTAAAGGTGAGTGAGAGAGAAAGAGAAAGAGAGATTGCATGATCATGTAACCATTCTAATTTCTAGATTCTATATTCTGCCTCAGACTTGTCCTAAGCAGCTTGTCAGAAAGCAAGTGTGAAATAAGCCAGTATGTACCAAGAGTTAAATGATGAAGAAAAGAGAGAGAGAGAGAGCAACAAGTGTCCAGCATAGTAACTTTTATTAAATGTCCATAGCAGAGTGCCTATCACATGAAGTTGGTGTTACTATTATCCCTATTTTTATAGTTGAAGAAATTAAGGTAAATGCATGTGGAGTGACCAGCAAAGGGTCACACTGATATTCAGTGTCTGAAGCTAGATTTGAGCTAAAAATCTTCCTAACTTCAGCTTAACTTTAAGCTATCTAACATTTTTATTAATGACTTAAAAGACAGGGAGTATCATTCCCTTTGCTTATATTTATAAGCCTAGGGCTCAATGTATTTCTCAGCACACAGACCACCCTTAATAAGTGCTTTCTTCAAGGGGCAGCTAGGTGGCTCAGTGAACTGAGAACCAGGCCCAGAGACAGGAGGTCCTGGTTTCAAATCTGACCTCAGACACTTCCTAGCTGTGTGACCCTGGGCAAGTCACTTAATTTCCATTGCCTAACCCTTGCCACTCTACTGCCTTGAAAGTAATACACAGTGTTGATTCCAAGATGTAAGGTAAGGGTTGGTTTTAAAGTAAAAATTTAAAAATAAAAAGTGCTTGTTTCTTTCCTTCCAAAAAGATTTTTTGACATGCTAGAGCTTTGAGATATAACTAATTGAATTAAATAAATGGGAATTTCTGTGTTTGAAAGAAAATCAATTTCACAAGTACCAGTTGGAAGAGGCTTTGTTAGCAGTTTGATAGAGATCTAGGGTTTGCCGAGAATGATACTGCATACCTATAATCCCAGCTACCCAGCTACCAGGGAGCCTAAGGCTATTGGACCTCTTGATTTTGGAGTTTCAAGCTGCAGGGGACTAAACTGATTAGATATCTGTGGCTAAGGAGCCAGAGATCACCAGGGTGCCTAAGAAGAAGAAAATCAGCTCACGTCAGAAATGGAGGTCACAACTCCCCTGCTGATGAATCTGATCCATGACTAATCTTTGTACTTCAAGCTTCAGTGAAAGGGAGAGAACCAGTTTTTCTAAAAATAAAGGGTTTTTTTTCCCCTTAATCTAGCAATTTTAATTGTATTGCATGCTCAATATGAGGTAGCAGTGTACTGTACCAATCCAAAAAGCTATTATGACCTTGGACAAATGCTTATAGGAATAGAGGGAAAATAGTTCTCATGGAATTCTGCCCAGGTCAGACTAAAACGTAGATATCACATTCGAGGTGGGAAGGCAATTAAATAAGGGTAGACAGTGTGGTATATGATTGAGGAGTCCACATTATATTTGTGTCATTTAAAGGTCTGGTAAAGATTCAAGGGAGACATGAAAGCTATACTTAAGTATTGAAAAGACTGTGATATGGAAAGTAGATCTGTTTGATTCCACAGGACAGACATAAGGGCAATGGCTATATGATGTAAATTTAGTTTAGATTTCAGGGAGAAAAAAAGAAAACACTTCCTAATGGGTTTTCAAAAAGTGGGAAGGACTTTTCCTAAGGTTGAAGAGGATTCTCTATTATTATAGGTCATATAGGAGAGGCTAGATGACCCCTTGTCAAGTACATCAAAGCAGGGGTTTCATTTTGGTATAGTATGAGTTGCCTCATTTTTCAAAATCACAAATTCTGATTTTGTGAACTTCAAGCTATGATACTAACATTGTTGTTGTTGTTCTTTCATTTAGTCAAGTGTGACACTTTTTTTGACCCTAAAGGAGTTTTCTTGGGAAAGATTCCGAACTTTCCTTCTCCAGATTAGTTTATGAATGAGGAACTGAGGTAGACAGGATTAAATGAACTGCCCAGGATCACACAGCTAGTATCTGGAACCAGATTTAGACTCAGGAAGATAAGACTTTCAGACTTCAGGCCCAGCACTCTACTCACTGAGCCACCTAACATCATCACACAATAAAAGGATACCTATTCACTGCAATATCCAGGTATCACCTGTTAATAATTGCTGAAGTTACTCGTTTACAACAACCCTTCAGTCCTGAAGCTTTGTCTCTATATTGTGAAGTCTTAAGCAGACTCTCTTATATGAATGTAAATAGATTCATGATTAAGCTTACTGATTTCAGCATTTCTAGTGAGTCTTCTGAGAAAGACTGTAAGTCCCATTTGAAGTAAGTGTAGCAAAATATGACACAAATGAAATTTTATTGATTACTAAATGGATAATTTATCAACTTCAAAAGAAGCACAAGAAAAGAATTTTTGAAAATCATTAGAGAAATAGATTACGTTGAAAATCAAAATACTATTGAACTGATAAAGAAAGCACATCAGGGATTTTAAAAGGCCCACAAAATGAATAAACAATTTTTAATTTGAAGAGAAAGCAGAAAGGAAAGTATAATTGACTAATTTTTAAAAACGTGGAAAATTCAAAAGAGATTGCAAAACAAAAAACCCAAAATTATTAGAAGTAACCACATCTAATTATATATCAGGAAGCCAAGAATTTAAAGAAAATGGATAAATGCCTACAAAAATATGAAATACACAAATGAACAAAATTGAACACTGAAATGATAAAATGGAAATAATCCACTTACAGAAAGAGAACTTAAGGAAGACACAAATGAACTTGTAAAGGGAAAAAGCTCCTGAAAGGGGAATTCTATCAAATATTTAAAGAGTAATCACTAAGCTACATAAACAGAACTTGAAAACACAGGTAAACAGCAATCTCCTTTTATGAAATGAATTGTCAAAGTACTAAATGCCAGACTAAGGTATTTGTTTTTTATTTAAAAAGCAATTACTAGGTATATACTTCTGTGTATAAATTTTATATTCCTCAAGAGAAATGCAAGCCCAAAGGGCTTACATTTCCCTACATTTAGCACAGAGCCTTGTTCAATAACTGATGCTTCACAGGTGTTTGCTCAACAGATTAAACAAGGAACCACTGAAAGTTTTTTAATAGATTAACTTGCTCAGAACCCAGGCATCAGGAAAATGAATTTGAATGGGATATCAAGGTAAGAGATAAAACCAGAAATGGAACCTTAAACCATTGATATTTACACTATTCTGTACCACACTTCCTTATCAAGCAAATAACTTTCCATAACATGAAACTGGAGTTCATAGGGAACTTATGGATCATCCAGTTCAACCCTCTTGTTTTACAGATAAGAAATTGAAGTCCAGAATAGTAAAACAACCTGCCCAAATTACAAAGTCAATTGATACCAGCTAGAATTAGAGTTTATGTCTTTAGGCCCCAAATTCTGTATTCATTCTACATTACCATATTTACTTTAGAAAGGTTTAAATTATTAATTTGTAGGCTTGGGTTATTTTTGCCTACAGGGCATACAGATGTTTCAAATCCATCACTTACAATGCTTACCAGTTGCCAGAAGAATTTTTCATTTATCCTGTTTGGTGAAACCCTGAGAACAAGTTACCTAGATCTCCCAGACCTTAAATAGAACTTTAGGTTTTCACTTCTGTGAATTTTAGATTTACTCCACCCTGCTTAGTTTTAGAATTCTAGCAACCAGGAATGTATACACCCCCACTTAAGGATTTAGTGTGGGGGAGAAAGGTCTATGATGGTCCTGTGCTAGCAAGTGACAAATCAGAAACAACTGACTAACCCCCTGGGCTGTCCAAAGCCAAGTTTAAGCCACCATTGGTACATGTGAGATGCAGGAAGTGATGTAAAGAACTGCCTTTACATTTCACATCACTTCCTGTGAGAGACTGTCTTGGTAGTGGTAGTTGATTTGGAGGGGCTCCAGTGTGGGACCTCAGACTGCTTCCCTTAGATAACCACATGGTGAGTGTTAAGACTGACTCCCTTTTTCCTTAGCTCTTTCTGGAGGCACTAGCCTCCAAGGAGGCCCCTCATCTTGGAGTAGGCCTCATGGCTGGAAGCTGAGCTGGATTTAATCTTCTGGGGAGGCCCTTTGGCTGAGACCTCTGAACTCTTCCTGGCTCAGACCAGGCCAGAGCAGCTCTTCTTCCCTTTCTCTTTCACTCCCTTAATTTCTTCCTTCTGTTGTAAATAAACCACCATAAAATTCCATTCTGACTTGAGTATTTCATTGGGATTTAGAATTTAAATCCCTGGTGACCAATTAAAAATATATTCAGTCTCAACCCTAAAATTTACCCTTAACACTTCTCCCTCTAGTAAACCTGGGAGAAGGAAAGCTACTTGAAGATAAAAATGGAAAAAAGCTTCCATATCAGGGCTATGTAAACTTCAGGGTTTGAATGAGTAGTGGAACATTTTCAAAATGTAAAAAAGAATATTTCTCCTCCAAGAGTACAGAAAAGATTCCAGAATCTTAACATTTTAGAATTAGAAAGGATTTCAGTGGCATTCTATTTCAACCTAAATCACAAAGTGATACCTATTAGAAAATATCCAGCAGGAAGCCAACAAATCTTTGCTTAAAACTTTCAGATGAAAGAGACTCCAATGATGGATGGTCATCAAGTAATTTCTGATGCCATAAACACCTTTGATTACTGGAATTTTTCATTGAAAAACATTTTCCTCCAACTTTTTGTAAGAGTTTCACCTCCCCTAGTCTCATGTTAGAGACAAAGTTAAATACTACAATGTATTTACTCACATAATATATTAGGGACATCTCTAGGAAGAGGAATATTAAATGTAAGTTAATCTAGGAGGTTTGGAAGAAGAGATGGAGACGTGGAGGGTTTCTTTATTTTCTTTAAAAAAATACCTTATCTTCCATCTCTAGAATCAATACTGTGTATTGGTTCCAAGGAAGAAGAGCAGTAAGGGCTAGGCAATGGGGCTTAAGTGACTTTCACAGGTTCACACAGCTAGGAAGTATCCTAGGTCAAATTTGAACCCAGGACTTCCCATCTCTGAGCCTAGCTCTTAGTCCATTGAGCCACCTTGCTGCCTTTTCTTTGTTTTATTTATTCTTTATTCATCCAAGAAAAATGATTCCCAATTAGGAGTAGAGGGTAGGAAAGGGAGAACTAAAAAGGACAAAATAGAAGATAGAAGATTAAATTAATTAAATTGTATTCATTATGACTAGAGTATCAGCTTTCATTTGTATTGAAAAAAAGAACTTTGAACTGAAGGCAAAATTAGGGGAGTTATTTTATGAAGGAAGAGACTTTTGATGATATTCAATGGACAAAAACTGTGGTCTCAAATATTATTATATAATAATAAGATACCTATGAATATCTTTCTTTGACCCAGAAAATGACAAATTAATGAACTGTTTGAAATTCTGTAATACTCTATCAATGCCCCATGGATGGTTTGTTATCTTGAAAGGAAGATGATGCTAGAACATCTAGTTATAGATTTATAAGAATTAGAGCTACAAGAGAGATTAGAAATTATCTAGTTTAAGGCCCAACTTTCTCTTTCTCCATCATTTTATAGATCAGTGAAGTTATTTTACTTTAGAGAGAAAATATTTGTCCAAGGTTGACCAAGTAATAATAGATTAAATATTTAAACTTTGCCCAAGGTTGGCCAAGTAATTACAGATCAAATGTGTAAACTTTTCTGTTCTACCTCTAAATACAAGCATTAATGGAGTGTAGGACTAGAGTGTCCTTTGCTATGAATAGAAAAATTTTTTTCTCTTCCCAATCAAGTGAGCAAATAAAGAGGGAGGGAGAGAACTCAGAATTCAATTTTTAAAGTTAAATATAGTTTTTAAAATTAATATGAAAATAAATAATAATTTGTCAAAAGGTTAAAAAGAAAGAAATAATTTCTCAGCCAAATGTTTGGGCAATGACTAAACAAATTGTGGCATAAAGGGGAACCCACACTATTTAAAGATGAAATGAACACGAGAAATCAGCTACTTCAACTCTCTCATTTGCAGACAAAGATACTAAAACCCAAAGAGATACTGTTAAAAAATGTCAAGAAAACTTTGACTGCTTTATATCTGCTTTATATCTGTAACAAGACTGATAATGCTTTTATGGCCTCAATTTCCTTATCTGTCTTATTTATATAATATTTAAGAATACTTCTAGATGCAAATCCTATGAAACTTAGATAATAGTGGCTTCAGAGGTAAAAGTGTAACAATATCTCCCTAATTAATATTAATACAAAGAGCTATATATGCTGTACTTGATGTATGTAACTAAAGAAATATCTTCATTCTCTTGGACAGTTAAAAAATGTATTTCATTTGTTCCCTCTGGATTTATCTCCTCTGGTTTGTCAGATGCTATTGCAATTCAATGCCATGTTCCTTTTGATCTAGAGAGAATCATGAAGTCCATTGTTGAGATATTAAAAAGTTTCTCAGGTCTTTGAATACCTGAAACCTATTCTCATATGGTATATATAGGGTCTGAATTTTGCTTATGATAATCAGGACAACTTTTTTTTTAAAGAAAATGAACAAAAGGACTGTAGCAATGCATATGGTAAAAAATGTTAGGATTTCATGGAAGAAAAACATTCTGTTTGGCTGGGCAGGAATTCAAGGAGCCAAGTCTGTGGTCAATAATGACCAAGATTCAGTTTTCTATAATAACAACTATAGATTAGGGTACAAGATTTATGGCCACATTGTCAGAATTGTCCTTTGATGAAGCCTGATGTCATTGAGAAACCAAATATGTCATCTGACCCCCCAACTTTGGTGATAAGGGAGAGAGAAACAGACAAAAACAAAGGGAGACAGAGACAGGTTCAGAGTGAAAGAGAAGAAAATGAATTTGAGGAAATAGAAGAGAGGAACACAAAGGAAATAGAAATTAAAGAAAGAATAAAGCTACAACTATTAGTCTTTTATATAATATAAGTACATTTTTAGCTTTGAAGCCAAGCTTTGGATCATCAATATATTTGTCTGAGGCCACTGGCCAACAGTAAGAGTTCCATTCTTATAAGAATAATCTGTTTCTTCTTTGACAGGGAATAGAAATCTAAGTTGATAAGAATGGAGGCATTGAACAGGTCAAGGTCTTTTATATTACATACTCAGAGAGTTAGCTCATTTAAAGAATACAGCAATATGTCTACCACTATCACCCCCAATATACACACTGATTCAGCATTACACAGCTATTATTAATATATTTGGACAAGAGACACAGCATTTCCATTTGCACTTTGGGCTCAAATAAATATTTATAAAATTATCATCATTACTGTTGTAACAGAAGTCACCACATTCTCATTGGTACAAATATAGCAAAAGTATTTAAAAGAAAGAAACACTGGTCTTGTCTGCTGTCTATATTTGTAGAACATAGAAAAATTATATCTTTTTGCTCTCCACATTAATTGCCACTTTAAGGAAAATGAAAATGAAGACATTATTTTTTTCTTTTTTTCATATTCTATCACTTTGAACTTAAAATTTTTCTCTCAGACCATATACACAGCGTGGATAATCTATTCTACAAATACAAATAATGTGGGGAACAAAATGTGTTTCTTTAGGAAAGTCTCTGTCTAGGATGGCTATTCAATATTAAGGGAATTTAGCCAAGTTTCTCCTTAGCTACTTTTGATGCCAAAGATGAAAGAGAGTAAACTCAAGAGACTGGAAGTACTAGAGGGCATTAGGATGAAACTATGGTCCTCTAAAATGCCACACATTTGCTAACCCGATTTACAAAATGTAAATCAAAAGATTTTCAATTCTACTTCTTTCTATATCTTCTTGGTACCTTTGTAAAAGCTAATTGATACTAATTACTTTTCATTGATTACACAGAGATGACAAATTGCCAAAATGATATTCGGAGAGACAACTAGCGATGGATATTGTGAGAAAACAGAGAGAACCTCAAAAGAAGGCCTTAGATCAATAACCAAGCTTTGGAGTTCCAACTCACCAGTTTTAATGGGAATTGGGATAATGAGCATAGAAACTACATGAGCTATGATATCTTAAATTGTGAAGGGAAATCCTAAATGTTGAAATCATGCATATTGATTTTACTAACTAATTTTTTTCTTTAATCATCCTTTAAATTTTTTATAAGTAATTTTAAAAATTTTGAGTTCTAAATTCTCTCCCTCTGACCCATCGGTTACTCTTCCCTAAGATAGAAAGTAATATTATAAAGGTTATATATGTGCAGTCATGCAAAATATATCTCCACATTAGTTATGTTGTAAAATAAAAGACAAAAAAAGAATCAAATATAGTATGCTTTAATTGGCACTGAGACTCAGACAGTTCTTTCTTTGGAGGTGGATATTATTTTTCATCATGTCCTTCATAATTTTGTCTTGTATTTTTGTATTGCTAAGAATAGCTAAGTTATTCACAGTTGATCATTCTACAAAATTATTATTACTGTACATTGTGTCCTCCTGGCTTGGCTCGCTTCACTCTACTGCATCAATTCTTGTAACTCTTTCCAAGTTTTTATGTAAGCATCCTGTTTGTCATTTTTTATAGCACACTAGTATCATGATTTATATACCACAACTTACTCAGCCATTCCTCAATTGATGGGCATCCCCTCAATTTCTTGAGGGAAATGAAGTGTTACTAAATAAAACAGAAGCCAAGTTTTTCACATGGAGAGAGGAGGGATGAGGCACTGACATGGAGGAAAGTAAGCCTAACACTCATCTATTTCTTGGAAAATGTAAAATATTGCCCAAAGTAGAAAGGGAAAGGAAGATTAGCTATGGATTCAGATAATACAAAACATAGTTGAGGCTTTGCTTAAAAAAGGAGATAGATGCTATGAGAAGAGAGTATCTGCATGTTTTCTAGCATTAAACTTCAGATGCTATTAGCTATGGAATCATCCAATGAAATTCAGTGGTATAATTGAAGAGTAGTAGTAGTTGATGAATCCCCAGCCATGTGGACTGAAGCAATTGTGCTCCTGATTCTTTAGATTAACCAAATGAGATAAGGTATTAATGGACATATTTAAATGAGATATAAATAATTTCTAGGAATAATTACTAATAATTATAATGTCTACAATCATCCATGTATCTTATTTGCAGAAAGAAAGAGGGAAGTGTCTATAGTAGCTAATGCCTGCTTGCTTGTTAATAACAAAGAATGTCCTCAGATTGATGACAATTGTCTCTTCTTTCTGAACTCTTCCAAGGGACATATGGAATAACTTGATAGTATTTGTACAATTGAAGGACACATCTTTTCCTTTCTTCTAATGATTGATAAACTAATCATCTTTAGGAAATACCTTTTGTCTAAGAAAAGGCAGTGTGAGATGTTCCAAAACAAAACAAGAAGATTATATTATTCTGGTTCCAAAGAAAAGAAGAGAATGAAGCTAATGGTCCAGAGAGTGCACTATATATAGTGCACTATATATGCTAGGGTCCCCTTATTTTAAACTATTGAGTGGCCCAGTGTGATGTGATTATCTCTACTAACAAGAAAAGTTGTATTGTCCAGGAACCTCAATTTTGTAAATAATGTCTATTTCTACACAGTCTCCATTTTTCTTGAAAAACCAAACTCATTAGTGTCTGAAAGCTAGAAATCCTAAGTGATTCTGAATAGGACAGTTTTGGTGATTTAACTAGGTTTTAGGACAGGAAGTACCTTTTCTGAGAAAGTGTTGTGTCATTTCTTAAGATTACCAAGTCCTTCCTCCTTAGTCAGTTGTTCCAGATAAGCACATATTGTCCAAACTACTCAAGCATATAATGATAGGGTAAAATCTATTGTTGTTTTAGGGTCCAGTTCTATTGATAAATGTGCTAGGTGACCTTAGACAATGAAATTCCTTGGTGCTATGAGGTAAAATGAAAGAGGTGATAGATAAATTGAAAAAGTCACAAGTACATTGTGGGGATAATGATTCTCATTATTAATTTTCTCAGTGACTTAACTGGGCAAACAGGAGAAATGAAAATGGTCAAGTCCAGAGGTGTCATTCCTCTATATTTGCTTTACCTGTGAAAATAAATTACCTTCAGCATGGCTTTTCTTAAGGGGTCAATGTGAGAAATGAAACACTGAAATTTACCTCCCTCTTTATAACCTCCTGGTCAGTGGCTTGCAATTTAAAGGAATTCCATATTGATGTAAGCTGGAAAAAAGAATTTGGGCTAAATCTTGATCCATTGGTTAGAATACTAAAGAACCAAAGGGCAAAGTTCCAGGTATTGGCCTAAGACTGGCCCTTTCAATGACCACACAAAGTAAAATGTCACTTCCTGTGTTATATTTTATCAAAGTCACTTCTCCAACCACTGTACCAGGAAGTACCAACATTATATTTCCTTTTATGGAATACCAGGAATTTGAAATAGCTTAAGGCATTAGGTTCCTGGAATGGGTAACATTTACTACTGTGACTATTCTGGGGTACCATATTGAAACTCTGAGGGCATGATAAGGATTCTTTTTTTTTTTTTAAACCCTTACCTTCCATCTTGGAGTCAATACTGTGTATTGGCTCCAAGGCAGAAGAGTGGTAAGGGCTAGGCAATGGGGGTCAAGTGACTTGCCCAGGGTCACACAGATGGGAAGTATCTGAGGCCAGATTTGAACCTAGGACCTCCCGTCTCTAGGGCTAGCTCTCAATCCACTGAGCTACCCAGCTGCCCCCATGATAAGGATTCTTAAGGAGCATAAAATATGCACTAAACATAAGGTTTCCCTGCTTTACAATTAGCTAAGAATCAACTTTGATGGGCAATTTATTTTGCTTCATTTTCTGAAGAGACATTTCAAGTTTATCCCTGATTAGGAACTTCATCTAACAAGAGAATTGGAGCAGATCAGTACAAACTGTACACATTTCTCTAAGACAGAAGTTAATGAACCCCACCAGGGATACATGGATAGATTCCATGGATCCTATAAGAACAGATGGTCAAAAAACCCCACATCTTTACATTCAATAAGATTTAACTAAAATTAGCATTTCTTTCCATTATATATATAGGCAACATAATTATTCTGAAAAAAATATATAGCTTCAGTTGGATTGTTAAGGAGATCTAAAACACACCAAAAAATTTTAACTCCCTACTCCAGATAGTACTTAAAAAACACAATACTGATACTGAATCAGAAACAAAAAAGAACATATATTGAGGATGAGAATATTACAACCCTCATTTCCTTTTTCAATATTCATCTCTGACAAGCCTAGACTTAGTAATGGGTGAATTCTTTTGCCAATACTGAGAAATATTAACTTGCACAGGTGACCATTTCCGCTACCCCACTCCTAATATTCAGAGACATAAGACCAGCCAAATCTATTGGGAAGATAAGGAAAAAAAGAGGGAAAGTTAGTCTCCCTTAATCTTCATCAATCAGCAAGTTATCTATTACCACCTTGTTTTTTAGTTGTTTTAGCCATGTCTAACTCTTTGTGACCCCATTTTGGATTTTCTTGGCAAATATTCTAGAGTGTTTTAATACCTACAGATTGTATCATGGAGCAGCTATGTGGTATAGTGAATAGAATTCCAGGCCATGGAGTCAAGAAACATCTTGTGTTCAAATCTGTCCTCAGACACTAACTAGCTGTGTGACCATGGGAAAGTCACTTAATCCTTTTTGTCTCGGTACTTCATCTATAAAATGAACTAGAGAAGGAAATGTCAGGCCATTTTAGTGTCTTTGTCAAGAAAACCCCCAAATGGGATCATGAAGGCTTGGACATAACTGAAATTGAATAGCAAGAAATATAGACTAGACTTTATTCTAGGTCCTGAAGATACAAATAAAAAACATGTGTTCACAAGGATAACTTTAGAGTGGTCAATTATTCTGAATTTCCATGTATTCCCACATTGATAATGAAGTATTAGGAGTTTGAAAACATTGATAGTTTTCAAATTTATTGCCATGGTATCATCCTTTCCCAGAGAATCCTGCTATAACTGAGGCTTTCTCTTTGAGTTTGAGTAGGGCCCCCATATTCTCCAAATAACAAAACATAGCCTAAGAAGAAGCTTACTTCTTTTCCAATTAGTCCTGACTCCCCAGCCCTCTTCCTGTCATAATACTTACCATTCTATTTCGAAAATTCTTCTACACAGAAATACTATTTTGCACAGGTAGAGGAAAGACCAAATTTAACCCAATATTTAGGAGTAGCAAAAATTTAATCCTTCCAGAAAACCTAATCCTATTTTTCTCAACTTCTTCCACCGGTGTCCAAATGTTTGGAGAAATGAATATTAATATTATATATCCTCTTTGGCACCCACATTCTACCGGTATCCAAATGTTTGAATAAGAGGAATACTAATGTGACATGTCCCCTTAGGCACCCACATTCCACCAGTATCCAAATCTTTGGAGAAAAGGAGTATTAATGTGACATATCCTCTTTGGCACTCAACACTGGCCTTCTGCCAAGCCTAAAAGGAAAGGTCAGCTAGAAAAGAGTTTCTTGAAGGTTAGGGAGTTGGGTTAATTCAGAAAACAAAAATATATACAGAGATCTAAGGATGTACAGGTAGTAACATGAGGATAAAAAGATCCGAAAGAATTTGTTACATACCCTATTACATTTTATATGTTATAGGATACATGCTCATTTAGTGCAAATTTACATTTATCCAAATCTTCCATGTCATTCATAAAGTTTCCATAGGATATTTAGTCAATGCAAAGTCTTCTTCAGGAATTTTTAGTATTTCACAGATACCAGAAGGATGATCTTATTGTCCATTTACAAAATTGTCCACTCTATCTAAAGGAAAAATTATTTTGTTGTAGCTCTTTATTTTTAAATTCTGTATATATTTGTATGTTTTAAGTGTGTTTCTTTTAAATTGAATATTGTTAGACTATGGTTTCCAATACACCCTGCTATATTTTTCCATTTTATGGATGATTTACTTCAATTTACACTGATAGTCATACTCAATAATTGTATGTTTTCCTCCAACTTATTTTCTTATATTTTTTCTTCTCTTTATCTAGAGTTCCTAAAGCAGTTGGATATTGGGCAAAATCTCCACATCCTTACTCTGTTTTGTTTTGTTTTTTTTACATCGGAGGGTATCAGTACATAATTTAATCTCCATTGTAATACCTTTCTGACTCTGCTCAGGACTGAAAAGAAAAGAGGTTTAGGTTAGTAATAACAATTATAAGGCTCTCAGCATAACTCAGGAGATAGATGTTAAGAGTTTCAATAACAGTAGTGATTGTGTGAGTGGAGAGAAAGGAACAGATGGGAAAGATACAGAAGTAGAGATGCCAGGAATTGACAGCTGATTGGATTTATTGAGAGACAGAGTAAAGATCTGAGGACTGAAGATAATTTGTATATATGCTAGCCCCAAGATGGCATGAAGAAGAGTTAGTCTGTTCCCCACCAAAATCTTATAAAAATGAGACTCAAATTGCTAATCCCTCACATCCTTCCATTTCTATCTGGGTCCATGCTACTGATTGCACCCAAACCTAATCCATTGTTAAAGGACTTACTCTGTGACTTTCCCTTCTCTGTTATTTTCCCTACAGTGCTCTAAATATGCACAGCAATTCATCTGACTTCTTTCTTTGTATGACTCCTCCAAAATATGAGTCATTATTATTATGTTGTAGCTTAATTACACATATCCTGTATCTTTCCAGCTATTTTAGGACCTCCTATTACTTGGATTCTTCTGTGATATCTTTGTACATTAAAATTATTTAGAATCACCAGATATAATTATGCTATAAGAAAAGATGAAAAAAAAAGAAAAAAAAAAGAAAAGATGAGGAGTATGGTTTCAGAAAAGCCTGTAAAGACTTACATGAACTGATACAAAGTTAACTGAGCAGAACCAAAAGAACCATGGACATAGTAAGCATTATTGTAACTAAAATCAATTGTGATGGACTTAGCTCCTATTGTCCATAAAGTGATTTAGTGCAATTCCAAAGGAGTTATGATGAAAAATTCTATCTACCTCCAGGTAGAAAACTAATAAGCTCTACAGCCAAACTGAAGCATATTTTTGTCACTTTATTTTTCTTGCTTTTTTGTAACATGGCTAACATGTAAATAGATTTTTCATGACTTCACATATAAAATTAGTATTATATTGCATGCCTTATTAATAGGTAAAAAGGGTGGTTTAAAGAAGGAAAGAATATGGGACTGAACATTTAAAATAAAAAATATATTAATTAGCAAAAAATAAAAAAAATTAAAGAAAAGCAAAAAAAATTTCCTCAATTTCAGTATAATTTTTAAAAACCCTTACTTTCCAACTTAGTAACAATTTTAAGACAGCAGGGCAAGCATTATATACATGAGGTTAAGTGACTTGCCCAGGGACACATAGCTAAGTGTCTGAGAACAGATTTGAACCCAATTCCTCCTAAATCTAGGCCTGGCTCTCTATCCACTGTGCCATCTAGCTCCCTCACTTCCAACATAATTAAGAAATATCCCAAATAACTTCTCTAGTTTCTGGAGTATACAATTCCATTGAATTGAGTACCACAAACTGGAATATAATTAAAAAAGGAAGATTTTTTTTTGTTTCATTTTCCATATTGGCCTTCTAAAAATAATGAAAATTTGTATACCATCTTTTGGTGCAAATTTTGATTCATCCATACCCTTTCATTTATTCTGGTTCTTATCCACATTATTCTATAAATACTCTACAGTTGATCTAGGCAATGCTAAGTCTTCTGGGACTCAATATTTCATGACAATCAGAATAATATTCAGGTTGTCCATGTTTCATTCTTTGTTTTCACTAAATATAAAAACTTATTCAGCTTCTTTCTTTTTGTGGCACTTCTTTTGTACAAGTTATCATTGGTAATGAGCTGTATCTTGCTTACACCTACCATAAAGCTATCCATGGAATTTTGGTATCCTATTATTTGGACTCTTCTGAGATAGTTCTGTAATTCAAAGCCATATAGAATCACCAAGTGACTTAGTTTTATAGCAGGAAGGAACTTGGGATCCTTGAAAAGGATTAAAAGTTCACTATTGGGATGATTATAGAAAGACAGGCTTTTGAATACACTGATGGTATGGCTATGAATTGGTCCAAATATTTTGTTAAGCAACTTGGAATTATGGTAGGCATATGCCTCAAGTAGCTAAAATATAAGAAAATAAGTTGGAGGAAAACATACAATTATTGAGTATGACTATGTAAAGATTAAAATTTAGGGGAGACTGAGGCAGGTAGAAATTAGTTTCTCTCTGCAAGGAGTATTATATTTTTTAGAGGTTTATTAAGGATTAAGGATTAAAGAATATACAAGTAAGAAACATGTGCCTAGGCCAGAGGCCTAGACAAAATAACCTCACATCATGGAAGAGATGCCTCTGCTCCAAAACGGAAGTCCAAAAGAGACCCCAAAACCTTTGCCAACAGCTTAAATCCTTCCTCAATCTCGGCCCACCTCAGAATTCCTGTGATATTACAAAGCATTTTGGGGAAGTGGAGCAAAGGCTTGTGGGGATTGTAGTCCTGTATTCGAGTCTATTTTTTACATTTCACCGTTTGATCCTCTGGGAAGAAGTCCTTCCCCAAAGGATCATAAAAACATAATCAATTTAAAGATTACAATAATTTGAGGATAAGAGAAAAAAACAAAACAAAACCAATAATTACTGGACACATTGACAGAAAGCCAATTAGGGGGCAGTCCCATTTGGCATAAAAGTATACATACAAATAAATGTTCAATCAACCATACCCAAAGTTCAATTTTGTGCAACTTGTAGTCTGGAGGCTTCTTCATGGTGGCTTCTCTAACAGTTCAGTTCTGAATTCAGAGAGGTAGCATCTTCTTTACCTAAAATTCTTCTCAAAAGGAATTTAAACTTTGCAATTTAAATAATGATATTTCTTACATTCCCCCTGTTAAGAGGGTGATTGAAAAGGATCACTTAGTTATGCATGGCTGAGGTATGAGGTATATGAATCAATTGGCAAGAGATATTAAAAAGATATCAGAAAAATCCAAATAAAAAGAAAAATTTCTGGATGAAAATATAGACTATCAAAGTCTTATGTGTAAAAATTCCAAGTGAAAAGAAAAATAAATCTATAACAGCTCCTTGAATCAGGGCCCAATTAAAATGATCTAAGCAATGATGCATTTACCCAGTCAACAGGCAGGACTACAGAAACTTGCCACACTATGAGAGGCAGAAAAGAAAGGGACCAGATTATAGAAGTCAAGTAGGAGCCAAGTTTGGGGATACTCCTCTGTGAGTATCTTCAGAGTAAGTGTGGACACAAGGAAAGCCTATGTCTAGCAATGATAAACACAGTAACCTTGAGTCTTCACACTAGGTTCAAGACCTTTGTATTGGCCTAGAAGTGCATCAATCCATCCTGGATTGGCTTTTCTTTGGCTCTGTGCAATGGTTCTGTTGTGTATATCTTGTCCTGAAATCAGACAGAATCATTAAGCAAAGTCCCATAATTTATTTAAAGAATTAGTGGCATCGTTTTTATAGTCACAAGCTTTTTGGGCATGCTCTGACAAATGTATTTCAAACTTATAGTACTGAAAAGTCAAAGGGTTAAAGAAAATCTTAATGCTGGTGACATGTGCTTCAAATATAAAAAGGAGAGAAAAATAAAAAAACCCTGAAAAAGTATATTGCACATGCAAGAAAATATAATAATAAAGAGCTTTAAAAAATTAAAAAATATAGCTTATAATCATTGACACTCTGTGTAAGCTAAGAAAATATAAAATACAAGGCTTTCTCACCAAAAATGAGATCCATTTCCTCTTAATATCTGGCCATGATCACTATGAGTAGAAGGCAAATGAATTGAACAAGGTATAAATATGTAGTTATCAAAATCCCCAAAATTATCAATAGCCCAATTAATTACAATAGCAAACAAACACACTATCATATTTCACATAAGTTGTTCTATGACATTTTTAAAAAACCTATGAATTGATGGATATTTGTAACACTTTTTTACAAACGTAGCAATCTTTCAACCTTGGTAATAAACATATTTTTAAACAAAGTAAAGCTCATCTTGGGTTAAGAACATAATCAAGAAATCCATATATCATTCTGATGCAAGTAAAATAGTGAGCTAAAGAGTGTAAATAAAGGGGTGCTCCTTTTTCTTGGAGGCTTTTTAGGGGTACAAATGCCCTGAGATTAACTGCCCAGCTTCCATTCACATATTTAGAAATGTGGGAAGGTTGGGGGTTATAAAATGTATTTCACTTCAGCTACTATTGGCCTTACCTTGTGGTAGGGGCAGGCAAAAATAACCAGAGATTGTCAAAAAAAATTACAAAAATCATATTTAAAAAACCCTTAAAATCATTTGAGATATTTAGCACATTAAATTTTCCAAAGTTGTTAATATAATTGTAACCAGTTCTGAAGTCCATCCATCCTCTGTGACAATTTACAAAGGCAAAAATAGAAAGGCTGTTTTTTTGTTTTTTTTTATATGGGCTTAATTACAATAATATTTGTTCAATAGTTATAGGGGGAAAGCAACCAAATTTTAAAACTCAGTACATTCAAAATAAATTCAATCAACCTTCAGTATAAGAGAATAATATTCAATCCAGTAATATATGAATTTAACATCACAAAGTTAAACCTTAAACAAAAAATGCAATAGAATACAGAGATTTTTATAAACCATTGGAGTCTGAAATGCCTTAAAATTTCCAGTCTTTAAGTTCCTTGGGTTCTGATCCATTTAAATGTCTATTGTCTGAAGGCAGAGTGGTAAAGGCTAGGCAATGGGGTTCAAGGGACCTGTCCAGGACCCCACAGCTGGGAAGTATCTGAGGCCAGATTTTAACCCAGGACCTCATGTCTGTAGGCCTGGCTATCAGTTCGCTGAGCCACCCATTTGCCTCCCCAAAGTTGAATCTTTGGGCTGAATCTTTCTTCTGGCACACAGGTGAAATCAATGAAATTACCAGAACAGTCAAAAGGTATCCTTTTAAACAGCCCATTGCTATTAAGTTTCTGTTTGAAAAATCTGTTTCTTCTCCTCTCCCTTTTCCCTCTCCCCTGCTCTGATACCTCCTCCTGCCCCAGTCCACGTGGAGCCCAGGCCACCCATGTGGAGTCAATACCCCCGTCCACTCAGAGGCTTAGCCTAAGGGAAAATTACCAGTTCTCCTTTCCCTCTCGTCTCTCCCCTCTGCCCACGTGGCCAATACTGTTACCAGCTGGTCACAATGAGTCCTGAGCGATCTGCTCCAAGGATCTGGGTGATGAACTGGCTGGGGTCACGCTCATGGGTCTGGGGCTGGGGTGATGAGCCATCTGGGTTGGAGGCCAGATGGGTGAGAGACAGACTGCCGGGGTGGGTAGGGCTGGGAGCCGGAGTGCAGACAGGTAGGGCCAGGAGCTTGGGCACCAGGTGACAGGCTAGGAGCAGAAGCAGGAGCCAGAGAGGGCCACAGGCAGGAGCTGATCAAGATGGTTTTCTAAAGAGTGTCTTGGAGAAATGTGGCTTTAAAAAAATCATTATCTAGGCTAAAAAATTTAAGAAGGTCTCATCTAATCTAGTGGTCGCCAAAAACTGTAACAGTTAAAATTTAGGGGAGACTGAGGCAGGTAGAAATTAGTTTCTCTCTGCAAGGAGTATTATATTTTTTAGAGGTTTATTAAGGATTAAGGATTAAAGAATATACAAGTAAGAAACATGTGCCTAGGCCAGAGGCCTAGACAAAATAGCCTCACATCATGGAAGAGATGCCTCTGCTCCAAAACGGAAGTCCAAAAGAGACCCCAAAACCTTTGCCAACAGCTTAAATCCTTCCTCAATCTCGGCCCACCTCAGAATTCCCGTGAGATTACAAAGCATTTTGGGGAAATGGAGCAAAGGGTTGTGGAGATTGTAGTCCTGTATTCGAGTCTATTCTTTACAACTCTCAGTGTAAATTGAAGTAACTCATCCATAAAATGGAAAAATATAGCAGGGTGTATTGGAAACCATAGTCTAACAATATTCAATTTAAAAGAAACACACTTAAAACATAAAAATATATACAGAATTTAAAAATAAGGAGCTACAACAAAATAATTTTTCCTTTAGATAGAGTGAAAAAGGCACAGGAATCAATCATGATCTCAGGCAAGACAATAGGGAAAAAATAACCAGAAAAAAAGACTAGATTACGAAACTACATTTTTCTGACAGGAACTATAGGCAATGAATTGGTATTAATATTAAATATGTATGACCAAAAGAGAATAGCTTCTAAATCCTTAAAATGAAAAACTAAATTAATTAAGGAGAGAAACAGACTGTAAAAACATGGCAATGGGGATAGGGTTCTGTTTACCTATCTCAAACCTAGGTGAATATAATTTTAAAAAAGGAAAAAGAAAAGAAGATCCTTTAGTAGAATATAAGAAAAGTTAGATCTAATAGTTTACAGGAGACTAGTTAATGAGACTAGAAAAGAATGTACATATTTATCAGGTATGCAAGGGGCCTTCACAAAAATGGATCATAAGTTTTTGCAAATCAATCTCACAAACAACTGCAGAAAAGGAAAAATAATAAGTGAATATTTCATATATCATGAACCCATTAAATTACATTTAAAATGGCCTTTGAAATAAAATAAAACTTTAATTAGAAATTAAATTATATAACTCAAAGAATAAATCATAAAAGCAATAAATAACTTTATTAAAGATAATGACAATAAGACAATGTACCAAAATTTCTTAGATGCAACTAAATCAATATTCAAGATATAACAAAACATTTGTATGTCAAAACATTTTCATCAACAAAAAAGAGATAGAGGAAATCAACAAATTGGGTATGCAACTAAAATAACTTAGAAAATAAACAAGTAAAAACTCCTAATTAAACACCAATATAAAAAATCTGATAAGTCAAATATGAGGTTAATGAAATTAAAAACAAAACTTCCCACAGCTAATGAATAAATAAAACTAAGAGTCATTTTGGAGGGAATCAATAAAATACACAAACCAATTGCTAACATGATTTTCTGAGGAAAAAAAAAGCAAAAGCAAATCACCATGATCAATAACAAAAAATGAATTGACAACTAGTGAAGACGAAATTAAAAATGAAGAACTATTTTATCCAGATACATGCCAATAAAGTGATAGTCTAAATGAAATAGATGAAATTTGCAAAAGAATAAATTACCCAGATTATTAGAACAGGAAACAGAAGACTTAAGTAGCCCCATATCAAGAAAATAAATTTGATAAGCCTTCATAAATGAATTCCTTCAGGGAAAAAAGGACCAGATGTATATAAAAGCAACTTTATTAAGCATTTAAAGAAGAATTAATTTAAGTACTATGTAGAAATATAAAATAGGATTTTTTTTAGGAATAGGAAAAGAAGGGGTCCTATCAAATTATTTCTGGGAGAAAATGTGTTTTTATACCTAAACTAGGGAGGGTCAAAAGTGAGGAAGAGACTATAAACCAAACCCTCTAATAAATATTGATGCAAAATTTTAAAGTAAAACATTAACAAGGAAACTATAGCAACACATCACAAAGAGTATGCATTATAAACATTCTAAAGTTATAAGGGGAATGCAGAGCTGGTTCAATAATAGAAAAACGATTAATATAATTGAAAATATTAATAACAAAAATCACAAAAATATATGTCAATAGATTAGAAAAAATATTTTGACAAAAAATTCCCATTCTTATTAAAAATATTAGAAAGCATAGGAATGAATGGAGTTTTACTTAACACCCTATGTAGTGTCTATTTAAAACCAATAACTATTCTTATCTTTAATGGAGATAAATCATAAGCTAATAAGATCAAGTATTAAAGCAAGGAAGTTCATTATCACCATTACTATTCTATAGAGTGCTAGAAATGCTAGTTATACTAAGAAGATAAGAACAAGAAATTGAAGGAATAGGCAAAGAAGAAACAATATTATCACTTTTCTTAGATGATACAGTTTAATTTTATAAGTGCCCAAGAGAGTCAGAAACTAACTGAAACAATTAACTTCAGTAAAGAGGCAGAATATAAAAATGTTTTAAATATTTAAATCAATAGCATCTATGTATCCATCTATCTATCTATCTATCTATCTATCTATCTATCTATCTATCTATCTGTATAACTAACAAAACCAAAGAGGAAGAAATGGAGAAATGTCATTCAAAATAACTTGAGATAGAATAAACTACTTGACAATCTATCTGCCAATAAATACATAGGAAGTAAATGAACAAAACTACTACAAAATGTTATTCACACAAATAAAAGCATATCTAATGACTAAAGAAAGATTAATTACACATTGTTAGGCCACACCAACACATTGTAAAGCTCCCTAAATTAATTTACTTGTTTGCTGGCATATCAAGGATTACTTTTAAGAGCTAGATAGATGGGGTAAACATTCAATACCAAATAAGAGAAAGAGGGAATAACAGAAGTCAAAATAGATATAAAAATATGTACTAAAACAAAAAGCAATGCAGCTAAAATTAGAAGAGAATCAGGTAAATAGAGGGAATAGTTGCAGTAAAATACTTTCAAAGCATTCATTTCTAAGATTTATAGGGAAATTACTCAAACTTATAAGAGCAAGAGCAAATCTTCAATTATTAAATGGTCAAAGGGTAAGAATGGCCATTTTTAAAGGAAGACACACAAGCTATCAGCATCATATAAAAATGATCATAATTTTGAATAATTAGGAAAATGCAAATTAAAGTAAATCTGAGAATAACCTCACACCAAACTGCCAAAGTTGACAAAAATGAAAAATTTCACATTCTAGAGAATCTGTGGGAAAACAAGTACATTAATGGACTATAGACATAGCTATAAAGTGTGGTAAGCCATTCTAGAAAGCAATTTGGAATTATGTTTTAAAAAAAACTATTAAACAAAGAAAAATACTCCTTTACCCAGAGTAACTAGAGACCAAATTGCGAAAATTCCCTGGATTATGGTAAAAGCAAAGAGGTTCCAAAAAATTTCTACATCTGATTCATTAATTATACTAAAGCTTTTGACTCTGCAGATCACAACAAAATATGGCAAATCATTATAGAAATAGGAGCAATAGATCATAATGCTTGTGTCCTGAGGGACCTGTATGCAGGTCAAGAAGCAAGAGTTACAACCAAGCATGGAGCAAACATTTTATTTAATATTGGGAAAGGAGCATAACACAGCTGTTTATTTTGACCTTATTTATTTAACTTATATGCAGAATACATCATGTAAAATGCCAGATTGCATAAATCAAACGCTGAGATTGACTGCCAAGAGAAATGCCAACAAGTTCAAATATGAAGATGATACCACTGATGGCAGAAGAAGAATTAAGAAGGCTCTTGATGAGGATTACAAAAGGGGAAAGCTAGCTTGAAGCTTAACATGAAAGAACTAAGATCTTGGCAACTGGTCCCATCACTTCCTGGCAAACAGAAGGAGAAGAAATGGAAGCAGTGTTGGATCACTGCAAATAGTGACTGTAGTCATGAAATTAAAAGATTCTTGCTCTTTGGGGTTTTGCTATGTGTGGTTCTATTTTTTATTTTATTTTTTTATGAACAATTACATGTTTTGTCAAATGCCCACACAAGTTTTCCCAAGTTGTATAATCAAACTTAACTCCTTCCCTCCCTTCCTTTTCCCCTCCCAAGACCAGCAGGCACTTTGATTGGGATTATACATGTATTATCATATATAACATATTTCCATATTGTTCATTTTCATGAGTAATCTTTAAAACCAAAACCCCAAAACATAAACCCAAATCATATGCTTTCATCTCCATTCCGACTCCAGCAATTCTTTCTCTGGAGGTAGATAGCATTCTTTGTCATCAGTCCCTCAGAGTTGTTCTGGATCATTGTATTCTCAACAATAGCTAAGTCTATCACAGTTGATCATTCCACAATATTGCTGTTATTGTGTACAATGTTTTCCTGATTCTGCTTATTTCACTCTGAATCAGTTCATGTAGGTCTTTCCAGTTATTTCTGAAATCATCCTGTTCATCCTTCCTTACAGCATCATCACTATTGTATATCACAATTTGTTCAATCATTCCTCAATTGATGACATCCTCTTAATTTCAAGTTCTTTGCCATCACAAAAATCACTTATAAATATATTATTACAAGTATGTCCTTGCCCCTTCTTTTGTCTTATTGGATCAAAGGGTATGTGTTGTTTTATAGATGCTTGCTCTTTGGAAGGAAAGTTATGGCAAATCTGGATGGTATAATAAAAAGCAGACATCAACTGGCCAGCAAAGGCACATATAATTAAAATTATGGTTTTCCCAGGAGCAATGTATAGCTATGAGAGTTGGACTATAAAGAAAGCTGAGCACTTTTGAATCAATGCTTTTGAATTGTGATGCTAGACAAGACTTTTTAAGAGTCCCTTGAACAACAGCAACAAAATAAAATCAAATCAGTCAATACTTAAAGAATTTAATTCAGAATGTTCAATAGAGGGTCAAATACTGAAGCCAGCATTTAAAAATTTTGGTCACGTAGGGAGAAGACAGGACTCCTTTGAAAAGACCCAGATGTTGGGAAAGATTAAAGGCAAAAGGAAAAGGGATGGCAGAGGTTGAGATGGATTAAAAGTGTTATGAAAACAATGAACATAAAATTGGACAGACTTTTAGAGATTGATACAGATAGAAGGGTTTGACATTCTATGTTCCATGGGGTCAAAAAAAAAAAGACAAACACAACTGAATAAAAATAACCCTCTGACCCATATATAGTCTACTATGTCTATGCCCCAAAGAGATCAAAGAAATAGAAAAAGCTCTAAAATATACTAAAATATTTATAGCAGTTCTTTTTGGGATGGTAAAGAAAAGGAAACTAAGGGGATGCCCATCTATTTAGGAATAGCTGCACAAGTTATGACATATGAATGCCATGGAATACTATTACATTGCAGGAAATTTTAGACAATTCATAGGAACCTGGGAAGACTTTCTTGAAATGATCCAGAGTGTAATAAGCAGAACCAAAATAATGTATTCAATAATGATAATATTATGAAGACAATTTTGAAAGACTTGGGAACTCTGATCAACAAAATTACCAACCACAATTCCAGAAGATTCATGACCAAACATGGTACCTACTTCCTAATGAAGAGATAAAAGACAGTGCAAATTGAGATATATGTTTCATATGTTCAATGTGGAAATGGAGGTTCTTCCTTAACCATACATGTTTATGATGGAGATTTTGATTTAGATCATTTAAAAAATATAATCATTGACAACTTGGATTTCTTCCTTTGAAAATAATCTCTGCATATCCTTTAACAATTTTGGCTAGTGGTTCTTGTTCTTAAATATTTGAACCAGTTTCTTAAATATAGTAGGTTGGAAAAGCAAGGAAATTTAGTGCACATGTTTTCCCCAAATATCTATTTCCTTTCTAACTTTAGCTGCATTCGTGGTGTTTGTGCAAAAGAAATTAATTTTATTATTTTAAAATTCCATATTTTTGTGCTATTCTCCCCCCCCTTCATTAATCGCAGTCTTTTCCTATCCATAGATAAAAGAATAATCTAGTTCTTGCTCTTTTGTTTGCAATGTAATATTTTATATCTAAATCAAGAATTTATTTGGAGCTTCCCTTGGCATAGCATATGAGATATTGGCCTATATCTATTAACTATTTTCCCAATAGATTTTGTTGAATCATAAGTCTTTCTCTTGATAGCTAGTATTTTGGGATTTATTGAATGCTAAGCTCTTATGCTTGTTTTATAGAAATGAGAGCAAAGGTATTTGGGTTGAGAGTTATTCATGTATTCTCTATAACTTTTTATAATCAGTACTTCACATCAATAATATCACATATTCATTGGCATATTAAAGTATTAGGGAGGCTTGCTATGCCTGATGGTGGCTGATTTGTTTGGCTCTGCTGGATTTTGTGCCCTCTAGTACCAAGGCATACTTGCTCAACACAAGAAGGAAGATTCATTAATGTCAGCCTAGACGATAGGAAATAGCAGAGATTTTCTAAGTTAATTTGCTCAAATGCCTACCAATTTAGGCCAATTCAATTTATAAATTATTCTAACTGAACCTTCTTGAGATGCTTCTCCAGGGCTATCCAATTTCTGGATTAAGAGAATGAACAGGAACCTTATTTTCCTAGCACCTTAGAGAAGATTTCAAACACCATCATTGACATGATAGGAAAATGCAGTCATTGCTTGGAAGTCTTTACTCTCTCCCTTTTTCCAAGGAAGAGAAGGACAAGAAATTTCCTGGAAATATAAGGAAGCTTCAGACTTTTCTGACAACCTCAAAATTCTCAGAGGAAACCAACAAAAATGATATAGAACCTGCTATCAGACACTTCCTTTTAGAAGGTCAAACTAGGCGATTAAAATATATAAAATACCTAGGAAAACATTCCCCAAGCTATTTTCTTTGGATCCTTCTTTGATAGTTGAGACAAAAAAAAAAAAAAGAATAAGGAACCTATCATTGTTCTATCAGGCCTATATCATGTCCCAAATCATTAATCAGGGGAAAGGACAAGGAAGTAGTGTTTCCATGAAAACCTTTTATAAAATGTCCTGCTGTACCAATAACTTACATAACCTGGATCAACTTAACCTGAACTTTTTACTCTTATATAGGTTCATGGCAAAGCTAGCTGTGTTGAATAAAAGGGATTCTTTTATTCAATTAATTTTCCTATGCCCTTTTTCTTTTGGTTTATTCTATTTTGTGTGTGTGTGTGTATGTGTGTATGTGTGCAGTTCTTTTCCACAAATGTTTGTGTCTCTTACTCTTAGGTCAATTCTGTCTCCAAAGATGTTACTTTCTTTCATATTTTTTGTTGCCTCTTTTACCAAGTTGTTAATATTTTTATAGTTTTCTTGTATCCTTCTCATTTCCTTTCTCAAAATTTCCTCTACCACTATTATCTCTTTCTTTGACTCTTCCAGGAATTCATGTTGAGCTTCATTCCAAATAGCATTTTTCTTTGAGTCTGTGTTTGTCATTCATACTATAGTCTTCTTCTAAGTTTATGTTTTGGTCTTCCCTGCCACAGCAGTAGTTTTTAATGATCAATTTTGTCTTTTGTTTTTGCTCATTTCCCCAGTCTGTTTCTTGATTTTGAACTTTATGTTAAAATCAGATTCTTCTCACCTTGGAGAATTCTTTATAAACAGCATTTTTCTAATAAAGACCTCATTTATCAAATATATAGAGAACTGAATTGAATTTATAAGAACATGAGTCATTCTCAAATTTAAAAAGGGTCAAAAAATTTGAACAGGAAGGTTTCAGATGAAGAAATAGAAACTACCCATTGTCATATAAAAAATGATCTAAATCACTATTGATTAGAGAATGCTAATTAAATAGCTCGGTGGTCCCACCTCACAGTTATCAGATTGGAACCTATGCTCAAAATGCTATAAAACTTTATTTAACTTTTGACCCAACAATGCCACTGCTAGATCTTTATTACAATAAAAGTAAAGATAAAGGGAAAGGATCTAAGTTTATTTATACAAAAATATTTATAAAAGTTCTTTCTATGGTAACAAAGAATGGGAAATCGAGGGAATATCCATCAGTTGTGGAATGGTTGAACAAGCTGTGGTATATGATTGTTTTAGAATATAATCTTGCTGTAAGAAATGCCAAACAAGAAGAAAAACCTGGAAATACTCACAAAAACTGATGAAAAATTAAGTAAGGAGAACCAGGAGAACATTGTACCCAGTAACAGCAGTACTGTACTGTAATTAACTGTGAATGACTTAGTTATTCTCAGCAATATAATGATCCAAGATAATTCTGAAAGATGTATGATGAAAAATGCTAGCTGCCTCCAGAGAGAGAACTAGAGTCTGAATTTAAATTGAAACATACTTTTTTTACCTTATTTTTCTTGCTTTTGACTTTGTTTTTGAAAGAATTTGGAACTCAGAACAAAATTTTAATGAAATTTTAAAAATTGCTTTATATGTAAATTAGAAAAAATAATAAAATTTCACACACATACATACACAAAATACCAATAGAATTGGCCAAATGTAAAAAGAGGTACAAAATCTTACTGAAGAAAATTTCTTAAAAATTAGGATGGGAACAGTGGAAGCCACATGAAGAAACAAAAAGCAAAATTAAAAGATTAAAACCACATACAAACGTGCAAATCAAACTATGGCAACTCATGCAGTTGTCAGTAGCAAAAGTGTTATCTTTTCACCATAGGTCATCCTATCAAATGTCAGGTGAGTTCATTCAATTTTGATTATAAATAAATCTATGTCGTCCTAAATCTCCTTTTCTCCTTCTTTTGTACTGCCTTCTAGGCCACTGTAGTGCCCCATCCACAACCTTGACACATACTTTGCCCCAGGTGAAAAAGTTAGTTCTGATTATTTGCTCTAAGTAGTATGTAGACATGAAGTGGGCTGGCATTACACCAAAGCAACTAGAACTCTCTGCCTCTGACAGAAGCAGCTGGTGAGCACACATTAACCATGCGGCCGCCACCTTTGAAGATGAGCGACGTCGATGTCTTGCCGCTGCACTTGAACGCCGACTCCAGGCCACAGTCGCACCTCCCGTAACAACTGGCGTCCCAGGCCCCATGTGCCACAAACTCTGCGCCTCAGCTTTTGGACTCCAAAGCCACATGAGGGTACACCGTAGATGAAACTGCACAAAGACAATCATCATTCTCGGACACCAAGAGATTACTACCACTACTACTACTATCAGGTCCTGAGTGATCCTGATTGTAACCCTGGAGTGTTTGAGTGGTTTCTTTCCAGCTACTTGAACTGTGTATGGGGTGCTCAGGGAGGAGTAGTATCTCCGGTATGGAGGGCTTGTCGTGCCCTCCCAGGGCAGCTCTCCAGCCTCTGACCCCCACCTGACACCCAGCTCTCACTTGTGGCTCCCAGTAGCTGCTAGTATGCGGCAGCGGCCACACCCCGGGCAACGGCTTCAACAGGCCGGCTAAACGTTGTGAGGGTAGCCATCCTCTGGTGAACCAGGGCTTTGCTCGCCCAGCATGTGAAGACTGCTTCGGCCGAACAGGCAGAAGAAACCAACAAGAAGGTTCAACGGCTGAGAGGGCGACACAGCAAAGCACTGTGGAGTGCTCAGGGCGTATTGATGGACAAACAACAACACAGCCATCCAATGTAGCTGAGGAAGTCTCCAGGTATAACAACTTTTAGTGCCAATGGACCCAGGCTTCCAACGCTGAGAGAGTGGGACTGTCTCTGTGCACCGACTTTTCCACTTAAATCTCCTTCACGCACAAGTGTCTTTGTGCACTCATCTATACACCATAGATGAAAACGCACAAAGACAATCGTCATCCTCAGTTACCAAGAGACTACCACTAGTATGTAGACAAAAATGTATCCCTCATGTTAACACAGAAGGTTTGCATCCAGTATTATCTACAGTAGACACTGTATTTATTTAATTTAATTTCATTTTAAAAGTATTGATTACATATATGTACATAGTCAAGAAATATGAATTAAGCACCTATCATGTGCCAGGCACTGTGTTAGACACAGAGATCACAAAAGCAAAATGAAAAATAGGACCTATTTTCAAGAAGTTTACATCCATGAGTTCAGCCATGAAAAACCCATCCCTCAAATACTGAAGAGTCCTGATTGAGTTTAAAAAAGATTATTGATTAAAAGGGAAAGTTTAGATACCCTTGCTAGACAATTCCAAAATGTATACCCCATGGCCTGAGGAAGTTGAAACAATTTATCTTGAAAACCACTATGAGTGGTTTAGGGAGGAGTTGGTGGTGAAGAATGGCAGTCTTTTCCAGGGACAAGATGGAACATAGAAGCAGGATGTTTCATTAGTTACTTAACGCTGGACAAGCCACTAACCTGTCTGACCTTCAGTTTCCTCATATGTTAAAAGAAACTAAGCTGAGTGAGGGGAAAGGATAACCTACATATTCTACTAATCTTATCTAAAGTCAAATTATTTTTTTCTTGGTGATCTCACTAATTTTATGTTATCCATACCATTGTTTCCCCAACAAGAGCACATATCGAAGAAACCATAGCTACTCCAATATTTGGATAATATTCTTAATATTTCTCTTCCTCTTTCCACTTGGCTCTATTTGTTCTAAGAAACTAAAGATAGAGATCAAAAGAAGACATTCTTTGAATTTTCCCTTAGAAAGAAAACCCATAATCCCACATAATGAAACCACCCTGTGTTCTATGTTTCCTCCAAAAAGTTGAGGATAGCAGCTGGCAGCTTCCATTATTGGGTGAGTGTTACCAAGTGTTTACTAAGGGTTACTGGCAGCCATCAGAGAGCTGCTGATGCAATGCAGTTCTGGAATGGTAAGTCTTAAATTATTATATTAGTCTAAGTCCTATGTGGCCCAAGGCAAAAACAATGAAATTTTGAAGTCTATACCTTAATGCCAGGCAAAGCTTGCCAGAAACCACTTTGAACTTGTTTGTACAAAATGAAAAATCTGGGCTATAGAAGCCAGAGTCAAATATATTGAGAGGAGATAATGTTGAGTACATTGTGAAGAGTCCTATGAGATGTATCTGAAGTCAAAGGTTTCTGTTCCCCAAAATCCAGAAGAATTTCCTGCACAGATCTGAGGTTTTTTCGATCTCCCTTTTATATAATCATGACAAACCTATGGGGTGAAATAGAAAACAACACTTTCCTGCTTGAAAAACATACTTTTAGGATAAATTTTCCCACTTTATTTGAGAAGACGTAATAAAACTATTGAAGAGTCAGAGAAAAAGTTAGGTAGAATAATTCAGAAAATGGAGAGAGCACAAGGACTAATCACTCAGAGACTTTTTAATCTATCAATCCATTAACAAACATTTATTATACACTTACTACATACTTGGCACTAGACTAAACTCTGACCATGCAAAGAAAGGCAAAAGCTAATTTCTGACCTCAATATGCAAACATTTATTGTACAAATAAAATATATACAGTTTAAATGGGAAGTAATCATATAGTGAAGGCACGTGGAGGATTCAGGTGAGGAGTAGGATGGTCAGAGATCATTACATTTCAGAAGGGGTGATTTGAGATAGCTCAAATCCTGCAAGAAGTCCTGCAGGAAGCCAGGAGGCAGAGGTGAGGAGGGAGAAGATTCTAAACACAGAGCAATCAGTGAAAAGACATGGGTTGGGAAATGCAAAAAAGCAAGAAGGCAAATCACTGAATGGAAGAATTCATGATGGGAAATAAATTATAAGAAGACTGAAAAGATAGGAAAGGGCCTAGTTGTGAAGGGCTTTAAAATCCAACCATGGATTTTATATTTAATCCTGATGATAACAGAGAGTTATTAAAATTCATTAAGTAAGAAGGTGACATGGTCAGATATGTGATTTAGGAAGATCAGTTTGCCAATTGAATAGAAGATGAATTGCACAGGTTCAGGCTGAGAGGCAATTAAACCAAAGCCTGTGATTTCATGAAGGAAAAAATACAACTTTTTTTTTTCATTAAACCCCAGACACTAAAACTAAGAAGGCCCATGGAGCTTGAAAAAACATACTTTTAGGATAAATGTTAGACCATTATATTTCATGTCAGAGTAAATATTGGGTTCTGTTATGGGAACCATTTTAAGAATAATAATATTAAAACTGAAGATATGAAGAGAAAATTGCTGAAGTTGGTGAAAGGCTTTAAGTCATACATATGAAGACTAGTTGAAGGAACTGGTAATATTTAGCCTGGAGGACTCAACTGGAGGACTCAGTTGCATATGATGCCTGTGTGCAAGGAGTTCAAGAGGAGGGATTAGACATTCCTCTTATAGAGGAGGAATTAGACATTCTACAGGACCCAGTAGGTCAGTACGAAGACACAGGGTAGAAGTGATTGAGAGGTAAATTTAGGGCTGAAGTCAGGAAAAGTAACTAATAATTAGGGGGGGAAAAGTGTCATCTCAGACCTAGAGTATCACTCCGCATCTTTCTCCCTTCCCCCAGTAGGGAGTCAACAGAATGATTTATCCCTACCTGGTTACCTATGAACATAGGCCAGTTACCAAAGAACCAAACTCTGGGTCTAGGGTTTGTTTTTGGAAGCACCAGTTCCGAAAGCCCTGTGTGCTCTCATAATTGCCCCCTGACCACTTCATCAGAGAATAAGAGTTGGGGAGGAAACAGAGTATAGTACATGGGAAGGAGTATCTTGACCCTGTCTAGAGAGGAGAATATTCCCCATAATCCTCAGGGATTCCCTGCACAGATCTGAGGGGTTTCAACTTCCCTTTTATATAATCAGTACAGGCCTCTCTGGTGAAAGAGGGAAAAAAACACTTTTCAGGGAAGATCAGGACACAGCACACTGAGGTAGAACTTGGATTTTCAGGAAATTCTTGTGAATGCTGGAATTAGTTCTATCTAGATTAGAGGCTTTAACTTGACAAAGAATCTTATGCCAGTCATATAAAATTTTTAGGGGCAAATAAAATGTTAAGAAGGCACAGTCATGGGAGAAACCACAGACTGAATAAGGTTCAAGAAAGTTGAATTGAGCTCAATGGACTTCAGTGTAGATCCTATGTCCAACCCATGGGATTCTCTCCATGTCATCTCCTCCTTTGATATTCTTGTCCATATCCTCTATTTTGGTCTTTTAATATCTAAATAATATAATTACATCATCTATGTTTCCTTTCTGGATGCATAAACAGCCCACCTCTTCAATAATTGGTTGTTGAATTAAGCTAAGCAGAACGAAATTAAGTGGAAATAAAATAAAAAAGATTGAAGCTATATCTGGGATGGAAAAGATTTCTGAAAATGAGAAGGGGGAGCAAATACCCCAGAGCAGTCATCTCCAAGATGTGCTTGTTTGTGTATCATTATCATTAAAAAAATTAATCATGCATCTTTCCAAAATGACTTGCTTATTTATAAATAATGTAAAATAATACATATGTACTGTCATACTAATGGTATATGTTATGAAACATATAAAATAGAAATATAAGAAGAAGAGAAAAATTTAGAATAATATTTGAAAATAGAATCAATTAGTAGCCACTGGAGTTTATTGAGTAAGAAGGTTATATATTCAGACCCAAATTTTAGATAACCAATTTTGTCAGCTGAGTAGAACTTAAGTTGAAAAGAAGAGGTTTTGAGCAGAGAGATCAACTAGAAAGCTATTAAAACAACCCATGAGAGAGGTGTTGAGATCCAGGACCAGGGTGTTGGTTGTTTGAGTGGAGAGAAAGGGAACAAATCAAAATGACAAGAATTGGCAACTGATTGGATAGGCAAGGAGAAAGAGAGTGAATGGTCAAAAACGGCACTAAGTTTATCCAACCAGGTGACTAAAAATAAGGTAGTACCTTCAACAGAAACAGGGAAGTTAGGAAGAGGTGTTGATTTTAGTGGAAAGATAATGTAATGAGATCAGTATTCTATCTCAACCCTGTCATGCCTTCCCATCCAGCATTATTCACTCTGTTTCCTCCAAAACAGGAAAAGTCTGAAATGGGTTCTTACCAGCCCTGTCCCCAGGAATACAAAGCACACTCCCCTCTCCAAGGGATACTCACTACAGCTACTAGATGATAGGAATCAGAGAGTAGGAATGCTGGAATAGTATTATTGGAAAAGAGTATTGTGGTGGAATTGTTAACAAGTCTAAGATACAACCCATCTTCCCACTCCCTGAATGATCGCATACCCTTTTTGGAACTAGGCTAACGACCCTTTGGCTCAGCTCATGGGGCTCCAGGGAACATGTAGGCTTTTTGCCTATTGGCCTATAAAGCAGTGCCCCTGGACCTGTGGAGAGAACGATAAAATAATTTAGGCCATCACTTTAATATTCCCCCGCACCAGCTGTAGGAAAGTCTGCAGCTAAGAGATCCCAGCTCTAGGAATCTCAGAGTTAATGCCCCTTATCATAAACTACAAATGTGACTCCATCTCTGAGAATGCCAAAAACATATACAGACAAAAGAATCATCTCCTTGTTCTTTTCTTTCCTAGCCGGGAGGCTGTAATTACTTTGCCCTGGCTCAATGCTAAGGTTAACTCCCATTCTCAGGAAGTCACTTTATTTCTTCTGGCCTTTGGAGAAGAGCAAACCAGATTAGTGAAAAATAAGCACAATGATTGCATCAGACTAAATCTATATCTCCCATACAATCTCGCAGAGGCTAGAGAGAAGGTGAAAAATGGGGAGAGCATGAAAGCAAATCAAGCAATGACTCAGGTGTTGTGGTCGCACGCAGGGGCACCAAAAGAGACTCTCAGTTCTTATTCTGACCTTCCCCTTTTTCCTTACCTCAAGTTAACACTATCTAAGATATTCCCATAACTCAGAAAGCAAGGCGGGAATATTATCTACAGAGAATTCTTTTTGATATTGTCATTTACTAAATGTCGGAATGTCACAGAATCACAGAATTATAAGGTATCTCTACAGAAAGTCTTAGACCTCTATTACAGTCTATCCCCTTTATTTTTTTGCATTGGAGTAAAATGAAATCCCCAATGGGGAAGTGACCTGCCTTATGCTACATAGACTTGTACTATTTAATTCAATTTAATGAATATTTGTTAAAGTCCTGGTATAAAATGTACAATTGGAAAGGGTGATAGACTGATTACATAAGGAAACTGAGGAATGATAAATGGACAGTCCAATTGCTATACTGACCCAATGTAAAATCATGCAAAGGAAGATTTCCAAAGATGTGGAGACCCTATATAACAGTAAATTATCAACTTTTTGGGGATATCATGAATTCCTTGGCAATCTGGGGAAGACTATGGACTCCTTTCTCAGAATAACATCTTTAAATCTTTAAAATAAAATACATAAGACTAAAAAGTAAACTATACACTAAACTATTTATTATTTTTTTAATTTTTTTAAATGAGTTGATAGATTCAAGGTTAAGAACCTCTGTTGTATGGAGAATTTGTGGATCTTTGGAGAACATAATTAAAATTCTCTCAGAATGAGAAGAGACATACTGATTTTAATCTAGACTTTGGGTGCCCTTGGGAATCATTTTTTTAGCCTGGACCTGTAATTACAATGATATGGGGAACTGCCAGTGAAATAAACTCTCTCAGTCCATATAGGTTGGTAGCTACTCTGTACTGGACAAAATAAAAGCATTGAAACAGATATGCGAAAAGCATCATGCTAGTTGATCTGATCCAAAGATATAGTACATATTCTACTCATTTTGTTAGGCACAATGTTAGGAAATGGAGAAACAAATTCAAAAATGAAAGCCCCTACACACAAAGAGCATTTATTCTGTTGAAAGGGGACATTCACATACATTTATAAAGTAATTTCCATTTACTTTTTAGATTTAGATTATCTAGCCTAAGTGAGGGTATCAAAAGAGTGTTTAGTTTGGTACTGGTAGTCTCTGTGGAAGGGATAATACATTTTCCCTTATGATACATTGGAGAGTGTGGCAAAAACAAAAAAGAGCAAGCAAGTGTTATTAAAGTAGGAGAAATCACTGCTACCTAGGAGAAACAATGGGAGCAGCTTTCTGTTCAGAGAAGGAGTTCATGACATCTGAGTAAGTTAAGATCTTGAAGGAAAGGACTTAAAAAAAAATAAAGTTCATTCTAAACATGGAAGACAAAATAGGCAAGGATAGGGAGACAGAAAGTAGGATGAGAGAAAATTATGAAAAATGCCAGAATGGTAGTCTAGAACCTTATTGTAGAAGGTACTGAATTCTAGGTTTAAGGATTTATATTCTATTTGGTAGGCAAGTGAGGAGCCAATCAAGGACTGAATATAGCATGGTCGATTGCTCAAACAGTGCCACAGATGATATATTGTAGGAGAAGGCAGGAAGAGAATAAAGGAAAGAAAACATTAAAAACTTAGTCTAGAAAACCTAGGTTCAAATGCCTTCTCTGACATCCTGACTATTTAACTCTGGGCAAGTCATTTGACCTCTAAGTGCCACAGACAGTTTTGAATCCAGAAAAAATGTTAAATTGTATTGGTACAAGGAGTTCCTTCACTTTGGCATTGCCTGTGCCTATGCCATCTACAAGCATAGGGTGGAAAGTGAAAATAGAAAGGAGTGAGTGCAATTCTGACATATAAGAGTTAGATCAAAAGGGGCTATTTGGTTATGGATAACAGAGACAATACTATAATGTAAATGCAAAAGGAGTTGTGCCTCAGTATACTTATATGTAAAATGGGGAAAGTAATGTCTGAACTAACTACCCATTATATATATTATAATTATAATATTATTTGATATATTCTAAATATATATATATTATATATACATATGCATGTATGTGTATGTGTATAGACATACAATACAACTTACTAGTTTGTGACTGGAAAAATCACAACACTATTTGCCTCAGTAATCTTCATCTGTAGAAGGAGTTTGAGAAAGAAATGGCAAGCTACTGCAGTATCTTTGCCAAAGAAACCCCAGATGTGATCAAAAAGTGTCAGAAAAAACTGAAAAAAATGTGCATGTATATGTAATTGATTTATGTATATACAAATATATACACATATATATTACAATTTTTTGCTGCCCCTTTTTCTTTTTTAATATTTATTTTTTTCAAAACTTTTGCTTCAAAATTCTCTCCCCTAGAGTTTTTTTAATCTCAAAGGAGATGAAATTTGTAGATTCTATATAAATGTCAGTTAGTTGTGTTTTTCTCATCTTTCTAGACACTTTTGTGTCCTCTCAGCCATAGTTGAACTATTCATCTACTAGGCTGACATGTCATTAATTTAAAAGATATTTTTATTTTACCTTTCTTTACTTAACCACCATGAATTCTGTTGCTTAGGTTGCCTGACCCTGTTCAATAATGAGAGGCAGGTGCTGGTATGCTCTTGCATACCCTAGTGGTTATGTGGTCCATGCAACACCAAAGGAGATGAAGGGGTAAGTAACATCATGATCTCCATTGCTCTCAGATTCTAGGTAGTTCTCTTCTAACTCCATTAATTTTATGGATAACAGAACTCACAGTAGGATGCTATACATCGATTAATTTAATAAGACTCTTGAGGTCCAAGGTGTCTCCACCCAGTGGGAGAGATGCCTTCCTTGTACTGTTAATTTTCAAGAGACTTCAGCCTCAGAAGTTCAGCTGAATGTACATAATACTTTACTCATAACTAAATAAGTGAAAGAAATAAAAAACCTACATGTAAGTAACTACTACACAAGCTGGTAACTTACAGCTTCAAAGTCCAAAAAGCATTAATACAAAGGCAAACCTAACACCCAGGAGTTCAAGAGTCACAACATGGGTGCTTAGATTCAAACCTTATTCTCCTACTACAGCAGATTCAAGAAGAGCCACTACTTTCAATAGTCACCACAATAGCTGAAACAGGTACTTTGGAGCACTAAGAGCTTGGTCAGATATCAAAGGAGTCAAGGTCAACCACTGAATCCCAAGCTTTCACCAGTCATCCTGACTTTTGACTTACCACTGCACTCTGATGACTGGAAGAAAGAGTGAGGCTGGTGACTTTGTACAACTCTGTTTCGTTGAAGTCCAATTTGCTCATGAGTGAACATCACTCCATGATGTCATTGGTCCTCTTCAAAAACGAAGGACAAACAGTACTGCAGGAAGAGAATAGTGTTTTCAGACAGCACCTCTTCTAACTCCTCTCTAGCCTAGCCTTTCAGGCCTCTGCTCCTCCTCGCCCTTTGTGCAGACTATTTGAATTCTCTAGATGCTACTACTTTTGCAAATGTTGGTTTTCTATAGTAGACGTTTCTAAGCATTTAAGTCTCCATAGCATATGACCAGCCCAGATTTTTCAGTTGCATTTAGACACTAGAAAGGAAAATACACATATACCTGTGTGATTACACCATGTCTCCTCTAAAGTCTTATACCTTTTTCTCAACTCTGCACACTAGCAACATTTTAATTCCATTCTGTTCTTTGGCTTATGACTGCCCTACTTCTTAAGCTCTTTTCATATTATCCATGCCACTGAAGCTAAGTGGGCATACATGCTACCAAACACATCATGAATAGGACTGAATCAGAGAGATGGCTCATCAGCTAGAGCTCAGTAAAAAAATACATACCTCTTACAAGCTAAAAAGATCTATTATCCTCTATGTCCCTTCTTCTGTTTTGGCTTGTCAAGTAGCAGAAATTGGAAGAGATTTCTTGATTTTAGCAATGAGATTCACAATTCATGGGGTTTTTTTTCTGCTAAATATTTACCTATTTTCAGAGGAGAAATAAAATGGTCCCAATTCCTTTCTCTTCCTTATTTAGCTGGGTCTTGGCTAAAATAAAATATGCATCTGGTGAGTCCCTATTTTTTTTTTATTGTTCAGTTATTCAGTTATATCCTACTTTTTGTGGCCCAATAGCCAATAGCTACCTATAGGGTTTTCTTAGCGAGGATACTAGACTAGTTTTCCATTTCATCTCCCAATGGATCCAGTGGATTCCCTTGTCAGGTAATGAGAGGCCAAGAGACTTGCCCCCCCCCAAAGTTGTAGACTAAGGCAATAGACTAGGAAGATACAGATTCTAAGACTAATGTGAAGGAAGGAATTTTGAGTTTTCTTCCATTTTATGATGACCAAGTCAGTTCTGACAATGCTCTGGCATCATGACAGTGATTACCAGCTCTTGATGAAAGGTCTTGGGTTAGAATATAGACTCCTCCAACTTAATAGCTACATACAGTGCAAGAGAATTAGTAAGAAGAATACCAGAACAAGACAAGTTTTATTATCACTTACAAGGGAAAAAAGGAGAACCCCTGTCACCTTAGGCCAACCAAAGGCAGCATGATCATGGAGAGGCTTCCAGTTGTAGAACTGTAAGTAATCGTTTTTCCATTCTGATCAAATCCTAGAGCCCCTCCAAGGTTAAACTTAAAGACAGTTTTAAATAAAAAGCAGACAAATATCAATAAGAAATTGCCTTGATATCTTTAGGAGAATAGCCAGGACAAATCATTGAAATAAAATGTTTTCTAAATTACTTAATAATAAGTAAAGAATGAGGGTTGGAGATAGAGAAGTTTTAGCTTTACACCAGTTACCAAGAGTCTGGGTAGGTAAAGGAGGCATACGGATAATGCCCAATTTCTGGATTTAGCCTTAACATATGGGCAAAAAGGGATTAGTTGGGTGGTGCAAAGGTTATAGTGCTAGTCCTGAAATCAAGAAGACAGATCTTCCTGAGTTCAAATCCAACCTCAGCTATGTCACCTTGCACAAATCACTTAAGCCTGTTTACCTCAGTGTCTTCATGTATAAAATGAACTGGAGAAAGAAATGGCAAACCCCTCCAGGATCTCTGCCAAGAAAACCCCAAATGGGACCATTAAGAGAGAGACATAACTAAAAAATGGCTGAACAGCTGCAACAATTACAACAACAAAATGTATTTGTATCCTGAAGTGCTGGAATCATACTAGTGAAGCTGGTTTTTACAGTTCACGTCATATAATTTTGAGCAAGGTATTTATCTGAGATTCAGTTTCTTCAAATATAAAATGAAGTGGTTAAAATGAGCAAAACCAAGACAGTAGAGGAGCAGGAAGAAATATAGACAAGCTTTACCCCACAACTCATTCAGAGAGCTAAAAAACAGACCATATTTTGATTAGGAAATTTGGGAGGAGAGAATCACAGTGAATCATTTTTCTAGCACAGGGAGACAGAGAAGTTTATGGACACAGTTTATAGCCAGAAATGACCACTCAAAGCATTCTAGTCCAAGGAGAGATTATGAACCAGGACAAGAGGAAGTCCCTGATCTTGCACTGAGGAACCTGATCTTGAACTGGATGAAAGAAGAGGTGCATATTAACAGCTTACTACACAGCTCAAGGCCATTAAAAAAAGGTGGACTGACAATAAGACCTGTGGTTAGGGGTAGCATTCCAGGGTCAACAAAGTGGAACCAGAGCTTATATACTGAACAAAGAGAAGGTTAAAGGGAAATAGTATCTATATGATTTTTGAAAGGAACAAAGTTTCAGTTCCAGCCTGGACCTCAAGCTGATGACTGAAATGGAATAACTGGGGCAACAAATCCCTAAAAAGAGGGAGCCTAGAATCCTGTCACTCTAAATCTGAAGAGCTTCCCAGATGACTAATAATGGTTTAGTCCAAAAGCAATCTACTGAAGCTTCCAGCTGGAGACCAGATAGATATCCAGACTCAATGACAGGTTAGAAACTTGCAGAAGGGCAGTGACTAGACTGTCCTGGATCAGACCAGTTTGGGAGTACTGAAAGTCTATAGGTCCAGAGGAATAACACAATACTCAATACCCATAAGAAAGGAGCAGAAGGACTCTGAAGGGCAAGCTCTAAACATTCCTTCCTTACAGAAACATGAAGAGTTTGTCTCTAACATAAAGTCCAAAGTCAGGAAGTAGGCTGGAAGAAAGAACAAAAATTTTAAAAGAAAGAGTACCACCATAAAATGCTATTATGGTGACAGCAACATTCAAGATACAAACTCAGAAATGAAAGTTTCCAAACAACTACAGGCAAAAATCAACCTACCTGAGGCACAAGTTCAATTAGAATTCCTAGGAAATTTAAAGCAAGAGCTAAGGAAAAAAATGTTATAATATTTTTGTGGCTGAAATGAAAATGCTACAAACAAAGAATGAGGAATAAATAAAAGCCATGGAAGAAAGAATTGAAAGGGAATTAACATCTTCAAATAAAAAGCATAAAATCTCATTCAAACAACAAATGCCCTGAAAAGTAGAATAGATGAAACAGAAGTCAATGATTTCATGAGACAACAAGAAAAATTGAAATAAAGTTCCAAAACTGGAAAAAAAAAGAAGAAAATGTAATGCCTCTCATAGCAAAAAATAACCATCCTGGAAAAATATTAAGGAGAGATATTTTAAGAATCACTGAGGGGGCAGCTGGGTAGCTCAGTGGATTAAGAGCCAGGCCTAGAGACAGGAGGTCCTAGGTTCAAATTTGGCCTCAGCCACTTCCTAGCTGTGTGACCCTGGGCAAGTCATTTGACCCCCATTGCCTAGCCCTTACTACTCTTCTGCCTTGGAGCCAATACACAGTATTGACTCCAAGATGGAAGGTAAGGGTTTATTAAAAAAAAAAAAGAATCACTGAACTACCTGAAAGTTTTGACCAAAAAAGCAAATGAGACATCATATTTCAATTTTTATGTCCAAGTCTCTTAAAACCAGAGCAAAATGGAAATAGAAAGAATCTACCAATCTGCCTCCTGAAAGAAATTTTCATGAAAATGCCAGAAATATTATAGCTGTACCAAAAAGTCTCCTTAAAAGAAATGTCAGAAAGAATTCAAATACTGAGGCCACAGTCAGAATCACACAAAAATTTAGCAGCCACCATTATAAATGAGCAGAGACCTTAGAATATGATAATACAGAAGGCAAAGGACATAGACTAACAACCAAGAATAACTTACCCAGCAAAACTAAGTATAATCCTATAGAGGAAAAATTCATTTTTCATTAAAAAAAAGGGGTTTCTAATCCCTTTGATGAAAACATTATGAAACTTCTAAACCTGATACCTGATGAAAACATTAGAGCTGCATAAATACTTTCAAAAACAAAGGCATGAGTCAAGAGAAATATTGTTTTTAATTAGACATGAGTTGAAGAACAGGATGATTTCAAAAAGAGCTGGAAAGACCTTCATAAATTGATACAGAGTGACATAAGCAGAACATTGTTTACAGTAACAATATTATTATGGAATGATCAACTGTGAAAGATTTAGCTACTCTCAACAATAAAATGATCCAAGATAATTTTAAAGGGCTTATGACAGTGATAGCAAACATTTTATAGATCCAGTCCAAACTGCAACCCTCAAGACACATGTGAGCACCACTGCCTTACACTAGGTGGGAGAGTGAAGAAGAAGTACTCCCATGGGACTACTGGGTAGAGGGGTAGGTGAAATGAGAAATTTCTTCAGATACATGTGGAGAGGGGGCAAGGGAATAGCCCCCTCTGACACATGTGTCATAGGTTCTCCAAAACAGACTTATAACAAAGAAGTCTATACACCTCCAGAGAAAGAATTGTTGGAGTTGGAATACTGATGAAAGCATATGATTTTTCATTTGTTTATTTGGGTATATGTTTGAGGGATTTGGTTTTATATGATTATTCCCTTACAAAAATGAGCAATATAGAAATAGGTTTTGCATGATAATGCAGGTATAAACCAGATTGAATCACTTGCCAGACCCAGGAAGAGAAAGGGAAGGAAGGGAGGGAGACAAGTTCAATCGTATAACTTTAGAAAACTTGTGGAAATTTGTAGTACATGTAATTGGTAAAATATATTTATATATAATTCATTAAAATAAAATAAATTTTAAAAAATAAATGTAACTGAAGGGAAGGTCTTGATAGGTAATAAGTAAATAAATAAATCAGTCAAGAGTTAACAATTATAAGTGACTAAACAGGATGATGCATATGTCTCCTTAAAAGCTATCATACTCAAGAATCAAAGAGGGAATATAATAAAATAGAAGACCTGAAAATAGTTCTGACATCTTTTAATGAGTTTAAAAGAAGAAAGGGAAAGGAAAGGAAGAAAACTACTGTGAAGGGGGGAATAGAGTAGAAAATCAGAATAATTATCTTATATAATTAGGGTGTATAATACTAAATTTAAAAAAAACAAAGAGAAAAAGGATAAAAGGAGTAAGCAACACATGAACATTCCTCTCATCTGAAATGGGTCAAAAGAAAGAATACACACACATGCATGAGTGCACATACACATAAGCACATGCACATATACCTGCACACACACAGAGTTGAGTACAGAAATACACTTCATTCAAAAGGGAAACAGAAGTCAAAAAAGAAAATGGATATATGGAAATTAGAGTAAATTAAGGGAAATGAATAAAATAAAAATAAGAAAAACACCTCTGAGAACATAGAAAAGTATTTTTAAAAGTTCATTATTTGGTGGCAAAAAAAAAATTAAAAACTGAAGAGGTGCCCTTGGAGAGTGAAAAAAAAAACAAACAAGTTTTGGTATCTGAATGTGGTAGAATACTCGGGTTGTAAGAAATGATGAAGAGGATGATTTCAGAGAAACCCAGTAAAATTTCATGAACTGATGTAGTGTGATGTGAACAGAACTAGGACAATGAATTATATAATATAAAATAATAATAATGTTGTAAAACCAAGCAACTTTGAAAGACTTAGGAACTTTACTTCTAGAGGATTCATGATGAAACATGCTACTCAGCTCCAGAAGAGTAGCAAATAGAGAAATGGGTGATAGACCCAATACAGACTGAAGTATGATTTGACTTTCTTTGGTTTGTAAATGGTCATTTTGTATATTTGCTTTGCTTGACTGCTTTTGTTTGCAATACAGGTTTTGTTTTTCTTTTTTAGTCGAAAGGAAAGGGAGAGGAGGTGAATTTTGGTTTTTGAAAAAATATATAATTTTTAAAATGAAGAAGCAAATTAACTCTTAAGTCTCCCCTGTATGATTGAAAATCTGTTACCGTAAAAAAGAACTACATATACCTTCATGGTTGCCATCACTGTGAAAGTTAAAATTAAAATCTCAATAATAATGTTATATTTTAAGAGATTTATTAATGACCATTAGAAATTAAGGAATAAAGAAGATACAAAATCAAGACAACATGCCCATGGCTGATCAGCCAGTTCAAACACCCACCTTACCACCACCTAGCTCAGGACAGGAAGTAAAGAGTTGCAAAGTAGGACCGCCTACTCAAAAGAGCCATTGCACAGTGCCAAAGAAGCACAAAGCTAAATTGCATAATGCCAATCGAGCACAAGGTCAAAGAGACCAACCAGTCCCAATGGGATTCATGAAAATTTTGAGCTATGGCAAGAGGATTTGAACTTGTTTGGGGTTCAAGGTTACAGCTGTTTAACATGTGTTAAAGGCAGGTCTTCCTTATTCCACATTCACCATATATCTCAAATTTGACTCCTACCTGGCTCCTATAATCTAGTACCTTTTCTGTCTTTCATAGTGTGGCAAACTTTCTATAGCTACTGATTGGGTAAATGTATAATTGTTTAAATCATTTTAATTGCATCCTGATTCAAGGACCTGTTATGGTTTTATTTTTCCTTTACTTAAAATTTTTACACATAAGACTTTAATAGTCTATAGTTCATCCAGAGCTTATTTTTTTAATTTGGATTTTTAAAATATTTTTTAATCTCCCTTGCCAATTATTCATATACCATACAACTCAGCCATGCATCCCTAAGTGATCCCTGTGTTTTTCAACACCCCCTTTGGGGGGGGTGTATTATTATTATTTTAAATTACAAATTTTAAATTCTTTTTGAGAGTAATTTTAGGTTAAGAAACATGCTACCTCTCCAAATCCAGAAAATGAACTCTTCTCAGAAGGCACCATGAAGATGCCTCCAACAGACCACAAGCTACATCAAGAAGATCCAGAATGAACTTTGGGTATGGTTAATTGAACTGAAGGTTGATTGAACATTTAATTTGAATGTATACTCTTATACCAAAATGGGACTGCCCCCTAACTGGCTTTTTGTCAATGTGCCTAGCAATTATTAGTTTTGTTCTCTTTCCCTCTTATCCTCAAATTATTGCAATTTCAAAGTTGGTATATTTATAAGACCCACTGGAGAGACTAGTCTTCCATGGGTCTCAGGGAGTAATGTATGATTGAAAATCTGTTACCCTAAAAAAAGAACTACATATCCCAAGAGCCCACTGACTTCCTGTCATTATGTATTTCCTATAGAAGATAGGATAGAGGATATAGAAGATAGGACAGAGGATAAACTGAGTAGGCAGTCCTACTTTACATCTCTTTACTTCCTGTCCTAAGCTTCATGGTGGTAAGGTGGTGTTTGAACTGGCTGATTAGCCATGGGCACATGGTCTTGATTTCTTTATTCCTTGATTTCTAATGACCATTAATAAATCTCTTAAAATATAATATTTTTATTGAGATTTTAATTTTAACTTTGATACCCCCAGATATAAATGTATGATTCTGTGATCCTGCGCAGGTTCTACTATACTCAGAGCTTCAAAAGAGATTTATTTTCATTTGGTTCTTCTCCAGAGTGGTCTCTTTTGCATACAGAGGATCTGGGTTCACGTTCCATTTTGACTAAGTGAGTGATCTTCATTTGTTTTTCTGGGCTTCAGGTTCCCCATCTGTAAAATGGAGGAATTGGACCATATGGTTTCTGAAGTTCCTTCCAGTTCTGAGTTTAATATTGATATCTCTTTCTCTAATCATAGGTAAACTTCTTTCCCACTGCTCCTCTGTCCGGAACCTTTTCAATAATCAATAAATATTGAATTGCCTACAATGTGCCACGCATGGTGCTAAGTGTAAGGGATACAAAAAGAGGAAAAAGACAGTACCTTTCCTCAAGCAGATCACCATCTAGTGGCAGAGGCAACAAGTAAACAATTACATACAAAAATCTATTCACAAAATATATAGGAAATAATTAAGAGAGGAAAGGCACTTGAATTCAGAGTGATTGGGAAAGGTTCCTGTAAAAGATGGGATATTAGTTTGAATTTAATGAAAGCCAGAGATATCAATAATTGGAGATGAGGAGTGACAGCATTCCATATATGGAGAAAAGCCTAAGAAAAGAATCAGAACCATAAGATGAAGTGCCCTGTTCATGGAACTGCAAAGAGGTCAGTGTCACTCAAATGGAGTACATGACAGGAAACAAAGTGTAAAAAGACTGGAAAGGTAGGAAGGAACTGGGTGGTAAAAGGCTCGGAGTGCCAGAGGATTTTATATTTGATCCTAGAAGCACTAGGGAGCAACTGGAATTGATTTCATGAGATGTAACTTGGACAAATGTGCTTTAGGAAAATCTCTAGTGACTGAATGGAGGATAAATTGCAGTAGGGAGAAACTCGAGGCAGGTAGAACTACTGGTAGGACATGGCAATAGTCCAGGTGTGAAGTGATGAGGATGTACAAACAGAATGGTGGCAGTGCCAGAGAAAAGAAGAAGAGATAAATGAATGATGGGACTGATAGGCTTTGCTAACAGCTTGGATATGAGGTTGGGTCGCAACAGATTAAGAAATAGTGAAGAATCCAGAATGGCTCTTTGGTTGCAAGACAGAGGGACTGGGAAGATGATGTTGCCCTCCAAAGTAATTAGGAAAGTAGGAGCTGGGAAGGGTTTTAGGGGCAAGATCGAGTTCAGTTTGGGCCATGTTCAGTTTAATATGTCTACTGAGCATCTAGTTGGAAATGTCTAAAAAAGCAGTTGGAGATGCAAGATTTGAAGGCAACATAGTGGTCAGGGCAGGAAGGGTAGATTTAAGAATAATCAGCATAGAGATGGTAATTAAATCAATGGGAGTTGACAAGATCAAGATCATCAAATGAAGCAGTACAGAGGGAGAAGAGAAAAGGGTCCAAGACAGAATCTTGTATATGCTAAGCAAAATGTCAGGTACACTGAAGGTACTCAATAAATGCTTGTTGACTTGTCTTCACTTGATAGAACATAATGTGATCAAGGTTGGATTCCTCAGAAGCTCAGTCAGTATAAAGAAGACTAAAAATTTAAAATTTGTTTAAATGGCCCATAGCCAAGTAGGATTTTTGAATAATTTCACCCAAGTTTACTTCCCATTCAATACACAGAGTTCTCAGAAGTAATTGCTGAACTGGTTTATTTACTACAAAAAGATAAGCCTCTCAGAAAGAAAGCATAAAATCCTCAGGACAGAAACATGGTAGACATCACTTCCTTGAAAGAAAACAAGAATATAAAAGATTCAAATGATATCCTTCATCTTCAGTATGGTAGTGATTTCAAATAACTGCCATAGATTCTGCCATGGTGAGAGGTGATCCTGGAGGGGGTTAGCTTCCTCTGCTTTCCCTGTGAATTACAAAAGGCAAAATAGCTATAGATTACTTAGGTAACAAAGGGGTTACATATACCGAGGGATGCAGACTTCTCATTTGGGACACAACTTGCCAGATAATACACTTAGCAGTGGTGTAACTATTTCCTCCTACTGGTTACAAAAATTAGACTATTGTAATTGAAGCCACGAAAGTTATTCAACATAGTTTGCATGGAACTGGGGGAATTTTCCTGCTCACACATTTGGCCAGAGCAGAGAGAGTTGATTCCACTCCTTATCCTATGTCCATTGTCCCTGAATATAGCAAATCCAAAATTATGGGCCCCTATTCTTCAGTAGGCTCCATTGCCCATCTGAGGGCAAAATGCAATTATCAGGAAGTCTACAAGGGAGAGTGGAACAAAGGAAAAACACAGCTGCACAGAGATTTAGGGGACTTGGGTTCTAGTCCTGATTCTGACACTATACGATATTGAGCATGTCCATCTCTTTCTTTGGGCCTCAACTTTCCCATTTGTAAAAGGAGTTGTATTAGATTCTTGGGATCTGTCTTCTCTCTCCCTTTCACAAGGCATTCCAAACAGAAGACTCGAGTTTCCTGGCTTTCTATGTCAAGGAAGTAATCATGTCAAGAATGATTCAACTATCGTCTGAGTGAAGAACAAGCCCAAAAGAGGCAAAAGTAGCCTATGAATTTTAGGACTTAGAGAGCAGGTCCTCTATGCATGTCTAACTGCTCCAGACAGGCCATGAGGATATGGAGAATTCTACCGCAAACAGAGCTCCTTTAGCTTCCGAGGAACAGAGCGAGAGACTTTGCATGCTCCTAGAAGGATCTCCACATGCTGAAATCTTACAAGAATGGTAGGCTGCAAAAAGCACCAGCTGCCGCATTTTCCCAAAGGAAGGAAGTGAAATGCGAACTTACCTAAATATGGCACATGTCTGTGGGAAGAGAAAGAAATACTTGAGTGCCACCGTTTGGTCAAAAAAGAAATTGCCTTTGATAGCAAAATCATTACCACTGAAACCACAGAGCAATTATTCCCCCAGAGGGTGAGAAAGCAAATTCTCTCATCCCCCCATAATCCAGTAAGAGCTTCCTCTGTTGTCCCTAACACACACACACACACACACACACACACACACACACACACACACACACACATGTGTGCGGTCAGAGGAAAGATTTTTCATAAATATCACTGAGGCTTTTCCTAGTTAAAATATACCAGCAAAACAATTAAGCTTTGCTGTTGATAGATAGACATAATACAAGAATTATATACTCATATGGACATATATTACTGATTTTGTCTCTCTGGGTTATATTTTGTACTGGCTCAAATCCATTCACAGATAAGCCACGTAGTATTTTGCGGGTAGGTTTGATGACTAACCAAAAGTAAGTAGTTCTCTTTAAGAGATGGCTTTGATCTCCTTTCTTATTAGAGACTAGTCAGAAAGACTGCGATTTTTAAATTATATACAAATCCTGCCTTCAGACACCAATTTTCTAAACATTGAACTGAAACCTAAGAAACCTACCTTCTGGAAGGAAATCAGTCACTGTGTAAGGCATAGGGAAAGTCAGGAGAATTTTCTTGAATTCTTCCATTCCTTTTTGTTCATCTATTCTTCTGACTGTAGAGTTAAAATTTGAAGTCATTTTATTTGTTTTTCTAAGACTATGATGAGAATCCAGAGAAAATACATTCCCACATGAAGAATTTATTAGATTACCCAAAAGTCTATATACACCGAATATCTGTGACCCACAGGCAGGTTATCAAGAAACTGGTCTGCTGCTATTAGTAGTAGTAGTACTAGTAAAGTTCTAATAATAATAGTAAGAGTATTCATTTGCCTACCATGTTGAAATTGTTGAAGTGTTTTCAGGCTTATGCATATAAAACTTCATTTAGGCAATTCAGTGGAAGGAAAATCAATCAAATAATTTGCCTGAGTCATTTGGTCAATTCAATCATTGTTTCATAAAGTTATATGATGATGCAGCCCTCACCCAAACATATATATATATGTATACTTTTTCATGCTACATGTTTAAAATTATATCTAGTCCCTACTTGGCTACTCTAGATATGCATTATGCCCCTCTAGTGATTATTTAAACTGTAATCCAAATGAGATGGAATTATATAAAAGATTTTGTAGTCTTTAAAGTTCTTCATAAATGTCAACTATTCCTATTAATATTAATTCAAAAGTAAGGAGTAGTTAAGTGTCTCAGTGGATAGAGCCAAGCTTGGAGATGCGAGTTCCTGGGTTCAAATCTGGCCTCAGAATCTTCCTACCTATGTGGCCCTGGACAAGTATATTTTAAGATCAAAGGTAAGAGGTTGTTTGTTTGTTTGTTTGTTTGTTTTATTTGAAACTAGGTTTGACATAGAAATTCTTTAGAAGCAATTACAATGACATGTTAATTATCTACTCTACAAATTACTTTAAGGACCTGTGGTTTCACTGACTAAGGTACTCCTCTACCAAAGCAAATTATAATCTCTCTATTAGGGAATAGTTTGGGATGGTTACTAAAGCCGAAAAGATCATCCCTTTGGAATCAATATGGCCTTTCTCAGGCATAGTCTATCACTAGGCCTTTCTGTACTTTCTGTACTTTTCCAATTTTGATAAGACTTGCTAGAGTCAATGCTCCAAGCAGGGTCATGACTCTGGGTTACTTCACATCATGATGAGAAATCAAAAATAGGATTCCTCCCCCCTCCCCTCTCTTTCTCTGCATCCTCATATATTCAGTTATCTTCAATCATATCCAACTCTCCATGACTCCATTTGGGGTTTCTTTAGCAGAGATCCTAAAGTGGTTTGTCATTTCCTTCTCTGGCTCATTTGACAAAAAAGAGAAATTGAGGAAGACAGGGTTAAGTGACTTGTCCAGGGTCACCCAGCTAGTCTGAAACCAGATTTTAATTCAAGAAGGTGCATCTTCCTGACTTCAGGCCTGGTGCTCTATCCACTGTACCGTCTGGATGCCTAACACACACACACACACACACAAATATATATATATATATATACTCTTTAAGAGAATAAAGAGAAAGAAAATGTGTAGCGTTGATTTGTATTAGTTATGTTGACCAGATAATAATTAATGGTCTGACTCCTGTGGGATCCTAATCTAGTCCCCAGAACTTCAGAAAGTTCCACAGCTACTGGTGGTACTCACTCTCTGAGAGGACCTTCTGTCTATTCTGCTTATCAGTTATTTATACACGGTGGGTTGGATGTTGTTTTCTCCATTTGAAGGTGAACTCTTTGAGGGAAGACATCTTTGCCTTTGTATTTTGGTCTTTTTTTGTACCTCTAACCTTAGCACAGGGCTTGGCTAAGTGCTTAATAAATGCTTGTTGGTGGCTGGCTGTTGACTAATTCATTTCTTGATAACGTGTTCTTGAGGATGATCTGCTGTTACATCTTATTCAAACTTCTAATGAATAAGATACATACCAAAATAAGCGCATGCCTTTTTCTCCAGGGAATCCATGTTCAAGCAGACGAGGGTAAAGTTGTCATAGTCGGTTTTAACCATAGTGAGTGTGTGCAAGTCGTGCTCTGAGGGAACTAGGACAGAAGTCAGAAGGAAAAGTTGAAATTCTCTTTCCAAATGGGAAGAATATCTGGGATGCTTCTATAATAAATCAGTCTAACTTTCCCCCATCAAATCCATAAGAGTGCCTCATTAAGGGTGAAAAAGGAAACTACTCTTTGGTTTGTTTTCTCCCTTTCTCCCTATTTCCTGTCTTCTCCTTGGCTTGCAACTCCCATAACTGCTGTTATTTCACCAATGCCTCCTAACTTCCTTAAGGCATACCTAACCCAGGAATTGGAACCCAGAAGCAAATGCTTTGAGACCGATTCTATTCTTTAATATTCCTCAACATCTCAGTCTTCTAGATCAATGTTCTCAAAGTTTGAAATCATTACCTTCAGTAGACTTTATTTTATAAGATTTTGAGCTGAAAGAAAACTTTAGTTTTGAGCCCTACACAAGGGAAATGATTCTTCCAAAGTACAAGAATAAAGTAGCAGGCCAGGAATTCAGAGTTCCTCAGAATCTGAATCATCTGAAAAATTCATTTAAGGACCCTACACTGATAATAATATCACAGATAGATAACTAAATATCACAGCTCTTAGTCAATGAGATTTTATTTCAGGACTCTGAGAAAAATCAGTTTACATTTTAGAGGTCAATTAAGTTCTATGTTTGAGATCAAAGTTCAGTAATCAATACAAAGACTCCTCCTCCTAACTGCATATTTTCCATAGTTCTTCATTTACCTTTCTATTTATAACAGCAACTCTCCTTCCTTTTCTACCTCATTACCAACCCCAACCAAAGACTATGAGGTCTTTTTGTGGCTAGTTATAAAATTTGCCACCTTTCTAACTATAAGTTACTACTTTAATAATTTTTTTCTTAAACTTTAAAAGCAATTTAATAATAAAGAGGAATTCAATTTAAATATCACTATCATTTCTTTTCACCTTATAAAAAGAGCCCAGTTTTCAGTAAAGGTTTAATTTTTGAACTCACAAGAAGAGTAAGAAAGCACCCGTTTTGTCTTCTGTCAAGTAAAGAGGAAGTTGCTTCCATCTGGACCTCCATACAAATAGGGACTATATGGGAAGTATCTGAGATCATGGCTTGGAGATACTTACCATCAATCTCAAACACAGCGGGTTTCTCAGTTTTCTTCACAAGAATCTTCTTCTCAACACAGTTCTCTGTCCTGAAAAGTCAATCAAATTTGTCTGCCTTTTCTCAAATCCTCAAACACCTTTTTATGAACCAAATGCCAGGCAGGAGTAAGAAAATAACAAGAATAGTTTGGACTGCTTATGCCATACCTTGGGAAACAAGGAAAATCTGAGATGGTCTCCACAGTTATTTTCACCATCCAGAAGCAAATGGCAAGTTAATTGTTTGATTAAAATAAATTTTATTCAATAAATACTTCTTTAAGGTTTAATATGCATGGAGTTTCCTACTACTTTGATTCATTTCTACTTTTCTTTTCATGATAAATGAAATAACAATCTATCAAATCAGAAAACTGTTTATATGTAAACTGAGGCTTAATGAAAAACAAATCATTTGAAGCACCAATTTAGTGCCCTAAAGGGCAAACAATCCGATGGTTTATTGGATGTGGGAGACTCTCAACTTTAGGGAATGCAGTTTCTTCTTAGGTTCTATCCTCCAGTTAAAAAAAGTGAAATTCAGGTTCTGAAGATTCCAAGATCTCCTCAATAGTCTCAAAATCACTTCCTTTCTTTTTTGTGTTTTTTGTTTTTTTCTTTTTTTGCCACCAGTAGGCACCAAGCACCAGTTCCTGAATCCTACCAGTTTTAATCAAATGATTCTTTGCACTGATTTCTTTTTATTGCTTCTAAAAATCCTAGACATAAATTTGCCCTCCTTGTTGAGAAAGCAAGTAAACACCAGATCTGCCATTAGCATTCTGGTGCTTTTTATCATTTGGACAAGAGCTTGTATCTGTAACAAGGAATGGTTGTGACAAAACACTCATGAAGGAGCCTGCTAAAATCCTATTTGGTGGACAAGCTTTTCCTTGAGAACTAGATTCCTTAGGATTAGATTTTCCTTGAGAAGCCTGTGCCAGGGTCTCTGCCCTTCAGACCTTTTGTTGTTAAAACCAAGCTATAGTTTCCACACCACCCCAACTATACTATTTAATCAATCTCCCTCAAAATTTCTCTCCATATCTCTGTTCATTCTTTCATTCCTTTCCTTAACCATTTTAGGAGGATGTGGGTACTTACCTTCTTGCTATGACCAGTTCCAGATCACCTTGTGGAGTAATGTCAACCTCTTTAATGTCTATTAACAACAGATTTCTTGGGAAGTCCATGGTTGATACCAGTTGTCTGAGATACCATCCCCCTGAAAGCTATAAAGAATATCCTTGTGAAGTGCTACTTCAGGGATCCCAGGTCTAATTGATCTCTTTCCTACTACCTCTGCCATATCTCTTACCAGCCCTGAAAGCTTTTAACTCCAAGGTTTATAGCATTGGCTTAATCCTAAAAGGATTAATGCTAGAGGGGGCAGCAAGGTGGTTCAGTGAATTGAGAATTAAGTCTAGAGACATGAAGTCCTGGATTCAAATCCTACCCCAGATGCTTTCTAGCTGTGTGACCTTGAGCAAGTCACTTAATCCCCATTGCCTCACTCTCACCACCCTTTTGCCTTGATACCAAATACCCAGTATTGATTCTAAGACAGAAAGTACATGTTAAAAAAAATAATTAGTGCTAGAAATCTGGAGGTTCCAATTAATATTAATCCTAGTAAGGAAGATACCATGGTTGTCATCAGATATATAATCAAGAATTTCTCTGCCCAGTAAAGTTCCATCCTTTTCAACTTATACAATCAAACCATCTGAGAGCATCTCTATCAATTTATCTCTATTGAGGAAAAGAGTATCCATCAATCCTGTAGGAAAATGAGGGATAAGAAAAGTGTTGCATTGTGACTCACAAATTGTAAAAAAAGGCCCAGAGGGAAGGCCCACAGCATATACTGGAGAAGTCTCCCATAGATGTTCTTTGGGAGAATACAGAGCAAGAATAAGATAAGACAAGAAAACCAAGATGGGCTAAAATGATGGAATGGGTTCCTATATTAATCACAGATCTAATAAGTATTGGAGAATTAGAAATATCTTCAACTTTAAATGGTACTAGATCTGCTAGAATATTTCCATTATCATATAAGAATCCAGAGGGAAAAAATGCACAAATATCCATATGCCTTATCCAAGGAAACAAAGAAAAATAATTAAAATAAAGGGAAAACATTCAAGTATGGAAAACAGTGAGCTTGTTGAAAAGAGAACTGTGATCCCTTCTAGGCTGCTCCCAGGGAAGCTCTTCAACTCCAGTTATATCATGACTGTGACACATAAGAATGAACTCTACCATCACAATTACTTCAAACTTACCCTTGAAAGTAAATGAGAGAGAAGTCACACCTTCAAGAACCCCTGGACCTAACCTCAAGGCTAAGTATTGTAGAAAGAGACAAAGGAAAATAACCCATGGGGAAGAATGACTAAAAGAAAGTAGAGTTGAAAAAAGGGGGAAAATAGAAGGGAAAAAGAGCTCCCAGTGATATGAATCCCAGTTACAGGGTCCCAGTCATGGTTCTTCCAGGTGTACTCTCCTCCTCTATAATCAATGCTACCTATTAGGAGAGTATCTCTGAACTTGTTTCCCCCCCCCCCTTTTCTAGTACATTCACTCCCCACATAGAAGAAACATCTATGAATCCTCTCAAAATTATCTTAGAAAATAGAAAATCTCTCCACATTTAACCAAGATATTTTTAAATCAAATTCCTTTTGGAAGGTAAAATCACCAGGGCTAAGACCAATAGAAACAAGATTCCCCTCTCAAATGTGCCCAACAATTGATCATTGGGCCTTTCCTTAAAGATAATCAGAGAGGGGGAACTCACTACCCCCAGAAGTAACCTGTTAAACTATGGAATACATAAAACTGTAAAGGAGCCTTACATCAAGCCTAAATTTGAGTCTTTGGGTAGGTAAAGGACAATACCCTTTAATGGAAAGGGGAATTGTTGCCCTCAAACTACAGAAAGCATTGTCCCCTCAGAATCTCATTCACATGGTCACTTCTCTGCCTGGCCTATCACTAAAAATGACACTGGCCAACACCATCCCATTCAAACCTACCTTCACCTCCTCTTACCTTTTCAACCACCACATCTTTCTGGGGGTAAATGTGTTCAATGGCCTGGATGGTACCAATGAGGGCCAAACCAACAGTGAGCAGAAAGAATTTCATGGTGGCAGCTGTTGGAGCTCACTTCTCTGAGATCTGGAGAGAGTGATGATAGACAGATCAGCTCAATGCAGCCTAATTTATAGGACAGGAGTTAGGGATGTCCCATGTACCAATGCAGTGCTGTCCCGCCCAACCATGTGCTTGATTCCTTGAAGCCCAAATGGTCCAGCTGGCAAGGTTTAGATGGCATTGTCATTCAAAGAAAACAAAAGTTCCCTCCAAAGAGGATGGCACTTATTTTCCCTTAAGTCCTTAATAGGAAAGAGATCCCATTGTCAGTCCTGGCATAAGAGAAATCACAGTCTAGAAGAATGGCCCCCTAATTGATTCTTGGTAGAAGATGTATTGGGAGGGGGTGTTGGAGACTGGGTGCCAGGCTGGCAGAAAATGACAACTACATTTCTATGAAGTCAGGTATTGTGAAATACTATGTAAGTGACGAGGGGGGAATCGGAGGGGAGGGGAGGGAAGAAGGAGAGAGAGATATCCTGGACATATTACAGAAACCAACCAGTATTAAGAAGTCTGTTATTTTATCAAATCTGCCAAAATCTTTTGGCCTTCATCCTGAGAGACCTGACTTATGTTAATAAGAAACGCAAGGCGCACACACTATCCTTTTCATTAAATCACAGGCTTTACCTCCTACTAAACCTTTCTCAAGCTATATTACCTAGTAAATCATTTGCCTCTTTCTAATCCTAATCATGCCATTATTGTAGTTCCCTAGATTTATATGAAGTTTCCATTATTGTGAATTGTTTGTCCAATTTCTTTTTGCCAGGATAAATTAGAGATAATTAATAGCAAGAAGGCACTAGTATTAGAAACAAGTATTAAAGGAGAGCAAGAAAGTCTTTTTGTAGAAGGTATGGTCTTAGCTGAGGTCTGAAGGAAGCCATGAAAATCAGGAGGTGGAGATGAGGAGGAACCAAATTCCAGATGTGTGGGATAGTCACTAAAAATACCTGGAATTTGCAGATATATTGACTTGTGTCAGGGACAGTAAAGGAGCTTATACACTAAATGAGAAAATAGGAAAAGATTCATGGAGAAGTCATGAGAAACAAAATAAACTTCTTGGTGATCTCCCCTATTTGACTGCCAGGTTCTTGAGAGCAAGAACTGATTTTTACCTCCTTTAAATCCTTAATACTTACTGCCCCAGTACTTATTGCCTAGAATATAGTAAATATTTAATAAATATATGTTGACTGACTATCACACCACAACTCTTTTTTTTATAGGCAGGGTCAAATGCTTCAGGAGGTAATTAAAACCTGGAATATAATCCATATGTTGCACACTTTCCTGGAGGGAGCAGTTGAGCCTCTAAACATTCCCCAATGGAATGGCACTCTAGAAATTGTCCCAGATGACTCATGGAAGGATGACCCAGTCTATTTTTTATATTGAGAAAGAGACAAATAGAGTCCTTTACCCTCATTTTATGCAGTGTTTATCACCATACTGGCTTAAGGCATATGTTACTCCTACACATTTCACCTCCTGTTTATGGCACTTTGTTCTAGAGTTCACACAGGTTCAGGTATGTTTGTCTTATTTCCTGACATCGATTATATGCTTCTTTGGGTGGAAAACCATGTAATATAGTACCACAACCTAGTATAAGCAGGGTTAGACTTAAGATCTCCTTATTTCTTTACCCCAGCTCTTCCTTGTTCATTCCCTCCTCCCCTTCAGCACTACTCCTCATGTTGAAGGTCAATCAGAGCACAGAAAGCTAAGGCAAAGAGCCATTTGGTCATTTGGGTTTTCCTAGTTGTTTTCCATGACCAGAAATCAACTGGAATAAGGTCAAAGTTGTGAGCTCATTACCCATAAAGTAGTGCTTAGAAAAACTCTCTTATAACCTCAGAAAATCAACTTAAATATGACCAGTCAACGTACAAATGCTATTGGTCTTGAGTGCAAACAGGAAATAAAATATGAATAACTCCAGTACTTTCCCCACTATAGAACAAATATTTTCCCTATTAATGACAGTGGGTCAAGAATGTGCAAAGGAAAAGAGTGTATTTTTAAAAATTCACTCACATGGTTTATGGTTTCTCACTGGTCATAGTGTAATATAGCTCATGAAAATGTAGACCAGTGATGGTGAATCTTTTGGAGACAGAGTGTCAGGACCCACCCCAACCCCAGCCCTCAGACTGAGTGTCTTGTCCCTCCGAACAACCACATGCTGGGTATGCCCCACCTCCCCTTTACCCACACAGGGGAGGGAGGAATTGCTCCCACTGGGCTGCTGCGTGGAGGGACAGGGGAAGTGAGAAATGTCCTAAGGGAATGTAGAGAGGGAGAAGGGAGTGGCCCGAGCATTCTGCTCCTCTCCAGGTCTGCCATCTGTGAGCTGCCCAACTTACCACCATGTGTTCCCATTGACTGCTGGGCAGAGGGGCAAGGCATGTGAAAAAAAAAAAAACATCATCAGGCACAGTGGAGAGGGGGAGGGGAGAAGTTCTGCCTGAGCCCCTCTGCCTTTCTAGTAACAAATTCTTGGGGGGGGAGGGCAGCCGCATGCCCACAGAGAGTACTCTACATGCCATCTTTGGCACCTGTGCCATCGGTTTGCCATCACTGATCTAAATGTTACCTATATGACCTTGAACTTCTTATAGAGTTCACCTGATTTCTCAGGAGCACTCTGACAGCTATTGCTCCACATGTTATATGTGGATTATAATAGATACTTCTCTTGATTTCTCAAGATGTCATGACAATAAGAGAAATCATGGAAGATGACCTCTCAGGTTGCCAAACACCTAATCTGAGGAGTGTCCAGGATAACAGTCATTAGAATAACCTGTCTCTGACTTTTTTCTCCCTCCTTTCTGCTTTAGGGTTAGGTTTAGGACATGACTAAGGATTATAAAGTAGTGCATTCATTCCACCAACAACTTCTAAAGCTCTTCTAGGTAAGTTATATTGTTGTTGTGTTTTTTTTTTTTGTCATGGGAGATCATAATGCCTTTGTTCTTATAGCTATGCTTATTACTTGGAATTTCAAGTTCCTTGAACAGAAGGGGGACAGAAGGGGAAAGTTTGGTTAAATTTAGCTCTTTTCCTATTGCAGAAAACAAAGAGAAGTCTAAGCACATTGCATTGAGATAAAGGACTGTTCAAGATTCTATTCTTGTCTTTAATCTAGGCAACTAAACTTTACAAGTCAATATGATATGTCCAAGCATAATGGCAATGGGTATCTATGGAAACACACTGCTTAATATACAAACATGTGTATAAAATATATGTGCATGTGTGTGGAGGTGCATGACATTCACTTTCTCAGCCATAAACAGCCTTTAGATGGCAGTGATATATCTTACTACTATGTATTATAGTATAAAAAGGGTAGAATTATGGAACCACAAGACCCAGGTTCATATCTCAGATTTGCCACTTACTAGCTATGGACTCAGCCAAATGAATGAACATCTCTGAGCTGAGTCTCAGTTTCCTTAACTTTTTAATGAATGGTATGATATCTAAAGACACGATTGTCTTTTGGCTTTAAATCCCCATCCCTAAGACCAGCAGTGTCAAACTCAAATATAATCAGGCCACTAAATTCTATATAAAGATCTCTTCTGGCCACATTTTGACTTAGAAAATTATGTATTAATATTGACTATGTTTGATTATAGACTTTAATCTGGTTAGGTGGCATTCAGGCATATTGTGGACTACTGCTTCCTCAAGTTTGACACCTCCACCTTAAAACAAAAGATTGACCCAATTTTCACTTTTTGGCAAGCCATGTAAGTATAAGAGAGGTTCATGCTATAAAATCCACAATCTTCTCCCAACCTTTGAAAGTCCACATCCCTAGAAATCTCATAGAAGTGTCCCTGTGTGAATTTTAAAAGTCTCCATCTTGGTATAGCACCCCAAAATTGTGCACACCCACACTACACAGGCATGTGCTAGTCAATGACAAATCAGAAATAACCAACTGCCCACCTGGGCTGTCCTAAGCTAAGCTAGAGCCAACCATTGGCACTTGTGAGACACAGGAAGTGAGGTAAGGAACAACCTCTGGAATTCGCTCACTTCCTGTGGAGAGAGCGAGACGGGAGTTGGTGTTAGGAGCTTGGAGGGAGAGGACGCTCGCAGACAGCTTTCCTTCAGATCACTCACATGAGTTAAGGACTGATTCTTTCCACCTTGGCCCTTTGGGCCTAGAACTCACTCTGCCTTGGTCAGAGGTTGAGTAGCCCCTTTCCCTTTTCTCTTCTCTCCTTCTCTCCCTCTCCTTTCCCTACTCCCAGTGTGATTAAACCTCCATAAACTCCATTCTGACTTGAGTGTTTCATTTTAGGAATTTCATAAGTAAATTCCTTGGCGGCCATTGTTCAATATTATAACCTCTCCCAGAAGCTAAAAATTTTCCCCATTACAATTGGCATAACCACTTCGGGAAAAAGAACTATATCAGTCTTCTGATCTTCCTTTCTGATCTCCTTACTAATCACCTGGGAGAGGTCCCACCCCGGCTACCCACTCTGGCTCTTGGCCCTGCTTTAGTGCTTCAAAGGTTTCTAGAACCTCAATAAATTTCCTGAATTTTCTTGCCTTTTCACCCCACTTATTACTCACTCCGTCAGTCCTTTTACCAAATACCTTGACTTAAAGACACAGCTGCCAGAACAGGTGAGTATAAAACACCTTTTCTTTCTTCCCTTTTCTCCTTAAGTTAAATTGGGGTCAACAGGATTTTTTTTCTTCTCCCTTTTTGTCTCTCATTTCCGTCTCCTTTTACTTTAAGGAGGTGGCTCAGTAGATTGAGAGGCAGGCCAGGCTTACCTAATCAACTGATTAGCAATGAGGAACCTCAGGAGAAGGAGCTCTTAGGAGCTCCTAGCCAGCAAAAAAACAAAAAACAAAAACAAAAACAAAAAAAACAAGCTGAATACAGCTAGGGAGCTAATTTAAAACCCATTTTTCTGTTTCCTGGCCTTTCTAGTCTTAAAAAAAATTTAAGTGGGCTTTGCTCAAGGAAGATAGCACATGGTCCTAGCAGTTTTAGCCTGAGGGCTAAAGAAGATTGCTGAGACCCTCCCATATACACACTTTGTAAAAGAAGGAGGTTTAGCTCTACCTTTTGTTTACGGTCTATTCACTCCTAATCAGCCCTTTCATAGCTTCTATCTTCCTGCATTAGGCTTTTGTAACCCCTCCCAGAAGCTTGATAAGGAGAATTTACAACAGAATAGGCCCTTAGCCTGTATAGGGTTGTAGACTAGGGAGCCACCTACTGTAAAAAAAAAAAAAGGTACAGGCAACCTAGTAATTGACTCAAAGAAGAAAAATGTGGCTACAACCAATGTCTGCTTTGCTTCGAAAATGGCTTATAAGTTCAATGACCAAGTACATTGGATTTTTAGTAGGTGTTCCTCTAGGATGGTATTTTTCAGAAACTATAAACCTCTTCGTGACCCTTACATTCATCTTCCTTGTGATTGTAATTGTTGTACTTACAATAATATACCTAACCTCTAAGAGAGAACACTCCCTTGTTCCTTCTATTACTAAACAAATTAAGGAACTACACACTTTTATTGATCTACAAATTAATGAGCAATATACTATCACTGATCAACGTATTAGGGAACTCCACACTTTTATTGACCAGCAACTTAGGGAACAGAATATTTTTACTCAAAGAATTAGGGAACAGAATATTATAACTAATCAGAGAATTAAAGAACTGCACACTTTTATTGATCAGCAACATAAAGAATTGAATACTATCACTGATCAAAGAATTCGGGACCAAAATACTTGTATTGAACAAATTACAAAAAAAAAATACTCTTATTTATCAACAATTGGTGGAACGGGATGAAGTTAGGGAGAAAAAATGGGAAGAGATGAAAACTTCCCTGGATGAAATTAGGGAGGAAAAATGGGGAGAGATAAAAACCTTCCTGCAAAACATTGAAAGGGAGTTAAAAACATCCTACAATAGGAGTGATTTAACTCTCCATCCCCCATCATTATCAGATTCCCTGACCAACCCTGCCCAAAACGATTTGGCTCAAATAGCAGCCCCTTCACACCAACCAGCTCCTCCTCATCCTGACCACCCAGCCCCTCCCCCTGCCATTCTTGCCCCTCCCATCCTGATTCCTCCTTCTATTCATGCCTCTTACCCTGCCTCCTCAGCCCCTCCCCCTGCCATTCTTGCCCCTCCCACCCTGATTCCTCCTTCTATTCATGCCTCTTACCCTGCCTCCTCAGCCCCGGCCCCACCCCCTGCCCTCCTCCCCACCCATGCTCATGCTCTAGCCCCACCCCCTGTTCCTGTCCTGGCCCCTCCCCCTGCCTTCCCCCCCACCTATGCTCATGCTCCAGCCCCACCCCCTGTTCCTGTCCCAGCCCTTCCCCCTGCCCTCCCCTCCACTAATGCTCTAATCTCCAACCCCCATGCTCCAACAGCCAATAATCCTAACATTGAAAATGGAACAAGTAGCCTAGAAACAGTAACACCAGATAGTTTAGACAGAAGTTTATTTCCATTGAGGGAAGTACCCACCTTTAATAAAGAAGGGAACTTGGTGTCTTTAAGACACTATACACCTTTTAAACCTGATGATTTAGAAAAATTCAAGCACAATGTTCAATCATTTGAGGCAGAACCAATGTTGGTTATAGAAAAATTAGAAAATATATTCAGAAACTTTGACCCTTCTTGGTTGGATATGGAGAATTTGTTAGATAAATTTCTGACAAAGAGAGAGAAAAATAATGTCATCTCTCTAGCTAATAAGAAAAGTGGTAGAGGAGCTCATCACTGGCCAACTGTAGATCCACACTGGAACCCTAATATTATACAGGATCACACAAAACTAGTCCTGGCCAGAGAAGCATTATTAAAAGCCATGAGAGACTGCTCTGATAGCCCTGATGCATGGGAAAAATTTGAACAATCCCGACAGGAAATTGATGAGACCCCCTCCCACTTTATGGACAGACTTATTGACATAGGAAGTACATATATGGACCTTGATTTGTCCAGAGAAAAAGACATTAAACATATACGCAGACAATTCATTAGGAATTGTTGTTCGGCAGTAAAAGACTACTTTGAAACCAGCTGTCCCAACTGGGAGTCTATGGACCTCGACGAACTGAGGAAAGTAGCAGCATATGCCTATAAGAATCGTACAAAAAAACCTGAGACACACAATAAATCAGTGACAGACTTAGAAAAAGAAATTGAAATTTTAAAGGAACAATTGAAAAGTAAGGGAGAGACCATGGCCCCTTTGCAGGAATCCACAGATAGATCATTAACAAACCTCTTAATATGCACCTTCTGTGGGAAGGGAGGCCATGCAATGAAAGTCTGTAGGAGCCGGCTACGGGAAACAAGAAATAATAATACTTTTAGGAATAATAACTATAGGAATCACAATGCCAATCAAAATGACAGTGCTCAAAATACAGAAAATGATACTACCCAAAAAAATGCCCAACAACAATATATAAGACATGGAGCTCGACCATGCTACACTCAGGGTGAACACCCCCAACAGCGTGGAGGGTCCCAAAAAACTGCCCAAGCATCTTTATGAAGGTGTGAAGGGGGGGTGAGGGCCTTGGAATCAAAGAATGAGACCTTTGATTTTCCAGACCCTGATATTTTAATGCCAATAATCCCTATATATTCCCCACCGAACAGTAAGGAACCTCATGTCACTTTAAAGGTAGGAAATTCATACTATGACTGTCTTTTAGACACTGGAGCATCTAGGTCAGTTCTAGTAAGCAAACCAGATGAGAAATGTGATTCTATTGGCTCTTTAAATGTAGTAGGTGTTTCAGGAAAACCGTTAAAGGTCCCAAAACTTTCTCCTCGCATGATACGTGTGGGACCCCTAACTGTTGAACATTCTTTTCTTTTAATGCCTGGATCCCCCACAAATTTGCTGGGGAGAGATTTACTATGCAAATTACAAGCCACAATAATGTGCGCCCCAGATGGCTCCCTCTCTTTAGAAGTGCCCGAGGAAACCTTAAATTTACTCCCTGTATTTCTCTCAGAGAGCCAGGAGGCAAAGGAGCCTCCCACCTTTGAAATACCTACAGATATACCAGAGTCTCTTTGGGCCACATCTTCTACTGATGTAGGCTTACTTAAATCAGCTGCTCCCGTGCAAATAAAAACTAAATCCAGCCCACCTCCTTGCATTCCTCAGTATCCTCTTTCCAAAAAGGCAATGGAGGGCATTACCCCAATAATAAATTCTTTAATTGACCAAGGAATAATTTTCCCTTGCAAATCTGAATACAACACGCCCATCCTCCCCGTTAAAAAACCAAGAAGGGGGCCCGATGGCAAACACCTCTATAGATTCGTACAGGATTTGAGGGCTGTGAACAATCACGTTATAAAGAGACACTCCATAGTTCCCAATATCAATACTATTATTTCTTCTATTCCTAGCACAGCTACATACTTTACAGTAGTAGACTTGTGCTCAGCCTTCTTTTCTATACCCATACATGAGAACTCGAGGCATATTTTTGCTTTCACCTGGAATGGCATACAATATTCCTGGAGTCATCTGCCCCAGGGTTATGTAGAAAGTCCGACCTTATTTGCACAAATTTTGGGACAAGATACAGATAATATAAAATTTAAAAACAGCAAATTAATAAAATATGTAGATGACCTACTCTTGGCTTCCATGGATGCAGAAGCATGTCAGGAAGATAGTAAACACCTTCTTTTGGAATTGCACAAAAGAGGTCATAAGATCTCGAAGGATAAAGTTCAGTGGTGTCTCCCCAAAGTAGAATATTTGGGGTTCATTCTGACAGCTGGTGCCCGCTCTATTTCTCCCAAGCGAATTGAGAATATTCAAAAACTGAGTGCTCCTACTACTAAAAAACAGTTAAGAGCAATTCTGGGAGCAACAGGGTTTTGCAGACAATGGATTCCTTGCTATGGGGAAATTACTAAACGTCTTATAGCACTAACAAGGGATGTAGTCCCTGAACCCCTCAAATTAGAGCCTGAACACATGTCAGCTCTATCAGAGCTAAAAAAGGCTATCCTATCTGCCCCTGCTCTAGGCATCCCAAATTACAACAAGCCATTTACTTTGTATGTACATGAGCGAAGAGGAGTAGCCTCAGGCATTTTAACTCAGACTCTGGGGCCTTCTCAGCGTCCAGTTGCTTATTATTCAGCCCAGCTGGACCCAATAGCTTCAGGAGCACCACCATGCCTTAGAGGAGTGGCTGCTACTGCTTTACTAGTGACAAAAACCATTGATCTAGTATTAGGATGCCCATTGACAATTATGTGTCCACATGAGGTAGAAGCATTATTGCTAAGACAGAGAACACAGGCATTTTCTGATCAGCGAATTACAAGGTATGAAATAACCTTGCTAAATAATGAAAACATTACTCTGAAACGCTGTTCAACCCTTAATCCTGCCACCTTGCTTCCAGACTTACCAACTTCAGGAGAACCTTTACACAGTTGTGAAACACTAGTGTCCATGGCAGAAAAGCCTCGAGATGATCTCTTGGACACTCCCTTAAAGAACTCAGACCTGATCTTATTTACTGATGGTTCTTCTTTCATGAGGGATGGCATACGCTATAGTGGAGCTGCCGTAGTCTCAGAATTTGCCACTGAGTGGTCAGCCTCATTGCCCTCTAACATTAGTGCTCAAGGAGCAGAGCTCATAGCTCTGAAACATGCCTGTATAATTGCCAAGGATAAAAAGGTAACAATTTATACAGATTCTAGATATGCTTTTGGCATTTGTCACTCAGTCGGGATGCTATGGCTTCAGAGAGGATTTTTAACCTCAGTTGGGAAATCTATTTCTAATGGAAAAATTATTAATGAAGTCCTTTCTGCTCTTCAGCTGCCTGAAGCCCTAGCTGTAGTTCATTGCTCAGCCCATACAGGTGGCACCGACCCTGTCTCTAGGGGAAATGACCGAGCAGATGCTGCTGCAAAGCTAGCAGCCATAGAAGGGCCTGAATTACTTCTAACATTAACAACTACTGATGACTCAAATTTTTCACTTTCCTATGATGAGAAGGAAGTGGAAAAATGGAAACAGAAATTCAAAGCAAAACAGATCAATGGAGTCTGGGTGTCATCTGAAGGAAAACCCCTGCTCCCTAGAAGTTTCTATCAGCAAATTTGCCAATCTGTTCATAATAATGGCCACTTTGGTACCCAGGGCATCGTGGACTCTGTTAAGAGAGTATGGATAGCCCCTGGTATAACTACCATAGCCTCTAAAGTGTGTTCAGCCTGCTCTACCTGCCAGGCATATAACCAACATGCCTTTCGTGGCAAAGCCTTTGGTGGGCGTCCTCTGGCTTACACACCTTTTGAGCACCTGCAGATAGATTTTATAACGATGCCAAACAATATAAATTTTGTTTGGTCATAGTAGACCAACTGACCAGATGGCTGGAAGCATTTCCTACAGCCCGAGCCACAGCAGCTTTTGTTGCTAAGGTGCTTTTAAAAGAAATTATTCCTCGCTTTGGCCTACCAGCACGTATTGATTCTGATAGGGGAAGTCATTTTACTGATTCTGTTCTAAACCAGATATATTCTTGCTTGGGGATAACTCCCAAATTCCATGTTCCATATCATCCCCAGAGTTCAGGCCAAGTTGAGAGGATGAACAAAGAACTTAAAACTATGATTGTAAAATTATGCTCTGAGACACATTTAAAATGGCCTGAAATTCTCCCTTTGGCCCTATTTTATCTTAGAAGCAGGCCTAGAGGAGACTTACATATCTCACCATTTGAGATGCTTTTTGGACATCTGCCTCTACAGGCTAAGCCTTTCTCCCCGGCTTATACATCGCTATTAGGGGGAGATACTACTATTGCTTCCTATATACAGGAATTACAGCACAAACTGCGTGAGCTACATGAATCCGGAGCTGCAGTACAAGCTGGACCACTAGACTTCTCACTTCACAACCTGAACCCAGGAGACAACGTATATATAAAGAACTTCCAGCGTACAGGAGCAACCCAGCCTTCCTGGGAAGGACCATTCCAAATATTGTTAACTACTCCAACATCTATAAAGGTTGGAGAAAAGGACTCTTGGATTCACTGTTCTCATGTAAAGAGAGCATCCTCTGTTGAGACTGATTGACTGTATCCTATACATGCATTGGAGATAACTACCCATTGACAAGTGGAACTGTTTTATTCTGCTTTTGACACTTTGAATTCCTAAATTTAATTTTTTTCTTTTTTCCTTTTTTCTCTTTTCTTTATTTTATTATTATCCTTTTTACAATATTTTATTTTTTCCCTTTTTCTCATTTCTATGTACTTAAGGTACATATGATCAATATTAATTTTATTCTACAATATTAGTTTAAATATATATACTTGTTATTATTATTAATACGCACCCAAACAGCTTTAGACTATGGGAACCTGCAATTTATTGATAATTGTTGTGGGACTATGATTAATGTTTGTGTCTGATTCTAGGAATGGGATCAAAAAAGGAGCACAGAGATAACCTGGATAATGCCAAAAGAGCTCACAGGTCTAAAAATCAAAAGACCAATCCAAGTAGGATTAATGCATTTCTAAGCCAATACTAAGGACTTGAACCTAGTGTGAGACTCGGGGTTGCTACACTTGACAGACGTTAAGATGTAGGCCTTCCCTGTATCCACACTCTTCGTGAAAGTACCTACAGAAAAGTACCTAAGGTTGGCTACCATCCTGGCTCCATCCATCCCTGAGAACGAAGGTAAAATCAGACGAGGGAATGACACTTCCCTAGATATAAAATAAAAATCTGGTCCTCTTTTTTCTCTCCTATAGTATGGCAACTTCCTGTAGCCTTGGCTGCAAATGGGGAAGTAAAATATGCTGCATTCTGTCCTACAGACTTGTGGGATTAGAAATTACTTAACTGGACCCTAATACAGGGGTCTGTGGAAAAAAATAAACTAAAATTTTTTTTATTCTTGCTTTCTCAAATTTTGTATTCATAGATTTTTTTGATTTTTTGATACTGATTTTGAATTCTTCTTTAATATAAATATATGTATATATAAAGGGTCTATATTTTTCCCTTAATTTTTCCCTTTTTCTTCTTTTGATTTTGTTTTTGATTTTATTTTCATTTTGTTTTTCTTTTGGATTAACTCACACACAACTAAAACTTGAATCCTCAGCTGGACTCAGTGTTTTTTTCAACACTTTCTTCAGGGGGGATTGTATTTCATCAAATCCAAGATTTAAATTTTGTTCAAGATAAATCTTCAGAGAAGAAGCTTGCTAACTAACTGAATCCAGAGAATGAACTGTTTGCAGAAGGATATCTAAACCTTTTCACTACAGGAAGATCCAGAATGAACCTTGGGGTGTGGTTAATGAACATTTTTTGAATGTAAACTCTTATGCCAAAGGGGACTGCCCCCTAATTGGCTTTTGTCAAGACAGCCCAGCAAAACATTGGTTTGCTGTCTTTCTCTCTCCTTTATTTCCCCATATTTACAACTATTATAATTTTCCTCTTAGTAGGAAAAAAATTTTGTATACACTTACAGTTAGAAATTTTTGGGGTGCAGTATGCTTATGTTTAGTGATCAATTGGGGAGACTAGTCTCCCAATCATCATCAGGGGGGATTGTGAATTTTAAAAGTCTCCATCTTGGTATAGCACCCCAAAATTGTGCACACCCACACTACACGGGCATGTGCTAGTCAATGACAAATCAGAAATAACCAACTGCCCACCTGAGCTGTCCTAAGCTAAGCTAGAGCCAACCATTGGCACTTGTGAGACACAGGAAGTGAGGTAAGGAACAACCTCTGGAATTCGCTCACTTCCTGTGGAGAGAGCGAGACGGGAGTTGGTGTTAGGAGCTTGGAGGGAGAGGACGCTCGCAGACAGCTTTCCTTCAGATCACTCACGTGAGTTAAGGACTGATTCTTTCCACCTTGGCCCTTTGGGCCTAGAACTCACTCTGCCTTGGTCAGAGGTTGAGTAGCCCCTTTCCCTTTTCTCTTCTCTCCTTCTCTCCCTCTCCTTTCCCTACTCCCAGTGTGATTAAACCTCCATAAACTCCATTCTGACTTGAGTGTTTCATTTTAGGAATTTCATAAGTAAATTCCTTGGCGGCCATTGTTCAATATTATAACCTCTCCCAGAAGCTAAAATTTTCACCATTACACCTGAGAAGCCAGGTGATAAGAGAACTAGAGCTAGAAAATATAGGAGAAACAGTTATTCTTTGTTCACTTCTTTTGTCCTCCTTTGTTCAAATGTATGGCACATTATACAAAATATTTCTATGTAATTTTATTTTTATTTGCATACCTATTTGTTTCTAAATTTTGGTTGATGTTTCCATTTTTTAAAGAATCAGATTCATGATTATATCAGTGTAGGGAACACCCTACACTGAGGCAGATCAGTATCTGCCCTGTAACTTATATATAGTCTCAAAAGGTGAAAAATGAGAGGCCTGGGCAATGACTTGTCCAAGGTCACACAGAAATCTGTCAGAGTCAAGACTTAAACCCTTAAATCCTCATGAGTCCAAGGTCACTTCTCTTTGTACAGCACTATGTTTCCTACAAAATAAGGGGACAACAGGGCAGCCTAATTTGGAATTAAAAGAACCTAAATTTCAGTTATCTCTTTGCCATTGATTATCTGAAATTTTAGGCAAATCATGGCCTCTTAAACCTCTACCATCCAGAGGATTCAATTGCATTATTGCTAGGACCCCAACAGCTCCAAACCTATTGTCCTGTGATCTCTGCTTTCAAGGGGAAAATGGGGAAAAGCAAGGACACAAGGATCATGGGGTGATAAATATATAATAAAACAATTTAATGATTTAAATTTAAGAGTGACTCTGAGCTAGTTGCCCCAGTTTCTTCCCTCTCCAAAGTAGGTTTCAACAAACAGACTGAGCCAAGTTCAATTATTGCATAGTTTATGTAGCATCTGAATAAAGTTTTAGGAAGATGGCAGAGGCAGAGTAGGAAGGGAGAAAAATATTCAGGGTCCAGGTATAGGGAGCTCTTTTTCAGTCTGAGATATAGCCCAGGATTTCACAGGTAGGGTTGAGTCTGAGGGTGATATCAAATGGAAGTGTCGTCTTCTCCTAGAAAATAGCAAACAGAACTTAGTACTGGGTTTTTGGTATTATATGAAAAGCTAGGATAAGAATTTCCCTAAGCCAACTCCAGGATATTAGAGACAGACCATTTGGAGAAAACTTTTAGAAGCCACTCAAAGACCAACCCTTACTGAGCACTTCAGTACATACTATACTACACACAATACTAAACTATAGTTTAAATAAGCTATGGCACCTGGAAGTTCAGGTAGACATCCGTACAAAAAACAGAGGAAAGAAATCCAGGAGAAGCAGGAGGGTCTTAGGTGACAAAATAGACTGTTTGACATTGTTTGGGTATTCTCAGCCCTGAAGGTAGGAGCTTAGACTAGGTGGTCTCTTGAAGTTTTATTCACTTCTAGAATTCTATAATGATAACTAACATTTCTCCAGCCTTTTAAGGTTGACCAACGCTCTTCTTGCAAGGCCCCACTGAGTAAGTTAGTGTAGTTTTGTTCACAAATTAAGTCACAGAGGCAACAACAACAACAACAACAACAACAACAACAACAACACCCTTTGCCTGTGAGCTGTTAGCGAGCTCCAGAGTTGCTGTTCATGGTCAAATATCTTGTCTTTGAGTCTAACACTCTTTCTACTAGGTCATGCCAACTTTCCACTTTACCTTTCTATAAAAGATTCCTTTGTAATCTTCAAAGACCACTTGCTTTAAGATTGTCCTGTAGCACAGTTAACTGCAGAAACACAAGAATACATGAATACATTTAACAAGTGCACTTACTATAACGTACTTCCTTAAATGGCCATCATTCCAAGAGTGATACTAATAGCTTAAATTTAACAAGTTAAATTTAAAATTTAACAATTTACATTTACAGGCAACTTTAAAAACTTCATCTCATTTGACCCTCTCAACAATTTTGAATGGTGGCTAATATGAATGTTATCCCCATTATATAGATGAGGAAAGTTACTCAGAAAGATCCAGAGAGTTAATAGGATCATATATTTAGAGGTGGAAGAGACAATCAGGCCCAATTTTTCCATTTTATAGATGAAGAAACTAAGATCTGGATGTTGAATGACATCAACATCATCATCATTTTAGCAAACATTTTTATAGCATCTACTACGTGCTACATACTAAATGCTTCGCAAATATGATTTAATCTTCACAAGAACCCTGCAATTTAGATGCTATCATCTCCATTTTACAGTTGAGGGAACTGGGGCAAACAAAGGTTAAGTGACTTGCCCAAGGTCACATAATTAATAAGTATCTGAGATCAGATTTGAAACCAGATATTTCTGACTCCAGGATCAGAGTTCTATTTACCCTGTCCTCTATTCATGCCTACGGTTAAATAATAAATATCAAAGCAGGGATTTGAATTCATGTTTTATGATTCTAAGCCCAGGTTACTTTGTACCATATCACTACCATCAATTAGAAAGAGGAAGCTGGAATTGGGCATAAACTCAAGAGAAATCAGAAAATCTTTCTACATTACCCTCTATTTCAGGAATGATGATTTCGTCCGGATTATGTCCTTTACTCCTGACAAAGTCCTCAAATATCTGCATAGCTTTAGGATCTATTTCTGGACTTCTACCTGTAATCAGAAGTCAGAATGAATGGCACAACCCTTCTGGAAACATACACTGCCACCTCTAGGCAGTACTCTGTTCAAGTATACCCATGGAAGGATATAGACAAATTAATTTCTAAATATTATTTCTACAGTGTCTTGGAGAAGCCTCATGGGCATACCAAGAAATTTTTTAAATTCTTAATCTCTCCCTCTTTCCCCTGCCCACTATTCCTGAGAAAGGGTTGAGCTTTAATTGGGCGATTAGCAATATAAAGAAATTCCTTTAACCCTTCCAGGGTAGGAAGGTGCTTTGCAATGACCCCAAAATGAAGATCATTGGTATCATAAATAAAATGGCTTGTGGGGACATCAAAAAGATAATCTTTCCTAGTTCTCAACTTTCAGTAATGTATTATTTTATTTTAATAGGTGTATTTAAATGCTATTAGAACAGATACTATTTCTATAAAAGCTACTTTCTCAGGATTTAAAATGCCTCTGTGTCTCCATGTATTATCTAGAGAAATAATGCTCTTATGATCTATTTATGATTAATTCTCTGTAATTAATGTACCATATAGTCAGGTCTTTTGCTGATCCTATGCTCTGACATGACTATATTTGAAAGTAGAGCAGGACAAGAAAATTCTTTGCCATTTGTATATGCCAACCAGAGCTTAGCCTAACAAAAGCTTTTAGATATTCCATAGGACTTCCAATCACTAAAAAAGGCTCTGAATTACTCATATGCCAAAGTTATCACCAAGGTACATCCAGGACAGTCAAACCTATGATCAAGGCGTAGTTAAAGACCTATAATTGCTCATTTATTGGTAGATTTCAAGTTGAACTGAACCCCTCCAGTCACCTATAGGATCTCTGTTCTTTTGGCAGTATTCACAAGTTGCCATATTACATACCCATGAGTTCCATCATTCTGATATTCTTCCCATTCATCTTGCTTTCTATAAATGAAATCACGTGTTTTGGCATATTTATATCCAATACATTGACAATCTGCCTCCCCCCTGCAAAGAAAAAAATCCATTTTACATTTATACAGTGTATATTCACCTCATATGCACAGTTCTTGTACTTAGTAGTGCTTGAAAAATCTTTAGAGTTGTGTCTCATTTGTGACTTAACATTCAGTTTTGTTGAAAAATTGAACTGGCCTTTAAAGAAGTCTAGTTGATGCCCAAAGGGCTATAAAACTATGTATACTGTTTGATAAGTACTTTATGCCATAGAAATTTTTTAAAAATAAAAAGGAAAAGGACCTATATTTACAAAAATATTTAGAGAAGCTCTTTTTGTGGTGGTAAAGAACTGGAAATTGAGGGGTTGCCCATTAGTTGGGAAATGGCTAAGCAAATTATGGAAATGATGAGCAATATGATTCATAAAAACCTGAAAAGACTTACAGAAACTGATGCAAAGTAAGCAGAACCTGAACACTATAAACAGTAACAATAACATCACATGCAGACCAACTGTGAGCCTTAGCTATTCTCAACAAAAAATGATCCAAGAAAATTCTAAAGGATTTATGATGAAAAATGCTTTCCACCTCCAGAGAAAGAACTGATGGAGTTTAAATGCATACCAATGCATACTATTTATTTTCTTTTTTCATGTTTTTGGATCTATGTTTTTTTTTTACAATATGACTAATATGGAAATATGTTTTGCATTAATGAATATGTATAATCTTCATCAAATTACTTGTCTTCTCAGTAAGAGTGGGGGGAGGAAGAGAATTTGCAACTCAAGTAAAAAATGTTGAAATTATTTTTTACATGCAATTGAAGGAACTAAATAAAATATTTTTTAAAAATCAGAAGTCAAGTTGTTAAATGGTCAGGGGATACTGGATTTTTCACCAAGAAACTTAGAACATGAGGAATTAGACTGAGGCAAACTGCCTCCAAAGTTAAAAAGTCATTCAAAGGCCTTCAAAGAAGGCAAGAGAGAGAGGAGAATTGAGCTTCACACAGAATAAACTAGAGATAGCTCTGAGGAAAGTATATTTAGCCTTCAGATCTATCTTTTTAAAGGCTGATGCTAAAATGGGGCAGAGAATCCCAGCCAAAGACCTAGGGGATTCTGTACATTGTACTCAAATAAAAAAGGTATTGATTAGAGAATGGGCTTCAGAAGTCCAGTGAAGTGATTATGGTTAGTGTTTAGAAAATTTCTCTTAAGAACCTTGATCGATTTTTACAGTATTGAGATCTTACATTTTTTCAAAATTAGTTTATCACTTTCTAATTTGTTCTAGAAGCAACTTGGTGTAACAGATAGATAACAAGACTTAGAGTCAAGAAGATCTAGATTTAAATAGTGCCTTTAATTCAAACTGGCTTTATGAGCTTGTGCAAGTTACTTTCAGTGGTCTACCCTACTATCTAAGACTATGCTCTGAAGAGAAGGTGACAATCTGCATTGACAGAGGGAGTTTTCCCACCTGGAAGTTTTTTGTTTCAAAGAAAGCACAGGTCCAGTCCCTATCGTTTTTATCTATTTAAAACAATTCATAAAGGCATGCCTCTAATTATCAAATTTTCTGGTGCAATTAAAATATAATTCTTTTATAAAAGCCTAATTTTAGACAATTTTTGGAATGTGTCTGAATCATCACAAATTTGTTCATGGGTATTGTTCTACCTCTCTCCTATATAGTTAATGCCTTGCAGAGACAGAAGCAGGAATTCTAATTGTTGTTATTCAGTTATTCAGTGACATCCCACTAAGGATTTTCTTAGCAAAGATAAGGGAGTGGTTTGCCTTTTCCTTCTTCAGTGGATTAAAGGACACAGAAGAGGCTAAGTGACTTGCCCAAAGTTAGACAGTTAGCAAGTGTCTGAGGCCAGATATGAACTCAGATCTTCCCAATTTCAGACTCAACATGCTATCTCCTAAACCAACTAGTTGATTTCAATAAGAGGAATTCTAGTGCCTGGGGGAAATTCTAGCATCCATGCTTCATCCCTGATTTTATTGGAAAGGCTTCTATGTTATCCCCATTATAAACTATGCTTACTGGTAGTTTTAGATGGATACTACTTATCGTTTGGTGTAGCTAGGTGGTGTCATAAAGTGTATTTCCCAAGTCAGGAACATTCATCTTCCTGAGTTCAAATTTGGCCTCATAAACTTACTAGCTGGATAACCCTGGGAAAATCACTTAACCTGTTGGCCTTAGCTTCCTCATATGTAAAATGAGCTGGAGAAGGAAATGGCCAACCATCCAGCATCTTTGCCAACAAAACCCCAAATGGGATCAGAAAGAGCTGGTCACAACAGAAAAATGACTGAACAACAGCATCATTTATCATTTTAAGGAAGGCTCTATTGATTCCTATGCTTTCTGGTTTTCTTAATAAGAGAGAGTGTTATATTTTGTCAAAAGGTTTTTTTTTTTGCATTTATAGCAATTATCATATGATTTTTGTTGGATTTCTTATTGACATGACCATTCATGCTGATAGTTTTCTAAATATTAAACCAGCTCCACATTCCTGCCATAAATCCCAAATGGAGTCTCCTGGATAGTATTTCAATAAAAAATTTTATATCATTATTCACGTGGGAAATTGTTTTTTAAATGTTTGCTAGAATTCAGATATGAATTCATCTGGTCCTTGGGTATATTTTCTTAGGAAGCTCATTTTTGGCTTGTTCAATTTGTTTTTCTAGAATAGGGTTTATTATTCTATTTCCTCTTCTGTTGATTTGAGCAATTTGCATATACTCAATAGTTATTTTAGTTTCATCTTTATTGGTGGTGAATTCTTCCTTTTCATCTTTTCATGTTTGCTCCTAGTAATTTTGATTTTCTTCTTTTTTGATTAAAATTCATTAATGGCTTATTTTATTGTTTGGGTTTATCATAAAATCATTTATTTATTTATTAGTTCAATAGTTATCTTGCTTTCAATTTTATTAATCTCTTCTTTGATTTTCAGGATTTCCAATTTGATGTTTAACTGGAGACTTTTAATTTGTTCTTTTTCTAATCTTTTTGCATGCCCAATTCATCAATCTATTCTTTCTTTATTTTATTGCTTTAAGTGTATAGGGATATAAAATTTCCCCTAAGTATTGCTTTGGCTACATCTTATAAATTTTGGTATGTTGTCTCATTATTGTCATTCTCTTTAATGAAATTATTTATTGTTGCCAAGATTTAGTCTTCAAACTATTCATTCTTTAGGATTATATTATTTAGTTTTCAATTAATTTTTCATCTATATTTCCATAGCCCTTTATTATATATTATTTTATTTCATTATGATATGAAGAAGATGCATTTAATATTTCTGCTTATCTGCATTTGATTATGAAGTTTTTAGTGCCCTAACATGTGGTCAACATTTGTGAACCTCCCATGTACAGCTGAAAAATGGTAAATTTTGTCAATTCTATCTCATAAACAGCTGGCAAATATCACAACATAATGTCTTCAGAACAAATGTTCTTTCTGGAAACAGAATTCTCATGAATCATTTCTCTTTCTAGCACCAGTTTCTGTTTCAATCAATAGTAATAAACATGTAATTCAAACTGATGCATGTTTTACACTTTGCAAAGCTCTTCCTTCACAGTAACACTAGGAAATACTACTGTAAATATCACTGCCTCCCATTTCTTAGAAGCCAAAACATTCAGTACATTCCATGGAATACACGAGCTAAACTATGACTATTAGCTCTAGACCACAGTTAGCTATGGTTTCCTAACCTTTGCCTGCAAATTAAGTCAGACAGATTACATTTTTAGAAGCCTGGCCATAAAATGAGATTCCTAACCTCACCCCTTTAGTTTGTCATGTTTGAGTCACTTACAGGTGAGCAATTTCCCAGGTTCCTTTGTTTTTTCTAGAGATAATTTAATTTCTTCACATCTGCCATTCTTTCTGAAAAACAAAATGTCCATTAATGATATTTCTAGATAAATTATGTTTCTTTGTTGAGAAATAACTATAATAATAATTATAGCTCACAATGATACTTTGCTTAATGCTAGGGCCTTCCCTCTTGATTATTTCTAGTTTATACTGTATATATCTTTTCTGTACATAGTTGTTTATATTTTGCTTTCCCTAATAAACTATAAGCTCCTTGAGAGCTCAAACTTTTATCTTGCTTTGTATCCCCAGATCTCAGCACAGTGCCTAGCATATAATAAAGAAGTAATAAATGTTTATTGACTATTTGATTATAACTTACAAAACTCACTCTTCCAAATAATGTTCCAGTAGTGAAAATTAAGACTTGTTTTCTACATCTACAACTATATCTAAAGCACATCAGTAACTGATTTTGATATAATGAATAGTTGATGTAATGTGTTCAATGGTCATCCACTTGTGAAAGGCAGATCCAGGACTTGATTCCAGACCTACTGATTCTGTGATGCTGTGATGCTGCCTCCCTCAAAATGCCTGAAATTCTTACAATATAACAAATATGTATTGTGGGCTTGATATGTGCCTAAAATCGAATACCCTGATGCCTGGACATCTCTAGAGCATGGGAACCAATTTGTCACCAAAATAGTAAAAAGTAGTTTCATTTCATTGCTCGTTACTTATCTCTCATGGCAATCAAGCCCTAGTAAGTCATCACTTCAGTCTGTCTATAATACTCTTAACTAATCACACTAATATAGAACACACAAAAAAAGTTCTTCTCAGCCTACAGGATCACAGAGCCAAGGTTTACACTCAGGTCTTCTTGACTCAGCATCAAACTCTTTCCAGACCTCAAGTTGCTGTTTTATTCTGTATGGAAGATAATGATAGGACCTATTTCCCAAGATTGTTAACAAGGATCAAATGAAATAAGAATGGTAAAGAACTTAACACAGTGTTTAGCAAACAGTAAGCACTGCATTAATGTTAGCTATTATGATTATATAATTCACTGGTGCCCAAAAAGATTAAAAATGTGACTTTGGCTATATCATCTTTGAAATCTAACAAAGTTTCCTAACATAAGTTGGACCTACCTTAATTGTTCCCACAGCTTTTTGAATATAATCAGAATCCACATCCACAGATTCCCATCCCAGGCATTACCTTCATTCCTCATTGATAGCAGACAAAATCTCCCCTCATTTTAACTTAATTTTATTTTCAGATTCATATTATTTCCCTCCTATATTCATGTACCCAACTAACTCTATTCATTTGAAATAGGCAGGAGAAAAGGCATTCTAAATTAATGGAAAGCCTAAATTATAGGATTATTTTTCAGAGAAATATATATTGTTTTAATTTTTGAGTAAGAAAGTAGCATCATGTTGTGAATTCATTAAAGCTACTTAAGTGAATACATTAGAATGATCTTATAACATTTATCAAATGTAAGGAAAACATTGCTGCTAAAGTATCTTTCAATTAGTTTGTTCTCTTGGGCCAATCTTTATTTTCTACATCCTTAATTAAATACTACAACATCTCTGTGATCCTATAACATTGTGAAGATAGAGCACTCTGGAAAAGTGACCCTTCTAACTAACTCTGTTTTAACATTTTAAGTGTCAAAACCATTTTATTTGAATTATCTTTGGATAGAATTCTTTCTGTGTTATGTGACTCACTTTGCTGATTTTTTGGATCACCCTGAACATCATCTGCCCCTTTCTTCATAGCTTAAAGATCATTATGAACATGTGTAACTAAATTGTGCTTCAGATCTGTCTATAGCTTCAAAAGCATACACAGATAAAGACCACACTGAACATGGTACAAAAAGAGAAATGATTCCAGAAACTTTCCTAGAAATGATGATTTTTAAATATCAGTAAAGTGTGACAGGTTACATTAAATATCAGAATCCCACAATATACTGTTTATAGGAAACACCTTTATGGTCTCAGACATATCCTAGCTGTATGACCCTGGACAAGTCACCTGACCCCCATTGCCTAGCCCTTACCAATATACACTATTGATTCCAAGATGGAAGGTAAGGGTTTTAAAAAAGAAAACACATTTAAAGCAGTTAGACACACACAGAGTAAAGGTTAAAGGCTGGCACTGAATCTATTATGATTCAACTAAAGGTTCTTTTTTTTTTTATTAAGCAGAGTAGCAATTACAATCCCAGACAAAGCAAAAGTGAAGAGGTATCTAATTAAAATATATAAAATAGAAAATTATCTTTTGATAAAAGATACTATTAACAATGAAGTAACATTAATAGTAAATATATATATACCAAATGGCATTGCATCCAAATTCTCAATGAATTAACATGAGTTATAGGATGAAATAGACAATAAAACAGTATTAGTAGAAGACATTAACCTTCCTCTCTAGCTAAATAAAAAAAAATAAATAAACAAGAAATAAATTAAGGAAGTGAATCAATTTTCACATGTTATATTTGATAGTCCTCTGGAGAAAACTGAATAGGAATTGAAAGTGGCCAATAAAGTGGCACAGCAGATAAGGTGCTAGTTCTGAAGTCAAAAATCCTGAGTTCAAATACAGACTCACACTTAATAGCTATGTGACCCTGAGGAAGTCACTTTAAGCTCTCTTTGCTTCAGATTCATTATATGTACAATTAGAATAATAATACCTGCTCCTCGGGGTTGTCATAAGGATACAATAAAATAATCTCTGCAAAAGCTAAAGTGATTTGTAAATTCTAAATATTATTATTATTTTGTCCCTTTCTCTTACAGAAGAAGATAAAGAATAAAAAAGAACCTAAGCTCCTGAGAAGTGTCTTGTGGGAGATATTGGGAATTTTTTATTCAATCTTTTCATTCTGTGATTCAATTTCAATTTTCAGTTTCAAAAAATTCATTCTTTAATCAAAGTTCAAAGAGGCCTCTCTAAAATGGTTTCTACTTAAAGTAGGTACCCTATTATACTGTTGGTATATCTATGAATTAGTTCAACAATTCAAGAAAATAATTTGGAGCTAGGCACAGAAAGTTACTAAAGTGAGCATATCCTTTCACCTATCAATACTGCTACCAGATCCATTCCCTAATGAGATCAAAGAAAGATGAAAAGGCTCTAAAATCAATTGACTTTCGGGAATTGTGCTGCCCCATCCCTTTGTGAAAGCATCATGAAATTCTTTGTATCTATTGAGGTACAGACACCTATTTGATTCACTTTGAAGGCCTGACTTCCTTTTTATGTCCTTATACCTCCAAGAGTGACTTTTGCTCACTGCCCCCATAATTGTAATATATGAATCTCCATATTTTAAGATTGGCAGAACACTCTACATACCTGGTCTTATTTGTTCCCTGCAACAATCCTAACAGATTATTACTATGACTATTATTATCCCCATGTTACAGATAGGGAAACAGACTCGAAGAAGCTATTTGTCCATAGTCACACAACTAACAGAGGCAAGATTCATGCCCGTGTCTTTCTTGACTCTAGTTAAATGCTTTTTCTCTTCCTCAAAGATTTACTGCTTCTAATCTCTACCACAGCTTCTACTGTACTATGTATCTGATGATTATTACTCCTTTCCCTCCATTTTTGTGCTCCCATTTTTTCCAGGCCTGTTACCTTGCCTATGATTCCCACCTTTGCAATCAAGCATCATGACTTCAGTAATTGCTACAGGTGAGAGCATACCTTTTTCCCTGCTCAGCCAAGGGATTAGATACAATCTTGAGAATATTTGGCATAGATGAAAAACATAGCTATGATTAAAAGCTAGAAGGCACCTGAAAGGTCAAAATCTTCATCTTCATTTTACAAGTAACTGAAGCCTAAAGTGGTTGTGACGTGTCCAGAGTCTGTCAAGCTATTGAGTATCTAAGATAGGATTTAAACTCAGGACTTTCTATCTCCAAGATCAGCATTTTATCCACTATTTCTGCTTGCTAGGTAATTTCCCTGTTGTTTGATGCTCAAAAAAGAGACTTCACTGCTATCTGGTTGTTATTTTTAGCATTGGAATTCATCTAGATTTTTAATTTGATCAGAAACTTCCTTTCTGGATAACTTTCTTATGACAATATTAATTTGCTTAGCAAATTCTTTTTTTTTTTTTTGATAGGGAGTCGAGATGACGGCATAGAGGCAGCAAAAGTTCAAACTTCTGAAAACCCTTCCTTACTGATTAAAAACCAAAAGCCCATAGAGGACTGAAAATCAAACCTAACAACAAGACAGAGCCAAGGAACCCTCCTGCTGGACTCAACTTGAAAGGTATACTCCCCAAAAGCCTGAATTTGAGAACACTGAGGTTTAAGGGGAAGGAAGAAGAAAGCTTCCAGTACTCCTCCCCCAACTAGAACTCTAAGCCTTCAGTGGCAGCTGGAACCTCTGGGAGGGCAAGGGTGCTAGTCTAGAGGGAGAACCTTGCGGGCAAAGCTGTGCCAGGCTCAGAGCATCAAACACAGGCAGTGGGAAAGCAGTTAGAGAAGAAGTGCAGAGTGCAGAATGGGCAACCTAGTTGCAGCAGCAGAGACACTCTATATTGTCTCCCCTTCCCAAGGTTTTGGCCTCAGGGCACATCCAGCTCAACCCAGCTGGACTTAGTCCCATCAAAGCTTTCAGAGGGCAGGGAAGCTCAAGCTCCAACACACCTCCCTCACAGACTGTGCTGAGAGATTTGCTGACAAAGCTCCAAGGGTGAAGGCTGACAGAAAAGTCCAAAACCATAAATAGATGAGAGAAGCAAAAGCACAGGCAATTGCAGGGAGTAAAGAAGGGTAAATATGAGCAAACAACAGAAAAAGAAGAAAGAAATTACAGTCAACAGATTCTATACAGGCAATGAAAAAAGAGCAAATGGAACAGAGAAGGATGAGGGAACATCAACCACAAAAAAAAAACAGAAACCCCAGCTAACTGGATACAGGCTTTGGAAGAACTCAAAATACAATTCAAAACACAATTAAAAGAGGCTGAAGACATCTGGAAAAATAACTTAAAAAGCAAGATAAGTCATCTGGAAACAGAAAAGAGTATCTTGAAAACCAAAATTAATCAGCTTGAAAATGAGGCAAAGGAAATGAAAGATAAGGCAAAGAAGATGAAAGATGAGGTAAAGAAAATAAAAGATGAGGCAGAGAAGATAAAAGATGACCTCCAAAGAAAATCAGACCAGAATGAGAAGGATGACCAAAAAGCCAGGGAAGAGATCCAGTCCTTAAAATACAGAATACAACAACTAGAAGCAAGCATATTCACAAGGCAGCAGGACACTATGAAACAAAATCAAAAGAATGAAAAAAAATTGAGAAAAATGTGAAGTACCTCATTCACAAAACAGAAGATTTAGAAAATCTTTCCAGGAGAAAAAAACTTAAGAATCATTGATCTACCAGAAGACCATGACAAAAGAAAAAGCTTGGACATGATACTACAGAAAATTATCCAAGAAAACTGCCCCAATATTCTAGAACAAGAGGGAAAAGTAGAGATTGAAAGAATCCACAGATCAACTCCTGTACTTAATCCCCAACTGACAACACCCAGGAATGTTATAGAAAAATTCAAGAACTATGAGACCAAAGAAAAGACATTACAAGCTGCCAAGAAGAAGTCATTCAGATACTATGGAACCACATTGAGGATAACACAGGATCTGGCTGCATCTACACTGAAGGACAAAAAGGGATGGAAAATGATATTCTGGAAAGCAAAGGAACTAGGTCTACAACCAAGAATCAACTACCCAGAAAAACTGACTATATTCTTACAGGGGAAAGTATGGACATTTAACAAAATAGAAGAATTCTAAGTATTTGATGACCAAGCACAGAACTCAAGAGAATCATCAAAAGGTAATTAAGAAAGAGGGAAAAAAGAAAAACAAAACAAAAAAATCCCTTTTTTTAAAGATGCCAAATAAATTAAAATGATATGTATCCCTATAAGAAAAGAGGTCATTGGTTAACTCCAAAAAAAATGTTATTATCACCTGGGCAGCTAGAAGAATTACACTTAGAGGGAACAGTGACAAACTGTATAGAATGAAATGCCAAGACATAAATATGTATATAGATATATGTATGCATAAATACATATACATGTATGTATGTATGTATATATATATATATATATACATATATATATATTGTAAACCTCAAATTTCCTTAGACTTATAAATGTTGGAAATTTCACCATTGGGATATTTCATACTTGGAAAATTTCTTACTGATAGTCTATTGGAATGGGAACCCCATTGGCATGGGAGGTTCCTTCTCTTCCCTTCTTAAGATTACTTTAGGACAGAAACCCTTTGCTGAACAATGGAAAGGACTTTGACCTATGCTTAAGCATAGAACAGGAATTTCTTTGAGTCTTGATTGATTTTAGAATTGATACAATGGAGATACTTGGAATAAATCTCCACCCTATTCATTCCTAATAGGATTGAGTAAGGGCTGCAGCCTAGATCAAAATTTAATTATTCCAATCTCTACCCTACTCAGGTTAACAGGATTTAGAAAGGGTTGTAGCAAAGGAGTAAAGATTTAATCATTTGAAAATATGACCTTCAAAAGACATGTGCAAAAGCCAGAAACCTCTGGGCGGTCCTGGGTTAAGCTAGAGCCTCCATTGGCACAGGGAAATTGATGAACAGTGATTGGTAGATGGGAGAACTGAGGGGAGGAACTTGGATGGTTTCCTTAAAGATAGGGGGTCTGAAGACGCCAGGAGGGAGAGAGTTGGTCGGTGTGGTTCCTGTGGGCTCTGAGAAGGCTTGCTCTGAAGGAAGCTGAAGGTGGGGGCCTCTGAGACTGTTTCTCCAGTTTGGACACGTGAGTAATAGGGACTGATCTCTTTTCTTTGCCCCAGCTATCTAAGGGCTTGGGCCTTCTGGCCCAGCCTAAACAGAAGGGGTATTTAAGCCCTATTCCCTTCTCTCCCTTTTTTCTCTCTCTCTATCTCTAATTCCTTTCTTACTCCTATTGTAATTAAACTCCAAAAAAGGCTGACGGTTGACTTGAGTTTTTCATTTAGGAATTACATAGCTGATTCCTTGGCGACCTTAAATTAATATATATCAGTCTTTTAAAGTGATTCCCTTGTTACAATAACCAGAGCTAAAAAGAGGTTAATACTAAAAGAAATGGGGAAAGAGACAAAAGGGGATAAGTTTATATGTCACAAAGAAGCTCATGGTGGGAGGGGGAGAACATCAATACACTGGAAGGGTAAAGAGGTTGGAGATAGGAAATACTCAACTCTCAAGTGCATTGAAGTTGACTCAAAGAGGGAAGAACAATCAAATACATTGGGGCAGAGAATTGATTTGCGCCCTATAGGGAAGTAGAAGGATAACAAAAGGACTGTTGTAGAGGGGAGCAGTACAAGGGAGGTAGAGGGTGGGGGATAGTATAAAAAGACTGTAAAGAAAATAAGAGAAGATTAAGAAGGGAGGGGGATAGGAATGGAAATAAAATAAGGGTGGGAATTAGGGGGACTGTTAAAAAAATTGGTGTAACAGGAAATAGTGAAAGATGAAAAGACAAGACTAAATCCACTATTTGATAAAAAAACTTCTGGGAAAATTGGAAGACAGTATGGGAGAGATTAGGTTTGGATCAACATCTCACACCCTACACCAAGATAAACTCAGAATGGGGAATTACTTGAATATAAAGAAGGAAAGTATAAGCAAATTAGTATACTTGCCAGATCTTTGGAAAAGGAAAGACTTTAAAACCAAGCAAAAGCTAGAAAAAAATCACAAAATGTAAAATCAATAATTTTGATGACATCAAATTAAAAATATTTTGTACAAACAAAACCAATGCAACCAAAATTAGCATCCAAAATTAGAAGGGAAGCAACAAATTGGAAAACAATATTCATAACAAAAACCTCTGACAAAAGTCTAATTACTCAAATTTATAAAGAGCTAAACCAATTATACAAAAGATCAAGCCATTCTCCAATTGATAAATGGACAAGGTATATGAATAGGCAATTTTCAGTTAAAGAAATCAAAGGTATTAATAAGCATATGAAAAAGTGTTATAAATCTCATAATCAGAGAGATGCAAATCAAAACAATTCTGAGATATCACCTCACACCTAGTGGATTGGCTAACATGACAGCAATGAAAAGTAATGAATTCTGGAGGGGATGTGGCAAAGTGGGGACATTAATGCATTGCTGGTGGAGTTGTGAATTGATCCAACCATTTTGGAGGGCAATTTGGATCTATGCCCAAAGGGCAATAAAAGACTGTCTGCCCTTTGATCCAGCCAAAGCACCACTGGATTTGTACCCCAAAAAGATAATAAAGAAAAAGACTTGTACAAGACTATTTTTAGCTGCACTCTTTGTGGTGGCAAAAAATTGGAAAATGAGGGGATGCCCTTCAACTGGGGAATGGCTGAACAAATTGTGGTATATGTTGGTGATGGAATACTATTGTGCTCGAAGGAATAATGAACTGGAGGAATTCCTTGGGAACTGGAACATGCTCCAGGAAGTGATGCAGAGCAAAAGGAGCAAAACCAGGAGAACATTGTACACAGAGACTGATATACTGTGGTACAATAGAATGAAATGGGTATCTCCATTAGTGGTGGTGCAGTGATCCTGAACAACTTGGAGGGATCTAGGAGAAAAAACACTATCCACATTCAGAGGAAAAACTGTGGGAGTAGAAACACAGAAGAAAAACAACTGCTTGAATACATGGATTGAGGGGATATGGTTGGGGATGTAGACTCTAAATGAACATCCTAATGCAAACACCAATAACATGGAAATAGGTTTTGATCAAGGACACATGTAATGCCCAGTGAAATTGCACGTCAGCTACAGGAAGGGTGGTGGTAGTGGAGGGAGGGCAATAATATGATTCTTGTAATCAAGAAATAATGTTATAAATTGACTAAACAAATTAATTTAAATTTTTAAATAATTCTTTTTTTAAGGTTAATGCAATGGTTGACTTTAATGCAAATTATCTCACATTTCAGATTACTGGATCCAATGGAAAGCTTGACTACCATTTCCCAAAAACAATTGTACTGCTTTCAGGTAAATAGGATGGAATGGAAAAGGATGAGATGGGGACCAGGACATTCCCATAGAAAGAACACTTACCTAAGGTTTAATTTGGCCTCCATTTTACCATTAGAAAGAGGTCTGATATAGAAGGGGGGTATTTTCTCATGCTTCTTATCTTCAGGAATGTCCACATTTCCTATCCAGCAGTTTACATACCATTTTCCATGTAACTAGAGAAAGATGAAGACAAAGGAGACCCAGACTGTGAGAATTCTGTATTTCCAAACATTGGAAGCCCTGAGTCAAAGGGAAAAAAAAAGAAGAAATGGGAAGAGAATGGGGAAGTGAATCTGCCTGTGTTCACAGGTCCAGTAAAAGACTAGGGAGGAAAGGAGTTACACTCAGACTTATGCTCAAGTAGAGTGGACGTCAGGTCCCTGAGCTGCTGTTAGAAGAAGCCAGAGACAATAGCATTATCTGTTCCTCTCATGTAGGTTCCAAATCCAAACTCTAAAGGACAGGCCTTAACACATCCTAGGTTTGAGGAAGGGATGCTCTCTGATTAGAAATGGTGCTGCATTCAGATTCTAGTCTTTTCTGCTAGAAAGGAGGTATAAAAAAAGAACATTGTAATAGCTTGTCTTTGATTAATGTGAAAGGATCTAAGTTTCTTCTGCTTTGGTAAGTATGAATAGAACCAGTCCTCAAAGACTCTGGACAATACATTACCAAGTTTCATGGACTGATCAGAGACCCTCTTCAGAGAATTCCAGTGAATCCAGTGCAGTCTGCTTGCCACTAAAATGGTTTCTGTAGGGCAGACCTAGAGACACCCAGAGAATGTTCCACTACCTCTCCACCCAATGTCTGCTTCTTAAGATCCTGGCTAGAGGAGGAAACTACTTCCAATGCTGAACAATCTTCTTATGATTAAGGAGGCCCCATCTTTGTGGCAGAGTTAACCAAGTTTCATGTTAAAGTAACATTTCTCTGTCAGATTTACTTATGGTACCACCATTTGATCTTGATTTCTTGGTTGGGTTCTCTCTCAAAAATCTATTGCTGTGTCCCAAACAAGACTGACCCTTTCTCCTACCTTTTTAGGTACTACTTCATTTATCACTCCTCACTCCAGTACCCACCCCAAACTTCCTGAAAACTGCCAATAACTATGTTCTCACCTCACCTATAGCACTTGAGAAATGTCACGATGGACATAGTGGCAATATACCCAAGCTGCAGATTTCCAGGAATAATTTGGTTCTGATTCTAAAGTAAAGCTATAAAAGTAAGTATCTCAGGGCTCAAAAGAAATTGAAGTTTTAAATGTCTCTGAGGTAATTAACTGTTTTCCTGAAAATAAGAGCTGTGGCCCATATAAGACTGGTTCCATTTTGAGGCAGTAGTAATTCTGATTGGTCATGGGCAGTAAAAGTTTTAAGAATATCACTGTTGGAAATGCATTAGGAAAATACATGATCAATCACATAGTGCAATAAGGATGTGATTAGGATAACTGTTTATTGCAAATATGACTAGCATGGAAATAGACTTTGAACAATGATACATGTATAACTCAGTAGAACTGCTTTTCTTTGGAAGGGGGGAGAGAGAGTAGGGGGAGGGGAAGGTGGTAAATCATGAATCCTATAACCATGGAGAAATATTCTAAATAAAAATTTTTAAAAGAATATCATCATTGGGGCAGCTAGGTTGTTCAGTGGATAGAGAGCTAGGCTCAGAGATGGGAGATCCTGGATTCAAATATGGCCTCAGATACTTCCTAGCTATGTGACCCTGGGTAAGCTACTTAACTCACATTTCCTAGCTCTTACCACCTTTTTGCCTTGGAACCAATCCATAATATTGGTTTTAAGATGGAAGATAAGGATTTTTTTTTATGTTTTAAATAAATAATAAGAATATCACTATTCCCAGCTCCCAGCTCCATCTGGTCACAGCAGACTTGAACAAAGTGGAGAATCCTCACCTTGGAACCTATCTTATCTCCTTCTCTGATCTTCTCTTCTGTGGGCCCAAGGAGTTCTACCTAATCTGTAGCCATGTAATTTCTTCCCTTGACTGAATTAGAGGGCAAGAGGATTTCAGGGTTGTAGAAATAACCTGGAAACAGACAAAGTGGGTATCTAGGCTGGCAATGGTATCTTCTTGCTGGTGTACATCTCTCCAATCCATCCTCCCTCCCAAAAAAGTAGCCTTACCTCTGAATAATCCTTTGAGAAAGGAACTGGTTTCATGGCATGGACCACTAAGAACAAGACAATCAAGAGCAAGACCTTCATCTTTAGAGAGCAAACAGTAGCTTCTCAGTAGAAAGTCTGATGAGACAAATGGAAAAGAAGTGAGTCCTTCCTCATAGCAAGTCTCCCTCTTTATATAGCATCCATATTCAAAGGAACTGAAAACTGATCCCCCTTGTACACAATGCCCCAGTCAGTTTTATAAAAGAGGAGAGATAATAGAATTATTTTTGGAAGCAAATGGCTGAATGTTTTTTATGATTCTTTAATGACCATTCATTAAAATCCACCCTGAAAATCAATAGGATCTAATTTGTTGGATGCTGGCAATCTTTATAAATTTGCACAATTGGTACCACATCCACTCCCCTGTCCCACCCCCTCATTGCATACACTTTCTGGCACATTTTCCCAAAGATTTTCAGATGAATTAGAGACTACCCTTTAACCTGGCACACAGATCTTCATGGACTCAAAGGTCCATTCAAACTGGTCCTCTAACTACTCCTCAAATTTAATACTCCATTTATGACTTCCATGTCCTTAAAAAACTGTTCCTCATTCCTGGAATGTATTCCCTCTACTTTAACCTTTTAGTATCCCTTATTTCCATCAAAATTCACCTCATGTCACCTTCCCTGAAGCTGCTAGTGTTTCCTCAAAAAAAAATTATCTTCATTGATTGTTACCCTACACATGTGTAGGTATGTGTGTCTATAGACTATATTTCTTCTTAGATTAGCACAGTAGAACACGAGATTAAGATCAAATCTTCATAGGTATCACAAACTCTCAGATGAGGAAATTCCCTTTGCTGATGCAAGTTGGCACCTTCTCTGTAATATATAATCTTAGACAGCTTTTTAATGTACTGAGAGATTGTGACTTACCAAGGACCACATAGCTAGTATTTGCCAGAGGCAGAAGTTGAACTATGGTCTTCCTACCTCCAGGGTCACATTCCAGTTCTCTAAGCCTACACTGCCTTTCTATGGTATATAGTGACAACTTTAAAATTTGTGCCTTTTCTTGGAAAGATCCAGGCCTTGAGTTATAGCTCTTCTAAAAACTCTAACATAAAGAAGATTTTTTTTTCTAAAACTTTACCATCTGTCTTAATGTAAATTCTAAGACAAAAGAGCATTGAGGTTAAGTGACTTGGCCAGGGATGTATAGCTAGGAAATTTCTGAGGCTGAATTTGAACCTCAATCCTCCTGAATCCAGGCCTAGCACTCTATCCACTATGCTACCTATCTTCCCCTAATGGACAAGATTCTTCACCTCCTTTCAGGAAAGAACTCTACACTTAGATACCCATAACTTCATACCAGGCATCTTTAGTCCTATATGACTGATAGGGAATCAGAGGCTCAAAGTAGCCAAATAACTTACTATGGGTCATAGAGAGAGTTATTACCAAATGAAGATCATAATAATCTATATCTCATAGGCTCAATTTCCCACTCCCCTAAATTATAGCTTAAACATGGAATCATATCATTTCTTGAAATCTTCATAATTATCTTAGCTGGGTAAATCTACTTACAACCTTGAGTTGAACCCAATCCAATGCCAAGTTTTTGAGGCTTGCATTATAAGTCATTAAAACAATAGCATCATTGTAATGGGTGCCTTTCCTACCTAGTCTTTGGCATCCCACAAATGTTTCCAGATAAGGGAATGGGGGAAGATGGAGAAAGAGGGGCACAGAGCTAATGCCTGGATCCATAGATTTCAGTAAAAAGCAACACTGGGTAGGGATCTTTGCCCAGCCCAAGGAGAGAAAATGAGGGAGGCAATGTGGTAGGATTGGATTGACTATGAGATTGGGTGGTATAGACAAAGTACAAGAGCCTAAGACATGCAGCAATCTCCCAAAACTCTGAAGAAGAAATGCCCAGTATTTAGAGCAGCAGTTGGCAAACCACTCCCCATGGGCCAAATCCAATTTGCCACTTGTTTTCAAAAGGCCTATGAACTATCCAAGCATAGACTCAGTAGGGCAGCATGGTATATTCGATATGGAAGCAGAATACCTGAGTTCATAAACAATCGCTTCAATTTACAGCTTATATGATAATGTTTAAGTCACTTAAACACCTTCATCCTCCATTTGCTTCACTATAAAATAAAAAGATAGGACCAAATGACCTCAAAAATATCTTCCAGATTTAAATTTGTTACTCTTTTTTCTTTTTCTTTTTTTTACCAATTGCCTATGATAACAAATTTCCACATAAGTTTTACAAAGTTATATGATCGAAATTGTCTCTCTCCTTCCCTCCCTTCCTACTTCCCAGAGCTGGCAATCAATTTTATCTCGGTTATATATGTATTATCATGCAAAATATATTTCCATATTGTTCATTTTTATAAAAAATAATTATATAAAACCAAAACCCAAATAACCAAAAAAAAAAAAGTAAGTAAAAAAATCACATGATTTGAACTACATTACTGACTCTAACAGTCATTTCTTTCTCTGGAGATAGATAGCATTCATTGTCATAAGTTCCTCAGAATTGTCATATATCATCATATTGCTGAGAGTACCTAAGTCTATCACAGTTGATCATTCCATAATATTGCTGTCATCTACTGTTACAATATCATACAATCACTGTGCGTCCATTCATGTAGGTCTTTCCAGCTCTTTCTGAAATCATTCTGTTCATTTCTTAAAACACAATAGTATTCCATCACCATTACATATCACAATTTGTTTAGCCATTCTCCAATTGATGGACATCCCTTCAACTTCTAATTCTTTGTCAACACAAAAAAAGCAGCTCTAAATATTTTTGTATAAATAGTTCCTTTCTCCTTTTTTTATCTCTTTGGGATACAGACATAGTCATGTTATTAATGAACCAAAGGGTATACACTGTTTTATAGCCCTTTTGCCATAGTCCCAAACTGCCCTCCAGAATGGGTGGATCAGTTCACAACTTCCCCAACAATGAATTAGTGTCCCATTTTTTCCATATACTCTCCAATATTTATCACTTTCCTTTATTGTTGTATTGGTCAATCTGATAGGTATAAGGTGGTACATCAGAATTGTTTTAATTTTCATTTTTCTAATCAAGAGGAATTTAGAACATTTTTATATGATTATTGATAGCTGTGATTTCTTCAACTGAAAATCTCTTATTCATATGCTTTGACCATTTGTCAGTTCAGAAATAACATGTATTCTCATAAATTTGACTTTGTTTTCTATAAATATGAGAAATGAGAACTTTATCAGAAAAAAAATTGTTACCAAAAAGTTTTTCCCAGTTTGTTGTTTCCCTTCTAATCTTGGTTACATTGGTTTTGTTTCTTTATTGGAGGGAAATTCACTCTTTTCATTTTTTATACTGGTAATTTAATTTTCTTTCCTTTTTTAAAAAATCAGATTAACCCATGCTCTCTCTATTTTATTTGTTTTTTTTTCATAAAAGCAATTCCTAGTCTGATTTATTAGTTCAATGATTCCTTTATTTTCAGTTATTTTTTTTAATTTTTTGTTAATAAGTTTTTGTTAATTTCTAATTTCATTTCTAAAACTTCTCAGTCTCCAATTGGGTTTTTTAAAAATTGTTCTTTTTCTAGACTTTTTTTGTTGCATATCCAATTTATTGATCCCCTTTTCTCTCTCTTTTATTGATGTAACCATCAGGAATATAAATTTTGCCCTAAGTACTGCTTTGGCTGTATCCCCTAAACTTTGATATGTTGTCTCCTCATTGCCATTCTCTTTTGTGAAATCATTGATTATTTATATAATTTGTTCTTTGACCCACAAGTTTTGAACAATTAGATTATTCATTTAGTTTCCAATTAGTTTTTAATTTCTCTTTTCATGAATCTTTACTGGTTATAATTTTTATTGCATTATGATTGTAAAATGATGATCTTATTAAATATTCTTGCTTTTCTTCATTTAATTGTGAAATCTGTATGCCCTAGTACATTGTCAGTTTTTTATATATTTACTATGTGCTGCTAAAAAGAAGATATATTTCTTTTTATCCCAATTCAATTTTCTCCAGAGGTCTATTAAATCTAAATTTTCTAAAATTTCATTCATTTGCTTTACTTATTTCTTGTTTAATTTTTCATTTGATTTATCTAGTTCTTATAGGAGAAATGAGAGGTCCCCAACTATTATATTTTCACTATTTCCTCCTTAAATTCATTTAGTTTCTCTATTACAAATTTGGAGGCTATTCCATTTGTTGCATGTGTGTTAAGTAATAATATCACTATTGTCTAAAGTACTTTTTATCAAGATGTAATTCCCTTCCTTATCTCTTATTAATTAGAACTATTTTTTCTTTTGCTTTGTCTGAGGTTGATTGCTACTCCTGCTTTTTTTATCTCAGTTGAAGATCAATAGATTATGCTCCATGCCCTTACCTTTACTCTGTGTGTGTCTACAAATTTGTTTCTTGTAAACAACATATCAGAGGATTCTGGTTTTTATTCCACTCTGCTATTCACTTCTGTTCAATAGATGAGTTCATCTCATCTACATTCACAATTATGATTACCATTCATGTATCTCCCTCTATCTTGTTTTACCCTTTTAATCCTGCACTTTATCCTTTCAGTCTATTCCTCCACATAAATATTTTGTTTTTATCATACTCCAATTTCCCCTCCTTTATTTTACTCCCTTTCCCAGTATCACCCTTCTTATTCCTCTCCTACTTCTCTATAGGGCAAGATAGAATTCTATATTCTGATGAGTCTTGTTGTTATTTCCTCTCTGAGGCAATTCCAATGAGAGTAAGGTTTAAGAATTAACCATTATCTTCATCTTCTTCATCTCTATTATAACAGTTTTTATGCCTCATTAGGTGATTTGATTTACCTTTTTTCCCCTTTTCTCTCAGAGCAATCCTCTTTTTTCACCCCTTCATCTTTTTTTGCATGTCATTCTTTAAAAGAAATAAATAAAAACAAAATAAAAAATAAACATATATACATATACTTTTTCTAACTACTGTTATAATGATTAAAATTTTAAGAGTTACAAATATCTTTTCACATATGAATATAAAAAATTTGATTTTTTTTATTCCCTTAAAATCTTTCTTTATTATTTACTTTCTTATGCTTCTCTTGAAACTTGTTTTTGGCCAACAAATTTTCTGTTTAGATCTGATCTTTTATACAGAAATGCTTGTAAATCTTCTTTTTTATTATTATTAAATCATCTTTTTTTCCCTTAAAGGATATAATCAGTTTTGATGGGTAGGTCATTCTTGGTGGTAAACCTTATTCCTTTACCTTCTAGAATATCATATTCCAAGCCTTCCAATGATTTAATGTAGAAGCTGCTAAATCTTCTGTAATCCTGGCTGTGACTTCATGATATTTGAATTGTTTCTTTATGGCTGCCTGCAATATTCTCTTGACCAGGGAGCTCTTGAATTTGGCTATAATATTCCAGGAAGTTATCATATGGGGATTTATTCTAGGAGATGATATATGGATGCTTTCGATTTCTATTTTACCCTCTTTTTCAAGAAGTTTTCTTTGAAAATTCTTACAATGTCTAGGCTTTTCTTTTAATTATGACTTTCAGGCAGTCCAATAAATCTTAGACTGTGTGTCTTAGATCTATTTTCCAGATATGTTATGTTTCTAATTAGATATTTCATATTTTATTCAATTTTTTCATTCTTTTAATTTTTATTGTTTCTTGATGTCTCATGAAGTCATTCATTTCTATTTGCCCAATTCTAAACTTTAAATAATTATTTTCTTCCATGAGCTTTAGAAACTCCTTTTCTATTTGGTCAATTCTGCTTTTTTATGGAGCTCCTCATTTGAATATTGAGCCTCTTTTTTCATTTGACCAATTTTGCTTTTTAAGCTGTTATTTTATTTTTGCATTACTTTCATTTCTTTTCTCCATTTTTCTTCTGCTTCTATTTGATTTTTTAATTCCTTTCTGAATTCTTCCAGATTCTCATTTTTCTTTTTCTTTTTTTTTTGGCATGTGACTGTTTTGATCTCACTATCCCCTACTGAGTCTAGTCTTGCTTCTTTGTCTCCATAAACATTTTCTATGGTTAGGTGTTTCTTTTCCTGTTTGCTCATTTTCCCAGCCTTTTAATTTTTTTTTTACTTTTATCTTGAAGGTTATCAAAGTAGAGGGGATATTCTCTTAAACCAGTTTTTTCTTGGTGCTACCCTGACCTCTAGTTATGATTTTCTGCAAGCTTCAGTTCTTCTTGGGTGGTATTATAGACTGTGGACTGAGAACTCTGGAAGCCACCTACCACTGCTCCTTCAAACTCCTCTAGGGACTTCTTATGGCTTGAAAAGCTCAGAGTGCTGTGGGATATTTTGTCCTGGTTTGGGGGGCTTCACCACTGGCTTAAATAGACCAAGTGCTACAGACTTGGGGCATCACTGTGGGCTTGTGCAAGAGCTTGGTACTTCAAGGGGTGTTGGATGCTCTGTCATTGGCTTAGGTAAGGTTTCAGGGTCTTGAAGTTGACTTGTGCCCAGGTTCAGAACCTGGCACAATAGGAAGGGTAGCTAGAACTTTTTTGTACACAGTATTATTTCTCATTCCCCTCTCACCCCATGAAATAGACATTCTCTGCCTACCTTTCATGTTTTTGTTTTTGTTTTTTTGCAGGAGAGTTACATCATTCCATTTCCTTGTCATTTCTGTGACACCAGAGGTCCTATTCTAAGGTTTATTTGAGAGAATTTGCAGAAAGATTCCAGCTTTCCAAGGTGCTACCCTGCCATTTGACTCCACACCCTCCACCACCAGATTTAAATTTGTTACCTGGGATTGTGCATTATCTTGGATTCATTTATTTGCATCTGCCTCTCCTATATCCAACTTAAGTTCTAATTGTCTCTCCTATTTTAACCCTAATGTTTCAGAAATGATAATAAATTACTCTTCAGTGGTTTCAGCCTTAAGCTCAGTTGCCAATCACATAATCATAGATTTAGTACAAGAAATTATTTCAAAGACTATCTAACCCAATATCCTTGGTTGGTTGGTTGGTTGGTTGTTGTCCTTTGAACTCAAAAAGGACCAAAATAATATCACTGATGATGTCTTTCAACTTGCACATGAATGTAACTGAGGCAGTGTTGCTCAAAGTAGTCCTCTGCTTCATACTCTCTTCCAGAGTCATGACTTGAGATACAGTGCATGACCTTGGTTTCTTCAATGTCTGACCAATCTCTAAGTACTCTATAGCACCCTCTTCCACTGTCTTCATGACCTTTGGAAAAAATTGTTCTCATCTATCCCTTCTACCAGGGGAAATCTTCACCAACCTAAGGTGAATACCATCCTAACTCACTGACAGGTTCGAGGTCTGTTACTCTCAAACTAGTTTATCCTCATAATGAGATGGTTTACCTAAGAGTGGCTGTTACACATGCTATATAGCTTCTTGAGCCACAGGTGAGAGCTAGTTGGCAGGTAGACACCAAAGAAGTATGAGCTGCCCTAAAAAATGCTAGGAAAGCCCTCATACCATAGATACAGTGTTTTCTAAATACCCCATATGTCCCTCTAAATTTCTTATACATCTCAAGTAACTGGTCACTGGGGTAGAATGGGTGGGAAGACCTGATGACTTAAACAAAGTCACAAGTAGTATGCATCAGAGCTGAGATTTGAACCCATGTTCTCTAACACCAGAGCCAAAGTTCTTTTCATTGCCCTTGTACTAAGGTACATATATGCTATGTCACATACCTGGTAAAATCACTTCTTCAATGGTTCCCTCTAAGAATAAAATATAAACTCCTTCCTGTGTCATTTCAGTCTCTCCATTGCTCCCCATCATTTTTGCATTAATCTCACTACACATTAGGTATCAGAATAACATGAACTCAATATTGGCCAATAAATATTTATAAAGTGCCCAATATGTGCCAGGCACTCTGTTAAGAAATGACAAGGGAAAAGATAATTCCTCCCTTCAAGGAGATTACAATCTAATGGAGCTATTCCTTTTGTCTGTAATAAACTGCTTTTTCCTCAGTGACTTCTAAAATCGTCTTCAAGACTCAAGTGACTTCCTTGAAGCCTACATGATCTACATATTATCCCTCTCTTCCATATTCCTAGGGACTTTGAGTTCTTTTAAGCATTTCTCTTGTCTTTCTTCCCTAGTCTCTATGACATATATCTCTAGTCATATTTCATCCCTTTGGGGGAATATAAACACTTTGAGGGTAAATAATTATTTCCTTATTGTCTTTCATTAACTGTTAGTTTAACACCTTAGACATAGGAGGCATTTTAATATTAGTTGAATCAAATTGGATCCTGGACATGGTAAAGTTCCCTGTTTGTCCAATGGATGTAGTAGTGCCTCAGAATCTGACTCAGATTCTACATTTAGGAATAGATGGCCTCTTGGGTTCCTGATGTATCTTTTGGGTGGCCAACTTTCATTCAGGAGAGTCATATGACCACTTTCCTTCTAAGAAAGAGGGTACCTAGAAACCTCTCAACCAACCTATAAAAAGCAATATTAAAAGAATAACCTTCATCAACACAACTTATGCTGATGGGGAAAATTCAAGCTATTAACTCAAATCTGGTAAAGGCTATTCCTTTGCCATTCACTTGGATACTCTGCACCTTAGCCTTACCTATAACAGACCTCCTTCCTTCCCTCCCTCTCTCTATCATGATTTCAGAAATCTCATGATTTCTCTTCTGTCTAATAAGTGGTAAGTAAATACAAACTCATCCAACCCACTATATCTAACAGGTCCTGTCTTCCTTTTAGATCAGAAGCTACTTGAGAGCAAAGATTGTCTCACTTTTGTATTTGTATACTTAGGTCTATGTTTGACATTGGTAGGTAATAAATTAATGTTTTTTATTTATTCGTTCATTTATTTTGTCATAATATTCTTGTTCTAACAAGAAATTTCATCCCCTCTTCTAACCACTTACCCTGTTATGGTCTCTACTTGAATCTTATCAAAGCAAAGATAGTGCTGTGATATGGAAATCACTTTAAAAGACTGATATATATTAATTTAAGGTCGCCAAGGAATTCAGCTATGTAATTCCTAAATGAAAACTCAAGTCAGCAGTCAACCTTTTATGGAGTTTTTAATTACTAACAGGAGGAAGAAAGATATTAGAGAGAGAGAAAGAGAGAGAGAGAGAGAGAGAGAGAGAGAGAGAGAGAGAGAGAGAGAGAGAGAGAGAGAGAGAGAGAAAGAGAAAGAGAGAGAAAGGGGAGAGAAGGGAATAGGGCTTAAATACCCCCTCTGCTTAGGCTGGGCCAAAGGCCCAAGGCCTTGGATAGCCGAGGCAAAGAAAAGAGATCAGTCCCTATCCCTCATGTGACCAAAATGGAGAAACAGTCTCAGGGCCTCCACTCCAAGCACCCAGGCTCCAACCACCACCACCTTCCACACAGGAAGTCCCCAGACTCCTCAGCTTTCCTCTACTTCACTTCCTGTGCCTCACCTGTGCCAATGGTGGCTCTAGCTTCACCCAGGACCGCCCAGAGGTCTGTCCCCTTTGCATGTCTGTTGAAGGCCACATTCTCAAATAATTAAATCTTGAGCTTTGCTGCAGCCCTTCCTAAATCCTGTTACCCTGAGTAGGGTGGAGATTGTAGTTTCCAAGACCCGATTCTATCATTTCAAGTATCTCCATTGTTATTGATCAGGAAATAGCCAAATCCCATCCTCTAAAGAATGGTTTTAACAGGGTTGAGTAGTTTTGAAATTCACAGTGCTCAAGTCTTACCTTAAAGATCCAGCTACAACTGCAAATTAATCCCAATCTCCCCTGCTACATATCTCCTATACCAAATGTTACTAGGAACTTAATTCTTTGGAGCTTTATTCTTTCTCAATTCTATTCTACCACAAAAAGAACAGCTATAAAAATGTTTGTACAAGTAGGTCCTTTCCCCCATTTTTTTAATCTGACCTAATTAGTGGTATTATATGATCAAAGGATATGCATTGTTTTCTAACCCTTTAGGCATAATTCCAAATTGTCCTCTTCCTCAGAGTTGTTTTAACTTCTATTTCTCTTATCAAGAGGAATTGAGAACATGTTATATGATTATTGATAGTTTTGATTTCTTCATCTGGAAATTGCTTATTCAATTCCTTTGACCATTTGTCAATTGGGGAATGACATGTATTCTTATAAATTTGAGTTAGTTCTTCATATTTTTGAGAAATGAGAAATTTATTACAAAAATTTTTCCAGTTTGCTTCCCTTCTAATCTTCGTTGCATTGATTTTGTTTGTACAAAAACTTTTTGAAATAATCAGTATTATTCATTTTACATCATGTAATGTTCTCTATCTCTTGTTTGGTCATAAATTCTTCCCTTCTACATAGACCTGACAGGTAAACTATTGCATGTTTTCCTAATTTACTTATAATATCACCCTTTATGTCTAAGTCACATACAATTTTGATGTTATCTTAGTATACGGTGTGAGATATTGATATATAACTTTTTTTTGCCAAACCATTTTATGATTTTCCCAGCAGTTTTTGTCAGAAAGTGAGTTCTTATCCCCAAAGCTAGGATCTTTGGGTTTATCAAACACTGTGTTGCTGTGGTCATTATAAATGATATAGTTTTCAGTTATTTCTCATTTTCCATGTGATAATAGATGAAAAATCCAGGTGCCTTAAGTGTACACAGAAAATCTATAATAAATTGCTTCCCTTCCCAAGGGAAGTGGGAGAGGAGAGGAGGAAAGAATTTGGAACTCAAAAATTTTTTTAAAAACAAGGTAAAAAATGTTTTTACTTATATTTGGAAAAAATAAAACATCCAAATGCCCATTCAAATCTATGCCGATTTTGCTTAGTTGTAGAGAAGCAATGTGATTGGGTATGAAGTAAGAATACACAGAAGTGAAATAAATTGAAAAGAATTGAGGTTGTCTTTTGAATAAGGTGATTGACTGAACAGGAAGCAGCCTGTTTCAGGAAGCACTTACCTCCCAAATAGTTCTCTACTCCTGCAGAATCCTCAAGTTCGTGTAAAACTGAAAAAAAAAATGATCAACAAATCTACTGGGAAAATTCCATAAGGATTTTTTTTTGATCATCACAAAAACTTAACCAACTGACCAAAGTCAATATAAATGGAAACTTCCCAAAAAGCCATCATATTAGGGCATTTCGGTACAATTACAAATGGGCAAGAGATAAGTGTAATCTGAAAGTCTCCATAGGTAGCAAGAATCAAAGGTTCCCCTCAAAAAGCCAGAAGGTGGTCATAAAGACTAGAGTGGAGACCTTGCAAGTCCTATAATGATGTAGAGACCAGAGGAGTATCACAGTGTTCATATTTACAAAGCCTATTGGAGATCCCTAACACTCTCATGAGATCCAGAAAGGACCCTGAAAATCCAGTGCTCTAAATCTCTAAGATATAGGGGATCCTAAGTCTTGAAGAAGGATATCAGTGCAGGAACAAAGGAACCCACAGAAAGACCAAGCAATCAGTTGGACAGACTTTCGGCTGCCCACCTACTCTTCCTAGGTCTTTCCTTGCCTGTGGGTCTATCCATGTCACTAATACTATGGTACTAAATATGAGAGGATCTAGTTTTAGACCAACCCTTCTGGCATTTAATGGCTGTGTAGCCAAGGGCAGTTAATTTAACCTCCCTGGAACTCAACTGCCTCAAATAATGAATGGAGTTAATAATACCTCTAATATATATCTCAAAGGGTTATTGTAAGACTCTAATGAGGCAATGTACTCAAGGAGTGCTTTATATTTCAAAACATTATATAAATGTCAGTTTCTGTTATTCACAGGTTCCCATGCAAATGTCAGAACCTTTAGGCCATTTCTGATCCTCTCCCAAATATCTAATTAATTCAGTACAAAATTCAGCTGACTCAGAGAAAAACAAGGGATTTTTAAAGTTTTTTTAGTGTTTCAAATGTTTTTATTATTAATTTCAAAAGTTTTTCTTTTTTTATATTTTAATGACCCATGACCCAAAACAAAAATATTTAACTAAATAAATGCTTTAAAAATTATGTGCAAAACCACAAACTCCACATTATTTCAAAATAGTTTAAAAATATGTAAATGATAAATATGCTAATATAAACATCCTTTTTTTTTTAGTTTCTTTTGGATCTGTCTTACTTGGATACTTTTTTCTCTAGATTTTGTAGCTTTTTATGCAATTGTATGCATTATTCTATTCTCTTTTCTTCTCTTGATATATTTCCCTTATTTTCTTTGTTTCCAATATTTCTCATTTCTATATAATACACTGCATTTATGCTATTTCTAGTTATATTTTGTCACTACAAAGTTTCCACGAATATTTTCATATATACATAGCTTTTTACCCTCTCAATAATGCCCTTAGGGCCTAAACTTAGTAACAGGACCTCTAGGTCAATAAGCATGAACAGCTTTATAGCTCTTAATAGATATTTCCATCGTGTTTTCTAAAGCCTGTATTCACAGCAGACGCTATATAATATTTGTCCTATTTTTCTACATGTTCCTATCAGCATTTAATTTAATCACTTTAATCCATCTAGTTTTCAGTTAACATACATTACCAGGGCAATATTTAGCTAGATTGGTCCTTAGGCAGCCGAAACAAACTGTTTGCAACACCATACTCTTACCAAAACCAAGTCTCTGCAGGTTGTTTTGTTTCAATGCCACAATCCCTCAAGAATGCAAGATTACCTCAGTAGTGTGATGATTGTAAAAGTAAGAATTTTGCAGAATATTCATGCTTTATAAATCATTGTTTTCCCATGAAAAACTTTTTGGATTATGTGTACACTCAGACTTAACTACTAACTACATGCAGGGGGTGGGACATGGCTCTCCTAACATAGCATATTTAACTTATCTAAGGTTCTCTTCATCTCTTTAACTTCTTTCTTATTTATTTTTGTTTAGGTTTATCTAGTTGTGAGAGGAGAAAATTAAGTCCCCTGCTATTATTATTTTGTTATCTATTTCCATCTGTAACTTATTTAGTTTTTCCTTTAAAAATCTGGATACTATAACACTGGGTGAATACAGTCCAATATTAATAATACTTCATTTTCCATAGTACACCCCCCCCTCAACATAATATAGTTATCCTGTTTGTCCCTTCTAATTACAACCATTTTAGCCCTAGTTCTTTCAGAGATCATGACTACTACTCTTACCTTCTCTGGATCAGCTAAGGCATAATATACTCTGCTTCAGACCCTCACCTTCCCTCTATGTGTATCTCTCTTTTTCAGTGTGTTTCTTATAAACAATACATTGTCAGGCCCTGGGTTTTTATCCTTTTCTGCTATCCAATTTCTTCCCATGGATGAATTCATCCCATTACACTCAATGTCATAGTTACTAGCTGTACATTCCCATCTACTCTGTTCCTCCTCACTGCTCCCTCTTCCTTTCTATCCATGAATATTCCTCAGATGTGTCCAATTTCCTTTGAACAATACTTCTCTAATTCACACCCCTTCCCCAAAATTTTCCCCTTGCTTTCTTCTTTCCAAATTGCTCCACTTTTCCAAAGGATCCTCCCTTTTCTTTTCCCCCTCATCTTTTAAATCCTTATTCTATCCACCTCCCCAAAATCCCTTTCTTATGCCCTCTTACCTGTGCCCTCCTATTTCTTGACATGAGTTTGACTCTAAAAAATCCCTCCCCTATTTTGTCCTAACAGTTTCTAACTATCCCCTCACCTTATTCTTCTGCCTCTTGATATGTACTACCTTCCCCATTCCCTCTCTTTTCCCATCCTCCTCTCCTCTTTATACTTTAAGAAATTTTTACCCTTCTAATTGTATATGTTGTTCTCTTTTTATCCCAGGTCAAATAAGATTAGGGTTCTGGTACTACTAGCCCTCCATCCCTTCATACACTTCTTTATGGAAGTTGCTCCACTCATTCTTCCTCCATCTGAGATAGCCAGTCCACCCTGTACCTCTTGGTCTATCCCCCTATCATTTTGGCTTATTCCATTACATTCACCTTGACCTTGAGTCTTCCATCCATACATGTTCCTTCAAAATACTCAAGTAATGATGCCATTCCCTGGGGCCATAGATTATATTTTCCCTTACCAAAATAAAACAATATGACCTTTGAGTGCCTTATAATTAGTTTTTCATTACTTTTGTATGTTTGTTATAAATCAGATTTTCTGATTATTTCTGGATTTTTCCTTAAGAATAGTTGAAACTCCTTTAATTCATTGAATATCCATTTTTTTACCTTTTATAATTAGCTTCATCTCTGCTGGATATTTTATTTTTGGTTGTAAGCCCAATTGTTTTGCTTTATAAAATGCTACAAGTCCTACATTCTTTTAATGTTTCCATTACTAAGTCTTGTGTTATTCTGAATATAGATTCACATTGTTTTGATTGTTTTTTTCTTGTACCTTTTAGTATTTTTCTATTTAATCTGGAAGCTACAGAACTTAGCAGTGATGTTCCTGTTCATTTTCCTCTTTGAGGATTTGTGGATTCTTTCCATTTTCTATTTTACCCTCTGATTCTAAAATTTCAGGGCAGCTTTCCTTGACGATTTTCTGGAGTATAGTATCTGAACTTTTTTTAGCATAGTTTTCTGTGAGTCCAATTATTCTTTTATTGCTTCTCTTTGATCTATTTTCCAGGTCAACTATTTTTGTGATAAGAGGTTTCATATTCTCTTCTATTATTGCATTCTTTTGATTGTGCTTAACTATTTCCTGTTGTTTTAGGAAATTGTTAACTTCTTGTCTAATTCTAGTTCTTAATCCATTTTTTTCTTACAGAAGTTTCTGGACTTCTTTTTCCATTTAAGTGACCTTTCTTTCACAATTTTCTTGATTTTCTTGCATTGCTGAATTTTTTTCTAATTTTTCCTCTACCTCTCTCATTTGATTTTTGAGATTTTTTTTTAAAGTTCTTCCAAAAACTTTTTTTTGAGCATGTGGCGATTTATTGTATTTCTTTGTTGTTTTTTTTTAAATAGTTGCTTTTTTACTTCACTGTCCTCTAAGTTTGAGTCAAGATCTTATCTGTCCCCATAATAGCTATCAATCATTGAGTTATTTATTCTTTGTTTCCTCAATTTTTTTATTTATTAAATTTTAACCAATAGATTTAATTATTGGCTTTTCACTGGACTCCAATAGTTCCTGTTGTGGTGGGATATTATGCTATTGTATATCAGGTTTCAGGATTTTTTGTGTTTGTTTTTACCAGGGTCCTATTTAGTTTTTTTCAGTTTTTATAGTTGAAGGTCTGATGTCTGCTCAAACCCCAATCTGTAATTGACCTCAGATATTCTGACCAGAGCCCACCTGAATTTCTGTCACTCTATAGTCAAGAGGGACAGAACAGTGTCCAATCAAATTCAGTTCTTGCTATCAACTTGCTTGGAGATGTTGACCCTACCAAAATCAATCAATCAGGAAGAAACCCACATATTCTTACAAAATGTCTGAGTTCTCATTTGTATATGTACCTGCATAATGACCCTAGAATGGATCATTTTCTCAGTTTTTCCAAAAACCCCCACATCAAACACTCAACTTCTATTCTCTATAGAAAAAGCTCATATGGATCTCCTAAGCATCCCAAAATCTCCAAAAGTTTGGATGAGGAAAGGAATTAAAGCATTAATACATATTTACATTTCTCCTACTTTATTTAGAGAACATTTTGCCCATTGCTACCTTATCATGGAAAAGCTGAGAATCAATGCCTACAGTTTGGGAATGTGATTGCTTATCAAGTCTGTTTACCATCAAACCCCCAGCTAACAAAATGTGGTCCACTGATTATTCCCTGAGACTTTAATTTGTCTCAAACATAAAATATATGCCTTTCCTGCTCCTTCCAGAGATGTAAAATCTGGGAATGTCTGAAGACAATGGAGAATCTGAGTAGGCAGATTTTAACAATTTATGTCTTCTACTCTTTTGGTGGGATTCACAGAACCAGATAAAACACTGAAGTAGATTCAGCTCCTGTAAGTGGGGAGAAGATGGGGAGATAATATGCCTTAAGTATCCTAAATCTTCTTGGAAAATATTTGTGAAGGAAAAACTGAAACAGTCTTGAGAGCTTAATGTATCCAGAAATACTGTGAGCCCAGGAACCAACCATAATCCAAGATTCACCATGAAGAGTTGAATGAGCTCCTGAGCAGTACAACCTTCCACTTTAACCTCATAGAGCACTTCTGCATTTATCCTAATGTATTGTATATTATAGTCAAAAGATTTAGAAGCTGGAAGATACTTAAGAGACTCAAGTCCTCACCTTATTTTACAGACAGAAATTGAGGCTCAGAGAGGTTATTTAATTTACCACAGGTCATACATGAAAGGTAAAATAATGGGCATGAAGACAATCTTGGAGTGAGAACCAACTGATTTAAAGTTGCATCACTGACACATATTGACTTGGTTTTACTCAATAAAGTGTATAATTGTGAGAATATCAATCTATAATTGAACAGGGCAGAGAGTTTAAATCTTAAGGTATTTCAGAGAAAACCAAAAGAACATCTGCCTGCCCTACCTTTTCAGTCTCAACCCCTCAGGAGCAGTGATTTAGTCAGTCATGTTGTAAAGATTAAAATTTAGGGGAGACGGGGAGACTGAGGCATCTGAGGCAGGTAGAAATTAGTTTCTCTCTGCAAGGAGTATTATATTTTTTAGAGGTTTAGAAAGCCTATGTCTTAACACGTGTTAAACATAGTAACCTCGAGTCTTCACACTAGGTTCAAGACCTTTGTATTGGCCTAGAAGTGCATCAATACATCCTAGATTGGCCTTTCTTTGGCCCTATGAAATGGCTCTTGTGTGTATCTCTTGTCCTGGAATCAGACAGAATCATTAAGCAAAGTCCCATAATTTATTTAAATAATTAGTGGCATCATTTTTATAGTCACAAGCCTTTTAGGGCATGTATTAGCAAATGTATCTTAAACTTAAAAATCAAAATGTTAAAGAAAATCTTAATGCTGGTGATATGTGCTTCAAATATAAAAAGGGAGAAAAAATAATAAAAAAACCCGAAAAAGTATATTGCACATGCAAGAAAAATATAATAATAAAAGAGCTTTAAAAAATTCAAAAATATAGCTTATAACCATTGACACTCTGTGTCAGTTAAGAAAATATAAAATACAAGGCTTTCTCACCAAAAAATGAGATCCATTTCCTCTTTGTATTTGGCCATGATTACTGTGAGTAGAAGGCAAATGAATTGAACAAGGTTAACATTTTTTTCATCTTTAAAAATACAGTAGTACAAATATGTAGATATCAAAATCCCCAAAATTCTCAATAGCCCAATTAATTACAATAGCAAACAAACACACTTTCATATTTCACATAAGTTGCTGTATGGCATTTTTTAAAACCTATGAATTGATGGACATTTGTCACAATTTTTACAAACATAGCAATCTTTCAACCTTGGTATTTAAACATATTTTTTAAAACAAAGTAAAACTCATCTTGGGATGAACATAATCAAGAAATCTATATATCATTCTGGTAGAAGTAAAATAGTGAGCTGAAGAGCATAAATAAAGGGGTGCTCCTTTTTCTTGGAGGCTTATAGGGATACAAATGCCCTGAGATTAACTGCCCAACTTCCATTCACATGTGGGAAGGTTGGGGGTTTATAAAATGTATTTCACTTCAGCTAATGGGCCTTACCTCGTGGTAGGGGCAGGCAAAAATAACCAGATTGTTAAAAAAATTTTTCAAAAATCATATTTAAAAAACCCTTAAAATCAAATCATTTGAGGTATTTAGCACATTAAAATTCCAAAGGTTGTTAATACAATTATCACCAGTTCTGAATTCCATCTATCCTCAGCAAAATAGAAAAAAGCTGTTTTTTCATATATGGGCTTATTCACAATAATATTTGTTCAATACAGTTACAGGGGGAAAACAACAGAATTTTAAAACTCAGTACATTCAAAATAAATTCAATCAACCTTCAGTTCAAGCAGAATAATATTGAATCCAGTAATATATGAACTTAAAATCACAAAGTTAAACCTTAAACAAAAAATGCAATAGAATACAGAGATTTTTATAAACCATTGGAGTTTGAAATGCCTTAGAATATAGCCTTTAGTCTCTTCAAAGTTCCTTGGGTGGGTTTTTTTTTGTTTTGTTTGTTTGTTTGTTTTTAATTATCCATTTAAATGTCTATTGTCCGAAGGCAGAGTAGTAAGGGCTAGGCTATGGGGTTCAAGGGATCCGTCCAGGGCCCCATAGCTGGGAAGCATCAGAGGCCAGATTTTAGCTAGAGACCTCCCGTCTCTGGGCCTGGCTTCCAGTTCGCTGGGCCACCCATTTTCCTCCCCAAAGTTAAAGTTGAATCTTTGGGCTGAGTCTGCTCCCTGACAGGCAGGTAAAATCAATGAAATTGCCAAAAGAGTCAAAAATCCTTTTAAACCCATTGCTTTTTAGGTTTCTGTTTGAAAAGATCTGTTTCTTCTCTCTAGTCTTTTCTCTCTTTCCTCTCTCTGATCCCCCTGTGGCCAATACCCTCAGCCACGTGGAGGCTTAGCCTAAGGGAAAAGTACCGGGTCTCCTTTCCCTCTCTTCTCTCCCCTCGGCCCGCGTGGCCAATACTGTTACCAGCTGGTCGCAATGAGTCCTGAGCGATCTGCTCCAAGGATCTGGGTGATGAGCCAACTGGGGTTGTGCTCGAGGATTCTGGGGCGCAGAAATAGGCAGGCAGCAGGCCGGTGAGAGGCCAGGAGCAGGAGCGGCTGCGGGGGTGGGCAAGGCCGGGACCAGGTACCAGGTGAGGACAATCAGAGCTGCAGGCTGCAGGCAGGAAGCCGCAGGGCCGAGCCAGGTGGGGGTGGGCAGCAGGTCCGGAGCCTGTAGCAGCTTTGCGAGGGTAGAAAACCTTGGCCAGAGAGATATGGCTCAAAAAAAATTTTTCTAGGTACTAGATATCAAAGATTAAATCAGAAGATTCAGAGTTTTTTTCTCCCGAAGTGGTTACGCCAACCTGTAAAGATTAAAATTTAGGGGAGACGGGGAGACTGAGGCATCTGAGGCAGGTAGAAATTAGTTTCTCTCTGCAAGGAGTATTATATTTTTTAGAGGTTTATTAAAGGATAAAGATTAAAGAATACACAAGTAAGAAACATGTGCCTAGGCCAGAGGCCTAGACAAAATAACCTCACATCACGCAAGAGACCACCTGCTCCAAAACGGAAGTCCAAAAAGAGCCAAGACCCCTCAAAAGCCTTTGAATCAGCTTAAATACCTTCTTGATCTCGGCCCAGGTGAGATTACAAGGCATTCTGGGGAAGTGGAGCAAAGGCTCGTGGGGATTGCAGTCCTGTATTCGAGTCTATTTTTTACAATGTCTATAGGAGGACAACATTGCCGATTATGCATTTAATGCAATGGCAAAATATGTCATCCTAAAAAACTTAGCCTTTGAATTCCAGGACCACAAAGAAGTTTCAGGACCTTGAGCCTAACAGTCCATCTCTATGGAGGCCTGGACTCAGACTAAGATTCCTTATTGCAAGGAGTCTTTTTTTTTTATATGCCATGTGAGTCATATAGAACATCCTGAGATTATTTCTTTGGTCTATTGTTGTTTTAATCTCTTCATGCTTGTCATTCTTTCTGGAAAATGTAATGCAAATAAATTATTTCTCTGGTTAGGACTCAGGAAAAGAAATTAATACACCATCAAAATTACAAAAGGTTATTTGCTTATCTTGCTGCTGACTCACTCCTCATCTAGACCAAGTACAAGAGTATACTGAAAGGCAGAGCACTATCTTAGCTTCTTTTTAATCTCACTCATGAAAGAACTCAGTGATTCCCATCTATCTGTTCAACATAACATATTCTTTAGATTAATCTTTAAGATGGAAATCATGGAACATCCTGGTCTTTGAGGAGTCAAAATCCTATGTAGTGCTATGAATAGGCTATAGTACACAACCTAACTTAACTTGCCTGATATATTATATGGGGTGAAAAACATCTAAAGGAGAATGGAAATAGTTAAAGGAATCCCAAGCCCATGTGTGGACTAGAGGTCAGTGACTCAGGAAGTCACCCAATGGGAAAAAAGAGAAACATTCCCCCAGTGGTGCTAAAATATACCCAAACTTCATGAGGATATGAGAATTTAGATCTACTATGCTTGTAGTTATATTGGGTAAGTTGAAAGTAGAGTTGTTGATTCTATTAATGAACCTAAGATAAAGGCTGTATAAGAAGATATGGCCTGCTAGGACATAGGATACATAATTGATGGCAAATTTGACCTCTACTTCATCAGCACTGAGGTGGGTGACCATATCATTAGGACTCTTCTCAGGAAAAATCTTATCTCCCACAATTGCCTTTATATAATAAATACCCTAGCAGGAATTATGAGTTGTAGCTATGACTTAAGGAAAGAAAAAATATGGATAAATTGGTCTTCCCCTCTATAAACATCCTCTCCTAATTATCCTAATCTTGGCACCCAACTCTGAACATAATCCTCATTGGGAATACCAAAGTCAACCATGATCCCGTAAACTAGGTGCCACTTTAGACTGAGTGAAAGCATACATGAATTGGAAGTTTGTAGGAAGAAGCTAAAATGAAGTAACTTTGTGTATCTTAAATGCACAAAGTTAGCAAATAGTTCATAGCTCAAATTAAAGAAGAAATTAGGCACTGAGCCCATATGGATTGAATCCATACAGAGAATGGCTTTGAGATTCAGTTCTTCTTGGGATAATTTGTTCTGAATAGAAGTTGAAGGAAATAGAATTATATTATTATATATTCTCATAGCCTCATTTCTAGCTTACTCATAACATAGTAGATATAAGCAAAGGCAAGTAAGGATGCAATACTTGACCTGATATCTATTTCATATATATATATATATATGTGTGTGTGTGTGTGTGTGTGTGTATAATATATATATATATATATATATATATATATATTCCCCCATAGACTCAATTCAAAATGAGTATGTAAACTTAAATTATTATTCCTTGGATAGGTAAATAATATCATACAGTAGTCCAGTAGTACAGAACCCAGTGGAGTAATAGGTTTTTTTTTTTTTAAATAAAAAACTTTAACTTCTCCCTTAGAATCAATACTGTATATGGGTTCCAAGCAGAAGAGTGGTAAGGGCTAGGCAATGGGGGTTAAGTGACTTGTCCAGAGTCACACAGCTAGGAAGTTTCTGAGGCCAGATTTGAAGTAATAGGTTTTTAATAATAATCTCTTTCTAGTCCTCATCCCTCCAATTTATAGTACCTTCCCTGCCAACTTCACCTTATATGGTTCTAAATCAATAAAATGGAAATAAATGTGTATGAGGAATGTAGAACAGGCTTAGGAAAATGGTTAAGAAAAGGGCTTTCATCTTAACAAATGTTCATAGGGGCTTCTCCTTAATCACTATACTAATGAAACTAATTTGAATACCTATGCTCTTTCCTAGTTTATGTCTCTTTATAGCCCCTAGGATCAATGTGGAACTGAAGACTGATTCACTCTTTTGCTCAGGGCCCCAACTAGTGACACAATAACCTACTGGGGGACAATAAAAAGGCAATAAAATATTTCTCAAAACCCCAGATCCCTCTAGATTTTGAATGACTCTACAGGAAAAATCATGCAAAGGATCAAGAAGACATTTTTCCAGTGTCTCAATCCTCTATGGATTCTAGGATTAATATATTTATATTTATGAAGATTATTATTAGGCTGATAAATTTTGAAAGTTATTAATTTTAATGAATAAAAGAAAATCTGACTTTATTCCAACTCTACATGCTCTCTCTCTCTCTCTCTCTCTCTCTCTCTCTCTGTTGTCTTTCACACATACATACACACACATGCACACACACATGGACACACACATGCTTTTGCTGGCATATTTGCAAGGTTTTACAAATGCACTGGAGATAAGTTTTACATGAATGAGATAAGGGAAAGACTACTAGGCAAGTTAGGAATCAGAATCTGGATTTAAATCTCAATTGTGTTGCTTTAGCTTTGGCAAGGGTCTTGTCCACATTAGGGAGATTTTTTCTTTTCAAATCATTTTTTTCTACAACACCCTATAAGGTCATCATACCATATGTAATTATTTCCATTAACAGAAAATAATGGGGAGGAACAAAGTAACCTAATGATTTGCCTTGTGTAAAACCTAGACCAAGATTCAAGTCTCCCACGCTCAGCACCAATGTCTTTACCAAGAAATATATTCTAAATTTGAAGTTATCTTCTTTCTTATAACCCTTGTAATTGTCTGAGGTGGGTAGGCCTATCTACCTGAAACACTGAATGAACAAAATCAACACCAGGTTTTTGGACTAATGATGTTGATTAAAATAATGGTATAAGGAAGGCCTACCTCTCCTGCCCAATCTTTGCCATCCCTTATAGCTCTCAAAATAAACACAGATTATAAAGTTTGGATCAGTTGACTTCCCACCCACTGAAAAGGTACCATGGAATAATAAACTCAGCCTACCCAAGGAGTCAAAAATTGGCAATGAGGCAAATATGACAGGGATTGATTGAATATTAGATATTTGTATTTATCTGGTTCTGAAACTAAAAGAACAGAAACAGAGCAATAACTATCTCCAATCAAGCTATTTATTGTATTTAAAGTGTACAAAGCAAGAGTAGAGAATTCTTACAAAAAGTCACATTCTCCCTCACTGTCATTCTTGGATCCCAATCTTGGTATAATTCTGAGAAACGAAGCTGTATCTATAACCACCAGCCAGAAAATCAACTCTATTCAGAGTATAGAAGAAGTAACCCAGAGGAATTATGGTTAGTGGGACTTTAGGGAGGCAGACAAAAGGAGCAGAGCCTTTAACACTTTCAAAAATCAAGATTTGCAAACTCTAGAAACCTTTGCAAGCACCAATTATGAAAATGAATAGGCAAGATAAAGTTAATCACCAGGACTATAAAAATTCCTTTGATTTCAGAGACTGTATTAATAGATTACTTAGCCAGAAAAGGAGTAGCTTTGCCTGACATCCAAGCAGTGAGGACCTGAAGGGCAACAATTAACAGAAGCTTCTTATGTCACACATTGTTCCTTGAGGGACTAGGAAAATCAATACCTGCTATCCAGCATTGTGAGCTAACTGGACTCATGGATTTACCTGCTTCTGTGCCTCCCTGCTAGGTTACTTATAATTATTTTTAAAATACCCTTACCTTCTATCTTAGAATCAATACTGTGTATTGGTTCCAAGACAGGAACAATAAGGGCTAAATGATTAAGTCACAGCTAAGTGATTTGCCCAGTGTCTGAGATCAGATTTGAACTCCTGACTAGTCCTGACTCTCAATCTATTGAGCCACCTAACTGCTCCCAGTTACTTATAATCATTTATGCTTTTGCCTTTTAATGGATAATTATTATGATTAATCTTTGGCCTTATTGTTAAATAAATATTTTACAATGTAAATTTAATAATACTCTGGAGATTCAGTTCCTATAAATGGCAAATACACTAATGGGTGCTGAAGAGCATCAGTTATAAATAACAAGAGTGTATTTTCTCAACAACACAATTACCCTTAGTCCTCTGAGAGAGCACTTGAGTTTTAGGAATCTAGCATAGCCTCCTTTGGGAACCCAGATCTTTTCAGTTTGAATACAGAAGTCAATCCAAAGAGCTAGAGTCAGGGTAGACACCAGTTCCCGACTGCAACAGAAAATCAACTTTTCTCTTTATAGCTATATCCTGAAGTTCAATTTTCTTACTTGTGGGAGTATTTCAGAAAGTCAATCAATGAACCAAAAAGCATTTTTAAGAATGTATGTGTTAGGTGCCATACTAGACTTTGAACGTCTCTGTCATTTAAAGACTTTCATAATCTATACACTTACACTCCTTTCAGTCTTCTTACATTTTACTTCCTGCCACAGACATTTCAAAGCAATCATAGTGGTCTCTTTGTTATGCCACAAACATGACACTCCATCTCTGAGCATCAGGAATTCTCTTTAGCTTTCCTCCAAGCCTGGAGTGTTCTCCTTCCTCCTCTCTGTACACTGGTTTCTCCAGCTTCTTTTAAGTCCCAACTAAAATTTCACCTTCTACAGGAAGCTTTTCCCAAACCCTGCTAATTCTATTTCCTTCTCTCTCTGAATTATTTTCTATTACCCCATATATAGTTTGTGGATTGATCAATAAATCAATAAAAATTTTATCAGAGTGACTGTGTCAAGCACTGTACTAAGCAATGGGGATGCAAAAAGATGCAAAAGATAGTCCCTTCCCTCATGAAACTTACAATCTTGAGGTCAAGGACTGACTTTTGCCTCTTTTTGTTTTGCCAGCTTTCGACATAGTACCTGGAACATAGTAGGCACTTAATAAATGCTTATTGATTGACTGACTAGGCAAAAAGAGTCCCTGCCCTGAAGGAGCTTCTATTATTTTGGGAGAAACAATATGTGTGTGTGTATATATATATATATACACAAGCAAATGCAAAAAATATACAAATTCAATGCAAGGTTATTTCAGGGTTGGGGGAAGAATCAGCAGCTGGTAAAATTAGAAAAGACTTTATATAAGGTTACACATGAACTGTATTTGATGGAAGCCATAAATTCTAAACCATAGAAATTACCCCTGCCAGCTACTTCCTTTCTCACTATGGGCATAAGTATTGCTCCAATATTTATTTTACTGCTATTTTTAATTTTTTTTGGACAATGATACTGCATATAGGTAGATCAGCAGAAATGTATAGATATAATTAACCTTGATTTCAGCAATCCATTTGACCAAGCATCTCATTATCTCATGTTAAAAGATGAGCTATATAATTAGGTATATTAAAAATTCATTGAAAAACTAGAGCCAAAAAGTAGTCAATGTTTCATGTCATCTTGGAGGAAAGTCTCTAATGAAATGGCATGAGGACCTTGGTCTTGTGCCCTTTGATGTTCTCACACAGATTAAAGTATATATGTTATGCTCATCAAATTTGCAAATAATGTGAATCTTGAGTCAATAGCTGGCATTTAGGAAAGACTGAATCTAATATTATCCTATCAGGCTATTATAATGGCCCAAATCTACTGAGATGAAATATAGTAAAGATAAAAGTAAAGTCCTTAAGATACAAAAAGTCAACTTCACAAAGAAAAGACAAGGAAGTATGGCTATGCAACAGTTAACAGGAAAAAGTTTTGGGGTTTTTAGTCATCTTTAAGCTCAGTAAGGCTCAAAAATGTGACATTGCCAAAAAAAAGAGCCAACACTAACTTAAAGTCCATTAGTGAGTCATAATTTCCAGAAAAAAGGGAAGTGATATTCTTTTATAGCTTTTCAAATCTCATCAAGAGCACAATGTTCGATTCTGGGTGCTACCTAGAAATACCTGGCTGGTATACCCCTAGAGTAAAGGTGTCAGACTCCAGATTGTGCCAATGAAGAACTGATTAAAAGAACTGGCCTTAATTAACCTGGAGATAAGAAGATGTATGAGGACATGCTATCTGTCATCAGGTATTTGAAGGGATGTCATGTGGGAAAGGAATTAAACAAATTGTGCTTGGCACCAGAGAGCAGAAACAGCAGTGAACTGTCATGCTTTTTAGAAAGGGGAATCTGATGTCTTGCGACATAGTGAATACCCCCTCATTAAGGGTCCCCATGTAAAGATTGAATGAACACTTGCTGAGGTTATGTACAGGAAATTTCTAATCAGACTTGAGTTGGATTAGATGCCCTCTGATCTACTGACCAATCCAGATTTTTCATTCATTTTAATAAATTTTGTTATCTTTTGAGTTTTTCACATTTTATACATTTCTTTCTCCCACTTTCTCATTCTCATCCTCTTTTCCAGAGTCATCAAAGGCTAGTGGCAAGAGACAAGTTAGGACGGCTGGAAATGACCCAGGATTCAATGGATGACTCAATCTTTAAAGTAATATGCATAGGATATAGAGTGATAAATTCTCAATGTTGTTCTAGAATAAGAGAGGTCAAAGGAGAAGAAAGCTCATAGGAAATGCTATTTTATAGCATTTTATATTTATAGCATAGGGAAAAAGTCTATTTACTTTATGATAAATTTGGCCTCCATGTCATCATTATTAGGGTATGTGATGGTCAAAGGTGACATGTCCTTAGGCATTTCCTCCTCTTTAAATTCTTCATCTCCTATAATGACCTTTATATGTATCCTAAAGAAAAATGTGATATATAGCCAGATCTTGAGGAAGGAAAAATGAAGAAGTAACAGTTCTCTCTGCTCCACAAATATCTCTTCCTAATCTAAATCTTTTCTGAACTAATCCCAGCTCTAAGGCAAATTTCAACAACTAATCAATTACCCCCAGGCAACATCATGGACCTGATAGCAGCATGCTCAGACTGAACTAAACAAAACAAAACAAAACAAAAACCAGTAGGTCCAGGTAAACTAACTTTGAGAATCCAAATCTATAACCTTGCAGCAAATATTTCATGGTCGAAAATAGAGCAGGGGTTTGACAATGATCCTACAAAATAACCTCTCATAAACAGTGGTTTTGATCATTAGAAGTTTATTTCCAATTCAGAGTATAACTTGTTTGAAATGGCTATTGACAGGAATAAAATGAGCTGGATCTTAGCCCTTCTTTTTAGCTTACTCTGGATAGACTCAAAAATTAAAGGCAAGAGAAGAATGAAATCCTTAACTTGGCTTTTATCTTTTGAACTGAGATTCCCCATTATCATTACCACTACCACCACCACCATCACCACCAGATTAAACCCTAAATTTTCTGGTTGAGTCTGTTGCCCTGAAGCTGCTGTCCCTTGTAGGGTGAGAAGATTACAGGCTCCAGACGTGGCTGAAAGGGTCCTAGGAGAATTGGGTTTTAAAAGACGTTCTCTTGCTAACATATATCCCTCTATTCTACAACCTTTCCCAAAGTAACCTCAGCTCCAGTGTTCAAATTCAGTCACTCATCCAATGAAGCTGGTTACAATGTCTGGACCTTTTTCCTCCAACAACCTCTTTATATTTTCTGGGCTTTATATGACACTGAAGATTGATCAGTCTCATGCTCAATGACAAGCCAGTTAAATGACAATAGGGCATTGATGGAAAAGAGACTGGGACATAATATATTATTAGATTGTAAGCACTGCATATTTCTGAATGACAATACAGGAAAAATCCTCTATGTATAAGAATTAATATTTTGGGGTCTACAGTCTCCACAGATGCTAATAATTGATGTGTATTTTACTGAGGAGATTATAATCAAAATAGGACATTTTAAAAAATTCCTTATTTTAAGTAATATGGAAAAATGTATGGTTTCAATTTAACTCCATATACTCACATTTTCTGTCACACTTTTGTGGTGTTTTTAGATGTTTTGGAGACCTCCTTGTAGTCTCAGATGCATATTATAGTGAAAAGAAAACTGTACAAAGTAGGATTCAAAGAATCTGAATTTGAGTGCCAATTCCATTATTCACCCAAAATTGAAAAAGGCTCTTCATCTTCCATTGTACAGGGACTTTTAACTTTTCCTAGCATTGCTCCATCTACTCTCCTATAATTTCCTTGTGATACCAACAAGTCTTATAAAATTATCTCCATTTGCAGAAAAGAAACAAAAGCCCACAGTGGCAAAAACTTATCTGATTTTTCTCAGAAAATCTCTTAAACTTGACACTACCATCCTCCCAAATATGTTACTTAAGTTATCTTCTTTCTTGGATTGTAATTGTTTGAGCTAGTTAGATTCTTCTGCCTGGGTGATTGATGAATACATATAAAGGCACCTTGGCTTGAAGAACCTGAACTTGTGTATATATGAAAGGTTCCAATTCTCTTTGCTTACATCTTTATAAAACCCCATAGATCACCCAGAGTCATATAATCTAAATACAGATTGGTTCTGAGTGAACTAAAGTTGCTCACACTGATATTGATTATAACACTTCCACATTTGTGAGGGGAGCTGGCCTTTCTTTGACACATCCACAAGGCTTTAAAGCTAAACACAAAGCAGCACAGATTGTGACAATTGGATTGATTTATTTCATACCCACTAAAAAGATGACAGGAAATGATAAGCCCTGCCCAGTCCAGGGAGGGGGAAATTGACAGTGAGATAGCAAGGTAAGGCCTGAGTTATCTCTGGATAGTTGCATTCTTCTGGTTCTTGATATCAAGTAATACAAAATGTAAATATTACCTCTCATTGAATTGTAGGTTATTAATAGAATACAAAACTCAAACAAAAAGGATACAAAAAGTCATTTGATTTTGTCTCACTACAACTCTTGGGTCAAAGTCTTGGTCTGATTTTAAGAAGGAAGCTACAAACCTAAATATGACCCAGGAAATCACCTCTATTTAGATTATGTGGCTCTGGGTGTTCTATGGGGTTTCATAAGGATGTCAGCAAAGAGAGTTGGAGCCTTTCACATATACACCAGTTCAGGCTCTGCAGGCATGCATCAACTCAAGACTAAGTGAGGTAAGGATAATCACAGAGATTGGCAGAATTCCTTTTGTGTCAGAAATAGACTTATTTATAATTAACCATTCTAATCAACTCTATCGTCCTATTCACTTTATTCTTCCAGAGAAAGGGATCAGATTTAACCAATTTGAGTTAGTTCTATAGGTAAGTTTCTAAGGATTTGGATCCACTACTGATCTGACATATTCTACTCAGATCCATCTTCTAAAGAGAAGTGCCATTGGCTTCTTGCTTAGGTTGAGGTTTATTAAAAGACCTATCCTAGCTCCAACTTTAAGGAAGTCACATTGTTTGCTGATTTACCAAGAAGATAAAACCTCTGTATTGTAACCAGGAGTCGTGGACTTATTCTGAATTGACTTCTAGTGTGTTAGAAGTGAAACAGTAATTAAGTATTTGGGCTGACTTTTTCAGATGAACTTATTTGAATTCCTTTTTTTTTAAGTTAAAGAAAAGTAAATATTTATTTGAGGGTCACACTTAGTTGCAAACATAACCAACTTTTTCTGATGTAAGCTAAGTTGACTTTCATATGTGCATAGTTTGTTGGTAGTAAGGAGGAAAGAGGAAATGTTTTATTAATAAAATCCCCTCTGAAAGGACAGCGTCCCAAATAAAATGTTGAAGAAAGATGCATACTGCTTTGAGGAAGAGATTCAGATGAGTGTAGTTATCATAGAAATGCCATACTGTATAAATACATTTGAAAGATAAAGATTCTTACAGGAAAATAAGAAACTAAAAGAAAATCTGTTGTGTTTCATCTGAAGACAAAAAGTACTGTTTAGCAATATTACTTCATCAACAAACCATTCCTTACACAAACATAAATAGCACTAAATAATTGGAGATATATGGATTACTTATGGGTAAGTCAATATAATAAAACTGGCAATAACACATGAATAACTTTACTGATTCTGTGATATGCCAATTGAACTTTCAAAAGTTTATTTTAAAGAGCTAGAAAACCATGAAAAACCTAATCTACAGGGACAAAAGGTCAAGAATCTCAAGGGAATTTTTGAATAAAGGGAAAGAAGAGAGCTTAGCATTTGTTGTTGTTGTTCAGTCATTTCCAACTCTTTGTGACACCATCTGAGGTTTTCTCAAATCCAGAGTGGTTTCCCATTTCCTTCTCCACCTCATTTTCCAGATGAGGAAACTAAAGTAAACTGGGTGAAGTGACTTGCCCAAGGTCACATAGCTTGTAATTATCTGAGACCAAATTTGAATTCAAGAAGATGTATTCCTGACTCTAGCCCTGGCACTCTATCCACTCTGTCACCTAGTATTTCAGATCTCAAACTATACTATAGTATAGTATCACCAAAAACAATTTAGCTAAGAAATAAAGAGGTTAATTAATCAATTTGATAAATAATATACAGAAGTAAATAAGACAGTAATATAATGTTTGATCAACTCAAACCTCCAGCTATTGTCATAAGAACTCACTCTTCAACAAAAAGGCTGGAAAAACTGGAAACCAATCTGGAAGAAAGTAGATATAGACCTATGTTGGTGAACCTATGGAATGTGTACCAGAAGGGGTGCTTCCCCTCCCCTCTCCATGAGCATCTAAGGACATTTATCCCCTCACCTACCTCCCTGCCCAGCAACCCAATGAGAGTGTTTCATCTCTCCCCTGTCTGGAATAAGGATAATGTGGGAGGTTCACATGTAGCACAAGAGCATCTGTTTAGGCACTCAGTCTCTAAAAGGTTCACCATCACTGATCTAGACCAACATATAATGTAACAAAATTAACTCTAAATGGGTACATGTTGTTGTTGGTTGTCTCTCGAACCAAGGATGACGATTGTCTTTGTGCGTTTTTGTGCACAAAGACACCTGTGCATGAAGATTTAAGTGGAAAAGTCGATGCACAGAGACAGTCCCACTCTCTCGGCATTGGAAGCCTGGGTCCATTGGCACGAAAAGTTGTTACACCTGGAGACTTACTCAGCTGCATTGGATGGCCGTGTTGTCTTTTGTGCTCCATCATGCCCTAAGCACTCCACAGTGCCTTGCTGCATTGCCATCTCAGCCGTTGAACCTTCTTGTTGGTTTCTTCCGCCTGTTCCGCCGAAGCAGTCTTCACATGCTGGGTGAGCAAAGCCCTAGTTCACCAGGGGTCGACATCGACCCAATGGCTACCCTCACAAGATTTAGCCGGCCTGTCGAAGCCGTTGCCTGGGGTGTGGCCGCTGCCACATGCTAGCAGCTACTAGGAGCCACAAGTGAGAGCTGGGTGTCAGGTGAGGGTCATAGGCTGGAGAGCTGCCCTAGAAGGGCACAACAAGCCCTCCATATTAGAGATATTACCCCTCCATGAGCACTCCATACACCAGTAACAAACTCTAATGGTTAACTATAGGCATGTCCATAGAGAGGGCTCTGAGTGCCCATTTTTGCATGCATGCCATAGGTTCGCCACCACAGGATTAAGCGGTAAAAGAGGCACAAAAATCTAATGATGAGAACTCCTTGAAAAAGAATTGGCCAAATTGAAAAAAGAGATACTAAAATTCACTGAGGAAAATAATTTCTTAAAAAGTAGAATTGTCCAAATGGAAACTCACTGAAGAAAATAATTTCTTAAAAATCAGGCTTGGGCAAATGAAAGATAACAATTCCACAAGACATCAAGTAACAATAAAAAAAAGTTAAAACAGGACCTTGATCTCATGGTGTTTCCTGAATCAGATTCACCCAAAAGGGCTGTAGACATTGATATTGAAAAGCTAACTCATGCTGAACTTGAGAAACTACTGCTAGATGACAATTTTGAATCTAGTAAAGCAGCTACAGTGCCAGGTACTCCTGTCTTGAGCCCTTCTTTTTCAGCACAGTTTTATCTGTGGCCTACTATTCAAAGGGGACAGTGGTCACCTGGGTTCCCTGGGCCTTGCACTTTACCTTCTATTTATCCATCACCTTACTGTAAACAGGCTGGTGCATTCCAAAATGGCTTCAGTTCAAGCATGTCTACATTTCCATCTGCTGAACCTATTTATTTAAGTTTTCCAAGACAATCCCAATACATTTCATACCCTTCGACACCTTCTACATCTGTTCATCCACAAGGAAGTTTACCCATTTATCGTCCAGCAGTCAGTCCTGAAATGGCAAAACTTTTTGACAAAATAGCTAGCACTTCAGAATTTTTAAAAAATGGCAAAGCAAGGACTGATTTGGAGATAAATAATACAAAAGCTACTCTTAGTAATTTACAAGGGTCCCCAAAGTCTGATGATATTAGTAAATTTGACTGGCTAGACCTGGATCCTTTAAGTAAACCTAAAGTGGATAATGTGGAGGTGTTGGATCATGGAGAAGAGAAAAATACGCCAATTTTAAGAGCAGAGGATCCTTGGGATGCTGTGCTTCTTGAAAAAAGATCATCAACAGGTTGTAATCCTGAAAAAAAAGTAAATGGAAAACCCCTTCTGGGATCAACAATAACAAGAAGTCATTCTTTAAATATTAGATCAGCTCAGCTTACAAAAGCCTAAGGCTAAGTACATCAGAAAGACAGTGGGACCAGTAGTTTGTCATCTGGAAGTTCTCTTTTACAAGAAGATGAAATCCAGAATGAAGAGGTGGCAGCTTTTTGTAAAACCGTTTCAAAGTAAGAAATGTTTCTTTTTAAGCTAATGATTCGTATTAGACTTAATTGGTTTAATAAATATTTAATTTGAAACCAGTGACATTTGCATTGCATTTGTACAGTGTGTACTATTGGTTTTTTGTCATTTGTTGATTTTAAGAAATAATTCAGATTAAAATGTATTCTTACATTTAATTCAGATTAAAATGTAAAATTAATTCAGATTAAAATGTAACCTTAATGTTCCTCCTCATAAAAATCTTTCCAAATAACATAAGATTCCAGAGCAGATGTAACCATAGAGGTTACTTTTTTATTTAATATTTTCCCCAATTATATATAAAAACAATTTCTAACATAAAAAATTTTAGTTTTGATTTCTAAAATGCTCTTCTTCCCTTCCTTCTTTTTGCTGAGACAGCAGTCTAATATAGATTTTACATGTAAAATCATGTAAAGGATTTTTCCATATTAATACTTTTGGAGAGGAAAACTAAAAAAAATGAATAAAATATAGTGTGCTTTAGATTAGGTTTTTCTCTGGAAGCAGTTGGTATCTTTCATCATAAGTACTTTGAGATTGTCTTAAGTCATTTTATTGTTAGAGAATAGCTAAGTTATTCAAATGGGTACATGACTTAGATGTAAAAGATGCATGACAAATGAAGGAGGAGCAAAGAAAAAATACATTTCAGTTATATGGTATAAATGCTGTGCTTAGTTCATGACTAAACAAAGCACAGAAATGATCACAAAAGATAACATGGACCATAAATTTTATATTAACTTTAAAAATTTTGTATAAACAAAATCAATTCAGCTAAAATTTAAAGGGAATCAGAGAACAGAGGGATGGAAAAGGCATAATCTTTATAACAAAGTTTTTTAATAAAGACCTCATTTCTAAGATATAAGGATCTGACTTTAATAAGAACATAAGCCATTTCTTTTATATGAGTATTCTCTTACAACAATGACCAATATGGAAGTATGTTGCAAAATAATACATGTATAACCCAGAAAAAAATTAAAGGATTCTCAAAATAAAAGACCAATAAACTTACAAAAAATTTAAGTCTAATTTTTCAAATTTATAAAGAATTTCATCAAATTTATAAGATTACAAGTCATTCCCTGTTTGACACATGGTCAAAGGATATCAATAAGCAATTTTCAGATGAATAAATCAAAGCTATCAATAATCATATGAAAAAATGTTCTAAACCACTCTTGATTAGAGAAATTCAAATTAAAACAATGCTGAATTGCCATTTCACAACTATCAGATTGACCAAAATGTCAGTAAACAAAAGTGGAGAGGATGTGGCAAAATTGAAACTCAACACTAATGCATTGTTGGTGGAGTTGTGAACGGATCCAACCATTAAAATGGGCAAATTGCAACTATGTCCAAAGGGCTATAAAACTGTTTGATCTGGAAATGCCACTACTGAGTCTATATCCCAAAGAGATCATTTAAAAAAATGGGAAAGGACCTACTTATACAAAAATATTTTTAGAAGCTCTTTTTGGAGTGGAAATGGAAATGGAAATTGAATTGGAAATGAATTGAAAAGTGAGGAGATATCTATCAACTGGAAAATGATTAGACAAATTATAGTACATCTTAGTGATGGAATAGTATTGTGCCATAAGTAATGATTGTAACCATGAAAATGTGGTTTGCCAAGACTGTGAATTGCCAAAACTGTAAAGGTTTCAGCCAAACTGTAAAGATAATTTTGAGTGTCTTGATTTATATTAAAAATACGTGGTCACCATGGGAAAATTGCCAAATTTAAAAATACCCAAGTCAGCTGGGTTTTATGGAGATTTTAATTAATACAAATTAAAGAATTAAGGGAAGAGAGAGAGAGAGAGAGAGAGAGAGAGAGAGAGAGAGAGAGAGAGAGAGAGAGAGAGAGAGAGAGAGAGAGAGAAAATAGTAGAAAGGGCCAAGGCCATTAAGGGAGAGAGAATCAGTCCTTATCACTCACCACAAGATCTTCTCAAGCAAGCTCTAGTCCTTCACTGAAATCCTCAACTCCTGAACTGAGTTCAGAGACCATCTTCTGAATTCCTGAACTCCCCTCTAGATCAACTTCCAAACTGAACTAACCCCAAACAGAAACTGAATTCTCCTTTTAAAGAAATTTTTTCTTATGTCACTTCCCCTAAATTTTCACATCTACCAATCACAGTAGACACTTTTTTTTTTCCAGGACTGCCCATTCTTAGTTCACATCTTCTTTTGTTCTCACCTTCTCTGGTTAGACTAAAACTTCACACCTCTTTTGTTAAGCTTGCCTTTTGTAAGTTGTTTGACCTTTTAGTGATTAATTTAACCTTTATAGGTACTTAACACCCTTTTGTATTAGATCTGAAAATAGACCTAGCTTAAAGTTCTAGCTTTACTATAAGTATGAGTTACAGACTTTCATTGTTCAATCAGGAGTTTACAACTTTATCTTCCCCTAAGGCATTGTCTAAATAGGGTGGAGAGATTTTTAAAAGTTCTCAATACATTCCTGATCAAGTACCTCCATTGTTAAAAATGGAGAATAGCTTAATCAAATCTTAGGAAGTAGAGTCTGAGCAGTTTTAAGATTCACATGATGAGCATGATGATTTCAGAAAAAGCTGGAAAGTTTTGCAAGAACTGATACACAGCAAAATAAGCGGAAGTGGGAGACCATTGTAGACAATAACAGCAATACTATAGTTATTATCTGGCAAAATTTGGCTGTTCACAATAATGCGATGATCTGGAACAGTTCTTAAAGACTTATGATGGGAAATCCTATCCACCTCCAGAGAAAGAACTGTTGGAATCATCTTTCACATCAGTGATTTTATAATTTTATTTTGGGGTTTTGGTTATGTACAAGTTTGTTCCTATAAAAATGACCAATATGAAAGTGTGTTTTGCATGACAATAAAATTATTTTTAAAAATAAAAAATATAAGTTGTTTCTAAAGACATGTTTTTTGTGGGGTCAGTATTTGCCACTTGATCCTGTAAGAAGCATTTAAAATTATGCAATTGGTTTTGCATATTTTCCTGCATTTTAGCTTCACATTTTTTCAACATAGCATTTATTATCATAGTATTTAGGAGTATAAAAATGAAATTACCTAAGAACACAAGAATTGGGAGGTATTCTGAAATATTTAATGTCCCTAATTTATCAAACATCATACAAATTTCATAGAATGTAGTATTCATATATATATATATATATATATATATATATATATATATATATATATATATATATAATTTTTAAAAATCATTTACAGTTTTGGTTTTAGTCAGTAGATGTCACTATTGTCTAGGAGTTAAAGTCAGGGAGTGAAAACAAAAGATTTGGGTGTAGTGTACTTTTTTTAAGTCTTTTAATCCAATCAAATCCCATAGGCCAAAAGGAGACAGAAAAACAAAGCCTATTGCCTGAGGCTAACACTGAGTTTTTATGTGATTTGGGAGGGGTCCAAAACCTCCTCTATTTCCCTTTCTTTGAGTAAAGCCTCTGCTTTGCCTAGCTGGCCTCACTAGGTTTTAATTCTCACTTAATTTTTAAAAACTAGAGACACATGGGGAGCAGGACAAGGCCAAAATTTCCTCCAGGTTTTTTCCCTGCTAGTTAAGAGTAATCTAGGCAGTATTGTCAGTGAGGGTTGGCTAATTGAGTTTGTTCCCTAAGAGAAGGGAAATTCCTAAACAGCTTCCCTGGCTAAGGTCACTTAAAGTCCTACCACTTTTATATTAAAAAAGAAAAAGAAAAGAAAAGGCTATGTTCAATTCAAATTAAGGAGAAAAGAGAAAAAAATATATATTTTATACTCACCTGATCTCATAACTGTGTTTTGAACTGCTGAGTTAGATGCTTAAAAACTGCCTTGAAGAGGTAATAAAGAGAGAAAGGAAAGGAAGGATTCACAGAAATTTGAGGGTTCTGGTCACAACCTTCATGGATTAGCCAGACTGTAAGGGGTAAATTTAGGGTTGTTTTTTTTTTTAATTGAATATAAACTTAGTTGATCACCAGGAATTAATTCAAATCCCAATAAAAATACTCAAGTCAGTTTGGGAATTTGATGGTGGTTTAATTAATATAGAGGGAAAAAATTAAGAAGAAAAAAGGAAAAGTCTGGCCTAGCCTGACCCAAGGGGAGTTAAGAGAACTTCAGCCACAAAGTATCCTCCAAGATTTAAACTAGCTCATCTTCCAGGTACAAGGCCTCCTCCGAGATGAGGGGCCTCTTAGGAGGATAGTATTTTAGGAAAGATAAAGGAAAAAATAAAGGAATCAGCCTAAACTACAAGAGAGCTCAGGGAAGATGCCTCACCTGACCCACACTATTGAGCTTCTCCCAGTCACTGCACCCAGGATGCTCCCCACCAAACCTGGACAAGAGCTGCAGGCATGCCAAGACGCCAAGATGCCAAGATGCCCAGCATGTTTATTTTGTCTTTCTTTATTCCTTGATTTCTAATAATCTTTAATAAACCTCATAAAATATAATATTTCTATTACTAGAGACTAAATTTAATTTTTATACAGTGCTATAGCTGGATCAAAGGGCAAACAGTCTTTTATCGCCCTTTGGGCATAGTTCCAAATTGCCCTCCAGAATGGTTGGATCAATTCACAACTCCACCTACAACACATTAATGTTCCAACTTTGCCACATCCCCTCCAGCATTCATTACTTTTGCCAATCTGCTAGGCCTGAGGTTGTTTTGATTTGCATTTCTCTGATTATAAGAGATTTAGAACACTTTTTCATTTGCTTATTAATAGTTTTGATTTCTTTAATTGAAAATTGCCTATTCATGTCCCTTGGACATTTATCAGTTGGAGAATGACTGGATTTTTTATACAATTGATTTAGCTCTTCATAAATTTGAGTAATTAGACCATTGCCAGAGGTTTTTGTTAAGCATATTATTTTCCTATTTGTTGCTTTCCTTCTAATTTTGTATACATTGGTTTTGGTTGTACAAAAAATTTTAATTTGATATAATCAAAATTATTGATTTTACATTTTGTGATTTTTTTCTAGCTCTTCCTTGGTTTTAAAGTCTTTCCTTTCTCAAAGATCTAACATGTATATTATTTAATGTTCACCTAATTTGCTTATAGTTTCCTTCTTTATATTCAAGTCATTCACCCATTCTGAGTTTATCTTGGATTAGAGTGTGAGATGTTGATCCAAACCTAATCCTTCCCATACTGTCATCCAATTTTCCAAGCAGTTTTTATCAAATAGTGGATTTTGGTCCCAAAAGCTGGGATCTTTGGGCTTATCATAGACTGTCTTGCTGAGATCACTTACCCTAAGTCTGTTCCCCTGATCCTCCTTTCTGTCTCTTAGCCAGTACCAAACTGTTTTGATGACCGCTTTATAGTATAATTTGAGATCTGGGATGGCAAGTACTCCTTCCTGTGGATTTTTTTTTCATGATTTCCCTGGATATCCTTGATCTTTTGTTCTTCCAAATTAACTTTGTTATGATTTTTTCTAATTCAGTAAAAAAAAAAAGTTTTTTGGTAGTTTAATGGGTATGGCACTAAATAAGTAAATTAATTTGGATATAATTATCATTTATATTATGTTAGCTTGTCCTACCTATGAGCAATAGATGTTTTTCCAATTATTTAGATCTGGTTTTAATTGTGTGGAGAATGTTTTGTAGTTGTGTTCATATAGTTCCTTTATTTGTCTTGGCAGTTAGATGCCAAAATATTTTATATTGTCTGGTGTGATTTTAAATGGAATTTCTCTTTCTAATTCTTGCTGCTGAGATGTGTTGGAGATATAGAAATGCTGATAACTTATGTGGATTTATTTTTTATCCTGCAACTTTTTTAAAGTTGTTGATTATTTCTACTAGCTTTTTGGTTGATTCTCTGGGGTTCTTTAAGAAGACCATCATATCATCTGCAAAGAGTGATAGCTTGGTTTCTTCAATGCCTATATTAATACCTTCAATTTCTTTTTCTTCTCTAATTGCTACTGTTAGTGTTTCTAGTACAATATTAAATAATAGAGGTGATAATGGGCATCCTTGTTTCACTCCTGATCTTATTGGGAAGGCTTCTAGTTTTTACCCATTGTAGATGATGTTTGCTGATGGTTTTAGATATATAATGTTTATTATTTTTAGGAATGACCCTTCTATTCCTATACATTCTAGTGTTTTCAATAGAAATGGGTGTTGTATTTTATCAAAGGCATTTTCTGCATCTATTGAAATAATCATGTTATTTTTGTTGGTTTGCTTGTTAATATGGTCAATTATGTGGATGGTTTCCTAATATTGAACCATCCTTGCAGTCCTGGTATGAATCCTACCTGGTCATAGTGAATAACCCTTGTGATGATTTGTTGAAGTCTTTTTCCTAATAGCCTATTGTAAGATTAAAAATTGGGGGAGAAACTGAGGCAAGTAGAAATTAGTTTCTCTCTGCAAGGAGTATTCTATTTTTAGAGGTTTAATAAAGGTTCAGAATTAAAGAAAATACAGAATAAGAAAGCATGTGTCTAGGCCCAGAGAGGCTTAGAAATTACATTATGAAAAAGATGTGTCTGCTTGGAAGTGGCAACAGGAAAGCAGAGAGACCCCGCCATAGGCTGATACCCTTTAAATAATAATTTGCTCTAGGCCTAGATGAGAATTCATTGTGATTGCAAAGCATCCTGGAAGTAGAGCAAGGACTTTTGGGGATTGAAGTCCTAGATTCAAGTCTTCATTTTTATAATTCTTCATGTGATCATTTGGGAAGGACTTCCCCAAAGGATCATAAAAACATAATCAATTTAAAGATTACAATAATTACAATAAAGATTACAATAAGAGAAAAAAAAGACCAAACCAATAATTGCTGGACACATTGACAAAAATCCTGTTAGGGGGCAGTCCCCTTTGGCATGAAAGTATACATACAAATAAATGTTCAACCAACTACACCCAAAGTTCATTCTTGATTTTCTTGTGCAGCTTATGGTCTGGTGGCTTCTTCATGGTGTCTTCTCCAACAGTTCAGTTTCCGGATTTGGAGAGGTATCATCATCTTTCTTTGCCTAAAATTCTTCTTTAAAGGGAATTTAAACTTTGCAATTTAAAATAATATTTTTTTTTACATTTCCCCGTGTTGTGGGTGATTGAAAAATACAGGATCACTTAGGGATACATGGCTGAGGTATGAGGTATATGAATCAATTGGCAAGAGAAATTAAAAAGATATCAGAAAAATCCAAAGAAAAAAGAAAAAAAAACTGGATAAAATATAGACTATCCAAGTCTTATGTGTGAAAATTCTAAGTAAAAGAAAAATAAATCTATAACAGGTCCTTGAATCAGGGCCCAATTAAAATGATCTAAGCAATGATGCATTTACCCAGTCAGTAGCCAGGTTAACAGAAAGTTACCACACTATGAAAGAAAGAAAAAAGGGACTAGATTGTAGGAGCCAAATTTTGAGATACTTGGTAGAATGTGGATGTAACAGTTAAAAGAATAGTTTGCATAAACTGTGACCGCAAAAATATGGTTTCAAGACAGTGTCTTGAGTTAAATCAAAAATAAGTGGTCACCATGGGAAAAATTCCCAGATATAAAATACCCAAGTCAGCTGGGTTTGTATGGAGATTTTAATTAATACAAATAAGGAATCAATGAAAGGGAGAGGGGCGGGGGGAATAATGGGAAAAGGGCTAGGCCAGCCGAGGCCAGCCTAGGCCAGTTTAGGCTTAAGCCTTAAGAGAGAAATCCTTCAGTCTTTAATCCACTCACCACAAGATTTGTCCCAAGTAAGATTCTAGTGTTCAGAGAGACCCACCAGTTCAGCTCCTAAGTTCCACTAAGTTCAGCCACCGAGAGGCTGCCATCCAGCTTTGGCAAGCTGACTCCTTTTAAAGAGAATTTTCTCCTATGTCACCTCCCCTAAGTTTTTCTATCTACCAATCACAGTAGACGTTTTCCAAAGGACTGACCATTCTTAATTCACACCTTACTTAGTTCTCAACTTCTCTGGGTAGACTAAAACTTCTGAGTAAGTTCACACCTCTTTGCCCCTTGCAAGTCTGCAAATTGCCTGACCTTTTAGTGATTAATTTGACCTTCATAGGTACTTAGCACTTTTCTGTATTAGATCTAAAAATAGACCCAGCTTAAGGTTTTTTAGCTTTACTTTAAGTATGGATTAAGTACTTTTCATTGTTCAGTAAAGAGTTTACTACTTTATCTTCCCCTAAAGTATGCTTAAGTATGGGTGGAGTAGAGTTCTCACATTCCTGATCAAGTACCTTCATTGTTTAAAATGGGGAATGGTCTTAACCAAATCTTCTGAAGTAGGGTCTGAGAATTTTTAAGATTCACATGGAACAAGGAAGACCTGCCTTTAACACATGTTAAACAGCTGCAACCACGAACCCCAAATACACTCAAGTCCTCTTTGTATAGGCTCAAAATTACATCAATCCCACCAGGATTGGTTGGTCTCGTTGACCTTGTGCTTGATTGGCACTATGCAGTTTAGCTTTGTGCTTCTTTGGCACTGTGCAATGGCTCTTTTGTTTATATCTTGTCCTGGAATCAGACAGAAGTATTAAGCAAAGTCCCATAATTTATTTTAAATAATTAGTGGCATCATTTTTATAGTCCCAACCTTCTAGGGCATGCATTTTCAAATGTATCTTAAACTTATATTACTAGAAAATCAAAAAATTAAAGAAAATCTTAATACTGGTAACATGTGCTTCAAATATAAAAAGGAGAGAAAAATAAAAAACTGTAAAAGTATATTGCACATGTGAGAAAAATATAATAAGAGTTTTTTTTAAATTCATAAATATAGCTTGTAATCATTGACATACTGTGTCAGGTAAGAAACTATAGAATACAAGGCTTTCTCACCAAAAATGAGATCCATTTCCTCTTCATATCTGGCCATGATCCACTGTGAGTGAAAGGAAATGAATTGAGCAAGGTAACATTTTTCATTGTTAAAGAAGAGTAGTACAAATATGTAGATATCAATATCCCCAAAATTCTCAATAGCCCAATTAATTACAATAGCAAACAAACACATTATCATATTTCATATAAATTGCTGTATGACATTTTTTAAAAGCCTATGAACTGATGGATATTTGTCACAAGTTTTTACAAACGTAGCAATCTTTCAACCTTGATAATAAACATATTTTTAAACAAAGTAAAACTCATTTTGGGTTTAGAACATCATCAAGAAATCTAGATATCATTCTGATGCAGGTAAAGTAGTGAGCTGAAGAGTATAAATGAGGGGTGCTCCTTTTTTGGAGGATTTTTAGGGATACAAATACCCTGAGATTAACTGCCCAACTTCCATTCACATATTTAGAAATGCAGGAAGGTTGGGTGTTATAATTGTATTTCACTTCAGCTACTAGAATGGGCCTTACCTCCTGGTAGGGGCAGGGGCAGGAAAAATAACCAGAGATTGTTAAAAAAAAATCCCAAAAATCATTTTTAAAAAACCCTTAAAATCAATTGAGATATTTAGCACATAAATTTTCCAAAGGTTGTTCATACAATTGTAATCAGTTCTGATGAAGTCCATCTCTCCTCTATGTGACAATTTACAAAGTCAAAAATAGAAAAGCTGTTTTCATATATAGGCTTAATTACAATGATATTTGTTCAGTATGGTTATAGGGGGAAAGCAACAGAATATAACAGTAGTTAAAACTCAATACATTAAAATGATTCAGTGTAACAGAATATCAAATGCAGTAATGAACTTAAAATCACAAAGTTAAAGCATAAACAAGACAAACAGCAAAATGCAATAGAATACAGAGATTTTTATAAACCATTGGAGTCTGAAATGCCTTAAAATTTTCTAGGCAGTAGCTATTAAAAGCTGAACTTAGTAGAGAAAAGAATCAGAAAAAAAAATCAGAAGATTGCGATATTTTGTGTTCCTGAAGTGGTTACGCCAAACTGTAAGATTAAAAATTGGGGGAGAAACTGAGGCAGGTAGAAATTAGTTTCTCTCTGCAAGGAGTATTATATTTTTAGAGGTTTAATAAAGGTTCAGGATTAAAGAAAATACAGAATAAGAAAGCATGTGTCTAGACCCAGAAAGGCTTAGAAAACCTCACCTACATTATGAAAAAGATGTGTCTGCTTGGAAGTGGCAACAGGAAAGCAGAGAGACCCTACCATAGGCTGAGACCCTTTAAATAATAATTTGCTCTCAGCCCAGGTGAGAATTCATTGTGATTACAAAGCATCCTGGAAGTAGAGCAAGGACTTTTGGGGATTGAAGTCCTAGATTCAAGTCTCCATTTTTACAAATCTCCGTGTGATCATTTGGGAAGAAGGGCTTCCCCAAAGGATCATAAAAACATAATCAATTTAAAGATTATAATAATTTGAGGATAAGAGAAAAAAAGACAAAACCAATAGTTGCTGGACACATTGACAAAAATCCAGTTGGGGGCAGTCCCTTTGGCATGAAAATATACAAACAAATAAATGTTCAATCAACTACACCCAAAATTCATTCTTGATTTTCTTGTGTTGCTGAAAAGAAGGTGTATTCCTTTTTGTCCCTATTTATTTTTCTCCACATGTCTACTAACTCTAATTTTTCTAAGATTTCATTCACTTCTCTTACCTCTTTCTTATTTATTTTTTGGTTTGATTTATCTAGTTCAGATAGAGGAAGGTTCAGGTCTCCCACTAGTATAGTTTTTCTATCTATTTCATCCTTGAGCTCCACTAGTTTCTCCTTTAGAAATTTGGATGCTATGCCATTTGGTGCATACATATTGAATACTGATATTTCCTCATTGTCTATACTACCTTTTATCAGGATGTAATTACCTTCCCTATCTCTTTTACCTAAATCTAGTTTTACTTTGGTTTTGTCAGATATCATTATCATGACTACTGCCTTCTTTTTATCAGTTGATGCTCAATAGATTTGGCTCTATCCTCTTACTTTTACCCTATGCGTACCTACCTTGCTCATGTGTGTTTCTTGTAGACAGTATATGATAGGGTTTGGGATTCTAATCCACTCTGCTATCCACTTGCATTTAATAGGTGAGTTCATTCCATTCACATTCAGAGTTATGATTACGAGCTGTGTATTTCCCAGCATTTTGATTTCTACTCCTAGACCTGCCTTTTCTTCTTTCACTATTTCCTTTTACACCAATGTTTGTTTTTAAATCAGTCCCCCTAGTTCCCACCCTTATTTTACTTCTCTTTCTACCCCCTCCCTTCTTATCCCCCCTTATTTCCCTGCAGTCTTTCTAAAACTACCCCAGATTCTCCCTCCCTTGTACTGCTTCCCTCCCTACCATTCCATTTTTTACCCTTCTACTTCCCTATAGGGCACAAATCAATTCTCTGCCCCAATGGATTGGATTGTTCTTTCCTCTTTGAGTCAATTTCAATGCACTTGAGAGTTGAGTATTTCCTATCTCCAAATTCTTTAACCTTCCAGTGTATTGATGTTTTCCCCCCTCCTGCCATGAGCTTCTTTGTGACCTATAAACGTATCCCCTTTTGTCTCTTTTCCCATTTATTTTAGTATTAACCTCTTTTTTTAGCTCTAGTTCTTTGTATACATATAAATATAGATACACACACACACACACACACACACATATATATATATATTTATGCATACATATATCTATATACATATTTATGTCTTGGTATTTTTTCCTATACAGTTTGTCACTGTTCCCTCTAAATGTAATTCTTCTAGCTGCCCAGTTCATAATAACAATTTTTAAGAGTTACCAATGACCTCTTTTCTTAAAGGGATACTTATCATTTTAACTCATTGGGTCTCTTTAAAAAAAAGTGTTTTTTTGGTTTGGTTTGGTTTTGTTTTTCTTTTTTCCCTCTTTCTTAATTACCTTTTGATGATTCTTTTGAGTTCTGTGTTTGGGCATCAAATTTTCTGTTCAGGTCTGATCTTTTCTTTACAAATGTTTGGATTTCTTCTATTTTGTTAAATGACCATAATTTCCCCTGTAAGAATATAGTCAGTTTTGCTGGGTAGTTGATTCTTGGTTGTAGACCTAGTTCCTTGCTTTCCAGAATATAATATTCCATGCCTTTCAGTCCTTCAGTGTAGATGCAGCCAGATCCTGTGTTATCTTCACTGTGGTTCCATGGTATCTGAATGACTTCTTCTTATCTGCTTGTAATATTTTTTTCCCTTGGTCTGATATTTCTTGAATTTGGCTATAACAGTCCTGGGTGTTGTCAGTTATTGATTAAGTAAGTACAGAAGGTGATCTGTGGATTCTTTCAATCTCTAATTTTCCCTCTTGTTCTAGAATATCGGGGCAGTTTTCTTAGATAATTTTCTTATCTTATATATATATGATGTCCAGCCTTTTTCTTTTGTCATGATCTTCAGGTAGAGCAATGATTCTTAAGTTTTCTCTCCTGGAATAATTTTCTAAATTTTCTGTTTTGTGAATGAGATGCTTCATATTTTCCTCAATTTTTTCATTCTTTTGATTTTGTTTTATAGCATCCTGCTGCCTTGTGAAGTCACTTGATTCTAGTTGTTGTGTTCTGGTTCTTAAAAACTGGATTTCATCTCTGGCTTTTTGATAATCCATCTCTTTTTGGTCTGATTTTCTTTGGAGGTCATCTTTCATTCTCTTTGCCTTGTCTTTCATTCTCTTTGCCTCATCTTTCATCTTCTTTGCCTCATCTTTCATCTCATTTGCCTCATTTTAAAGCTGGTTTATTTTAGCTTTCAAGACACTATTTTCCTGTTTTAGTTAAAGTGCCTCTGTTTCTAGATGACTTATCTTAGTTTTTAAGTTTTTTTCCCAGTTGTATTCAGTCTCTCTTATTTGTGTTTTGAATTGTGTTTTGAGTTCTTCCAGAGCCTATATCCAAATCACTGGGGTTTTTGTATTTTTGGTTAGTATTCCCTCATCCTTCTCTGTTCTGTTTGCTCTTTGTTCATTGCCTATATAGATGCTGTTGATTTTAATTTCTTTTTTCTTTTTCTGTTGTTTGCTCACATTTACCCCTTCTTTACTTCTTGCAGTTGCCTTGGGTCTTGCTTCTCTCATTTTTTTGTGGTTTTGGGCTTTTCTTTCAGCCTTCACCCTTGGAGTTTTGTCAGTAAATCTCTCAGTGCAGTCTTTGGGGGAGGGGTTTTGGAGCTTGAGCTTCCTTCCCTCTGATGGCTTTGATGGAATTAAGTCCAGGTGGGTTGCTGGATGTGCCTTGAGGCCAAAACCTTTTGAATGGGGGGGGCGGGAATTGGAGTGTCTCTGCTATTGCAACTGCTGCCCACTCTGAGCTCTGCATTTCTTCTCTATCTGCTTCCCCATTGCCTGTGTTGGATGCTCTGAATCTGGTACAACTTTGCCCACAAGGTACTCCCTCCAGACCAGCACCTTTGCTCACCCAGAGGTTCCAGCTGCTGCTGGAGGCTTAGAGTTCTAGATGGGGGAGGGGTCCTGGTACCTTCCTTCTTCCTCCCCTTAAACCGGAGTATTCTCAAATTCTGGCTTTGGGGGGCATACCTTTTAAATTGAGTACAGCTGGAGGGTTCCTTGGCTCTGTCTTGTTGTTAGGTTTGATTTTCAGTCCCCTAGAAGCATTTAGTTTGTAATCAGTAAGGAAGGGTTTTCAGAGGTCTGGATGTTTGCTGCCTCTGTGCCACCATCTTGATTCCCATTCATCCAAAAGAAAATTCAAAGAAAAAAAGGCTGGGAAAATGAAGAAACAGTAAAAGTAAAAAACACCTAAGCATAGAAAATTATTATGGCCACAATAAGAGCAAGGTAAAGACTCAGAAGAAGACTTTGAGATCAAAGCAGTCACACACAAAACTTCAAAGAAAAATTGGAATTGGTATCAGACTCTTGAAGGAAAAAGAATCCAAAATTCAAATAAGAGATATGTGAATGTTAAAAACTGTAAATGCCAAAACTGTAAAGGTTTTGGCCAAACTGGTAAAGATAATTTTAGTGTTTTGACTTAAAATCTAAAATAAGTGGTTGCCATGGGAAATTCCCAAATATGAAAATACCCAAGTCAGCTGGGATTTATGGAGGTTTTTAATTAATATAATGAAGGAATTAAGGGAAGGAGAGAGAGTGAGGGAGAGAGAGAGAGAGAGAGAGAATTAATTGCTCTGGCTCAAGCTGAGCCAAGAAGTATAAAAGGGCATAGGCCAAAATGGGCTATGCCTGAACTTAAGGGAGAGCAAGTCAGTCTTTATCACTCACCACAAGATCATCTCCAAGCTGGGTTCTTTCACTCCGAACTGAAATCCTCTCCAAACTGAATTCAATTGCGAACTCAATTCAAAATATCCTCACTTCAACTACAGATGAAAAATCAGGAAGAGAAAGTAAAGTAATGCAAGAAGAAAACTATACTTAAAAAGTAGAATTGTTCGAATGGAAACAGAAGTTTAAAAAGTCATGGAAGAAAATAATTTCTTAAAACTTAAAATTTGACAAATAGAAGGTAATGACTTCAGGAAACATCAAGAAACAATAAAACAAAATCAAAACATGAACAAACAAAAGAATATTAAATAGTTCACTAAAAAAAAACTGACCTGGATAATCAACCCAGGAGAGATAATCTAAGAATTTTGTACTACCTGAAAGTTATGATAAAAAAAAAGGGTAGACATCATATTACAAAAAAATTATTCCCCCCCCCAAAAACCCTGCATTGAAAATCTTGAACAAGAGGATAATATAAATACTGAAAGAATCAACTCATCACTTCCTGAAATAAATTCCCAAATGACAACTCCCAGGAATATTATATCCAAATTCAACAACATCTAGGTCAAGGAAGATAATTTTACAAACAGCCAGAAAGAAATAATTTAGTCTTATAGAGTCACAGTCAGGATTACACAGGATTTATCAGCTTCTATAGTAAAGGTTCAGGAGAGTTGGAAATAATGATATTCCAGAAGGCAAAGGAGAACTATAAACTGAAGAGAGATGCCCATCAGTTAGGAAATGGCTACATAAATTGTTACATAAATGCATGGAATACATTAGTACTGTAAGAAATGATGATTGTGGTTTTAGAGAAACCTGCAAAAGCTTGTATGAATTGATGCAGTGATATGGGCAGATTTGGAGAGGTGGAGGAGACTTTATATAGTAACAAAAACATTTTAAAGACAATGTTGCAATATCTACATTAATATTTATTCATGTGAGGCAGTTAGAATACTCCTTGTCCCCATTTCTTCCTTGAGGCTCTCCTTCTACCTTTGTCATCTAGTAAACCCTCCTTTGAGGTTCATGACATTTGGATTTACCCTGAAATCAAGTTTCTATTAACTTTTATCTCCCAGCTTCCAAGGCACTCTTCTTTCCTCAAAATACTCCCTAATGAGTCCAATGGCTATCTCATAGTCTTTCTCTTCTTCTCAATACCTATCCTTATACTAGAGGACTTAAAAATATTTGTTGATACTTCCTAAAATATCCTAACCTGTGAGTTCTTTATTCATTCCACATGACCTTCTCCTCCATCTCACCTAAGCTACAATATACTTGATCTTACTACTGCCAACAGGTGTTCTACTTCCATATTCAAAACCCTGAAATTCAATTTTCTGATCGCAATCTATTGTCATCCTATCTCCCCTTCTACATTAAGACCCCTAATCTCATGGTGAGGATGATATTCCTCACCAAGACCTCCAAACCTTTCACCCCTTAGTTATTTCCCAGGCCATCACACTTGTACTGGCTATATTCTCCTCCCTTTCCCTGCCAGATGTTTTGTTAAACCAGTTTAATTCTATACTGTCCTCTTTCCTTATATCCCTTACCTCATAACCAACCTTTTTGCCCTGCCAAGTTTCAGTTTTGTATTGCTCTTAATAGCTGATATCTTCACTGCAATTCATGTACTACTGAACAAAGCTAGTGAAAATCACAAAACTATGTTGACTGTGTTACATAATCTCAAATAGTACCCCACTACAGTGAAGCAATTCCTTCATGTTTTCCTGATTGATTCACTATTACATTCACCAAATTGACTTTTCAAACATTTTCACCCCTCCTCAAACATCACATAGTCCTCCATTCTCCTCATCCACTCAGCTGAAACCTTTCCCTCATATTTCACTGGAATAAAAGTTAGGCCTTTGATCCATTCATACTACTGCTGAGTTTATACCCCAAAGAGATAATAAGGAAAGAGACTTGTACAAAAATATTTAAAGCCACAGTGTTTGCAGTGGCAAAAAATTGGAAAATAAGGGGATGCCCTTCATTCAGGGAATGGCTGAACAAATTGTGGTATCTGATGGTGATGAAATACTATTGTGCTCAAAGGAATAATAAACTGGAGGAATTCCATGTGAACTGGAATGACCTCCAGGAATTGATGCAGAGTGAAAGGAGGAGAACCAAGATAACATTGTACACAGAGACTGATACACTGCTGCACAATCTAATGTAATGGACTTCTCTACTAGCAGCAATGCAATGATCTAGGACAATTCTGAGGAACTTATAAGAAAGAATTCTATCTACATGCAGAGGAAGAACTGTGGGAGTAGAAACACAGAAGAAAAACAACTGCTCAATCACAAGGTTTGATGGGGATATGATTGGGATGCAGACTCTAAGCAATCATGCTAATGCAAATATTAATAATATGGAAATGGGTCTTGATCAATGACACATGTAAAACCCAGTGGAATTGCTCATTGGCTACTGGTGGGAAGATGGTAGGAGGGGAGGGAAAGAACATGAATCATGTAACCATGCAAACATATTCTAAATTAATTAATTAAATAAAAAATTTCAAATTAAAAAAAAGGTAGGCCAAGAATTCCTGCTCATCTCCTCTTTGCTATCTCACATGATGCTTATACCTTATTCTCCTTGACCTGTCTCACATGAATACCTAACCCTTCTCCCTGCCAAAGTAAATCTTTCTACATGCATAAGTGATCTCATTTCATCTCATTTTTTCCCATCTAATCTTCTCCAGCACATTTCTCCTTAAAGCATTCCTACTCTCTCACCAATCTTCAATTTCTTCTTATCTACTAGCTGCTTCCTTACTAATACCTATAAAGCAAACCTATTATACCTCCATCCTCCAAAACACCCTTACTTGATCCATGGGTCTCTGCTCATTATCTTACTGTATCTTTCTTCCCTTTTGTCACTAAAATTCTTGAGAAGGTCATTTATAATTGGTGCCTCCATTTCCTTTATTCCTACTCTCTTCTTAACTGTCTGTATTTTGACTTCTGTTCTAATAATTCAACTGAAAATTCTCTCTCTAAACTTATCTATGATTGGACACCTCAGACTCAAACCATTGATCATCTTAAACTCAACATATCCAGAATTAAACTTATTATCTTTCTCATAAAAAGGTCCTCTCTTGCTGACACTTTACTATCAATGTGAGGATTAACACCATCCTCCAAGTACCTGAGGCTTGAACCTAGGGGTCACCTTATCTAATTACTTTCTCTCACCCCCATTCCAATCTGTGGCCAAGTCCTGTCGATTCTACCTCCACATGAACTCTCATATATGCCCCTGTTCTCACCACCCTGCTACAGGCCTTCATCTCCTCATCTCCTCTACTATAGTAGCCTATTCACTGTTCTCCTGCCTCATGCCTCCCCATTACAATCCATTTTCCATCCAGCTGTCAAAATTATATTCCCAAATTACAGGTATGAAGTGATGATGTCATTCCTCTATTCAATAACCTCCAATGGGTCCTTCTCGCCTCCAGGATCAAATATATAATCCTCTGTTTGGTATTGAAAGACCTGCATAAGCTTTCCCTCTTCCATTCTTTTTGAGTTTACTCTCCTCCCCCAAATCCCCCATTTATTTTATAACCCAATGATTATGGATTTCTTGCTTTTTTTTTTCCCCACAAGCCAATCCATGCATTTTCACTGTCTATCCCCCATACCTGTAATATCTCCCATCCTGTCTCTGGGCCTCTTTTGCTTCCTTCAATTCCTAAATAAAATCAACAATTACATGCAAACAAGCTACATGACAAAATTTAATACCCATCTCCTGATACACATATAATGCAGTTATTTGTTTTGCTTTGCGTTGAACACTTAATCCAGTTCTTATGTTTTTCTTTGTTTTTAAAGGAAGAAAGGGGAAATAGGAGGGGCAGAAGATGGACTTTTGTTAATAGGAAAAATATTTTTTAGTTTTAAAAAGAAAGAAAAGGAAATATTGCAACAACAAGAGACTAATAAGGACCACAAGTGGAGCAACTAACAGAGAAGCAGCTTAATGTACCACTTGTTCCTTAAGGAACCAGAAACAACAAAGTTTTTAGTCCAACATCATAAATTGCCCAAGACAAATGTGTTTCCCTACTCTTCTACTTTCCTACTAAGTTTCTATTTATATGGTCACTCCACCCTACAGGGACTACATACATTAGTGAAAGAACATGACAGATTAGAAAAAAAAAATTATTGCTATCTCTTGTTTTTATGTTGACTAAATTTCCTCTTTTGTCTTTTCCTCTTTACCCTCCCAAGCCCAGAAAGCAATCCTTTATAATAATTATCTTAAAAGAAGAGGAAGAAGTAGGAAAAAATCAATATACTCCCAAAATATGACAACATATACAATTTTCCATACATAAAAACCACCCTCTACAGGATAGTGGAAGGGTGTGTATTCTTGCATCACCTTTTTGGATACAGCTTATTTTTAATAATTTTGCAATACACAGTTTTCTTTTTTTATTTAAATATTTACCTTCAGTCTTAGAATCAACACTGTGTACAGGTGTCAAGGCGAACAGCAATAAAAGTTAGGCTAGGGGGGTAAAGTGACTTGCCAGGACCAAACAGTTAGGAAATATATGAATCTAGATTTGAATCCAGGACCTCCCTTTTCTAGGTCTGACTTTCTATACACTGAGCCATCTAGTTGCTCCAACACTCATTAACTCTGGTTCTATGATTGTTTTTTTTTCCATATGTTGTTGTAATAATTTTGTATTTTCTTGGCTCTTCTTCTTTCCCTTTATATCATTTCATTTAAGTCTTCCCAGGCTATTTTCATCAAGTTTATCATTTCTTACATCACAACAATATTCTTGTACCAAAATTTGTTCAGTCATTCTCTATTTATTTGTTTGTTTGTTTGTTTGTTTTCCCGTTTGAATTAATTTATTTAATCAATTTAGAACATTATTCCTTGGTTACAATAATCACATTATTTCCCTACCTCCCTCCCCTCCACCCACCCCTTCCTACAGCCCACACACAATTTCATTGGGTATTACTTGTGTCCTTGATCAGAACTTATTTCCATGTTGTTGTTTGCACTAGGATATTCATATAGAGTCTACATCCCCAACCATATCCCTTTGATCCATATATTCAAGCAGTTGGGTGTTTTTACTCCTACAGTGTTTCCTCTGGATATGGATAGTGGTTTTTCTTGTAGATTCCTCCAAGTTGTTCAGGGTCATTGCATTGCCACTAATGGAGAAGTCCATTACATTCAGTTGTACCATAGTGTATCAATCTCTGTGTACAATGTTTTCCTGGTTCTTCTCTTCTCACTCTGCATCAATCCCTGGAGGTTGTTCCAGTCCCCATGGAATTCCTCCATTTTATTATTCCTTTCAGCACAATAATATTCCATCACCAACATATACCACAATTTGTTCAGTCATTCCCCAATTGAAGGGCATCCCCTCATTTTCCAATTTTTTTGCCACCACAAAGATCGCAGCTGTGAATATTTTTGTACATGTCTTTTTCCTTATTATCTCTTTGGGATACAAACCTAGCAGTTGTAAAATGGAGATTTGAACTCTAGACTTCAATCCCCAGAAGTCCTTGGTACTTCCCAGAATTCCCTATAATCTCACCTGAGTACTCCCCTGGGCAAGATCACACATAGTATTTAAACTGGCAGTAACGCCTACCTCAACCTCTTCTATGTTCTGTTCTCTCTCTACTCAGCCATTGCAAGATGCAGTAAGTAAGCTGTGAAAGGGCTAATCAGCCCTAAGGCATGTGGTTATCTTATTTTGTCTTTCCTTATTTCTTGATTTCTAATAATCTTTAATTAACCTCATAAAATATAATATTTCTATTACTAGAGACTAAATTTAATTTTTACACAGTGCTATGGCTGGATCAAAGGGCAAACAGTCTTTTGTCACCCTTTGGGCATAGTTCCAAATTGCCCTCCAGAATGGTTGGATCAATTCACAACTCCACCAGCAATGAATTAATGTCCCCACTTTGCCACATCCACTCCAACATTCATTACTTTCCTTTGCTGTCATGTTAGCCAATCTGCTAGGTGTGAGGTGATACCTCAGAGTTGTTTTTATTTGCATCTCTCTGATTATAAGAGATTTAGAACACTTCTTCATGTGCTTATTAATAGTTTTGATTTCTTTAACTGAAAATTGCCTATTAATATCCCTTGCCCATTTATCAATAGGAGAATGGCTTGATTTTTTGTACAATTGGTGTGGCTCTTTATAAGTTTGAGTAATTAGACCATTGTCAGAGGTTTTTGTAATGAACATTATTTCCCAATTTGTTGCTTCCCTTCTAATTTTGGATGCATTAGTTTTGTTTGTACAAAACCTTTTTAATTTGATGTAATCAAAATTATTGACTTTAAATTTTATGATTTTTTTTCTAGCTCTTCCTTGGTTTTAAAGTCTTTCCTTTCCCAAAGATCTGAAAAGTATACTATTCTGTATTTGACTAATTTGCTTATAGTTTCCTTCTTTATATTCAGTTCATTCACCCATTCTGAGTTTATCTTGGATTAGAGTGTGAGATGTTGATCCAAACCTCATCTATCCCATACTGTCTTCCAGTTTTCCCAGCAGTTTTTATCAAATAGTGGGTTTTGGTCCCAAAAACTGGGATCTTTGGGCTTATCATAGACTGTCTTGCTGAGGTCATTTACCCCAAGTCTATTCCACAAATCCTCCTTTCTGTCTCTTAGCCAGTACCAAAATTTTTTGATAACCATGGCTTTATAGTATAGTTTAAGATCTGGGACTGCAAGTCCTCCTTCCTTTGCATTTTTTTCATGATTTCCCTGGATATCCTTGATCTTTTTTTATTTTTTTTTAAATATATTTTATTTGATCATTTCCAAGCATTATTCGTTAAAGACATAGATCATTTTCTTTTCCTCCCCCCCCACCCCCCATAGCCGACGCGTAAGTCCACTGGGCATTAGATGTTTTCTTGATTTGAACCCATTGCTTTGTTGATAGTATTTGCATTAGAGTGTTCATTTAAGGTCTATCCTCTGTCATGTCCCCTCAACCTCTGTATTCAGGCAGTTGCTTTTTCTCGGTGTTTCCACTCCCATAGTTTATCCTTTGCTTATGAATGGTGTTTTTTTTTTCTCCTGGATCCCTGCAAGTTGTTCAGGGACATTACACCGCCCCTAATGGAGAAGTCCATTATGTTCGATTATACCACAGTGTATTAGTCTCTGTGTACAATGTTCTCCTGGTTCTGCTCCTCTCGCTCTGCATCACTTCCTGGAGGTTGTTCCAGTCTCCATGGAACTTCTCCACTTTATTATTCCTTTGATCACAATAGTATTCCATCACCAACATATACCACAGTTTGTTCAGCCATTCCCCAATTGATGGGCATCCCCTCGTTTTCCAGTTTTGGGCCACCACAAAGAGCGCAGCTATGAATATTTTTGTACAAGTCTTTGTGTCCATTATCTCTTTGGGGTACAGACCCAGCAGTGCTATGGCTGGGTCAAAGGGTAGATATTCTTTTGTCGCCCTTTGGGCATAGTTCCAAATTGCCCTCCAGAATGGTTGGATCAGTTCACAACTCCACCAGCAATGAATTAATGTCCCTACTTTGCCACATCCCCTCCAGCATTCATTACTTTCCTTTGCTGTTATGTTAGCCAATCTGCTAGGTGTGAGGTGATACCTCAGAGTTGTTTTGATTTGCATCTCTCTGATTATAAGAGATGTAGAACACTTCTTCATGTGCTTGTTAATAGTTTTGATTTCTTTATCTGAGAACTGCCTATCCATTTCCCTTGCCCATTTATCAATTGGAGAATGGCTTGATTTTTTGTACAATTGATTTAGCTCATTATAAATATGAGTAATTAAACCTTTGTCAGAGGTTTCTATGAAGATTTTTTCCCAATTTGTTGTTTCCCTTCTGATTTTAGTTATATTGGTTTTGTTTGTACAAAAGCTTTTTAGTTTGATGTAGTCAAAATTATTTATTTTACATTTTGTGATTCTTTCTATATCTTGCTTGGTTTTAAAGCCTTTCCCCTCCCAAAGGTCTGACATGTATACTATTCTGTGTTTACCCAATTTACTTATGGTTTCCTTCTTTATGTTTAAGTCACTCACCCATTTTGAATTTATCTTGGTGTAGGGTGTGAGGTGTTGATCTATTCCTAGTCTCTCCCACACTGTCTTCCAATTTTCCCAGCAGTTTTTATCGAATAGTGGATTTTTGTCCCAAAAGCTGGGATCTTTGGGTTTATCGTATACTGTCTTGCTGAGGTCGTTTTCCCCCAGTCTATTCCACTGATCTTCCTTTCTGTTTCTTAGCCAGTACCAAATTGTTTTGATGACTGCTGCTTTGTAATATAGTTTGAGGTCTGGGACTGCAAGGCCCCCATCATGTGTGTTTTTTTTCATTATTTCCCTGGATATCCTTGATCTTTTGTTCTTCCAAATGAACTTTGTTATGGTTTTTTCTAAATCAGTGAAGAAGTATTTTGGTAGTTCAATGGGTATGGCACTAAATAGATAAATAAGTTTGGGTAGGATGGTCATTTTTATTATATTGGCTCGTCCTATCCATGAGCAGTTAATGTTTTTCCAATTGTTCAAGTCTAGTTTTAGTTGTGTGGCGAGTGTTTTGTAGTTGTGTTCCTATAGTTCCTGTGTTTGTCTTGGGAGATAGATTCCTAGGTATTTTATTTTGTTTCAGGTGATTTTGAATGGGATTTCTCTTTCTAGTTCTTGCTGCTGAGCTGTGTTGGAGATATATAGAAAAGCTGATGATTTATATGGGTTTATTTTGTATCCTGCAACTTTGCTAAAGTTGTTGATTATTTCAATTAGCTTTTTGGTTGAATCTCTAGGATTCTTTAAGTAGACCATCATGTCATCCGCAAAGAGTGATAACTTGGTCTCCTCCTTGCCTATTCTGATGCCTTCAATTTCTTTATCTTCTCTAATTGCTACTGCTAGTGTTTCTAGTACAATGTCAAATAGTAGAGGTGATAATGGGCATCCTTGTTTCACTCCTGATCTTATTGGGAATGCATCTAGTTTATCCCCATTGCAGATGATATTAGCTGATGGTTTTAGATATATACTGTTTATTATTTTTAGGAATGACCCTTCTATTCCTATGCTTTCTAGTGTTTTTAATAGGAATGGGTGTTGTATTTTATCAAAGGCTTTTTCTGCATCTATTGAGATAATCATGTGGTTCTTGCTAGTTTGCTTGTTGATGTGGTCAATGATGTGAATGGTTTTCCTAATGTTGAACCAGCCCTGCATCCCTGGTATGAATCCTACTTGATCATGGTGAATGATCCTTCTGATCACTTGCTGGAGTCTTTTTGCTAGTATCCTATTTAAAATTTTTGCATCTATATTCATTAGGGAGATTGGTCTATAGTTTTCTTTCTCTGTTTTTGACCTGCCTGGTTTTGGAATCAGTACCATGTTTGTGTCGTAAAAGGAGTTTGGTAGAACTCCCTCATTGCTTATTATGTCAAATAGTTTGTATAGTATTGGGGTTAACTGTTCTCTGAATGTTTGATAGAATTCACAGGTGAATCCATCAGGCCCTGGGGATTTTTTCTTAGGAAGTTCTTTGATGGCTTGATGGATTTCAATTTCTGATATGGGATTATTTAAGAATTCTATTTCCTCTTCTGTTAGTCTAGGCAGTTTGTATTTTTGTATATATTCATCCATTTCTCCTAAATTGGTGTATTTATTGCCATATAATTGGGCAAAGTAATTTCTAATGATTGCCTTAATTTCCTCCTCATTGGAGGTGCTGTCCCCCTTTTCATCTTTAATGCTGTGAATTTGCTTTTCTTCCTCCCTTTTTTTAATTAGATTGACCAGTACTTTGTCTATTTTGTTTGTTTTTTCAAAGTACCAGCTTCTTGTCTTATTTATTAAATCAATAGTTCTATCACTTTCGATTTTATTAATTTCTCCCTTAATTTTTAGGATTTCTAATTTGGTTTTCTGCTGGGGGTTTTTAATTTGATCGCTTTCGAGTTTTTTCAATTGCATTTCCAATTGATTGATCTCTGCTCTCCCTTGTTTGTTAATATGAGCTTTCAGGGATATGAATTTGCCTCTGATTACCGCTTTGGCTGCATCCCAAAAGGTTTGAAAGGATGTTTCGCCATTGTCATTTTCCTTGATGAAATTATTAATTGTTTCTATGATTTCTTCTTTAGCTAAACGGTTTTGGAGTATCATATTGTTTAATTTCCAATTGGTTTTAGATTTGGTTTTCCATGTACCATTACTAATCATTATTTTTATTGCCTTGTGATCTGAGAAGGCTGCATTCATTATTTCTGCTTTTCTGCATTTGTGTGCTATGTTTCTGTGACCTAATGTATGGTCAATTTTTGTGAATGTGCCATGTGGTGCTGAGAAGGTGTATTCCTTTTTATCCCTATTTATTTTTCTCCATATGTCTATTAATTCTAATTTTTCTAAGATTTCATTCACTTCTTTTACCTCTTTCTTATTTATTTTTTGATTTGATTTATCTAAATTTGATAATGGTTGGTTTAAGTCTCCCACTAGTATGGTTTTATTGTCTATTTCTTCCTTCAATTCTCCTAGTTTCTCCACTAGAAATTTGGGTGCTATATTATTTGGTGCATACATGTTGATTAATGATAATTCCTCATTGTCTAGAGTCCCTTTTAACAAAATATAATTACCTTCCCTATCCCTTTTGATCAGGTCTATTTTTGATTTGGCTTTATCAGATATCATGATTACCACTCCTGCCTTCTTTCTATCAGTTGAGGCCCAGAAGGTCTTACTCCATCCTTTAATTCTGACCTTGTGGGTGTCAACCCGCCTCATGTGTGTTTCTTGAAGACAACATATGGTAGGGTTTTGGATTCTAATCCATTCAGCTATTCGTCTACGTTTTATGGGTGAGTTCATCCCATTCATGTTCAAAGTTATGATTGTCATTTGTGGACTCCCTGGCATTTTGATTGCCTTCCCTAATTCTAACCTTTTCTTCTTCGGCTCTACCTTTTAGTCCAGTGATTTACTTTGAATCAGTCCCCCTTGTCCCCTCCCTTGATGTTTCCCTTTTTAGTCCCTCCCTTTTTGTTCCCTCCCCCTTCCCCCTCTCTTTCCCTCCCTTTTTGTTCTCCCTCTCCCCCTCCCCCCCTTGGTTTTCCCTTCTCCTTACCCTTGTTGGGTAAGATAGAATTCAAGATCCCAATGGATCTGGATGTTTTTCCCTCTCAGAGTTGATTTCCCTGAGATTGAGGTTTAAGTAAACCCCCCCCCTCTCTTCCTCTCCTTCTTATAGGAGTTTTCTTCCCCTCCCCTTCCCCTGTGAATCTTTGTGTGAGAACCATTATTCTATTTGGTCTTTCTTTACCCCCTATTTATACATTAAATTTTCCCCACATATTAGTATACATAGGTTGATATAAATGTAGTCCTTATAGAAGAGAGTTTGAGTAAAAGAAGATAACATTTTTCTCCTTTCCTTAATATTTACCTTTTCAGGTATTCCTTGCTCTTTGATTTTCGGTATCAAACTTTCCACAGAGCTCTGGTCTTTTCTTTGCAAAAAGTTGGAAGTCTTCTATTTTGTTGAATGCCCATACTTTCCCTTGGAAGTATATAGTCAGTTTTGCTGGGTAGCTGATTCTTGGTTGGAGACCCAGCTCTCTTGCCTTTCTGAAGATCATGTTCCATGCCTTACGATCATTCAGCGTAGAACTTGCAAGGTCTTGTGTGACCCTGATTGGCATTCCTTTATATCTAAATTGTCTTTTTCTGGCTTCCTGTAGGATTTTTTCTTTTGTTTGATAGCTTTGGAATTTGGCAATTACATTCCTGGGAGTTGTCTTTTGGGGGTTTAGTGTAGAAGGTGTTCTGTGAGCTCTGTCAGTGGCTGTATTGCCCCCTTGTTCTAGAATCTCTGGGCAATTTTCTTTGATTATATCTTGTATCACCATGTCCAGTTTGGTGTTTATTTCTCCCTTTTCTGGGAGTCCAATTATTCTTAAATTTTCTCTTCTCCCCCTGTTTTCCAGATCTATCACCTTGTCGGTGAGATATTTTATGTTCTCTTCTAATTTCTTGGTGTTTTGGCTTTGCTTTATTAGTTCTTGCTTTAAAGCCTGGTTTTCTTTTACAGTTTGGTCAAACTGGTTTTGTAGATGCGTGAATTTCTTTTGCATCATTTCCCACTTTTCCTCCCAGAGGGCTTCCATCTTTTTGGTCCTTTCTGATTCAAATTCTTCATGTGTTTGTGGAGAGTTTCTATTTCCTTTGGAAGATTTTGGAGAATTTTCTTGTATATCTTCTATCTGCTCTGTATTTTGTATTTTGGCTCCATAGAATGTGTCCAGAGTCGCCCCTTTCTTCTTATTTTTCTTGGTATTTTGGGGCTTCTGTGCTTCTGTGGAGTTTGTCATCTCTGAACGTGGAGGATTGGCTTTTCTTGTCTTTGTCTGGTGATCAGAGGCTTTAGTCCTGGGCAGATGTTGGTTCTATGAGCGTTCCCTGGGTTAAACTGAATATGCCTCACTGGAACTGGAATGGAAGGGTCGGACCACGAGGCCACACTCTCCCCCTGGCTCGATTTCCGGAAGTTGCCTTCAGAATCCCTGGCCGTGAGGCTGTTTCGTCGGCCTGCAGGGGGATGGGCTGCCGCTTCCCCAAGCTCCGAGAGCACAGACTTTCACTGAGACTTGGATAGCAGGATCCAGCCCGTGAGGCTGTCTTGCCCGCCCTGAGGGTTGCTGTTGTTTTGACCAGCTCTCTGCAGCGGAGGCCCCAGGCAGTAACTTTCACCCGGACCGACCAGCTCTCTGCAGCGGAAGCCCCAGGCAGTAACTTTCACCCGGACTGGGACTTGGGTAGAAGACCCTGAGGGTTGTTGTCCCTCAGACCCTGCTCTCTGAGCCCGGCGCGGCTGCCGCTTCCGGGAGCCTTGGACTCTGCGCTCCTACCCCTGAGGTCCGAGGGATCTCGGGTTCTGGCTTTTAAGGGGAGCCGTACCTTTTGAACCGGGTCCAGGTCCAGGAGGAGGGTTCTCAGGGTCTGTGCTGTTGATTGTTTTGAATTTCGGCGCCTTAGGAGCTTCTAGTTTGAGATCGGTCGGGAAGGGTTTTCCGGAGATCTGAACTTCAGCTTTCTCTAAGCCGCCATCTTAACCGGAAGTCCATATCCTTGATCTTTTGTCCTTCCAAATGAACTTTGTTATGGTTTTTTCTAATCCCATAAAGACGTTTTTTGGTAGTTCAATGGGTATGGCACTAAATAAGTAAATTAATTTGGGTAGAATTGTCATTTTTATTATGTTAGCTCATCCCACCCATGAGCAATCAATGTTTTTCCAATTATTTAGATCTAGTTTTAGCTATGTGGAAAGTGTTTTGTAGTTGTGTTCATATAGTTCCTGTGTTTGTCTCAGCAGATAGATTCCTAAGTATTTTATATTGTCTAGGGTCATTTGAAATTCCATTTTAAATGGAATTTCTCTTTCTAATTCTTGCTGCTGACATGGATTGGCGATATATAGAAATGCTGATGACTTATATGGGTTGATTTTGTATCCTGAAACTTTGCTAAAATAGTTGATTGTTTCAACTAGCTTTTTGTTTGATTCTCTAGGATTCTTTTTTTTTTGCCAGTTAAGAATTTTTTATTATATTTTATTTGATCATTTCCAAGCATTATTCATTAAAGACATAGATCATTTTCTTTTCCTCCTCCCCACACCCCATAGCCGATGCGTAAATCCACTGGGCATTACATGTTTTCTTGATTTGAACCCATTGCTATGTTGATAATATTTGCATTAGAGTGTTCATTTAGAGTCTCTCCTCTGTCATGTCCCCTCAACCGCTGTATTCAGGCAGTTGCTTTTCCTCGGTGTTTCCACTCCAATAGTTTATCCTTTGCTTATGAATAGTGTTTTTTTCTCCTAGATCCCTGCAAATTATTCAGGGACATTACACCGCCACAAATGGAGAAGTCCATTATGTTCGATTATACCACAGTGTATTAGTCTCTGTGTACAATGTTCTCCTGGTTCTGCTCCTCTTGCTCTGCATCACTTCCTGGAGGTTGTTCCAGTCTCCATGGAACTCCTCCACTTTATTATTCCTTTGAGCACAATAGTATTCCATCACCAACATATACCACAATTTGCTCAGCCATTCCCCAATTGATGAGCATCCCCTCGTTTTCCAGTTTTTGGCCACCACAAAGAGAGCAGCTATGAATATTTTTGTACAAATCTTTTTGTCCATTATCTCTTTGGGGTACAGACCCAGCAGTGCTATGGCTGGATCAAAGGGTAGATATTCTTTTGTCGCACTTTGGGTATAGTTCCAAATTGCCCTCCAGAATGGTTGGATCAGTTCACAACTCCACCAGCAATGAATTAATGTCCCTACTTTGCCACATCCCCTCCAGCATTCATTACTTTCCTTTGCTATCATGCTGGCCAGTCTGCTAGGTGTGAGGTGATACCTCAGAGTTGTTTTGATTTGCATCTCTCTGATTATAAGAGATTTACAACACTTCTTCATGTGCTTGTTAATAGTTTTGATTTCTTTATCTGAGAACTGCCTGTTCATGTCCCTTGCCCATTTATCAATTGGAGAATGGCTTGATTTTTTGTACAATTGATTTAGCTCTTTATAAATATGAGTAATTAAACCTTTGTCAGAGGTTTCTATGAAGATTTTTTCCCAATTTGTAGTTTCCCTTCTGATTTTAGTTACATTGGTTTTTTTGTACAAAAGCTTTTTAGTTTGATGTAGTCAAAATTATTTATTTTACATTTTGTGATTCTTTCTATGTCTTGCTTGGTTTTAAAGCCTTTCCCCTCCCAAAGGTCTGACATGTATACTATTCTGTGTTTACCCAATTTACTTATGGTTTCCTTCTTTATGTTTAAGTCACTCACCCATTTTGAATTTATCTTGGTGTAGGGTGTGAGGTGTTGATCTATTCCTAGTCTCTCCCACACTGTCTTCCAATTTTCCCAGCAGTTTTTATCGAATAGTGGATTTTTGTCCCAAAAGCTGGGATCTTTGGGTTTATCGTATACTGTCTTGCTGAGGTTGCTTTCCCCTAGTCTATTCCACTGGTCCTCCTTTCTGTCTGTTATCCAGTACCAAATTGTTTTGATGACTGCTGCTTTGTAATATAGTTTAAGGTCAGGGACTGCAGGGCCCCCATCATATGTGTTTTTTTTTTCATTATTTCCCTGGATATCCTTGATCTTTTGTTCTTCCAAATGAACTTTGTTATGGTTTTTTCTAAATCAGTGAAGAAGTATTTTGGTAGTTCAATGGGTATGGCACTAAATAGATAAATAAGTTTGGGTAGGATGGTCATTTTTATTATATTGGCTCGTCCTATCCATGAGCAGTTAATGTTTTTCCATTTGCTCAAGTCTAGTTTTAGTTGTGTGGCAAGTGTTTTGTAGTTGTGTTCATATAGTTCCTGTGTTTGTCTCGGGAGGTAGATTCCTAGGTATTTTATTTTGTTTCAGGTGATTTTGATTGGGATTTCTCTTTGTAGTTCTTGCTGCTGAGCTGTGTTGGAGATATATAGAAAAGCTGATGATTTATGTGGGTTTATTTTGTATCCTGCAACTTTGCTAAAGTTGTTGATTATTTCAATTAGCTTTTTGGTTGAATCTCTAGGATTCTTTAAGTAGACCATCATGTCATCTGCAAAGAGTGATAACTTGGTCTCCTCCTTGCCTATTTCTTTTTCTTCTCTAATTGCTACTGCTAGTGTTTCTAGTACAATGTCAAATAGTAGAGGTGATAATGTGCATCCTTGTTTCACTCCTGATCTTATTGGGAATGCATATAGTTTATCCCCATTGCAGATGATATTAGCTGATGGTTTTAGATATATACTGTTTATTATTTTTAGGAATGACCCTTCTATTCCTATGCTTTCTAGTGTTTTTAATAGGAATGGGTTTTGTATTTTATCAAATGCTTTTTCTGCGTCTATTGAGATAATCATGTGGTTCTTGCTGGTTTGCTTGTTGAAGTGGTCAATGATGTGAATGGTTTTCCTAATGTTGAACCAGCCCTGCATCCCTGGTATTAATCCTACTTGATCATGGTGAATGATCCTTCTGATCACTTGCTGGAGTCTTTTTGCTAGTATCCTATTTAAGATTTTTGCATCTATATTCATTAGGGAGATTGGTCTATAGCTTTCTTTCTCTGTTTTTGACCTGCCTGGTTTTGGAATCAGTACCATGTTTGTGTCATAAAAGGAGTTTGGTAGAACTCCCTCTTTGCTTATTATGTCAAATAGTTTGTATAGTATTGGGATTAACTGTTCTCTGAATGTTTGATAGAATTCACTGGTGAATCCATCAGACCCTGGGGATTTTTTCTTAGGAAGTTCTTTGATGGCTTGATGGATTTCAATTTCTGATATGGGATTATTTAAGAATTCTATTTCCTCTTCTGTTAGTCTAGGCAGTTTGTATTTTTGTATATATTCATCCATTTCTCCAAAATTGGTGTATTTATTGCCATGTAATTGGGCAAAGTAATTTCTAATGATTGCCTTAATTTCATCTTCATCGGAGGTGCTGTCCCCCTTTTCATCTTTAATGCTGTTAATTTGCCATTCTTCCTTCCGTTTTTTAATTAGATTGACCAGTACTTTGTCTATTTTGTTTGTTTTTTCAAAGTACCAGCTTCTTGTCTTATTTATTAAATCAATAGTTCTATCACTTTTGATTTTATTAATTTCTCCCTTAATTTTTAGGATTTCTAGTTTGGTTTTCTGCTGGGGGGTTTTAATTTGATCGCTTTCGAGTTTTTTCATTTGCATTTCCAATTGATTGATCTCTGCTCTCCCTTGTTTGTTAATATAAGCATTCAGGGATATGAATTTACCTCTGATTACCTCTTTGGCTGCATCCCAAAAGGTTTGGAAGGATGTTTCGCCATTGTCATTTTCCTCGATGAAATTATTCATTGTTTCTATGATTTCTTCTTTAACTAAATGGTTTTGGAGTATCATATTGTTTAATTTCCAATTGGTTTTAGATTGGGTTTTCCATGTACCATTACTAATCATTATTTTTATTGCCTTGTGATCTGAGAAGGCTGCATTCATTATTTCTGCTTTTCTGCATTTGTGTTCTATGTTTCTGTGACCTAATGTATGGTCAATTTTTGTGAATGTGCCATGTGGTGCTGAGAAGAAGGTGTATTCCTTTTTATCCCTATTTATTTTTCTCCATATGTCTATTAATTCTATTTTTTCTAAGATTTCATTCACTTCTTTTACCTCTTTCTTATTTATTTTTTGATTTGATTTATCTAAATTTGATAATGGTTGGTTTAAGTCTCCCACTAATATGGTTTTACTGTCTATTTCTTCCTTCAATTCTCCTAGTTTCTCCATTAGAAATTTGGGTGCTATATTATTTGGTGCATACATGTTGAGTAATGATATTTCCTCATTGTCTAATGTCCCTTTTAACAAAATATAATTACCTTCCCTATCCCTTTTGATCAGGTCTATTTTTGATTTGGCTTTATCAGATATCATGATTACCACTCCTGCCTTCTTTCTGTCAGTTGAGGCCCAGAAGGTCTTACTCCATCCTTTAATTCTGACCTTGTGGGTATCAACCCACCTCATGTGTGTTTCTTGAAGACAACATATGGTAGGGTTTTGGATCCTAATCCATTCTGCTATTCGTCTACGTTTTATGGGTGAGTTCATCCCATTCACGTTCAAAGTTATGATTGTCATTTGTGGACTCCCTGGCATTTTGATATCCTTCCCTAATTCTAACCTTTTCTTCTTCGGCTCTACCTTTTAGTCCAGTGATTTACTTTGAATCAGTCCCCCTTGTCCCCTCCCTTGATGTTTCCCTTTTTAGTCCCTCCCTTTTTGTTCCTTCCCCCCTTCCCCCTCTCTTTCCCTCCCTTTTTGTTTTCTGTCTCCCCCTAACCCTCTTGGTTTTCCCTTCTCCCTACCCTTGTTGGGCAAGATAGAATTCAAGATCCCAATGGATCTGGATGTTTTTCCCTCTCAGAGTTGATTTCCCTGAGATTAAGGTTTATGTAAAAAACCCTCTCTTCCTCTCCTTCTTATAGGAGTTTACTTCCCCTATCCTTCCATGTGAATCTTTGTGTGAGAAAGATTATTCTATTTGGTTTTTCTTTACCCCCTATTTATACATTACATTTTCCCCACATATTAGTATACATAGATTGATATAAATGTAGTCCTTATAGAAGAGAGTTTGAGTAAAAGAAGAAGATAACATTTTCCCCCTTTCCTTAATATTTACCTTTTCAGGTATTCCTTGCTCTTTGTTTTTCAGTATCAAACTTTCCATAGAGCTCTGGTCTTTTCTTTGCAAAAAGTTGGAAGTCTTCTATTTTGTTGATTGCCCATACTTTCCCTTGGAAGTATATAGTCAGTTTTGCTGGGTAGCTGATTCTTGGTTGAAGACCCAGCTTTCTTGCCTTTCTGAAGATCATGTTCCATGCCTTACGATCATTCAGAGTAGAACTTGCAAGGTCTTGTGTGACCCTGATTGGCATTCCTTTATATCTAAATTGTCTTTTTCTGGCTTCCTGTAGGATTTTTTCTTTTGTTTGATAGCTTTGGAATTTGGCAATTACATTCCTGGGAGTTGTCTTTTGGGGGTTTAATGTAGAAGGTGTTCTGTGAGCTCTGTCAGTGGCTGTATTGCCCCCTTGTTCTACAATCTCTGGGCAATTTTCTTTGATTATATCTTGTATCACAATGTCAAGTTTGGTGTTTATTTCTGGCTTTTCTGGAAGTCCAATTATTCTTAAATTATCTCTTCTCCCTCTATTTTCCAGAGCTGTCACCTTGTTGGTGAGATATTTTATGTTCTCTTCTAATTTCTTGATATTTTGGCTTTGCTTTATTAATTCTTGCTCTTTTACACGATCATTGTCTTCCAGCTGCCTGATTCTGGCTTTTAAAGCCTGGTTTTCCTTTTCAGTTTCATCACACAGGTTTTGTAGATGCGTGAATTTCTTTTGCATTATTTCCCACTTTTCCTCCCAGAAGGCTTCCATCTTTTTGGTCATTTCTGATTCAAATTCTTCGTGGGTTTGTGGAGACTTTCCATTTCCTTTGGAGGGTTTTGGAGCATTTTCTTGTGTATCGTCTTCTATCTCCTCTGTATTTTGTATTTTTGCTCCATAGAAGGTGTCCAAAGTCACCCCTTTCTTCTTATTTTTCTTGGGATTTTGGGGCTTCTGTGCTTCTGTGGAGTTTGCTATCTCTGAATTTGGAGGATTAGCTTTTCTTATCTCTGTCTGGTGTTCAGAGGCTTTAGTCCTGGGCAGATTGTCGATTCTATGAGCTTTCCCTGGGTTAAATTGAGTATGCCTTAAGGCAATGACTTTCACTGGAACTGGAATGGAAGGGTCGGACCAGGGGGCCACACTCTCCCCCGGTTCTCTCTGTTTCCCTGCTGCTAAGGTGCCCCCTCCACTGGGTCGGGTTGCTTTCCGGAAGTTGCCTTCAGAATAGCTGGCCGTGAGGCTGTTTTGTCGGCCCTGAGGGTTGCTGTTGTTTCAGAGGACCCTGCTCTCTGTGGAGGAAGGGGCCGCCGCTTCCCGGAGCTCTGAGGGCAGTGACTTTCACTGAGACTTGGATAGCAGAATCCAGCTGGTGAGGCTGTCTTGCCCGCCCTGAGGGTTGCTGTTGTTTCAGATGACCCTGCTCTCTGAGGGGGGTGGGGCCGCGGCTTCCCGGAGCCTTGGACTCTGAGCTCCTACCACTTAGGTCCGAGTGATCTCGGGTTCTGGCTTTTGAGGGGGGCCGTACCTTTTGATCCAGGTCCAGGTCCAGGAGGAGGATTCCCAAGGTCTGTGCTGTTGATCGTTCTGAATTTCGGTGCCTTAGGAGCTTATAGTTTGAGATAGGTCGGGAAGGGTTTTCCGGAGATCTGAACTTTAGCTTTCTCTAAGCCTCCATCTTGACAGGAAGTCTCTAGGATTCTTTAAGTAAACCATCATATCATCTGCAGAGAGTGATAACGTGGTCTCCTCATTGCCAGTTTTAATACCTTCAATTTCTTTTTCTTCTCTATTGCTACTGTTAATGTTTCTAGTACAATGTTAAATATTAGAGGTGATAATGGGAATCCTTGTCTCACTCCTGATCTTATTGGGAAGGCTTCTAGTTTATCCCCATTGCAGATGATGTTTGCTGATGGTTTTAGATATATAATGTTTACTATTTTTAGGAAAGGCCTTTCTATTTCTATACTTTCTAGTGTTTTCAATAGGAATGGGCATTGTATTTTATCAAAGACTTTTCCTGCTTCTATTAAGATAATCAAGTGATTTTTTTCGGTTTGCTTGTTAATATGGTGAATTATTTGGATGGTTTTCCTAATATTAAACCATCCTTGCAGTCCTGGTATGAATCCTACCTGGTCATAGTGAATAACCCTTGTGATGACTTTCTGGAGTCTTTTTGCTAGTATCCTATTTAATATTTTTGCATCTATATTCATTAAGGAGATTGATCTATAGTTTTCTTTCTCTGTTTTTTACCTGGATGGCTTTGGGATCAGTACCATGTTTGTGTCATAAAATGAATTTGGTAGAACTCCTTCTTTGCTTATTCTGTCAAATAGTTTGTATAATATTGGGATTAGTTGTTCTTTGAATGTTTGATAGAACTCATTTGTGAATCCATCTGGACCAGGAGATTTTTTCTTAGGGAGTTCTTTGATGGCTTGTTCAATTTCTTTTTCTGATATGGGGTTGTTTAGGTAATTTATTTTTTCCTCTGTTAGTCTAGACAATTTATATTTTTTGTAAGTATTCATCCATGTCACCTAGATTGCCCTATTTGTTGCCATATAATGGGGAAATAATAGTTTTTAATGATTGCCTTGATTTCCTCTTCATTAGAGGTGAGGTCTCCCTTTTCATCTTGGATACTCTCAATTGGGTTTTCTTTTTTTCCTTTTTTGAATTAGACTAAGCAGTACTTTGTCTCTTTTATTTGTTTTTTAAAAAGTACCAGCTTCTAGTCTTATTTATTAAATCAATAGTTCTCTGACTTTCAATTTTATTAATTTATCCTTTGATTTTTAGGATCCCTAATTTAGTCTTCATCTGAGGATTTTTAATTTGTTCACTTTCGAGCTTTTTAATTTGCATGCTCAATTCATTGACCTCTGCCCTTCTTAATTTGTTAATATATGCATTCAAGGATATAAATTTCCCCCTGAGTACTGCTTTGGCTGCATCCCTTAGGTTTTGAAAGGATGTCTCATCATTGTCATTTTCTTCAATAAATTTATTATTTCAACAATTTGTTCTTTAACCAACCAGTTTTGGAGAATCATATTATTTCATTTCCAATTAATTTTTTATTTACGTCTCCATGTACCATTACTAATTATTATTTTCATTGCATTGTGATCTGAGAAGGTTGCATTTATTATTTCTGCTCTTTTGCACTTGTTTGCAATGTTTTTATGCACTAATGCATGGACAATTTTGGTGAATGTACCATGTGCTACTGAAAAGAAGGTGTATTCACTTCTCTTACCTCTTTCTTATTTATTTTTTGGTTTGATTTATCTAGTTCAGATAGAGGAAGGTTCAGATCTCCCACTAGTATAGTTTTTCTATCTATTTCATCCTTGAGCTCCATTAGTTTCTCCTTTAGAAATTTGGATGGTATGTCATTTGGTGCATACATATTGAGTACAGATATTTCCTCATTGTCTATACTACCTTTTGTCAGGATATAATTACCTTCCCTATCTCTTTAAATAGATTTATTTTTACTTTGGCTTTGTCAGATATCATGATTGAGACTCCTGCCTTCTTTTTATCAGTTTATGCCCACTAGATTTGGCTCCATTCTCTTACTTTCTCCCTATGTGTATCTACTTTCCTCATCTGTGTTTCTTGTAGAGAGCATATGGTAGGGTTTGGGATTCTAATCCACTCTGCTATTCGCTTGCATTTAATGGGTAAGTTCATTCCATTCACATTCAGAGTTATGATTAGGAGCTGTGTATTTCCCAGCATTTTGATTTCTACTCCTGGTCCTGCCTTTTCTTCTTTCACTATTTCCTTCTACACCAATGTTTATTTTTAATCAGTCCCCCTAGTTCCCACCCTTATTTTATTTCCCTTTCTATCCCCCTCTCTTCTTATTCCCCCCATTATTTTCCCTGTAGTCTTTCTAAAACTACCTTTCCACATTCTCCTTCCCTTTTAGTGCTTCCCTCCCCAGGAGTCGGTTTGCTACCCTTCTACTCCCCTATAGGCACAAATATATTCTCTGCCCCCAATGGATTGGATTGTTCTTCCCTCTTTGGGTCAATTTCAATGTTTTCTGAGCTTGGCACAACCCTGCCTGCAAGGTACACCCTCCAGACCAGCGCCTTTGCCCACCCAGAGGTTCCCACTGCCACTGGAGGCTCAGTGCTCTAGGTGGTGGGGGAGAGGTCCTGGGACCTTTCTTCTGCCTTCCCCTTAAACCCGAGTGTTCTCAGATTCTTGCTTTTGGGGGAGCATACCTTTTGAATTGAGTACAGTAGGAAGGTTCCTTGGCTCTGTCTTGTTGTTAGGTTTGATTTTTAGTTCCCTAGGAGTATTCAGTTTGTGATCGGTAAGGAAGGGTATTCAGAGGTCTGAACTTCTGCTCCTTCTAGGCTGCCATCTTGACCAGTCATTCTCTATTTATTGGGTATTTCTTTGTTTTCTAGTTTATTGCTTCTATAAAGAATGATGCCATAAATATTTTGGTGAATAGTGTGATGGAGGTCTTATCCAAGAATTTGAGTGACAGACTGGAAAGCTCCAGAGAGTTCTCATCCACAACAGGGGAGGGGCTCAAGAGTATTAGAATCTGGAGGGAGGAGATTCTAAGAGTGGAAACTGTTGAGCTCTCTCTCTCTCTCTCTCTCTCTCTCTCTCTCTCTCTCTCTCTCTCTCTCTCTCTCTCTCTCTCTCTCTCTCTCTCTCCAGAAAAGGGGAAAGTCTTGTCTGAGACTGGATCCTGAGCACAAGATTAAATCCCTCCTTGAACCTGATCACCATCCTCCCTCAAAGATCCCAAGAAGTGTGGCAGAAACCTGAGAAGAATAAGAAGCATCCTTAACAAGATCTCTCACAGCTCCTTGATACCGTGGTTGTGGACATTGCTCTGCTGTGACAAAGACCAGGGTTCACCAAACCTGAACCTCTCAGAGGCCAGACTGTGAAGCCTGGGTCTCTCAATTTTGGAGGGAGGGAAGGAAGATTTAGACAGAGAGGGACCTCCTTTCTCCTCTTTCCTCTAGACCCTAACCCTTCAGGCGTCTTCCTGTTTTACCCATAACAATAATTATTTAGAATAAAGATTGTCATCTATCCTCAAATGACTTCATGGTGAATGAAGAAAATAGTCACATTAGAAGAGATAGAGAGCTGATTTCTCTCTCTTTCCCCAAGGGAAGAAGTTCATCTACAAGATCAGTTATTAGAGGGAAGTAAAAGGCAGGTTTAGTGAGGAGACATATTTGGAGAGGACTGAAGGGGGAAAAACCCATCCCACCTACTTTCTACCTTCTGGGGCATATATCATCAACTTCTATCACTTGTCCTAAACTTTAGGGAAGGGGGAAACTCCATTCTTTCTCCCTTTCTCCATAATACCCAAACCCACCCTAGTGAATTCTTTGAGGTATGTGTCTAGCAGAAAATCTCTAAGTCAAAAAGCATGGATATTTTAATCACTTGATTTGAATAATTCTAAATTGTTTTTCAAAATGGTCATATTAATTTACAGTTGTACCAAAAATATATGTGTCTATCATTCTACAACCCCTTCAGAATTGATTATTTCCCTCTGTTTTCTCTTGGACAATTTTGTGGATGTGAGATGAACCCTCAGTGTTGTTTTGATTTATAGACTTAATTTCCTTCTCTTGTCACTGCTATTGCTAGCATATCTAGAATTAGAGACTGAATATCCTTGCTTTATTCCTTCACATTTGCTTCGGGGTTTAGAAAAAGAGATTTCATCATAAATAAGTGTTCTATCTTATGAGAGTTTTTTTCTGCATTCCTGATATAATTATGTGGTGTAATTTTTTTTTTGGTTTAAACATAACTAAGTATATTAATTGTTCTCCTCCTTTATTTCAGACTGTTTTCATATCCTTCCTTTCCCCACTCATTCATTTTCCTGTTGTCCATCTTCTTGCTAAGAGACTACAAAAAGTTATTGTCCCATTATTGTTTACCACAAACTTAATTAAGGAATATTCCCAATTTCCCTATGTCTTCCACCTCCTCTTTTATTCACCCTCCCATTTTGTTATTTAATCTTATAAAAATATATTGAATAATCTGTTGGTGAAAAGTATGGTGCAAGATTTAGTCCATTGTATTTTAAGCCCAGACTTAATCCTGTGCCATTCTCTTGCCATAGGCTAAGGGCAGATAAGTGGTAAAGTAGATGGAATGTCAGGCCAGGAATTAAGAAGACTATTCTTCCTGGGTTCAAATCAGTCTCAAACAGTGACTAGATGTGTGATCCTGGGAAAGTCATTTAACCCTGTTTACCTCAGTTTCTTTATCTATAAAATGAATTGGAAAAGGAAATGACAAACCATACTAGTATCTTTGCCAAGAAAGGCCCAAATAGGGTGGTGGAGAGTTAGAAACAACTGCAAAGCTGCTGGTAGAGTTATGAATTAATCCAATCATTGTGGAGGGCAATTTGGAATTATGCTCAAAGGGCTTTAAAAGAATTCCTGCCCTTTGATACAGCCATAACACTGCTAGGTTTGCATCCAAAGATAAAATAAGGAAAGATACTTGTACAAAAATATTTATAGCCACACTCTCTGTGGTGGCAAAAAATTGGAAAATGAAGGAATGCCCTTCAATTGGAGAATGGATGAACAAATTGTGGTATCTGATGGTGATAGAATACTATGATTCTCAAAGGAATAATGAACTGGAAGAATTCCATAGGACCTGGAAAGACCTTTAGGGACTGATGCATAGTGAAAGGAGCAGAAGCAGGAGAACATTGTACACAGAGAGTGATACATTATGGCACAATCAAATGTAATAGACTTCTCTACTAGCAGCAATGCAATGACCCAGGACAATTCAGAGGAACTTGTGGGAAAGAACGCTATCCACATCCAGAGAAAGAACTGTGGGAGTAGAAATACAGATACAGGCCTCTGCAAAAACAAAGACCAGTGTTAATATATTTGCCAAAAGCATTTTCTATCACAGAGCTTACTAGATGAATGACAATTCAGGTAATCAAATATGCTCTGCTAAGAAACACAAAAGTTTCAGAAGAAAGAGGTAAAAACTACAAAAGTGGGAAAGGAAGGGTTTGGATTGCAGGGAGTGGTGAGGGACAGGACAATGCAGTGTCAAAACTTGTATTCTTGCTCCCTGTTTTTATTCCTATATGCTCACTTTAACTTTGGCACTTAGAAAAGGAAATTTTATAATAAATGAGTGATCTATTTTGGCAGAACTTTTTGATGATTTTGCTTTCATCAACATCTATGTCAAACAAATTCCTTATAATCCTGCACAGCTTCTGAATTCTCATCACTATTTGGACCTGTACCAAGAGGTCAAGATTAATATTACTAGGTTGGACACAATACTTCTCTGATCTCTGTCTCTGTCACCTCCTACTGTGAAAGTACCTAGGTTTTTTTTTTTCCTTGATAGGTAAAAGTAAGCTTGAAAGGACTGCAGGAGAGACCTTAGATAGATTTGCACAGTTAAGGCCCTTTATCTTCTGTTAACTGATGCTCTTGTCCCTTCCTTCACTGCAAACACTCCCCAAATCTTCATCTCTATAGAAACAAACCAAAAAATCCTACATAAATTTCTGAACCAATCACTAAAATAAAACAACTTGAAGGCCCCCAAATCTCCAGAACTGTGTTGGAGAGAATGAATCAGTATTACATGAAGACATATGTGTATGCCTGTCTTCTTTCTACTTTTTTCTGCTTTGAGGAAAGAAAGGAAGGAAGGAAGAAACAAACAAACAAACAATCCAACAAAGATACAAAGAAACCAACAAAGAAAGAAACCAAGAAACAAAGAACTTTGAGGAATAGAAGTTGACATATCAACTTAATAAAAGACATTTTATTCCTGATTGACATACTTCTAACTCACTTCTCTGCACAGGGAAGAGCAAGAGTGCCCATGAGAGATTAGAACAATTTCTGACTAAACTCAATTATACAAAAACAGCTGAATTTTACAATCCATCTACTGAACATCAAACATTATCTGAATTAATCTACAGAGCCAGGAATTATGGAAGTTCCTGATCTCTAAAAATCAAATTCATAATGTATTCCAAAATAAATAGAAAAAAAGCATACTAGGTATGCAGTCTATGACTAAGATAACTCGTGTCATAAATTATTGAGGCAGAGGCATCTCTGTAGAAGAACTGAAAATTTTAAAGGAGTCCTAAGCCCATGTAGATACTAGTAGTTAGGTAATTAACTCCATTAGGTGAGAAGGAAGCATTTCACACTTTAATTCTAAATATATATTAGCTCAATGATAATATATGAAAAAGTACAACCAACATGTTTGATCAGACACAATGAACAGTGAATATAGAATAATTGGCTATGGTTATGGTCTAGGGACAGAGGCAGCAAAGAAGAAGCAGAAAAATTCTAAGCAGGCTATTTAAGTGGTAAATTTGGCCTCTAGATCACCACATTAAAGCAGGTAAAATTCAAAAGTGACATGGACCTTAGGTATTTCCTCCTCAAAAAAATATTTTCTCCTATGGTGGCCTTTGTATAACAAGTACCCTAGGAGAAAGTGTGATTTCTGGCTAGGACTTCAGAGCTAAAAAAAAAGAGGGATTAATTTATGTCTTCTTTCCATAAATGCCTTTCCTCCTGTTTTCATCTCTGAACATAATTCCAACTCTGAGGGGGAAAAACACCCAGAATCCAGTGCCTCAGGCACTATGTTGGGTCTGGTAGCAGACCCTCAATTGCAATTTTGTGAAGGTGAAGTAGCCTTGAGAACCAAAATCTATAAAGTTAGAGTTCATGTTTTAAGGCCCCCCAAAAAAAGAAAAAACAGACATTTGTCACGTATTCCCCAAATCAAATCCCTGTACCCAGTGTCTCTGAATCATTTGAGACCCAATTCTACTTGAGAGTATAACTTGTTCTGAATGACCATTGGTAGTGATAAAATTGGCAAGGTCATTGATTTAATCTCCAATTTATTCTATACAAAGTAAAAAAGCAAAGATGAGAGAAGCTAAATCCTTAATCTGGAATCTATTTTCTGCATTTGCTTCCCTTCATTTAAAATTATTCTAGTTGATTCTATAGGCCTAAAATTGTTGTCACTTGAAAACTAAATATAGTACAGAGTTCCAGGACAGAGTGAAAAGTTTCCAAAGGAGCCTTAGGTTTGAAATAATAAGCTAGCATTCATTTCTACAATCTATAGCAACCTTAAGTAATAACCTCCAAGCTTCAGATTCAGAAGATGGAACATGATTAGTATGGAAGATGGAAAATAATCTTAGCCCAATAGTTAGGAACAGAGTTTTCATCTTCACATTCATAGGATATTCTCCTCACTCACTCGATCAAAGAATCTATCTAGAGTGACTGTTTCCCTCTTCCCTTGTATCTCCCCTTAGCTCAATGTATCATCCTCATGCACATGGCCCAGCTAATCATGAAATTGAACATTTGAGGATAAGAAATGTGTGAAATAAGATATATCATTATTTTGAAGGCATTTGTATGAATTTTAAATGACTTCACAATCCATACAATAAAATAAAAACCTGCTTTTTAATGCCTATACCCCATATAGATTGTAATAATTGATTTATTCACTGTTGCAAAGGAAATAATTATCAGAATAAGAAATTTTCAAAGATTCTTTATTCTGAACAATGAAATGGCTTTATTCCATTTCCAACACTTTCCATTCCCCCCCCCCCTTACTTTTGCTGGCAAATTTCACAAGGTTTTATAAGTGCATGGGATTCCTCTCTCTAGATTTTAATATATGATAGTGTAGAAAGAATACAGGACAGGACAGGTATCAGAATCTGTATTTTGAGACCCATTTGTATTACTCACTCAACCTTGATCAAAGTCTTCAATTCTAATCTGTGGAGTGTTTTTATCTTCTCTAAACATTGCCCCATATTTCTTACATATCAGCTCTGTAAGATCAACAAGTCTTATATCAACATCCTCATTTGATTCAATGTATGAATGGAAGTATACAATGGCTAAATGACTTGGCTAGTGCTACACAGAGGAAAACAGAACTGGAAGCAAAGTTCCCCTAGGCTCAGTACCATAGCCCATAAAAGAAATATCCTAAATTTAAAGTTGTCTTCTTTCTTGGGACACCTGAATTGTGTAGGAATGTCAACCTGAAACCCCGCAAGAACCTAACTCAATTCCAAGATGGGAAGTGCAGAGGTAGGAGGGAGATGTTGAAAAGATTTTATTAATTATAACAATGGCATCTTTGTGAAGAGAATATAGCCTCTCCCCACACAGCTCTACAGTTAAAATATGGGATAAACACAGATTGTGATGATTGGACATTACCACTAAAAATACAACAGGGAATTGTGAGCTCTGACTAGCCCTGAGAGAGGAAGTCTAGAAGTAAGATGGTGTGGACAGAATTGATTGACAATGGATAGCTGTGTTCTTCTAAGTCAGGATCTCAGGGGAAAAAAATACAGGCATAATCATCTTTAATCAATCCATTGATTTTATTAATAATATGTAAACTACCAGTGGAACAATCAATCAGATAATCTGCTTTAATTGTCTATAGAGCATGTGGCTAGTATATTAAGTCTGTGAGATTTATAGAGAGGAATCTAGGTGGTGAAAGAGTTTTGCGTCTGGAATCAGGAAGATGAGTCCTCCTAAGTTCAAATCTGGTCTCAGATATTTACTATGTGATGTTGGTGCTTGTCACTCGACTCTGTTTGCCTTAGTTTTCTCATCTGTAAAATGAGCTGGAGAAGGAAATGGCAGTTCATTCCAGTATCTTTGCCAAGAAACCCCAAATGGGGTCATAAAGAGTCTGACACAAGCAAAACAACTGAACAAAGTATTCTAAAACCTGTTACGAATATGCCAGTCCAGGTTCGTTAGAGCCTAGGAACCTTTTAAATTACAAATAATGAGTAGGCTTGATAAGAACAATCACAGGGTTTGGGTGAATAGTTTTGATTTTAGGGATTGCATTCATTAATCATCTATTCTATAGGTTTCTGTCAATCTGCATTCCCTAATTCTTTGGGAAACAATCCTGTTCTAACTACCCTAAATCTGTAATGTAGACAAATTCCTAATGGCCTAGATCAGTCTTTGACTTAAGAAAAAGGAACTACCCAGACGAGCTTCCAGTTGGACAGAAATTATATACGGCTTATATTTAGACCAAGTTAAAAGAGCTTGCTGTATCTACCCTGGAGGAAAAATGTAGAAGGGCATAAGCACTGTTCTCATGTATTTGAAGTTAGGGAAGAGAAATTGCATAAGTTGTGCTTGGTCCCAAAGGGCAGAATTAAGAACAATGGGTCCATGTTGCAAAGAGGCAGATTTTCACTGGATTTGATGGAAAATTTCCCAACAGTTATAACTGTCCAAAAGTTTAAATGGACTGCCTGGGGAGACAAAGGATATACCCTCACTAAGGATCTTCATATAAAGGTCAGGTCAGTACTGATTGAGAATTTTCTTAAGCCAATCTCTATTCAGACCTGAGGTGAATGAGATGCTTTGTGATCTTCAATTCTGAGATTCTATTATTCTGTGATAAAAAAAAAAGCTTTTCATAGTTTCCGTCTGCTAATTAGAAAATGAGAATGTTGCTGATTGACTAACTAGCTAGAATTAAGATCTTGTGAACTTCCTAAAGTCAGGATAATGAGCCACTGGAAAGAAGTCAAGAGCCATGCAAATGTTATTTTCAACCATTCTCCAAGATGGCTTTTCTCAAGAGTGTAGTGCCTGGCTTACACTTTTCCTCTGCAACTCCTGCCTTTGTACTATAGGACTTCAAAATACATATTGATACTCTTTGAAACAACTTAATCTCACTGTCCCTGAACTTATTTATTTCACATAGTCTCTTTTCCCCCACCACAGCCACACACTAAGATAATCATACTGTTAATCTTTCCATTACCTACAAATACTCCACTTCTATGTGGAGTAAATTCTTAATTCTCCTTATCTGGTCATAATCTCTTGTTATTCCATCTCTGCCTTAAAAATTCTAACCCACTGTTCTTCAACTTCACCAAGATCTCTAATCCCTCTACCCTTCAGTTCTTTTATAGGTCAACACTTTTACACTGACTACATTCTTTTCCTTCTTCATTCTAACCTCTTGAGTCCTTTTCCCCTTCATGATGTTTCCTATCTTATTCAGCTCTCCATCTGTTGGCTTCATTCCTATATATGTGCTTCAGAAAAAAAAAACCTACAGAAAATCATGAAGTTATTATAGAGTTCATTACAAATATATATTACATATTCTCAAATGGACCCTTCCATTTCAGCAAGCAGTCCCTAATTAACTCACAAATCCACTCACCATAGAGGTTCTTGCTTTTTCGAAACTCTCTTCTCACTTCAGACCTACCATGATCCCACCTTACCCCACACTCTCCACTGAGAACTTTGGTTCCTATTTTAATGAAAAAACTTGAGGTTGTTCATGAAACATTCCTCTCTTCTCATTTCACATTACACATATGCCTTCTGAAACTTTTCTCTATTCCTTTATTCCTGTATCACATGAATATAGGTGACCTTTCTTCTTTCTAGGGAAAATTCCATTATATGCATAAATTGTTTCATTTCATTCCATCCCCTTTAGCAGACTGCCCCGCTCTATCATACCCAATTTCTCACATCATTCTCTCACTGTCTATTTTTGGTTGCTTCTCTATTGACTACCAATATAGCCATGCTTCCCTCACCCACCAAACACTGTCTTTTGATTCATCCTTCCCCAAAACTATCATCTTATATTTCTCTTCCTTTTTATGACTAAAATATTTTTCAAAGATATCTACTTGGTGCAGCTAGGTGGCTTAGTGGATAGAGAACCAGGTCTAGAGAAAAGAAGTTCTGCATTCAGACCTGGCCTCAGACTCTTCTTAGCTGCGTGACCACAGAAAAGTCACTTAACCCTAATTGCCTATCCCTTACGGCTCTTCTACCTTGGAACTAATTCTTAGTAGCAATTCTAAGATAGAATATAAAGGTTTAAAAAAGAAAGGAAGAAAAATATAGGTGTCTCCAATTACTTTCCTCTTTTTCTCCTCTTAATTCTCTCTAGTCTGGCTTCCAACCTCATTATTCATCTAAAATTGATTTCTTGAAAAGTATTACTTAATACTCTTTCCTATCTAGATTTTCATGAAACTACTCTCCCCCACCTCACCTTGAAAACATCCCAATTTGTGTCAAAGGCACCAATAATTTCCCAGTTATCTATGCTCACAATCCTGGCTAGAGATCATGGAACCTATGAGAGCTGATGATAGCACCAAGAAAAGTAAATTAGAAGTAAAAGAGAAAATACACTCGTATAGAGCCTTTGGAGGACTTAGACTAAGTGGTATGGCATAGATGAAGATCCAAAAGGAGACTGGGAAGAAACAATTGAATAGGAAGGCAGAGAACCAGGAAAAGATTGTGATCAAAAATGTTAAATTAATGGACAAAGAGAATTCAAGATGGATAAAGATTGAGAAAAGACCATAAAAATGTGGAGGCTGTAAGTGTACTAGTCTGTTTATTACAAAATTGAACTGACTCACTGAAAAGCAAGATACTTTTTAAAAAAAAGAAATAAGAATACTTTAGTCCAATCTCACTCATTTTACATCAAAACAAATTGAGACTAGAGAGATTAAGGGACTTTCTCAAGAACACATAAACATTTTAAAAAGAGTTGTTAAGAAAGAGAGGAAAGTAACAAATTTCTGTACCCAGAGTAAGCAACACATCAAGTTCCCAAAGAGATAAAAGAAACAGAAAGTAGGAAGGTCAGGAAGAAACACACCCTCCTAACTTATTATTTGGATAGCTTTTTATTTAGAATAATTACACTTGAAAATGTGTTTTAAAACTTATCTGATACTCCATTGCTAAAGGCTTAAAGTGCTCAACTTTATAGCAGTAAACTGTAAAATCAGTTGCTATAATCAATCACTGCTCTGCTTAACATTATGAAAAGAAGATGAATTACCCTTTCACGTTTTAGGCAGTTATTTGAGTATTATGTATATGGAACTTTTGACTACACCCTACAGAAGAATTACATTCCTCTCAGCTTTTAGGAATCTGAGGCCCATAGCCTCCAAGTCAAATTTACCTCATCTATTTGTCACCTACTTCTAGTACATTGCCACCAAAATAAATCGCAACAACAAACAAATAAATAAATAAGAGAGACTGAGACTAGAATGAATGTTTTTTTATGTTTATATTGCATTGGAAGAAAAAAATAAAAATTGGAGGAAAAGGTCAAGAATGGGGGTGGGGTGGGGGAATCTTGTGTAGCAGCCAGGTACAAGAAACAGCTTGTCATCTGAGGATATGACTGGGATTTCCTGGGCAGCATTGATTCTAAAGTTGAAAGGAAGCATCTCCTAAAAAACATCAAAATGAAAGTGAGTTATGAGTATCCAGGATTGCACAAAGGAAAAGAAGTAAGCCCTAAATACAAAAGGCTCAGAAAAAGACACCATTATAGGTTAAAAAATAAACAAGAACAGGCATTTGTAGTCAGAGGGAATGGTTGTCCATTTGGGCTTCACTGCTTCCAAAGAGGTCACTTGTATGTCCTCTCTAGGCTTCATTTACATCAACTGAAACTTGATTGGATTGGACTAGATGAAAAGTTTCAAATCTAGGACCCTATGAGTGGAGTGAAAGGCTACTGTTGGTGAGAACCTATCATATGCAAAGCCAGGGGCAGAATAACTTCAGTGTTCCTGAAACCTTGCATGCAGATGAACTTTTTATCCAATTTAATCATGTATTTGGGAGAGTGTAAGAGATCTGTTGGAGAAACTTGGGGGAAGAATGGACCATTTCATCATTACCTTCAAATATATCAAATCATGATTATGTTTATGAGATCCTAGATTTAAAGCTGGCAGAGATAATTGGAATGATCTAGTCCAACCTCACTCATTTTACATTACAAGAAACTGAGGCCAAAGAGATTAAGGGACTTTCCCAAGAATAAACTGGTTTTTAAAACTAGGGCCACTGCATTTTAGCCAATTGTTCTCTCTTTCTACTAAGAAGCAAACAAGAACCAGGAGTCTCAAAATGAAATGTTTGAGGATAGAAATGTATCAAATCATTTTCTAATATGCAGGAAGACAAAACACCAAAACAAATCCAAAGAATCCTGAGATCTATTTGAGATAGGTAAAATAAGGTCATCCTCTGATATGATTTGAGAATTCACCTTTCTATAATTTTACAGGACCAAGTAGACCCTTTACTCCCAAATGAACCATATTTTAAATTATTCTAGACAACTGTCTAAAAGTCTCTAATGAGCACGTACCTTAAACTTTTTCTGGGCTGCAAACCTCTGCAGAAAGAAAAACATGCATGAGTCAATTTGCCAAAAGCACTTCCTACCATAACGTTTTCTAATTGAATAACATTTTAAACAATTATACAAGATATCTTAATAATTTAGTGTAAAATAGTTTCTAAAGGAAAGAAACAAAAGCAAAAGAGGGGAACAGAAAGGATTGGAGTTCAGGGAATAGAGCACTAGGGCAGGGCAAAGTGAAACCAACTTCATTTTTATATTACCAGTTTGCCTGGGAATGATGATTTTTGTTTCATCAAATCCTCTAAGTTTGGCCATCTCCTTATACTCGTTCAGGGCTTGTAGGTTCTCTTCTGGACTTGGACCTATAGGGAGAAGTCAGGATAAATAATTGTCCATTCTGCCTCAATTCTTCTCTGGTCCCTTTTCCTATAAGAGTCACCTCATAATAAAAGTCCATATATTTTCCTTTTGTTAAACTGCCAACACAAGGGAAGATCAGAGAACTGAGTGGTTGAACAGCACTCATCTTCTGCCAACAAATGTCCTTTGCCCTCACACTAAACACTACTCAAACCTTCCACTCTAGAGAAAAAAATCTAAATATCCCAACCATACACTAAAACAAAATAGCCCTAATGCTCCCAAATCTTCAGAAATGCGATGGAAGAAAGAAATAAGACATGAAGATACATTTCCTCCCACCTATTGCTTTATTTAAAGCAGGATTTTGCCTTTTACAGATGTATTATAGTTAGGAAGCATCTGCAGCCTGGGAATGTGATTGATAAGCAATATTTGTATTGCTACCAAACTTCGAGATAATAAAGATCTGGAGGGAATTTGTGTAATCTACTAGCCACTTTTTTTGAGCTTTGGTTTGTCTCAAATGGAAATTTCATCCCCTTGTGGGTAGCGAGGTGGCTCAGTAGACTGAGTTAGGCCCATAGTGATCCTATATTCTAATGTAGCCTCAGACCCTTCCTAGCTGTGTGACCCTGGGCAAGTCATTTAACTTCCATTGCCTAGACCTTACTATTCTCCTGTTTTGGAATCAATGCACAGTGTTGATTTTAAGATGAAAGGTAAGGATTTTGTTTGTTTGTTTTTTGCTAGACCCCCTCCTGCTACTTCTACAGATGACAAATCTGGAAATGTCAGAAAATTAGGAGATGAACAGTTTCTCATAGCATCTCAACATCTTAACATTCTTCTCTTGGTGGGATTCACAGAATCACATGTTACTTACCCACAAGTTTGGCAAATCTTATTTGCTTTCCATGGAACTCGCCTTCACAAAAGATAACCCAATGGTCATCCACAGATGTCTGTTCTATGCGGACATGGCGTTTGCCCTCATCTGTGGAAAGGTGGTGGGGGGTTATAGCTTTAACATCTGTAATTCTCTTAGAAAATATTTTAGAAAGAGACTGAGGCATGCTTTAGGATCTCAGTAACAAGAAGGGTACCATACTTGGTAAGCAGCATGCAATAACCATAAAAGAGCTGGGTGACCCCATGTCCAGGACAACTTTCCCTTGGATCTCATATGACCCCTTTCCAATGCACTTATCATATCATATTGTATATTAATGAAGCCCAGGACTAAAGGATTAAGAGTTTCAAGAGACCTAAGAGATTCTAAGAAGAACCAGTTTTACCCCTAAATTTATAGATAAGGAAACTGGGCCAAGAAATGTATTAATTTGCCCTGCTTTAGAAGGACAGTATGCTTTAGTTAGCAGAGAACTGTGGACCTGAGTTCAAGTCCCACCTCTGACACATACTGGATATTGTATCATAATCAAGTCATTTCACTTCTCAGTGCCCTCAGACCACTCTCAAGGACTATAAGAACAGGTACAGCTGACTTGATAGAGGACGTTTCCTTCGTTTCCTTACTGGGAGTTCCTGATACCTATTAAATCACATGTCAGGTCCAAAGTTACAAAGGAAGCAAACATAAAGGTGTCTGTGTTTCTAATTCTGAAAAGAACATGTTGAAATTAAATTTTGTCCCTATGTAAGTGAAAAACATAATGCTCTAAACTAGAATTGACTAAAGCACATATGTTGAAATAGGATAGCATCAGTGTACTATCATTACCCTTAGCTCTGAGAAATTATTCAGGCTCAGTTCTCCCCAATATGGAAAGAGAAAAATCCATCACCACCTCAAAAAATAGGGAGGAAGATTATTTATTCTTTGTATATATGCCTTCTTTACATGCTTCTAATCCCCAAAACACAGTTAAATAACTGCCATAGTACTCCTAAGAGTGTCTTCCCCTTTCCCCCAAGAAACCCTCTGGATAGTCATCATATTAAAATGCTAATGAACGCTATTGTGTCACACATTTTTCTAGATGACATGAAAACTGAGAATAGCTTTCAAGAGACTGCATAGGGTATATTTTTATATGCTTTTATCCATTGAAGTATCCAATAGTGGGAGAGAGGTCAAATAAATGTTCTTGTGAATTCCCAAAGCAAATCATAAGAACAGCTACCTAATGTACCTGTGCCACCCTAGGGTGTTCCAGGCCCTCCCACCCAGAGATTTAGTTAGTCATGCGGGCAGAAAGACAAACCCACTCATCAACTCAGTCTATGCCTTGAAAAAAAGCCTGCAATTTCACTAAATATTGTCAAAGAAAACTAGCCTTTGGACTTCAATCTGCAAAAAAGTCCTAGGTCCCAACCTTGCTTGGACCTGACTGACCGCCTCTATGGAGTGCAAGCCTCAGGCCAGGATTCCTTTAAGATGGCATATTGGATTCACTTACCCACAGTATACAGGCCAGATTGACTCATTTTCTCTAATATCAGTGTAATCTCTTTGCACTTGCCATGCTTGCTGGAAAACAAAATGAATATGAATGCTTTTGCTGGAGACAAGAAAAGAAGTTTCTTTCTTATCAACATTTTAAAAAGTGATTTGATTCTTCCACTCTTGACCCAGTTGTCAATGTGGCAAGCACAGACAAATATCCAGAAGCAGGCCATCATTACAGCCTATGATCTGATTATTCTCCCTTATAGAAAAGAACTGAGTGGTTTCCCATCCCCTTTTTGAATAGTAAACTTTCTCTAGGTCAATCTACACAGCTGAGGATTATGGAACACTTTGATCTCTTAAGAAATCCAAACCAAAGTGGTGACCCAAAGGAAATGGAGAGAGACGCATGGTATGAGTAGACTGCCATATGTAACCTAGGAGAGCTTGTATCATGAATATATGGAATAAGGGCATACACAGGGAAATGAGGAAAGTTTAGAGGAGGCCAGGCCATATAGAAACTAGCAGTAGACAATGAATCAGAAAAACTAGTCAATGAATGCACTCCAAACATTTCATCCATTGTTGGTAAAATAAACCTAAGTTGCATGTACAGATGTTTGCATTTATATATAGGTACATATTTATAGGTAGATATGTGTGTACATACTCTATGTATAGGCATATATATATATATATATATATATATATTTTCACTCTAACCTTGACCTAATCCCACTGCACCTCTAACCCTAACTCTAACACAGTATATACATGCTGTGTCATCAGATTAGATGTGCTGAGGGTGGAGAGTGATAAGCCATAGTTAAGCCATCCTAGAATAGAAGTAAAAGATGAAGCAGGCTGATCGGATAATTCTGGGTAGTCTACTTACTTCACAGTAAATTCAGCTTTTATATTACCATTTCTCAGGGGGGTGATTATCAAGGGTGACATTTCCTTAGGCTTCTTCTCCCCATGAAAATCTTTGTCTGACATCATAGCATGTACAAAGTATATACCCTAGAGAGAATTGTGATCATGTAATTGAACTTGAAGGAAGAAAAATGAAGTAATAGGACTCAACCCTTCAACATACAATTCCTAATCATCTGACTCTTCACCCCTATCTCTAAGGCAAAAATCATACATGAGTTGGTTACAGGGGAGCTATCATGGAACCAGTGACAGTATACACAAAGAACAGGTTTTATTAGTTTGAAGTGAATGAGACTTTGGAAATCAAACCTATCAAGCTATCCTAGCTTTGGCATGGCCCAAATTAAAGCAGACATTCGGTACTGGGCCTCCAAACTGAATCCCCCAAGGCAATGATTTTGAATTCTTGGAGACTCAACTCTACTTGAGAGCATAACTTGTTCTGATTGGCCATTAGCAAGGATAAAATTAACTGAGTCATATCCCCTATCTCTAGTTCATTCTGGATAAAATAATTAAAAACAAGATAAAAGTGAAATTCTTTCCCTGGCATCTACTTCCTGCATTGACTTCCCACCGTATTCTCAAACCAATGAGACTTTCTAATGAAGTCTATAGCACTAAAATTGCTGTCCACTGTAAGATGAGGTTACAGGGCTAGAGACTAAACTGAAAACAACACAACTGGGCCAAAAATTTGAAATAACAACCTTTTGCTAGCATACATTCCTCCATCCAATCTACAGACCCTCCCAATGAAATCTCACCTGAAATCCAAAGACATTAGATGTTGAATCCTCCTCAGCTTGGAGGATAGAGAACAGGCTTAGAGCTACAGTTAGAAAAAGGAGCTTCATCTTCTCAGACAGATCTTTCCCTTCAGTCACTCACTCAGTGAACCTGATTAAAGTGGGTCTGCTCCTCTCCTAACATGTGCTTCTCTATATATATATCCCAAGATCCATGTGGCACTGAAAACTGATCTCTCTTTTACACAATATTCCAGTAAATCTTACAATAAAGCAATAGGGGTTAAGGGAGAGGTGAAATAGCTTATTATTATTTTTGGAAACCCTATGCCTTTCTTTATTTTGAATGACTATTCATTAAAATCCATCAAAATTATCAATTAGACTTAATTTTTTTTCAGTTTCTGCATCCTCCGTGAAGTCTGATAATTGATGCATTTATTGTTGGGAAGGAGATGATTATCAGAATAGGAAGCAGTTCAAAGGTTCTTTACTTTGAGCAACAAAGAGAAAATCAATGGCTTCTATCCAACTCCACCTACTCCCTATCCCCACCCCTTCATTTTTGCTGGCACATTTTGTAAAGTTTTTCAGGTGCATTGAAGACCTTCCTCTGTCTGGCATCTATGATGTAGTGAAAGGAACATTAGAAAAAACAGATTCAGAAAATTTAAATGCCAGTTCTCTTACTCACTCCATCTTGAACAAGGTTCTCCTCCATTCAATTAGAAAGAGATCTTAATTTCTAACACTCCCACTAAAGTCTTGTCAAGTCAACAAATTATATGTCATGATCCCCATTTGATAGATAAGGAAGTGGAGAGACAGAGAACCTAAATGACTTGTCTGGCATCACAAAGAGTAAAAGAATTGGAGCCAAAGTCTGGGTCTCCTAGCTTTACCCCACCACTCTGACAAATATGTCACCTAAAAGTGAAATCATCTTTCTTCTGAGTTGGGAAGACCCTTCTGAGGCCTTGAGTTAACCCAGGGTTTTTAGATTGACATTATTAATCATAATGACAGTATCTTTGGGAGGTGAGATGGTCTTTCATTCCCCAATTTGGTCACCCTCGTAAGACTTTCTAGATAACCACATGGGGAACACAGATTGTGATGCTTAGTTCAGTTGACTCATTGACAAGTTAGCATGAAATGATAAGCCCTATCCAGTCAAAGCAAATGAAGACTGGCAATGAGATAACATGAAAGGGCCTGGTTAACTATTGAATGGTTGTATTTATCTGATTCTGGTTCTCAAAGAATAGAAACAGGCATAATCATCTATAATCAACCTAGAGATTTTATTAATAGCATACAAACCACAACTGGTCCCCCAATAATAGTTTTAAAAAAAGAAGACCCATGTGTCTCTGCCTCACTATTGCCCTTGCATCTATATCTAGATCTGATTCTAGGAAATAAGTCTATACACCTGTAACCACTATACAAAATCTGTTATATAGAGCTTAATTATATAGACCATGTGACCCAGAATGGTGAGAGGCTTTGGGGTTCTATATAGAAGTAGGTGAAAGAATCTGGAGCTTTTTATAAATAAACAAATCTAGGCTCAGTAGAACCTAGGAACCAATGAATGCACCAATCAGAACTAGGCTAGATAAAGATAACTTTAGAATTCCTTTGGTTTCATGTATGCATTCCTGGATTAATTGGCCAGTCTAGCTATTCTTGTCTACTTGTACCTCCTGTTTCCTCTGAGAAAAAGGCCTTGACCTAACTACCCTGAATCAGTAGTGTGGGCAAATCCCCAAAGCATGGTGCAATTTTGAACTGAGGTTAGGCCCAGGCCTATCTTCCAACTGGACAAAAGTTGAATGGGCCTCTTGCTCAGTTCTAGATTCGTTAAAAAGATGTTCCTCTGGCTCCTAGAATAAGGAACATATTTTGTTTACAAATTCTTGAGTAGATGAAGCTCCTGCTCTATATTGTGGAAAGGAAACTAGAAATAAGTTCTGAACTTTCTGACACTGTGTTGGAGTAAGCAACAATGGGAATATCAAGAGAGAAGAAATTGTCAAGACTGACAGTTGTTGGAGGTAGGGGCAAGTGGGAGTGGCAGTTGGGTCTTGTGATTAGCACTTCCTGCCTGCTGGCTGGACTTCCTTCCCGGTGTTGGAGGTGGGAGGAGTGTTGACTTCCCGGTCTGGTTTCAGAGTGCCTCTTCTCAGTTCAGCAAGAAGACACAGGCCCAATCAGCTCTGAAAGTTAGAACTTTCCTTGGTTGCTCACTGTCTACTGCTAAGTTTCTGAATTTGACAAAACTAACACAGATATAGAGTAGACGGATGTGGGAGAAACCCTCCACCAGCCTGTGAGGCCGGGCCTCAGCTCCAAGCTGAGGAAGGCTCCAACCTTATTTAGGGACATCCCTCATCTCTCTTTCCTGATACCTCTCCAATTCAAACTGGTTATTAAACTTTATCTTATTTGAATTCACAGTTAGTTAAGTGGACTATCTTTTCTAGGGCATAGAGAGAGCTGAATATCAGTTCAGTCATTCAACTACAAACAGTCCTTATCTGACCCCTGCTACTTCCAATCAGCATGGGGCATCTCTCTCCTTTGCCTCACCAGCAGCAATATTCCCTCTCTCCCCTCAAACTCCTCCATACCCTGCTACAAACCTTCCTTATCCCCCATTTTTCCAATTTCCCCATCTTTCCCAATTAGTATTACAGTTTTTGGCAGAGCCAGCTAGGTTTTCCAACTTATTTTGTCAAAAATTTGGGAAAAAGAAGTCAGTTGGAGGTGTCAGAGAAGTTGGGCCTGCATACATTTCAAAAGCCTATGTGACTGTGGAAAGTAACCATTTTGAGAGCAGTTTTGAGTGCAACTAATCTGCCTAGTGATACCACAACCAAAAGAAACCACTCCTCCTGAAGGGAGGAGGCAACTCTTAAAGGGCCAGACTTAAAAACATATTTTCTGTTGCAAAAGCTTTTCAAGATACAAGATGGCAAAGAAAATATTACTTGCCATAGGGTATCTAGCCTGGATTGGACATTTCTTTTATATGTTTTACAACTTATTTTTTGTCACGATTCCAGATTATATTGATTTTCTGCTTAGGATCTATGAAAGTGTGCAATGGCTGAATATAAGTGTATATCACTTGATTGCATTCATTCCCACATATGCTGGAGCATAATTCTTCTTAATCCAATTAGACTGTGCCCTAAAAAAGGTGTGTTTTTCCAATTCCTAATCTTTCCCAATAAATATTACAATATCCAAGGGTCTTGGACACATTTTAAGGTGGCTTCTACAGTATGAGCTATGAATGGGGAAATAGTAGTCTAAGATTTGGTCTGAGTTTTGCCAAAGTGTGGTTCTCTTGGACACTTAATCAGGTCTAATTATCTCCTTTAAAAGTAACATGTTGATTTGTAGGTTATGCAGTAAAAACTTTAATTATGTTTTTTCTAACAAACCTTATTTTTTCTTGCAAAATTAACTCTTTGGCTTTTGATCAATTTATGTCCTATAAAAGAAATAAATGTATATGTATATAAATATTGTGAAATAATTAGAAGGTAATTTAAAGAGCAAAGGACACGCTAAAAGTTTTTTTTCTTTCTTTTTTTATTAATAAAATTTATCCACAAATGTCTCAGACCCTACACACACACACACCAAAAGATATCATCTGGGAGACAGACATGCTCATACAAATTATGTCTTTCATGTTTCTACTTTTTGTTCATTCTATGGAGGTAATATTCACAATTTATTCTTCAAGAATTAAATCTGTGACTATGTATGACATTCTCTTGGTTCTAATCATTTTGCTGTTCATTATTCTATGTAGTTCTCCCCAAGTTTTATTAAGATTGGTTTGCTCATATATTTCTTATAGTATTTCATCACAATCATATAACACAATTTGTTAAGACATTCTCCAATTGATGGACATCCCTTCTATTTCCAGTTCTTTGCCACCACAAAAGGAGTTGCTATAAATATTTTGGAACTTATAGGTCCCCTTCCTTTATCCCTAATCTCCCAGAGGAACAGAGCCAGAAAAGCTGAACTTAAGGGTGTATATTTCAGAATTGTTTTGGTTTGCATTTCTCTAATCAGTACTAAAAAAATTAAGAGCGTTTTTTCATATACCTATACATGGATTTGATTTCTTCATCTGAAAATTTTCTGTTTATATCTTGTGACCATTCATCAATTGCAGGGTGTGGAAAGGAAACAAGACTGACAGTTGGTGGGAGAAGGGGCAACTGCAAGTGGCATTTGGGTCATGTGACTAGCACTTCCTTCCTGCTGGGAGTGGCAGTTGGGTCTTGTGACTAGCACTTCCTTCCTGCCAGGCTTCTCTTCCTTCCTGGTGTTGGAGGAGGGAGGAGCTCGTGCAGCCCAGTCTGGAGTAGAGTACCTCTACTCTGTTCAGCCCGAAGACACAGGCTTCTGAAGGTTAGAACTGTTTTTGTTTGCTTTCTGTCTACTGCTAAGATTCTGAATTTGACAAAACTAGCACATAGGACCAGAGTGGGAGAAATTCTCCACCAGCCTGTGGGGCCTGGCCTCAGCTCTAAAAGCTGAGACAGACTCCAACCTTATTTAGGGATGTCCCTTGCCCCTCCTTCCTGATATCTCGCCAATCCCAACTGGTTATTAAACTTTATCTTATTTTAATTCTCAGTCAGATAAGTGAACTATCTTTTCTGGGCACAAAAGGAGCTGAACCTCAGTTCAGTCGCTCAACGGCAAACAGTCCTTATTGGACCCCTGCTGCTTCCTCTCGGCAGAGGGCATCTTTCTCCTTTGCCTCACAGAGCAATATTCCCTCTCTCCCTTCAACTCCTCCATACCCTGCTACAACCTTGGTTATCCCCCATTTTTCCAATTCCCCCACATCCTTTCCCAATAAATATTACAGTAGTGGCTCTCATTCTTATACATTTGACAAAGTGCCCTATCTATTTTAGATCTAAGACCTCTATTAGAGAGGCTATCTATAAAAGTTTTTTTTCCCCAATCTTCTACTTTCCTTCTATCTTGGCCACATTTGTTTTATTGCTACAAATTCTTTTCAATTTAATGTACTCAAAATTATTTATTTTACAATTTCACAATGGTCTCTATCTCTTGTTGACTCAGATTTCTCTCCTAACCATAAATTTGATGATAATGTGTACCCTGTTCAGGAAGCATTAATAATTGGTAAGATAAGGAAAAGTCTCATGTATGAAATAGCTTTTGAAGTGTGAAATCCCTAACAATTTCAGTCCCAAAGAATGACACTTCCCAGCTCCTCTAGGCATAAATATTGCACCACTACATATTTCACTGAGTTTTTTTTCTCTATTTTTCAGCATTATGGTGTAAAAATAGAGAATTTAGATTATAACTATACATGTGTCAAAGTCCCACAAGTAATCTTTATGGTCAAAGGGGGCTGCATGATAATTTTCAACATTCATAGAATAACTGGATCACGAAAGAAATTTGTCGCATTTGTAATGGTATGAAGTTTGGATAGGTAGCTAACATGAAGAATAGATTAGGATCCCAAATGATCCAAACAGCTTAGAGCCATGGGCCAAATTAAGGGAATATACTTGGACTGAAAAAAAATCAGCTTCACAAGACAGGATGAGGAATGTTATATAATTCATGTGACAAAGATTCAATTATTCTAGGGACTTTCCAGTTCCACATAAATTAACATGTGAACTACCTATAAAAACTGACTGAATTCTATGTCCTTTCCCATAAGAGTCATAATTTCAAGAATAAGAAAGATGGGGGGCGGGGCAGCTGGGTAGCTCAGTGGATTTAGAACCAGGCCTAGAGATGGGAGGTCCTAGGTCCAAATCTGGCCTCAGCCACTTCCTAGCTGTGTGACCCTGGGCAAGTCACTTGCCCCCCATTGCCTATCCCTTACCACTCTTCTGCCTTGGAGTCAATACACAGTATTGTATGCTCTGCCATGTCTGGGTGGGATCTCAACTGGAGTAGCTCTGGGTGCTACCTAACAATGACAAGATAGAGCATATGCAGAGGAAAGCTGCCAAGATGGTGAAGCTTCTCAAAAACAGGATATTCAATTAAAAGAATTATCTTGTTTGGCCTGAAGAAGAGACTTCTAAAAATGTGAAAACTGTCTTCATATATTTGCAAGAATTTTGTGTAGCAGAGGAATTAGACAAATTGTACTTGTCCACAGATGATGAAATTTGAAACAATTAGTAAATGTTGCAAAGAAGTAGATTTTGGCTGAATTAGAGGAAAAACTTACTGAAAATACTGAATGTCCAAAAGTGGATTGAGCCACCTGGGGAAACAACAGATATTCCAGTTATGTATATCCCATATTCGTCTATGTACTTTAGATACCCAAAACACCTACCTGAGAAATTCAATTAAAAAAAAATTTCCCCATTCAACCACTTCTCTTTTTAATTCATTAATATTGTTTGGGTAGAAACTTTTCTATTTCTTATAATTAAAATGATCTATTTTACCTTTTTTGTTTAATTCTACCCTTTTAGGGATAAGAATGCATCTCTTACCTATAACCGTATAAATAATATGCTTCTCTTCTAATTTTTTTATGAAATGATCTTTAAAATTAAGATCATACAGCCACTTTAAATTTCTTGTAGAATATGGCTTATGGTGTTGGTCAAATCCTAAATTCTGTCTGAATTCTTGCTGTTTACCCATCAGTTTTATGAAATAGAGATTTTCTTATCTAAAATTTTAGCTAAATATTTCTGGTTTCTTAATCATTAGGTTTTTAAGTTCCATTGTTTATGGTCCTTCCTTATTTAGTCTGTTCCATTGATTTGCTTCTCTATTTTTAGCCAATATTAGATGGTTTTCCTTAGCATTACTCTATAATGTAGTTCAAAGCATAGAAGTTCAAGTTCAGTATTCATCATTTATCCTTTTTTTCCTTATTTTCCCTTTATTCCATATCTTTTGTTTCCCTAAATGAATTTTATTAATTGTCAAGTTCTGTAATATTTACCTTTGATAGTTTTATTGTATAGCATCAAAACTACTAAGCAATTTTCATAGTATTGTCATTTTTTATTATATTGGCATAACCTTGCCATGAGCATTAAACATTCATCCAGCTATTTAAATTGATCATTATCTCTACAAAGAGTACTCTCTCATTGAATGTATACTACTAGTTTGTATGTGTTATTTAGATTGATCCCCATATATTTCATGTATTTTGTAATTATTTGAAATAGAATGTCCCTTTCTATTATTACAACTTAATTTTGTCATTATATTGAAATTCTATTGATATTTGTGATTTTATTTTGTAGCCTGCAACTTTGATGAAGCTACTGGTTGTTTCATTTGCTATCATTGTTGATTCCCTGAGATTTCACAAGTAAACCTTCAGGTCATCAGTAAATAAGAATAGTTTTATCACTGCTTTGCATACATTTGTGTCCTTAATTTATTAATTTCTCTTGTCTAATTGCTGTTACTAGCATTTCCAGAATTACATCAAATAAATCTGGGGAAAGTGGACATCATGCCTTACTCCTATATTTATCAGGAATGTTTCTGGCCCATCTGCATCACAAATGATGTTTACTTCTGGTTAATACTAGTATAATAGACAATTTTTATTATGCTAAAAAGAGTCCCTCTGTGCCTATGCTCTGCTCTTCAAGTTTTTTTTTTTTTGGGGGGGGGAGGTTTGAGCAAAAATAAATGTTGTAATTTGTGAAAGATTTTCTTTTCCATATATTGAGATAAATGTGGTTTTGGATTTTTTTCTTTAATATGACTAACTCCCTAATGTTGAGTCATTTTTGTCTCCTTGCTATAAAAGCAGCTTGATCACAAGAAATAATTTCTTGGATAAATACCTGTAGCCTGTTTGACAGGGATTTATTTACAATGTTTGAATCAATATTCAAGATTTTGGTCTATAGTAATATTTTTTGTTTTTTCTTCACTGGTTTAGATATTAAGACTCTATCTCATAAAAGGAGTCTGATAGGGTGCTTTCTTTCTCAATTTATTTTTTTAAATTGATTCCTGAAATATCATTCTATCTTTCTTTAAAAGTTTGTAAGTATGATCCTGTGAATCCATTTGGATGAGAAGATTTTTGTTTTTTGTTTTGTTATTCTTTTTAAGAATATTACTAGAGATATTATTTCTTTTTGAGACTGGATCATTTAAGAACTCTACTTGATCTTCTGTTATTTGGGGTATTTATGTGTTTGAAGGCATTCTTCTATTTCTTTTGTGTTCTAAGCAGCATATAACTGTGAGGTCCTAATAATTCCCTCTATTCCTTCTAGATTTGTTGTGATTTTACTTTATTCGTTTTCTAGTCTGTTGATTTGATTTCATGTCCTCTTTTTATAGTCAATTAGGCTTAATGTTTGTCAGTTTTATTAGTCTCTAGTAGCAATACAATGATACAAGGCAATTCCAAAGGAGTTATGATAAAAAATGCTATCTGCTTCCAAAGAAAGAACTAATTAAGTCTGAATGCAAATTGAAGCATATTTTTTTCTTATATTATTTATTTTTCTTGTTTTTTTTATTTTTGATCTGTGTTGTTCTTCATAACATGACTAATATGGAAATATGTTTTACATGACTACACGGGTCTTACTTTATCAAATTGCCTGCCTTCTCGGGATGGGAAGGAAAAATAGGAAGAGAGACAGTTTAGAACTCAAAATTTTCACAAATGAATGTTAAAAACTCTTTACATATAATTGGAAAAAATAAAATATTTGAGAAATAATAATAAATAATTTTTCTCTTCAAAGAACTACATTTTAGTTTTATTAACTCTTTTTTGTCTCTATTTCCCCTTTACTTTTCAAAATCTTCTGTTAACTAATTTTAGTTTTCCTTATTTAGTGGCTTTCTAATTTTTTTTAACTGCATATGCAGTCCAATAAATCTCTCCTTTTCTATTTTGTTAATCATTATTTTTAGAGATACAGTTTTATTCCTACGTCATTGGTTTAGCTACATCCTAAAAGTTTTGGTAAGGTGCTCCATCATTATCATTTAACTTCAATTATTCATTGTTTCTATGATTTGTTCTTGGATTCAATCATTTACAATTTCACTGTTAAGTCTGTGTCTTTTGTTTGCGCTTAATGAATTTATTTCTATTTTTATTGCATTATGGTCTTTAAAGAACATTTACTTTCTTATGTAACATGGACAAGGCATGATCACAAACATGCCAACTTTCTCCCCCAACATGTAAGAGGCATCATCTCCCTCTCCCTTTGTACCACCTCTGCCCCTGGAATGAGAAAGAAGATTAGATTCATAGCTTAGTTCAGTTTCTCTAGAGAATAGTATCAATTCCAAGTCCAAAAGTTACCTTAGGCTTCAGTCCCAAGTACCCTCTCTCCTCAGAGTGCCAGGTTGGCTAACTATAACATCACATGTGCAATCATAATTTTAAGATCTTAAAGACTCAACTCCTGAACTTCCATTCTAGTAGGTCCAGTGAGGAACCTGCAACTGAGGACAAAAAATGTACAATAGAAATAAACACTCTCAGACCCATTTCTTGGAGCCAGGATTAAAAAGGGAGTAGAGGAAGGATATCCTTCACCTCTCATTGGTTCATTTCATGGAACCAGATCTTTAGATTAACTGTGCTCTTCATCCTGTTAACAAAACAGAAGAGTATACACATAGGGTACAGGAAAAAGCTCAGGGCAGAAGGGAAGTGACTGTCTCAATTTTAATTGTTTTAAAAACAGTTTTTAAAAAGTATATTGCAGTTATGCAGCTAAACAAAAAAGGCTACACTCGCCAACTAGGTAGGGGACCCCAGAATACCTCATATTAGGCAATTGAAGCATGCTCCAAAAGTCTCATTATGCTTGCATCTTTTTTAAAATATCTCTAGGCCATAATACATAGTCAATACTAAACATATTACAATGTTTGTAATAATTTGGTGGAGTGCTTAAAAACATGTTTATTTTTTAGCAATACCCATTTACAAAATGTTATGTCTTTTAACTCCAGTTTCTCCATCTAGTTGCTTAATTCTATATTTCTTATTTCTTTTGCCCTTCTCTTAAATTCATCCAAAACTGACAGAAGGATATTAAAATTTCCCATTGCTACCATTTTACCATTTACCTCTTCTTATAATTCAACTATTTCTTTCTTTTCAGAAGTTAGATATGGGGGCATTTGGAGCATATAAGATTAATATTTATATTGGACTGTTGTCTTTAGTTCTTTCAGCATAATGTGATTCCTGTGTTTATCTCTTTTTGTGTTGTGAATGTTTATTTTATTTTATCTGCTTCTTTCAATTCACCTAGTGCATAGAAAAATTTGTTTCAGACTAACATTATTACTCTATGTATGTATTCTTTCAGATATGTTTCTTGGAAGCAAGAGATTATTGTTTTTTTAATCAATTTTTTCACTCTTGTTTTTTATTTAATTCTTTAATCCATTCACATTTGAAACTTTGGGAGTGAGATTTATTTTTCTTTCATTCATCTCTAGTATCAATTTTTTTCTGAATTAGGATTTTTCTCTCTTCTATAAACACAGTAGGTGCTTTGTCTATTCAGTTCTTTTAGCTTAATCTGTTGTTGAGTCATTTCAACCTTATCTGACTCTAAGTAGCCCCACTTTGGAGTTTTCTTGGCAAAGATACTGCAGTGGTTCACCATTTCCTTCTTTAGCTCATTTTACATATGAGGAACTGAGTCAAACAGGGTTGAATAACTTGTCCAGGGTCAATCAGCTAGTAAGTATCTGAGACTGGATTTGAACTCCAGAAGAGAAATCTTGATTCTAAATCCAGAGCTCTTTTTACTTTGCCATCTAGCTAATCCTACCACTTTGCTTAATCTATTTGCAGGTACTTCTATTATCACTGACTCTTTGTCCTTTAAAATTTTTGTTCTCTTAAGCTCAATATATTCATTACAAAATATCTCTCTTCCATTTTGGGAGTGACCTTCAAGGACCACCTCCAACAACTGAAATAAGATTTGTCCCTTTCTTTTCCCACTGTTCAGTCTCTTCCCTTGATTCCTCATTTATTCTCCTGGAACCTCTTTCTTTTCCTGAGAAACCATAGGAGTAACCGTTGACTTGATTAGGGTATATGGCAAGGGATCCCAAACTTTATACACAGGGGGCCAGTTCACTGTCCCTCAGACCTTTGGAGGGTTGAACTATAAAGAAAAACTATGAACAAATCTGTATACCAATGTCTAGGATAGCGGAGGCTGCAGCACTGGCTGTGATAGGCCTGTCACATCTTGCACATGCCCATCACTGCCACCACTATACCAGGCAGCAGTATGGACAGTGTAGAATCCCCTCCTCCAGATCACCGCTCACCATGCTGATGTCTTCCATTGTGCAGCCACATAATCCTTTGTGCGGCGCCTCGTTCTCATTCAGTTACTCTCAGAACAAGGTGCCACACAAAGGATTATGTCACCAGAAGTAGTACTGTACGTGAGTGATGCCACACTTTGTGGAGTCACCACATACAGTGCTCCTCTCACTGACCACCAATGAAAGAGGTGCCCCTTCTGGAAGTGAGATGGGGGATGTTTAAATGACCTCAGGGGGCTGCATGTGGCCCACAGGCCATAGTTTGGGGACCTCTGATACTATATGGTATATTCCTCTGTGTCTTCTCCTCCCTTTCTCATTTCATGGGCCATCTCATTCTGCAATTTAGATCCCCCAAAACTCTGATTTATTTCCTGGTAAAGCATTTTGGGATTTATTCCATAGTGTTTCAGGCCTGTTTCTCCAGCATTGTTTTGACCTTTGATTTTCTCTTTCATCTTTATCTCCATGAGTAATTTTAGAAAGAAATCTTTTAATGCTATTTCTGCTATTATTTTGTAGTTATTGCTATTGTTTTGTAATTAACTCTATAGATGCTTTTTTTTCTGAGATAATTTATTTCATTATTTCAATGCCACACTGTTTTCTCAGTCACCACAAGTTTCTAGCTATTTGCTTTTTGTAGGACCTGGGATTTGAGGTTATGAAAATGGAAGGAGAAGAATTAAATTCTGATGCAAATCTATGAATGGCTTCTGTAGTCCTAAAAGAGGAAAGTAAAAGAATAATGATTGAGAGCATTAAGGTTAAGGGTTAGCCTTTTCTGTTGTTGATTCTCCAGGTTGTTACCATAGACCAGGAATACGAAACTCTGATAGAAATGGAGGCCATTAAATTATACATAAGGATCCCTGTTGGAAGCATAGTGACATATTAATATTATCGCTGCTCTATTGCATTTTTGTTTATTTTGTTAAATTTTGTTAAGTATTATTAAATATTTTCTGATTTCATTTTAATCTGATTTGAATGTTTTTAATCTGAGGAGTATTGAAGACAATGCTGCCCTCCAGAGGTACATTTGATAACTAGGTCTTAGACCCTGGAGACAATGGAAATTGCTTTATCTCTTGCACATTTTTATGATTTCAGACAAGTTCTAGGGATTTTGAGAATTGAAGAAAAAGTTTAGTCCTCCACCCTATTGGAGAGTAAATTTACATAACCCACTTTAAAGCAACTTTGTTTATACAGACTTTTTTCTCCCCTCCCTTTATTCCCCACCCCAATCCATTTGTCACCTTTCATAGTTTTGAAGTCTTCCTCAACTTATTAACTTTTTTTTCTTTTACCCAGTTTATCTAATTCTTCATTTCTTTTTTCTTGTCAAGAACTTAAGAAAAATCTGCCTTTCCATCGTTTCAAATTCTTACTTATTTGTGTTTCATTTTCATACTTTTTTTCTAAAGAAGATTTATTTCCTTAATGCTCTCATTAATTATCTTCCCTTTCTATTAATTCTAAAATTTTATTCTTTGCCTCAAGATCCTTAAATATATTTATAATTTCCTTTATCTATGTATTCTTACTGGAATTAAAGCTTGTAAAGTCCCTATTTTGATTTCCCTCTTCTAAACAATTTCTTTGTTATTGCCCTTTAGATCTTGGTCCCTTTCCTTTTGCTTCTTTTTGTGCATCACTCTTAGACAAATTAATTCCTAGGAAGATAGAGAAGATACAAGTATTTCCCCAGGGGAGGTATTTCCCTACTTCCCTGATTTTGTCTCCCCTTACTATATCCCCCTTTCCATGAACATGTTCTTTCTTATTTGCTATTGTGAGATTTAAAATGGTTGATGTCTTAAACTGTAGTGAGTTAAAATGGTAGAAGATATAAATTGTTATAGATATAAGAGAGGGTGAGTAAATTTGACCGCAGAAATATGTTTCACTACAGTGTCTTGGTTTTTAAATCAAATATAAGGTAAATATTCCCAATTATTCAAATACCCAAGTCAATTGGGTTTTATAGAGATTTTTATTAACAATACAATGAGTAATCAAAGAAAGAGAGAGAGAGTAAGAAAGGAATAAATATGAAGGGCCTCAAGCCAATATGGCCTAGACCTGAGTCTTAAGAGAGAAATCAGCCAGTTTTTTAACACTCACCACAAGGTCTGTCTAAACAAGGATTCTAGTGACACCAGGCCAGCTCCATCTCAGCTGACTTCACCAGAAAGCCCTCCAGCCAGAGACTGTTCCAAAGGGCCTCTCTCCAGAGCCTCCAGAGGGACAGAGTCCCCTTAGAGGAGCTCCAGAGAGACTTCCTTAGAGATTGTCCTCCAAGAGCTTCCCTTCTCCAGAGCCTCTCTCAAGAGATTCTTCCCAAGCAGTCCTCATCAGAGATTCTCCAAAAGGATTTCTCCAAAAGGATATCTCTCCAAAAGGATCTATCAAGAGATTCTGCTTTTTCTTATATAGGGGTTTTTCTCCCATGTCACCTCCCCTAAGTCCCTACATCTACCAATCACTGTAGACGCTTTCCAAAGGACTGCCCATCTGAATTCCTGCTAAGTTGAAAAATCTCCTCAGTAAGTCTGAACCAGTGAAAACATAGCTGAGTCAACTAATCTCATTAAGACAAATCTTGCCGGACCCTTTTAGGTACCTAGCATCTCATTGTATCAATTCTAAAAACAGGCCTGGCTCAAAGAACTCCTTGCCCCACCATAAGCATGGATCCAAGTACTTTCTTTGTTTGGCAAGGAGTTTTCTCTCCTAAAGCATTCTTAAGTACAGGTGTAGTAGAGGTCCTCCCATTTCTGATCCTGGCGAGTTCTCACATCAAAATGGGGAATGTTTCTCAGTAGGGAATTTGTTCCAATTAAGAATTCCCTGATGGGGAAATTTTTAACATTCACAAGTCTGAGAGATTTCAAGATTTACACTATATAGTCTGCTCTCTAGAAATTCATGCTCTCCCAACCTCCTGGATGTCATTTACCTCCAATTACCCTTTTCTTGACTCAAATTGCTGTACATAGAGGCACTATAATCTTTCATTGGCCATAGGCTCTCTAAGCACCAAAACTCTGCAGATTATACCAGTTATAAAAACCACATCTCCCATTACAGAATTTCTTTCTCCTCATGGAAAGATTCTTTAGTTGAACTACTTCACACCACTGAATGGAGATTTGTTTCATTTTTCCTCTACTCTTTCAATCTCTCTTTTTGCATGACATACATTCTCCAGTAGATCCTTTTCTTCCTGAGAGACTTAAAGCAGTCATTTTCTATTAATTGATTACCATTCATTTCATTAAGATATACTATTCATTGCCTTCTACCTTTTTCTTCCCATTTTCACTTTCATGCACCCTCTCATTCTACAGTTTAATCTTACCAAAACACTGATTTGGAGAACCAAGATGGCAGAAAGAAGGATCACAACTGCCAAACTTTCCCAAAAACCTCTCCAACAAAATGATCATAAAGAACACCAAATCAAATTTAGAAGAGAAAAGTCAACAAAAAGTCACACTGAGTCATTTGTCTAGTCTGGTCCAGTGCAACTCAGGAACAGAGAAAAAGAAGTCTATGGGTAACTCAGGGGCTGGCTGGGAACAAATCCCCCAAAGCCCAGCAAAACAGTCATCAGCTATGTATCGTGAAATGGTAAATGCAGCAACAATAGCAGAATAGAGGGTACATCCAATGCACAGAGAAAATAAGGGGACTAATAGACTCTTGGTCAGAAGAGTGAATCCAGGGCACCCATAAGCTAGCACTGGATATAGGAGCAGATGCCATTTGACAGCTCCATACCATATTGTCTAGTCCCATGGTGCAGTTCTATGGCAGTGAAGAAAAATTGTGGTTATACAGGAATGGATATCTAAAGTGAATAAGGACCAGAGTACAGACCAGTGACCAGACCTCTCCCTAGATCACACCATCTTGGAAGTACCAATAATTCCCCACAAACCTAACAAAAAGTCTAAAGCAAAAAAAAAGGCAGGAAAAATGAGCAAACAACAACATAAAAGATACTGGCCATAAAAATCTTATATGGTGACAACTCAAGACACAAATTCAGAAGAAGACAATGACTCAAAAAGATCTACAAGCAAAGTCCCAAAGATAATCAGATTAGACACAAGTTCAAAAAGAATACCTAAAAGATGTAGAAAAATCTTTTGGGGGGCAGCTGGGTAGCTCAGTGGATTGAGAGCCAGGCCTAGAGACGGGAGGTCCTAGGTTCAAATCTGGCCTCAGACACTTCCCAGCTGTGTGACTCTGGGCAAGTCACTTGACCCCCATTGCCTAGTGTGAACCTTAAAAATTCTCAAGCCCTACTTCATAAGGTTAGGATTGGAACCTTAAAATTTCCCAGATCCTACTTCATAAGGTTGGGTTAAGACCTTTCCCCACTTTAAACAATGAAGGAACTTAGATCGGGAATGTGAGAACTCTACTTAGATCAGGAATGTGAGACCTCTACTCCACCCCTACTTAAGTCTGCCCTAGGGGAAGATAAAGTTGTAAACTCTTTGCTGAACAATGAAAGGTACTTAAACCCATACTTATAGTAAGACAAAAAGTTCTTTAAGCCATGCCTATATTTGGATACAATACAAAGGAGTGCTAAGTACCTATAAAGGTCAGACAACTTGTGAACTTACAAGGAACAAAGAGGTGAAAACTTACTCAGAGATTCTAGTCTACTCAGGTGTGAATTACTCAAAAGATTAGTCTACTCAGGTGTGAACTAAGAATAGTCTGTCCTTTGAAAAATGTCTACTGTGATTGGTAGATGGGAGAACTTAGGGGAGGTGACATAGGATAAAATTCCCTATATAAGGAGATGACAGTCTCCTAAGAAAGAAGAGTCTCTAAGGAGGCTCTGAAGAAAGTCTGTTGAAAAACAGTCTCTAAGGAGTCTCTTGGGAGAGGCTCTTGAGGACAATCTCTTGAAGACAGTCAGAAGAACCCCTCTCTGGAGAAGGATGGCTGGCTGAACTGGTGTCTATATTCTTGCTTGGACAGATCTTGTGGTGAGTGATTAAGAACTGACTGATCTCTCTCTTAAGACTCAGGTCTAGGCCATATTGGCTTAAGGCCCTTCATACTTATTCCTTTCTTATTCTCTCTTTCTTTAATTCCTCATTTTGTATTAATTAAATTCTCTATAAAACCCAGTTGACTTGGATATATTCATAATTGGGAATATTTCCCTGGTGACCATCTTATATATTGATTTAAAAGCAAAGCACTGTAGTGATAACATTTTCTGTGGTCACAATTTACTCATCCACTCTTATATCTACAACAATTTAATTCTTCAACTATTTTAATTATTACAGTTTATGGCCTCAACTATTTTAATTATTACACTAGCCCTTAGAGCTCTTCTGCCTTGGAACCAATACACATTATTGATTCCAAGACAGAAGGTAAGGGTTTAAAAAAATCTTTTGACAAAATATACCTATTCCAATTAAAAACACTGAAAAATGTAGGAATAAATGCAACTTTTCTTAAAATGTTAAACAATATCTATCTAAAACCAAAAACAAATATTACATGTAAAAGGGGAAAACTAAGAGCCTTTATAATAAGAATAGAGTTGAAACAAGGATGTCCATTATCATCTTTATTATTCAATATTGTACTAAAATGATAGAAGAAATAAGCATAAAAATGAGGAAACAAAATCATTACTTTTTGTGTACTACTGTAAAAAATAGACACACTACATAATTAGAGAAAGATATGCTTAGAGAACTCTAGACAATCAACTAGAAAAAAACAAATTGAAATTATTAACAATTTCAGCAAAGTTACAAAACATAAAATAAAACTACACAACATCAGCATTCTATATATATATATATATATATATATATATATATATATATATTACCAAAAAAAACCCTCAACAGGAATAGATAGAGAAATTACATTTAAAATAACGATAGAATAAAATATCTGGAAGTGTACCTTCAAAGACACAACTGCAAAACACCTCCCACAAAGACAGATCTAAACAATTGGAAAAATGTTAATTGCTCATGCATAGGCTGTCAACATAAAAAATGAGAATACTACTTAAATTAGTTTTCTTATTCAATGACCAAACTATCAAATAATTATTTTATAGAGCTAGAAAAATAATAAAATTCATTAGGAAGAACAAATGGTTATGAATATAAAAGAAATTAATTGGGGAAGATATGATGAAAAGGGGACTTAGCAGGATCAGATTATCAAATTAGAGCACAAAGTGGTAATCAGAAAAATAATTTTTCATGTTAAATTTTAAAAAGTGATTGATTAATGGAACACATTAGGCAAACAATACACCATAACCTAGAGTTTGAGGAACCCAAAGAATTCACTATCTGACAAAAATTGTTGTAAAAACTGGAAAGTAACCTGGCTGAAACTAGGTCATAGACCAATATCTATAACTGCATACACCAAGATAAACTCAAAATAAGTACTTATGATTTAGACTTAAAGTTTGATATTATAAACAAATTAGTGGTACATGGTAAAAAATTACCTTTTAGATTAACTGATAGAGGAAGAGTTTTAATCAAATAAACAATAGAAAAATAATCAGAAGTAAAATGGGTAATTTTGATTACATGAAACTAAAAAGTACTTACACAATCAAAGCCAGTACATTCAAAGTTAGAATAAAGTAAGGAACTGATGAACTCCACTGATGGAGGAGTTGAGCTCACAGCAAGTTTCTCTGATAAACTTCTCATTTCTCACTTATATAGAGAACTGAGTTAAATGTAAAAAAATAAGAGCCATTCCCCAGTTAATAAATGGTCAAAGAATATGAATAAGCAGTTTTGAAAAGAATTCAAAGCTATTAATATTCACATTTTTTAAATCTCTAATAATTAGAGAAGTAATAAAATTAATAATTAGAAAAACATAAATTTAAACAGCTCTTAGATATCACCTTACACCTATCAAATTGGCTAAGAGGACAGAAAAGGAAATGGCAAATGCTGTAGGAGATGTCAAAAAATAGGTGCACTAATGGATTATTGGTGAAACTGTGAAATAATCCAACCATTTTGGAGAATAATTTGAGACTATGCCCAAAGTGCTAGGAAATCGTACAAATCCTTTAACCCAGTAACACCACTACAATATTAGATCTGTGACTTCCGGTTAAGATGGTGGCTTAGAGAAAGCTGAAGTTCAGATCTCCGGAAAACCCTTCCCGACCGATCTCAAACTAGAAGCTCCTAAGGCGCCGAAATTCAAAACAATCAACAGCACAGACCCTGGGAACCCTCCTCCTGGACCTGGACCCGGTTCAAAAGGTACGGCTCCCCTTAAAAGCCAGAACCCGAGATCCCTCGGACCTCAGGGGTAGGAGCGCAGAGTCCACGCTCCCGGAAGCGGCAGCCGCGCCGGGCTCAGAGAGCAGGGTCTGAGGAACAACAACCCTCAGGGTCTTCTACCCAAGTCCCAGTCCGGGTGAAAGTTACTGCCTGGGGCCTCCGCTGCAAAGAGCCGGTCGGTCCAGGTGAAAGTTACTGCCTGGGGCCTCCGCTGCAGAGAGCTGGTCAAAACAACAGCAACCCTCAGGGCGGGCAAGACAGCCTCACGGGCTGGATCCTGCTATCCAAGTCTCAGTGAAAGTCTGTGCTCTCGGAGCTTGGGGAAGCGGCAGCCCATCCCCCCGCAGGCCGATGAAACAGCCTCACGGCCAGGGATTCTGAAGGCAACTTCCGGAAATCGAGCCAGGGGGAGAGTGTGGCCTCGTGGTCCGACCCTTCCATTCCAGTTCCAGTGAGGCATATTCAGTTTAACCCAGGGAACGCTCATAGAACCAACATCTGCCCAGGACTAAAGCCTCTGATCACCAGACAAAGACAAGAAAAGCCAATCCTCCACGTTCAGAGATGACAAACTCCACAGAAGCACAGAAGCCCCAAAATACCAAGAAAAATAAGAAGAAAGGGGCAACTCTGGACACATTCTATGGAGCCAAAATACAAAATACAGAGCAGATAGAAGAAGATATACAAGAAAATTCTCCAAAATCTTCCAAAGGAAATAGAAACTCTCCACAAACACAAGAAGAATTTGAATCAGAAAGGACCAAAAAGATGGAAGCCCTCTGGGAGGAAAAGTGGGAAATGATGCAAAAGAAATTCACGCATCTACAAAACCAGTTTGACCAAACTGTAAAAGAAAACCAGGCTTTAAAGCAAGAACTAATAAAGCAAAGCCAAAACACCAAGAAATTAGAAGAGAACATAAAATATCTCACCGACAAGGTGATAGATCTGGAAAACAGGGGGAGAAGAGAAAATTTAAGAATAATTGGACTCCCAGAAAATCCAGAAATAAACACCAAACTGGACATGGTGATACAAGATATAATCAAAGAAAATTGCCCAGAGATTCTAGAACAAGGGGGCAATACATCCACTGACAGAGCTCACAGAACACCTTCTACACTAAACCCCCAAAAGACAACTCCCAGGAATGTAATTGCCAAATTCCAAAGCTATCAAACAAAAGAAAAAATCCTACAGGAAGCCAGAAAAAGACAATTTAGATATAAAGGAATGCCAATCAGGGTCACACAAGACCTTGCAAGTTCTACTCTGAATGATCGTAAGGCATGGAACATGATCTTCAGAAAGGCAAGAGAGCTGGGTCTCCAACCAAGAATCAGCTACCCAGCAAAACTGACTATATACTTCCAAGGGAAAGTATGGGCATTCAACAAAATAGAAGACTTCCAACTTTTTGCAAAGAAAAGACCAGAGCTCTGTGGAAAGTTTGATACCGAAAATCAAAGAGCAAGGAATACCTGAAAAGGTAAATATTAAGGAAAGGGGAAAAATGTTATCTTCTTTTACTCGAACTCTCTTCTATAAGGACTACATTTATATCAACCTATGTATACTAATATGTGGGGAAAATGTAATGTATAAATAGGGGGTAAAGAAAGACCAAATAGAATAATGGTTCTCACACAAAGATTCACAGGGGAAGGGGAGGGGAAGAAAACTCCTATAAGAAGGAGAGGAAGAGAGGGGGGGGGTTTACTTAAACCTCAATCTCAGGGAAATCAACTCTGAGAGGGAAAAACATCCAGATCCATTGGGATCTTGAATTCTATCTTACCCAACAAGGGTAAGGAGAAGGGAAAACCAAGGGGGGGAGGGGGAGAGGGAGAACAAAAAGGGAGGGAAAGAGAGGGGGGAGGGGGAGGGAACAAAAAGGGAGGGACTAAAAAGGGAAACATCAAGGGAGGGGACAAGGGGGACTGATTCAAAGTAAATCACTGGACTAAAAGGTAGAGCCGAAGAAGAAAAGGTTAGAATTAGGGAAGGCAATCAAAATGCCAGGGAGTCCACAAATGACAATCATAACTTTGAACGTGAATGGGATGAACTCACCCATAAAACGTAGACGAATAGCTGAATGGATTAGAAACCAAAACCCTACCATATGTTGTCTTCAAGAAACACACATGAGGCGGGTTGACACCCACAAGGTCAGAATTAAAGGATGGAGTAAGACCTTCTGGGCCTCAACTGATAGAAAGAAGGCAGGAGTGGTAATCATGATATCTGATAAAGCCAATGCAAAAATAGACCTGATCAAAAGGGATAGGGAAGGTAATTATATTTTGTTAAAAGGGACTCTAGACAATGAGGAAATATCATTAATCAACATGTATGCACCAAATAATACAGCACCCAAATTTCTAATGGAGAAACTAGGAGAATTGAAGGAAGAAATAGACAATAAAACCATACTAGTGGGAGACTTAAACCAACCATTATCAAATTTAGATAAATCAAATCAAAAAATAAATAAGAAAGAGGTAAAAGAAGTGAATGAAATCTTAGAAAAATTAGAATTAATAGACATATGGAGAAAAATAAATAGGGATAAAAAGGAATACACCTTCTTCTCAGCACCACATGGCACATTCACAAAAATTGACCATACATTAGGTCACAGAAACATAGCACACAAATGCAAAAAAGCAGAAATAATGAATGCAGCCTTCTCAGATCACAAGGCAATAAAAATAATGATTAGTAATGGTACATGGAAAACCAAATCTAAAACCAATTGGAAATTAAACAATATGATACTCCAAAACCGTTTAGCTAAAGAAGAAATCATAGAAACAATTAATAATTTCATCAAGGAAAATGACAATGGCGAAACATCCTTTCAAACCTTTTGGGATGCAGCCAAAGCGGTAATCAGAGGCAAATTCATATCCCTGAAAGCTCATATTAACAAACAAGGGAGAGCAGAGATCAATCAATTGGAAATGCAATTGAAAAAACTCGAAAGCGATCAAATTAAAAACCCCCAGCAGAAAACCAAATTAGAAATCCTAAAAATTAAGGGAGAAATTAATAAAATCGAAAGTGATACAACTATTGATTTAATAAATAAGACAAGAAGCTGGTACTTTGAAAAAACAAACAAAATAGACAAAGTACTGGTCAATCTAATTAAAAAAAGGAAGGAAGAAAAGCAAATTCACAGCATTAAAGATGAAAAGGGGGACAGCACCTCCAATGAGGAGGAAATTAAGGCAATCATTAGAAATTACTTTGCCCAATTATATGGTAACAATTACACCAATTTAGGAGAAATGGATGAATATATACAAAAATACAAACTGCCTAGACTAACAGAAGAGGAAATAGAATTCTTAAATAATCCCATATCAGAAATTGAAATCCATCAAGCCATCAAAGAACTTCCTAAGAAAAAATCCCCAGGGCCTGATGGATTCACCTGTGAATTCTATCAAACATTCAGAGAACAGTTAACCCCAATACTATACAAACTATTTGACATAATAAGCAAAGAGGGAGTTCTACCAAACTCCTTTTACGACACAAACATGGTACTGATTCCAAAACCAGGCAGGTCAAAAACAGAGAAAGAAAACTATAGACCAATCTCCCTAATGAATATAGATGCAAAAATTTTAAATAGGATACTAGCAAAAAGACTCCAGCAAGTGATCAGAAGGATCATTCACCATGATCAAGTAGGATTCATACCAGGGATGCAGGGCTGGTTCAACATTAGGAAAACCATCCACATAATTGACCACATCAACAAGCAAACTAGCAAGAACCACATGATTATCTGAATAGATGCAGAAAAAGCCTTTGATAAAATACAACACCCATTCCTATTAAAAACACTAGAAAGCATAGGAATAGAAGGGTCATTCCTAAAAATAATAAACAGTATATATCTAAAACCAACAGCTAATATCATCTGCAATGGGGATAAACTAGATGCATTCCCAATAAGATCAGGAGTGAAACAAGGATGCCCATTATCACCTCTACTATTTGACATTGTACTAGAAACACTAGCAGTAGCAATTAGAGAAGATAAAGAAATTGAAGGCATTAGAATAGGCAAGGAGGAGACCAAGTTATCACTCTTTGCGGATGACATGATGGTCTACTTAAAGAATCCTAGAGATTCAACCAAAAAGCTAATTGAAATAATCAACAACTTTAGCAAAGTTGCAGGATACAAAATAAACCCACATAAATCATCAGCTTTTCTATATATCTCCAACACAGCTCAGCAGCAAGAACTAGAAAGAGAAATCCCATTCAAAATCACCTTAGATAAAATAAAATACCTAGGAATCTATCTCCCAAGACAAACACAGGAACTATATGAACACAACTACAAAACACTCGCCACACAACTAAAACTAGACTTGAACAATTGGAAAAACATTAACTGCTCATGGATAGGACGAGCCAATATAATAAAAATGACCATCCTACCCAAACTTATTTATCTATTTAGTGCCATACCCATTGAACTACCAAAATACTTCTTCACTGATTTAGAAAAAACCATAACAAAGTTCATTTGGAAGAACAAAAGATCAAGGATATCCAGGGAAATAATGAAAAAAAAACACATATGATGGGGGCCTTGCAGTCCCAGACCTCAAACTATATTACAAAGCAGCAGTCATCAAAACAATTTGGTACTGGCTAAGAAACAGAAAGGAAGATCAGTGGAATAGACTGGGGGAAAACGACCTCAGCAAGACAGTATACGATAAACCCAAAGATCCCAGCTTTTGGGACAAAAATCCACTATTCGATAAAAACTGCTGGGAAAATTGGAAGACAGTGTGGGAGAGACTAGGAATAGATCAACACCTCACACCCTACACCAAGATAAATTCAAAATGGGTGAGTGACTTAAACATAAAGAAGGAAACCATAAGTAAATTGGGTAAACACAGAATAGTATACATGTCAGACCTTTGGGAGGGAAAAGGCTTTAAAACCAAGCAAGATATAGAAAGAATCACAAAATGTAAAATAAATAATTTTGACTACATCAAACTAAAAAGCTTTTGTACAAACAAAACCAATATAACTAAAATCAGAAGGGAAACAACAAATTGGGAAAAAATCTTCATAGAAACCTCTGACAAAGGTTTAATTACTCATATTTATAATGAGCTAAATCAATTGTACAAAAAATCAAGCCATTCTCCAATTGACAAATGGGCAAGGGAAATGGATAGGCAGTTCTCAGATAAAGAAATCAAAACTATTAACAAGCACATGAAGAAGTGTTCTACATCTCTTATAATCAGAGAGATGCAAATCAAAACAACTCTGAGGTATCACCTCACACCTAGCAGATTGGCTAACATAACAGCAAAGGAAAGTAATGAATGCTGGAGGGGATGCGGCAAAGTAGGGACATTAATTCATTGCTGGTGGAGTTGTGAACTGATCCAACCATTCTGGAGGGCAATTTGGAACTATGCCCAAAGGGCGACAAAAGAATATCTACCCTTTGACCCAGCCATAGCACTGCTGGGTCTGTACCCCAAAGAGATAATGGACACAAAGACTTGTACAAAAATATTCATAGCTGCGCTCTTTGTGGTGGCCCAAAACTGGAAAACGAGGGGATGCCCATCAATTGGGGAATGGCTGAACAAACTGTGGTATATGTTGGTGATGGAATACTATTGTGCTCAAAGGAATAATAAAGTGGAGAAGTTCCATGGAGACTGGAACAACCTCCAGGAAGTGATGCAGAGCGAGAGGAGCAGAACCAGGAGAACATTGTACACAGAGACTAATACACTGTGGTATAATCGAACGTAATGGACTTCTCCATTAGGGGCGGTGTAATGTCCCTGAACAACTTTCAGGGATCCAGGAGAAAAAAAACACCATTCATAAGCAAAGGATAAACTATGGGAGTGGAAACACCGAGAAAAAGCAACTGCCTGAATACAGAGGTTGAGGGGACATGACAGAGGATAGACTTTAAATGAACACTCTAATGCAAATACTATCAACAAAGCAATGGGTTCAAATCAAGAAAACATCTAATGCCCAGTGGACTTACGCGTCGGCTATGGGGGGTGGGGGGGAGGAAAAGAAAATGATCTATGTCTTTAACGAATAATGCTTGGAAATGATCAAATAAAATATATTTTAAAAAAATATATTAGATCTGTACCCTAAAAAGATCAAAGAAAAAAGAGGACCCCAAAATAATTATAACAACTCTTTCTGGAGGCAAAAAATTAGGAAGGGAATATCCATCAACTAGGGGGTGACTGAATAAGTTGTGTTATGTGATTGTAATAGAATATTATCATGCTATGTGAGATGTGCAATCCCAAATATTTATACAGCCTATTTGTACCCAACCTGTGGTGGAGACATCCAAACTTGTATTGATATGATCAATCACAGTCAGAAACATTCATTGTACATTAATTTCAACATAATGATGTCATTTTAATCATTTTCAAGTACCAAAAACTACAGCCAACCAATTATTGTGCTATAAGAAATGACAAGCAGAATGGTTTCAGAAAAACCTGGAAAGACTCACATGAATGGATGAGAAATTAAGTAAGCAGAACCATAGGAACTAATGGCAATATTATAATGATAATCAACTCTGAAAGATTTAGCAACTCTGATCAATAAAATGATCTATAACAATTTTAAACTCATGATGAAAATTGCTATCCACCTCCAGATAGAGAAGTGATAGACTCCTGCATGTAGTATAATAGTTCATACTGAAGATTTTTTCTCTACTTTCCTTGCTTTTTTTTTTCAAAGAAGTTTGCTAACTCCTTTAATCCAGAGAATGAACTTTTTGGAGAAAGATGCCTACAGAAACCTACACTGCATCAAGAAGATCCAGAATGAACTTTTGGGTGCAATTGATTGAACTAAAGAGGGTTGAACATTTATTTTGAATATAAACTTTTATGCCAAAAGGGACTGCCCCCAATTGGCTTTGTTTTTTAATTTTTATTTGGTCATTTCCAAACATTATTCATTAGAAACAAAGATCATTTTCTTTTCTTCCCCCCCCCCCCACCTCTCCCATAGCCCACGCACAATTCCACTGGGTATCACATGTGTTCTTGATTCAAACCCATTTCCATGTTGTTGGTATTTGCAATAGAGCGTTCATTTAGAGTCTCTCCTCAGTCATATCCCCTCAACCCCTGTAGTCAAGCAGTTGCTTTTCATCGGTGTTTTTACTCCCACAGTTTATCTTCTGCTTGTGGATAGTGTTTTTTAGATCCCTGCAGATTGTTCAGGGACACTGCATTGACACTAATGGAGAAGTCCATCACCTTCGATTGTACCACAGTGTATCAGTCTCTGTGTACAATGTTTTCCTGGTTCTGCTCCTTTCGCTCTGCATCACTTCCTGGAGGTTGTTCCAGTCTTTCTATTATAAATAAAATTTTAAAATAAATCTCTTTGGAATCAATTAAATTCCTGGCAACCCTACTCTTGAATAATTCAGTCCAACATTTTATATAGAACCCTTACATTTAAGGAGAATATAATGTTTCCGTAGGCATCTTTCTCCAAAAAGTTCATTTAAGGAGTATGTAAAGGGTTTTTTTTAAACAATTTAAACAATTGATTTATAAAATATAGAAAGAGTGAAAGTAAGAAAATGAGAGAGAGAACAAGGTAAGAGATCTAGCTTAAGCACTAAGCATTTTGCTCTGACCCCTGGATGAACCCAGGCAGTGCTAATTAGCCCTTAACTGGAGGGGCCTCAGCCTTGAGCCACAGACTTGGGATGCAGGGAGCCTCTCTCAAGAGGGTAGGTCTCTCCTGAGGCTAGTCCCTTCAGAAAATCCAGGAAAGGAGTCAGCCTTTTTCACTAGCCCCACATGATAATTTTAAGGAAAAGTAGAAGCAATCCAAGATCCTCAGTCAGAGCTCCTCCAAAGTCAAGTTGAAGACAAAAGACCAAAGAGAGACCTCACAGGAAGAGCTTAGTATTTTTAAAGACCATTTCTTTTCGTCACTTCCTGTAACTCTTCCATTTTATATGTACCAATTATAGCTAAAGCTTTGCTTAGGACTGCCCAGGGGGCAGTCAGTCAATTCTGATTTGTCATCCACTAATGCACATGTGGGTCACAGACTCCCCCAATTCAAGTGTAAGTGGGATGTATATTCTTTTGGTGATTAAATCTAAAAATGGACAGGAAAGAGTTCATTTAATCTTCACAAAATACATAAACACTACATTAAGTAGTGACAAAATCCACATCTTCAGGTTGTTGTTCAGGACTGGCAAAACAGCATGACAGAAGGTAAGACCTCATTTCCAGGACCAAGGCTTTGGTTAACGTGGAATGTGGTGGAGGGTGTAAAAGTAGACTAGCCCTTCTCTGCCCACCTCTCCTATTTCATCAGAAGATATACAATAAATGTGATTCTTTACCTTGAAAAAGACCCAAAGACAGCTTGTTGAATTGAGCATTAGAAGAGTGGCAACTTGAGAGTTATTGTGAAGTGAACCAGTTTTCTGTATTCTCTTTCTGGTTTCATTGAAGGTGGAGGGGATGGCACACAAACAAAACAAATTCTAGTTATTCTTATATCATTCACCAATATATCAGTAATGCTGGAATAAATTTGTTTTTGAAACAAACATTTTACTAGCCCTAACTTTAATTGCTTGAGAATGATGCTTTGTAGAAATGCTTCAAAGGCCTCTCTTTCATTGGCTACTCATCTTTTTTAATTAATAGTTATGCCTGGGTTTTCAGAGTATGTCACCTTGAGTTTCTTTGTTCCATGCATCACATTAGTCTATTTCCTTTTGCAGCTTCTTTTTGGGTGTAGTATCATTTTTAATTACTATAGATAAAGTAGGGTTCCTGGGTTGAGAGGATTGCTTCTGTGGGTTGAGCTTCTAGGGTTAGGTGTCTTGGCCACAAGGGAATGTGAAGGACAAGGGAAGGTGTTATAAGATTAGGCCTGGTGGTCTTGAGACTACTGTCACTGTTCCCACTTGGGGGAGGCTATAGCCTATAGAATCTATACATGAAAACCATTATCATAAGATAAGGTCTGATGCTCTTAATGTTCACTCACTTCTAGGAATGATCTTTAGGTCTTTTTCAAGCTGTCATATTCATTGTATAGTTTGTTGTTGGACCAGGGAGTTGAAGAGAGTTAGCCTATCTCTCTGTTTTGAAATAGACCTTGATTATAAAAGAGTTCTTCCTAAGAGGACATACCATCCCCCTATTAATCCTTCCTTTTTATGACTGGGTTCACAGTCCCAGATTCCCCCATCATAGGAGCTATCAATAAGTCAAGTCCTTGTCTGGATAACCAGTTGATGTCTAAGGAAAGGCCCATGGGTCAGCCAAGGAGTAGAGAAAAACAATATTTTAATGAGTTCAGTGCTAAAAAACTATGGGAGTCAGTTCAGTGCAAAACTTTATTGCAAGCAAGGTATACACAGTGTTCAGGGAAGACTGTTAACTCTGATGTGAGGAGTTGCCAAGCCCCTTTCAGGGCTGCTTTCTTCCTTTGGTGTTCACCTACCACCAAGTTCTCACCTGTGGCTTCAAAAAGCTGTAGCATGCACAATAGCCACACCCCTCTAAACACTCTTGACAGACAAGCTATACCAAGTTGAGATTAATTGACAAACTTCAAACTGTCAACAAATTGGGGGGATGGGGTGTCTACCCTACCCCAAGCATGTGAAAACTTCTTCCAGTGAAAGGGGTAGGTGAGAATGATTTATTCCAACAGTCATGAAAGCAGTGGGAGCAGGAACTATGGCATGCTTAGAGCTTGGTTCAATGTGAAAAAAAGCCAAAGTCATTCACTGTATCCTTAGTTATAGAGCAGACATCTTGACTTTTGTCTTGCCACTGGACATTGATGACACTGGAAGAGAGAATGCAACTGCCAACTTCATGCAACTCTTCCTCATTTCAATCCAATTCAAGCACAAGTCAAGACATCACCTTGTGTTGCTCTTGGTCCTCTTTGAAAAATGGACAAAGTGCCACCAAAAACTCACTGCAAGCAACCAGAAAGAGGAAGAAAGGGAGAGAGGAAAAGGGCATTCAACATATAATTTAGGCATACACAAACTAACAGAGTGTAACACTCACATATGGACAGTGCTGTGTTGGGGAGCACAAAGACATTCAGCTTCTATTCACCAGAAAGGGGGTGCTCCAGAACAAAAGGATACTCCTGCTAGAGAAAGGATTATTCTGGCTCTTTTGAGAGAGAAGTTCTTATAATTTTTAATGGCCTCTTGCCTTTTGCCAAGTCTGGTATCAGGGGTCAAGGCAAACTATTATTTGTGGGTGTAGCTTTTATCAGGGAGAAAAACAAACTGGTGGTAGTTTAAATATTTGGGGAGAAACATCTCTACAATAACATTCAAAACATATTATTGCCAGTATTTTTCCAGAAGTCTATTCTATAAGCTATATAGCCTTCTTAAGGAAAACTTTGACTACTTTGTTGTTTGGAAGTTTTCAGCTTAGGATATTTAGTTTTTGGAGGCAAATTGTGGATTCTTTTGATCATCATCATTTTATTTTTTGTGTTCTGAAGTTTTGAACAAATTTCTTGTACTATATCCAGCATTACGGTATTCAAGTTTTTTACTTGTCTTCTGGGAAATCTATGATCTTTCGATTATCTCTATATGCTGTATTTGAAATAAAAAAGTTTTGTCTTACAAAGATCATATTCTTTTAATATTACTGGGGGGAGTTCTTCTCTTCTTCTATGTTATCCTTCACTTCTATATATTCCCAGCCAGTTGTTCTTGCTTTTATTTCTTAGAAAAAAAAATACTTTAGATTCAAGTTATTCTACTCTGCCAATTATTACTGCTTTATAAGTTATCGATTTTATTTTTATGATTCTGATTTCTCTTTTAAGTCAATCAGGAACATATCACTATGAACTCATGCTTTCTTGGAAATCCACAGGACCCTATGCCTCATAAGGGGCAGATTCATTTTCTTTTGTTTGCAATACTTATTATATGATGTCTGGATTGGTTTTCATTGCTTGGAGGTCCTATTCCCTTCTGTTATCCAAATCTGCCCTGTTCTTTTATCTGCTTGTATACAATGTCTTTAAGTGAATTTTGTCTCACTTTTTTATAGCAGATTACACACACACACACACACACACACACACACACACACACACACACAAAACCTAAAAGCTCTCTCAACCTCCTCTCCTTATTAGAGAATTCATTTTTCAACAACTTCATTCCCTTTTCCAACCTGCATATCTCCGGATAGAAAACTCATCCCAGTTTGATACCACGTCCCCTATGCTTCAGGTCTGATATGGCCCCATCCTCTGCCATGCACACATACAAACTGATACCTCTCTTCTTTTGGTCTCTGACTGAGAGCTGGTAAAACTCATCATCCTGGTTCCCCAGGCAGAGCATCCTTCTGCTTTTCCTATACCTCTACTTTTTGCCACCTGTGGTTTGAAGGGGTAGAGCTTATTTCTATTATTTATTTCAGTGAGATGGTGGCAGGAGGGAAGGAGCAGGATATGTTGCAAGAGACTTTAGCAAGAGGAGGAAAATTGCTGACTGAATCACTGAGCAAAAAAAGCCTGTGGTGCTATTGTGCTGTCCTGCCAGAGTATGTATTTTGGGAGGGAAAGGGTTGCTAAATAAGCCTATTAATTCAGTATTACCATATTAAACTTCTTAGTGCCTTGGCATACAGAGACATCTACAATTATTTTATCTGGTGTTCATATTTCTTATTTGGGAGAGTTTTGAGAGTTCATAAGGATCAAAGAAAAAGTACAGTCCTCTATTTGTGGGTCATATGACTTTAAAATTTTAGGATATTGTGAAGGATATTCTTATTCAGACATAATGTAGACTACATGACTTCTGCAGTTCCTTCTATCACTAAAATTCTACAATTCTCTGATAATATATAATTCACAGATTGAGTTCCCAACTCTTTAGCCTGATATCCACTATCTGAACCCAGTATAAATTTTCTCTTTTCTTTTTACCCCTCTAGTAACCCTCTTCTCCAGCTCATGAGATTCATATGACTTCTGACCTGTGAACATATCTGACATATTGCCACCTTCTTACTTTTATTCATATTAAAACTCCTTCCTGTTGTTTTCTGCCCACCTAATTTCCTCCCTCCCTTAAAGACCCATTTCTAGTCTCATCTTAGTAAAGATTTTTCTTGAGAATAAGTCTTGTTTCATTCTTTGAATATTTGTCCCTAGCATCTAACATAGTTCCTAACATATAGAAAGTACAGAACAAAGGCTTATTTATTGTTTGATTAATGCCACTACTAAATCACAATGATAACTTCTTTTCAGCCCTCCAGTGATCACTTTGAGTTTGATATTTGCTTTAGACCCCTTTTCTGTAAGGCCATAATCCTCTAGAAAGTGAATATCAAGCCTTCTGCCTTAGTATTGGGTCCCAAAAGCTCACACATGCCTGACTTCACAGTGTAAGAATTGGAATAATATTTAATTCCATCTGGAATAATATCTGAAATAACCAGATATATATTTTATAAAGTTTATTAGGAAGGGTAGACAATCATTCCAAAGTAACCCAACCTCGTGATCCCTAGCCTGCCAGTCTCTTTCCTCTTTCCCCCCTCACCTGCCTGCTCTGTTCCCGACTTCTTCCTTCTTCCTTTTCTTCTCATTCTCTCCCAATTCCCTCTCGATTCTCTCCCAAGGAGCCCTAAACCTTGACCTTTATTGATGCACAGCACATCAGATGCAAAACCTGGCACAACTGTGGTATTTCAGGAATGTTTGATGGGCAGCTAAAGCTCCTCAGGAGGGGAAGGGAAGGATCTTCATTGACACAACAATAAAATGTCAGGAAATGCATATGGGAAGGAAATGATTTTATTAATCTGAAACAAACATACCTGAATGCGATTCACATGTCCCAGAGTGTGACAGGGATCAGACTAAACTATATTTTGGAGAGGCTCCTAAAAAAGCATCTAAAAATTTATTTTCTCTCCCAATTTATTTTCTTTGAATTCCTCCAAGTTCTCAAGCATCATCATAATGGGGATAATTCTTGAGAAGTCTCTCAATTTGCCAAAACCATTTTGTTGTTGTTCAGTTGTTCTAGTCATGTCCTACTCTTCACAGTACCATTTGGGATTTTATGGGCAAACATACCAGAGTGATTTGCTATTTCCTTCTTGAGCTAATTTTTCAGATGAGGAAATAGAAACGAACAAGGTTAAGTAAATTGCCTGTGATCATATGGCTAATAAGTGTCTGAGACCAGCTTTAAATTTAGGTTTCCTGACTCCAGATCTAGTACTCAATCCACTGTATCCTTCCCCCCCCCCCCAGCTGCCTCTAAGCCAATACCATGGAACTTTATTAACATTAACCTTTACCATGTTCCCTTCTGGGGGCATTGAAGAGAAGATTTCCACTCTCATAGCAGACATGAATATCTTTAGCATTATATGTAGGGCCCAGGTATATGTTAAGCTATTCCCATGACTGTCAGCATCCTCCAGAAAAAGGTCATTGATTCTCTGAGGGTGATATACTCAGTAAGACGTCTTGCCCTGCAATTGGCTCAACAAGTATGGGATTAGCATGGATTTATTTCTAGTTCTCCTACAAGTTTCACTCAATTTTGAATAAATACAAAAATGATGGAGGACCTGAAATATTGTCTCAGTGAACTGTTGTCCTGGGGTTCTCTTAATTGTCAGAAGCCTGGAAATTCAATGACTGGATCATTAGCAAATATTCTTTGCATTTCAGGTCCAACCTTTGATAAGTGTTCTGATTTCTCTGTAGAAGCAATATCTTCTCTAAATTGCCCTTAATTTAATAAGGGGTGTCATCTTCTGGCTCTGTGTTTCTTAAATATCAGTGTAACAGAGATTTGAGGGAGCTGATACCATGCTACCTATTTGAAAGAGGTTACAGAGACTAGTTCCATAAAGGCATGATGACCTGTAATGCCAATGACCTGCTTCCCAATTTAGACGATGAATAGACATTCTGTACATAGTTCTGAATGTCCATCTTCACAATAAGAATATAAACTATTTATTGACCACAAGGATTTATCTCTTTATATGACTCTTTCTTGGCCATCTGCTCTCCAAGTGAAGTGACAAGTTATTTTTAAACCTTTATCTTTCATCTTAGAATCAGTACTATGGATTGGTTCCTTGGCAGAAGAAGGGTAAGGCCTAGGCAATACTTTCCAGAGTTACATAGCTAGAAAGAGTCTGAGACCAGGTTTGAGCTCAGGACCTCCTATCTCCAAGCCTAGCCCTCTATCCACTGAACCACTTTCCTGCTCCAAAGGAGAGAGTGTTTTAAGAGTCAAGGACTAAATGTCATTCTTCTCTGACTTTTTGTATGTATAAAAACTTTGTTAAATTCCAGCACATTTTCCCCATGGATTTGAAGTGATATACAAGGGAATGTGTCTCCAGATTGTGGGGAAATGTTTGTAATTCTATTATTGCTATGTTTTCTTTAGTAAATAGCTGTTTGGAATTAATTAATGCCAACTAGTTAAGTAGAACCTGAAGATAATTACTAGCAGGTAAAAGTGTAGGGAACACATAAGAATGGGGGCTTGAGCCAATAGAATTTGAGAAGAAAAACCACTGATAATTAAAAATATATAAAATTAGACATAGACATGAACTTAGATACAATAAGAATTAGAAATAAGAAATAGTCTGACTGCTTCACTGAAACCCAAGAAATATGAGGAAACTGAAAAGATCTCCAATACTATAGGTAGATCCTATGTTAAAGATGCCAGAGAAGAGGGACAAGAAGCAGTCAGGGTGAGAAGGTGTCAGAGGTTTGTAAAAGGCATCAAATAATAGGAAAACACAAAATCTAGATCATATGAAGTATTAAAAATCATTCGATGTTCTTTATAAGCTTCCTTTTACTGATGACTTATTTTGTGTTTTTTTGTTGTTGTTTTTTAGTGTTTTTACAGTCACATCCAAAAGCTCCATTTGGGATTTTCTTGGCAACAATACTGAGTGAGTGGTTTGACATTTCCTTCCGTAGCTCATTATACACATGAAGAAATTAAGGTCAGCAAGGTTAAGTGACTTGCCAAGGGGTCACCTCACTAGTAAGTATATGAAGCCAGATTTTAACTCAGGAAGATGAGTATTTCTGACTCTAGGCCAGGCACTTTATCCACTGTGCCAGCTAATTATCCTAGTTTGCGTTGTAGTCAAGTAAAAGCCCAAAGTTTTTTCAGGGGAATTGACTTCTTTGCTCTATTTAGACTTGCACTGTTTCCAACATGATTTCCCTTATCTATCCAAACTGGTCACATTAATGTTCCCCAAATGCATCATCTGTACTCTAATGTCCCTGATTTGTTTCATTTGTTGGTCCATCTTCTTAAAATGCCCTCACTTCTCTACTCTATCATGCTAGGACTAAGGCTTCTTTTGGATGGAGTGGTAAAAGAGATTCCTACATCAGGATTTTGATGAGACAGGAGAGGTATAAAAAGTGATTTTGGGGGGAAGGAGGCCCAAGTTCAGACACAGAAAAGTCAGAAGAGGAAAATACAAATATTTAGTGGGCCAGGAAAGTCAGTTTCAAACTTTGCTAAATTAAAGGATAAGAAATCAAGCCAGAAGACAGGAGAATCAGGAATTAGGAGTCCATTCAGAAGATCTCTTCAACAAAGGGCCAGGCACCCATGAGGTTCAGGCATGCCATGGATATTGGCAGCTACACTGGAATATTTGTGTAGCTTCTAGAGAGATTTACATGAAAGAGGATAATGCTCATTGGAATAATTAATTCCTGATCTTCCTAAAGAAGCCTCACTATATTGGAGTTATATCTCATAAATCAATCAATAATCATGAGGTCTGATTGTAAAAGGTATTAAGTAATGAGGAGGTGAAAGAAAACTATCTGCCTTTGATCTTTTTAAAACTTTATATTCAAGGAAAAATTCATCAGAGTCCCCTAGGCTGAAATTAAATAACCCCTTCTAAACTTTGAATCTTCTCCAATTCCAAAGTACCCTCCTAAGCACAGAATTAGGACCTTATATAGACCAATCCTGTGCCTGGAAGTAGGGGGGGAATGGCCCCTCCTTAGCATGGGATTGGTCCAATTCAAGACCAGACCCAAACCAGGAAGTAAGTGCATTGTCCCTTCCCCAGCACAGGATTGGTCCATTCAAGACCAATCCGATGTCTGGACATACAGGGGAGGGACCCCTGAGACACACTGGGTAATGCATTTCCCCTGGCCAAAACTCTTTAAAACTCACACTAACAAATATAGCATTTTACATTTGAGTCTGGAGATAAGAGGGAGCCATTAGAATTTACTTAGTAAGGAAGGATTACAAGGTGAGAACTACACTTTGAAGAAATCCCTTTAATGGCTGAATGGAAACTGAATTAGAACAGAACAGGGAGAGATTTGAGTCAGGGAGTTCAGGGAAAAGGGTATAGTAAAAGATCAAGTGAGAAATGATAGAGATCTGGCCCTAGAATTAGGAAAATCTGAGTTCAAATTTGACCTCAGATACTTATTAGGAAGGAAATTTAATTAAGCAGCACCTCATTTGTACTAGCTTTAGTTTGATACCTTGTAATAGTGGGATTTGTAGTAGAAATGTCCCAGAAAAGAGTCTGTATATGTAACCATATAATTTTAAGTATGTGTGTTACCATATTGATCTTAAATTCTTAATTAATCCTAAGTGTATAAACCCATTTTATAATATATTTGTATCAAAACAATTCATGTAAAAAGCTACAGATACCAGAAGATCATCCATAGGACTCAGAGACCGAGTCTTAGGAACCAAGTCTTAGAGACCTTTTGTAAGGGGTGGGATTTCTGAGAAAGAGCAGTTGGGTTATGTTATGCCACAAATAGCCTGTAAATAAGCCAAGGTCAAGTGTTTTGACCTGTACATGACCTATAATTTCCTTTTACTTATATCAAGAGTGACCACTGTAAGTGCCCCCTCCACACACACCCCATGATCTGTAAGTTACTCTTTTTGCCTTTAAAAACTTGTCAGTACCAATTATCAGCATCTCAGATTCCACTGGTGAATCTGCAAACCTCTGGCCCTGTGATTTCACTGTGCACAAAAAAGTAAAATCTCTACCCATAAAGGTCTTCTAAGCACCTTATCTTTATATCACTTAACTCTGTCAGCCTCAGTTTCTTCAAAATCAAATGGGTTAAAAGTAGCATCTACCAACTTCCGGTCAAGATGGCGGCTTAGAGAAAGCTAAAGTTCAGATCTCTGGAAAACCCTTCCCGACCAATCTCAAACTATAAGCTCCTAAGGCCCCGAAATTCAAAACGATCAACAACATAGCCCCTGGGAAACCTCCTCCTGGACCTGGACCTGGATCAAAAGGTACAGGCCCCCTCAAAAGCCAGAACCCGAGATCACTCGGACCTAAGGGGTAGGAGCGCAGAGTCCAAGGCTCCAGGAAACCGCAGCCCCGCCCCACTTAGAGAGCAGGGTCCTCTGAAACAACAACAACCCTCAGGGCGAGCAAGACAGCCTCACCAGCTGGATCCTTCTATCGGAGTCTCAGTGAAAGTCACTGCCCTCTGAGCTCCGGGAAGCCACAGCTCCTTCCTCCGCAGAGAGCAGGGTCCTCTGAAACAACAGCAACCCTCAGTGCCGACAAAAAAGCCTCACGGCCAGCTATTCTGAAGACAACTTCCGGAAAGCAACCCAACCCAGTCCAGTCGAGCGGGCACCTTAGCAGCAGGGAAGCAGAGAGAACCGGGGGAGAGTGTGGCCCCCTGGTCCGACCCTTCCATTCCAGTTCCACCCACAAGGTCAGAATTAAAGGATGGAGTAAGACCTTCTGTGCCTCAACTGATAGAAAGAAGGCAGGAGTGGTAATCATGATATCTGATAAAGCCAAAGCAAAAATAGACCTGATCAAAAGGGATAGGGAAGGTAATTATATTTTGTTAAAAGGGACTTTAGACAATGAGGAAATATCATTAATCAACATGTATGCACCAAATAATATAGCACCCAAATTTCTAATGGAGAAACTAGGAGAATTGAAGGAAGAAATAGATAGTAAAACCATATTAGTGGGAGACTTAAACCAACCACTATCAAATTTAGATAAATCAAATCAAAAAATAAATAAGAAAGAGGTAAAAGAAGTGAATGAAATCTTAGAAAAATTAGAATTAATAGACATATGGAGAAAAATAAATAGGGATAAAAAGGAATACACCTTCTTCTCAGCACCACATAGCACATTCACAAAAACTGACCATACATTAGGTCACAGAAACATAGCACACAAATGCAGAAAAGCAGAAATAATGAATGCAGCCTTCTCAGATCACAAGGCAATAAAAATAATGATTAGTAATGGTACATGGAAAACCAAATCTAAAACCAATTGCAAATTAAACAATATGATACTCCAAAACCTTTTAGTTAAGAAATCATAGAAACAATTAATAATTTCGTCGAGGAAAATGACAATGGAGAGACATCCTTTCAAACCTTTTGGGATGCAGCCAAAGCAGTAATCAGAGGTAAATTCATATCCCTGAATGCTTATATTAACAAACAAGGGAGAGCAGAGATCAATAAATTGGAAATGCAAATGAAAAAACTCGAAAGCGATCAAATTAAAACCCCCCAGCAGAAAACCAAACTAGAAATCCTAAAAATTAAGGGAGAAATTAATAAAATCGAAAGTGATATAACTATTGATTTAATAAATAAGACAAGAAGCTGGTACTTTGAAAAAACAAACAAAATAGACAAAGTACTGGTCAATCTAATTTAAAAAAGGAAGGAAGAAAAGCAAATTAACAGCATTAAAGATGAAAAGGGGGACAGCACCTCCAATGAAGAGGAAATTAAGGCAATCATTAGAAATTACTTTGCCCAATTATATGGCAATAAATACACCAATTTAGGAGAAATGGATGAATATATACAAAAATACAAACTGCCTAGACTGACAGAAGAGGAAATAGAATTCTTAAATAATCCCATATCAGAAAATGAAATCCAACAAGCCATCAAAGAACTTCCTAAGAAAAAATCCCCAGGGCCTGATGGATTCACCAGTGAATTCTATCAAACATTCAGAGAACAGTTAATCCCAATACTATACAAACTATTTGACATAATAAGCAAAGAGGGAGTTCTACCAAACTCCTTTTACGACACAAACATGGTACTAATTCCAAAACCAGGCAGGTCAAAAACAGAGAAAGAAAACTATAGACCAATCTCCCTAATGAATATAGATGCAAAAATCTTAAATAGGATACTAGCAAAAAGACTCCAGCAAGTGATCAGAAGGATCATTCACCATGATCAAGTAGGATTTATACCAGGGATGCAGGGCTGGTTCAACATTAGGAAAACCATTCACATAATTGGCCACATCAACAAGCAAACCAGCAAGAACCACATGATTATCTCAATAGATGCAGAAAAAGCATTTGATAAAATACAACACCCATTCCTATTAAAAACACTAGAAAGCATAGGAATAGAAGGGTCATTCCTAAAAATAATAAACAGTATATATCTAAAACCATCAGCTAATATCATCTGCAATGGGGATAAACTAGATGCATTCCCAATAAGATCAGGAGTGAAACAAGGATGCCCATTATCACCTCTACTATTTGACATTGTACTAGAAACACTAGCAGTAGCAATTAGAGAAGATGAAGGAATTGAAGGCATCAAAATAGGCAAGGAGGAGACCAAGTTATCACTCTTTGCAGATGACATGATGGTCTACTTAAAGAATCCTAGAGATTCAATCAAAAAGCTAATTGAAATAATCAACAACTTTAGCAAAGTTGCAGGATACAAAATAAACCCACATAAATCATCAGCTTTTCTATATATCTCCAACACAGTTCAGCAGCAAGAACTAGAAAGAGAAATCCCATTCAAAATCACCTTAGACAAAATAAAATACCTAGGAATCTACCTCCCAAGACAAACACAGGAACTATATGAACACAACTACAAAACACTTGCCACACAACTAAAACTAGACTTGAGCAAATGGAAAAACATTAACGGCTCATGGATAGGACGAGCCAATATAATAAAAATGACCATCCTACCCAAACTTATTTATCTATTTAGTGCCATACCCATTGAACTACCAAAATACTTCTTCACTGATTTAGAAAAAACCATAACAAAGTTCATTTGGAAGAACAAAAGATCAAGGATATCCAGGGAAATAATGAAAAAAACACATATGATGGGGGCCTTGCAGTCCCTGACCTTAAACTATATTACAAAGTAGCAGTCATCAAAACAATTTGGTACTGGCTAAGAAACAGAAAGGAAGATCAGTGGAATAGACTGGGGGAAAGCGACCTCAGCAAGACAGTATACGATAAACCCAAAGATCCCAGCTTTTGGGACAAAAATCCACTATTCGATAAAAATGCTGGGAAAATTGGAAGACAGTGTGGGAGAGACTAGGAATAGATCAACACCTCATACCCTACACCAAGATAAATTCAAAATAGGTGAGTGACTTAAACATAAAGAAGGAAACCATAAGTAAATTGGGTAAACACAGAATAGTATACATGTCAGACCTTTGGGAGGGGAAAGGCTTTAAAACCAAGCAAGACATAGAAAGAATCACAAAATATAAAATAAATAATTTTGACTACATCAAACTAAAAAGCTTTTGTACAAACAAAACCAATGTAACTAAAATCAGAAGGGAAACAACAAATTGGGGAAAAAATCTTCATAGAAAACTCTGACAGAGGTTTAATTACTCATATTTATAAAGAGCTAAATCAATTGTACAAAAAATCAAGCCATTCTCCAATTGATAAATGGGCAAGGGACATGGATAGGCAGTTCTCAGATAAAGAAATCAAAACTATTAACAAGCACATGAAGAAGTGTTCTAAATCTCTTATAATCAGAAAGATGCAAATCAAAACAACTCTGAGGTATCACCTCACACCTAGCAGATTGGCTAACATGATAGCAAAGGAAAGTAATGAATGCTGGAAGGGATGTGGCAAAGTAGGGACATTAATTCATTGCTGGTGGAGTTGTGAACTGATCCAACCATTCTGGAGGGCAATTTGGAACTATGCCCAAAGGGCAACAAAAGAATATCTACCCTTTGATCCAGCCATAGCACTGCTGGGTCTGTACCCCAAAGAGATAATGGACAAAAAGACTTGTACAAAAATATTCATAGCTGAGCTCTTTGTGGTGGCCAAAAACTGGAAAACGAGGGGATACCCATCAATTGGGGAATGGCTGAGCAAATTGTGGTATATGTTGGTGATGGAATACTATTGTGCTAAAAGGACTAATAAAGTGGAGGAGTTCCATGGAGACTGGAACAACCTCCAGGAAGTGATGCAGAGCGAGAGGAGCAGAACCAGGAGAACATTGTACACAGAAACTAATACACTGTGGTATAATCGAACGTAATGGACTTCTCCATTAGTGGCGGTGTAATGTCCCTGAACAATCTGCAGGGATCTAGGAGAAAAAAACACTATTCATAAGCAAAGGATAAACTATGGGAGTGGAAACACCGAGGAAAAGCAACTGCCTGAATACAGCGGTTGAGGGGACATGACATAGGAGAGACTCTATATGAACACTCTAATGCAAATATTATCAACAAAGCAATGGGTTCAAATCAAGAAAACATGTAATGCCCGGTGGATTTACGCGTCGGCTATGGGGGTTTGGGGGGAGGAAAAGAAAATGATCTATGTCTTTAATGAATAATGCTTGGAAATGATCAAATAAAATATATTTTAAAAAATCTAAAAAAAAAAAAGTAGCATCTACCTCAGAGAATCATTGTGAGGATTAAATTTAAAAAAAGTAGTAAAGCACTTTTATTTGAATGGTCAATGATAACTAAAAATCAGGGCTATTAATCTTCTTACTTCCTTCCTTCCTCCCTTCTTCCTCCTGTCACCCTCCCTTCTTCCTCCCTTCACCCTCCCTGCTTGATGATTCTTCTATTAGTTTCTTTAAGACAACTCAGAGTAGGTTTTTTGAGGTCTCAAATAAAATACTCTTTCTCTTCTCTAAATTAACTAAGGGATTTATTGAGGAAGAAAGGAAATATAAGAAATGGAGGGAAAGAGGGTTTGTGGTTTCCCTAATGCTAGAATGAGTCTTAGGTTGAAGGATGGTGGAATATAGTTCAATTTGGAAAATGGGCTGATAGGTCTGGAAGTTCAGTCACTGTGTCACAACAGAGCAAATCAGCAAGACCTAAACTCTGTCCTCCTTTCTTCTGTCCTCAAGCCAAGAGACCACCTTCAGGCTTCGGTCTCCAAGAGCCAAGAGACCTCAGACTTCCTTTGGTTTCCCAAGCAAAAAGAGCCAGTTTCAGTTTGTTCTGATCCTTTCTCAACCGTCTTTTCTAGCCAACATTCCAAATAGAATGTTCTCCTTATGAGTGAAAGCTCAGCAGTCTCAGCTATTGCCTCTCTGTTACAGGCTTTTCCATTTTCTTATTTCCACATCATCACAAAACCTAGTACACAGTTGAACATGAACCACAACTCCCTCACCATCATCACATATCTGCTATCACAAGTTCTGAACTTAAATCCAAGCTAAGATTCAGACCCTGAGAGCCTACCTGGGAAAATAGTGGTCCAAGCCAACTCATACCTCTTGAAATTTCAAACATGTGGAGAAGTCCTGAGTCCAAGCCCAGGGCAATCTAGGCTGAAGAGGGCTGATCTGTGTGGGCCCAGAGTGAAGACAGGAATCCCAGTCTGGGCTTGGGATAGGGACATAATCCACAACTTGGGATAAGGACACAGTTCTCAGGGGGACCCCCACCTCAGGATTTTTTGCTCAAAACTAAGGGCATAACTCCAGGACAGGACAATCAAGGGTGTGTCTGATTGAATCAAGAACACAGTGAGACCAAAAATGTGAGCCTAAGCCTAAGGCTAGAATTTGATCAGCCCCTGACCTGATCAAATTCAGAGTGAGATCAAAAACTTACACCCAACCCTGAGGAAAGTCTTTAAGCTATCAACTTCTCAAGGGTCAATTGAATCGACAAGAGGAGGGGACACTCAGAGCTCTCAGCTCTCAGACCAACTGGTAAACTAGTAACAACCCAGAAAATAAACTGGAAATAGAATCAAGGAAGGACTGAAATTTAAGAGGGGTATTCAAACTTTCCAGGAAACAAAGCCTACCCATAATGAGATAGAGATAGGAAAAATTAGCAAACAACAAAAAAAGCACCTAACTCTACAGAATTTTCATGGAGTCAAACGTCAAGCTACAGATACTGAAGGGGACAGTGAAAGCAAAGGAAACACTCCTAAAGTACAAAAGAAAAATATGGTTTGGATCCAGATTCTGGAAGAACTAAAAAGGACTTCAAAAACCAATTAAGAGAGGCAGAGGAAAAGTAGAAAAGAGACATGAAAGGAAAAAGGAAAATAATGTAAGAGGAAACAGGTCAAATGAAAAAGGCAAACCAAAAACTTACAGAGGAAAATCAGGCCTTAAAATCAGAATTGATCATCTAGAAACTACTGATTTCATGAGAAATCAAGAAACAATAAAGCAGAATCAAAGGAATGAAAAGAAAACAGAGGAAAACATGGCATATCTTATTGAAAAAAATTACCTAAAAATAGATTTAGGAAAGACAATTTGAGAATTATTGAAATATATGAAAGCCATGATGAAGAAAAACCCTAGACATCATATTATAAGAAAGTATCAAAGATATCTGCCTAAAGATCTTCAATCAAGAAAATAAAATTGATGGGGGCAGCAGGGTAGCTCAGTGGATTGAGAGCCAGGCCTAGAGACAGGAGGTCCTAGGTTCAAATCTGGTCTCAGACACTTCCTGGCTGTGTGACCCTAGGCAAGTCACTTGACCCCTATTGCCTAGCCCTTACCACTCTTCTGCCTTGGAACCAATACACAATATTGGCTCCAAGATGGAAGGTAAGGGATTTAAAAAAATAAATAAATAAAATTGAAATTGAAAGAATTCAGAGATTTTCTCCAGAAAGAAATCCTCAAATTACAACTTCCAGGAATGTAATACACACAGCTAAATTCAAGAGCCACCAAGTCAAGGGCAAATACTTCAAACAGCCTGAAAGAAATCATTCAAATACCATGAAGCTACAATAAGGATCACATAGAACCTAGTGGCTTCTGCATTAAAAGATTGAAATGCATTGAATATGATATTCAGGAAAGAAAAATATTTGGGTTTACAAACCAGAGTCACCTATCCAGCAAAACTGAGTATATTCTTTTGGGGGGAAGGCGGAATGGACATTCAATAAGATAGAAGATTTACAAGCATTCCTGAGGAATAAGCCAGACCTAAACAAAAAAATTGAAGGCCAAACATGAGACATAAGAGAAAGCCAAAAATATAAATAAGAAAGAAAAAATTTAAGGGCCTCATTAAGGTCAAAATGTTTATATGTCTACATGGAAAGATGATTTCTGTAATTCTCAAAAATTACTCTTAGTACTAGATAAGATAGAATTAATTTACTCAGAAAGAAGGTGAAGTAGGCTGATTATGATGATATGATGTATATGTAAATGTGATGATATGGAATGATAAGTTTGTGTTATATGCATATGAATGATTTGTAAAAAACAATCAAGGGCTGAAAGAGAGGATTGCATTGAGAGAAAAGAGAAGGGAGAGATAGAATGGAATAAATTAAATAGCAAAAAGAGGCGTGAAAAATCAATACTGAGAGGGAAGGATAAGGATATTGATGTACAATGCTTAAACTTTACTCTCATTGTAACTGGCTCAGAGAGGGAAAAATGAATGTATTCAATGGGGTATAGAATACTATCACCCTACAGAGAAGAAGAAGGGGAACAATACAAGAGAAGTGGGGTATAATTGAAGGGAGAGGGAAATGTGGCGGTGACAAAAAGCAAAATACTGGTGAGGAGGAACAGAGTGAAAGGGAATATAGCAGGATCTAAAGGGGTTAATACAATGGAGGAAATACACAGTAATAATAATGCTGAATGTAAATGGGATGGACTCATCCATTAAATAGAAGTAAATAACAGAATGAATTAAAACCCAGAATCCTACTATATATTGTTTAGAAGAAAAATATTTGAGGCAGGGTAACACACACAGATTTAAGGTAAAAGGCTTGAACAGAATTTACTATGCATCATTTAAGTAAGAAAAAAAATAACAAGTAGCCATCATGACATCAGACAAAGCTAAAGTAAAAACTGATCAGATTAAAAGAGATAAGGAAGGAAATTACATCTTCCTAAAAGGTACTATAAACAACGAAGTAATATCATTACTAAACTTTTATGCACCAAATAGTATAGCATCTAGATTTCTAAAGTAAAAATTAAAAGAGCTCAAGGATGAAATAGATTGGAAAACCATACTAGTGGGGGATCTCAACCTTCTGCTTTCATAACTAGATAAATCAAACCAAAAAATAAATAAGAATGAATTAAGGGAAGTAAATGAAATGCTAGAAAAATTAGAGTTAATTGATATCTGGAGAAAAATGAACAGGGAAAAAATGTATGCACTTTCTTCTTAGTGGTACATGGCACATATTCAAAGATCAACCATGTACTATGGCATAGAAATATTGAAAACAAATGCAGAATAGAATAAATAATAAATGCAACTTTTTCAGATCATAATGTGATAAAATTAAAATGATTCATGTAAAGGCAAGTTTAAAATTAATTGGAAACTAAATAATTTAATTCTTCAAAACTGGTGGGTCCAACAAGAAATCATAGAAACAATTACAGACTTCATTAAGAGAATGACAAGGAGAAACATATCAAAAACTATGAGAGATAGCCAAAGCAGTACTCAGAAAAACTTATATATCTGAGTACCTATGGCAACAAAATCAAGAGGGAAGAAATAAATGAATTTGGCTTGCAAATTAAAAAATTAGAAAAAGTACAAATTAAAAATCCCAGATAAAAACTAAATTGGAAAATTTTAAAATTAAAGGAGAAATTAATAAAATAGAACATTAAAGAATTATTAAACTAATAAATAAAGACTAGGAGCTAGTACTTTGGAAAAACAAATAAAATAGATTAAGTACTTCTTAATCTAATAAAAAAAGAAAGAAGAGAATCAAATGAACTGTATGAAAGATGAAAAGGGTGATCTCACCTCTAATGAAGAGGAAATTAATGTAATTATTAAGAATTTTTTACACAATTAAATTGCAATAAATATGATAATCTAGGTGAAATGAATGAATATTTACAAAAATATAAATTGTCTAGATTAACAAAGGAAGAAATAGAATATAAATAATCCCATCTCAGAAAAAGAAATTGAACAAACCATCAGGGTACACCCTAAGAAAAAATACCCAGGGCCAGATGTATTCACAAGTGAATTCTATCAAACATATAAAGAACGACTTATCCCAATACTATACAAATTATTTGACAAAATAAACAAAGAAGTTCTAGCCAATTCCTTTTATGACACAAATATGTGTCATCCAAAGCCAGGTAGATCAACAACAGAGAAAGAAAACTACAGATCACTATCCTTATTGAACATAGATGCAAAAATCTTAGAGTACATGAAAAAAAAAAGCCAGCAAATCATCACAAGGATTATTCACTATGATCAGGTGGGATTTATACCAGGAATGTAAGGATGTTTTAATATTAGGAAAACCATCCATATAATTGGACATTAGAAAGACCAAACCATCAGAAATCACATGATTATCTCAACAGGTGCAGAAAAAGTTTTTGACAAAATACAACACTCATTCCTATTGAAAACACTAGAAAATATAGGAATAGCAGGGCCATTTCTCAAAATAATAAACAGTATACATTTAAAACCATCAGCAAGTATCAACTGCAATGGGGACAAGTTAGAAGCTTTCCCAATAAGATCAAGAGTGAAGCAAGGATGCCCATTATCACCTCCATTATTTAATAATGTTCTAGAAATGCTAATGATAGCAATCAAAGAAAAAGAAATTGAAGGTATCAAAATAGGCAATGAGGAGACCAAGCTATCACTCTTTGCAAATGATATGATGGTCTACTATAGAATCCTAGAGAATCAATCAAAAAGCTAGTCAAAATAATTAACAACTTTAGTAAAGTTGCAGGGTACAAGATAAACCCCCATAAATCGTCAGCATTTCTATATATTTCCAACAAAACTCAGCAGCAGGAGTTGGAAAGAGAAATTCCATTTAAAATCACTCTAGACAACACAAAATATTTATGAATCTATCTGCCATGTGTAGAGAAGATAGAAATTATAAGGCATGCAGCAAGAAAATAAGCTGGAGATTGATCAGCTGTCCATCAAAGGCAGATTTCATTTGGAATGTGATTGGGAAATGGAGGCAAGAGCCAACTGCTGACTGATTTTCTGGACTTCATGGCTAATGGTGGTAACTTTGAAGGAAGAAGCTGGGTTTATCTCTCGGACTTGATGTAATCAAGTTGGAGGTGTCCTGGCTGATTTGAAGGCAGAAGAAGGACAATTGTCCATATGTCTCTCTCTGACTTGCTCTGTTTCATGATAGTGACTGAATTGCCATTTCTCTCAATATCCTCCAACCTAAGACTCACTGTAAATAATAGTGAAGCCTCCAACCCTCTCACCTTCATCTTCCATCTTTTCCTGTTTTCCCCAATAAAACCTTACTTGAGATAAAGAAGAGAAAAGAGTATTTCCTCTGAAACATCATAGCCCACCCTGAATGACTTAGAAGGAGGCTGAAGAAGAAGGGGGAAGGGGAAACTGAAGGGAAGAAGAGGGGAGAAAGGGAGATTGGAAGAGGGAGAAAGGGAGGGTTAAAGGGAGGAGGGTAAGACAAAAGAAAGATAGCTGCCTGATCTATTAGTTGTCAAGTATCCATCAAATATGCCCCTCCAATATTATCTATTACACAAGATAAATGCAACAATTTGAACATAACTACAAAACACTTTCCACACAGTTAAAACTCAATCTAAATAATTGGAAAAACATTAATTGCTCCTAGGTGGGATGAGCTAATATAATAAAAATGACAATCCTACCCAAATTAATCTACTTATTCAGGACCATACAATCAAACTACAAATAAACTTTTTCATAGAATTAGAAAAAAATATAACAATGTTCATCTGGAAGAACAAAAGATCAAGAATATCAAGAGAAATAATGAAAAATAAAGATGAAGGATGGAGACCTAGCAGTAACAGATCTTAAACTGTACCATCCATGATATAAGTGGAAATTTTCTACCTTTGGACCATATTCCCCAGAATTCCTTTTGTGTATACCAGCATCCCTTTTCCTGCATCCTCATGTTTGCATTGTTATGTTATTGGCTATAACTTTCTGGGGTTTTGCACTCTTTGTCTCTTCCTTATCAAGATCATGGGTTGAGTTAGCTCCTTTTAACTCTAGTTTTTTATTTTAATAAATCTTATAAATATAATACTTGAGTTACTGTATATTAATTTTAATCCTCACAATTTGGCAACCACTTTGGAGAATGAATTCTCAAATTTTTAGTCAGATAGCTTTTTCAGTAACAATAATAAATTTGCCTAGTCTCCACCCATCACAAGAGTCTGATATCCAGGTCTCCCTGAGCTCTCCCAGCCCCACTGCCTTTGTGACTGCTGATTCTGGATGCCCACTTTCATTTGAGTAGCTTTTTCAGGAGTTCTTGGCTAAAAGAAATAAGTCGCTTCTCATACCCATCTGCCTACACTCCTGAAACTGCTAGCAGCCCCACCTCACCCAGTGTGCAGCCACAACCAGTCTCATCACAGGAGCCTGAAATTAAGAACTGTCTTTTTTCACAGAGGGTGACATATTAAAAAAAAAAAAAAAACTTCCACCACATTCCCTATGGCCACTTTCCCCCATCCCCCAGCCACGTGGGTTTCCAACCTGTTCTAGCCATTTTTCAGCATGGAAAAAAATCAAAACCACACTATTCAGCTTCACCCCTTCTAGTTTTTAAGATTTTTTTTTAAAGCTGACTTTGGGCTCCTACTAAAGGCTGCTACTAGAGGTTTTTTCACAGGGAGGTCACATAGTCAGAAATAAGTGGATTTGAAGTCAGAGATTTGGGGTTTTTTAAAGCCAGTCCTTCATATGCAAATACACTATTGTTTTCCCTCAAAGGTTTGTCCCTAAGGAGGAGGTGGAAAAAACCCTGATACTTTCCCAAGCCTCCTAGCTTCTTCACTCTGTAAATAAAACGTGTATTCTGCTTCTTCTTTTTCTTCTTTTTTTTTTTTTTGAGGAATGATACTCTTTCAAGGCATGCTTGAAACTTTGAAATAACAGTTTGAGTTGGAAGAGCTGAGAAGCTTACTTTGGCACTGTTTAATTCTTTTATTGGTAGTTTTTATTTTCATTGGAGATTACCCACTTTATTTATTTCTCCTTAAGATTATGCAACAAAAAGCTAGGCTGCTTGAATTCTAGACCAAACTGTAATATTTTGACAACATTTTGAAAATCTTAAATACTTTCAACATAAAGAATGGATATTCTGCCCAGTGTGTGTATGAGAGGGGTGACAAAAGAAATGCAAATGGATGATAAATACTGGGGAGGGGAAGAAAATGTAATGAGATTTGGTGGTGAATTTTAAACCTTTTAAGACTCCATTATTTTATTGCTTGCTAACTATTTTCAATTTGTTCCCCTCCATAATAGCGAACAAGTCTATTGGAACTGGAGAAGTGGATTTTTGAATTCACTGCGTGTACCCTGTAAATGCTTATTATATTTTGCTGATTGCTTTAAAGCCATATATTAATCTAATAAATATCTTTCTGTTACACTAAATCATTTTAATGTACTTTGTTTTGACTATTAAATATATTCTGTTATAATGTTTTTTATTTGTACATTTCTCCTGGGACTATACTAAAAAACATCATTGTGAAAACTCATAAACACCTTTTTCAATGGCAAAACCATAACTCCTTAGGGGTGCTGCATTTGTCACATAGATGATGATGAATGGACTTCATCAAAAAACTAGTTACAACTTGTATACAATCTTTAGAGAATTTAAGAACTTAAATTAATTTTAAGGGGTCTTCAGAAATTATTTTTAGGCAACTAGTAGCTTCTGAATGGATGGTTATATATATACATATATAAGAATATATAATATATGACATATTATATAAAAACATAATATAATATATAATATATATTAAAGGGAATGTTGAATTAAAAGGTGGAGAACAAAATAGAAGTTCCTGCCATAAAATTTTACATAAAGTAAGAAGCAAAAAGTAGCTTCTGTATGCATGATATTTTAACTCTTCAGTTTAATAACAGAACAATCTAAATTTCTTGGTGATATTATAGACCCCAAAAGGTTTTCATCAGAAGTATAGAGGTTTGTGTCTTTTCTAGGCTCTTCTGCCAATTTTGGAATAATGAGAGTAATTTAGTTTCTTAAAAATATCTTTGCCAAGGTTGAAAGATTTGCTTTCAACTTGCAAAAACTTGTGACAAGCATCCATCAGTTCATAGGTTTTTTTTTTTAATTTCATACAGCAAATAGCTATAAAGCAAATCATGTGAATCCTATATGATAGAGTTTCTTTGCTATTGTCATTAACTGGGCTGTTGTGAATTTTGAGGATTTTGGTACTTTATTTTATAAAACTGTTACTTTGTGAAAATCATTTGCACTCACACTGGTTCATGGCCAAGTTAAAAAGAAATGGATCTTATTTTGGGGTGAGGAACCTTTGTAGTCTACCTCTCCTTAGCTGACACAGTGTGTCACTGATTGTAAGCTGTATATTTCTGAATTTTAAGACTTTTTTATTATTGTTTTTCCTTGCATGTGCAATATAATATTCAAGTGTTTTTTCTCTTCCTTTTGTATTTGAAGCACATGTCAATGGTATTGAGAAGATTTTTTAAAAACTTTTTTGATTTTACAGTAATATAAGTTTAAAATACATTTGCCCAAATATCAATGCATACCCAAAAAGCTTTAGGCTATAGAAATAATGCCACTGATTATTAAAAAAAATATGAGACTTTGTTTAATGATTCTGTCTGATTCCAGGAAAAGGGAATACAAAAAGATCCACTGCATAGTGCCAAAGAAGCACAAAGCTACCTGCATAGTGCCAATAGAGCACAAAGTTGAAGAGACCAAACAATCCCAGTGGGATTGATAAAATTTTGAGCTGAGAGGGCAGAGATTTGATCTTGTGTGAAACTTGCAGTTGTGGCTGTTTAACATGTGTTAAATGCAGGACTTCCTTGTACCACACACTCTATATCAAATGCATAACGTTGATTGTTCTGGCTCCAGTATCCCTGGGAGAAAAGGTGAAATGAGATAAAGTAATGCTGTTTCCCAATTTGCTACTGGAATCTAGTCTCTTTTCTGTCTTTCATAGTGTGGCAAACTTTCAGTCCTGGCTGATTGGGTAAGTGAATAATTGCTTAAATCATTTTAATTGGGCCCAGATTCAAGGACCTGTTACAGATTTGTTCTTCCTTTACTTATATTTTTAGACCTAAGACTTTGATATTTTATAGTTCATCCACAAGTTATTTTTCCCTTTTATTTGTCTTTTTGATTTTTTTTTATTTCTTTGCTAATTGATGGAGAAAGTTTAAATTCTTTTGGGAGTAATTTTAGGATAAGAAACTTGCTACCTCCCTGAATCCATAAAGTGAACTGTTTAGAAAAGGTGCCATGAAGATGCTTGCAGAGACCACACACTATACTAGAAGATCCAGACTAAACTTTGAGATGTGTTAAATTGAACTTAGGGGGGTTGAATATATTTGTTTTGAATGTATACTCTTGTGCCAAAGGGGACTGCCCCCTAGTTAGCTTTTTGTCAATGCATCTAACAATCATTGGTTTTGCTCTTTTCTCCTTTTATCCAAAAATTATTGTAATTTATAAGTTAGTTATGTTTCCATGATCCTTTTGGGGATACTGGTCTCCCAAGAGTATCACAAGGTGGAATGTATAAGTGGAAATTTTCTACCTTTGGACTATGTTCCCCAGAATTCCTTTTGTGTCTCCCAGCACCCCTTTCTCTGCATCTTCACATTTGTGTTGTTACATTATTGGTTATAACTTTCTGGGACTCTGCTCTCTCTTCCTTGTTGAGATCCTGGCTTGAGTTACTGAGCTCCTTTTTAACTCTAGTTTTTATTTTAATAAATCTTATAAATATAATACTTGAGTTATCATATATTAATTTTAATTCTCACACTATAAAGCAGTGATTGTCAAAACAATATAGTACTGGCTGAGAGACAGAAGTATGGATCAATGGAATCGACTAGGGGTAAATGACCTCAGCAAGCTAGTGTTTGATAAGCCCAGAGATCCAAGCTTTGGGGATAAGAACTCACTATTTGATAAAAACTGCTGGTAAAATTGGAAATTGTATGGGAAAAATTAGATTTTGATCAACATCTTAGATCCTATACTAAGATAAATTCAAAAATGAGTAAATGACATATATAAAGAGTGAAATCATAAATAAGTTAGGCAAACATATAATAGTATACCTGTCAGATCTGTAGGAAAGGGAGGAATTTAAGACTAAGCAAGAGATAGAGACTATGGCAAAATGTAAAATGAATGACTTTGATTATATCAAATTAAAAAGGTTTTATACAAACACAAAAATCAATCCAACCAACAGTAGAAGGAAAACAACAAACTAGGAGAATATTTTTATAACAAAACTCTCTGACAAAGGTTTAATTTCCCAACTGTATAATGAACTAAGTCAAATTTACCAAAAAAAATCAAACCATTCAACAATTAATAAATGGTCAAGGGACATAAAAAGGCAGTTTTCAGATGAAGAAATAAAAATTATCAATAACCACATGGAAAAGTGTTCTAAATCCCTCCTGAGTAAAGAAATGCCAATTAAAACAAGTCCAGGGTAACACCTTACACCTATCAATCTGGCCAATAAGGCAGCAAAAGAAAGTGATAAATATTGGAGGGAATATGACAAAATTGGGACACGAATACATTGCTGGTTATTTGTGAAATGGTCCAACCATTCTGGAAGGCAATTTGGAACTATGCTCAAAGGGCTTTAAAAGAATGTCTGCCCTTTGATCCAGTGATACCACTGCTAGGTTTGTACCCCTGTAATATAACAGGGAAAAGGGAGAATGGAAATGGAGTCTCTTCCTTTTAAAACAGGGACAGAGTGAGAGGAGGTGTTGTTTAGCCAGAGGAGAGAAAAAGAATGGATTTTGTCTTTTCCCCCTTAGCCCTCATCTGACTAGACCCCCTCACTATGGCTGCCTTCAATTCCTACTGGCAGGCTCTCTAGGATCTTTGTTGGAAGAGGCTTCAGGTAGTAAGCCTTTTTCTTCTGTGGAGAGAGAAACCCCTTCTCCTTCCCCTTCAATTCAGGCTGTCTTCTAATAAAGCTGGAGTCAGTGCTGGGTCTCAATGACTGAGTTTATTCAAGGGAAGCAGGAAAGGGTTGATGAATAGTAAAAATTGAGATTCAAGAGGGAAAGAGGGAGAGGGGGTCCCTATCTCATTAACATCCTTACCCCCAAAGTTAGGTAGATCAGGTCTGATAACCTGAATCCCTGAGGAGTTCAGAGTAGAGAAACCCCAGTTTCTTGGCTGGCACAGAAAGTGTCCCCAAGTTCAAGGTTCAAAAGGAGTTGTAGAGATCTTCTTTGTGGACTGCTTGTCTCTCAAAGTCCTTGTCCATTGGCTGGATTTAGGATCAGAAATTCAAGGAGAGAAAGATCACTGACTTTGAGATTCAGTCAGAGTCCAAAATAAAAAACAAACAAACAAACAAAAAAAAAACCTCTGCCCAAGTACTCTCTGCCAGGAGTCCGTTTCAACTGTCTGGATCAGCTTTTTCTCTTCCTCCAAGGTTCCAAGTTCCTTTTTGCCCATCCCCCCTTTGCTGCTTGCAGGATTCTTGTAGCTCTTCCAGGCTTATTCCCAAAGTTTCCAGATTTCTCTCTCTAACACTCCAAAGAGATAATAAGGAAAAAGACTTGTACAAAAATATTTATAGCCATGCTCTTTGTGTGGTCAAAAATTGGAAAATGAGGGGTGTCCATCAATTGGGGAATGGTTGAACAGATTGTGGTATCTGGTGGTGATTGAATATTAATGTGCTTAAAGGAATAATGAACTGGAGGATTTCTACAGGAACTGGAAAGACCTCCAAGAATTGATGCAAAGCAAAAGGAGCAGAACCAGAAGAACAATGTACACAGAAAATGATACTTTATGGAAGAATAGAATGTAATGGACTTTTATACTACTAGCAATGCAATGACCCAGGACAATCCAGAGGAACTTGTGAAAAGGAATGCTATCCACATGCAGAGAAAGAACTGTGGTAATAGAAATGCAGAAGAAAAATATATGATTGATCATATAGTTTGATAGGGATTTGATTAGGACTTTGATGTTAAAAGATCACTCTATTTAAAATATGAATAACATGGAAATAGGTTTTGAACAATGCTACATGTATAACCCAGTGGAATGGTTTGTCAGCTAGAGGAGGGAGAAGGGAAGTATGTAGGGGGGTGTACAAGGGAATGACCAGAAGCAAAGAAAATTTGAAATTTGGAGAAATGCTTCAGAAGATGAGCAGATGAAACCTCAAGACCTGAGGGGATGGGATGGAATTCCAGTCAGGCTCAAAAGCATTTGGAGGAGAAAACCCAATGTTCTTATCTTGGGCTCTTTGGAGCTGGGAGGGAGAACTATTTTGGTTCTTAAAATACCCAAATCTCTCAATCCTGTTATCTGAGCAGAAGAAAGATCTCATTTTTCAACTGGAAACAATCTTTGAGATAAAAACTCTCTTTTTCCCTTTGGGGAACGCAGAGCTTATTTCTGAAGAACATTCCTTAGTCAGACCCTCAAGAGCTTTATAGGGAAGAAATGTTGTCCTTTTCTATTACCCTTTCAACATCTTTATATCCAAATAAACTAAACATCTTAATTTATAATAGAAACTGAATCAGAGTCCATGTGTTAGGAGAGGAACTTCAAACCCATCATTTCAAAAAGGAGGCTGAGGGGAAATCTCACTTACGTTTTAGTCTAGCCAGACTGAATCAATTTAAAACAGCTCAGCTTGGGGAAAGGGTGACAAGTGTCATATTATATTCAATTCCCAAATAGCTGAACTTTGGTTCCTCTTCTTTAAAGTCCCCCTCACTAATATGTGGGAGAGGGGAGGATCATAAATCATGTAACCATGATAAAATATTCTAATTTTTTTAAAAAAAAGAAATGAAAAGAAGAAAATAATTCTAAACAATATAAAGAAAGAATGTGTTTCAGGACATATCTAAAGATAGCTGACAGTAAGTGATTAGACTTTGAGGAAAGGCTAGAACATATAGACCTAGTAATCATCTATGTAGAGGACAACTGAACACATAAGAGCTGATGACACTACAGACAGAGTGCTCTCATAGGGGAAAAGAAGGTGGCCTAGGACAGTAGAGGGTGGAGAGGAGAGACCCTCTTTGGCAATTGAGAGACCATTGATAACTTTGAAGAGAATTCTTTCAGTTGACTGATGAGTATGGAAGCCATTCTGCTGAGAGTTTGGAAGAGACTGAAAAAAGGAGAAAGTGATGTATTGATCAGTTCAGTACAAAATTCATTGTGGCTCAAATTTTTAAAATGCTGTTTAGTTGAAGAAGGGATTGTCAGCATAACAATTGCACCCAGAACAAGAGTTGTAATAAGTGCCCAGGGTACATGGTATGAAATGCAGTCTCAAATCAAGATTGAAAATAAGTTCAGTGCAGGATGTTCAAGAAACTATGGTTACTATCCAATGGAAGGGGAATCAAATAGAAACCTTGAGACACTATAACAAGCTATCCTGAGGGGTAGGAATCATGGAGGAGAAGAGGAAACAAATGCTTTGCTAACTTAATATTTTGGAAATTAATGATTGCATATTGTAAAACAGCCCATCCTCCACTGCTAAGGGATTCAAGTGTTTATTCTTGGTACTCAGGAACAAAAACCCAGTAGCCTAAGTTACTACTCTACTTATAATCTTTGGACTATCTTTATTTTTACCTTTTAAGCAGCTGCTTTGGAGCATATGGAACTTTTGATCGCATCCTAAAGAAGCTATAAATCTCTTAACCTTTTGAAGTCCAAGGTCCTTGGCTACCAGAGAAGTGTGCCTCATCTAATTGTCACCAATTTCTTAATCATTTGCCCCCAATAAAACCTCAGAAGAAAGAAACCAAGTCAAAAGTAATTGCTTCGTATTTTTATATAGTTCTGGAAGACAATATTAGAAAATACAGGAGGAATCTGGAAAGCGAAGTCAGATAAAGGAACCTGCTGATCATCTGAGATGGCCAAGATTTCCTGGATATCACTCATACTCAGGTAGAATGAATTTGTCTTCTTCTAGAAAATACCAAATGGAAAGTCAATGATGGGTCCTTGGGATTACATAATAAAGCATAAGTGAGAGTTTCTCATGAGATGTCAGGATCCAGCCCCAGGGTGCAAGAGGTACAGAAAATATTTATTCAACACTAGCAGAGAAATCTAAAGGGAGACTGAAGCCTATTTGAAATATTAAAAAAAAAAAGGCCATTCATCCCTCTGGCATGTGGAAGATCACCTTCCTATAGCTAAGGTGAACTGAGTAGCCACTTAAATCCCAGCTGAGGTATGGATTCTAGATTATTCTGGAAGATGCTGTAGAATTATTTAAAGCTCACTTACCTGAAATAGAGTCAAAGGTGCATTCCTCTGCAGAAACAAAGAGATGTGCAATTAATTTATTTGCCAAAAATACTTCCTATCACAGAACTCTTAAGCTGGAAAATGGTTTAAGCAACTAGACATGGTCTGCTAAGAAGTTAAGATAAAATTATTTCTAAGGAGAAGAAACAACTAGAATGGAGAAGAAAGGAAGGGGGTGTAAGATAGAAAATGAAGAGACAGGGTAAGGTAGATCCAAAATTCCCTTCTCTTTACCTTCTATTCTGGGAAAGATGATTTTTCTTTCATCAAATCCTTCCTTCTTGCTGAACAATTTAAACTCCTTAATAGCTTCCTGGTTTGCATACATGTATGGAGCTGCAGAAAGATATCAAAATAAATAAATTATTAGTTCTCACTAGAACCTTCTTTGATCCTTGTCTCTATAATAGTCATCATTTATAATGAAAGTCTATGGTTTTTGTACCTTGGTTAGTTAAACTGACAGCATGAAGAACAGGAAATAACTTAGGGGAGTCAAAAAGTTTAGTTCTCTTTTTCTTCTGCCAACAAATTTTTTACCTCAAGTGCTCCTCACATCATCATCTCTATAGAAAATGCCCATGTAAATCTCCCACACTTATACTTAATAAAATAGTCCTAATGCCCTAAAATCTGAAGGAAGGTGAAAAAGAGTAAGACATGAAGACATGTATATTTGCCTTCTTCCTCTTTCCCCTTCTTTGAAAAAAGCAGGATTTCCCTCAAGCTGACTCACTAAGGACAAATCTAGACTACCATCAAACATGTAGCAGACAAAATTTTTTAGATAATTAATGGAATACGCTGGCCACTTTCCATGATTCTAATTTGTATCAAATTTAAAATGGAAGGGGATGGAGAATTCCTAGAACATAGAGGAACATCCCCCACCCCTGGGGGAATCCAGGTGGACAGGTTCCAATAGCTGTTCTACATAGTGACATGCTTCTCCTACTGAGATTCATAGAATTACATGTTACTTACCCAGAAGTTTGGCCACTCTGATTTGCTCACCAAGGAGCTCACCCTCATAAAGGATAATCCAATGATCTGTCACAGACATCTTGGTTATATACACCTGGAGTTTACCCTCATCTATGAGAAGTTGTAAAGAGATATAACTTTAGCATTCTCAGTCCTCTTAGAAAATATTCCCAAAGAGCCTGGGACAAGCTTTAGATTCACAATTCTGATAAGCAACCTGTAACCAAGAAGCATAAGGATCTGACTAGGAAAATTTCTCTTCATCTTCACATAGTACTTTGTTTTGTACCTTGCTAATAAATTTTATGCTACAATGTTGTCTGTTAGAAGATCAAAGGATCCAATGACTGAATTTTCAGAGGCTTTAAAAACATCTATTCTAACCACTTATGTTACAGTTGAAGAAACAGAATATTAAAGAACTTAATTAATTTACATAGTAAGAGAGAAAGTGTGGTATAAAAGATAGAGAAAAGTGGATCTGAATTCAAGTGTCACATAAAAATACTTGCTTTCAGCCAAAGAAGCTCATTTAACTCTTTCAGGATCCCTGGCAATTCTCTAAGATTGTTAGTTGGATTGCAAATAGTGATCTGCGTTGATATAGAATTTAATCTCTAGGAGTTCCTAATATCAGTAAAATCATAGGTCAAGTCCAAGGTCACATAAGTGTTATTGTCAGGAGAGAGAGGTATTGGCTGTAGGTAATGTCCAGGGATTCAGGCTGACAATAGCCAGGGACAGCTCTACAACCATTTTCAGCTCTGAAGAAGCTACAGAAGAAAGAGACCATCATCCTTTTCCCCCCTTAGATCTTTGGAGAGGGGGGAGATGGCATGGGCATTGTATCTCCAGAAACTCAGGAAAATCATTCCTCTTCTCTCTTAGGCCCTTATGACTCTTAACCTAAAATACCTGACCGTGGAGATTACCCTCCTTTGATTGCCCCATTGAATTGAGATGGAAGAATATAAAATCTCAGAATGGAGGCATTGAGGGGGCAACCTCCAAGTTGTTCCACTTATGCTGTCTTGCTGGCAAAGGATTTAACATTACTAGTAAATCTCTCTCTTATCTTTAAAAAAAATCACTTACTCATAGTGAATTTGTTGAGTTCAACTGTTTTCTCAAGTTTTGTTTTACTGTTTTGGCACTCGCCATTCTTCCTGGAAAACAGAATGTGTGCATTTGAATAGTTTTGCTGGAGAGAAGAAATAATGTTATCAAAAAGTTTGGTTTGGTTCCCTTGCCCCTGACACAGTTCTCAACTAAGGAAAGTACAGCAGGAGCAGATCAGTATCCCAGTCTGTGCTCTGATTATTTCCACTTATAAAGAACTGAGTGATCTTCCATTCATCTTTTCACCATCAAATATTCTAAGGATCAAATTAGGAATCATGGAATACCATGATCTCTAAGGAATCAAATGATCCCAAAGGATATGGTGAGAGATAAATGGTTTGAGTAGACTGAAATTTGTATTCTAATATAATTTGTGTCATAAATGGTATGAGATGGAGGCATTGACAGGGAAATGAGGAAAGTTAGAGGAGACCTGAGCTCATTTAGAAATAAACAATTACACAGTAACTCAGAAAACCAACCAATGGATGCTAAGTAAGCATTTCACTCATTGGGGATAAAAATAAACCTAATCTCCATATATAAAAACATAACTGTTCTTCCTTTCTCATTCTGCCAGCCAAGATGCACAAAGGGAAGAGGGCCAAGGGAAGAAGGTGGCCCCGGCCCCTGCTGTTGTGGAAAAGCAGGAGGCCAAGAAAGTGATCAATCCTTTGTTTGAAAAGCAGCCCAAGAATTTAGGCATTGGTCAGGATATCCAGCCCAAAAGGGACCTCACCCACTTTGTCAAATGGCCTTGATACATTAGACTGCAGAGTCAAAGGTCTTTCCTTTATAAGTGATTGAAAGTGTCACCAGTAATCAACCAGTTTACCCAGGCTTTGGACCATCAGACAGCTATTCAGCTGCTTAAATTGGCTCACAACTACAAACCTGAGACAAAGCAAGAAAAGAAGCCAAAGGCTGCTGGCTCAGGCTGAACAAAAAGCTGCAGGCAAAGGGGATGCTCCCACTAAGAGACCATCAGCAGTTGTTAATACTGTTACTACCCTGGTAGAAAACAAAAAAGCACAATTGGTAGTGATTGCACATGATGTTGATCCCATTGAGCTTGTGGTTTTCCTACCTGTTTTGTGCTGAAAAATGGGGGTTCCTTACTGTATTACTAAAGGGAAAGCCAGATTGGGTCAATTAGTTCACAGAAAGACTTACACAAGCATTGCCTTTACACAGGTTAACCAGGAAGATAAGGGAGCAAAACTAATTGCAATTATATATGTGAGATCTGTCACCACTAGGGTGGCAATGTTCTGGGTCCAAAATCAGTGGCTTGTATTGCCAAGCTAGGAAAGACAAAAGTTAAGGAACTTGCAACTAAATTGGGTTAAATTATGCTTGATTTTTCCCTACATAAAAATAAAAATTTAAAGAAAAAAATAAATATTAAGCATGCTCAGCTTAAGTTAGCAAAGGATATAAGATAATTGACTCTCAAGGAATAGATGAGCTGATAGGACTATTATATACAAACTACTTACTTCATTAAAACATTGATCTCCATATTACCATCATCAAGTTGCTGGATTATAACAGGTGGAAAGGCCTTAGGCCTCTTCTCCTTAGTTAATTCCTTGTCTTCCACAATAGCCTTTATAAAGAATATGCTCTAGAGAGAATCATGATAGGAATTGAGGAAGGAAAAATGGAGGAAAGTCTCTCTCCTGCACAAACTTTCTTAGCCAAGTCCTTTTTTACTTGGCCCCCTCTCTTTATCAACACCAACTCTAAAGCAAAAACTGACCATGAGCCTCTACCTAAGAGACCATGATAGACTCAGAGAAAGAGGTCAATAATTTCAGTTGAAGTATCCTTGAGATCCAAACCTATGAAGTTGCCTTAAATGTTACCTATCCCAATTTGAAGTGGAGATTTAGCACTGAACCCACAAACTAAATCCCTGTCCATAGTGTCTTTGAATCTTTTGAGACTTAATTCTACTTTGGAACATAACTCATTTGGAATGTTCATAGGCATGTATAAAATGAACTAGGTTATATACCTCATTTTCAGTTTGCTCTGGACAGAGTAAATAAAATAAAAAATTAGAAAAGAGTAAAATCCTTTATCTGGCATAAACTTCCTGAACTGACTTGCCCCACACAGACTCAATTAAATATTTTCTAGTTGAGTCCATACCTTTAAAGTTACTGCCTCCCTTCAGAAAAGAACCCAGGGGGGTCATAATTCTAAAATGACAAACTCTTACTAGCATACATTCCTCCCTCCAAACCACATGCTCTCCCAATACAATCTCACCTCAAATACTTCTTCAGAAGATTGTAACTCCTTAACTTGGAGAATGAAGAATAGGCATAGAACAAGGCTGAGGAAAAGAATCTTCATCTTGACAAACTTTCACAAGATCTTCCCTAAAATCAAACACCCAGGGATGCTGGTTAAAAATATATGTGCTCCTCTCTTAAAATTTGTCTCTATTTATCTTGATATCAAGTATAAAAATAAAAACTTATCTCTCTTTTGCACAATTCTTCACCTAGTCACACAATTGGGCAACAGAGGTTAAAGGACAAGTGAAATAGCATAATATTATGTTTGGAAGCATAATGTCTTTCTGATTTTTCAATGACTATTCATTTAAATTCATCCAAAGAATCAACACTACTTGTTTTTTTAGTGTCTGCATCCTCCATTAGTTTTAATAATTGAAGCATTTGTTTGGTGGGAAAGAGATTGTCATTAAAAAGGGAACAAAGGTTCTTTAGTTAGAGTAAAAAAAAAATCAATGACTTTATTACAACTTAACCACCCACGGTTCTACCTCCTCACTTTTTCTAACATATTTTGTGAAGTTTTTCAGATATATTGGAGACCTCCCTCTTTAACACTGAACAAGTCACAAGTCAGGGTATCTGGCTTTCATATCCAATTCTGATACTCACTTAACTTAGAACAAGGTTATTCACTTCTCAATTGTAAAAAGCTTTATCGTTTTCCCTTTTCATTGTTCTAACTACTCTGAATCAGTTTATGGGAAAATCCTCAAAACCTGGAGCAGATTTTCCCCTGAAAAAAAAAAGGGAGTCATACAGACTAATTTTCTATTTAGACACAAGTTGAATGTGATTTTGGTTATGTTAAGTTTTATTTTTTCTCTCTTATTTAAGAATATCAAAGTAGTTCTCCCTGATAATCTCTTGTGCAATGCTATATGAACTCTTTTTTTTTTTTTTAATTTACTGTGGCTTTCTGGCAGTCCAGTGATTCTTAGGTTATCTCTCCTGGATCTCTTTTCCAGGTTAGTTGTTTTCCCTGTGAGATACTTCTATATTTTCAATCTTTTGAATGTGTTTTATTGTTTCCTACTGTCTTATAAAGTTATTAGCTTCTATTTTCTTTTTTGAGGATTTGTACTTTTTTTAAAAGAGTTATTTCCTTTTTTAAAATTTGAATTTCCTTTTTTAGAAATCTTTTTCTTCAGTGAGTTTTTGCTCTAAGCTGACTTTTTCTATCATTTTTTTTCTAATTTTTTTCTAAGTCTTTTATTATTGATTTTTAATAGTATCTTGGAACTATTCCGGAGTGCATTTTGTGCCTAATGTGCTTTCAGATTTGCTTTGGGTCTGACATGCTTTTGGGATCCATTTTGGCATTGCTGTCCTCTTCTACACTTTCATTTTGGACCTTTTGCTGAAATAGTTTTCCAGGGTCAGATATTTTCTCTTTATTTTTCACTCCATTTGTAAAGGGGGGGGGATTTTCCATGGTCTGGCCTACATGTTAAGAATCAGCTTCACTTCTGGGGTGATACAAGTACTACCCCTGGGTACCCCATGGTGCCACATATAGAAGATTTAGGTGGATTTCACTCCTCATCTCCCCCTGGTGTTGGAAGTACTGAAATTGTTTTTTCACTTAGTATTCTCTCCTACTGTGCTTAGATCAGGTCACTCCACAAGCTTCTCAGTATGTGTTTGCACCAGGCTGATTTTCATACTACAGAATCTTCTACTTTTGCTTCTTTCCCCATTGAGAGATAGATCCTTCCTGCAACCACTTTACATTTTCTTTGGCTGAAACTATGTTTCCCTCATTCTTCTGTTGGTTCTGTCACTACAAATTTTGTTCTGAGACATTTTTTGATTTTGTGGTTGTTTAGAGATGGGTTTGTAGAATCTCAGGACATTCTTTACTCTAACATCTTGGTTGCCAGATGCAGAATTCTAGGTCAAGTTTTACTGGAAAATGTTCCCCAGCTTCAACCCAAAGAAAGTAACTTTTTTGCTGATTTCTTGAACAGGTGAAGCTCCTATTCTACTCCTATGGGTCATAGACAAATTCTGACCTGGTTTCTACATGGTGAGATTTGAAGGAGATATGGCAGACCAGAATTTTCCCTGTCTTTCCAGTCAAGATCAGGTTCTTTGGAGCTTTTAAAATTGTCTTTTCACCTATTTAAAGGTAATCTAGTCTTATTTGTGGGTTATTTAGCTAAGTAAAAGTCTTACTTAGCTCCTCCTAGGAAGCTTGATCTCTTGATCAGATCTCTTGAAAGCTTAACTCTCTGACTTACTGAAAATCAGTTATCTTATTTATTTAAAGTTTGGCAGAAAACCAATAATTGACAAATATTTATTGAGCCACTACTGTGTGCCAGTAATTGTGCTAGATAATAGGCAAAACTGAAACAGTCTCAGGCCTCAAGAACTGTATGTACATTCTGAAAAAAAAAAGTAACATGTAAATATATAATGTGAACTTTAGATTATTCCACCCTACTTAGTCTAACAAAAGCAGGAATGTCTACACCCATACTTAAGGATTAAGTATTTAGGACGATGGCCTATGACAGACATGTGCTAGCAAATGACAAATTAGAAACAACTGACAGATGCCTGGGCTGTCCTAAGTCAAACTTAAGCTACCATTGGTATATGTGAGATGCAGGAAAGTGAAGTAAAAACAATCTATATATTTTGTGTCATTTCCTCTCTCCAGCCTCTTTGGCGGTGGGGAGGTAGCTGGCGGCTGTGTGCTGAGTGTTACGGCATCTTGGCATGGCAGCTGCTATTGTCTGGGTTTAGCAGTGAGTTTTCCTTGATACCATACTGGAGGAAGCCTAGTTCAGGTGAGGCATCTTTACTGAGCTCTCTCAGAGTTTAGGCTGATTCTTTCTCCTTTACCTTCCAAACACTATCCTCTTAGAAAGCCATTAATCTTCTTCAGAGACCTCGTAGTGGGGGACTTTGAACTCCCCTGTTCTGCCTGGCTGGAGAAATCCTATGCTTTTTCCCTCTCTTTTCTCCTTAATTCCTTCCCTCTATATTAATTAAACCACCATAAATCTCCAAACTGACTTGGGTATTTTATTTGGGATATTCCCTGGTGACCAAAATTAATTTAGATTAGGTAACAACCCTAAAATTATCCTTACAATAATCATATACAAAATTAATATGTATATATTAAGATAAATAGATAGATAGATAGATAGATAAATTATTACCAAGTATTTTCAGGGGCAAGAGAAGCATTAGTAACTGGTAAGAATAAGAACAGCTTTATTCATAAGGTAGCATTTAATATGTATTTTTAAGGAAGCTACTGCAGAAGAAGAAGAAGAAGAATCCCTGCCTGGTCCTTCCATCCTTTCTAAAGACATATATGAATGTCCAATATATATTTCATTGTTGACTTTTTTAGAAATAAAGTTACCAGATTGAAAGATCAGCAGAATAGTGCAGGGATAGCTAAATTTTATATCAGCAATATAGAAGTCAATTCATATTATCTGTATGGATAAGATAATATAATTGATAATATAATTAGGTGGTTCCGTATTCACTGAGTTCAAAAAGTAGTCATAAATAGCTCAATGTTATCTTAGAGGTGAATCTCTAGTATAGTACCTAAAAGATTTTAGGTTTGTGCCTTTCAAAATATTAATCTAGAGGAAGGCAGTGGTGACAAGCTTATCACATTTGTAATTGACATGAAGCTAACACTTAGATAAATGAGAATCCCAAGGGCAACAAGGTGGCTCATTGAATAGAGAGCAAGGCTTAGAGATGAGATGTTCTGAATTTCAATTTAGCCTCAGATACTTCCTAGCTGTGTGACCCTGGACAAGTCATTAAGTCCCATATTATCTAACCCCTATAACTTTTCTTCCCTGAAACTCATACTTAGTGTCAATGCTTAGACAATTGTTTAAATTGTTTATATAGATATATTTAAGTGGTTTGAATAGATAAATAAATCAAGATCCCCAATAATCCAGACAGGCTAGAATGATGGGTCCCATGTAAGGAGATGAGACATAATGAGGATACATGGAAAACCCTATACAAGGATTCAGAAAGTCACCTTCACAAGATGAGGAATGCTCTACAACAGTTCACTTGAAAAAGATTCAGTGATTCTAGGGACTTTCAAGTTCAAAACAAGTCAATGCTGCAATTTCAAAAATTGGCAGCATTCGAGGCCCTTTCCTGTAAGAGACATCATTTCAAGAATAAGGGAGGTAATATTCATATTCTGCCATTTCTATCTCATCTGGAATAGGAAGTTCAGATCTGGACCCTCTCTAATAGTGATAGGCTGGAGCATATCCAAAGGAAAACTACTGAGATGGCAAAGAGACTCAAAACCATAACATATAAGAAATAGTTAAAAGAACTCATATTTAGCCCACAGAAAAGACGAATAAGAAATTGAGAGCTGTTTTCTTGTAACTGAAGGCATTTCACATGTGAGAAGAATAAGACAAGTTGGGCTTAGAATTAGTCCAAATTTTGTGGAACTTAAGTACTTTTTTTGCTGATCCCTTTAGCAAGATAAAGGACAGAATTAGGGCAAATGTGCTAATTTGAAAGGGAAGAAAATTCCGGCTAGATTTGAAGGAAAACTTTCTTTTTTTTAAATAATATTTTATTTGATCATTTCCAAGCATTATTCATTAAAGAAAAAGATCATTTTCTTTTCCTCTCCCCCCAGCCCCCATAGCTGGCGCGTGATTCCACTGGGTATCACATGTGTTCTTGATTTGAACCCATTGTCATGTTGTTAGTATTTGCATTAGAGTGTTCATTTGGAGTCTCTCCTCTGTCAAGTCCCCTCAACTGCTGTAGTTGGGCAGTTGCTTTTCCTCCGTGTTTCTACTCCCACAGTTTGTCCTCTGCTTACGAATAGTGTTTTTTCGCCTAGATCTCTGCAGATTGTTCAGGGACATTACACCGCTACTAATGGAGAAGTCCATTACGTTCGATTATACCACAGTGTGTAAAATGTTCTCCTGGTTCTGCTTCTCTCGCTCTGCATCACTTCCTGAAGGTCGTTCCACTTTATTATTCCTTTTAGCACAATAGTATTCCATCACCAACATATACCACAATTTGTCCAGCCATTCCCCAATTGAAGGGCATCCCCTCGTTTTCCAGTTTTTGGCCACCACAAAGAGCGCAGCTATGAATATTTTTGTACAAGTCTTTTTGTCCATTATCTCTTTGGGGTACAAACCCAGCAGTGCTATGGCTGGATCAAAGGGTAGACCTTCTTTTATCGCCCTTTGGGAATAGTTCCAAATTGCCCTCCAGAATGGTTGGATCAGTTCACAACTCCACCAGCAATGAATTAATGTCCCTACTTTGCCACATCCCCTCCAGCATTCATTACTTTCCTTTGCTTTCATGTTAGCCAATCTGCTAGGTGTGAGGTTATGCCTCAGAGTTGTTTTGATTTGCATCTCTCTGATTATAAGAGATTTAGAACACTTCTTCATGTGCTTATTAATAGTTTTGATTTCTTTATCTGAAAACTACCTATCCATGTCCCTTGCCCATTTATCAATTGGAGAATGGCTTGGATTTTTGTATAATAGATTTAGCTCTTTATAAATTTGAGTAATTAAACCTTTGTCAGAGGTTTTTATGAAGATTTTTTCCAAATTTGTTGTTTCCCTTCTGATTTTAGTTACATTGGTTTTGTTTGTACAAAAGCTTTTTAATTTGATGTAGTCAAAATTATTTATTTTACATATTGTGACTCTTTCTATGTCTTGCTTGGTTTTAAAGCCTTTGCCCTCCCAAAGGTCTGACATGTATACTATTCTGTGTTTACCCAATTTACTTATGGTTTCCTTCTTTATGTTTAAGTTATTCACCCATTTTGAATTTATCTTGGTGTAGGGTGTGAGGTATTGATCCAAACCTAATCTCTCCCACACTGTCTTCCAATTTTCCCAGCAGTTTTTATCGAATAGTGGATTTTTGTCCCAAAAGCTGGGATCTTTGGGTTTATCGTATACTGTCTTGCTGAGGTCTCTTGCCCCCAGTCTATTCCACTGGTCCTCCTTTCTGTCTCTTATCCAGTACCAAATTGTTTTGATGACTGCTGCTGGTAATATAGTTTAAGGTCTGGGATTGCAAGGCCCCCATCATATGTGTTTTTTTTTTCATTATTTCCCTGGATATCCTTGATCTTTTGTTCTTCCAAATGAACTTTGTTATGTTTTTTTCTAAATCAGTGAAGAAGTACTTTGGTAGTTCAATGGGTATGGCACTAAATAGATAAATAAGTTTGGGTAGGATGGTCATTTTTATTATATTGGCTCATCCTATCCATGAGCAGTTAACGTTTTTCCAATTGCTCAAGTCTAGTTTTAGTTGTGTGGAGAGTGTTTTGTAGTTGTGTTCATATAGTTCCTGTGTTTGTCTCGGGAGGTAGATTCCTAGGTATTTTATTTTATCTAAGGTGATTTTGAATGGGATTTCTCTTTCTAGTTTTTGCTGCTGAGCTGTGTTGGAGATATATAGAAATGCTGATGACTTATGTGGGTTTATTTTGTATCCTGCAACTTTGCTAAAGTTGATTATTTCGATTAGCTTTTTGGTTGAATCTCTAGGATTCTTTACGTAGACCATTATGTCATCTGCAAAGAGTGATAACTTGGTCTCCTCCTTGCCTATTTTAATGCCTTCAATTTCTTTTTCTTCTCTAATTGCTACTGCTAGTGTTTCTAGTACAATGTCAAATAGTAGAGGTGATAATGAGTATCCTTGTTTCACTCCTGATCTTATTGGGAATGCATCTAGTTTATCCCCATGCAGATGATATTAGCTGATGGTTTTAGATATATACTGTTTATTATTTTTAGGAACGACTCTCCTATTCCTATGCTTTCTAGTGTTTGAAGGAAAACTTTCTAACACTTAGTACTGGCCAAGAGTGTGGTTGGGCTGCCTGAAGAGAAAGTAGGTAATCTCTCACTAGGGGGCTTCATGGAAATGCTGAATCAACAATGGTTGGAGATTTTGTCATGGAAAGTTCTCTTCAAGCATGAGTTGGACTAGATGTTCTCTGAATTCTCTTACAACTCTCAGATTCTATTTTGTAATAGGCCATTGTCCAAAGGATGAATTCCAAATCATTTAGACTACCATCCTATAATTTATGTACTTCAAATTTTTTATCTTTGTTTCTTGCTGCTCCTTCCCCTCCATATACTTGACTCTTATCTATCTGAACCCTTTCTTGAAGCTTGTCAGACTGATATGACTCTGATTGTTCCCTGAACATACCTGGCATATTGCTCCCCTCTTAATTTTGCTCACATCATTCTTTTCTGCCCACCCCTATCCTCCTGAGAGGTATATAAGGTATTCAAAGAACATAAGGGCTTTTTGAGTCCTTTCCTTTTCAAAGCTGTTATTGTTAAATTTAGGGGTTGAGACTGAATATAATTATTGGTTGCCAAGGATTTCATTTATAAAATCCTAAATGAAGGATTTTGAAGGAAATGACTCAAGTCAGAATGGAGTTTTTATGGTGATTTAATTACAACAGGAGGAAGAAATTATTAGAGGGAGAGAGAGAGAGGGAGAGAGAGGGAGGGAGAGAAGGAAAGGAGTTTTTCTCAAACCACTCTGGCTCAGTCTGAGCGTTGGAGGCCTTGGAGAGCCAAGGCAGAGAAAGGAGTCAGTTCTTATCACTCACATGACCCATCTGAAGGAAAGCTGTCTGCAGGGCTCCTCCAAGCTCGAACTCCAGGATCAAAGTGGTGTCTCACCCTCTCCATAGGAAGTGACAAGAACTCCAGTGGCTGTTCTCTACCTCACTTCCTGTGTCTCACATGTGCCAATGGTGGCTCAAGCTTGGCTTAGGACAGCCCAGGGGGGGGAAGTTAGTTGTTTCTGATTTCTCATTACCCGGCACATGCCTGTGTAGTGTGAGTGTGCACGTTCCTGGGTGCTAGACCAAGCAAGATGGAGAGAATTTAAAAATCACAATCCCCCCTGATGATGATTAGGGGACTAGTCTCCCCAAATGATCACTAAACATAAGTGTCCTACACCTCAAACATTTCTAACTGCAGGTTTATACAACATTTTACCCTCTAAGAGAAAAACTACAATAGTTATAGATAAGGGGGAAATAGAAAAGAGAGAGAGACAGTAAAAACCAATGTTTTTGCTGGGCTCATTGACAAAAGCCAGTCAAGGGGAAGTCCCCTTTGCCATAAGAGTGTATATTCAAAATAAATGTTCAATCAACCGTCAGTTCAATCAACGCACCCCAAGGTTCATTCTGGATCTTCCTGAAGTATAAGGGTTTAGGTGTCTTTCTGCAAACAGTTCATTCTCTGGATTTAGGATTTAGCAAGTTTCTTCTCTGAAGATCTTTCTCAAACAAAAATTTAAGTCTTGGATTTTATGAAAATATAATCCCCCCCTGAATAAGGTGTTGAAAAACACCCAGTTCAGCTCAGGATGCAATGTTTAGTTATGGGGGGGTGTGAGTCAATTTAAAAAAAATCAAAAACAAAAACAAAAGAAAGAAAAAATAATGAAAGAAAAATTAAACACTTTTAATTTATATATATATATATTTTAGATAAATTCAAAATCAGTATCAAAATATCGAAAATCTATGTATACAAAATTTTGAGAAAGCAAGAATAAATTTCTCACAGGCCCTTGTATTAGGTTCCAATTAGGTAATTTCTAATCCCACAAATCTGTAGGACAGAATGCAGTAATATTTCACTTACTCATTTGCAGTCAAAGCTACAGGAAGTTGCCATACTACAGGATAGAAAAAAGGACCAGATTTATATTTTTATATGGAAGTGTTATTCCCTGGTCTGATTTTACCTTCATTCTCAGGGATAGATGGAGCCAGGATGATAGCAAATCTTTGGTACTTGTCTGTAAGTATTTTCATGAAGAGTGTGGATACAAGGAAGGCCTAAGTCTTAAAGTATGTCAAGCGTCACAACCTTGAGTCTCACACTTGGTTCAAGTCCTTAGTATTGGCTTAGAAGTGCATCTATCCTACCTGGATTGTTTTTTTCTTTTTGGTTGACCTGTGTGCTCTTTTGGCACAATTCAGGTTTAGCTTTGTGCTTCTTTGGCCCTGTGCAATGGCTCTTTTGTATATCTTGTCCTGGAATCAGACAGAATCATTAAGCAAAGTCCCATAATTTTTTAAAAAAATAATTACTGGCATCATTTTAGTAGTCTCAAGCTTTTGGGGCATGCATTGACATTATAGAAAATGTATTTTTATTAGATTATATATTTTATTATATATTATATATTATTATATAGAAAAAAGTATTTTACACTTATATTACTGCTAAATCAAAAAAGTTAAAGAAAATCTTAATACTAGTGACATGTGCTTCAAATATAAATAAGGAGAGGAAAAAATAAAAGACTGAAATAATATATTTCACATGCAAGAAAAATATAATAATATTGGTTTTGTTCTTTTTTCCTTGTATCCTCAAATTATTGTAATCTTTAAGTTTATTATGTTTTCATGATCCTTTTGGGGAAACTGGTTTCCCAATAATGATCAAATGAGGGATATAAAAATGGAGATTTGAACCCCAGACTTCAATCCCCAGAAGTCCTTGATACTTCCCAGAATTCCCTATAATCTCACCCGAGTCCTCACCTGAGTTTGAGAACATAATTTTTATTCAAAGGGCTCTCTGCCTCCCAAGACTCTCTTCTTCCACTTCTAAGCACACACATCTCTCTACCTGGCAAGCAAGATGTAGTAAGTAGGTTGTGAATGGGCTAATGGGCCCTAGGCATGTGCTTTCTTATTTTATATTCCTTTATCCTTGATTTCTAATAATCTTTAATAAACCTCTAAAAATATAATACTTTTAGTAGAGAAACTAATTTAAATGTTACAAAGCTACTTTCCTACTTTGGTGTGCACCTGCCACCCAGGGTTCACCTCTGGCTCCAAGAAGCTATAATATGTACAGTGGCTACACCCTATGGCTTCGAAGATAGACTAAACCAAGTTGAGGGAAACTGAAAGGCCTCAAAACCATTGATGAGTTAGAGGTATGTCTTTCCCAAGCTTATAAAGACTTTCCCCCAGCACAAGGTATAAATGGGAATAATTTGTTCCAATAACCATGGAGGCAGAAACATCATGTCCTGGGGAATACTAAGAACTTGGTTAGACATGGGAAAAGGTCAGATATTGATAACTTGTCTAAGTCTACAAAGGTAGCATTTAACTCCATCAAAAAGAAAAGTTCAAAATAAGTTTAGAGAGATGCAGGTTTCTTAGCTCAATAAGAAGGAAGGTAACATTAAGTTTCCAAAACCCCTCTATGATGACCTGTAGGCTATTGATGGGCCTAATATCTATGGTGTATCTTGACCACTCAGTGCTGATGGAGCCACACTGATCAGTGAAAAGGACATGATCCTGGAGAGATAGGCTGAATACTTCTACAGTGTTCTCAATGGACCATTATTAATCAATATTGAAGTCATTGTCCATATACTTCATGTTGAATCCAATCCCTCTCTTGACAAACTTCCAAAAAAATATACGAATGCCATTAGGCTCCCTTCATCTACAAAGTGCATGGGACTGATTCCATTCTAGCAGAGATTTTAAAAGTATCAAATCCATTGCTCATTCAAAAGGTAACAGAAATCTTCCAGGTTAAAGCAAGAGGAAGTTATTCCCCCAGGAGGTCCAGGATATCTCTATTGTCCATCTCTATAAAGGAAATAGGAATGGATTGTCCTGTGACAATAACAAAGGAGTTTTTTTCTTATTCATAATACAAAGGACAACCAAAGACCTTTCTTTAAGGTGCATCTCTAATCTTATTTTGGTAGACTTCTCATTAGCATGTAAGTTCCTTGAAAATTTTTTTCATTGTTCATATCCCCAGCGTCTAACCCAATGCCTGGATCATAGTAGATGTTTAATAAATACCCTGATTTAGTTGATGTCTCTCTCAAAATCACTGTGATTCCTATTTCTCACAGTTCAGTGACTACATGCTACCTGTGCATTTATTATAATATGCTTTATCTTGGCTAGCAGAATGGAATCTTATCGAAGGTATGGACCATATATGCTCTTTTATTTTGTCCCAGTAGCCTCCATAGTCCTGAGTCCATAATGACCTTTTAAGAATTGCTTATTGAATTATACTCAATCCATGTGTAACAAACTAAACTGAAGGCATCTCTGTATGTTCCAGAATGTGCCAGGGAAAAAAAGAACACTGTGTTTGGGAAAAACTCCTGATAAGATCATATTATATTTGCTTTCCTTCCTAATTTTTTTTCCTTCAATTCTCCCAAGAACCCTAGTTGGTAAGAACAGAGTACCCCTTTGTAGAATCAGCTCCAAGACCTTTCAAAAAGTGAATGAGAAGTCAACAAAAACAAATGGCCATGGTCTTGTGGTTGAGGGGTTTTATGCTTTGTGGTTGGTCATTGCCTCTGGTAATTTGTTCTAACCAGTGCACTGACTTCACTGAAAAAATGCACTTTGGAGGTGATCTGCCAAGTTTCTCCATTACACAATGGCTCCTTTGGAGTAGGGAATATTAGCAAAAACCTAGGAGAGATTTAAAAAAATTTACAGTTAGTAAGCTTATTCCTTCTTCCTGCTTGTCCCCTAAGAGAAAGTCTTTCACAATTCTCATGATGTATAGTTCAATTCAATTGCCACCACTTTAAGGAAGACTTTCCTAATGACTTCAGTTTAGCATCTTTCCCCTAAAATCCTTATCACTTTTAAATTTATTTTATATCTATCTCATAATTGGTTCTCTAAAAATATTGTATGTCCCTTCAATAGAATGGAAGTTTGAGGAAAAGAACTCTCCCCACATTTGGGTTCGTATCTCCAATACCAAGCACAATTCATGGTACATAGCCAGCACATTTAATAAAATGTTTGTTGTATGGAGTAGAAATTGAGGGCACCTTGAAAAGATCAAAGTATACCCTTTTTAATCACTATTAAAAATGACTGAGAAAAAAATCTTTAAAATGGAAGGGATTTATTGAGAGAGAAATGTGGGTCACTGTCTCAAGTCATTGACCTGAGACAAATGTACCCAAATATTTACAGAGAGAAATGGCCATGTCTGCTTTGGACTCACCAGAGACAGTCTCACTGACTACCTTACAGAGAAACTCTAATACAATGTTCCTGATACAAAATGTTCCCAGATTTCCAGAGACACTCCCAACTTATTGGAAAATGAGATAGAATTAACATTTCAAGAGGTTAGAGACAAAACAAATAGCTTTACAATAGCTTTACAATGCATTCAAGCAAATAAATATCTTTAAGAAACTGGAGAACAGCTTCACAGTGGATAAATTCAAGCAAATCAGAATTTTAAATAAATGAACAGGAAGTTGGACTGGATTATCTAGATGGGGCTGGTGTGATAATCAGTCAAACCATTGGGCTTGACCTCCTGGAAAAAGCTCCAATAGATACAACACAATACAAAGATACAATAGGTGAGACTTTTAAGACAGAAGGATACTCAAGATTGGTACTTAAGATTTGATCATGGTTCTACAGGATCTAAGAACAGTCCATCCTAGGACTTCTGCCTCAGGCAAATTCCCAAACAAACTCAAAAGACTCAGTTCAAAACACAGTCCAGTAGGTTGAAGTTTAGAATAATCTTGTCTTGAAGGGAACTTGGAGAGAAATGGATGGGGAGAGGGGAGAAGCAAGGAACCATCTTTTTTTTTGTGATATTAATAACTAATAATAACTTGAGAATAGCACACTTATTTCTCACTTGTTAACTGACTGATTGATTATAGTTCATAAGCATTTATTAAAAATCTATCATGTGCAAGGCCCCATGCTGAGTGTTAGGGATATAAAGAAAGATAAAACAAAACCAAACACCCAACTCCTTCTGTCACAATCTAAAGGGGAGACAACACATAATGTTGTGGGGGTCGATGTGTACCCCTGGGGTTCAGGAATGATACCTTTTTCAAGAATGCAAGACTCCAAAACATAGCTTAAAAACAAAAAAAAAAGAGATTTATTAATTTAGAAAGTAATGTTGAGAATGGCCAGGAGGATAGCAAGGTGGAACAGTAAGATGGGGAGCAGTTCCTTGGGAGGACAGCATGAAAGAAAAGGCTGTTCCCCCAAATGACATCAGTTCTGAGATTTTTATACCTTTTTACAACAGATGCTATGTCCTGGTGAGGACTTGACTTAGAGTGGTAAGCCCTCAGGCATTTGGTGGGGTGAGGTGGTCATCTGACTGGGGTCTGTCTGGAGGCATAAAGATTCATCTCTTTGTCCATCTTAAGTCTAGAGGATGTGCAAAGGTAGATAGTCATCTCAAGACCCTGGTGGGGGGGGCAGGGGTCATTGGGTGTTTCCAGGTTCAGAGTCAGGAGGATAGAAGGGAGTTTCCCTGATAATAGTCTGCCTGCATTTCTGGGGTACAGTGCCCATGTCAATAAGACAGGCATAGCACAAATTACTGAAAATCTTAGAAAAGGCAAGAGCATGAACCCCAGTGTTCTGATTTGAAGTTCTGATCAGAAGTCACTGAAATTGGAATAAAGCATATAACTCAGACTAGAGGACCAACCATAGTAAAGAGGAGCAAAATAACCTGAAGTTTGACCTCTGCTACTACTATGACTTATTTGCATGGTATAGGTATAATGGGAAAGCAGTGACTCTCTAGCAACCCCCAATTTGCTTCCCTTATTAGAAAGGAATTACAACCCTTAGAATAATCATCTCTCAACTCTCAAATTTATTGCCAAGCTCTATCAATTCTATTTTCATAATATTTCTCACTTATGCCTGCTTCTCTGCTCTGACATTGCTTTCACCCTGATGAAAGCTCTCATCAGTTCACTCCTGGACTATTACAATAGTCTGTTGATTGATTTTCCTAATTCAAGTCACTCACCATTCCAGAGGTTTGTTGTGTTGTTTTTTTTTGGCGGGGGGAGGGAGAAATTATTTTTGGGATTTGGGGGTTCTTTTACTTTAAGGTTTTCTTTTAGAATTTATAAAATTCCACTGTCATTCATATTCATGAGCCTTTTTACACATTTACTCTTTTTTCCAACTCCAGAAATTTTAATTGGCTGTGCCCCTTGCCTAGAATTCTTTCCTTCCTCATCTCTATCTCTTGACTTCTCTCATCCTCTGAAAGTTCCAAGTAAAAATCTTACCCTCTATAAAAAGCTTTTTCTAATCTCCCTTAACCATAGTGCTTTCTGACTACTGGTTATTTCTGATTTATTGAGTATATATCTTATTTGTTCATAGTCGCTTGCATGTTGTCTCTCCCATTCAACCTTGAGACCCCTGAGAAGAGAAACTATTTCTTTGCCTTTCTCTGTAACCACAGCATTTAGCACAGTGTTTGACACCTAATAGGATCTTAATTAAAGGTTAATAAATATATTAATATTTGCTTGTTGACTTAATCTGACTTAGTAACAGAGATAGTATTTGAACCTGGGTATTCTTGAGTCAAAACCTAGCATGGTATCTACTATGTGTTGTACAACAGTATCGCTGAGGTTTTTTAATCAGATTTTTTTCCCAGCCAAATTCTTTAATAAGAAATTAAAGATCTAAACCCAGAGCAAGAACCATTTTAAAACTCAAAATTATTGCATTCTCTAAGTCCATTTTTCATGTTTTATCTTTATTTTTAATAACAAATTTCCATATGTTTTCTTAAAGTCTATGATTCATATTGTCTCCCTCTCTTCTTCCCTCCCCACTCCCAGAGTTGACAAGCAATTCAATCTGGGTTATACATGTATTGTCACACAAAACATATTGCCATATAATTCATTTTTGGAGTGAAATGAATGACTATTAACACAAACATTATAAGTAAAATATTTGCCAAGGAATATAGTACCATATCCAAAAAGTATTCATTATTAGAAAGTGTAGTTTTAGTAGCAATATCAGAAGATCTCATCAGTAGGAAAATCATTAGCATAATTAATCAGATTCATAACTGAAATTTTAAAATTATTAAATTTTAATTGGTGCAGAAAAATGTCAACAAGAGAGTACTTATTTCTATTAAACATATTAGTTGCATAGGAATAAAAAGACTTCATTAATGTTATGGAAGGCAATGTGGCTAAAATAATTTGTAACAGAAATCCTAGATCAAAGTTCTTATACATTGTGGGAAAATGACAGAATAGGACACTTATTATCTCACTTTTTCCAAATTCTCCCACTAATGATTAAAACTAATGCTTCTAAGTTAAATTTAAACTGGAAAAAAATAGTGAAGAGGCAAGAAGAAGCAATCATCCAATTTAAGACAATTTGGGAAGAAGCTAGGACAACCAAATAAAGAGATGACAATGAGGGAGTTGACAGCTGATCTGGAGAAGAATTGTGGTGAAAAAATTTTAACATCAATACAGAATTCCAAGCTAAATAGATTTGTTGTGAGGGTGCAACAAATTTTTGCACAAATTTGCACAACAAAGAAGGACCCTAGTCCACATCAGAATCAGAGATCCTGAGCCTTAGGAGATAACCTTTCTTTGCTAAGAAATCTGATGATGCAGTGATAGAAAAATATAGCTAAAATTAAAGTTGAATGGATGTAAAATCTTTCACATAGGTAGTTCTTAATTAGTGACACAAGTGCTGATTAGACAAGTTAGTGTAAAAAAGTTGCATACATTTATAATAGCAATGAGAGAAGAAAAAGAAAATGAAGGAAACAGAATGGGCAAAGAAGTAATGAAATTATCTCTTTTCATAGATATGAGAGTATATACAGAAAATGCTGGGGATTCTACCAAAAACTAGTTGGAGCTATCAATATTTTTAAGAAGGATATAAAGTAAACCCACACAAATCATCAGTATTTCAATATATCACCAATAAACTCCTACAAGAAGAAATAGTAAGAGAAAACCCATTTAAAATGATCAAAAAACAGAATAAAACACATAGAAGTATACCTGTCAAAACAAACCCCAAAACTACAGGAAAATAGTTATGACATTTTTATACAAATAAAGATGGATTTAAATAAAAGGAAGAAATATTTATTGTTCATTGGTGGCTAGAGTCTGTCAGTGTGGACTCTGGAAACCCTTACATTTGTAACCTAGTAAAATCTGATGAACCTCAACTTTACATTTGGGCCAGAGAGAGGTGGGCAGTCTACCTGAAGTGGGACACTTCACAAATGAGTTCAAACACCTAGAATATTGATTATTGGAACCATAATTTCTTAATAAAAGAGAGAAATAAAGAATCTACCAGCTGGGGCAGAATTCCCTAATGGAAACTGCGTTGGTTTGACATTAAAGACCAGATTATATACATTGCAGAGTTCTTATCTAACAAACAAACATTAATACAGGAATGTGGGGTCTGAGATGGGGGGACAATTCTTAGATTTATGAAGGGGCTGTTATCCAAGGAGTGTTTATCTTCACTTAGCCAAATGTGTTAGTTCACTAGCCCTTTGATATTCCTGAAATTCCTCTTTTGTCTCCTGCCCCCCCTCCCCCAAGCTAAGCAGAAACCAGCTTGTTATCTGATTAAGCAGCTGGAGGGAAAGGAAACCAGGTCTGTCCCCTAAAAATGTGGACAGGGGTAATTTTTCCATCTTTGGTCTTTTTGGGGCTACTTCATACCTTTGGCAAATTCTGACAGCTAGGACAGGATCCCAATCCTCCCAAGTCTTTAGTCTCAAATCAGGCTGGTTCTTTGGTGGGTCCTGATGTAATGACTTCCACATCCTCTCTCCCCTATTGATTTCTCCTTTGTACCAATGGCTTCTTTCACTGTAAGGGAAAACAAGAAAAATCCATAAACTCATCCTCTAATAGGACTTTGTCAACTCCCAATAAACTTACTCACTACAAAGATTATATATGCTGCTAATCTTAGTCTGCAAATGCTATCAGCCCTTAAACATTACTTGGCACTAGTACTTAAATCAATGCTTAAAAAATCAGCCAATGGCCTTCCTTTTATGGCCAAAAATAAAAATATCAGATATGATATCAAGTAAAATTCTAATTAAATATTCTATTTTAAAAATCCCAAAATCATATTAAAAATTACTGCATGACAATTTCAGCTTCAAACAATTTTAAAAGTCAAATTTAAAAAGTCTCAAAATTAAAATTAACTCCAAAAATTCTCAAAATTAAAAAATTCTAACTTTCCCTAATTTTAAACCTTATAAATACACACCATTTGGGGAGGTTCAGATGCTAGGGATTTAAAAAACTGTTTTCATTCACTTTTAACTACTTAACAACTATAATCATGCTTAAATAACTGAGACTTTTTACTCCTATTAACTATTACTTTGTATGAAAGAAATAATGTTGTGACTGAGTCACAGAAAAGGCAAAAAGATAATAGTAAATCTGTTAAATTTGAGGATTTGTAGCAGGGATTCGAGTGCTTTTCTAATATTAGCATAGCATGGGTTCAAGATAGGTCTAGATGGTCAAATGTGTTTATCCCAAGGTAGCATCAGAAGAACTTAGGAAAAAATGATGGAGCCTAGGCAGTAATTGTTAATAACAGAAGATAATTTATTTTAAACCCTGAGAATGGTTATAGAGAATTTCCATGTAAAGGTAAATTGTATGGGAAGATAATTTAGGAAAAGAAATGCTATGGAGGAGAACTGGTTATTGATGCAGTCACAAGGGCAAATGGAAGGATTGAGAGAAGGATCAGCTGAGTTCCTGTCAAGTTCTACAAGTTAATGTTGATCATTGCCAATTTATGTATGGCATTAATAGTTCAAATTAAGGGAACTTTCTCCCTCATTTTAAGTTATTTCCTGCTCTTCTCCTGTTATAGTATGTTTTCTGTAATCATATAATGAAGGAAGCCTTAAAAAATCAAGCCCTAAAATACAGGAATTAGGAGGCAGATAGAAATTTTTAGCCATTTTAAATGAGTAAGCAGATTTCCCTAAAACTTTAAAAGGAGGAAGAATTCAGGTCATAAGGAAAACCTGGCAAACATCAGTTCCAAAAAGCAGGGAAAGCAAATAGTGAAGTAAAGGCCATAAAAATTTCTAACTAAATGCAAAACTTAAGATCACTAAGGAAAAGCTTAAAATTACCTTTAAATCAGCATACCTATCAAACCCCCCCCCCTTTTATTTAATTTTCCTGTGGCTCAAAAATTGCACTTCTTTCAGCTGCACCCTACACTTCTCCTTTGCCTAAGGCAAAAAGAGCTAAGAGGAAATTTGTTGATCAGTTGTTTTTTTTTTTTTAAACAGTCAGGGTTTCCTTAGCGACACCAGGCCAGCATCATCTCAGCTGCCTCCACCAGCTCAATCTGAAATCTGAAATCTCATCTGAATGAATCTGAGCTCCTATTTAAAGGGCATTTTCTCCTATGTCACCTCCCCTAAGTCCTTATATCGACCAATCACAGTAGACATTTTTCAAAGGACAGACCATTCTTAGTTCACACCTGAGTAGAACTATCTTTTTGAGCAATTCACACCTGAGTAGACTAGAATCTCTGAGTAAGTTTTCACCTCTTTGCTTCTTGTAAGTTCACAAGTTGTCTGACCTTTATAGGTACTTAGCACCCTTTTGTCCCAATTATTCAATAAACCCAAAATAGGCATAGTTTAAGAACTTTTGTCCTACTTTAAGTATGGGTTTAAGTATCTTTCATTGTTCAGCAAGGAGTTTACAACTTTATCTTCCCCTAGGGCAGACTTAAGTAGGGGTGGAGTAGAGGTCTCACATTCCTGATCTAAGTAGAGTTCTCACATTCCTGATCTAAGTACCTTCACTGCCCAAATGGGGAATGGTCTTAATCCAACCTTATGAAGTAGGGTCTGGGAATTTTTAACATTCACAAGTCTGAGAAATTTCAAGATTCACAATCCCCCCTGATGATCATTGGGAGACTAGTCTCCCCATTGATCATTTAACATAATCATCTTGCAGTCCTAAATGCACTTCTAACTACAGATATATAAAATATTCAGGTTTCTAAGAGGAAATTAGAGTAGTGAGGAGGAAATAGAAAAGAAAGAAAGCAAAATCCATGTTTGCTAGAAGCATTGACAGAAAGCCAAATTAGGGGCAGTCCCTTTTGGCATAAATGTGTACATTTACAATAAATATTCAATCAAAGTTCAGTTCAATCAACCATATCCAAAGTTCATTCTTGATCTTCTTGATGTAGTATGGATTTCTCCAGCATCTTTCTGCAACAATTCATTCTCTGGGTTTAGGAGTTATCAAGCTTCTTCCCTGAAGATCTTTTCTTGAACAAAAATCAAAATCTTGGATTTTATGTAAAAATACAATCTTAAACAAAAAATCAAAATTCTTGGATTTTAAATTCAAATACAATCCCCCCTAAAGTAGGTGTTAAAAATCATCCAGTTCAACTCAGAATGCAATGAATGTTGAGTTATGGGGGTGTATGAGTCAATTATCAAAAGAAGAAGAAAATAATCAAAAATATAAGAAAAATTCAAAATAGGTCCTTGAATAGGTCCAATTTAAAGTAATTTCTATCCCACAAGTCTGTAGGACAGAATACAGTAATATTTCACTTTCCCATTTGCAGCCAAGACTACTGGAAGTTGCCATAATATAAGAAGAAGAAAAAAACCTAGAATTCTATTTGATAGGGAAACATCATTCCCTTGTCTGATTTTTGACATTCTCAAGGATATAGGGAGCCAGCATAATAGTCAAATTTTGTACTTGTATGAGTACTTCACAAAGAGTGTAGATACAAGGAAGTCCTACAACTTAATGTATGTCAAGCATTGCAACCTCGAGCCTCACATTAGTATTTCATGTGTGCTCTTTTTGGCACTATTCAGGTTAAGTCTGTGCTCCTTGTTTTTTATCCCTTTTTCTGGAATCATACATAAACATTTATCAGAGTCCTATAATATTTTATCAATAAATGGCAGGTTCCCATAGTTTAAAGCTTTTGGGTATGCATTGATATTATAGCAAGTATATATGTATTAACTTGTATTACTGCAAAAAATATTAATTATGTGTATCTTTAGAACAAGAAATGAGAAAAAATCAAATATTCTAATCAAAATAAAGAAAAGCAATAATAAAAATTAAGGAAAAAATTAGTAATTCAATGTGTTCTCAAAAAACAGCATCCATTTGTCTATGGATTACTATTTCCAATGCATATGATAGGATACAGTCAATCAGTCTCAGCAGAAGATGCTTTCTTCACATGTGAGCAATGAATCCAAGAGTCCTTTTCTCCAATCTTTATAGATGTTGGAGTAGTTAACAATATTTGGAATGGTCCTTCCCATGAAGGCTGAGTTGCTTCAGTATGCTTGAAATTCTTAATATACACTTTATCTCCTGGGTTCAGGTCATGAAGAGAAAAGTCTAGTGGTCCAACTTGTACTGCAGCTCCGGATTCATGAAGTTCACTTAGTTTATGCTGTAATTCCTGTATATAGGAAGCAATAGTAGTATCTCCCCCTAATAGTGAGGTATATGCAGGGGAAAAAGGTTTAGCCTGTATAGGTGGATGTCCAAAAAGCATCTCAAATGGTGAGATGTGTAGGTCTCCTCTAGGCCTGCTTCTAAGATAAAATAGGGCCAGAGGGAGAATTTCAGGCCATTTTAAATGTGTCTCAGAGCATAATTTTCCAATCATAGTTTTAAGTTCTTTGTTCATCCTCTCTACTTGGCCTGAGCTCTGGGGATGATATGGAACATGAAATTTGGGAGTTATTCCCAAGCAAGAATATATCTGATTTAGAACAGAATCAGTAAAATGACTTCCTTTATCTGAATCAATACGTGCTGGCAGACCAAAACGAGGAATAATTTCTTTTAAAAGTATCTTAGCAACAAAATCCTCTGTGGCTCGGGTCGCAGGAAATGCTTCCAGCCATCTGGTTAGTTGATCTACAATTACTAGATAAAATTTATAAAATCCAGCCTTTGGCATTGTTATGAAATCTATCTGTAGATGTTCAAAAGGTGTGTAAGCCAGACGATGTCCACCAAAGGCTTTTCCACAAAATGCATGTTAGTTATATGCTTGACACGTAGAGCAGGCTGAACATACTTTAGAGGCTATATTAGTTATACCAGGGGCTATCCATACTCTCTTAACAGAGTCCATGATGCCCTGGGTCCCAAAATGACCATTTTTATGAATAGATTGGCAAATTTGGTTATAGAAACTTCTAGGGACCAGGGGTTTTCCTTAAGATGACACCCATACTCCATTAATCTGTTTTGCTTTAAATTTTTGTTTCCATTTTTCCACTTCCTTTTCATTATAGGAAAGTGGTAGATTTAAATCATCAGTGGTTGTTAGTGTTAAAATTAATTCAGGCCCTTCCATGGCTGCTAGCTTTGCAGCAGCATCTGCTCAATCATTTCCTCTAGAAACAGGGTCAGTGCCACCTGTATGGGCAGAGCAATGAACTACAGCTAGGGCTTCAGGCAGCTGTAGAGCAGAAAGAACTTCATTAATAATTTCTTCATTAGCTATAGATTTTCCAGCTGAGGTTAAAAATCCTCTCTGGAGCCATAACATTCCAACTGAATGACAAATGCCAAAAGCATATCTAGAATCTGTATAAATTGTTGCTTTTTTATCTTTGGCAATTATACAAGCGTGCTTCAGAGCTATGAGTCCTGCTCCTTGAGTGCTAATGTTAGAAGGTAGTGAAGCTGACCATTCAGTGGCAAATTCTGAGACTACGGCAGCTCCAGTGTAATGTATGCCATCCCTCATAAAAGAGGAACCATCGGTAAATAAAATCAGATCTGCATTGTTTAAGGGAGTGTCCAAGAGATTATCTCGAGGCTTTTCTGCCATGGACACTAATGTTTCACAATTGTGTAATAGTTCTCCTGAAGTAGGTAAATCTGGAAGCAAGGTGGCAGGGTTAAGAGTAGTACAACGTTTTAAGGTAATGTTTTCACTATTTAACAACGTTATTTCATACCTTGTAATTCTCTGATCTGCAAATATGCCTTGTCCTATCAAAAAATGAAATGACTAATCAGGTCTGCAGTCAATTCAATTGAAATTAGGTTTTCTCCTACTCCAGAACAAATATACATTAATCAGAAAAACTTAGTTCTCTAAAAAAATATGTAAAATCATAATACTAAAATCATAGGTTAATTCTAGAATAAATGTATCTCATTACCAACATCATTAAAAATTAGCTGCTTTTGATATACAATTTTTTTCACTATAACCATTTGATCATCCTCTAGATTTAAGGTGGACAGAAAGATACACCTTCAGGCTACATCTCAATCCTATCAGACATCTGTTTGTTCCCTAAAACTAAGGAATCTTTATGTCCTCAGGCAGATGATCACCCCACCTTGCCAAATGCCTGGATAACTAGCACTCTGTTGTAAAAAGTATAAAATCCCCAGAACAGCCTTTCCATTCATGCTGTCCTCCCAAGGGACTGCTCCCCATCTTGCTGTTCCACCTTGCTATCCTCCTGATGTTGGGGTTGAATTCAGAAGACAGAGAGACTTTGATGTAAAGTCCATAAAAGCCTGAGTATGCCGGTTTGTGAAAGAAGAATGGAAGTTGTGTTCTGCTTTTTAAGCAGAGGGTTTTGAAGGAATAGAGAGGGAGAAAGTGAAAGAAAACAGAAAGATGTTTTACTCTTATAATTGGATCTTTAACATAGGGATAATTTCTAGAATTGATGTATGTAGTTTTGGAAAATCACAAATAATTCTGGAATTTTTCTGAAAATTCCTTAGGGAGATTCCTGACTAATGTTGTCTTAGTTCCTTCAGATGGCCTAAGGCCAGAATTTGATCTAGCCCTGATTGTATTTACTGTAGGGGTGATGAATTCAACATTCCTGTTCTGGTTTTGTGACTAAACTGTGATGTATTAATTATTGCCGAAATACTAAGCATAATTGAGTGATCAGTCTTGTAGGGATATAAAAGGCTTGTTTGGGGGAATGGAGATTTGTTTCTGGACTGCTGACCAGCAGAATTTCTCTCAGCTGACATGGGTGAGACTTGTCTTTTACTGCAAACTAAGGCTTCTGGGATTTAATGGTGACAAAGTACACCGAGGACAGTGAATGTCCTGGAATGGTTACAGAGGCATTTCCTGGGCTCACCTAGGAATAGGACCTTTTCTGACCATCTAGGCTGTTAAAATACCTGCATGTGAAGCCACTCACTGGGTCCTTTGGGACTTAAGAATATATTTCCCTTGGTAACAATATCCCATGATCAGAACATAATTCAAATTGTGATATTAAAGTTTCCATTTCCTCAAACAACCCTAATAATTGAAAACTCCCAAATTGTTAGGAGCATACTTTGAGAAGTAGGTGAAGAAAAGTAGGTGAATTCTCAACATTACATCCTAAATTAATAAATTTCTCTTTTTGTTTTTAAGCTAAGTTTTGGAGTCTTGCATTCTTGCAAAAGGTATCCTTCCCAAACCCCAGGGGTACACATCTGCACCCCATAACACCCTGGTGTCTTTCTCCCTTTTTTTAGAAGGAAACTGGGGAATTGGGACCTCCTGTGAGCTAAGAGTTCCCAGCAGATGGCTTTAAGGAGTAGTGGACTACCAGGGTACTTTAAACTCTTCTTAAACTCTTCTATTTCTCTCTCTAATCTGGCAATCTGACTTTCAACTTTTTCCCTGTTTATATCCTTAGATTTTTTTTCCTTCTGCCTGGATTAGCCTGGATTAGATTCCTCTTTGCTTACCTTTTCTTTGCTTTTCCTTTTGACTCGGCTTGGAGATTGATCCAGTCCTGATTGTCTCCTGGTACCTCCCTGGAGCCATTGGTTAAAAACTTCCCTTTCAACATTTTCAATCCCATTACCTGCATTGTTTAAAATTAACTTCAGAAATATAATCTCTTTGCTATCAAAAGAGTCCCACTTTGACCTTGTCCCTTTGGGATTAGATCCTGCTACTATCTGCCATCTATCTAAACCTTTGCCTGCATTAAATTCATATTTTAAATATATGATATACAGCAATCTTCCTTGGTGGTTTCTCAGGCTGTTGGCTGCCCTCACCCCCCAACCCCACTGAGAATACAGACTTGCTGTTTCCCATTTCCAATAGCTCCCAGTAGACTCTGGATTGTGCTGTTCCTCTGTGTAACCACAGACCACCATTCAAGCCCCCTTAATTAAAGAGTGGGTCACACTCCCAAATACATAAGACTAGTCCTTTTATCTGAGAGTCACTTACCTGCCACTCTGCTAACTGGACTCCTATCTCAACTCCAATGGGTCTAGTGGGTACCTCAGGTCTTGGGGTCCTTGTGAGCATAGAAATTTCATTTAAAATAATTACAAATCAACTGTGCTACTAACAGCAATGCATTGATCCAGAATGTTTCCAAGGGACTTATGAGAAAGAATGCTATCCACATCCTGAGAAAGAACAGGAAACAGCTGGATAACTCAGTGGTTTGAGGGCCAGGCCTAGAGATAGGAGGTCCCAAGTTCAAATCTGGCCTCAGACATTACCTAGCTGTGTGACCCTGGGCAAGTCATTTAACCTCCATTGCTTAGCCATTACCACTCTTTACCAATACATAGTATTGATTCTAAGTTGGAAAATAAGGGTTTAAAAAAGAGAGAGAGAAAGAACGGTGGGAGTAGAAACACAGAAGGAAAACATGATTTGTCATTTTTTATATGGGTATGGGATTTGTGGTTTTGGTTTTTAAAAGATTAGACTATTACAAAAATGAATAATATGGAAATAGGTTCGGAGTGATAATATATGTATAACCCAGTGGAGTTGCTTGTCAACTCTGGGAGGGGGAGGGAAAGAATATGAATCATATAACCATGTAAAAATACTTAAAAGCAAACAATTTTTTTTAAATTTTTATTTGGTCATTTCCAAACATTATTCATTGGAAACAAAGATCATTTTCTTTTCTTCCCCCCCCCCCACCTCTCCCATAGCCCATGCGCAATTCCACTGGGTATCACATGTGTTCTTGATTCAAACCCATTTCCATGTTGTTGGTATTTGCATTAGAGTGTTCATTTAGAGTCTCTCCTCAGTCATATCCCCTCCACCCCCGTAGTCAAGCAATTGCTTTTCATAGATGTTTTTACTCTCACAGTTTGTCCTCTGCTTGTGGATTGTTTTTTAGATCCCTGCAGATGGTTCAGGGACATTGCATTGCCACTAATGGAGAAGTCCATTACCTTCGACAATGTATCAGTCTCTGTGTACAATGTTTTCCTGATTCTGCTCCTTTTGCTCTGCATCACTTCCTGGAGGTTGTTCCAGTCTCCATGGAATTCCTCTACTTTATTATTCCTTTTAGCACAATAGTATTCCATCACCAACATATACCACAATTTGTTCAGCCATTCCCCAATTGAAGGGCATCCCCTCGTTTTCCAGTTTTTGGCCACCACAAAGAGTGCAGCTATGAATATTCTTGTACAAGTCTTTTTCCTTATTATCTCTTTGGGGTACAAGCCCAGCAGTGCTATAGCTGGATCAAAGGGCAGACAGTCTTTTATTGCCCTTTGGGCATAGTTCCAAATTGCCCTCCAGAATGGTTGGATCAATTCACAACTCCACCAACAATGAATTAATGTCCCAACTTTGCCACATCCCCTCCAGCATTCACTACTTTCCATTGCTGGCATGTTAGCCAATCTGCTAGGTGTGAGGTGATACCTCAGAGTTGTTTTGATTTGTATCTTTCTGATTATAAGAGATTTAGAACACTTTTTCATGTGCTTATTAATAGTTTTGATTTCTTTGGCTGAAAACTGTCTGTTCATGTCCCTTGCCCATTTGTCAATTGGAGAATAGCTTGATTTTTTGTACAATTGATTTAGTTCTTTATAAATTTGAGTAATTAAACCTATTTCCTTCTACACCAATGTTTGCTTTTGAACAGTCCCCCTTGTTCCCATCCTTATTTTATTTCCCTTTCTACCCCCTCCCTATTTATCCCCCTATTTTCCCTGTAGTCTTTCTAAAATTAACCCCAAGCTCCCTCTCTTTCTTGTACTGCTTCCCTCCCCACCAGACCTTTTGTTACCCTTCTACTCCCCTATAGGGTGCAAATCTATTCTCTGCCCCCAATGGATTGGATTGTTTTTCCCTCTTTGAGTTATTTTCAAAGCACATAAAAGTTGAGTATTTCCTGTCTCCGACATCTTTATCCTTCTAGTGTATTGATGTTCTCCCCCCTCCCACTATGAGCTTCTTTATGACATATACATTTACCCCCATTTGTTTATTTTCCCATTTCTTTTAATATTAACCTATTTTTAAGCTCTAGTTATATATATATATATATATGCATACTCATGCATATGTATTTTTGCATGCATATATCTATATACCTATTTATGTCTTGTCCTTTCATCCTATACAGTTTGTTGCTGTTCCCTCTAAGTATACTTCTTTTTGCTGCCCAGGTAATAACAACAGTTTTTAAGAGTTACCAATGACCTCTTTTCTTATAGGGATACATATCATTTTAACTTATCGAGTCTCTTAAAAAATTTTTTTTGTTTTTCTTTTTTCCCCTCTTTTTTAATTACCTTTTGATGATTCTCTTGAGTTCTGTGCTTGGACATCAAATTTTCTGTTCAGGTCTGGTCTTTTCTTTATGAATTCTTGAAATTCTTCTATTTTGTTGAATGATCATACTTTCCCCTGTAAGAATATAGTCAGTTTTGCTGGGTAGTTGATTCTTGGTTGTAGATCTAGTTCCCTTGTTTTCTGGAATATCGTATCCCATGCCTTTCTTTCTTTCAGTGTGGATGCAGCCAGATCCTGAGTTATCCTCACTGTGGTTCCTTGGTATCTGAATGACTTCTTCTTGGCAGCTTGTAATACCTTTTCTTTGGTCTGATAGTTCTTAAATTTGGCTATAACATTCCTGGGTGTTGTCAGTTGGGGATTAAGTACAGGAGGTGATCTGTGGATTCTATCAATCTCCACTTTTCCCTCTTGTTCAAGGATTTCGGGGCAGTTTTCTTTAATAATTTCCTGCAATATAATGTCCAGGCTTTTTCTTTTGTCATGGTCTTCTGGTAAGCCAATAATTCTTAAATTGTCTCTCCTTAAATGATTTTCTAAATCCTCTGTTTTGTGAATGAGATGCTTCATATTTTCGTCAATTTTTTCATTCTTTTGGTTTTGTTTTATAGTGTCCTGCTGCCATCTGAGGTCATATGATTCTAGTTGTTGTATTCTGGTTCTTAAAGACTGGATTTCATCCTTAGTTTTTTGGTCATCCTTTTCCTTTTGGTCGGATTTTCTTTGGAGGTCATCTTTTATCTTCTTCACCTCATCTTTCGTCTGCTTTGCCTCATTTTCTAGCTAGTTGATTTTGGCTTTCAAGACTCTATTTTCTGTTTCCAGATGACTTATCTTAGTTTTTAAGTTATTTTCCCAATTGTCTTCAGCCTCTCTTAATTGTGTTTTGAATTGCATTTTGAGTTCTTCCAAAGCCTGTATCCAATTTGCTGGGATTTCTGATTTTTTCTTTGCTGATCCCTCCCCCTCTGTTTCATTTGCTCTTTGCTCATTACCTGTGCAGAAGCTGTCTATTGTCATTTCTTTCTTCTTTTTTTGTTGTTTACTTGAGTTTACCTCTTCTTTGCTCCCCGTATTTGGCTGTGCTCTTGCTCCTCTCATTTTGTTTTGGTTTTGGGGCCGTCAGTCTCCCCTCTTGGAGCTTTGTCAGATCTCTTGGTACAGTCTCTAGGGGAGGAATGTTAGCTTCCCTGTCCTCTGGAGGCTTTTGATTGGATTGAGTTCAACTGGGTTGGGCTGTATGTGGTATGAAGCTCTGAGGCTCTGAAGACTTCTGGAAGGCTGGGCTGCCCAGGCTCTCTCCAGTTCTCTCCAGCTGCTTCTCCACTGTCCACAAGTGCCTTTGCCCGCCTCCCTAAACTCTGAGGAGTTCTGATGGGATTATGTTCAACTGGATTGGTCTGGATGTGCCCCGAGGCAATGGTGAGCCTGGAGCCTGATGGAGGGACCCAGCCACAGCCCTGTCTCTCCCTGGCTTCCTCCCCACTGTCCAAGCTGGATGCTCTGAGCCCAGCACCCCACTGCTTACAAGGTAGACCCTCCAAACCAGCACCTTTGCCCGCTCAGAGGTTCCCGCTGCTGCTGGGGGCTAAGCCCTCTGGGTTGTGGGGGGAGGGGTCCTGGGACCTTCCCTCTGCCTTCCCCTTAGCCCCGAGTATTCTCATATTCCTGCTTTTGGGGGGCATACCTTTTGATTTGAGTCCAGAAGGAGGGTTCCCCACTTCTGTCCTGTTGTTCAACTTGAATTTCGGTGCCCTAGGAGCATTCAGTCTGTATCTGTTAAGGAAGGGTCTTCCACGAGGTCTGAACTTTTGCTACTTGCTAAGCCACCATCTTGACTCCCAAACAATTTTTTAAAATAAAGTAGTTACAAAATATTTGGGAATTAACATCAAAACAAGTTTTGGAGTTATCATAATGAGACAATGAAATCAAATTTGACAAAATAAAGAGATACAAACTAAATTAATCTATAATTATAATGTTATACCGATCTAATTTTCAGGAAGATAACTCACAGATTTGAGCAAAACAGTAATGTATATGTAGAGGAAGAGAAGTTCACCAGAAACCATTTTAAGTAAGAATAAAGGATGTCCAGCATAACTGAAAATTAAATAACATTATAAAACTGCAAGACACTCTTTGGGTATCTTCTCGGAATAATATATTTAAGTACATAAAATAATATACACAGAATTATAACGGGTAATAATTATATTGAAATATTAATATATTTTTAAAACAAATTCACAGACACCAAGTTACACACTGTAATAGATGAATTTGGAGGGCATATTTGATAGATACTAGATAACTAATAGATCAGGTAGTTATCTTCTTTTGCTTACACTCCTCCCTTTTATACCTCCCTTCCGCCCTCTTCAATCTCCCTTCCCCTCCTCTTCTTCCCTTTAGTTTCCCCTTCCCCCTTCTTCTTCAGTCTCCCTCTAAGTCACTCAGGGTGAGCTATGATGTTTCAGAGGAAATATTCTTTTCTCTTTTTAGGAAAGATAGAGGATGAGGTAAGAGGGTTAGAGGTTTCCCTATTATCTAGTGAGTCTTAGGTTGGAGGATACTGAGAGAAAAGGCAATTCAATCACTACCATGAAATAGTCAGAGAGATATATGGACTATTGTCCTTCTTCTTCTGTTTTCAAATCAGCCAGGCCACCGCCAACTTGATTATCCCATGTCCCAGAGATAAACCCAGATTCTTCCTTCAATAGTCACCACCATCAGCCCAAAGCCCAGAAAACAGTCAGCAGTTGGCTCTTGCCTCCAACTGTTTCCCAGTCACATTCCACATGGAATTTTCCTTTGATTGACAGCTGATCAATCTCCAGCTTCTGTCCTTTGCATGTATGCCTCTTCCACAACACAGACAGTTACACTACCTCACTTAAAGTCAGTTACAAGATACCGTGTCATAACACCTTAGTCTAGTGAGTTAGTCAATAAACATTTAAGTACCTACTCTGTACCAGGCACTGTACTAAACACTGGACAGAGAAAGAAGGATACATTAGAGTCCCTGATCTCAAGGAGCTTGTGATCTAATAGGAGAGATAATGTGCAGACAATTACGTTCAAAAAAGCTATATACATGATAAACTAGAAATAATCAACTGAGAGAAGGAATTAGAACTAAGGTGAAATGGGAAAGACTTTCTATAGAAAGTCACTTGCAGGAAGCCATGAGGCAAAAATGAGAAGGAAAAGAATTTCATGCTTCACAGATAAGCCAGTGAAATGCCCAGAATTAGGATATAGAGTATCTTATTCAAGGAACGACAAAGAGGTCAATTTCACTAGACCATGAAGTATTGAGAAGGCAGTTGATGGAAGGGATGAAAGGAGTAAGAAGACTGGAAATATGGGAGAAGGAGGTTATGATGAGCTTTGAATGAGAACTCATCTCAGTTTTTGGCTAGATATGACAAAAGCCTAAATACCTCCAGTGAATGAATAGAATTAATAGGGATCAAAAGAAATGGGAGAACATCCTTGATTGATTTTTGATAACCACTGGATAAACTGAAGTGACATTGCACATGAAACTGTTCAGTTTGGTTGAGGAAGCAATCAAACCTGGTGGAGCTTGAACATCTGGGAGATTAAAAGTGGAAGCTTACAGCCAAGCTACTGAGAAAGAATAGATTTGAGCATGGCTTAGTCTCTTCCTTCTCCACCTGAGCAAAGGAAGAACATATGAAATGTGGATGATGAGAGGATTTAGGCTTTTCTTTAGTGTGTGGAGTGGAATTTGGGGGGGGAGGCTTGTACCTCTAGAAATCACTCTAATGAGCAGACAGGAGACTTGATAAGATGCTGGCAGAGAAAATTGGCTTTATTTGGAGAAAATAACAGACAGCAGGGAATAGTGGGGAAGGAGAGAGAAGGGGAAAGAAAAGGAATTCTGCCCACACAAGCTGCTTCCTTGGGAGAAAAATGTCCTCTCTCCTTCTATGTACAATCATAGACTTTTATAATAATCCTAACACAAGATTCTCCTCCTATCCTCTGTCCAATCCCATGGGCTGGGGGTGGGGAGGTTGTGATGTTTCCTATCTTGAGCATGTGATTTTTCAACATTACATACCCCTAAAAACCATGATCAAAAAATGCATGACTATCATGGGATTTTCAACCTGGAACAGTAAGGATACAATTGAAACTCACTGTTCCTTACTCCTTCAGTCTATCTCATAGTTGACTTTCTTCCCAGGCTACAGAATAACTCTTCTCAAGGTTTTTGAAAATAGGTCAGGAAAACTACAATTTTTATGGGGCCGGGGGGGGGGCACAGTTTTAGTCTAAGGAATAGTAATACTAAGGGGTCTTTAAAATTGGAGTTACAAGCCAAATACTACTCTGAGAATTATACACGGAATTTCATCCCACACAATTAGCATTCTAGCCACATTCAAGAGCCAATACTGACTGGCAAGAGTGTTTACTGAAGACAGACTGAGGAAAGAAAAATTCATTTAATTTCTAATATCCTCCTTATAAGGTCCTACAGGAACCTAACAGAAAGGCTACAAAATACATAATGAAATCTTCATGAAGACATCAGAGGAGGGAGAAATTCCTATCAATGATTTGTTATTTACCCAATACTACCACTATCACCATCACCACCAACCCAATTTGCCATAGATTCCTCACCTTGAACCCACCTTCCCATGATTTCTGGGTGTACTTGTTGGTGCATATGTAACAGTCATTTTAGGGGTTGGTGGGATGTTTTGTATCAACTATATTAATATCTCTTTCTAAAAGCTAATTGTCTGGATAACTGACATCAACTGATAATCATAGAGAGAAACACAGAGTGGGGGCTCATAAACTTAACAGGATTAGAAAATCAACTTTCATAGTCTTTTAGAACACTGAGGAAATATTCAACCAGTTTTACTCTCAGCCTCCAATATGCCATTGGCAGGAGAGAATAGCTACAGAACATTGTTATATCTACAATGTAAATAAAAAGTCATTTCATAATTCGATAGTATAGAGACCGAAATGGGAGGTATAGTGACCCCCCACATGAGTCCTATAACATCTATCTGTGGGAATAACCTGAGGTGGGGAGAGGAGGCTAAGGAAATGGGAGAATAATAATGACTCAAAGACAGAAGTAGAAACACATGGGGAGTAACATGAACTCCGAGGGAGCAAGAGGAATAAGAGAACAGGTGGGGAGTATCAACCCCTTGATACTCCTAAACAAGAGAGTCTGCTTTGGGGGCAACAACATGGCTAGAAAAGTGGGGGGAGTCACCACTCCCTGGAGCTGTGGCACTGGGGCAACAGGGTCGCTAGAAAAAGGGGGAAGAAAACTCCTTGGTGCCTCCTATAGACAATAGAGTCTGAGCATTAGAAGGAGGCACTGGGGGCGTAAGAGAAGAGGGTAAGGGAGAGAGAGAGAGAAGCAGTGAAGGCTGACTGAAGGAAGGAGTCTGAGCTTGTCCCCTGGTATTTATTGAAGGTATTAGGAATGTATACATAACATGACATGGGTAGTTACATTGGTCAAATTGACAATGATATCAAAGAGGTGGGGTGCAAATGAGTGTAGTCTGAGCGGGGCAACACCCCAACCCCGTGCTATGCTAATGACCTTACAGCGTGGTCAAGCCAAGATCCAGCCCAAGAATTTGCCTGTCCCTTGCTAGTGCCTGGGCGTGTCCCCTTTCATACAATGACCATCAGGCGGTCTGACCATGTGTCTGGTAATACAACATCAATACATGAATCATACTTCCCAAATGCTAATATGCCTGGCATGCTACAGATAGAAGCACTAATGATTGGAAAAGTTAAGAAAAGAAAGTCTTATTGGATGTTGTTTTGTTTAGTCATGCCAGATGGGTGCCAGAACTGGGATTCTGTTCACCAGTTACTCTCTAGGAGTTAGCTAGAAACCTTGAGAGACTATGAGAAAATTTGCTGAGAGGCTGAGATCTTGTCGGGTAGGAGTAAATGCAATCTCTTGCCATCTTATTATTTCAAAGATTAATGCTTACAATTTTATTGTAAAACTCAGACCATCCTCCACTGGTAGGAGATTCAAGGGTACACTTTTGATGAGGAGGAACATAAACCAAATTGTCACAGTTACTACTCTACTTATAATTTTTATACTCTCCTAAATTTCCCATTTTAATCAGCTGTTTTGGAATATATGGAACTTTTGACCACATCCTATAGAAACCATTAGTCTCTTAACCTCCAGAAGTCCAAGATCCCTGGATTCCTAGACAAATGTACTTGATCTAGTTGTCACCCACTTCTTATTTCTTTGCTCTCAATAAAACATCAAAATAAAGAGACTGAGTCAGGGGTGATTGTTACATACATTTATGTAAATACTAGAAGAAATTTTTAGAAAGTCCAGGAGAAGGCTGAGATAAGGAACCACATAGAAGGACCTATTGATCATTTGAGGAGATGGCTGGGATTTCCAGGATATCATTGATTCTGAGGTTGAAGGGAATTTTCTTCTCCTAGAAAATATCAAAAGGGAAAGTCAAAGATATGGCTTCTTGTGATTGCATAAGGGAGAGGAGTGATATCTTCCCAAGAGCTAGTAGGGCCCACTCCCAGGTTGCAAAAGGTATAGAAAAAGAATACTCAACACTAGCACAGAAATATAAGGAGAGCCTGAAGTTTATTTGAAATATGTCTTTTAAAATGACCATCTCTGGTTTGGGTCACAAGTTCACATTCCTTTGACTAAACTGAACCAAGTGACCACTTAAACACCAGCTGAGATGAAGGATTCTAGATTATTCTGAAAATGCAGTAGAAGTTCCTAAAGATCACTTACCTTTAGCATGTTCAGGAATGCAGGACTCTGCAGAAACAAAGACATATGTAAATTCATTTACTTGCCAGAAGCTTTTCCTACCATAGAGCTCCCAAGCCAGCAATGGCTTAAGCAACAGAAACAAGAATAGCTAAAGAAGGGAAGGTGGTGCAGGACAAGGGATGAAGGGACAGGGCAGGTTATAGTCAAAATTCCATCCTTGTTACCATTTTGTTTGGGGAATATGATCTTTTTTTCATCTAGTCCTTTATTATGGATGAACTCCTTAAACTCATTTATAGCTGTGGACTTTGCCTCTGAGTTTGGACCTGCAGAAAAAGATCAAACAGGATAAATTAGTTCTGACTACATCCTTCTCTGATCCTTGTCTCTCTAATAGTTGCCCTCTATTATGAAAAGTTCCTGGTTTTTGAACCTAATAAGTTAAATTGGCAGCATAAAGAAAGAACCTAGGGGGGTGAAAAAGTTTAGCTCACATTATCTTCTGCCAACAAATTCCTTACCTCAAATGCTCTCCAAATTGTCATCTCCATGGAAAAAGTCCATACGAATCTTTCACATTTGTACTAAACAAAATAGTCATAATTTCCTAAAATCTCCATAAATGTGATGGAGGAAGTAAGGCATGATGACACATGTATAGGTATACATTCTCCCTCTTCCAACTACTTTCCTAAATTTTTATTTGTATCAAGTTCAAAATGAATATGGGAGAAGGAAGATTCCCAAAACAGAGAGGAATTCTCTCCACTCCCTCTCTAGAGGACTCTATTGACACATTGTTCTTGAAGCATATTGACATTATTCTCTTTCTAGGATTCACAGAATTACATATTACTTACCCAGAAGTTTGGCCATTCTGATATGCTCACCAACTAATTCACTCTCACAAATAATAATCCAATGATCTGGCACAGATGTCTTGTTTATCCAAACTTGGTGTTTGCCCTCATCTGTGAGAAGATGTAGGAAGATACACCTTTAGCATATTTAATCCTCTTAGAAAATATCTCTTGGAAAAAAAGATTGGGGAAAGCCTTAGATTCACTATTCTTGGAAGGCAGCCAGCAGCCAAGAAGCAGGAAAGAAAGTTGTATGATCTGACCAGGAAAATTTACCTTTGAACCTCATAAAAAACTTTGTTTTCAGGACAAATGAATGGATCTGTGGATTGAGAGCTAGGCCTAGAGACAGGAGCTCCTGGGTTCAAATCTGGCCTCAGATAGTTCCTAGCTGTGTGACCCTGGACAAGTCATTTAACCTAGAAATTACCACTCTGAAACCTGGTCTCAGGCCATGATTCCTTATCAGACTCCCTTTAATGAGGCATGTTTGGCCCACTTACCTATAGTAAATTTCCAGGGATCATCTGTTTTCTCTAATTTTAGTTTAACCTCTTCGCACTTGCCATCATGCCTGAAAAATGCATATGAATAGTTTTCTGAAGATATGAAGTAATAATTTCAAAAATCTCTAAAAGAGGCTTGATCCTTTGCTCCTGATTCAGTTCTCAACTAAGGAAATGAAGCGGAAACATTCTAATTCTAATAAAAATTAAAAGTATTCTAATCAGGGTTTTGATTATTTCCACTGATGAAGAACTAGGTGATTTCCCATCCATCTTCTTACCATCAGACATTCTAGGAATCAAGTTGGGAATCACAGAACACCATGATCTCTAAGGAATCAAAATCACAGATCACCCCAAATGAATTGGTGAGAGACAAATCATATAAATAGGCTGAAATATAGAACCTAAGATAACTTGTGTCATGAATGGCATGGATGGAGACATCAACAGGGAAATGAAGAAAGTTAGAAACATGAGCCCATGTGAGAACTAGCAGTTACTGACTTTGGAAGCCAACCAATGGGTACTAAGTAAGCACTTCACCTCTTGTGGGTATAAATAAACTTAATCTCCATATATGAAATATAACAACTAAATGAGCTAGGTTAAATGAGCAGATAATATAGAATTATTGGTTCTAGTTGTGACTTTGAAATATGGACTACAAATGAATATATAAGCTTATAGGACTGTTCTATACAGATTACTTACCTGATATTAAATCTGATCTCTGCGTTACCATCATTAAATCGGGAGATAGTAAAAGGTGACAAGATCTTAGGACTGATTTCTTCCGTAAATTCCATGCTTCCGACAATAGCATTTATATTGTATGAACTCTGAAGAGAATCATAATTTATAGCCAGGACTTGAGGAAGGAGTAATGAGGATGGTAGAGAGGTCATTCCCCTCAACAAATTTTCTTAGCTAAGTTCTCCTATATTTGTCTCCCACTTTGTCCATAACCCCAATTCAGAAACAAAAATTAAACAAGTCCCTCTACTTTAGGTCCATGATGAACCTTGTGGTAGAATATTCAGATAAGGTGACATTTGGAAGAATCAATAATTTCAGTTGAACCAGCATTGAAATCCTAGACCTTTAAATTTGCCCCAAACATTACATGACTTAATGTAAAGCAGAGACTTGACATTGAACTCACAAAATAAATCCCTACACACAGTGACTTTGAATCATTTGAGGCATAATTTCCCTTTGGAATGTAACTTGTTTGGAATGTTCATAGGCAAAGATAAAATGAAGTGAGTCATATTCCATGTTTCCGGTTAAATCTGTTCAGAGCAAATAAAATAAAAAGCAAGAGAAAAGTAAAATAATTTATCTGATATCTACTTCTTGCACTAACTTTCCCCCTGGAGTAAATACAACATTTTCTAGTTGATTCCATAGCTCTAGAGTTGCTGTCCCTTGTAGAATGGGGTCCCACAATTTCAGATCCTCCTAAAAGAACCCAGTCAGATTCTAATTTTGAAATGGCCATCTCTTGCTAGCATATATCCTTCCTTCCTATCTACAGATCCTCTGAATGAAATCTCACCTCAAATACTTTTTCAGAAGATGTTGAATCCCCAGGTTGGAGGATGGAGAACAGACTTAGTGCTATGATTAGGAAAGAGTTCTTCATCTTGACAAACTTTCACAGGACCCTCCTTTCAGTCAATCACCCAATGAAACTGTCCAAAAATGTGTGTGCTACTCTCTCAAAGGCTGCCTTTCTATATATCTTAAGTTCAGTGTGACACTGAAAACTGATCTCTCTTTTGCACAATGATCCAGTTAGTCGCACAATGGGACAATAGGATTTAAGGAAGAAGTGGAATAGCATACTACTATTTTTGGAAGCACCAAACCATGCTGATTTTTCAGTGACTATTCATTAAATCCATCAAAAGAATCAACAAGACAAATTTTTGAGTGTCTGCATTCTCCATGACTTTTAATAATTGAAGCATTTTTGATGGGAAGGAGATTATCATCAAAAAAGGACATTTCCAAAAGATCTTTACTTCATGGCAACCTCGCTCACAACACCAGTCCCATATACACCACTTTTTTGGACATAGTTTGTAAGATTTTTCTTATACATTGGAGATCTCCCTTTAGTTGTATATCATGATTAAGTGAAAAACACATTGGACAAGGTAAGAGGCAGAGTATCTGACTCTGAGATCCAATTCTGTAACTCAGTTAACTTTGGACAAGGCGTTTCACTTCTCTGTTATAAAGGGCATTATCATTCTCCCATTTTACAGTTCTAACTACTCTGTATTGGCAAATCCCCAAAGGTCTAGAGGATGTTTTGACCTGAAAAAAAGTGCTGCACAAATTAATCTGCTAAGTGGACATAAGTTATTTATGCTTCTTGCTTATGTCAAGTTCCATTGAAAGATAACCCCCAGATGTATCACCAAGAAAAGCCACTTGTTTGCTGATTGCTTGAGCAAGTGAAGCTCTTCCTCAAAGCCTATGGGTCATCAATACATTCTGAGTTAATTTCTAAAGTATGTATTCTGAAGTAGAAATGGCTATTCAGAATTTGATCTGAATTTTGCTCATCAAAATGAGGTTCTTCAGAATCTTTAAAATGTATTTTTTCCTATACAAAGGTATCATGATTTTTATTTGTAGGTCATTTAACTCAATAACAGGCTCATTTACTTCATATTAGGAAATGAGATCTTCTCTTGAAAGCTTAATTCTCTGAATTGCTGAAAATCAGTTACTTGATTTATTTAGTTTTTCAGAAAGCCAGTCAACAAGTATTTACTGAGTGACTACTGTTGTGAATTTTAAAACTACTCCACCCTACTCAGACCATACTTTAGAAGATCTGATTTAGCTATCTCCTGACTAGTAACAATGGAGTTACTTGGTTTAACAGAATCAAGTCTTGGGAACTCTACATTTCTCTACCCTACTTAGTTTAACAAGGTCAGGAATGTCTGCACTATACTCAAAGATTTAATTGTCTAAGAAGATGGCCTTCAACAGACATGTGTAGAAACGGCAGACAGACCCCTGGGCTGTCCTAAGTCAAGCTAAGCTAACATTGGTACAGATGAGATGCAGGAAAGTGATGTAAAACTGTCTATAAAGGGCACGTCACTTCCTCTCTTGGTCTCTTTTCTCAGAGAGGTGGCTCTGGCGGGCAACATGCTAAGCATTTCAAGATCTTGGAGTGATGGCAGCTATTTGTCTGGGTTTTGGAGGTGAGTTTGCCCTTGAGCTAATTCAGGTTCAGGCATCTTGGCTGAGCCCTCTTGGAGTTCAGGCTGATTCCTTCCTCCTTCACACTCCAAATCCTTACTTTCTAGATCCCCTAATCTTCCTGCCCAGCACAAGCCAGGTGGGAGAAAATCCTACACCCTTTCCTTCTCCCTTCTTAATTTCTTTCCACTATATTAATTAAATCACCATAAAATTTCAGACTGACTTGGGTATTTTTATTTTATTATTTGGGATATCCATGGTGGTCAATAATTAATATAATTTAGGTCACAATGCTAAAATTATCCTTTACACTGTGTACCAGTCATTGTGCTAGATAATAGAAAAAAATGGAAGAGTTTCCATCATCAAGGTGCATACATTCCAAAAGAGAAACAACATATACATATATAAACATGTGCAAAATATATACATTTATATAAAATAATTGCCAAGTAATTTTAAAGGCAAGGTGTAAAAATTAAAATCTCAATAATAAAAAAAATATATTTTAAGGGATTTGTTAAAGATCATTAGAAATCAAGGAATAAAGAAGATACAAATTAAAGGCCATGTGCCCATGGCTAATCAGTCAGTTCAAACACCCGCCTTACCACCACCAAGCTCAGGATCAGAAGTAAAATGGTGGGACCTTCCACATCCCCACCTAATATCCCCTATCTACAGGAAGTATGTAATGACAGGAAGTCAGTGGGCTCTCAGGAAATGTAGTTCCCCTTTAGGGTAACAGATTTTCAATTATACAAAGGGAAGCATTAGAAACCGGCAAGACTAGGAAAGACATTATTGATAAGGAGGAATTCAATTTCTACTTTGAAAGAAACTGTTCCAGAGGAATAATCCAGACCAGCTCTCTCTTTTCTTTCTATGCACTTATAATGTTAAAAATTTTCAGTACATATTTCACTGTTGCCTTTTTAAAAAAAAATAGTTACCAGATTAAAAGATAGAGCAGCAGAGTAGTGTATATATAACTAAAGTATACATCAGCAATGTAGTAGTCAGTGTTTTATGTTATCCATGTGGATAAGATCATTTACATCATAATACAATTAAGTTGTTTCAAAATTCCTTGAATTACTAAGTCCAAAAAGTGGCCATTAAGGATTCAGTGTCATATTATAGATGGATCTCTAGCATAGTGCCTCAGAATCCTTAGGGTTGCTCCTTCTAATATGTTAACCTAGAGAAAGGCAGAAATTACATGTTTATCATATATGTAGATGACATGAAGCTAGCACGTGGAATAAAAAGGATTCCAAATGATCCTGTCAGGCTAGAATGATGGGTCACATGTCAGTAGATGAGATGTAATGAGTATATATAAAAAGTTCTATGCTGCAATTCAGAAAGTCAGCTTCACAAAATGAGATATTCTACAAAAGTTCATATGAAAATACTCAGAGATTTTAGGAACTTTCTAGTTCAACACAAGTCAACATTGTGATTGGTCTAAAACTAACACAATTCTAGACCCTTTTCTGTAAGAGACAATATCCAAGAATAAGGAAGGTGATATTTGTGCTCTGCCATACTCTTTACTCAAATCTCATCTGGAGTAGGGAGTTTAGTGTTGTGTACTATCTAACAATGATAGGCCAGAATATATCCAGAAGAAACCTGATAGAAAGATGAAGAGATTCAAAACCATAACCCATAAGGATCAGTTAAAAGAAGTCCCCATGGTTATCCTGAAGAAGAGATCTAATGAAAAATTGAAAGCTGTCTTCTTGTAGTTGGAAGGATTTCATGTGCAAGAATTAGACAAGTTGTGCTTAGAATTAGGCCAAATTTTGTTGAAAGATCTCCCTCCAGCTCTAACACCAAGGAAAACACCTTGTTTGCTGATCCCTTGATCAGATAAAGAACAAAATTTTGATAATGAGCTAATAATGCATCAGGGAAGAAGATTCTGACCGGATTTGATGGAAAAGTTTCTAACAATTAGTATTGTCCAGTAGCACTAATTGGACTGGCTGAGGAGACAGTAGATACTTTCTCACTTGGGGTCTAAATGTAAAGACTGAATCAAACTGGTTAGACATTTTGTCATGGAAAGCTGTCTTCAAGCCTGAGTTGGACTAGATATTCTCTAAAGTCCCTTCCAACTCTCAGATTGTATTATTCTGAAAAAGTCCATTGTCCAAAGGATGAATTCCAACCCATTTAGACTGACATTATCTGATGCTCAAATTTTTTATCTTTGTTTCTTCCTTCCCTTTTCCTCCATACACTTGACTCTCCCCTAGATGAACTCTCTCTTCCACCTACTCAGACTGACCCACTCTCTCACAAGTTTGCACACTGGTGACCAAGGTCTTAGGGTAATTTTCTCATTGGAAGCATCAGTGGGATTCAGCAGCCCCCTTAGTGTCTAAGTACCTTTTTTAAGGACCACATTACTTGCATCCTGGTTCAAGAAGGAATTTTATGATGTTTCCCTTTATTCCAAGGTTATGTTTATATTTTATCTTAATCTGGTAAATGATATATACCTCTCAAAAGGAATGAATGACAAGCTTATGATAATGTGACTAGCCAAAAAGTTCCATGCCACCATCATCAGTGCAAATGCTCCCACCATGATAAACCCTGATGAAGATAAAGAAAATTTAATGAAGACCTGGAAACCCTCATCAAAAGTGTGCCAAAAGGGGATACACTCATATTTCTGGGTGACTTTAACATAAGAGACATAGGCTATCAGACATGGCAAGGGGCTGTAGAAAGGAGATGGAATTGGAAACAGCAGCAGTAATAGTCACTACAGAAGACTTGCACACCTCATGACTTCATCACCAACACTGTCTTCTATTTACATAAATGAAATAAAACTTCATGAATGCATCCTTGAAGCAAATATTGGCATTTAATAAACTGTCATTGTAAAGGGAAAGGCAGACAGAATGTGAGAGTGACAAAAGGTGATTCATGGCACAGATTGATCATACTGGCCTGATCATAGAATTATCCTCTAAAAGCTAAGCATTTGCAAACAGCAAAAATGAGAGCCCCAAATCAGGATGACTAACACACAATTGGAAACAGAGGAACAGAAAAAGAGTGAGCACCTCTCAGAGATTTGGTGTACAGCTCTGAACTTACTATTTGGTTTGTAAATACTCACAAACTTCTGGATTGATTTGATGAAAATTATAAGGAAATTTCAGAAGCTGCGAATGGAGGAGAACTCCACAGGCCTTAACAGTAGGATAGCTTGCCATCTTTAAGAAGGCAACATTTAACTCCATCAAAAGGTAAAGTGCAAATGAAGGCCAAAGATTCAAGATTCAAAAAGGAAAATGAAATTGTTTTACACCGATAATAACAATCCAAAGCCCCCTGAAAGCTATTGATAAAACAAAGACCTTTGTTGTATCTCAACTCCTCAGTGCTGATGGAGCCACAATGATCAGTGATAAAGACATGATCCTGAAGAGATGGAATGAACACTTTCACAGTATTCTCAACAGACCATTATTAATCAATACTGAAATCATATAGCATATACCTCAAGTTGAAGTAAATCCCTCTCTAGCCAAACTTCCAGGTAAAGAAGAGATTCTGGATCCCATTCAGCTCCTCTCATGTACAAAGTGCCTTGTCCTGCTTCCATTCCAGCATACTTCTATTGTCCATCTTTAGAAAGGAAAAAGGGAAAGGTTTTCCTGTGATAATCCCGGAGAATCTCTCTTTTATTCCTTGATACCAAGATTCTTGCAAGAGCCCTCCTTAATAGGCTGATCCTTCACCTGGAAGATGGTCATCTACCCAAGAGCCAGTGTAGCTTCAGAAAGGGCCAAGGCAAGGTTGTTATGAAATTGGCTGCCTGAATACTCCAGGAGAAAGAGAAATAGAACAGAAGTATGTACACAATGTTCATCAGTCCGAACAAGGCTTTTGATACTGTCAATCCTGAGGGCTTGTGGAACATCATGGAAAAATTTGATTGCCTGGTGAAGTTCATTGACTGAGATAGAAAAATAGATCAATTCTCTGCCACTTGTGCTAATATTGATCTAATCAACCATAACACACTGTACAACAAACTCAAGATAGTAACTTCATTTTGATCCTTTTTGAGTAAAAAGAAAAACAACCAATCAACAACCACTGATTTTTTTCATAAAAAAATACAACAACACAATCTTACGTTCTGGATTAGATTTAATACTAAATATTGGGTCCAAGGCAGAAGAGTAGTATGGACTAGGCAATTGGGTTTAAGTAATCTAAGCAGGATCACATTACTAGCAAGTGTCTGAGCCCATGTTTGAATCCAGGACCTCCCATCTCCAGGTCTGTTGCTCTATCCACTGAGCCACTGATCTGTCCAAACAACCATTCTATAAGATGCATCTAATCTTATTTTGGTAGACTTCCTCTTTTGAATATAGAGTCTTTAAGAATTACCTTGAAAACAATACTTGAAAATTTTGTTTCCTCCTTTGTGTCCCCAGCATCTAACACAGAGCTTGGAGTATAGCAGGTATTTAATAGGTGCTTTCATTAATTAGTTGCTGCCCTACTTTGAATCACAGTGATTCCTTTTTTTCTCACTGTTCAGTGATTATCTGCTATCTCTAAGATTCATCTAGCATTTATAATATGTTTTAGTCATCTTAACTGTTAGAATTGGATCTTATGAAAGGCATGAACCATGTCTGTTCTTTTTATTTTGTCCCAGCAGCTTCAATAGTTCTAAGTCCATAATGACCTTTCAAGAAATATTTATTCAATTATACTGAACTCATGTGAAACAAACTAACCTGAAAACATCTCTGTATGCCTCAGGGTGAGACAGTGAAAGAGCAAGGAACACTGTGTTTGGGGGAGGTTCCTATAAAAGTCATAGTATACTTGTTTTCCTTCCTAATTTTTTTTTCTCCTTGAATTCTCTCAAATGCCCTAATCCTTCAGAACAGAGTATCTCTTTGTAGAATCAGCTCCATAACCTTTCAAAGGTGAATGAGAAATCAACAAAAATCATTGACCATGTTCATTGCTTCTGGTAATTTGTTCTAATCACTGCACTGACTTCATTGATAGCCAGTAGAGCATGAAAAATGCACTTTGGAGGTGATCTGCCGGGTTTCTCCATTACACAATGGCTTCTTTGGAGTAGGGGATGTTCCCAAAAAACTAGGAGAGATTAAGAAAACTTTACAGTTACCAGGCTTATTCCTTCTTCCTGACTTGTTCCCAAAGAGAGTCATTCACATGCCATAAAACATCACCAGTGATACAGGTCAACACAATTCCACCTCTTTGAGGAAGATTCTCCTAATTCCTCCAGTTTACAATTTTTACCCCAACATCTCCATCACTTTCTAATTCATTTTGCACTTATCTCATGATTGACTCTATAAATATTGTATGTCCCTCCAACAGAATGAAAGTTTGAGGAAAGGGACTCTCTTTCAGTGCCTAGCATAATTCATGGTACACACTTAATGTGCATATTAAATGCTTATTGACTTATTAAATGATTGATCGCTTTATGCTTTATCCCCACTTTCTGGGTGACTAAGCTGAGCCTAGACAATGATCGCAGAAATGGACAGTAAATCCAGGCAAATTTCAAACCCGGGTCTAAATTGACTAAAGCCAATATCTTTATACTATGGAACAATTTCTTTTCTAGAGTCCAAGGGGGCATCCAATCATTCAAACAGTAATTTCTTATTATCTTTTATGCATTCTATTTCAGTCGGTAATGATGGGGAGTAGGACAAAAGAACCGTTGACAGAAATGGAAATGTTGAGAGCTCTATAGTTGTATGAGGAAGAAATGGCAGTTGGAACAACTTCTGTGAAATTCTCCTGAGGAAGGGGTTTTAGGTGCTGAGACACAGAAGGGAGTGGAAGGAGGAACTTTTTCTCTGGGCCATTTTCAAGACACCTGTGGAGATTTCTGACACTGACAGAAAACTTAATATTGCGGGTTCCTATTTAAAACATCACTGGTTCCTGTCAAGAAAACTTAATTTCTCTGAAGACTTTAAGAACTATTGAGATACTGGACTCAAATCAATGAACAGTGCTCTCTCCTTTTCTACCTCTCTCTTGCCTATGAGAAAACCTTTTTCTTCAGTAATTAGATTATTTAGAAAAAGATTTAGGGTGACCTACAATCCCAGTAACCTCTTCCCCTTTACCCCCATCAACTATTAAATCAAATAAGCAGTCAAGAAAACAAATTCAATCTTATTTATTTACATCTAGAGAGTAAGCCCATTGGAAGACTCCATCTTGTGGCCAGTTTTCAAGAAGACACTAGGGAGAGGCTTGTGAGCACCCCAAACCAGTGTATATTCATATTGAGGTTCCTCATACCTCTCCTTGTAGAGAAGACTTCCCCACCACCCTTGAGGGTCGGCACGGCCACCAAGGGTCAAGACTTCACCAAGGGGAAATCTCCATTTTGTCTCCCTCAAGTAATTCAGGGACTCCAGGAGGGAGTAATGAGGGAAGCCATTTTCATCAACCCTTTCCTCACTGTCTTCAACCTTCATTTCTCCATCTAAGGAGTGTGAGTCCCTCAAAATTTCAAGTCTAACTGGACTGCTTATTATTCCCCATTCAAAATATTGCATCTTCACCTTCACATATTTGCAAAGATGGTCCTTTGGGTATAAAATACACTCTCTCCTCACTTCTACCTTGGAGAATCCCTAGCTTCCTTCAAAGTAAAATCCAGCAGTAATCTTCTATATGGGACCTTTAAGAAACTCAACTATTAATGCTCTCCCAAACTTGGCATTGCTTTGTATCATTTTATATATGTTTTGTTCTTACTTTTCAGTGTTCAGTATCCCCAAGAGACTGCAAACTCCCTCAGAACAAGGATATCAATCTTATTTGACATAGTACTTTGTAAGATTAAAATTAATGGCAGGGCTACACAAAATTTATATCCTGCCTACATCAACACATAATGTGAGGAGAGTGGAATGCTGGAAATTATAGTTCTGAGGTTCAGATTCCAATTACACAACTTGAATAGAAGAAAAAAGAGGAGAGGGTAGGTAAAATGTGTTTTTCAGTCTCTAATCAATACTGCATATTCCTGTGAAATGTTCTCCCTAAGACAGGAGACTGAACACATTACTCCTTTGCTCAACACTCTTCATTGGCTTCCTACTGCTGCTAGGACAAAATACAAACTTCTCAGGCTTTCATTTTAGGCCTACAATATTTCACATTCTAGTTCATATCTACCTTTTCTGATTTACTTCATATTAATACCCTTCTTACACTCTAAGTTTCAGCCAACAAGTTTCTTGGACTAGACACATAGTAGGCATTGAAAATTTGTTGTTGTTTGTTTTTGGTATAGAGTTTTGATCAGAGCACCCTGACCCAACTTTGAAGGAGTTGTTGAGAAATGCATCTGTGCCTGAGGCTTTGTTTCTAATCATTCCCTAGGCATGCTCTTAAATACCTCTGTGAGGGGGTTGAGAACATCTAGTAGACTTGAGTACTTCTTTCCTATTAAAACCTCACTAAGCATGACTAATGCAATTCAATTACTATCTGTGGATGATTCAGTTGGCTCAGGTTATTACAGATTAAAGTAACCCCCTGGTAGTGAACTTACCAAAGGGAACAATGATTCTTTCACAGGAATTTGATGGAAGGAGAGAAAAGTGACATAGCATGAAGAGGGGGCCTAGGCTCATCAAAATGGGGAGAAAGGATGTGCATTCAAATCCAGTGGTGCCCTATTAACTCCAGGGTCAAATATAAAATCTTCTGTTTTATTTTTAAAGCACTTCAGAAACTGACCCCTTTCTACCTTTCCAGTCTTCTTACATTTTATTTCCCTCCATGTGCTTTGTGATCAGCTACAATGACTTATTGGCTTCTCCTCAAACAAAATACTTCATTTCCTGGCTCTGTTCACATTGTTCCCAATGCCTCAAATGATCACTCTATATTCACTTTCTTCAAGATTCAGCTCAAATCTCACTTTTTTTTTTTTCTGGTTGCCCCAACCACACTCCTCTTCCTAAAGTTTTCCCCCTGGTATTAAATATCATTTACTTTCTTTTCCTTTGTTTTCTCTGTCCTCTCTCTTTTTACCTCTTTTTCTGTCTCTTCATCTCTCTGTCTCGAGACAGAGAGATGAAGAGACAGAAAAAGAGGTAAAAAAAAAATATATATATAATGGACATTTTTGTTTGAATGTTATCTTTCCTATTAGAATGTGAACTTCTTGGTCAAGGGGCTCTTTTTTCATTTGCTTGTTTTCCTTAGGCCTTAGAGAATTAATAAACATTAATATTCTATTATGTACAAGGCAGTATTCTAAGTGCTAGGTATACAAAAATGAAAGAAAAACCAAACCAAGCCAAACAAACACCTAATTCCTGCTGTCAAGGAGTTCACAGACTAATGGGGGAGACAACATAAAAGTTAGACACAGGAAAAATTGGTGATAATCTCAGAGAAGGTGTGAACATAAGCATGAAATAAAATCAAGAAATGCTCTTAGTAGAAGTTAGAATTTTAGCTGGAAGCTAGAGAAGCCAGGAAGTGAAGATGGAAAAGGAGGAAAAGAATTCCACACATGGAAACCAGTAGATGAAAATGACTGGAGTTGGGAGATAGGACCTCTTGTTCAAGGAATAGCAAGGAGGCCAATATCACTGTATTACAGCATAGATAGAGGGAAATATCATTTAAGAAGGTAGGAAGGAACCAGATTATGAAGAATTTTAAAAGTCAAACAGAGAGTGAATGAGAAAGTGAAGAGTTGAGGTTGTACCCTGGGTGGCCTTTAGAATACTGGTTTCCTGAAGAGCACTAGGTAAGTTAGGGAGAAGGGAATGTTTGGAAAGAAAGACAATGAGTTCAGTTTTAATTTGTTCAGTTTATCATGTCTAGGGAATATCTAGTACAAGATGTACAGGAGGAAATTGTAGTTGTGAGAATGAGAGAGAAAGGTCAGAAGAGAGGTGAAGGCTAAATAAATAGATCTGAAAAATGAACTACATAGATATGATAATCAAATCCATGGGAGCTGATGAAATCATTGAAACAAAAAAGAATAGTGGATGAATAAAAAGGGACCCAGGATGATGCTCATCATTAGGTGAAGAACCAGCAAAGGAGAGTGAGAAGAAGCACTCATTTGGGGAGAAATAGAAACAAGAGAGAAGTGCCATGAAAACCTAGGCAAAAAAGAGTATCAATGAAAAGAAAAATGGACTGTATGAAAGACTGGAAATATGAAGAAGGATAAGAAAATATCAAGAAGGCATATAGAATCCAATTAACAAATGCTTGTTTTGAAGTAAAGTTTCTATACCCCAACCTTCTGAGGGAGTATCAAGTGTCTGAAATGGGGATGTAGCCTGTGACCTTAAAGCTAGGGGAACAGCAAGGCTAGTATGGAGGATAAAACCTAGTGTTACCTCTGTTGCTGCCATAACTTATTTACATGATGTAAGTATGATGGGAAGGCAGTGAATCTATTTAGCAACCTCTAATTTGCTTTCCTTCTAAGGGAATTTCCAACCTTTAGGGTAATAGGCTCTCAGTTGTAATATCTAATCTGTTGCCAAGTTCTGTCAATTCTACTTTCATAACATTTCTAATATATGCCCCCTTCTCTGTTCTAAAACTATCACCATGATGCAAGCCCTCTTCACTTCATCCCTGGACTATTACAACAGTCTGCTAGTTGATCTTCCAGACTCAAGCCATTCAGTGAATGTTTTTTAACTTAACTTAAGCAACTGAGACAGGATTTGAACTCAAATATTCCTGAGTCAAATTCAGCATTCTATATACTATGCTACATACAACAGTATCACTTTTGAGTATTGACACCAGCATTGTAAATAAAATATTAACTAAGGTACTACATATTGCACCATATCAAAAAAATCATTATTATAAAGTATAGTTTTACTAATGATATCAGGAGAGCTCATCATTAGGAAAGCCATCAGTATAATTAATCATATTATGTTAAAATTAAAAATTTCTGGAGACTATATCTTAATTTATAATTATTTATTAAATAATAAAAAGTAAGCCAGAGGGAAAAAAGCAGCAGTCAAATGTGGCCAGACACTCCTTTCAGAGATTCTTCCCCAAGTTGGGTGTGCCAGCTTCATAAGCAAACCTCAGGTATGCTGATGCTCCTCTAGCCAAACCAAGCCCAACTGTGTGTGAGTGTGGGGACTCTTCTATCCAGCCCTGAGGCAACCTTGCCTGCACTGGCACTCTCCTAGCCACCTCCTCTGTTTTCAATACTGAGACAAAAGAGACTTATTTCCTTTTCCTAATCCAATTTATGCTCTATGTAACATTCCTTTCCTGATCCCCTCTAATTTAGTGAACTCCCACCTCAGTCCAGATAAGAGTCAGGTCTTCTAGACCCCAGGAGTCACTCCAGGGTCCTCAGAATGGCCACATAGCACAGTACAGCATCTCCCAGTATGGTTGAGCAGACTCTACACCTCAGAGATATACAGTTCAGAGATTCAAAAGTAAGATAATTTCTTTTAAATAAAAATTGTCTTGGGGTGCCAAAAAAGGGACAGACTATTGTTAAATTTCTACAATTATAACTAAAACAACAAAAATGAAATTATTGAATTTTATTGTTTGTTTTATATATTTATATTATTAGATTTTAGTAGGTGAAATTAATCACTAATATTAAAAACATTAATTGCATAAGAGTAAAAGGACTATTCATTAATTTTATGGGAAACGGTGTGACTAAAACCCTGTCTTTTTTTTTAATATATATTTTATTTGATCATTTCCAAGCATTATTCGTTAAAGACATAGATCATTTTCTTTTCCTCCCCCCCACCCCCCATAGCCGACGCGTAAGTCGGCATTAGATGTTTTCTTGATTTGAACCCATTGCTTTGTTGATAGTATTGGCATTAGAGTGTTCATTTAGAGTCTCTCCTCTGTCATGTCCCCTCAACCTCTGTATTCTGGCAGTTTCTTTTCCTCGGGGTTTCCACTCCCATAGTTTATTCTTTGCTTATGAATGGTGTATTTTTTCTCCTGGATCCCTGCAAGTTGTTCAGGGACATTACACCGCCACTAATGGAGACGTCCATTTCGTTCGATTATACCACAGTGTATTAGTCTCTGTGTACAATGTTCTCCTGGTTCTGCTCCTCTCGCTCTGCATCACTTCCTGGAGGTTGTTCCAGTCTCCATGGAACTCCTCCACTTTATTAGTCCTTTTAGCACAATAGTATTTCATCACCAACATATACAACAGTTTGTTCAGTCATTCCCCAATTGATGGGCATCCCCTCACTTTCCAGTTTTTGGCCACCACAAAGAGCACAGCTATGAATATATTTGTGCAAGTCTTTTTGTCCATTATCTCTTTGGGGTACAGACCCAGCAGTGCTATGGCTGGGTCAAAGGGCAGACATTCTTTTGTCGCCCTTTGGGCATAGTTCCAAATTGCCCTCCAGAATGGTTGGATCAGTTCACAACTCCACCAGCAATGAATTAATGTCCCTACTTTGCCACATCCCCTCCAGCATTCATTACTTTCCTTTGCTGTAATGTTAGCCAATCTGCTAGGTGTGAGGTGATACCTCAGAGTTGTTTTGATTTGCATCTCTCTGATTATAAGAGATTTAGAACACTTCTTCATGTGCTTGTTAATAGTTTTGATTTCTTTATCTGAGAACTGCCTATCCATGTCCCTTGCCCATTTATCAATTGGAGAATGGCTTGATTTTTTGTACAATTGATTTAGCTCTTTATAAATATGAGTAATTAAACCTTTGTCAGAGGTTTCTATGAAGATTTTTTCCCAATTTGTTGTTTCCCTTCTGATTTTAGTTACATTGGTTTTGTTTTTACAAAAGCTTTTTAGTTTGATGTAGTCAAAATTATTTATTTTACATTTTGTGATTCTTTCTATGTCTTGCTTGGTTTTAAAGCCTTTCCCTTCCCAAAGGTCTGACATGTATACTATTCTGTGTTTACCCAATTTACTTATGGTTTCCTTCTTTATGTTTAAGTCACTCACCCATTTTGAATTTATCTTGGTGTAGGGTGTGAGGTGTTGATCTATTCCTAGTCTCTCCCACACTGTCTTCCATTTTTCCCAGCAGTTTTTGTCAAATAGTGGATTTTTGTCCCAAAAGCTGGGATCTTTCGGTTTATTGTATACTGTCTTGCTGAGGTCGCTTTCCCCCAGTCTATTCCACTGATCTTCCTTTCTGTTTCTTAGCCAGTACCAAATTGTTTTGATGACTGCTGCTTTGTAATATAGTTTTAGGTCAGGGACTGCAAGGCCCCCATCATATGTGTTTTTTTTTTCATTATTTCCCTGGATATCCTTGATCTTTTGTTCTTCCAAATGAACTTTGTTATGGTTTTTTCTAAATCAGTGAAGAAGTATTTTGGTAGTACAATGGGTATGACACTAAATAGATAAATAAGTTTGGGTAGGATGGTCATTTTTATTATATTGGCTCGTCCTATCCATGAGCCGTTAATGTTTTTCCATTTGCTCAAGTCTACTTTTAGTTGTGTGGCGAGTGTTTTGTAGTTGTGTTCATATAGTTCCTGTGTTTGTCTTGGGAGGTAGATTCCTAGGTATTTTATTTTGTCTAAGGTGATTTTGAATGGGATTTCTCTTTCTAGTTCTTGCTGCTGAGCTGTGTTGGAGATATATAGAAAAGCTGATGATTTATGTGGGTTTATTTTGTATCCTGCAGCTTTGCTAAAGTTGTTGATTATTTCGATTAGCTTTTTGGTTGAATCTCTAGGATTCTTTAAGTAGACCATCATGTCATCCGCAAAGAGTGATAACTTGGTCTCCTCCTTGCCTATTTTGATGCCTTCAATTCCTTTATCTTCTCTAATTGCTACTGCTAGTGTTTCTAGTACAATGTCAAATAGTAGAGGTGATAATGGGCATCCTTGTTTCACTCCTGATCTTATTGGGAATGCATCTAGTTTATCCCCATTGCAGATGATATTAGCTGATGGTTTTAGATATATACTGTTTATTATTTTTAGGAATGAACCTTCTATTCCTATGCTTTCTAATGTTTTTAATAGTAATGGGTGTTGTATTTTATCAAATGCTTTTTCTGCATCTATTGAGATAATCATGTGGTTCTTGCTAGTTTGCTTGTTGATGTGGTCAATTATGTGGATGGTTTTCCTAATGTTGAACCAGCCCTGCATCCCTGGTATGAATCCTACTTGATCATGGTGAATGATCCTTCTGATCACTTGCTGGAGTCTTTTTGCTAATATCCTATTTAAGATTTTCTGCATCTATATTCATTAGTGTAAACCTCAAAATTTCTTAGACTTATAAATGTTGGAAATTTCACCATTGGGAAATTTCATACTTGAAAAATTCCCTATTGATAGTGGGTCTTGACTATTGGAATGTGAACCCCATTGGCATGGGAGGTTCCTTCTCCTCCCTTCTTAAGATTACTTTAGGACAGAAACCCTTTGCTGAACAATGGAAAGGACTTTGACCTATGCTTAAGCATAGAACAGGAATTTCTTTGAGTCATGATTGATTTTAGAATTGATACAATGGAGATACTTGGAATCAATCTCCACCCTATTCAGTCCTAACAGGATTGAGTAAGGGCTGCAGCCTAGATCAAAATTTAATTATTTCAATCTCTACCCTACTCAGGTTAACAGGATTTAGAAAGGGCTGTAGCAAAGGATCAAAGATTTAATTATTTGAAAATATGACCTTCAACAGACATGTGCAAAGCCAGAGACCTCTGGGCGGTCCTGGGTTAAGCTAGAGCCTCCATTGGCACAGGGAAATTGATGGACAGGTGATTGGTAGATGTGAGGACTGAGGGGAGGGAACTTGGAGGGTTGCCTTAAGGATAGGGGGGTCTGGAGACTGGAGGTGGGGGAGGAGTTTGTCGGAGTGGTGGCGGTGTGCTCTGAGAAGCTTGCGCTGAAGGAAGCTGAAGGTGGGGGCCCCGGAGACTGTTTCTCCATTTTTTGGTCACGTGAGTAATAGGGACTGATCTCCTTTCATTGCCCCAGCTATCTAAGGGCTTGGGCCTTTTGGCCCAGCCTAAACAGAGGGGGTATTTAAGCCCTATTCCCTTCTCTCCCCTTTCTCTCTTCCTCTCTCTCTATATCTCTAATTCCTTTCTTCCTCTTGTTTGTAATTAAAACTCCATAAAAGGTTGACTGCTGACTTGAGTTTTCATTGAGGAATTATATAGCTGAATTCCTTGGCGACCTTAAATTAATATATATCAGTCCTTTAAAAGTGATTTCCTTGTCACATTAGGGAGATTGGCCTATAGTTTTCTTTCTCTGTTTTTGACCTGCCTGGTTTTGGAATCAGTACCATGTTTGTGTCGTAAAAGGAGTTTGGTAGAACTCCCTCTTTGCTTATTATGTCAAATAGTTTGTATAGTATTGGGATTAACTGTTCTCTGAATGTTTGATAGAATTCACTGGTGAATCCATCAGGCCCTGGGGATTTTTTCTTAGGAAGTTCTTTGATGGCTTGTTGGATTTCAATTTCTGATATGGGATTATTTAAGAATTCTATTTCCTCTTCTGTTAGTCTAGGCAGTTTGTATTTTTGTATATATTCATCAATTTCTCCTAAATTGGTGTATTTATTGCCATATAATTGGGCAAAGTAATTTCTAATGATTGCCTTAATTTCATCTTCATCGGAGGTGCTGTCCCCCTTTTCATCTTTAATGCTGGGAATTTGCTTTTCTTCCTTCCTTTTTTTAATTAGATTAACCAGTACTTTGTCTATTTTGTTTGTTTTTTCAAAGTACCAGCTTCTTGTCTTATTTATTAAATCAATAGTTCTATCACTTTCAATTTTATTAATTTCTCCCTTAATTTTTAGGATTTCTAGTTTGGTTTTCTGCTGGGGGGTTTTAATTTGATCGCTTTTGAGTTTTTTCATTGGCATTTCCAATTGATTGATCTCTGCTCTCCCTTGTTTGTTAATATAAGCATTCAGGGATATGAATTTACCTCTGATTACTGCTTTGGCTGCATCCCAAAAGGTTTGAAAGGATGTTTCGCCATTGTCATTTTCCTCGACGAAATTATTAATTGTTTCTATGATTTCTTCTTTAACTAAACGGTTTTGGAGTATCATATTGTTTAATTTGCAATTGGTTTTAGATTTGCTTTTCCATGTACCATTACTAATCATTATTTTTATTGCCTTGTGATCTGAGAAGGCTGCATTCATTATTTCTGCTTTTCTGCATTTGTGTGCTATGTTTCTGTGACCTACTGTATGGTCAATTTTTGTGAATGTGCCATGTGGTGCTGAGAAGAAGGTGTATTCCTTTTTATCCCTATTTATTTTTCTCCATATGTCTATTAATTCTAATTTTTCTAAGATTTCATTCACTTCTTTTACCTCTTTCTTATTTATTTTTTGATTTGATTTATCTAAATTTGATAATGGTTGGTTTAAGTCTCCCACTAGTATGGTTTTATTGTCTATTTCTTCCTTCAATTCTCCTAGTTTCTCCATTAGAAATTTGGGTGCTATATTATTTGGTGCATACATGTTGATTAATGATATTTCCTCATTGTCTAGAGTCCCTTTTAACAAAATATAATTACCTTCCCTATCCCTTTTGATTAGGTCTATTTTTGCATTGGCTTTATCAGATATCATGATTACCACTCCTGCCTTCTTTCTATCAGTTGAGGCCCAGAAGGTCTTACTCCATCCTTTAATTCTGACCTTGTGGGTGTCAACCCGCCTCATGTGTGTTTCTTGAAGACAACATATGGTAGGGTTTTGGATTCTAATCCATTCTGCTATTCGTCTACGTTTTATGGGTGAGTTCATCCCATTCACATTCAAAGTTATGATTGTCATTTGTGGACTCCCGGGCATTTTGATAGCCTTCCCTAATTCTAACCTTTTCTTCTTCGGCTCTACCTCTTAGTCCAGTGATTTACTTTGAATCAGTCCCCCTTGTCCCCTCCCTTGATGTTTCCCTTTTTAGTCCCTCCCTTTTTGTTTCCTCCCCCTCCCTCCTCTCTTTCCCTCCCTTTTTGTTCTCCCTCTCCCCCTCCCCCCCTTGGTTTTCCTTTCTCACTACCCTTGTTGGGTAAGATAGAATTCAAGATCCCAATGGATCTGGATGTTTTTCCCTCTCAGAGTTGATTTCCCTGAGATTGAGGTTTAAGTAAGAAACCCCCCCCTCTCTTCCTCTCCTTCTTATTGGAGTTTTCTTCCCCTCCCCTTCCCATGTGAATCTTTGTGTGAGAACGATTATTCTATCTGGTCTTTCTTTACCCCCTATTTATGCATTACATTTTCCCCACATGTTAGTATACATAGATTGATATAAATGTAGTCCTTATAGAAGAGAGTTTGAGTAAAAGAAGAAGGTAACATTTTTCCCCTTTCCTTAATATTTACCTTTTCAGGTATTCCTTGCTCTTTGATTTTCGGTGTCAAACTTTCCACAGAGCTCTGGTCTTTTCTTTGCAAAAAGTTGGAAGTCTTCTATTTTGTTGAATGCCCATACTTTCACTTGGAAGTATATAGTCAGTTTTGCTGGGTAGCTGATTCTTTTTGGAGACCCAGCTCTCTTGCCTTTCTGAAGATCATGTTCCATGCCTTACGATCATTCAGAGTAGAACTTGCAAGGTCTTGTGTGACCCTGATTGGCATTCCTTTATATCTAAATTGTCTTTTTCTGGCTTCCTGTAGGATTTTTTCTTTTGTTTGATAGCTTTGGAATTTGGCAATTACATTCCTGGGAGTTGTCTTTTGGGGGTTTAGTGTAGAAGGTGTTCTGTGAGCTCTGTCAGTGGCTGTATTGCCCCCTTGTTCTAGAATCTCTGGGCAATTTTCTTTGATTATATCTTGTATCACCATGTCCAGTTTGGTGTTTATTTCTGGCTTTTCTGGGAGTCCAATTATTCTTAAATTATCTCTTCTCCCTCTATTTTCCAGATCTGTCATCTTGTCGGTGAGATATTTTATGTTCTCTTCTAATTTCTTGGTATTTTGGCTTTGCTTTATTAATTCTTGCTCTTTTATACGATTGTTGTCTTCCAGCTGCCTGATTCTGGCCTTTAAAGCCTGGTTTTTCTTTTCAGTTTCATCATACCAGTTTTGTAGATGTGTGAATTTCTTTTGCATTATTTCCAACTTTTCCTCCCAGAAGGCTTCCATCTTTTTGGTCATTTCTGATTCAAATTCTTCATAGGTTTGTGGAGAGTTTCCATTTCCTTTGGAAAGTTTTGGAGCATTTTCTTGTATATCATCTTCTATCTGCTCTGTATTTTGTATTTTGGCTCCATAGAATGTGTCCAAAGTCGCCCCTTTCTTCTTATTTTTCTTGGGATTTTGGGGCTTCTGTGCTTCTGTGGAGTTTGCCATCTCTGAATGGGGAGGATTAGCTTTTCTTATCTCTGTCTGGTGTTCAGAGGCTTTAGTCCTGGGCAGATTGTCGGTTCTATGAGCTTTCCCTGGGTTAAACTGCATATGCCTCACTGGAACTGGAATGGAAGGGTCAGACCACGAGGCCACACTCTCCCCTGGCTCTCTGGGTTGGGTTGCTTTCCAGAAGTTGCCTTCAGAATAGCTGGCCGTGAGGCTGTTTTGTCCGCCTGCGGGGGAATGGGCTGCAGCTTCCTGGAGCCCTGAGGGCAAGGACTTTCACTGAGACTTGGATATCAGGATCCAGCCCGTGAGGCTGTCTTGCCTGCCCTGAGGGTTGCTGTTGTTTCGATCCTGCTCTCTGCCTGGGGAACTCCGAGGGCAGTGACTTTCACTGGGACTCGGATAGAAGGCCCTGAGGGTTACTGTTCCGAGGACCCTGCTCTCTGAGCCGGGCCGGGCTGTGGCTTCCCGGAGCCTTGGACTCTGCGCTCCTACCCCTTAGGTCCGAGTGATCTCGGGTTCTGGCTTTTGAGTGGGGTGGTACCTTTTGATCTGGGTCCAGGTCCAGGAGGAGGGTTCCCAGGGTCTGTGCTGTTGATCGTTTTGAATTTCGGCGCCTTAGGAGCTTATAGTTTGAGATTGGTTGGGAAGGGTTTTCCGGAGATCTGAACTTTAGCTTTCTCTAAGCCGCCATCTTAACTGGAAGTTCAGAGTCACTAAAACCATTTCTAATAAGGGAATCTTGAATGTTTTCCTAAAAAGATCATAGGTCTTGTGCATTGTAGAAAAATAGATTACTTCACTCTCCAAATTTTCCCCAAAAATAATTAAAATAGTTCCTCTGAGTAAACTTGAACTTTCTAAGGGCAAAAATAGTTTAGAGTCAGGAAGAAATAATCATCCAACACAATGCAGCTTGGAAAAATGCTGGGAAGGCTCTCAGTGGTGGTCTGACATTGAATAAATAGATGGCAGGATTTAAAAGTAGCTGTATGGGTGCAGCTTCTGTTTCTGAATCTTCAACCAACTGACTGTGGGAAGGAATGGTGTGGACAGCTGACTGGGAGATTGTGGGGCCTAGGTACACTGACCAGACACCCTCTCAGGCTGTGACTGCAGAGGAAGAAGAGGAGCAAAAACACCCAAGTAAGTATACCTAAAGGGTGGTGATAATCCTAGGAGAACCAGGACAGAGAGGTAAAAATAAGGCTCATGGTTTCTGAAAAGAATTCAGAGAATAAGAGCATTGAAGGTGACAGTGTGACTGGTGACCCTATAATATAGAAATTAGAAGAACCAAAAGGTCAAAGAGCCCCAGAAAACTCAGAAAATAATAAGAACTAATAACTAAATAGCAAAAACAAACAAACAAAAAAAACTAAACCCAATATTCACATAAAGTTAACAATTCAAAAATAAGCCCCTAAAAATTTAAAAAAAAAAGTAAGCAAAAGAGAAAGAACTCAACCATATAGGATTACTTGGGAAATAAAGATCAAATTCAAAAGACTGTGAAATTAAAACACTCATTTCTGAAACTTCAAAGAAAGATATAAAATAGGAACAAGTCCCCAAACAGTTCTTATGTGAACAACTTTAAAAAACAATTGAGAAAGGTCAAAGAAAATATAGAAAAAAAATAAAAACATTGCAAGAAAATCAAGAAGACATTTTTAAGTCTCCAAAGAACCATGTCTTGATGAGCAAAATTTAGGCCAAATTCTCCAATGCTGTTTGTCCTTCACAGATCACATTCTAGAAACCAACTCAGAATGTATCTGTGGTCCTTAGGTATAGAATAGGAGCTTCATGTACTTCACCTGCTCAAGAAATCAGAAAGCAAGGTTCTATCCTGGTGATGGAACTTTTCTTTCAACAAATCTTAAACTAATCAAAAGGCATATGTAACTTATATCCAGTTAGAAGATTAGTCTATGCAGCTCCTTTTTTTTCCAGGTCAAAAACTACTCCAGACTCTCAGAGATTTGTCCTTAATACTAATTCAGGGTTATTAGAAAAGGTAAATGGGGGAAGGATAAAGTCCTTTGCAATGGAGAGGTGAAGAGTCTTGTCCAAAGTTAAGTGAGGAAGAGAATTGGATCTGAAAGTCAGATACCCTAACTTCTGTCTTGTCCAGTATACTTTTCATGATACAAGACTTGAGGAATGTCTCTAAAAAAAGTTCACAAAATAAGTCACAAAAAAATAGGCATGTGGGACTGGTAGTGTTGGTGAGGTTGTCATGAAGTTGCTGATTTATAATTTGTTTCTCTAAGTAAAGAACTTTTGAAAACTTCCTTAATCTCCTTCCCATCAATAATGCTTCAATTATTAAAACTCATGAGGGATATAGAAAAGAAGAAGAAAAGAAGTTTTGTTGATTCTTTGGATGGATTTTAATTAATAGTCATTGAAAAATCGGCAAGGCATGGTGCTTCCAAAAATAACATGCTTTTCCACTTCTCCCTTCACTCCTATTGCTCTGTTGTATAACCAACTGTGGTATTGTGCAAAGGAGATATCAGTTTTCAATCTCACATTGATCTCAAGATATAAAGAGAGGCAGATTTTAGAAAAGAATCACACATATTTTTCAGCAGCTTCATAAGGTGATTGACTAAAGAAAAGACCCTGTAAAAGTCTGTCAAGATGAAGATCCTTTTCCTCACCATAGCACTAAGCCTGTTCACCATCCTACAAGCTGGGCCCTCAATAACTTCTGAAAATATGTTTAAGGTGAGACTTCATTGGGAGAACTTAGAGATAGGAGGGAAGGATATATGTTAGCAAGAGGTTGTCATTTCAAAATTAGGACCCCACTAGGTTCTTTTCAGAAAAATATGGAGTTTTAATAACCCATTCTGCAAGAGATGGCAACTCAAACTATGGGGCTCTACTAGAAAATATTGAATTAACTCTATGGGGAAAGGCAGTGCAGGGAATAGATGTCTGATCAAGGATTTTACTCTTCTTTTGCTTTTTTTTTACTTTATTCACTTTGTCCAGAGCAAAGTGGAAATTGGGGGGTATTAACAGTCCAAATAAGTTATATTAGAAAGAGAAATTGGGTCTCAAAGGATTCAAAGTCACAGTCTGCAAGGATTTAGTTTGTGGGTTTAGTGCCAAATCTTTTTTTCAAATTGGGTCATATAATATTTAGGTGAATTTCATAGGTTTGAAAACTCAAGTCTAGCTCTTCCAAATGCCTTCTTGTTTGAATATTCTACCACCAAATACACCATGGCCCCTAATCAAATCAGGAATTAACTAAGAAAGTTTGTGAAGAGGAGAGAAGTCCCTCCTTTATTCCTCCTTCGAGTTCTGAATGCAAATTATATTTTTTTCAGGATAAATACTATATAAACTCTATTGTGTCAAGCATGGAATTGTTGGAGAATATCAATGTGACCATGTCACCCTTGACCTTCTCCCAATTTAAAGATGGTAACATGGAGGTCACACTTACCAGCAAGTAAGTAGCCAGAATAAAAACAAAGTCTTCTCAAAATTTTTATTCATTGTAATCCCTTTTCAGGCCCACAATTGGAGCCAAAAATCCTACATCCTCTTCTCACTTAACCTGACCACATTTCATAGTTATAAGTTTTCAAATATCAATATTAGTTTTATTTTACCCCCATTGGAGTAAAATGCTTACTTAGCACCAATTCGTTGACTTCTTGAGTCACTGTCTAACTGCAAAGTTCCCACATGGGCTCAGCCCCCTTCTAACTTTTCCTCATTTCCCTATTGATGCTTCCATCCCATGATATTCATGACATCTTAGATTATACATTTCAGTCTACTCATACCATCTATCTATCACCATTTCCTTTGGGGTGTGGGTTTTTAAATTAATAATCAATAACTAAATATTATATTTTATACATTTTTATTAATAATAACTAAAACAAAAGTACTGCCTGACTTCAGCCCAGTCGCAGGTCCAAGAGAGCATGGGAGGACTATACATCCACTTAAATACCAATAAGGTGATCTTGCCAACGTGGAAACACAGGAGAGATTATAGGGAATTTTGGGAAATACTAAGAACTTCTGGGGAATGAATTCAAAGGTTCAATATCTCCATTTATACAGGGGTGCCCTGTGATTTTGATTCCTTAGAGATCATGGTGTTCTATCATTCCTGCCTGACAGTCAAAAGATGGATGGGAAATCACCTAGTTCTTTATCAATGGAAATAATCAGACACAGATTGATCTGTTTCTGCTTCATTTTCCTTCACTAAGAAATGATTCAGGAGCGAGGGAACCAAACCACCTTTTTAGATTTTTGATGGCATTACTTCTTACCTCCAGTAAAACTATTCATATGCATTCTGTTTTTCAGGACTTCTGGCAAGTGTGAAGAAATGAAAGTAAAATTGAAGAAAACAGATGATCCCATGAAATTTAGTGTAGGTGAGTCAAACATGCCCCATTAAAGGGACTCTGTTTGATGAGAAATCACAACCTGATACTAGATCCCAGAGATTACCAAACCTGGAACCTCTCTGTATCCCCAGAACTGAAAGGCTGAGTTTGTCTGACAATACGTAGTGACTTGGGCAGTTTTTTCCATGACGTGTACTGGATTGACCAGTGGGTTTGTCTTTCTTCAGTGATGATTGACCATATAACTTGGCCCAAGTTGGTTTAGGGTAGCAAAGTAGGCTAGGCAGCTGCTCTCATGAACTGTATTAGAAAAAAGAAAAAAGAACACATACTTAGAATCTCTATCCTGGTTTGAAGCTCTGGGTCTGAAATTTCCACCATTAGATATTTCCTTAGGTAAAGGCATTGAGTAAAGACTATTGTAAGGAATCTTATGAGAATTCAGAAAATGTAAAAAGCTAAAGTGTACATTAATATGTGGATACCAAGAACATAGGGGTGCTACTCAGGGGAATGTGCAAAGGAGTACTGCCATAACACAAATGTATGCCTGGAAACCTAACATTAGAGGCACATGCATGGAAGGAGTGAAATATTCTAAGAATAAACTTAAATTATGTCAGATTTTTTTGTGAGAGCCAAGATGGATTGATCCATTTACACAATGGGCAGACTGGGTCATGAATCATATCCTAGAGCCCATGTTTGGTGCTCATTTACTCAATCAATCAATATTTATTCAAGTCTGGTAGGGAAAGAATTATGCTATTCAATAACTAAGGGGTAAAGTTCAAGTAAGTTATCATCCCCTTCAAAGGGTGTAAACACTTAATTGACCTTCAACCTGATTGTTGATTGTTTTGTATTAGGAACTCCCAGTGAAAAAACTTTCTGAGTCAATGTAGATCAGTATTTAGTTTCCAATTTATAACATATGAGAGTCACCCAGGACCCTGAGAGGTTAAAAGTGCTACTCTAGCTAACAGCCAAGTATGATTTTGAAATGGGACATAAAGTTGGATCTACCTTACTCCAAAGTTAGGACTCCATCTATTATACCACAGTTCCTCTATTACTGTGTGTAAATCTTTGAGCTTCTGTTAATCAATTTGTAACAAAAGGGGTAAGATTAGATGTTCTTAAGGTTCCTGAAAAACCAGTCATTGGATCCTGTGGTCTTATAACAAACAATATTAAAGTATAAGTCCATAAGCAAGGTGCAAAACAAAGTACTATAGGAGGTTGATGGGTAAATTTTCCTGCTGAGGACATTATACAACACTCTTTTAGCTTCCTAGCTCTCCTTGCTGCTTACCAGGAATAGTGAATCTAAAGCTGGTCTCAGATTCTTCCCAAAGACTATTTTCCAAGGGAATTAAAGATGCTAAAAGTATATCTCCTTATAACTTCTTACAGATGAGGGCAAACGTGATGTGTATATAACTAAGACATCTGTGCCAGATCATTGGATTATCATTTGTGAGGGTGAGCTCCATGGCAAACAAATCAGAGTGGCCAAACTTGTGGGTAAGTAGCATGTGATTCTGTGAATCCCAGCAAAAGAACAATGTCATTATGTAGGACAGCTGTTAGAACCTGCTCATCTGGATTCCCCCCAGAGATGGGGGCTGAGGGAATTACTTCCTGTCTTGGAAATTTTTTCCTCTCATCCTATCCATTTTGAAGTTGATACAAATCAAAGTCCAGGAAAGAGGCCACTAGATTCCATGAATTAGAATTTGCTGGCTGCCTGTTCAATAGTTAGTTAGATCTTATTAAGAAACTTTTTTAGTTGCAGATGCTGATTCATTTTCTCCTTAATGAGTCAGCACAGGGGAAATTCTGCTTCAAATAAAGGAGTTGGAGGAGGGAGAGAGAAAACCTGTATCTGCATCTTCATGCCTGACTCTTTTCCTCCATCATATTTGTTCAGATTTTAGAGTATTTGAATTCTTTCATTTTGTACAACTGTGGAAGACATATATGGATTTTTTTTCTGTAGAAATGATGGTCCAGACAGCATTTGAAGCAAGGAATTTGTTGGCAGGAGATAAAGAGAAATAAACTTTTCAACTCCCCTAAGTTTTTCCCTATTCTTTCTACTTTCAGTCTCACTTCCTAGGTGCAAAAACCAGCAACTTTTCATAAAAAAAAAGACAGCTATTAGAGTGACAAAAATCAGAGAAGGATCTAGTTACAGACAATAATTTATCTGTTCTGATCTCTTTCTGCAGGTCCAAACACATATGCAAACCCCTTAGCAATGAAAGAGTTTAAAGAGTTCATCAAAAAGGAAGGACTTGGTGATAAAAGAATCATCTCTCCCAGTCAAGAAGGTAACCAGAAGAGAATTTTGGCTGTGCCCTGCCCTGTATCTTCATCCCCTATCTTGAACCACCTTCCCTTCCCTGTCCATTCTGATTATTTCCTCCCCTTAGAAGCTGTTTTATCCTAACTTCTTAGTAAATATCTAATTGCTTAAACCATTGTCTAGTATGGGAGCTCTGTGGAAGGAGGTGCTTTTTGCAAATAAATGTATTTAAACATGTCTTTGTTTCTGCAGAGTCTTGCACTCCTGAGTAGGCTTAAGGTAAGTGATCTTTAAAAATTTCCCAAGCATCTTCCAGAATTTTCTAGAATTCTACATCTCACCTGGACATTAAGTGGCCCCTTGGCTCAGCTTACCCATAGCAAGGTGAACTTCCCAACCATGAATGAGGGATGGATGACAATTTTTTTAAACATCTTTCAAATAGTCTTCATCCTCCCCCTGGATTTCTGTGCAATGTTTGCATATACCTTTTTCCATACATCTTATACCCCAGCAGTGGGCCCTGCTAGCCCTTGGGAATATATCACTTCTACTACCTTATTCATTTCCAAGAACCCATCATTGATTTTACCTTTGGTATTTTCTAGGAGGAGATATTATCTTCAACCTCAGAATCAAGGATATCCAGGAAATCCCTGCCATCTCCTCAGATGATTAATAGCTCCCTCTGTTTGGTTCCTCTCCTCAGCCTCCTCCTTTGCTTTCTAATATTTTCTTCCAGTTATACATAAATGTATGAAACAATCACTTATGACTCAGACTCTTTTTTTTAAGGGTTTACTGGGGGCAAAGAAATGAGAAGTGGGAGACAGTTAGATAAAGTACACTTGCCTGGAAATCCAAGTATCTTGAATTTCCAAAGGTTGAGAGACTAATTAATGGTTTCTACAAGATGTGGTCAAAAGTTCCATATGTTTCAAAACAGCTAATTAAAAGGTGAAAATTAAGATAGTACATAGTTTTTAATTAGAGTAATAACTATAGCAACTGGGTTTATGTTCCAAAACATCAAAAGTGAACACTTGAATCCCTTAGTAGTGGATCATGTGCTTAGTTCTACAATAAATTTGCAAACATTAATTTTCAAAACAGTAAGTTAACAGAGGGTGAGAAAAAGAAAATTTTGTTTTTCTTCTCTTACTGCTATTGCTAGCATTTTGATTGCAACACTAAATAATATCAGTAATAATGGACATCCTTATTTAATTCCTGATGTTATAAGGAAGGCTTCTAATTTAATCTCCTTACAAATATTGTTTACTAATGATTTTAGGTATATATTTGTTATCATTCTAAGAAAAAATACATTTATAACTACAATTTCAAATATTTTAATAGGAATTGTTCCAGTATTTTGCAAAAGCTTTTGTTTCTATTTATATAATTATAATCTTTCTCACTTTTGTTGTTATCAATTATCTTAAGAAATTTCCTTATATTAAACCATCCCTACATAACTGGTAATAATTTTTTATTCATAATATATAAACTTTGGGTCACATTGTTACAGTATCGATTTTTGCTTCTATATTCATTAATGAAATTGGCCTATAGCTTTCTTTCTCTGTTTTTGATTTTCCTGGTTTAGTTATCAGCACCATATTTGTTTCATAAAAGAAGTCTAGCAGGACTCCTTTATCAGTTGTTCTAAATAATTAATTTTAATACTGGAATTAGATTATCTTTAAACGTTTGTTGAATTCACTTGTAAATCCTGATGCTTTTTCTTAACAAATTCATATCACAAGCCATAGTCTATTCAATTTCTTTTACTAAAATAAGTCTATCTAGATATTTTATTTCCTCCTCAATTAGTCTAGGCAATTTCCTAGGCAATATACTTCCATTTCTTTTCATTGCTAAATTTATTGGTATATTATTAGGCAAAATAATTCCTAATAATTGCTTTAATTTCATCTTTGTTCTTAAAAAAAAGCCCAAACCCTTACCTTCCATCTTGAAATCAATACTGTGTATAGATTCCAAGGCAGAAGAGTGGTAAGGGCTAGGCAATGGGGGTCAAGTGACTTGCCCAGGGTCACACAGCTGGGAAGTATCTGAGGCCAGATTTGAACCTAGGACCTTCCATCACTAGGCCTGGCTCTCAATCTACTGAGTTACCCAGCGGCCCTCTCATCTTTATTCTTTTTTTTTTAAAATATATTTTATTTGATCATTTCCAAGCATTATTCGTTAAAGACATAGATCATTTTCTTTTCCTCCCCCCCACCCCCCATAGCCTACGCGTAAATCCACTGGGCATTACATGTTTTCTTGATTTGAACCCATTGCTTTGTTGATAATATTTGCATTAGAGTGTTCATTTAGAGTCTCTCCTCTGTCATGTCCCCTCAACCTCTGTATTCAGGCAGTTGCTTTTCCTCAGTGTTTCCACTCCCATAGTTTGTCCTTTGCTTATGAATAGTGTTTTTTTCTCCTGGATCCCTGCAAATTGTTCAGGGACATTAAACCACCATTAATGGAGACGTCCATTTCGTTCGATTATACCACAGTGTATTAGTCTCTGTGTACAATGTTCTCCTGGTTCTGCTCCTCTCGCTCTGCATCACTTCCTGGAGGTTGTTCAAGTCTCCATGGAACTCCTCCACTTTATTATTCCTTTTAGCAAAATAGTACTCCATCACCAACATATACCACAGTTTGCTCAGCCATTCCCCAATTGATGGGCATTCCCTCGTTTTCCAGTTTTTGGCCACCACAAAGAGCGCAGCTATGAATATTTTTCTGCAAGTCTTTTTCCTTATTGTCTCTTTGGGGTACAGACCCAGCAGTGCTATGGCTGGGTCAAAGGGTAGATATTCTTTTGTCGCCCTTTGGGCATAGTTCCAAATTGCCCTCCAGAATGGTTGGATCAGTTCACAACTCCACCAGCAATGAATTAATGTCCCTACTTTGCCACATCCCCTCCAGCATTCATTACTTTCCTTTGCTGTTATGTTAGCCAATCTGCTAGGTGTGAGGTGATACCTCAGAGTTGTTTTAATTTGCATCTCTCTGATTATAAGAGATTTACAACACTTCTTCATGTGCTTGTTAATAGTTTTGATTTCTTTATCTGAGAACTGCCTATCCATTTCCCTTGCCCATTTATCAATTGGAGAATGGCTTGATTTTTTGTACAATTGATTTAGCTCTTTATAAATATGAGTAATTAAACCTTAGTCAGAGGTTTCTATGAAGATTTTTTCCCAATTTGTTGTTTCCTTTCTGATTTTAGTTACATTGGTTTTGTTTGTACAAAAGCTTTTTAGTTTGATGTAGTCAAAATTATTTATTTTACATTTTGTGATTCTTTCTATGTCTTGCTTGGTTTTAAAGTCTTTCCCCTCCCAAAGGTCTGACATGTATACTATTCTGTGTTTACCCAATTTTATTATGGTTTCCTTCTTAATGTTTAAGTCACTCACCCATTTTGAATTTATCTTGGTGTAGGGTGTGAGGTGTTGATCTATTCCTAGTCTCTCCCACACTGTCTTCCATTTTTCCCAGCAGTTTTTGTCAAATAGTGGATTTTTGTCCCAAAAGCTGGGATCTTTGGGTTTATCGTATACTGTCTTGCTGAGGTCGCTTTCCCCCAGTCTATTCCACTGATCTTCCTTTCTGTTTCTTAGCCAGTACCAAATTGTTTTGATGACTGCTGCTTTGTAATATAGTTTAAGGTCAGGGACTGCAAGGCCCCCATCATATGTGTTTTTTTTTTCATTATTTCCCTGGATATCCTTGATCTTTTGTTCTTCCAAATGAACTTTGTTATGGTTTTTTCTAAATCAGTGAAGAAGTATTTTGGGAGTTCCATGGGTATGGCACTAAATAGATAAATAAGTTTGGGTAGGATGGTCATTTTTATTATATTAGCTCGTCCTATCCATGAGCAGTTAATGTTTTTCCATTTGCTCAAGTCTAGTTTTAGTTGTGTGGCGAGTGTTTTGTAGTTGTGTTCATATAGTTCCTGTGTTTGTCTTGGGAGGTAGATTCCTAGGTATTTTATTTTGTCTAAGGTGATTTTGAATGGGATTTCTCTTTCTAGTTCTTGCTGCTGAGCTGTGTTGGAGATATATAGAAAAGCTGATGATTTATGTGGGTTTATTTTGTATCCTGCAACTTTGCTAAAGTTGTTGATTATTTCGATTAGCTTTTTGGTTGAATCTCTAGGATTCTTTAAGTAGACCATCATGTCATCCGCAAAGAGTGATAACTTGGTCTCCTCCTTGCCTATTTTGATGCCTTCAATTCCTTTATCTTCTCTAATTGCTACTGCTAGTGTTTCTAGTACAATGTCAAATAGTAGAGGTGATAATGGGCATCCTTGTTTCACTCCTGATCTTATTGGGAATGCATCTAGTTTATCCCCATTGCAGATGATATTAGCTGATGGTTTTAGATATATACTGTTTATTATTTTTAGGAATGAACCTTCTATTCCTATGCTTTCTAGTGTTTTTAATAGGAATGGGTGTTGTATTTTATCAAATGCTTTTTCTGCATCTATTGAGATAATCATGTGGTTCTTGCTAGTTTGCTTGTTGATGTGGTCAATTATGTGGATGGTTTTCCTAATGTTGAACCATTGAATTCATCCCTGGTATGAATCCTACTTGATCATGGTGAATGATCCTTCTGATCACTTGCTGGAGTCTTTTTGCTAGTATTCTATTTAAGATTTTTGCATCTATATTCATTAGGGAGATTGGCCTATAGTTTTCTTTCTCTGTTTTTGACCTGCCTGGTTTTGGAATCAGTACCATGTTTGTGTCGTAAAAGGAGTTTGGTAGAACTTCCTCTTTTCTTATTATGTCAAATAGTTTGTATAGTATTGGGATTAACTGTTCTCTGAATGTTTGATAGAATTCACAGGTGAATCCATCAGGCCCTGGGGATTTTTTCTTAGGAAGTTCTTTGATGGCTTTTTGGATTTCAATTTCTGATATGGGATTATTTAAGAATTCTATTTCCTCTTCTGTTAGTCTAGGCAGTTTGTATTTTTGTATATATTCATCCATTTCTCCTAAATTGGTGTATTTATTGCCATATAATTGGGCAAAGTAATTTCTAATGATTGCCTTAATTTCATCTTCATTGGAGGTGCTGTCCCCCTTTTCATCTTTAATGCTGTTAATTTGCTTTTCTTCCTTCCTTTTTTTAATTAGATTGACCAGTACTTTGTCTATTTTGTTTGTTTTTTCAAAGTACCAGCTTCTTGTCTTATTTATTAAATCAATAGTTATATCACTTTCAATTTTATTAATTTCTACCTTAATTTTTAGGATTTCTAGTTTGGTTTTCTGCTGGGGGGTTTTAATTTGATCGCTTTCGAGTTTTTTCATTTGCATTTCCAATTGATTGATCTCTGCTCTCCCTTGTTTGTTAATATAAGCATTCAGGGATATGAATTTACCTCTGATTACCGCTTTGGCTGCATCCCAAAAGGTTTGGAAGGATGTCTCGCCATTGTCATTTTCCTCGATGAAATTATTAATTGTTTCTATGATTTCTTCTTTAACTAAACGGTTTTGGAGTATCATATTGTTTAATTTGCAATTGGTTTTAGATTTGGTTTTCCATGTACCATTACTAATCATTATTTTTATTGCCTTGTGATCTGAGAAGGCTGCATTCATTATTTCTGCTTTTCTGCATTTGTGTGCTATGTTTCTGTGACCTACTGTATGGTCAATTTTTGTGAATGTGCCATGTGGTGCTGAGAAGGTGTATTCCTTTTTATCCCTATTTATTTTTCTCCATATGTCTATTAATTCTAATTTTTCTAAGATTTCATTCACTTCTTTTACCTCTTTCTTATTTATTTTTTGATTTGATTTATCTAAATTTGATAATGGTTGGTTTAAGTCTCCCACTAGTATGGTTTTATTGTCTATTTCTTCCTTCAATTCTCCTAGTTTCTCCATTAGAAATTTGGGTGCTATATTATTTGATGCATACATTTTGATTAATGATATTTCCTCATTGTCTAGAGCCCCTTTTAACAAAATATAATTACCTTCCCTATCCCTTTTGATCAGGTCTATTTTTGCATTGGCTTTATCAGATATCATGATTACCACTCCTGCCTTCTTTCTGTCAGTTGAGGCCCAGAAGGTCTTACTCCATCCTTTAATTCTGACCTTGTGGGTATCAACCCACCTCATGTGTGTTTCTTGAAGACAACATATGGTAGGGTTTTGGATTCTAATCCATTCTGCTATTTGTCTACGTTTTATGGGTGAGTTCATCCCATTCACGTTCAAAGTTATGATTGTCATTTGTGGACTCCCTGGCATTTTGATAGCCTTCCCTAATTCTAACCTTTTTCTTCTTCGGCTCTACCTTTTAGTCCAGTGATTTATTTTTAATCAGTCCCCCTTGTCCCCTCCCTTGATGTTTCCCTTTTTAGTCCCTCCCTTTTTGTTTCCTCCCCCTCCCCCCTCTCTTTCCCTCTCCCCCTCCCCAACTTGGTTTTCCCTTCTCCCTACCCTTGTTGGGTAAGATAGAATTCAAGATCCCAATGGATCTGGATGTTTTTCCCTCTCAGAGTTGATTTCCCTGAGATTGAGGTTTAAGTAAGAAAACCCCCCCTCTCTCTTCCTCTCCTTCTTATAGGAGTTTTCTTCCCCTCCCCCTCACATGTGAATCTTTGTGTGAGAAAGATTATTCTATTTGGTCTTTCTTTACCCCTTATTCATACATTACATTTCCCCCACATGTTAGTATACATAGATTGATATAAATGTAGTCCTTATAGAAGAGAGTTTGAGTAAAAGAAGAAGATAACATTTTTCCCCTTTCCTTAATATTTACCTTTTCAGGTATTCCTTGCTCTTTGATTTTCGGTGTCAAACTTTCCACAGAGCTCTGGTCTTTTCTTTGCAAAAAGTTGGAAGTCTTCTATTTTGTTGAATGCCCATACTTTCCCTTGGAAGTATATAGTCAGTTTTGCTGGGTAGTTGATTCTTGGTTGGAGACCCAGTTCTCTTGCCTTTCTGAAGATCATGTTCCATGCCTTACAATCATTCAGAGTAGAACTTGCAAGGTCTTGTGTGACCCTGATTGGCATTCCTTTATATCTAAATTGTCTTTTTCTGGCTTCCTGTAGGATTTTTTCTTTTGTTTGATAGCTTTGGAATTTGGCAATTACATTCCTGGGAGTTGTCTTTTGGGGGTTTAGTGTAGAAGGTGTTCTGTGAGCTCTGTCAGTGGCTGTATTGCCCCCTTGTTCTAGAATCTCTGGGCAATTTTCTTTGATTATATCTTGTATCACCATATCGAGTTTGGTGTTTATTTCTGGCTTTTCTGGGAGTCCAATTATTCTTAAATTATCTCTTCTCCCTCTATTTTCCAGATCTATCACCTTGTCGGTGAGATATTTTATGATCTCTTCTAATTTCTTGGTGTTTTGGCTTTGCTTTAAAGCCTGGTTTTCTTTTATAGTTTGGTCAAACTGGTTTTGTAGATGCGTGAATTTCTTTTGCATTATTTCCCACTTTTCCTCCCAGAAGGCTTCCATCTTTTTGGTCATTTTTGATTCAAATTCTTCATGGGTTTGTGGAGAGTTTCCATTTCCTTTGGAAGATTTTGGAGCATTTTCTTGTATATCATCTTCTATCTGCTCTGTATTTTGTATTTTGGCTCCATAGAATGTGTCCAAAGTCGCCCCTTTCTTCTTATTTTTTCTTGGGATTTTGGGGCTTCTGTGCTTCTGTGGAGTTTGCCATCTCTGAATGGGGAGGATTAGCTTTTCTTATCTCTGTCTGGTGTTCAGAGGCTTTAGTCCTGGGCAGATTGTCGGTTCTATGAGCTTTCCCTGAGTTAAACTGAATATGCCTCACTGGAACTGGAGTGGAAGGGTTGGACCAGGACGCCACACTCTCCCTGGGCTCTCTGGGTCGGGTTGCTTTCCGGAAGTTGCCTTCAGAATACCTGGCCGTGAGGCTGTTTCATTGGCTTGCGGGGGGGGGGGGGGGGGGGGGGGCTTTGGCTTCCCAGAGCTCCAGAGGGCAGGGACTTTCACTGAGACTTGGATATCAGGATCCAGCCCATGAGGCTGTCTTGCCCACCCTGAGGGTTGCTGTTGTTTCAGAGGACCCTGCTCTCTGAGCTGGGCGGGGCTGCGGCTTCCCGGAGCCTTGGACTCTGCGCTCCTACCCCTTAGGTCTGAGTGATCTCGGGTTCTGGCTTTTGAGGGGGGCCGTACCTTTTGATCCGGGTCCAGGTCTAGGAGGAGGGTTCCCAGGGTCTGTGCTGTTGATTGTTTTGAATTTCGGCGCCTTAGGAGCTTATAGTTTGAGATCGGTCGGGAAGGGTTTTCCGGAGATCTGAACTTTAGCTTTCTCTAAGCCGCCATCTTGACCGGAACTCTCTCTCATCTTTATTCTTGATAAATTCACTATTCTTACTTTTGTTGCTAATGACTTGGTTTTCTTCTCTCTTTTAAATCATATTAAGCAACAGTTTTTCATAAAAACAACTCAGTGTTATTTATTAATTCAATGGTTTTCCTAAGTTCAATTTTGTTAATCTCATCTCTAATTCTTAGGATTTCCAATTGTGTATTTAATTCATTATTTTAATGTGTTCTTTTTCTAGTTGTTTTTTTTTTACTATATACTCAATTCATTAATCTCTTCCTTATTTTATTGGTTTAAGACTTTAGAGATACACATGTTCCTCTAATCACTGCTTTTTTTCTGTATCGCATAGGTTTTGGTATGTTCTCTCATTATAATTTTTAAATTAGTATTTTTAAAAATATTTTTCCTTGATTACATATTTCTTGTTCTCTCCCTCACCTCTTCCTATTCCCTTCCTGAAGCTGACAAGCAATTCCACTAGGTTATACATGTATTGTCACTCAAAACCTATTTCCAAATTATTCATTTTTGTAATACTCTTTGTTAAATTTAAATGTGGTTGGGACTTTGAATAATATTTTTATTAGGTGGTCGCCAGGGATTTAATTTCTAAATTCCAAAATTAATTACTAAAGTAAAAGGAATTTATGGTAGTTTATTTACAATATTTACAATAGAAGGAAGATATTAAGGATAGATACAGAGAGAAAACTCTGGCTTCTTCTGATACCATTTAGAATCTCTAAGCCCCAGCCAGGGGAAGAGAATTTCAAGAAGATGGGCCTTATCTGAAGACTTCATGCCTCCAGAAAGGCGTGGTCACTAAGTCTCTTAGAATTTCTAAGTCCCAGGCAGGGGAAAAGAAAAGCAAGTCTACTAAGTCAGCCTTTCACTCACCAACTGTGACAGTCTAAAAGAAGTCTGGGTGTCTGCCTGCTAGTTGCTTCTCTGAGGCAGTGCTCAAATCTACAAATGACTGTCTGAATGTCTGAATCTGAATAAATGATCCTTTGCTCCAAGTTCAGGTGACTAACTGTCCTCTTTAGTCTTTTTTCCTCTATTTAAAGACCTTTTTCTCTTATGTCACCTCCTCTAAATTTTCACATCTACCAATCACAGCAGACGCTTTTCTCCAAGACTGCCCATTCTTTAGTTCTCACCTTCTCTGGTTAGATTATATCTTTTTGGGTTGCTTAAAACCTCTTTTTTTAAGTACACCTTTTGTAGTTACTTAACACCTTTTTGTGGTTAATTCACCTTTTGTAATTACTTAATGCCTTTTTGTAGTTAAAATCTAAAAATAGATTGTAGATTAAAATTCTAGTTTCACTATAAAATAAGAGCTAGGTACCTTCATTATTACAATCAGGAGATTACAATTTTTATCTTCACAATAAAGACAGTTAAGTATCTTCACTAAATCCAATCTTCACAATCCCCTCTGATGAGCATTGGGAGACTAGTCTCCCCATCGATCATTTTACATAATCATCTTGTAGTCCTAAAGCACTTCTAATTACAAATGTATACAATACTTTATTTTCTAAGAGGAAATTACAATAGTTAGAGATAAATAGAAAAGAGAAAAGCAAAACCAATGTTTTGTTAGGCACATTGACAAAAAGCCAAAATTAGGGGGCAGTTCCCTCTGGCATAAAAGTGTACATTTTACAGTAAATGTTCAATCCTCTTTTGTTCAATCGATTGCACCCAAAAGTTCATTCTGGATATTCTTGATGCAGTGTAGGTTTCTGTAAGCATCTTTTTTCAAAGAGTTCATTCTTCTGGGATCAAGGAGTTAGCAAACTTCTTTTCTTGAAATTCTTCTTAAACAAAATTTTAAATTTTTGATTTTTTTATAAAAAAGAATAAAAATACAATACAATCCCCCCCTGAAGAGGGTGTTTATAAATCAGATCAACTCAAAATGTTTGAGTTATGGGTGTATGAGTCAATTGTCAAAAGAAAAAATCAAAAACATAAAAGAAAAATAAATAAATGGAAGAAAAAATTAAACTTTGAGAGAGAAAAAAATTCAAAATTCAGAATCAAAATATCAAAAATTATGTATATAAAATTTCTGAATAAAAAAATAAATTTATAACAGGCCATTGCTATTAGAGTCCAATTAAAATAATTTTATTTTATCCCTCAAGTTTGTAGGACAGAATACAGTAATATTTCACTTACTCATTTGCAGCCAAGACTACAGGAAGTTGTCATACTATAAGAGATAAAAAAGAAACTAGAATTTTGTGTAAAAATGGAAGTGTCATTTTCTGGCCTCATATTTCATCATTTCTCAGGGATAGGGGAGCCAGACTAGCCAATTTTTAGGTACTTTTATAGAAAGTATTTTACAAGGAGTGTAGTTCAAGTCCTGCTTCTTAAAATATATCAAGCACTGCAACCTCAAGTTTCACACTATGTTCAAGTCCTTTTATATTGGTATAGAAGTTTATCAATCCCACATGGATTGGTTTCTTTTGACCTGTGTGCTAAAATCTTTTCACAGAGATTGCTTATTTTTATTCCACGTTCCCTAGGCCCTGACCTGTTCTGTTTTAATTCCCAGGACTGATTGCTAACCTGACACTATTTAATCCTCCCAAATTACTTTGTAATATGAAACAGGTCTTCTGAGTAGCTTCAGGGTGAACACTTTATGGCAGAGTTCAACCCTAGTAGGGTCAGGCCAGAATTGGCTTCTGGCCTTCCCCACATAGACAGTTTGCACAAACTAGCTGGTCAAAGGTCTTCTGAGTATACAGGTACTTTCAGTATGCAGGAGCACTTATAATTTTACAGTAAGGAAGGGTTTCTCCAGTCAGAAACAACAGATGTATAGATATTCAGTTCCAGGGTTTAGGAACCAAATCTCCTCAGCTTCAGAGAGAGAGGAAGTTTTAGCTCCAGACAGCCCAAGAGACAGGCAGTCTAAGAGCCCCTAGTAACTGCTGGTATTCACTTTTTAATCTGTTCTCTGTATTCCAGAACTCTTGTCCCTTCATTTCTAGCATGTTCTTGGGTCCAGCAAACCTCTCTCTTTGCAAAATCTCTATCACATGCAGCAAACCCATTCTCTTCATCCCTTACTACACTTTCTAAAGTCTCTTCAGAGGCAATCATCTTTCCCCTTTGTCCTAGAGCCAAAATAAAAAAAAAATCAGTTCTCCCAGGAATCTTGTCTCCCTTCAACTGTACTCACTCATATGTGTTCTCTCCTCTTCCTCCTCAGTCATGGCCTGCGAGGGTGTCTAATCAGTGCACATTGTGACAGAAGGTTTGCACATAAAAAAGTGCCAGACTGAAGAGTTTGTGGATATGCTTACCTCAATGGGGGAGGGGTCCCAGGAGGTCTGGGATATTGAGAAGACAGAAGATTCTGCCTGAGATTTCAGTTGGATAGCTCTCTCAACCTTGAGAAACCCAGGAGGAGAGGTCTGGCCAAGCCTTTCTCCTGGAGATATCCATCTTTTTCCTCTCCTAGTGACTGGACATTGTCTCTTCCCCCCTTCCCCCTCGCCCAAATCCCAAACTAAAGGAAGTTTGAAGAAGACATTTTGAGCCTTTGACAAAACTTTACCTCACAGCTCCTGGTACCCTGGGTCTGAACTGTGGCCAAGGGGTATAAAAATTAAATTAGTCTCTAGTAATAGAAATATTATATTTTTGAGGTTTATTAAGGATTATTAGAAGTCAAGGAATAAAGAAAATACAAACAAGAAAACCACATGCCTAGGGCTGATTAGACCATTCAAAACCCTCCCACTTAGCTTACTCACTACATCCTTGCAAATAGAAGAGTGCGAAGTAGGCATTGCTGCCAGTTAAATACCAATTGTGATCTCGCCAACATGGAGACTCAGGTGAGATTATAGGGAATTCTGGGAAATACCAAGGACTTCTGGGGATTGAAGTCTAGGGTTTAAAATCTCCATTTTACATTCCCCATCTGAGGCCAGAGGAAGACTAGTCTCTCCACTGGGTCTTGAAAACATACCAACTTTGAAATTACAATAATTTGGGGATAAGAGGAAAAGAGAACAAAACCAATAATTGTTAGACACATTGAGAAAAAGCCAGTTAGAGCGCAGTCCCCTTTGGCACCAAAGTATACATACAAACCCCACACAGTTCAGTTCACCACATCCCACAGTTCATTCTGGATCTTCTTGTGGGGTCTGTGGAGGCATCTTCATGGTGTCTTCTCTAAACAGTTTAGTTTCTGGATTCAGAGAGATAACATGTTTCCTAACCTAAAATTACTCTCTCAAGGAATTTAAACTTTGCAATTTAAAATAATAATAATAATATTTTTAATCCCCCCCCCCCCGGAAGAGAGTGATTGAAAAACACAGGGATCATTTAGGGATGCATGGATGAGTTATGAGGTATATGAATCAATTGGCAATAGAAATTTAAAAAACATCAGAAAAATCCAAATAAAAAAAGATAATGTCTGGGTGAAATATAAACTATCAAATTCTCATGTGTAAAAATTATAAGTAAAGGAAAAATAAATCTATAACAGGTCCTTGAATCAGGGCCCAATTAAAATTATTAAGCAATGATGCATTTACCCAGTCAGTAGCCAGAACTACAGAAAGTTGCCACATTATGAAAAACAGAATGGGGACTAGACAATAGGAGCCAGGTAGGTGCCAAATTTTGGTACTTGTCTGTAAGTATTTTCTTGAAGAGTGTGGATACAAGGAAGGCCTACGTCTTAATGTATGTTAACTGTTGCAACCTCGAGTCTCACATTAGATTCAAGTCCTTTGTATTGGCTTAGAATTTTCATCAACCCCATTGGAAATGGTTTCTTCTTTTTTGACCTGTGTGACCTGTGCACTCTTTTGGCACAATTCAGGTTTAGCTTTATGCTTCCTTGGCCTTATGCAATGGCTCTTTTGTATATCTTGTCCTGGAATCAGACAGAATCATTAAGCAAAGTCCCATAATTTTTTTAAACAATTGGTGGCATCATTTTTACAGTCTCAAGCTTTTGGAGCATGCATTGACATTATAGAAAATATATTTTAAACTTATATTACTGTAAATCAAAAAAGTTAAAGAAAATCTTAATACTGGTGATATGTGCTTCAAATATAAAAAAGGAGAGAGAAAATAAAAAAAACTGAAAAAGTATATTGCACATGCAAGCAAAATATAATAATAAAAGATTAAATAATAATAATAAAATAGTTTTTAATGTTAAAACAGTTTTTAAATTAAAAAATATAGTTTATAATCATTGATACACTGTGTCAGCGAAATGTAGAATACAAGGTTTCTCACCAAAATGAGATCCATTTCCTCTTCATTCCTGCCCATAATCCACTGTGAGTACAAGCAAATGAATTTCACAAGGTAAAAGTTTTTTTTATAAAGAACAGTAGTACAAATATGTAGGTATCAATATCCCCAAAATTCTCAATAGCCCAATTAATTATGATAGCAAACAAAAACCACTACCATTTTTTACATGAGTCTGCTATATGACATTTAAAGAAAATGGATACTTGTCACAAGTTTTTCAGGTGTAGCAATGTTTCAACCTCAGCAAACATATTTTTAAACAAAGTAAAACTTATTTGGGTCTAGAACATCATCAAGAAATCTACATATCATTAAAAAAATGTGGCAGAGGAGTCTAGGAAAAACCCAAACCTCTATACTGTTGATGTTGGGTAAAGTGAGCTGAAGAGTTATAAATGAGAGCTATGCTCCTCTTTTGGTAGTCAGGGGTACCATGCCCTGGGATTAACTTCCCAGTCCTTTTGATATGAGACTGTGATGTCCAATCCATTCACATTTTTATAAATGTGGTAGGTGGGGATTATAACTGTATTTCACTTCAGCTACTAAAATGGATCTTATCAGAGTTGTTGAAAAAAAATATAAAAATCATGTCTAAAAGACTCCTTAAAATCAATTTGAGATATTTAGCTGATTAAAATTTCCAAAGGTTGTTATACAACAACCTTTTTTTAACTAGTTTTTATAAAGTCCATTCATCCTCTATGTGACAATTTATAAAGTCAAAAATAGAAAAAAAAAGTTGTTTTTATATGGGCTTATTCAATAATATTTGCTCATTGTAGTTATAGGGGGAAAACAACAAAATATAACAGTAGTTAAAACCCAGTACATTAAAATGATTCAGTGTAACAGAATAGTATTGAATGCATTAATATATGAACCTAAAACCAACAAAATTAAATCTTAAACAAAACAATCAGCAAAATACAATAAAATACAGAGGTTTTAATAAGACATTGGAGTCTGAAATGCCTTAAAATATAACTGACAATCTCTTTAAAGTTCATTTTTTTAATCCATTTAGATGCCTATTGTCAAAAGGCAGAAGACTGGTAAGGGGTAGGTAATGGGGTCCATGTTACTTGCCCAGGGTCACACAGCCAGGAAGTGTCTGAGGCCAGATTAGAACCCAGGAACTCACATCTCTAGGTCTGGCAGTCAATCCACTGAGGCACTGAGCTGCTCCCCCATAGTGAGGGTGAGTTTTAAGAATCTCAAATTGGGCTAAAGAATTGCAGGGAGATGAATTTCTCCCCTGAATCTCAGGTGAGATAAACAGAATCAATACACTCAAAAGAAATTCCTTGAAGTACACCATGCTTGTAATCAACTTCCTGTTTGGAAAAGTCTCTTCCTCCCCCTTTTTGTCCCCCCCCCCATGGTTCCCTGCCACTGTGGAGGCTAATTGTAGCCTAAGGAAAAATCACCTCCATTTTTACCAGCTGGTTTGTGAGTCCTGAAGAAAATGGGGCAGCAACCAGCAGCCTGGGTCCTGGGGCTGGACTGGGGCAATCTGCCTCAGAGGCTGGAGATCAGCTGGGGCTGGGCTGGGTTGGGACTGGGAGAGCAATCTGGGTCTAGCAGGTCCAGAGTGGATGAATGCAGGCAGGAGCTGATAGCAGGCAAGCAGGCAAGCAGGCAAGCAGGCAAGAGGATTGAGCTGAGTCAAGAGGCTTTGCTGAAAAGCCTCGGAGAAACATTATCTAGACTATCTCATTAAAAAAAAATTGAGAAGTTCTCATCCAAATCTTATGGTTGCCAAAACTGTAATAATTAAATTGGTCTCTAGTAATAGAAATATTATACTTTATAAGGTTTATTAAGGATTATTAGAAATCAAGGAATAAAGAAAATACAAACAAGAAAACCACATGCCTAGGTCCAATTAGACCATTCAAAACACCCGCACTTAGCTTACTCACTACATCCTTGCAAATAGAAGAGGGTGATGTAGGCATTGCTGCCCATTAAATACCAATTATGATCTCTCCAACATGGAGTCTCAGGTAAAATTATAGGGAATTCTGGGAAATACCAAGGACTTCTGGGGATTGAAGTCTAGGGTTCAAATCTCCATTTTACAGGGGCCAAACCCAGGGTCAGTTAACCTGACTATCTCTCAGGGGGCTCAGGCTGCCAAAGCCCAAGTTTCCCCAAACTCGAGGAGGGAGGGAAAAGGGTAGTTAGAGAGATTTCCTTTCTCCATTTTCCTTTCCCATTCTTTCCCCTGCCAGCCATTTTCTTTGCATTACCCTAATTGAATTAATTTATATTAAAGTGGTTATCCTTTCCCAAATTTGAAGCAAATGTAAGTGGAACAGTTTAAAGGGGGAGAGACATCTTCCTGAGAAGAAATAATTTAGGCTCTAGTAGTGGAGAGAGACAAGAGCCAATCTGTGAGAGTAGTCATATGTGGGAAGTGAAGGCTGATGGGGAAAGATTCTTCAAATCCCCTCTTCTCTCTCTGAGCCAACCTTAAAACAGCAGCTGTCTCTCCTGGATCCTGTTTCTTTTACCACCCACAAACTGTCTCCATTACAACATAGATATGACAATCTTCTTCAAGTCAACTGCCAACTTCACCACAGTCAGTTAGTTGAAGGTTCTGAAGCTGAGGCTGTGGCCTACACAACTATTTCTAGACCCTACCATCTTTTATTTGGTTATCCCATTCTGTGAAATGAGATAACAAGCATGAATACCCCACTTACAAAAACTAGATTCAGAGGGCTAGAATAAAAGGAGGCAGTATTTTTATTTCTCTTTTCATGAAAAAGGACATTGCCAAAGAATTAAGCAAACACCTCCTATACTTATTGGAATCTCTGATTGAAAATCATTTTCTCCCACTTCCTCCTTTTCCTTTCACAGCCCCAGTTGGGGATGCTATGGCTTATAATCTTGTACCCAGAGGTTTCTACCTTAGAACAGAAAAATCAAAGGAAAAGTTATCTTCTATATTCCTTTAAGAGATAAAGGAGGAATTGAACTGCCAAATATCCTGGAATTGGGACACTCTGTTCCTTGTTATCATTCACTTTTCAAAGGGCTCATATCTGGGACTTTTAAATGAAACAGTCACCAAAAAGCAACAAAACTAGCATCTACATCCCCTTCTTTGGTGAGGAAAAAATTGGGTGTTAAATTATACTTTAAGAAATGGGATTCGGTCACTTCTGGGTAATCATGGCTGCAATCTAGACGCCACACGCTTCCTCTCCCCAGCACCGAACGAAATAGACTACATCAAAGGAGCATAAAAATCACCTTTGAAGGAACAAAAGGACTCCTCAGTACTCCCCAGTACCCCAAAGAGGCGAAGGTACATGGGATTTGAACATTTCCACACTATAATAAGAAGGAGGAAAAGCTTGCACAGAAATGTAAACTGAGCCACCCTTCCCCCCCCCACACCTCCCCCACCAAACCAGAGTGAGCTACTGGGGCACTCACTGGGACAGCGAGTGAGTGGGGAACATCTCTGTCGGGGGGGGGCACTCCAGGGTCCTTGGGATCTGGGGACTGCCAGGAAAAAACACAGGAGAATCCTGTGCCGAGCAAAGGGGGCCCAGGGAGCTGTAATCAGGGAGGTTGTGCTGAGCATCTGGGAGGAGCTAAACACCAGGGGCAGACCACATGCTGATTATCAGGGTGGAGCTGAACACCTGGGCACTTTGGCTGTGATCAGGGGCCCAGTACACTAAGAAACCTCAGAGCCTGGGAAGAACTAGTCTGAGGCAACCTAAATCCACAGAAAACCCGCCCATATCACCCAGACCCCAGACCAAAAAGGAAAGGGGAATAAAACCACCAAAGGGATGGCTCACATGGCCCAAAATCAAGCCTCAAGGAAGAAAGGGAAAAAGGTGACTATTGAAAACTTTTATGATGGAAGTTCCCAAGGAAAAGAGGAGAATGAGGATGAAATCCAAAAACAAATTAGAACATGCCTCCCAAAATGGAAATTATCAACAAGCTCTGGAAGATCTCAAACTGGAACTTACCCAAAAGATGGAAACCTGGAAAGAAAAATGGGAGAAAGAGATCAGCAGTCTGACAGATAAGACTGCTCAATTGGAAAAAGGGCATGAAGCATCCAATAGAAGGGCAGACAAAGCTGAAAAGCATAACCAGTCCCTAACGACCAGAATTAAGCAACTCAAAGAAAGTGAGATCATAAAACAGCAAGAATCAATAAAGCAAAGCCAAAAAATTAATGAATTAGAAGAAAACATAAAATATCTCACTGAAAAGGTCACAGACTTGGAAAACAGAGGAAGAAGAGACAACCTCCGAATTATCAGTCTCCAAGAAAAACCAGATATAAACAATAAACTCAATATTATTCTGCAGGAGATTATAAAAGAAAATTGTCCACACGTTCTGGAGCAAAGAGGCAAAATGGAAATAGAAAGGGTTCATAGAACACACTCTATACTAAATCCCCAAAAGACAACCCCTAGGAATGTAATAGCCAAATTCAAGAGCTTCCAAGAAAAGGAGAAAATCCTACAAGAAGACAAGAAGAGGAGCTTCAGATATAGGGGGCTCCCATAAGGATCACAAGTGACTTAGTGGATAATACACTAAGAGACTGCAAAGAATGGAACACGATATTTAGAAAGGCAAGAGAGCTGGGTTTCCAACCAAGAATCAACTACCCACCAAAACTGACTATATACTTCCAGGGGACAGTATGGGCATTCAAAAAATAGAAGATTTCCAAGCATTTGCTAAGAAAAGACCAGAACATAGTGGAAATTTTGATATCCAAGCACAGAAAGCAAGAGAAACATGAAAAGGTAAATATGAAGAAAGGGAAAAGGAGATAAATCTTATCTTTTTCTTTAAGTCAAACTCTCTTCTATAAGGACTACATTTACATCAAATTATATATATTAATATGTGGGAAAAATGTTTTGTGTAACTCTCAAAAATTGTATGCATCATAAGAGTAGTTAGAAGAAACATGCATAGGGAAAGATTGGGGCATTAAGAAGATTTGGGGAAAGCGGGAGCAAAGAAAGGAAAAGGGAGGGGGAGAACCATCAATCACACTAAGATTTGCTTCAAGAAATAGGGGGGACTTAATAGAATAATCTTTCCCATATAAAGATACACATGGGAAGGGGAGGGGAAGAACTCTCATATGAGGTGCAGAGGAAGAGAACGTGAAGTGGAATTACTTAAACCTTACTGTCAGTGAAATCAAATCTGAGAGGGAAGAACATCTAGATCCAGTGGGATCCTGAATTCTATCTTATCCAACAGGGCAAGAAAGAAAGGAAAATTAAGGAGGAGGAGGGGGGAGGAAGTATAAAAATGGAGGGAAGGAGAAGGGGGAGGGGGAGGGAGCATAAAAAGGGAGGGGCTAGAAAGGGAAGCATATCAAGGAAGGGGACTAGGGGGATTGACTAAGATAAATCACTGGTGCAAAAGGAGATAGCTAAAGAAGAAAGGTCAGAACTAGGGGAAGATATCAAAATGCCAGCGAATCCACAAATGACGATCATAACTTTGAATGTGAATGGGATGAACTCACCCATAAAACGTAGACAAATAGCATATTGGATTAGAACCCAAAACCCTACCATTTGTTGTCTTCAAGAAGCACATATGAGGCAGGTTGACACTCACAAGGTTAGAATTAAAGGTTGGAGTAAAACCTTTTGACCCTCAAGTTATAGAAAGAAGGCAGGAGTTGCAATCATGATATCTGACAAAGCCAAAGCACAAATAGACCTGATCAAAAGGGAAAGGGAAGGTAAATATATTCTGTTAAAAGGGAGTATAGACAATGAGGAAATATCACTAATCAACATGTATGCACCAAATGGTATAGCATCCAAATTTTTAATAGAGAAACTAGGAGAATTGAAGGAGGAAATAGACAGTAAAACCATATTAGTGGGAGACTTGAACCAACCACTATCAAATTTAGATAAATCAAACCAAAAAATAAACAAGAAAGAGGTAAAAGATGTGAATGAAATCTTAGAAAAATTAGAGTTAATAGATATTTGGAGAAAAATAAATAGGGACAAAAAGGAATATACCTTCTTTTCAGCACCACATGGCACATTCACAAAAATAGATCATACACTAGGTCACAGAAACATGGCACTCAAATGCAGAAAAGCAGAAATATTAACTGCAGCCTTTTCAGATCACAAGGCAATAAAAATATTGATCGGTAAAAGTACATAGAGAGCCAAATCAAAAATTAATTGGAAATTAAATAATATGATACTCCAAAATCAGTTAGTTAGAGAAAAAATCATAGAAACAATTAATAATTTTGTTGAGGAAAATGACAAAGGTGAGACATCCTTTCAAACCTTATGGGATGAAGCCAAGGCAGTACTTAGAGGAAAATTCATATCCCTGAGTGCATATATTAACAAATTAGAGAGGACAGAGATCAAGGAATTGGAAATGCAAATCAAAAACTTGAGAACAAACAAATTAAAAACTCCCAGAAGGAAACCAAACTAGAGATCCTAAAAATTAAGGTAGAAATTAATAAAATCGAAAGTGACAGAACTATTGAGCTAATAAACAAGACTAGAAGCTGGTACTTTGAAAAAACAGACAAAATAGACAAAGTACTGGTCAATCTAATTAAAAAAATGAAAGAAGAAAGGCAAATTAACAGAATCAAGGATGAAAAGGGGATCACACCTCCAATGAAGAGGAAATTAAGGCAATCATTAAAAACTACTTTGCCCAACTATATGGCAATAAATATAACAACCTAGGTGATATGGATGAATATTTACACAAATATAAATTGCCTAGACTAACAGAAGAAGAAATAGATTCCTTAAATAATCCCATATCAGAAAAAGAAATCCAACAGGCCATCAAAGAACTTCCTAAGAAAAAATCCTCAGGGCCTGATGGATTCACCAGTGAATTCTATCAAACATTCAAAGAACAGCTAACTCCAATACTATACAAACTACTTGACATAATAAGCAAAGAGGGAGTTCTACCAAACTACTTTTATGACACAAACATGGTACTAATTCCAAAGCCAGGCAGGCCAAAAACAGAGAAAGAAAATTATAGACCAATCTCCCTAATGAATATAGATGCAAAAATCTGAAATAGGATACTAGCAAAAAGACTCCAGCAAGTGATCAGAAGGGTCATCCACCATGATCAAGTAGGATTTATACCAGGGATGCAGGGCTGGTTCAACATTAGGAAAACTATCCACATAATTGACCACATCAACAAGCAAACCAACAAGAGCCACATGATTATCTCAATAGATGCAGAAAAAGCCTTTGACAAAATATAACACCCATTCCTACTAAAAACACTAGAAAGCATAGGAATAGAATGGTCATTCCTAAAAATAATAAACAGTTTCTATCTAAAACCATCAAATAATATCATCTACAATGGGGATAAACTAAATCAATTCCCATTAAGATCAGGAGTGAAACAAGGATGACCATTATCACCTCTATTATTTGACATTGTATTAGAAACACTAGCAGTAGCAATTAGAGAAGAAAAAGAAATTGACGGCATTAAAATAGGCAAGGAGGAGACCAAATTATCGCTCTTTGCAGATGACATGATGGTCTACTTAAAGAATCCTAGAGATTCAACCAAAAAGCTAATCAAAATAATCAACAACTTTAGCAAAGTTGCAGGATACAAAATAAACCAACACAAGTCATCAGCATTTCTATATAATTCCAACAACAATAATGCTCAGCAGCAAGAACTAGAAAGTGAAATCCAATTCAAAATTACCTTAGACAAAATAAAATACTTAGGAATCTATCTCCCGAGACAAACACAGGAACTATATGAACACAACTACAAAACACTTTCCACACAACTAAAACTAGACTTGAACAATTGGAAGAACATTAACTGCTCATGGGTAGGACGAGCCAATATAATAAAAATGACCATCCTACCCAAACTCATCTATCTATTTAGTGCCATACCCATGGAACTTCCAAAAAATTTTTTTACTGATTTAGAAAAAACCGTCATTTGGAAGAACAGAAGATCAAGGATATCTAGGGAAATAATGAAAAAAAAATACAAAGGAAGGGGGCCTTGCAGTCCCAGATCTCAGACTATATTATAAAGCAGCGGTCACCAAAACAATCTGTTACTGGCTAAGAGACAGAAAGGAGGATCAGTGGTATAGACTTGGGGCAAGCAACCTCAGAAAGACAGTATATGACAAACCCAAAGATCCCAGATTTTGGGACAAAAATCCACTATTTCATAAAAACTGCTGGGAAAATTGGAGGACAGTGTGGGAAAGATTAGGTTTAGATCAACACCTCACACCCTACACCAAGATAAATTCAAAATGGGTGAATGACTTGAACATAAAGAAGGAAAGTATAAGAAAATTAGGCGAACACAGAATAGCATACATGTCAGACCTTTGGGAAGGGAAAGACTTCAAAACCAAGCAAGACTTAGAAAGAATTACAAAATGCAAAATAAATAATCTGGAATACATCAAATTAAAAAGTTTTTGTACAAACAAAACCAATGTAACCAAAATCAGAAGGGTAGCAATAAATTGGGAAACAATCTTCAAAAAAACCCTTGACAAAGGTTTAATTACTCAAATTTACAAAGAACTAAATCAATTGTACAAAAAATCAAGCCATTCTCCAATTGATAAATGGGTAAGGGACATGAACAGGCAGTTCTCAGCCAAAGAAATCAAAACTATTAATAAGCATATGAAAAAGTGCTCTACATCTCTTATAATCAGAGAGATGCAAATCAAAACAACTCTGAGGTATCACCTCACACTTAGCAGATTGGCTAACATGACAGCTATGGAAAGTAATGAATGCTGGAGGGGATGTGGCAAAGTTGGGACACTAATTCATTGCTGTTGGAGTTGTGAATTGATCCAGCCATTCTGGAGGGCAATTTGGAACTATGCCCAAAGGGCGATAAAAGACTCTCTGCCCTTTGATCCAGCTATAGCACTGCTGGGTTTGTACCCCCAAAGAGATAATAAGGAAAAAGACTTGTACAAGAATATTCATAGCTGCACTCTTTGTGGTGGCCAAAAATTGGAAAACGAGGGGATGCCCATCAATTGGGGAATGGTTGAACAAATTGTGGTATATGTTGGTGATGGAATACTATTGTGCTAAAAGGAATAATAAAGTAGAGGAATTCCAGGGAGACTGGAACAACCTCCAGGAAGTGATGCAGAGTGAAAGGAGCAGAATCAGGAAAACATTGTACACAGAGACTGATACATTATGGTACAATAATCGAAGGTGAAGGACTTCTCCATTAGTGGCAATGCAATGTCCCTGAACAATCTGCAGGGATCTAAAAAATACTATCCACAAGCAGAGGATAAACTGTGGGAGTAAAGACACCAATGAAAAGTAACTGCTTGACTACAGGGGTTGAGGGGATATGACTGAGGAGAGACTCTAAATGAACACTCTAATGCAAATACCAACAACAGGGAAATGGGTTCGAGTCAAGAACACATGTGATAACCAGTGGAATTGTGTGTTGGCTATGGGAGAGGGAAACGTGGTGGGGTGGGGGGAGGGGAGGAAAAGAAAATGATCTTTGTTTCTATTGAATAATGTTTGGAAATGACCAAATAAAATAACGTTTAAAATTAAAAAAAAAAAAGAAATGGGATTCAAGCCAACACTTGTGTGGAGAGATCCCTTTGAGAATAATTTAGAATCAACTAGAAACCTCGAGACATTATGAGGAACTACCTGAGGAGTGAAAATAAGGAAGGGCAAAAGAAAACACACCCTCTACAAGCTAATTTTGAAAATCAATAGGAGGATTGTTGAGAATGGTATGATTTTTTAAAAAATAAGGGATTAGAAAGGATTGCACTGAAATAAAAAGGAAGAGAAAGGCATAATGGGATAATTTATATCACCTAAAGAAGCATAAAAATACTGTCACAGTGGAGAAAAGGATAAGGGTGATGGGCACTACTTAAACCTTACCCTAATTGGAACTGGCTTAGAGAGGGAACAACAAGATTTATTTGGGTATAAAATCCTACATTAGCCTGTAGAGAAGGAGATGAATAAGAAGGGAGGGATGGAGAAGGGAGTAATATAAATGAGAAGGAACTTAAGGGATGATTAAAAGGAAAACACTTGTGTGGAGGGACAGAGTAAAAGGAGAAGGTACAGGATCAAAAGAGGGTAATAAGATGGAAGGGAATACACAGATGGTAATCATTACTGTGAATGTAAATAGTATAAACTCACCCATAAGATGGAAATGGATAAGAAGAGAGGATTAAAAAACAGAACCTTTTATATGTTGTTTACATGAAATACAATTGAGTCAGGTAGACAGACACAAAGTAAAGTTAAGAAGATGGAACAGAATTTATTGGGCTTCAATGGAGGTAAAAAAGGAGTAACAATCATGATCTCAGATAAAGCTAAAGCAAAACTAGAACAAATTAAAAATGATAAGGAGCTGTGAAGTGTGGATCAAACTTTCTTTGTCTATCAATCACCAACTTTTAATTTAATCAACCAAAAACTGAACACACCCCTACTTAACACTTTGTTAGCCATCAAGTAAGATAATTCACAAGTCACTTACTTAGAGAGCTCCATCCTGTTAACTCAATTAGTCAGAAACTTGTGAATCCTTTAATAAGAATTGATACCTTCAGTGGATGAGAGGTGTGAATCTCATAGACACTGCCCCCCAGGGCAGTGCTAGGCAATTTGGAAGCTGTGATTGGCCCCTGTGAAGAGGGGAAGGGACAAAAAGGACGATAAAGGTCCTGATTTTCTTTGGCTAGAAGTCATCTTTGGTAGTTGTCTTCTGTTTGTAGGATCTTGGACTATGACTGCAGCTTTGAGCTACTACTTCGACTTGGGAACTTGGCTCTTGGACTGGATCTTGAGTGAGTAAATAGCCTTTCTTTCCTGGCTTCTGGAGATATTAGTTCTGAAGATGCCTTCCCCTCTTAGAGGAGACAGTGTAGGTGGAACACCAGGTCCTTCTCTTGAGGGTTAAGCTCTGCCAGGCTAAGCACTGGAGCAATATTTAATGTGATAGGTTAGACATCTTCTCTACCATCTTTTTGCATTTCTCTACTTTTATTCTTTCCACATCTCTCCAAATAAAGCTGCTAAAAGTCATTTTGGCTTGAACTATAATATTTTTAAATTGGTGACCACAATATTAATTTAGAATTCTCACATATTTAGTCAAATCATAAATTTAATTCCTCAAGGAAGGAAATTGCATCTTGATAAAAGGTACTATATATAATGAAGAATTATGAATACTCAATACATATGCACCAAGTGGTAAAGCCTCCAAATTTTAAAAAGAAAAACTAAATGAGCCTAAGAAGGAAATAGACAGCAAAACTATACTAGTGGTGAACCTCAACCTCCCCCTACCAGAAACAGAAAAATCTAACCAAAAAATAAATAATAAAGAAGTCCTTAGTGAATGAAATTTTAGAAAAGTTAGATTTATTAGATAAGGGAAGAAAATTGAATCAGGATAAAAAGGAATACACATTCTCTTCAGCAGCACGTGGTACATACCCAGAACTCGACAATATACTAGGGCATAAAACTTTACCAACAAATGCAGAAAAGTAGAAATAATAAATGCAAACTTTCCAGATCTTAGTGCAACAAAATTATAATCTATAAAGGTTCACAGAAAGACAAATTAAAAATTAATTGGAAACTAATAATCAAATTATAAAAAAGAGCATGTCAAAGATTAAATTATAGAAACAATCATTGATATCATTAAAGAGAATGACAATTAGGAGACAATATACCAAACTTAATGGGATACAGCTAAAGCAATACTTAGGAGGAAAAGTGTTCTAAATCTCTTATAATCAGAGAGATGCAAATCAAAATAACTCTGAGATATCACCTCATACCTAGCAGATTGGCTAACATGACAGCAAAGGAAAGTAATGAATGCTAGAGGGGATGTGGCAAAGTTGGGACATTAATTCATTGCTAGTGGAGTTGTGAATTGATCCAACCATTCTGGATGGCAATTTGGAACTATGCCCAAACGGCACTAAGTGACTACTTGACCTTTAATCCAGCCATACCACTGCTGGGTGTATAACCCAAAGAGATCATAAGGAAAAAAGACTTGCAGAAAAATAATTATATCCTAGCTCTTTGTGGTGGCAAAAAAAATTGGAAAATTAGGGGATGCCCTCAGATTGGGGAATGGCTTAACAAATTGTGGTATATGTTGGTGATGGAATACTATTGTGTTCAAAGAAATAATGAACTCGATCAATTCCATGTGAACTGGAACGACCTCCAGGAATTGATGCAGAGTGAAAAAAGCAGAACCAGAAGAAAATTATACACAGAGGCTGATACACTGTGGTATAATCAAATGTAATGGACTTCTCTTTTAGCAGCAATGCAATAATCCAGGACAATTATGAGGGAATTATGAAAAAGAACACATTCAGAAGAATTGCAGGTGTAGAAACACAGAAGAAAAACAACTGCTCAATCACATGTGTCAATGGGGATGTGATTGGGGATATAGACTCTAAGTGATCACCCTAGTGTAAATATCAATAATATGGAAATAGATGTTGATCAATGACACATGTAAAACCCAGTGGAATTCTGAGTTGGTTTGGGGAGTGGGTGGGGGGTGAGGAGGGAAAGAACATGAATCTTGTAACCATGGAAAAATATTCTGAATTATTTAATTAAACAAAATTTTCCAAATTAAAAATAATAATAAAATAGAACATTGGTTAATTTTATTTTTAAAAGTAAAGAAGAAAATCAAATTATCAGTGTCAAGAATGAAAATAATTCATTCGCCACCAATGTAGAGGAAATTAAAGCAGTCTTAAGGAGCTATTTTGCCCAATTATTTGACAATAAATCTGACATTCTAGGTAAAATGGATGAATATTTACAAAAACATAAATTGCCCAGATTAACAAAAGAGGAATATTAAAGGGAGGTATTATGGGAAATGTCGATGTAGGGCATGAACCTTTCTCATCCTTCTAATATTCTCCCACAAACAACCAAATATAACTCCACAGAAGCAAAGCTAAAAGGAGCAAAAATAAACAGGAGCCTGGAGTTAAGTTGAATAGCCTGGGAAAGCTAGGAAGGAAGGTTTCTGACTTCCCTGGCCACTGCTATAGACTCCAGGGGCAGGTACAAAGCAAACATAGTGGAATCAACAAGGTAATCCCTGAGGACAGGATTGGCAACCACGCCTTGTTTGCTGAGCCCTAAAGCCTGTATCCACAGGGACACTACTGAAATCCTCAGGCAGAGGGCACCTATGCCTGTTGTAGTCTTGACCCCAGAGACCCCCACTTGTCCACAGTTTTGTATTGTAGTACTACTGGCAGAACTGCTATGAGTTCTAGTTAGATCACCTGAAATCAATCACAGACTGTGGCTTGAGCAGGAGACCCAGTATTACATCAGACCCTGGACTATAACAACACACAAAAATCCTAAAACTTGAAGTAACATACCCCAGCACAATAGGAATCCTGGGAATAAAGAAGCCAATAATTAAATTGATTGACCTAGCCACTAAAATTTTAAAAATAAATAAATAAAAATGAGAAAACAAAAGAGAAAGAATCCAAATTGATAGCTAATATGGGAACAGAGAAGACCTCTCCTCTAACTCACAGGATAGTGAAGTAAAAACCCCCTACTCCAAAAACAGCAAAGAAATACAATAGATTCCCCAAAGGAGTTTTTGTAAGAACTTTAAAAAGACCTCAAGTTCCAAATGAGAGTTTTTGAGGAAAAATTAGAAAAAAAAAGAACAATGCAAAAAAGTAATTAAAAGGGATCCAGAACATCCCAGAAAAAAATAATCTATTAAGGACTAGAATTGAATCAGGGGGATGTAACAATTTCCTAAGACAACAAGAAATAAAGCAAAATCAAGGGAATTAAATATTATAAGAGTATATGAAACATCTCATCATAAAATCAAATGACCTGGAAAATACATCCAAGAGAGACAGAGCAGAATACTTGCACTCCAATAAAATTATAATAAAAAAAAAGAGATTAGAATATTAGGCACCATACTCCAAGAAATCATCAAGGAAAACTGCCCAGAAATATTAGAATCAAAAGATAAAATAGAAATTGAAAGAATGTATCAATCACCACCTCAAAGAGATCCAAAGATTAAAATTCACAAGAGCATCATTGCTAAGTTCCATACCTCTCAAGGAGAAAAATACTATAAGCAACAAACAGGTAAGGGAAAACAATTAATTTAAATACTGTGGAACTACCTCCAATATAACACAAGTCTTAGCAGTCATAACATTAAAAGAAGGCAGGACATGGAACACAGCATTTGGTAAAGCATAAGAACTGGGTATAATCAAGAATAACATTTCCAGCAAAGATGAACATAATTATAAAAGGTAAAAATCAGATCTTCAATGAACTGAAGGAATTTCGACTATTCCTGAAGAAAATCCCAGAACTCCATAGAAAATTTGATCTATAAAAAATATGCAATGGTAATTAAAGACTAATCATAAGTAACCCCAAAGGTCAAATTGTGCAATTTGCAATGGGAAAATGCCATCTATTGCCCCTGTGATTGGCATCATTGCTTGGGTATTTTGAAGAGGTTTGTATAGATGGTAGTCTTGAGGTCAAGGTGAATATAATATAATTAGCCAAAATGGTAAGAGAGTAAACCAGGAGGAGGTAGAGTGAAATGGCTATCTTATCTGGAGGAAGAATGAGTGAAGGAACTGAGATGCATAAAGGGAGAGGGGTGGAAGGCTGGTTGTACCAGAACCCTACTCTCATCTGACCTGGTTAAAAAAAGAACAACATACACAAATAGAAGGGTAACAATTTTCTTAATGTCCAGAGAAACAGGAGGCAAGGGGGACAGGATAAAAAAGGGAACAGGGAGAGTAGTATGTATCAAGAGGTAGGATGTGAAGGTGGAAGAATTGGCAGAGATTCTTTGAACAAGATAGAGGAGGGATTTTTGCAATCAAACTCATATCAAGAAGTAAAAGGGCGTGGATAAGGAAGGGATTTTTAGAAAAGTATATAGAATAAGAATTAAAAGATAAGGAGGAAGGGAGAAGGAAAGACTTTTGTAAAGGTGGACCAATTTGGAAGTTGGAGGGCAAGGAGAGAGGATAAGGGAGGATTTTGATAAAGGGATATTATTTGAAAAGATATTGGTCAAAGGAAATTGGACATTTGAGGAGGAATATGGAAGAAAGGAAGAGAGAGACAAACACTGAGGAGAAACAGAATAGCTGGAAATGCAAAGGCAATATCTATAACAACGAATAATGGAATGAATTCACATATGTGAAAAAAATGGATAGTACAAAGGATAAAAAAAACCAAGACCTGATAATGTCATTTTTATAAAAACACTGAAAATGAGATACATACATATAATGATGGTGAGTGTTTGGAGCAGAATATACTCTGCCTCAACTGATCCAGAAAAGGCAGAGGTAATAGTTATGATCTCTGTCAGAGTTGGGGCTAAAATTAATGTAATTGGAAGGGATGAATAAAGTAATTTTATTATAGGTTGGGGAGGATAATGGATACTATGGATAATGAAGCACTATGAATATTTGACCTATGTTATAAAGGCTTAGTTTTGCAAAAAGCAAGAAGCAAAGAGATTCCACAGGACAATGACAGAGCCAACATTGCAGAGCTCTCAGGAGATGAGGAACTGAACACAGAGGCAGTAGTTGATAATTGGTGGACTCTGGAGGAGTGAGAGGCTGCTTTTTCTCTAGCGGTCAGGATAACCCAGAGGGTAGCTATCTGGTATTTCTGGAGTGGACCCGGTGAGCCAGTGGTTCCTTCTTTCTTTGCCTGTCCTGATATTCTGCCTGTTTCTACTGCTGCTGCTACAGAGAAGTGGATTTCTGCTATTGCTGGTGATATCTTATTGGAACTGCTGTTTGAATCACAGAAAGGACTCCTGTATTGTGAGATTTCTTTGGTCCCTTTGACCTTGCCCTTCCCAATCCTTCCTTAACTTTAATTAATTAGTTAGTTTAGAATAATTATAGAAAATTTAGGATTTTAATATCTTTTGTGGTTTAGAAGTAAGTTGTATCCTGATTCCCTTCCCTTCCCTCCTCCCTTTAGTTAAATAAACCTTTTATTATATATGTATATATATATATATATAGTTAGTTAGTTTGAACCCTTCTTTTAACCCACAATATAACACTTATGTGCAGCAAATGTTATAGTATCCATATTTTAAAGGAAAATTAAACAAGATACTTATGGAAATAGATAACAAAATAATAATAGCAGGAGACATTAATTTTCTCCTCTCAGAACTAATATATATGTGTGTGTGTGTGTGTGTGTGTGTGTGTGTATGAAAGAATTTAAGGAGATGAATAGAATCTCAGATAATTTAATATGATAACTCTCTAGGGAGCATACACATACCTGCATGAGGTTAGTAGTATATCTAAGCCTGAGAATATACAGAATCCAAACACAATTTCTGGTGGGACAACAAGTCTTTGGAGAGCATACATTTTCTGCAAAAGTCATACTTTAACACTCATCATACTATTGAGGTAATCCTGCATTCCTGAGGGGTTGTGGTATTGGTACAAAAATTCCACTAGGTATGTACAAGCTAGAAAAACTTAGTTTTGAAAAAATTATGGTCCTGACAACAGATTTTTGTCTATTGCCCTAGAACCAATCAAGCTAAATATGATCCTTGTGATGTAGATTAACTAAGAAGCATATGGTTGAAAGTGATCAAATTAAATGCTGATAGGAACATGGAGAAACAGGTTTAATATGACATTGCTAGAGCAGCTATGAATTTTTTGTTAATCAAAATGAGAACACACACAGAGAGCTGTAAAGTTATCCATGCTCATTGACCTAGGGATTCCATTACTAAGATTAGACCCTAAGAGCTTTTTTTGAAAGGGTAAAAAGCTGCACATGTATGAATATCTTCATGGCTTCATGGAAGCGTTGTTTGTAATGACAAAGTAACTAGAAATAACATAGATGAAATGAATGGAGAAAGTGACTGAATACATTATGATATTTGAGTGTAATGGATTGTATTATATTACTAGAAATGACAAATATTGAAAAGATAAGAAAAATAAGGGAAATATATGAAGAGTTGAAAAGAGAAATAAGAATAATGTATTCTCTGATTACATTAAAAAACAATGGCCACAAAATCAAGAGAAAAAAATATCCAAGTATAACAAATCCAAAGGGTACTCAAAAGCAGAGAATATTTATATTAGCATACTTGTATAATTTACATTTTTTTTAGAAATTGTAAACAATGTGGAATTTGGGAATTTGCTCATAATTTTTATGTATTTATTTAGTTAAATGTTTTTATTGGTTTTAGGGTGGTTTTTAAGTATATAATAAAAAAGAAAAATTTTTAAAAAGAAAATTAATGTTTGCAAAATTATTGCAAAACTTAGCCCATTTCCCACTGTCAGTGCTCTAAGGGAGTCAGTCACACGTTCACTTTTGGTGTTCTAGAACATAAAGCCAGTCACATAGTTACTATTTTACTTGTAACTTTGGACTGTCCTAATTTTTACTTTTCAACCAGCTATTTTGAAATCTATGGAACTTTTGGCCACATTCTATAGAAACCATAAGGTTCTCAACCTTTGGAAATGCAAGGTTCCTGTACTTCCAAACAAGTTTACTGGCTTGAATTGTCACCTACTTCTTATTCCTTTGATCCCAATAAAACGTCAAAAGAAAGAGACTGAGACAGAGATAATTGCTTCATACATTTATGTAGCACTGGAAGAAAATATTAGAAAGTACAGAAAAGGTTGAGAAGCGGAATCATATATAAGGTCTTGTTGATCATATGAAGAGATGACATCCCAGTCATTGATTCTGAGTTTGAAAGTAATTGTCTTCTCCTAGAAAAGATCAAAGAGAAAGTCAATGATAGGTCTTTGGAATTGCATAAGGAAACAGAAGTGACAGATTCCCATGAGGTAGCAGGGCCCACTCCCAGGATACAAAAGGTAAAGAAAAGAGACTCTCAGCACTAGCACAGAAATCCAAGGAGAGGCTATACCTTTTCTGAAATATGCTTAAAAAATTTGGGGGAGGGGGAGAGAAAGGGAAGGCCATCCATTTGTGTAACATGGTTTGGAAGCACTCCTTCCTATGGATAAAATGATTCTTCCTTGGCTGAACCATGTAGATTTTTAAAGCTACTATAGCTAAGATATAGCATTCTAGATTATTCTAGAAGATATTCTAGAAATCTTCAAAGATTACTTACCTTAAGCATGTTCTGGTGTGCAGGGCTCTGCAGAAACAAAGACACATGTGAATACCAAAATTTGTTGCCAAAAGTTTTTCCTACCACAGAGCTCCCAAGTTAGACAATGGTTTAAACAATAAATATGGTCTGCTAAGAAGTTTGTATAAAATAACTTCAAAGAGGAGGAATCAATTAGAATAGACAGGAAATAGAAGGGGTTCAAGATAGGAGATGAAAACCCAAGGCAGGGCACAGACAAAATTCCCTTCTGTTTACCTTCATGTCTAGGAATTACCATTCTTCCATGCCCAAGTCTTTCCTTTTCAATTAATGTCTGAAACTCAGTCATAACTTCAGGCTTGATGTCTGTGTTTGGACCTGCAGAAAAAGATCAGAATGGACAAATTATTATTCCTGACTAGATCCTTTTCTGATCCTTGCCTTTACAATGGTTGCCCTCTATAGTGCAAAGTTCCTGGTTTTTGTACCCAGTAGATTAAATTGATAATATGAAGACAGAACAGAAAAGAAATTAGAGGAGTTGAAAGGGTTAGCTCTCTTTATCTTCTGCAAACAAATCCCATGCCTCAGTGCTCTCCAAATCATTATCTCTACAGAAAAAGTCCATATAAACCTGTCACACATACACTATGCAAAATAGTCCTAGTACCCTGTAAAATTTCCACAAATATAGTGGAGGAAGAGAGTAAGGCATAAAGAAACATATGCATATTTGCCTTCTCCCTCCTTCAACTGCTTTGTTCAAAGCAGAATTTCCCCTGTGCTGATTCATTAAGAACAATCAGAGTCAGTACCTGCAACTAGAAAAGTGATTTCTTAATAAGACCTAAATTGCCATCAAATAGGCAGGCAACAAAATCTGAGGTAAATCATAAAATCCACTGGCCTCTTTCCTAGACTTTGATTTTTATCACATTCAAAATGTTATATAGCTACTACTTTACATATAACTTTGGACCATCCTAATTTTTCAACCAGCTATTTTGGAATATATGGAACTTTTCATCACATTATATAGAAACCATAAGGTTTCTCAGCCTTTGGAAATACATAGTCCCTGGACTTCCAGACAAGTGTACCTAATCAAATTGCCATCCATTTCTTATTCCTTTGATCCCAATAAAACGTAAAAAAAAAATAAAAAACGGAGCCAGAAATATTTGCCTCATACATTTATGTAGCACTGGAAGAAAATATTAGAAAGTATAGAAAAAGATTGAGGAAAGGAGCCAGATAGAGGAACCTCCCCAAACAGGGAGGAATCCCCCCACATTCCCTCTCTGGGGGAATCCAGGTGAGTAGCTTCCAAAAGCCATCCCACATATTGACATTGTTCTCTTGCTGGGATTCACAGAATCACATGTTACTTACCCATAAGTTTGGCCACTCTGGTTGGCTTGCCATGAAACTTGCCCTCACAAATGATCATCCAATAATTTTCCTCAGACATCTTGTTTATATGCACATGGACTTTGCCCTGATCTGTGAGATCTGTGAGAAATTGTAGGAACATAAACCTTAACATTCTTAATCCTCTTAGAGAAAGCTTTTGGGAAGAGTCTGAGACAAGCTTTAGATTCACTATTCCTGGTAAGCAGCCAGAAGAGCCAGGAAGCTTCAAGAGAACTGTTTGATCTCCTCAGCAGGAAAATTTCCCCTTCATTCTCATATAGTACTTTGTTTTGCAACTAGCTATGAATTTATTCTATATATATATATAATATATATATATATATAATATTATTTATTATAAGATCACAGGATACAATTACTTTGAATTGTCTGGGACCCTAGGAACATCTAGTCTAACCCCTTATGTTGCAAATGTGAAAACAAAAGCTCAAAGAGGTTCATTAATTTTTACACTCAGAGAGGAAGTTTGGCATAATAGATGGAGTCCTAACAATCATGTAAGGTGGATCTGAATTCATGTCCAACCTCAAAATTGTATTTGCTGTCACTCAGAGCAACTCTCTTAACCTTTCAAGGCCCTGGGAAACTCTCTGAGACATATAACTTGGAAAGCAGATAGTGATTTGCATTGATATGGAGAGTTTACTCAGTGGAAGCTCCCAATATTATCATGGTCATAGGTCAGGTCCAAGGTCACATAAATGTTTGTGTCTTCAGTAGGGGTCATATCTTCCTTTAAGCCTTACTCATTGAACAGAATGATTCTCTCTATGCTGGAGCTGACTGAATGAACAAGATTAGTGCCAAGGCTCTAGGACAGTGATGACAAACCTTTTAGAAATCAAGTTCCCAAACTACAACCTTCATTCCGCATGTGAGCCCCCCACCTTACCCCAGACAGGGGAGGGAGGAATCACAGATGGATGGGCAATGTGAGAAATGTCCTAGGGCATGCATGGAGAGGGAAAGGGAACAGACCCCTCTGGTACACACTGGCACACATGCTATAGGTTCACCAACATGTCTCTAAGAGATGATTCATGACCCTCTCTACCTACTATATAAATGGGTCAATCCATCACCATCCTCAATAGAACTTTGAGGCAATTTAAATTTATTCTTAGCATTTCTACCATCCTCCATGTGACTTTAATTTTAGGGTCCCAGGCAATATGTGTGCTGTGATAACCCAACTTTGCACATCCCCCTGAGCAGCACTCCCTACATTCTTCTTATCAGCATGTTAAGATATATTTTTGTTTTCCCAATGCAAATCATAAGAGTCTATTTTATCACCCTGAGCCAACTTGGGCCCAGTGATATAGTTAGTCAAGTCTTCAGGAAGACAATTCTACTAGTCAATCTACTCTGTGTCGTGAAAAAAATACTGCCAAGCACACTCAGCTTTGGACTCTAGGGGTATAGAGAGGTTCCAGTTCAAATCATCTCTGAGACCTGGTCTAAGGCTGTGATTCCTTAGAGTCTCTTTAATGAGGCATATTTGACTGACCTGCAGTGAATTTGTTGGGATCATCTGTTTTCTTCAATTCTATTTTCTCCTCTTTGCATTTTCCATCCTTTCTGGAAAATAGAATGCATAGGAAAAGTTTTACTGGAGATAAGAATTAATAACACCAAAAATCTTAAAAGGTGGCTTGATTCCCTTGGTCCTGACCCAATTCTCCACTAAGGTCAGCATCCCAGTCTTAGCCCTGATTATTTTCACTCATAAATAGTTAAAAAGCATTGACAAAGAAATGAGAAAAGTTAGAGGAGGCCTAAGCCCATATGGGAGCTAGAAATTAGACAGTGACTCAGAAGGTCAACCAATGGGTGCTTAGTACTGGGTAAAAATAAATCTAATCTTCATATATGAAAACTTATAACTACTAAATGTGCTCAGGTTAGATAAGAAGAGAATATAAAAAAAACTATTAGCTCTGGTTATGGGCCAGATATAAGGACTATAAATGAATAAATAAACTGATAAGACTCATTGATACAGGCTACTTACTTGGTGGTAAATGTGACATCTATATTACCATCTGTATGTTTGGAGAACACAACAGGTGAGATGCTTCTTTTATATTCATTCTTAGGTAAGTCATTGTTTGACACAAGTTTGAGTATCCAGAACATTCCCTAGAGAGAATAATAATTTATAAGCGGGACTTGAGGAAAGAGAAATGAGGGAGGGAGGTCTCTTGCCTGCACAAACATTCTCAGCTATGTCCTTCTGTATTTAACAACTTCTTTGATCATAATCCCAAACCTGCAGCAGAGGCCATGATGGACTTGGTGGTAGTATATTAAGATGAGAAGTTATTAGAAAGAGATCAATAGCTTCAGATGAAATAGCCTTGAGATCCTAAACCCATAAAGGTGCCCCAAAAGTTACACAATCCAATTAAAACAGAGATTTGTTATTGAACCCACAAACTAAATCCCTACAGAAAGTTACTTTGAATTCTTGAGACCTAATTCCACTTTGGAATATAACTTGTTGGGTATATTCATAAGCAAAGATAAAATAGACTGGATAATATCCTCCATTTCCACTTCACTCTGGACAGAATGAAGGCAAAAGCAAGAGGAAAGTAAAATACTTCATCTGATATCTAATCCATGCACTGATTCCCCCCCCCCCAAAATAGATTCAATATTTTCTAGTTGAGTCTATAGCTTCAACGTTTCTATCCCTTGTAGAATGGGATCTTACAACACCAGGTCCCACTGCAAAGAACCAATTGGGATCCTAATTTTGAAACAGCAGCATATTGTTAGCATATAATCCTCGATCCAATCTATAGATACTCCCAATGAAGTCTCACCTCAAGTTTTTCTTCAGAAGATGTCGACTCCTCGGCTTGGAGGATGGCAAACAGGCTTAATGCTATGGTTAGGAAAAGAATCTTCATTGTAACAAACTTTTACAGGGCCTTCCCTTCAGTCAATCACCCAATGAAGCTGGTTAAAAATGCCTGTGCTCATCTCCCAAAATCTGCCTCTCTATATATCTTGAGATCAGTGTGACACTGAAAACTGATCTCTTTTGCACAATGTCCCAATTAGTCACACCATGGGCAATGGGGGTTAAGGGATAAGTGAAATAGCATATTATTATTTTTGGAAGCACCATACCTTGCTGATTTTTCAATGACTATTCATTAAAATCCATCCAAAGAATCAACAACTTTTTTTTTTTACTGTCTGCATCATCCATGAGATTTTAACTATTGATGTTTATTGATATGGAGATTATCATAAAAAAAGGATATTTTCAAAGATTTTTAATGTAACAAAGAAAAAATCAGTGACTTCATTCCAACCCTATCCAACTTGTAAGACTAAGAAAGTCTTATTTTAAAATTGGCATTCCATTTGTATTTTAAAGCAAGTTAGTCCAGAAGAATGATCCCTGTTAGCTCTCTCCTTTCTTTCTATCTACATATATATTGTCCAACATATATATACATTGTTACCTTTTTTTGAAATAGCTACCAGATTGGAAGATAGATCAGCAGATTTGTGTACACACAGATAAAGTTACATATCAGGTGGTTTCAATATTCATTGAATAGTTTAGTCCAAAGAATAGTCAGTAAAGACTCAGTGTTATTGTGGAGGTGAATGCTTATCACTTTGTCACAGCTTAGAATGAAGCTAATATGTGGAATAAATCATGATACCAAATGATCCAAACAGGCTAGAATGATAGCACTATGTAAGGAGATAAAACATAATTGAGGACACATGTAAAGCTCCACATTGGGATTTGTAGCTTCACAAGACAAGATAAGAAATGTTCTACAACAGTTCACATGAAAAAATATTCAGTGATTCTAAGAGTTTCTAGTTTGACACAAGTCAATATTGTGACATGTCTTAAGAAAATGGCACAATTCTATGTCTTCTTTGTAAGAGACATCATTTCAAGAAAAAGAGCTGAGAGATTTATGTTCTGCCATACTCTGTGTTCAGATCTCATCTGGAGTAGGAGGTTCAATTCTGGGTGCTTCATAACAATGATAGGAAGAAGAAGATTGCTGGAATGGTGAAGAGACCCCAAACCATGACATACAAGGATCAGTTAAAAGAAATCACCATGTTTAGCCCACAGAAAAGACTAATGAGGAATTGAGAGCTGTCTTCTTGTAGCTGAAAGGATTTTGTGTACAAGAAGGATTAGACAATTTGTGCTTATAATTATGCCAAATTTTGTCAAAAGATATCCCTCCAGATTTCTATGTGAACTGGAAAGATGTCCAGGAATTGATGCAGAGCAAAATGAGCAGACTCAGGGGAATATTATATCCAGGGACTGATACACTGTGGCACAATTGAACATAATGGACTTTCCTACTAGCAGTATGCAATTATCCAGGACAATCCAGAAGAATTTATGAGAAAGAATGCTATCCCCATCTGGAGAAAGAACTATGGGAGCAGAAACACAGAAGAAAAGCATGTGCTCAATTACATGGTTCAATGGTGTATAATTAGAATCTGCTCCCCAGAACTCTAAATCTCAGCATCCTACTTTCCTTCTCATGTTACCTCCTTATGTTTTAGAGATAAAGTTTGTGTGTTTTCCCCTCTCTCTTTTCCCATGAATGTGGTGGGGAAAACTTTTCTTTACTCAGGCATTTACTTTTGTCTTTTTATTTCTTCTACTTCAAGTGATTCTTAATAAATCTTATAAAATATAATACTTGAAGTTATTGGATATTAATTTAAATCTTACACTGAGGATATGATTCGGATTTTGATGTTAAATGATCACTAATCACAAATATGAATAACACATAAATAGGTTTTGAACAATGATTGATGTATATATAACCCAGTGGAATTGCTTATTCAGCTCTGGGAGGTGAGATAGAAGAAGGGTGGTAAAATCATGAATCATGTAACCATGGAAAAATATTCTAAATATTTTTTTAATTTAACAAAAAGAAAGATGTCCCTCCAGGTCCCAAACCAAGGAAAACACCTTGTCTGTCGATCTCTTGAGCATATAAAGGACAGAATTTAGGATAATTGAGTAATAGTATGTCGGGGAAGAAGATTCTGACTGGACTTGAGGGAAAACTTTCTAACAATTAATACTTTCCAATAATACAGTTGGGATGCCTGAGGAGACAGTGGATGCTCTCTCATTCAGGGACTTAATGAAAAGATTGAATCAAACTAGTTAGAAGTCTTGTCTTGGAAAGTTCTCTTCAAGTATGAATTGGATTAAGTGTTCTTTAAGTCCCTTGCAACTCTCATGTTCTATTATTTTTTAATAGACCATTACCCAAAGGGTGAATTCCAAGTCATTTAAGCTAACATCCTATTATCTGTACCCATTTTTAAATCTTTGTTTCTTGCTGTCCCCTCCCCTCTATATACTTGACTCTTCTCTATCTGACCTCTTTCTTGCAGCTTGTCAGACTGATATGACTCTGACTGTTCCCTGAACACAACTGGTATATAGCTCCCCTCTAATTTTGCTCATATTATTCTTTTCTTCTCTTTTCTTCACACTCATATCCACTTTATTATTTAAGACTCATCTCTAATCTTATTTTGGTAGACTGCCCTCTTAGAATCTAAATTCCATGAGAATTTACTTGAGAATAATACATAAAAATATTGTTTCATTCTTTATGTCCCCAACATTTAACATAGTACGTGGAACATAATAGGTACTTAGTAAATGCTTTCCTTAAATAATTGATGCCCTACGCTGAATCACAATGATCTCAGATTTCTCAGATCTCAGTAACCACCTGCTACCTGTGCCACTCATCTAGCATTTATAATAGACACGGCATTTTGCCTTAAATTGGGGTCTTATGGAAGGTATGGACCATGTCTGTTCTTTTTTAATTTTGTCCCAGTAGCTCCCATAGTCTAGAGTTCAGAAAGGCTTTTCAATAAATGCTTACTGAATCATACCAAGTGAAACCAAAGTCATCTGAATGCACCTCTAGATGCCTCAGGGTTTGCCAGAGAAAGGTCAGGTAATGCTGTGTTTGGGAGAGGCTCCTGAAAATGTCATATTATATATGTTTTCCTTCCTAAAATTTTTTCTCCTTTAGTTCTCCTGAGTGCAATAGTCCTTCAGAACAAAGTAGCTCTTTGTAGGAAAGCTTTCTAACTTTTTAAAGGTGAATGTTAAATCAACAAAAACTAGTGACCTTATCTTGTATTTAGGGGCTTTTATGCTTGTCACTATTGAACTTAAAATGTTTAAAATTGTTTTTTTCATGTAATGGGCATAAAATAAAATATTGTTGACAACATTTTCACTTAGAAAAAAATTAATGATATTGTTGCTAATTTGTGTATAAATCCAAGGCCCTATAGGGGAAAATCCAGAACTACTGTCATGGGTATAAATTTGTTTCCCCCACATCAGGGTTACACATAAATCCTTCAAAGTTATAGCAAAATGATGGAAACCCTTCAAAACTGCCAATGTGAATGCCGGTGGGAATGAGAGAGGCTTCTCAGAGAGAAAAAGAGGATTTGGATACCAAGACTAGGTAAAGCTATGCCTTTTCTTTTATTATTTCCCATTTTACAGTGAGAAAACTAAGGTCTGAAAAGGGAAAGTAATTTACTTGTATAACTCTTGTCTCAAAACCCATTTATTGGACTCTCTCTTTATCGATGGAGGGAAATTCCCTGCCCTACCTGAGTGAAGTTATTGAGATCAGAAAATCTTCAGTTCTCCACCAGTCTTTTCAAGACTTCAATCATCAAGCTTTAAATCATTTCAGGAACTTCTGGTCTCCCGCTTTGAGAGAGAAAATGGAAAAGGCCAGCCCCATATAAAGTTGTTGAATGAAAACTCTGGGAAGATCTGAGTAGACCTGTCAGTTTCCATCATGTTTCTACCCTGAGTTTGCCCCTCTAAAAATTAGAGGGAGTTTTCCCTTGGGTAAGATCAAGGGCTTTCACATAGTTGAGCTAAATTATCTCCATTCCTCCAAGCTCCCAATAAGAGAATTCCTTCATTTTGAATTGTCCATTATAAATTCTTCTTTGTAGAACTTCTCTGAATTCTATTTTGCTATGACATGGATAAATGAGTCTTTGCTACTTACTCTGTGTTCATTGTGGAACTTGCATTTCATGAGAAAAGGATCAAACTTTGGAATTGGAGCATGGGATCTTCCTTCTCCCCCAAATGACAAAGTGATCAAAGGTGAGATGGAACCTGATCATATCCCCCAGACCCAATGTATTTCTAGCCTTGTACTCCTTATTTCTGAGATTATAACCATCTTTGACCCCAAACTCCTACCTCCCTTCTTGGAAGAAATGAAAGTCTTCCTTAGAGAAGGGTAGGGGGAGAAGAGGTTAGAGATGTCTATTCTGTTTCCCTTCAGTCATACAATGATGAGCCCTGGCCAAAAACCATTTCTTCTCTTATTTACTTTGCTTTCTTTTCTGTCTTGTAATGAAAATGCCCTGTCAGGAGATTGAGATCTTAGTCTTGTCTCTGCTCTAACTCACTGGGTGATTCCAAGGGTAATAAGAATGGGCTCCACACATGTCCTTTTGACCAGGGTTTGTAATACAATGAACAGAGCCCTGGGTCTGGAACCATGATGATCTGAGTTCAAATCTAGCCTCAGATACTTACTAGTCACTCAGTCTCTATCTGACTCATTTTCTTCAACTATAAAATGGGGATAACAATAGCACTCACCTCTCAGAGGTGTTATAAGAATCAAATGAGATAATATTTGTAAAGCATTTAGTATAGCACCTGGCATATAGAAAGTGATTACTAAATGCATATCCCCTCCCTTTTGTCTCTAAGAGACAAGAGTCTCTAACTCTTACCCTCTCTCTTAACTTCCCCTTAATTACTAGCCTGATTCAAATTCTTCCTGACTCTGTATGAATCTATCTTTACATACTAAAAACCTTCAACAGAATTGGGCCTGCATAGCCCCCAACAGGTGAGCTCTCCAGAGACACCCCATATCTAAACTCAATAGTGTAGTCTACATTTTGGCAAACTGTGTCTGCCTACAGCCACTAAAGATAAAAAATGCAAAGAAGGGAGCTAAGACCCTACCACATTCCTGCTTCTCTCCATGTAACTAAAGGCACACTTGCCTCCCTAAATCAGGCCAGGACAAAGCCAGACAACTTTGTCTCCAGGTTTCTTATTAAAGAATTATCTCATACTTGCAGAGAAAATATTGTTTTAGGCGTTAGGGACATCATCCTACCATGAGACTTGCTATTCAACAAGAACTTTAAAATAAGTAAATGGAAATCCTTTACCATCTAAACCATGGTCAATTGCATTAATGATGGACTGAAAGATGTGTTTGTTCAATTCCAGGACACTTGGATGAAGCTACCAATGTGAACTTTAATTGAAGCACTTAGAGGCAATTTGGCAGACTCTGTGTTTTTAAATAAAGTGTAATATAAGAAGGTTTGGACTGGGAGTCAGGAAATTTGGTTCCTATGTCACTTTTATCACTAACTTTACCTTGGCAAGTCACTTTCCTTTTCCTCTGGATCCCTGCACTTCTCTCAACATTGCCCAGTCTCCCTCACACTTACTAGCATGACGATAAATAAATTTTTATCAGTTTGGGGGGAGAAAGGCAACAGGGATATGTACAGGATATGTTTTTTTGAATTTAAACTACATTATTAACATTTTCTTCCTCACTTTCTTAAGTCTAGACAGTTAAAAAAATAGTAAATCAAGTCCTAATCTGTAATGTTTGCCAGCCACTGAGTTGAAAATTTAAGGAACCAGTTCAAGCTTACTGCAGCATATTCACCCTTGCTCTATCTGCATTTTGTTTCCTACTTCTTCCTGATGACCCAGGGAATGGACCCTTACCTTCATCAATGGGCTCTCATCAAACCACATTCCAGGACATTTCTTTATAGGAAGGCTGTCTGTGATACTTCAAGGTGGCTATTCCTCATGCAAGTTTCTGAACTTTTGCCCAACCTTATCTCTAAATACCAAAGTAACATCTTACCCATATATTTTTTAACTTTTCTCCCCTCTCCCATGTCCTGGGTAGAAATATTATTTGTAAAGATGTTCACAAAGAATTTAACATGAAAGGTAGAATCATTATAAGTGGATGCAGTGGAAAGTGTCTGGTATCAGAGAATATACATTCAAATCCTACTTGTGATGTCTACAACTTGTGTCTACTACCTTGGACAAGACACAACTTCCCTTCACTTCAATTCCTTATCTATAAAATTAGATACTAAGACCTTTAAAGTCTGTCAGCTGTAAAATATCACTATGATGAGAATCTATGCAAAAGGGTAGAAGAAATATGTATCACCTTTACAACTGAATCAATCCATGGGGTCAGTGAAAGACTTCGTGATAGCAGTTATCTCTGCCTTATTTCTTTTACTCATATTATTTTTCAGAGCATTTTTCATAGGATTATTGGTCATCTGTCAAACTTTTGAAAACTACTCACACCCTTTTACCACCTGTCTCTAGGAAAATGGCTCTTGGTCATCTATATCCAATAATATTGTAAGGTTCAAATGAAATAATAATTCTACTATGTAAACCTTAAAGGGTTTTATAAATGTTCATTATGTGATTGAGAGAAATGGGCCAAGACTGAAGAAAATGAATTGCAAAGAAGAGCTCAAAAGAGCAGATAGAATCCTCCAGACCCAGACCCAGACCCATGGGGGAGGAGAGAGGATTCTATGGAAGATTGAGAAGGAAGAGCAGTTAGGCTAAGCTGACTTCTGGACACTCTTCTTCTTCAGTGTTCTGGTCTCTACACTACTTGACTTCACTTCTCTCTGGCCAACCTCTCTGAAAGAGGAAGGCTGAAGAGGTCCTTCTGAATTCAAAGAGTCTTGCCCAGTAAAGATCTCAGATGAATATAAACTGTTTTCCCTTAGGGGAATCAACTTTATTTCTTTTGAAAGGACTTTGAACTGAAGCCTTCTATCAGAAATAAGGGATTATAATTTAGGGAATCCCCTTTCCCTCTATCCTATATTTCCTTATCCCCCTTTCCCAAAAGAAAATAAATTAGACCTTTTACTACAAGAAACTGTTTTTAACTTTGTAGTAGGAGGGAGAGTTAAAAATATTCAAAAGGAATATTGGGGAGGAACTGATTCATCATCTGTTAAGCAGAGACTTCATTAGGCTGCCTAGCAGGGAGATCAAGAAGGAAGGTGTTCTTTGGAATTCAGTCCCCTTACCTCAATCTCAGTATTCCCCTCCACTACAATTATTATTAGCCTCCAATTTGGTGATAATTTCATTCCTTTAAATCTTCTCTTGCACTTCTATTGATTTAAAAGTGTTCATAGCACAGTAGAGAGGTATGCTATGAAATGTTTTAACAAGGTGAGTGGAATTTAAGCTGCATTATTAACATTCTAAAGTCTAGACAATCAATAAAATGATAAATTAAGACTTATTTTGTAGTCTTTACTGACTCCTGAGGTATAAATACTCACATTGAAAATTTAGCAATTGGCTCTGCAAGGCTATTAGAGTTGGCTTCAGCACATCCCAGTATGTACTTAAACTTATTGCCTTTTATGTATAAACTATAATGGAGAGATTTGTTGGTGATAAAGACAAACAGGATGCAGGAAAGACAGCTGATGGTTTATGGTTGACTCAGAGAGAAGAGGGGGTTTTGATTAGTTTCCTCCTTCAGCCTTCCCTCCTCAGCTATGGCTGCTCTCACAGATGATCTCTTGTCCTCCTCCACTACTAAAACCTAAAAGATTTCTTCTCAGGAAGATTTCTACTCCCCCCCCCCCAAGTTGTCTCACTCACACTTGAGTCACTTGGGAAAGGATAACACCTTTAATATAAATTAAATCAACTAGGGTAACACAAATAAAATGGCTGGCAGGAAAAGAATGGGAAAGGAAATGGGAAGGGTCTCCCTTCTCTAACTACCCCTTTCCCTCCCTCCTCAAGTTTGGGGGAACTCAGACTGAGCCCCCTAAGAGAAAGGTTGACTGAACCTGGGTTTGGCCCTCTGGCCACAGTTCAGACCCAGGGCACCAGGAGCTGTGAGGTAAAGTTTAGACAAAGACTCAAAATGTCTTATTCAAATGTTCCTTTAGTTTAAAAATTGGGGAGGGGGGGAGAATGTCCAGTCACCAGGAGAGGAAAAAGATGGATATCTCCAAGAGAAAGGCTTGGTCAGACCTCTCCTCCTAGGCTTCTCAAGGTTGAGAGAGCTATCCAACTGAAATCCCAGCCAGAATCTTCTATCTTCTCAACATCCCAGACCTCCTGGGAACCCTTCCCCATTGAAGTGAGCAGATCCACAAACTCTTCAGCCTGGCACTTTTCCTATGTGCAAACCCTCTGTCACAAATCCTCCATTTTCCTGTTGTTAGCGTGGTGCCAACATATGACCACTCAACTTACTTACCTTATTACCTTATTCTAATCTATCTATGATACTTATTGTTCCCACCTAACCTCCCCCCTCCCAAAATAATAAATCTTATCCAAATATGCCTATGTGCTAACCTAAGGTCCTATCTTATGCTAAAGGCTGAGTCATGGAAAGGAGGATTAGAATTATGTCAACAAAGTTTTTACAATATAACAGTTTCTAAATACAAAGTCATTCCTATTGCAATCAATATAAAATTTAGCTCTTAAGTAAAATTGAACTATCCTATGCCTTATATAATGCTAATTTCAATGTAATAATTCATAACATTCATAGGTATATATACTAACATATCTATTGAAATGTGGTTTATTCTGTCCCTATGTTACCTCTCTATTTACAACATTCCCTTTTCCACCCTAAACTAATCTGTCCCTATCTGTTAATGGCTAGTATGTTAACTCTTTCCTTTCTATCTATATTAGTTGATTAGATAATTAATATATTACATATGTACATGTCTGGATTTTCTATACATTTACATATGTTATATGTTTTATATATGTATTATAAACATATATGTGTATATGTATGTGTATATATATATATATATATATATATATATATATATATATATATATATATATATATACACACACATCCTCTGGTGTGGAGTCATCCAGACATGATGATCATTTTCTTCCCATCTGTATGAGTCCTAACAGAGATGTATTTACAGATATACAATTTATGGGCTGTCCTTATTTATGGCATAGCCCCTAATGTCAGTGTGAAATTTGTTCGTGTTCTAGATATGTCGTGGTGAATTCATACTTACTTCTCTTAGGATATCCACTTCTCATGTTACCTGAAGATCTATACTTCATTCTTCCTGTGTTGATTCTAAAGTACATATGGATTCAATTCCCTATATGTGAAATTAATGTGATTGGCAATTAATCTTATATGACCCATTTTCCTGAATTTCATTCCCCATAATGTCTTTGATTCAATGTTCTTTCCAGTTGTTAGTGTGTCTTACATCCTTTGGTGTTGCTTGAAGTTATCTGTACTGGATAGATACTAGACTGTCGTTTCCCCTTAAAAAATGATCTCAGGTATCCTGAACTACAGGATCATGCATGTGTAAGATTAATGTGAACATGTGTATGAGTGAATATTTTGCTGCATGTGAGTGAAACTTTATACAGGATGTTTGTGCCATCCTCATGTGTGCAAGTGAGTTACATATTGTTTTCCTATGTGGTCTATTTCAGATATTATTGAGGTTTTTTTCATAAGTCTGAAATGGAGAGTTTTTTGATGTATGTTTACTATCTGTGTTGTGCATTATTCTGTTTTGGTTTCACTGTCATTCGGGCTGTCTCTGTTCAGTATCTCTATTTCTTCCTGTGCATTTTTATTAGATTCATGGGCTCTCTGTTTATCAAGGGCTGTTCTTGGGGCATCTGTGTTTGCATGGATTCTGGGGCTTCCATTAAGTTTTCTTCTGGCATGTTATCATGGGCATAGTGATGTTTAACATGAGATGTATGAAACCATGAATCTTTTCCTATTACTTTGACCGATGTAGGTGTAGTGAGAGCTATATTATATGGGCCAATCCACCTGGGCTCTGTAGGTTTGTCTTTGGTAAAATTTGTCACATATATTTTGTCTTCTGGTGTGAATCTTAAAATTTCTCGGACTTGTGAATCTTAAAAATTCTCAGACTCTACCTTAGAACATTTTTGGTTAAGACTGCTATCCCCTTATTTTTCAATGAAGGGACTTTGGTCAGGAAGGTGGGAACTCTAACATTACTCCACCCATACTTAGGTATATTTTAGGGGAAGATAAAGTTGTAAACTCCTTACTGAAAAATGAAAAGTACTTAACCCATACTTAAAGTAAAGCTAAAACCCTTAAGCTGGGTCTATTTTTAGATCTAATACAAAAAGGTGCTAAGTACCTATGAAGGTCAAATTAATCACTAAAAGTTCAAGCAAGCTTAGCAAGAGGTGTGAAGTTTTAGTCTACCCAGAGAAAGTGATAACAAGGTGTGAATTAAGAATGGTCAGTCCTGTGAAAACATCTACTGTGATTGGTAGATGTGAAAACTTATGGGAGGTGACATAGGAGAAAATTCTTTTTAAAAGGAGGCCAGAAGGCCTCTGAATTGTAATTCAGCATTGGAAACTGAAGTGGAGCTCAGGAGCTGAACTGGAGGGTCTCTCTGAACACTAGAGTTTTGCTTGGAAGGATCTTGTGGTGAGTGGATTAAAGACTGACTGGTCTCTCTCTTAAGGCTCAGGCCTAGGCCATATTGGCCTAGACCCTTCATACTATACTTCTCTTATTCTCTCTCCCTTTTCTTAATTCCTTAATTTGTATTAATTAAAATCTCCATAAAACCCAGCTGACTTCAGTATTTCATATTTGGGAATTTTTCCCATGGCAACCACTTTATTTTTGATTTAACTCAAGACACTGTCTTGAAACCATATTTTCGTGGTCACAGTTTAAGGCAACCACTCTTTTAACTGTAATACTGGCCTGATGTTATGTAATGAGAAATCTAGTGGGACCCTTTGCACTAGTAGTTCTAGTCTTCTCAGTTCTTCCAGCCTATCCTGTATCCGTGTGTAACTGGCATTCCCCTCCCAGCATGGAAACATAAGATGGTTTAGCAGTCCTTCCTATCCATTCTGGCTGTCTGTACAATATCTCATATGGGGAAATATGTAAGTCTCCTCTGGGTTTTGTCCTCAGATAGAGCAGTGCAAGTAGAAGAACCCCTGTCCATTTAAGATGAGTTTGGGCACAGAGTTTAGCTATCGTAGTTTTTAACTTCTTATTCATTCTTACCACCTGTCCTGAACTTTCTGGTCTGTATGCATTATGGAAATTATCCTTTATTCCCAGAGACTTATACCCTTGTTGTAAAATTCTACCTGTAATGTAACTTCCCCTGTCTGAGTCTATGGCTTCTGGAATACTGAATCTAGGAACTATTTCTTTCATCAATGTTCTCACTACCATGCCAGGGTTGTTTTTCTTTGATGGATATGCTTCTGTCCATCTAGTGAGTTTGTCCACTGTGACTAAAACATATTTATACCCCAAGTCCCCAGGTATGTTAATAAAATCAATCTGCAGTCACTGAAAGGTGTATAAGCTAGGGGTCTCCCTCCCAATGCCTTGCATTTGAAATGACCTTGGTTAAACTTTCTACTGATGTCACATGTCTGACACACTCTTATAACATTTGTTGATATCCCTGGAGCTTCCCCAAACTGGTGGACCTCATCCAGCATGGACTAAACTCCATAATGACCTCTGGAGTGAATCATATTATATAAATGTTGGGACAGCCTTTTGGGCAAGATGGGCTTTCCTCCTTTGTGCTAACCAGATTCCTTTGATCTGTTCCCTAGATGTTCTAGCCATGACTGAATATCATCTCAGCAGTATGTTTGTTGGACATTGTGCTTATCCACTGGAGAGAAATTCAGAACATGGATAGGATCAAATTTTGTGGTGAATCTTGCTGTTACATTTGCCCTATAGTTTCCTAGGTATACCTCATCCTTGCCAGAGGAGTGAGCCTTGCAATGGATCACCACCACTTCCTTTGGCAAGTTCACTGCTTCTAAGAGTTGGTGTATGAGATTCTCATTTCCTATCCTCTTTCCATATATTGTGACAAATCCCCTTTTTTTCCAGGTTTGTCCATGGCAAATAAAATTCCAAAGGCATAAGCTGAATCTTTCACCTTTTGCCTTTGGACTGCATAAGTGCTTCTGTGAGGGCTCTGAGCTTGGCTCCTTGAGCACTGACATGACTTGGTAATAATGCATGCCATCTATGTAAAATTCTGACACTGTGTGTCTCAATATGCTCTGCTCCAGCAAGCTGTTGATAATAGGTGTTCTGCCTTCCACAGCTTCTTTGCTGAGCTTATACTGAGGGATCTTGGAATGTCTGTAGGAATGTCATAAAGTGATGTTATAGCCTGCTTCTGATCAGTGGTCTCATCAAGCTGTCCCCAAAATAAAAGAGGATAATGTTTCAGGTATTGTTTTGGTAATTGGAGGTATATGTTCTCTTATTACTCACATTGTAAAGTTGTCACAATTTTACAAAAAAAGTCATGTCCCAAAAGATTCTCCAGACACCCTGGTATTAGAAAGAATGTATGGTCAATGGACAGTGTACCTAACGTTACCATCTTAGATTTCAATTGCGGGACTCATTCTATCACCTGCCACTGAAACCATGCCCTCTATTGTTGTGTCTCCTGGGAATGACATTAATACGGATCTGACTGCCTCTGTATCAATAAGAGTCTTGTAACTTTGATCTATACATATGGTTCCTGTATCTCTGCCTCATATTGCAAACTAGCTTTTGGGTTGTTTGCATGTACAGGTTACCTTCTTGCCTCATGGTGTGTTGTGAATTTGTGTAATTATTTTATATTTGAGGTTTTTGATGTGTTCAAGTGTAACCATTCCATCCCCTGTCATTCTTCCCCTCTTCATTTAATTCAATGTTATATGATTGCTATTCAGGACCTAGGGCAGCTCCCTGGTGATTGCTGCAGGCAGTTCAGACCCAGGGTCTGTGAGTGAAATTATTTCTATTTGAGATCTGGTTGGAAGATGTTTTTCTATCAATAACTCTTATGTTCCTGTTCCCTTAAATTGTTATTCAACCTCTAATTCAGGGAATACAGTTATTGGAAGTTTGGTATTGATCTGTGCTAAACCCATCTCCAGGACTGGTATCTTTGAGTGTTATAAGATTTTTAATATGATCTCATGGGTAAATGTCTTTGGCTTTTGGGTTTAAGTTAGTTTCCCCCTCATTTCTCTTTCTTTCCCTTCTTTGATGTTCAAATGTATCAGTTTTAAGGTCCTCAGAAACAATGTCTCTTTTGGCTCCTTGTCAGAATGGTCTGGAGAATCAAGTTGCTATTTTTAAGATTTTCTAGCCCTGTTTGGTTTCCTAATTCCTAGACCCATTCTGCAAGCTAAAAAGTTCTCCAAAAAGTCTCTGGGTGATTATATCTCAGGAGACTTTGAGATCTTATAGATGTACTGAAACTGCTGCCCTGTTCTTTGAATTAAGTAATGTTAGGGAACCAAGAATGCTTAACTTAAATTGGATAGCAATGGCTCTAAGGACTGGAGAGATTTCTCTATCTGGGCCTTCCCAAAAGCCTCATGAAGCATACCAGCATTCCTGAGTCAAGAAACACTTACTACCTGAGTAGAGTCAAGTAACCTTTGAGATTATAGCTGAGACTTATTCCCTCCATAGGATAGGACTATCCACCCATAATGCCAAGATACCCTGCTGCAAGCTTTAAAAATGTCTACTGGAGCAATTTGTTCTTTTAGAAACTATTTTAACTATTTCCTTTTACCTTGGCCAGGTCCTTGTCTCATCTTCTTGGTTCCTCTCACTCTCTAGCAGGTCTATTGATTTTAGGGCTGTCTGCTGTCCTTTTCTTAGTCAGCCCAAAGACTCTGGATGGTCTTTGCCCCTTTCTAGATTGTGCACTTTAAGAGGGTAAGGACTCTGAACAATTACCCCTTTGTATTTTCTTCATCACAGTGTTCCACTCTCCACAGACTTCTGTATTTCAAAAATCTGTGATCATGTCATTATGGGTACTTCTTTCAGTGATGCCAGTCAATCTTTCCAAGACTCAGTTAATGATATTTATGAGATATTGTGGTCAACATATTCGTCACAAATCACTGGGGATGTCACTATAAATTTTCTAGGCTTACCTTTGTACCCTAGACACATGTTCTGGTGTTGATCTTGTACTTGATATGAACCATTAGAGTATGTTCTCTATTGGCATAACCTTTCAGAATCCAAGATCACTTCCACATCACAAAAAAGGAAGAGTTTAGTGAAAGCTCTTTACCTGGTAGAAGCCTAATAAATGTTTATTGAGGTTCATTTTGATTCTATGATTTTCTGATTCTGTAAAGCCAGACACCTATGTACTTCATTAATTGAGTAGTTGACTGATTCTGAACTAAAATTGGTCCTAGCATTGAACAGTAAGAGCAAGGGTCTGCTATCATTTTGTATGTTGTATTGTTTTAGCCAGCTCAGAAAGCAGCCATGCATGACCTTGACTTCCAAGTCAAGTTTGTAAACTGAGTAGCTGGAAGGCAAAATGAGAAAAGCCTCTATTTGACATATAAACACAAGTGAGATCAGTTTAGGAAGGAAGGCTTGCTAAAGGATTATCATCTTTGTTGTTTCTAGAATTTAAAATAAGCTGCCACGCATTCAGCAAATATTAATCATACAGTACTTGTACTTCCTGTGCTTTTCAATCATGGAATTGGTTAGAGGGAAAAGCAGCCCAAAAACTTCAATGTTAACCAGAAATCACACATGTTATAAAAAGTAGCCAATGTGCACAAGCAGGTCTGTGCACTGAAGGAGGTGGTATGTCATGATCACAGACCCCTAGAATCACAGATTGATTGTCAGAGATCACTCAATCCAAACTCTTCATTTGTCAGACAAAGAAACTGAGACCCAAAGGATAGAAGAAAACTTCCTAAAATGATTTAGCTAGTGGAGACCCATCTCCTGCCCTAAAGACTTCCCTCATCTACTTCTCTGTTCTAATCATTCCTTACTCTGGGTTTTTCCACCATATTAGTTCTTTTTATAAAAAATGCAAATCACCTATCAGGAATAACAAAGTAAGAACAGTTTCACCAAAAAAAAAAAAAACAACAACTAGCCTTAGATTTCTGATTCTGGCAGGAGGAAGAGAGAGAAGGGGAATGGGGGAAAGGGAGAGAAGGAAAGAAAGAAAAGAGGATGGGGGATGCCAAAATGGGACTAAAGGAACCCAAAAGGGAGGACCTGGTATTCATTTGTCTCTCTTTGTAGGGAAGGGTACAGGGTTGAAAGAGCCTCAAAAATAGGACATGAGATTTTTAACTCAAATTTCTGAAAGACTTCTTAAAGTTTCAGAGAGGTTTAAGAAAATATAAGAGAGAACTTCCCACTATTCAATTGTAGTCATATAATGTTTTGAATTCTTTCTCCCATGGCAATAGTGAGCTGAAGCCAGTCCTTACCATATGGAAAGACCCAATTTTTACATTTTTATTATGACCTTTTGGAAAATATCAAGATACAAGTTAGGTTTTGATTTATTGTTTTATTAATTGTCTAGACCTTAAAAGGTGATCTGGGTGATACAGTCACCCAGACTGGGATCAAGGTGATACAGTCGATAGAGAGCCAGGTCTAGAGTCCAGAGGACCTGGGTTCAAGTCTGACCTCAGACCCTCCCTAGCTATGTGACCCTAAGCAAGTCACTTAATCCTGTTTGCCTCACTCTTGTTCTTCTATCTTGGGGTTGTTACTAAGACAGAAAATAAGGGTTAAGAAAAATTATCTTTAAAAATGTCACTAATGCAGATGAAACTGAAATGTGTGTTGTGTTTACTTTTTTTTCCAGAGACCCAACTGTTAAATTTTTACCAGCACACCCCTACCAATGGATTAATACTTTACATAAAAAGCATAATAATTAAAGCATTCATTTTTTTCTTCAAATAGAGGACAAAGCCAGATTCTCTAGCACCTAGTTCAGATCTGTTTCAACTCCAATATAATTTCATGACCATTTGCAATATACTATTTACTTACAATGGTGACTTACTTACAATACAATACATGATATACAATCATGAACAAAATGAAGTGGATATTTCCTTTATGGAGATAAGAAACTTTAAAAGACTGTGATGTTGTAGGAAAAGCAATGGTCTTAGAGTCTGAAGATCTAAATTTGAATCCCTGCCCCAATATCCTGAACAAGTTATTTAATCTATGCCTCAGTTTTCTCATCTGTAAAATGGAGATAATATAATACTAATATGACCTAGTTCGTAGGATCATGGTTAAGAAAGTACTTTCATAAAAAAATAAAGAGCTTTATAAATAAATGTGTTTAGTTATGAATATAAGGTATTCATATTAAGTTAATGATATAATTATTAATATTAAAAGGTAGGTAATAGACTAGCATAGTGGATAGAGAGCCAGTCTCAGAAACAGAAAGCCTTGAATTATAGCCCTTCCTGTGACACACTAGTGAGGTGACACGGGCAAGTCATCAAATTTCTTAATGCCTCCAGGCAACTATTTACAATTATAAAAATATTTACAATTACAACTATGAATTAGCAAGGTGTTGCCAATCTCTCAATAGAAAGTTTCCAATGGAGGAATTCCTTATATGAATGAAATCATAGATCCAGATGTAATTCCCCTCCTCTCCCTGCCCCAAAGTAGACATAACAGATGTTTCCCCTTCTTTCTGGGCCCTGTACTGAATAACTCATGAACTAAAGTCTAGATACTCTGAGGGGCTGAAACATGAATAAAAAGGACTTAAGGTGAAAGACTCCACTAACAAATCAAATGCCTACTTTTCATCTTATTTTGTGCCTTTAAAAGTTCTTTAGGGGTTGAAAGAAAATGGAGAGGGAAGAAAAAAAGAGGACCTTTGTCTTTCCAGAGTATCTATACTTCTACTTGATTAGATCCTACTAATAAAAAATATGTACTTCTCTGGGAGTCTTCTTTTCTGTCTCCTTCTTTCTCTTCTCTTCTCTTCTTTCCTTTCCTCTTTCCTCCACCTCCATAACACTGACCACAGACTAAACCCCTAACCCCAATCATCCATCTGACAAATGTCCTATCTTGGTCATCAGAAGAACTAGGTGAGAAAATGTGGCTGCTGTAGTACACCCCTCATTGTTGATCCTCAATTACACAATTCTTTATTATACAGTTAGAAAGGGGAACTCTTGCTAAGTAATATGTCCATACAGAAAAGATCACCATTCTATGCCATTCCAGACACATTTCCAACTACAGGAAACTACAAGTGAAAGTCTACATTCCTTGATTATACCCAAATTATTTTATAATATATAACATATATGTAATATAATAATGCTTGAAATAAATGAGATTTGGCTGGAGTTTAAAAGTAAAATAATTCCATTTTAATGTCATTGAGTGTGATGGACTTTGACCTGCAGCATAAAAGAGGCCCTGGTACATATCGTCTGTGTTTAGAAAACAAGTTAGTATTTATTAATTTATTAATCACCTAGCTTAGTTAGGCATTTGCTAAATGAAGAATAGGGAAAACAATTACTTTGGATTCCAGATGAGCAATACCCCAAGTACTCAGAAATCCCCTAAGCAAAGGTACAGGTTGGGGCATCCCAATCATATCCAGCATGGAAAGCTGCAGCCCTTGAAGCAAAGAGAACACCATCTTCCCATGGATGGGAAAGGGGAATGTTGAAGGCCATCTGGCAGCTACCCTTTTCCAGACACAAGAGGACATGGGTCTGTATTGTGCTCCCTCTGTTGCTATTGAAGAAAAGAATAAAGAACATACAAAGTATTATACGCAGCAAATGACTGTGGTGGACCTCTGTCTCAAAGTTCCTGGCTCGCTTTCTTTCTATGTACCAATGCACACATGTAAGCTCACATACAAACCACATTACACACACACACACACACACACACACACACACACACACACACAACCAGCTATTCTTTTCTTCTCTTTCCCAAGTCTATACCAATGAGGCAAAATAAGAGGAATGAGATGACTTCAATCTCTAACATACTGAAGAAGTCTCTGCCAAGTCTACTGTGGCTTAAGGACTTTCTCTACATGACATGACAGATGAATCTACCTTAGTACCATCTGTGCTATAATAAAGATAATTTCCACAGTTCACATGAGGACAATGATTGGTCTGGATATGCAGCAATAAGCTTTGGACATTCAGATGCAAAGAAATGCTGGTTCTGAGAGCCATGTTCTGTTTCTCTTTGGATTGTCTTGACCCAGTGGAATGCCATACCATATCCCACCTGACCATCCATGGTTCCTTTTTCCTTTCAAAGGCCTTGATCATTCATAAACCCCAACCCACCACCATCCCATAATGCGGGATTTGGAAGGCTGAATGAGAGGTAAATGGGGAAGTATAAAAGTATCCATCAGAAACATGACCTGGGTACCCCCTATGGTCCCTCTGTTAATTCAGACCCTAACGAGTGCAGTTCAGGAACTCACCATTCAGATTTCTTTAACTACAGGCTACTGTGAGAAAGAAAGCAAGAAATATAGTGTTAACATTTGACCCAAATGTCCAACCCCCAACCATATGAAATTTTTAATTATGTCCAAGAACCAGAGAAGAGATTTCAATTCTCAAAATAGAATTCATTTTCATAAATTTCATGTTAGACAGCTTATTGGGGAGCAAGTAGGAGGTATCAAATATTGGGAAGATTTATCAAATATGTTTGGTTGTTACCAAAGGATAATAAAATGCCCCAGAAATTAGAGATTGTTGCTTCTTAAATATGTGCTGAGAGAATAGCCAAGAAGGCCCCAAAGGAATTGGAATCACAAACTTGAGCTTTACCCTCTGGGAAAAAAAATGCAAATAATATGTACTATACAGAGAATGGTTGAAATAGCAATGAAGTACTAAGAAAACAAGGTGTAACCTACCCCATATGCTGTTGCTGGGGTAAACTGATACCAAGCAGAGTCCAAGTACTTACTTGTTCCAGATAGCGTAATCACATTCTCCCCTGGAATTCCAACGGATTTTATGACTTCTTGGAATTTCTTCAAGCCTTTATCAGATACTACTTTATTCCTGCCTACAAGAAAGAGACAGAATCAAAACTTAGAACTGTTTGTCATTAACTTCCCCACCCCGCTGATGCTCGTTTTTCTAGAATTCATAACCCTGCAAGCAATTTCAGAGGTAGTCCCTTTCTCCAAAGTGGAATCAGTCATAGTTTGCATCTGGAGGCACTAGCTTCTTGAAAGTGTTCTTGGTCATGTACTCCAACCTCCACTGGAGGGTAGAAAAAAAAGACATTATAGCAGGGCATAATGGTAGAGTTAAAGGTGAGATCCTAGGACAAGGATGAGGGCACAGGAATCAAGTGATGACACTTGAGAATTCCAAGGAAGGGACGGAAGGCAATTCAAACTTAAAGTCAAGTTCTTAGTATAATGAGTCTTTTTCAGAACTCAACAATCACCTGAACGAACATACCATAGAGTTTAACTTCAAAGTCTTCCTTGTTTTCTCTGTTTCCTATGTAAATAATGCCATAGTTTTCATAGTCAGTATCTATCACTTGAAAGTAGCAAGGGTTTCCATCTGGAAAGGAAAAAAAGAGAGGTCAGTGAAATAACATCAGAAGGCCTTCATGCACCCAACATTGAATGGTGTAGAAAGAACACTGAACTGGGAATAAAGAGTCTTGCACCCTCATTTTTGCTCCACCATTTATTAGCTGGATGAGTACAACTTTTTCCAGTGTCGCAATGAATAAAGCACTAGGCCTAGAGTCAGGAAGAACTGAATTCAAATCTAACCTCAGATACTTACTAGCTATGTGACCTTGTTCTGTTCACTTCAGTTTCCTTGGCTGTAAAATGGGAATAGTAATAGTACCAGAGTTGTTGTGAGGACGAAATGAGATCTTAACACAGTGCTTGGCATATAGTAGGAGCTACATAAATGCTAACTAATATTATTATTATTATTATTATTATTATTTCTCTGAGCCTCCATTTCTTGATCTATAAAATAGGAATAATACTCAATCGGGAAATGGCTAAATGAGTTAGTACATGATTATTATACCATTGTGCTATAAGAATGATGCAGTATGACTCAGAAAAACCTAGAAAGACCTACATGAAATGTTGCAAAGTGAAGTGAGCAGAACCAGAAGAACATTGTACACAATAACAATATTGTATGGTGTTCAACTGCAAATAACTAGACTATAGTCAGCATACAATGATCTAAGGCAAAGGATTCATGATGAAAAATTCCATCTACATCTAAAGAAAGAAGTGATGGAATCTGAATGCAGATTGAAATATACTTTTTTCACTTTGTTTTTTGGTTTGTGTTTTCTTTCTCAATAAGACTAACATGGAAATATGTTTTGCATAATATGTGTGTATAGCCTATATCAAATTGCTTTCTATCTTAGGCAGGAGAGAAGGGAGAGAAGAAAGGAGAGAATTTGGAACTCGTTTAATAACATTAAAATTGTTTTTACATATAATTGCGAAATAAAATATTATTAAAGTGTTTTAAATAAAATAAGATACAGATAATTCTTGTCTTGCATTTCTCACAAGGTTACTATAAGTAAAAAATGAGAAACGATGATAAAAAATAAACTTGTCAAATATAAAGATCTATATTTGTTGCCCTCCAAAGCTTGGATCACAATGATGATGGGAAGTAGGGGAGATAGTTTAACTGGGGAAGTGAGCCAACTCCAAAATTGAACTTATTGGCCCATAATGCTTTCTCATAATAATTGATCCTGATTTTCCTAGGTAAAGCCAACCTAGACCCTAATTGTGAAAGAAGTAAAGTAAATTTTCAGAATCTCCCACCTTCTCTACTTCCATACCCAAAGATCTAATTCTCTATGAGGTGGCTGCTCACCAAGGCAGCAGCATATGAAATTCATTGCTTAATCCCACATCAGCCCTCAAAATTTTCCCCTCCTATAATCTCCTCAAGAATTTGCTAAGTGTCACTCATTACTAAGATGTTAATTGCTTACTATATTACTTTTTAAGAGTATGGGGTTATCCATTTATAAAGGGGATCTTGGGAGTCCATAATGCCTAAAGCTAGAGGAGTGAGTAATGGTGAGGATGCCAAATCCCAAGGCCATTGAGAATTTTTTTATGTTCCTAAAATTAAAGATTAGAAGTTTTGTGTCTATATGTCCATCTGTATGCATATATTTATGTGTCTATCCTATGAGTATCAACATTGCCTTTCTTTGTATGACCATGCATCTGTCTTCTATGTCTTGATGTTTATGTGTGTATGCCTATGTGAACCCATGTCAACAATTACCCATGTATATTTTAGCTTTGGAGGAAGCCCTGGAGGTTGGCTTCACTGTACTCAGGGTATTCTGCTTTTTTAAGAGATCAGTAATCAAACCCAGGTTTCCTATGATATGCAGAGCCCCTAAGCACTTCTGGATGCTGGTTCTGTCTATAGCATTAGAAAAACTAAAAATCCTGCAATCATCCTTTGGCTTGTGTTAGGTGAGAGTGGTAGAGAAACAAAATCTATCTTTAATTCTTCCATTCCTCACTTACCATCACTTTGATATTGTTCAGAGTTTCCTTCTTTTGTATATAAAGTATTTACTTCTGTACAGTTACCTTCTGACCTGTGAATCAGAGAAAGAGAAATCAGTCTTGAGCTTCTTGGCTTCATTTTAGAGAACAAACAAATGGAAATCAGTCTCTGGTTTCTGGACCCTATTCTACCCTCATCCCCCAAAGCCCAGAGTTGCCACAGTACAGTTTAGTTCATGAAAATTAAATTATTCTAAACTCTCTGCTCCTCATATGATTTCCAATTCAAAGAACATTGGTTTTGTGCAAGAGAGAGAGAGAGAGAGAGAGAGAGAGAGAGAGAGAGAGAGAGAGAGAGAGAGAGAAAGCATTCTTTGCCCTTGAAGATTCAGCGGGGTTAGTTTTGACATGACACCTTGTTCACACATGGGCCCCCTCCTGCCTCTGTCAGGGCCACAGGAGAGGCCCAGGAGGGAACAAGGGGTCATGCCCCTCAGTCATGAAGTCATTTTTTTCCTGTGTGTTTCAAAGAAGTGACTCACCAAATTCCCCAGAACACCTAGTCAACCTATGACTATGCCATTATTCTGTAGAACAAATGTGTTTTGGGGGTCCTCGTGAGTTTATAGTGGAACAAAGACCACTTTTCTGATCAACAGATAAGATTGCTAAAAACTATAGTACACAAATGGATCAGATAGGGAAGATGCCTTCTGGAAAACTCAAATCTATTTCAGTTAATATGTAAATGCTACTTAACTTCTTGCTAGGTTAATTGCAGTATTTCTTAGGTGTCCTTTAACTGCTTGTCCTTGCACCTTTCCCTTACATCAGCCATCACAAGATGCTTCAGTTTACATATCTGGGAAAACATAGCCCCCAGTGGGTATGCTCATAGTGCCTTCATTCCACACTCGATACTTCTGTCTCTGGGTTGGGGGCGGGGGGGGGGGGAGACAGAAGTATCGAGTGTGGAATGAAGGCACTATGAGCATACCCACTGGGGGCTATGTTTTCCCAGATATGTAAACTGAAGCATCTTGTGATGGCTGATGTAAGGGAAAGGTGCAAGGACAAGCAGTTAAAGGACACCTAAGAAATACTGCAATTAACCTAGCAAGAAGTTAAGTAGCATTTTACTGGGTACATAAAAGCAAAATGCTTATGGCTACCTAATATGAGAAGATTTGAAAATAGAAGTTCTTAAGCATGTTGGCTCATACAAGCTCAATCCAATAGGGTTCTATTAAACCCCTGATTCACTGATGATATATTGTTGGCAACAAGTTATGGGATCACAGGATTATATTTCTCATTATTTCTGTACCCTTCTCCTGGACCCCGGGCAGCATGGTATAGTGAGAATAAAATTGGATTTGGAACCAAAAGACACCTGGATTTCAATCTTGGCCTGATGTTTACTAGCTATATAGCCACAGGTAAGTCATTTAATCTCTCAGAATCTAACCTTTTGGAAATTCAGTTTTGTCTATTTTCAAATGGGGGCACCTGTAGTACTTAGCTCAAAGAGCTCTGAGGAACGAATGAGATAATGTAAATGTTAAAATGTTTTGTGAACCTCAAAATGCCTCATAAGTGGTAGCCAACATGAATTTAGGGAACTCGTTGTCAGTGCCACAACTCAATCACCTGGTAGAGTCTGCCAGTATCCATCTTCTAATCCTAATCCCTCCCATGCTCTTTCTTCACTTATTTGTATGTTGTTTCCCACTTCTAAAACCAGGGTTTAAGCGTCCTAGAGCTATGTCCACTAATTCTCACTAAAATCTCTGAAATGGAATAGATGAAAGAAGTGGGGACAAGATTTGCATTTTAAAAGAGGAATTTGGAGAGAACACAATGCTTAATTGGAAAGGACAATGCTCTAATGGTAGAATTCCCCCATTTGGTGGCTGCTGGGTGGAGGATGAAAAGTATGGGGAGGGGTATTGGAGGTTGGAGGGAAGGACAGGGATGGACTTTTTCAGACACTCTAGGACTAAATGTCTTCAAAGTATGCATGTTCCTAGAGTAGAGAGTCTTCGATGTTGGATTTTTCTAAATGTACAAATATTTAATGCCTTCCCAAGTTCTACTGTCCATACTAATCAAGTATTTATTTTGTGCTAAGTCTCTTCTCATGTGGAAATAGTAAAAGTCTTGAGACTTCAAAGGAAAGTCAGATTAATTGGTGGTTATAATTTTCAAACTTTGCTTGCCTAGGGTGTCCAAATACCTCTTCCCAGATCTCCTCCCTAAATGACCCTTGAATCATACATCCTTTCTAGGCTGGTGATTCTGTTCTCCCTCACTGGCCCAGTCCTCAGGATTCAGAAATAGTTCATCTCTCCCTCCTAGTTCCAGGCAATACTAAAGGGGCTTAAGTCAAAAGATTTCTTAATCCAGACCATGGATACAGAAATGTTTGTAGTCTTTTACATGAGGTCAATGTAAGGCCCAGAGGAAGGAGAAATCAGCGAAGGTTGGGGTGATAGTACTTACAAAGCGAAGGTAGTCTGAAGGTTCACACTCCCATTGGCAAAAGGTGAAAATACTGCCAAAGACATTTTGACCTCTTCCTTGTCCTGGTCTGACAGTTTCTCACTTGTTGCCAAGCTAATGAAATTCCAGGTCCCCTTAGCCTAGAGAAAGTCACTTTAATCAGCTTTTGCACTCTCAATCCAAATCAACAATCTTCATTCAACTCAATTTCACAAACGGATATTAAGTGCTTACTATGTGCAAACTGAAGCGCTCAGAGTTGGGGGTACAAAGACAAAAACAAAAGTTCCTGCCATCAAGGAGCTTAGATTCCACAAGTCAATATTCTATGCACATAGGCAAATAAGGCACAAAGGAATTTGAGAAACTGGGATAGGTGAATCAGGGAAGTTGCTATTAAGAAGGTGACTTCAGAACAGTCTTGACAAAGGAGGATTCTGAGAGGTAAGGATGAGGATTTAATGGATTCCATAGAGAACAGCCCTCGCTTATGAGAATGTATAGGGAAGAGGTCATAGGATCATAGGAAGGCAGCATAGAAGCCCCCTAGGATTTAGAACTGGATGAGAACTTAATTCAACCCCTCACTTTCCAGATGAGGAAACTGAGTCATGGGTAGTGTAGCTAGCTTGCTCAAAAACTCACAGGTAGTCATCCTAGACTGTATATCAGGGGTGGATTTTGAATTAAGGTCCTCTTACTATAGAGCTAATGTTCTTTTCCACTGTTCCTCATTACCTTGCCTGGAATGTTAAGATCAAGGGATAGTTAACTATTCTCAATTTTGAATGGAACTTCTTTCTTGAAAAGAAAATTCTTGATTCATGACAAAATATTTTTGAGCCTCAAAAAGTCATCTGCATGTGGTTGTTTCAAAGTCACTGAAGTATTTCTGCCATCAGAGAAATGATGGTGGCTTTGAGAGAAAAGCAAGAATAATAAATCCTGAGCCTTAAAGTCCTTGAACCAAAGAGTTCTTTATGCACCAAAGTTCAGGGAGAATAAGACTTTAGGGGAAGCAAAACCAAGTTTATTTCCTGGAATATTAAGCAATGAAGATGGGTATCCCTCTTCCTGGTGGCCTCTGGGTAAATAGATCCTTAAAATGTTACAATATCCTATGTGCCTTGAGGGAGGACCTACTATATGACCAGTCAAACAGATAGAAACAAAGGTAGAAGGAGGGCAAATAATAGGATTCCTAGACCCTCTTGTCTTTTCTTTCTATTCTCTTTACTTTAAGAATCTAATCCCCACCCATTGATTTAATTCTCTCTTTTATGGATATGACTTCCAAATCTAATCATCTAGTCCAGATATTTCTTCTGAACTCCAATCCTGCATTACCATCTGCCTACTGAACATCTCCACATTTGTTCCATAGAAAACTCAATTTCAGCAAGTCCAAAATAGAACATATTTCCCCCCAATATAGAACTCATATTTCCCCAAAATAACTGTCACCTCTCCCAATTTCCCCATTTCTATCAGAGATTCACAATTTGAGGGTTATCCTTTTCTCTCTACTGCACCCTACCCTTATTCATCACCAAGTTTATTTTTTCTGTTCTAACTTGACATCTTATTCATCCATTTCCTTCTCTCCTCTTACACAGCCTCTACCATAGTGTAAGATCTGATATTGCCCATCTTAACTATTAGAATCCCCCACAATTAGTCTCCTTGGTCCCAGGCTCTCCCTTCTTCAATCCTCACAGAGCTTCCAAGTTGATATTTCTAAAACATGGATCCAATCCAGTCACTTCTCCATTCAGATATCTATGACAGCTTCCTAATGCCTCTAAGAAAATATCCAAAATCATCAACCTAGCTCAGCACAACCTAGTTCCTACCTCCCTTTCCAATCTAATTTCATATTATTCCACTCATCAAAACTCTCCATTGTAGTCAAATTGACCTGTTAGTTCTCCATATATGTAATTCCGTCTCTTATCATTATGCCTAGTATCTGAAAGTAGTCTTCACATGTCTACCACTTGAGATTCTACTTCCTAACTAAGACTTTTCCTGATTGCTTCAGTTATTAGTGCTTTATATATCTTGAAGTTATTTTGTACTTAATCTGTGTGCATGTTGAATTTCCCAAGTAGAATATAAGGTCTTGCAGGAAGGATTCACTTTGTTTCTGTCTTTGCATCTCAATGTACTTAGTACAGTGCTTTGCCTTTCATAGGAACTGAATGAATAGTTGTCAAATTGAGCTAAATTATAATCAAGTTGCCCCTGCATAGTATAGGTTGTTAACAATGAATCAAGTGTTAAAATCCTCCCTAATAACTATGAGCCCCAAATTCAATTTCGTCCTGTCATTTATCCTATGAGAACATTCCCATCAGCTACTATTTCTTTTCCTTCCCACTGAAAACCATGGAGTCCTGAAGACCTAAAGTGCTTGCCTGAAACTGCAGCTTTAGGACTCTTAGACTTGTAACCTTCCCCCTACAAATGAGACCTTTGGGGATGTCAAGAAGTCCACCACCCCAACCTCAGCCCAAAGTCCTCTACTTAGGATTGTTTACCCTTATCACTAAAGGAACATGTGATGTTTTCAAAAGGGCGCCTTTGAGGGTTGTTACCTGAGAGATATTGAAATCTGGCATCGAGGTGATATTATTTTGAACCTGGAAGGTGCAGAGCGGAGCCTGTCCCAAACTCAGCAGCACCACAGCCATTCTGATGCCCCACATGCCCCAACTCATTCTGGTATCAAGAGCAGCTAGTGAATGAGTGAGAGGGAGTGCAGCAACCCCTGAGTTAGATCCGGTTTTATATTCTTAGGCCCAATCCCTAAAGACAGGTTTGTCCACCTACCACCAGCAGCAGTAAGAACACTTATTTACATAATGGTGTTCCATCTCACTGGAGATGCATTGCACTGTTCTTAGTAACAATAGCTTCTCTCTACAGTACATATAGGGTAATCCATAAAATAAAAGAGAATAGTAGAATCCTCTATAAAAGTAAAATAGAAAACAGAATACAATTATGTGGCTGATAAGAAATACAATTGAAACATAAAAATGCACACATTATTCAAATTAAGATAAGGCCACAAACTAAAAACATATTATCTTTCAATTGAACCTTAAAAAGCAGGCTTAGCAAGCATGATCTCAAACGAGGTAACAGCAAAATAAAATATTTTTAAAAGAGATCATCAGGGGGAAAGTACATTATGCTGAAAAGTACCATAGACAATAAATCAATAGAAATACTTAGCCTATATGGAACAAAATAGATTATGTCTAAATGATTGAAGAAAGAACTAAACACATTACAGAAAGAAATAGCAAAACTATAATAGTAAGAGACTTTAAAATATCCTTTCAGACCCAGACAAATGTAACAAAAATTAAACAAGAAATTAGAGATCTCAATAAAACTTTAGAAAAGTTAAAAAAGCTAGGTCTCTGAAGAATATTGAATGGGAAAAGAAAGAAGTATACATATTCCTGCAGATGGCACCTTTACAAAAAATTATCATTTATCAGGGTATAAAAAACCTCACAAACATGCAGAAAATAGGGAATATTAAGCACATTTTTACTTAACACAATACAACAAATTATATTCAGTAAAGGACAATAGAAGAAAAATTAAATTTTGACTGAAAGTAAATAATTCAGTGCTAAAGGATTGGTGTGTCAAAAAGAAAATCACATAAACAATAGTTAATTTCTTTAAAGATAATGACAAAAATGAGGTAACATATCAAAAGTTTTGGGATATATCCTTAAAGAATACTTAAAGATATCCTTAAAAAAAGTTTATATCTCCAAATGTATTCATAAAAAAAAAAGAGAAAAAGAACATATCAATAATTTGGCGGTATATTATCGGCAACAATAACAAAAAAAAAACAGTTACCAACAAATATTACATTTTTGAAGGATTTCATTTTGGCTTCTGAATTTTAAATGATGCTGGCCATGTGTAGATGTAGCAGCTATACTGGCCAACTTCTGGTTGTCCTAATGTTGTGACCTCCTTCAATACAAATATTCAGGAGGACTATGCCACAACCTGGCTTTTTGGATTATACAGAGAGCTAGTTTTATAGGGAGAATGTGTATGTGGCTTGCTCCAAAGGGTTTCTTCCTCTAAAATATTAGCTTCACTACTTGTCATTCCTCTATTCTATCTCCAGAGATTTTTCTATTGACAAGATACTAAAAGCAAATATAATCCATCAGCATTTCTCTATATTACCAACAAAACTCAATAGGAAGAGATATAAAGAGAAAATCCATTATAAAATAACTACAGATAATATAAAATAATTGGAAGTCTACCTGTCAAGACACATGTAGGAACTAAATTAACTCAGTTATAAATATTTACAAATACTCTTTATAGATCTAAATAATTGGGAAAATATCAATTGTTTATATGTAAGCTAAGGTGATATAAGAAAAATGATATTACCTAGATCAATTTAGTGCCATATCAATCAAGCTAACAAAGAATTACTTTGTTGAGCTAGGAAAAAATAAAACAGAATTCGTCCAGAGGGAGAAAAATTCAAGAATATTGAGGGTGAAAAAATAAGAAAGAAGGAAACCTAGCAGTTCTATTCTTCAAACTGTTCTAAGATTTAATCATCAAAACTATTTGGTCCTAGATAAGAAATATAATGGTTAATCAGTTTGAATAAATCAGGTACACAATAGACAAAAGCAAATGAGCACAAAAACCTAATGTTTGATAAACCAAAAGATCCCAGCTCCTAGGGCAAGAACTCACTATTTAACAAAGACTTAGAAAACCTGGAAAGCATCCTGACAGAAACTGGGCATAAACCAATGTCTCACAGCATATACAATGATAAACTCAAAATTGGTACATGATTTAGACTTAATGGGTGATATCATAAGCAAAATTAATGGAGCATGGGAAAAAGTTACCTGTAAGATCTTTGGATAAGGGAAAAGTACATGAGCAAACAAGTGACAAAGACATATCACAAAGATAAAATCAATAATTTATCTTAAATAAAATTGAAAAGATTTTATACAAACAAAACCAATGCAGCTAAAATTAGAAGAAAATCCAGAAATTGGGGTGGGCAGGGTAAAATCTTTGAAGCAACTATCCCTTATTTTTTAAATATAGAGGGGGAACTGAGCCAAATTTATGAGCCACTTCACAAATGATAAATGGTTGTGTGATATAGACAGACACTTTTCAGAGAAAGAAGTCAGTTATCAATAGTCACATAAATGCTCCAAATCACTAATAATTAGAAAATTGCACATCAAAGAAGCTCTGAGATACCATCTCACACCTATCAGATTGTATAAGATGACAGAAAGGGAAAATGACAAATGCTGGAGGGAAAATTGGTACACTGATGCACTATTGGTGGAGTTGCAAATTAGTCACTTCGTTCTGAAAAACAACTTGGAATTATAACCAAAAAGTAAATTTTACATGCCCTTTGACCCAGCAGTACTGCTACTGGATCTATACTCCAAAGAAATAAGAGAAAAAATTAAAAAGCTTTATATGTACAAAAACATTTATGGCAGCTATTTTTATAGTGGTCTGGAATTGAAAACTGAGGGGGTATCCACTCATTGGAGAATGACTAAACAAGTTATGGTATGTGAATGTGATAGAACACTATTGTGCTATAAGAAATAAGAGGAGGTGGTTTCAGAAAGACCCGGGGAAACTTTTCATAAGTCAATTTCAAAATCAATTTCATAAAGTGATGCAATATGAAATGATCAAAACCAGGACACAGGTACACAGTAATGGCTATTTTGTGAAGATAATCAACTGTGAAATATTTTGAAAATTGGATCAACACAATGACCCACCATAATTTCAAACTCATGATGAAAAATGCTATTCAGTTCCAGTTTGAGAACTCATAGACTCAAAGTGCAACTTGAGGCATTTTTTTTCTTTCTTTCTCTTTTATTTTTTTCAGAAGATAACTAATGCATACATTTTGTTTTGCATGTCTTCGATTTGTAATGGATTTTGTATTTCTTGCCTTCTCAGTGGTAGGGAAGAATTGGATTTGGGGAAAGAATCTTGAACTGAAAATAAAATAAAATTGAATTAAAAAAAAGAAAATAAATGTGTGTTAACTGAAAAGGGAAAGTATTCTATAGAAATGTTCAATGTACATTCTTCTAAGAAGAAAGATCACACCTTAAATAATGGGATTTAGGGATAAAAGATTTAGTAAATTCTCCTCATTTTATATGGAAGCCTAGAGAAGTGAAGTACCTGAAGGTCACACAGGTAGTAAACATAGAAGAGCTGAGATTTGAACACAGGTCCTCAAATTACAAAGCCAGCACTCAGTTCACTATATCAGGCTGGGTGCCTCTTAATACTACTATTTTTCTGAATTACTATTATTTCACACTTTGTCATGGACTTAGAAGGAAAGGGGAAAAGTTCCTTGAAAGTTGGGGGAGAGGGGAATCTTGTAAATATAAGATGATTGTAGGGAGAAGGCGTATGGAGGATTCTAGAAAGCTAGAGTAGAGAAGAATAAAGGACAAACTCTAATCTGACTCTATTCTCTGTCTTGAACTGGTCTTACTCTTGATCTTACAAGTGAAAGAAGTGACAGAGGCAGTTATGAAAACCATACAGTCATTATCCTTATATAACATCTTCCCTCCCACTGCCACCCCACCTGCCCAACACCATAGAGCGTCCCAGCAACAATAAGTTTGTATCTCACAAGCAGTCAGAATAATTGCTCCACTGATCTGCTTATTTTCCCAGAAGCATCTTCCATTATATCTATTGGTCCCACAAAAGACATTGTAAATCCATCTCTGGGTGGGGTTCGTCATGATTTACAAAGACTCTTGGCCTCTCTGTTGACCTTATATAGTTCTATTTGCTACTAATGGGCTGCTATGTAGCTGTCAAAAAGAAAAAAAAACAAAGAAATACCCACATACAGCCAATTGTCCTTTCTGCCTTATACTTCCTACCCAGTCCTTCCTCACTTCTGAATCTCTCTCAGTAATCCTTTCCCTCTACAGAAGCATTTTCTTCTCTGTTGTACCCATTTGGAAAGTGAACTAATCAAGTTCTTTCTAGACATCTTGACTCTTTGGGGTTGGATAGGCAGTCAGGATCAGATTCATATTCCTAAAACACAGATCAGGTCATGGCACTCATCTCTTCAAGAAGTTGCATTGGTTCTCTATTACCTCTAGGACAAAAAACAAACATCTGTTTGACATTTAAAGTGTTTCATGATTTTGCTCCTTTCTTTTTGACTAATTTCACATTATTCCTCCTCATGTACACAAATTTCAATCAAACCAGCACACATTTTCTGTTCTCCATGGACATTACCTACTTTTTGCAGGCAGTACCCCATGTGATATATATATATATATATATATATATATATATATATATTATATAGCCATATCCGATTCTTCATGGCGTTATTTGGGGTTTTCTTGGCAAAGGTAGTGGAGTGATATACCATTTCCTACTCCAGATCATTTTACAGATGAGGAACTGAGGCAAATAGAGTTTCATGATTTCCCCAGAGTCACATAGCTTGTAAGTGTCTGAGACCAGATTTGAACTCAGGAAGATGAGTTTTCCTGACTCCAGGCAGCACTCTATCCACTTAGCTGCCCTCATTCACTACACAGCTTAGCCAAAGCATCACCTCAATCAATAAGCATTTCTACAAGTACTGACCAGGTAACAAGCACCATTCTAAACCCTGGTAATCCAAAGACACAAATGAAATAGTTCCTACCCTCAAGGAGCTTTTATATTGTATCAGGAAAGAAATGTACACATATAAATATGTTTAATATGTTCAAAGAGCAAATACAAGATAATGGGGGGGGGTATATGGAGGAATCTAGAAGCTGGGATGTTAAAGAAAACCTTCCTATAGAAGAAGGAACTTAAGCTGAGTCCTTAAGGAAACTAGGCATTCAAAAGGCAGAAGAGGGAATGCATTTCTGGTGTGGGGGACAAAAAGCCAATGCAAAACAAGGCAAACTGGAAATGGGATGCTGCAGTCTCATGACTAATAATAAGGACAATTGTAAGATTAAAACTAATACCCAATAACTCCAAGTATTTTATTTTATAAGATTTATCAATAATTATTTGAAGTACAGGAAAAGTATAGCCTGAGTAAAGTGCAGTTTTTCCCTACCAGTTTTGCAGGAAAAGAACTTGAGGGAGGACAAAACTTTATGTCCAAAACATAAGGACATAAGGGGAAGACAAAAGTGGGATTCTGGGAAACGTAGTCCTGGAGCACAAAATTCTAATTACCCAAATTAAACTGGATTATAAGGAATGTGGAGAGAAACAATACTTAAATCTGGGCAGGTAGGTTGGGGTAAGATTATAAAGAGCTTTAAATGGCAAATAGAATCATTTATAATACTACAGAGATAATAGGGAGTCACTTGGGTTTATCAAAAAGGAAAATTCTGATAACTGGGGAAAAGATGGATTGCAGTGGGAAGAAATTGCAGTCTAAGGCCCAGGAAGTTGTTGTAATAGAATGATGATTAAGGGAAGAACTAAGATGGCAATTGTGTAAGTAAAGAGAAAGGGTTATATCTGAAAGATTTTGTGGAAGTAGTGACAACAAGATTTGTCAACTGCTTGGATAGATGGATTGAATGAGAATCAGTTAAGGATGAAGTTGTGGATTTGAGTTATGAGAAGAATGAGACTGATCTTGAGATAAATAGGGAAAATCAGAAAAGGGATTATGAGTTTGAGATGCCTGCCTTTCCTAATCTCCCCCCGACTTCAACCATTAATTTTGTTATTGCTTTCCCTTGCAAGACCATATTATTGGATGATGACCTCTCAATATTTCTTATTTATTCATCTGTGTATGTGTTGTTTCATGACAGTATAAGATCTTTGAGGTAAAGAACATTTTTTTCATTTGTTCTTGGTACTGATAACACTCAACATGTGAGCCTGGCATACACAATACACTCTACTGTGTTTACTATTTAACAAATGCTTGTTGAATTGAGTCAAATTGAAACAAATTTTATTGAAGGGTCTAGAAAGCCACTCTATGATGTGATATATTGGACACACCTCTCCCACCCTCAGCCATAAATATCTCACCACCAGGCTTCTATTGGTATCTGATATCTCCCATTAAGAAATGTATTCCAAGAGCAACTAAATGACTCAGTAGATAAAGAGCCAGACCTAAAGATGAGAGATTCTGAGTTCAAATTTGGATTCAGACACTTCCTATTTGTGTGACCCTGGACAAGTCACTTGACCCCCATTTCCTCACCTTTACTGCTCTTCTGCCTTGGAGCCAATACATAGTATTGGTTCTAAGATGAAAGGTAAAGATAGAAAAAGAAAGAAAGAAAGAAATGTGTGGCTAAGACAAGAATCAAGTTAGGTGGTTATCTAGGGATATAGTGTTCAACCTAGATTCAGGAAATCTAGTCTCAGATATTTAATCATCTATGTGACCCTGGGAAAGTCATTTAACTTGTGATTGCCTCAGTTTCCACAACTATAAAATGTTGATAATAAGAGCCCCTACTGGAAGGGTTGCTGTAAGAAAAAATATGTAAAGCACTTAGCATAGTGTCTGGCACATAGTAGGCATTTAATAAATGTTTATTCTCAACATCATCCACTTCAAAGCATTGAAAGTCTCTGTGAATATTCAAATATGTCTGGGCAGATTAATTTCATTATTAATCATTAATACCTTCATGTGAATTAAGTAGTTGGAACTTTCCCAAGCATTAGAAGGATCTAAAATTTGAAAGATTGAAAAATTGAAAGAGCAAGACAGAGTTGCTTAATTTGTGTAGAGTTCAATGTTCAATGCACAAAGAGAAATGGAGATGACTAAGACAGTACCAACCTTCAAGGAGCTCTCAGTCTGATAGATGCAATGAAAGACAATTTAAAGAAAAGCTAAAATGAGTGTCTCCAGGATCTCTGGAGACAGGAGGCTCTGATGAATCTGATAAGGTCAAGTAAATAGCTCTCTGCTCCCTATTAAGGAGCACTTTGAACTTAAAACCTCCCCTAGTTTCCAAGAACATTTAGTACTGACAATGTAGGTTGTGGGGACCATAGCCAGGGCAAGCTGCAGGGGGTGTAGCTGAGATATGATCAAGGATAATTTGTAGCTCAATGCCAGGGCTAAGAAGAGGCACAAGCCCTTTTCTGGAAATTCAAAATCGTATCTGTGCTGAACTCCCTTTCCACCCCAGGTTTCCCACTAGCCCTCTCTACCTTACCTTCCTTCATCTTTGCTCTCTCCTTTTCTGCTGGGTCCACCATTGCCAAGACCAGAGTTCCCTAAACATTTTTTATAATGGGGGGAGGCTGATCTAAGAATCAATCTAGCCTATTCAGCCCTAATTCAATATGTTCTACAACAAAATCATTCTTTTCTCCAAAACCATCTGCTATTCTAATTTTACTATATCTATTAATATCCTTCTAACTTATTTAGGATTGAAACTTTGTAGTCATTGCTGGTGGTAGATTTTTTCCTCCTCCCTTATGTGACTTGTTACATAAAGTCCCATGTCCCATCCAATTCCCCCTGCACAGTTATCATATTCTTTTCTTCATTCCCAGTTTTTTAGCCCTGGTACATTCCCTTATTACCTCTTCACATTGACAAAAATCTCTTAAATGATCTCCATGCCGTTTTTAATCCTGGCACATGAATGAACACACACACATATTGCCCTATTAATCTTAGCTGGTTGATTTTGTTGAACTGCTTTTTTCTTTCATTTTTATTTTTGTTACAAAAGATGACTCTCTGAGTAGGAGAAGACAGAAGGATATATTGAAAATAAATAATTCTTTTTAATGATACACCAAAAATAAAATAAATGAAAACTCCATTTTTCTTCAAATGAAAAAATAAAAATATGTTCACATCATTTTAAGTTTTATTGTGTTGAATTTATGAGTGAAAAGCATGTTTTATGAAAATAAAGGACACTCCAAGGGTATGGATTATTCCCCATGATGACTACTGACTCCCCTTTGTAGTGGCCTATTGCTATCCTCTCTCTCCTCCCCTATAGATAACATGGAGTGACCACCCCTAGGTCATGTTCCTTTTGGTCCTCCAACTGATATCCAGTTATAGATCTATGATCCAATTTGTGGGCCAGGAAATGTCATTTCCTTCCTTTCCTTTCCTAAAGAGTGCCAGAACTTCTTGGCTTCACTAAGCATAGCACATGAGGGCCAGGGATAATGGATCCTGACAATGGTAGATTTGAAATGGTAATTTCTCTGTGGTTTTGAGAGCAGAACAAAAGTGACATGTAAGGAGTTCAGATGACCTCCAAGACTGAGTGGGTGCCTGAAAACATGCAGATCATTATACTCTGATGACTTACTGACCAAACACAGTTTATAGGCAGAGATAAAGGGGAAGCCAAAAGTCACTGTACCTTGTCATTTATCCCTGCTCTTTTGGGGCAAAGTCAATTTCCTCCTTTTTAAAATGTTCAGTGATGTGCGAGTCCCTTATTTCATCCCAACATTGAACCTCAAATAAAATGGTAACTAAAACATGAATGCTTGAAAATAATTGTTTCCTTAGCTTTGAAATATAAAAAATTTCAAAGATCCTATCAAAACCTCTAAAGGTGTTTTAAAAAAAAGACCTAGAAATTGTTTATGGAAATGAAGATTTACATTTTCTGCAAACCCTTGAATCTATATATCTATAAATATATGTATATATATATATATGTATTTGAGTGCATATATATTATATTGAGGTGGGTATTGCATGAATCTATGTGTAGGTGTGTATGGCTTCTATGTATAAGTTTGCATACATGAACACTTCAATACTTTGAGAAATTTGTTTTATAGCCTGGTGATGATTTTTTAATTTGTTGGTTAAATTAAAATTCTCAAGTATCTCCTTCCCTCCTTCCCCTCCTCAAACAAGAGAAACCATCATTGACAAAAAGATATATATATACATAAAATTTATCACTTCTTTCTCTGGATGTGGACATAAACAAGTCATTCTTCAAACAATATTTCTGTTGCTGTATACAATGTTTGCTTGGTTCTTCTGGTTTCACTCTTCATACTTTCATGTAGATCTTCCCACTTTTTTTAATTAACCTGGTTATTATTTCTTGTGATATTCCATCGCAATCATATACCACAACTTGTTTAGCCGTTCCTCAGTTGATGGGCATCCCCTCAGTTTTCAGTTCTTTACCACAACAAAAAAGTTGATATAAATATTTTATAACATATAAGTTCTTTTCCTTTTTCCCTGATCACTTTAGGAAATAAATTTGGTAGTGGTACTGCTGAATCAAAAGTTATATACAGTTTTATAACTTCTTGGTCATAATTCCAGATTGCTTTCCAAAATGATTCAACAGTTCTCAGTTCCTCCAACAGTGTATTGGTGACTCCATTTTTCCATATTCCCTTCAATATCTGTCATTTTCCCCATTTTTCATTATAGCCAATCTGATAGGTGTAACATAATATTTCAATTGTTTTTATTCACATTTCTCTAATCAATAATGATTTAGAACATTTTTTCATATATGTATAACTATAGTTTTGATTTCTTCATCCAGAAAGTGTCTATTCATATCTTTTGACTATTTATCAATTGGGGAATGACTTTTGTATACTGTCTTTGGACCTAAAAGATAATGGAATTAATAAGAAGCAGTTAATCAGGTTTTCCCTATTCCCTCTGCTTATCTTGAAAAGGATTATGGTACTGTGGGAAAAACATTGACTCTAAAATCAGAAAACCTGGGTTCAAACTTTTTCTCCAACACCTGTTAATTGTATTTCTTTGGGCAAACATTTGACCACCTTATTTCTGTGGTTCTTCATCCAGAAAATTATATATTTCAACTAGATGGACTCTAAGGTACCTTCCACCTCTAGATATATACACATTTGAGTATTAGAACAGCCTTGATTAAAAATTTTGTCAGTGTACTTAGAAGAGAAGAGGTAGAACAATGGTTTTTAAGGCATATAGCCTATTAGGAAGGCAGGAAGAGGTTTGTTTGGTCAAGAGTAGAATGTTCAGTTACTAATAGGGTATAATATACTGTTATTTGAAACTTCTTACAGGACTATAAAGCTATACTGTATTGATGGCATAGAAATGTGTATGAGAAAGCAAAAACTGGAGGGAATATGGAGAAGGAGGAGAGCAGAAATATGAAGTAATCTGTTAATCAAGCAAATATCATTTTTGGGGGGGTTAGAGCTAGAAGAGACCTAAAAACCATCTAGTTGAATTCTCTGGTTTGTTTTGTAAATGAGAAAGTTGAGGCCCATAAAAGTTAAGTGACTTCCTCAAGGCACCACAGGTAGCAAGTGTGGGAGGTAGGATTTGAATCCAAGTTCTCAGATTTTAAAACTAATATCTTTTCCACTGTACCTGGGCAGTATCTAAAGTTAGGACTCAAAGCTGGGGGATGAACATACCAATTTATATTTGCACATTACCTTAAGATTTCCAAAACAATTTCCTCATGACTTCCCACAAGGTAATTAGTATAAATATCATCCCCATTTTATAGATGAACAAACTGAACTCAGAGATATTTGGCAATTGACATGGTCAGAATGATACAGCTAGGGCACATCTGATGAAAAGTTCCAAATAAGATGTCTCTACTCTTTCCATTGTAGCATTTCTGCCTTGAATCTCTGTACCTGAGGTACTTTCTATTTTAGTTAGGAGCCCAAACTTATATACCCATGCAAGATCAGGTCTAGTTGACAGCTAAGATATGTGGTTCAAACTTTAACCATTACATAAATTTATAGAAAGGAAAGATCACTGTGGGCTTGAATAGGTGAGGAATACTTCCTGGAGAAGAAGGAACCCATTCTCCAATTTGAAGAATGGGTAGAATTTAGCAGGAAAAAAAAAGCTTGGGAAGGTGGGGTAAACAACACAGAGGGAAGTCATAATTTGAAGAATACATATATTTATTTAGGAGGAAAAATGGAATCTCTATATGAGAAAAGGATTAGTGGGGGGAAAGGCAGAAAAGGGGGAACTAAAAAGAAATATCTGAGTGTATAATGTTTTGCAGGAGAGAAATGAAGGTGAGTAGAAAATGTCCAAATCTCTGACCTTCCATATATTTAATATCCTTCTAAAGTATGTGAAGAGCTCTTGTTGCCCTAGTCTTCCACTGTAAAGAACAAATGGTGAAAACCAAGGGGTAGAAAGAGGTACCCAAAACCATTCAGTTTGAGTCATAAGCCCCTGATGTCCCATAGAGAGGAGATTGACTGCTCAGGGTGCTTGAGGATCCCTCTACAATATCCTTAATTATTCCCATCTTAAATACAGGCCACTGAGCATTGACCCCTGTGAGCCTCTTAGTCCCCAAGTCTTGAACTGACTTAAACAAAGCATTGATCATGAGATCACTAGATCTTCCTGAAGTTATAGTTTGAAGGAAACCTTCAGAGTGTGTAGAAGTCTTTTCTTTCCTCAAGAATAAATAGGAAGTTACAATGAGAAAGATGCAAAAGGAGGGCTTTTGGTTGAGTTGCATGTTTGAGTTCCCAGGAGAAGGTAGCAGGAGTAGATTTGCAGCAGATATAGCAGCTGCTAAAGGCCAGGTCTGATCCCTTTTCGTTAAACTATTTCACAGAAAGTGAATATTTCTGAACCTGTAGAGGGAAGAGTCCCAAACTATAATTGTAGGATAGGAGAGGCAAGTCATAAAAACCTCACCAGGGGGTCAAAGTTGTGACCTTGTAGTTCCTTCCTGCTATATCACATATTCCAGGTATTACTAAGAATTCTGCAAAGAGCTGATGACCACATGACTTTGTACAATAGTAATAGTTTAGAAACACCTGATGGGAAGAAGCCAGAAAACAGTAGAATCACAACTTACTGGTATGATGGTATGGGCACAGGTTGCTGTGGGGAAAGAAGAGAACGGGTGAGAGTTCAGATATAGATGCAAATAAATTTAAAATCTAAGGAATAAATGTAAAGTTATCCACTTGAGTTTTAAAAAATCAATTTCATAAGTATGAGTGGGTAGAGGTATGGTTAGACTAATTTGTTTAAGAAATAGCTAGCCAGGGCAGGTAAGGTGGGTTGGTAGATAAGAGTCAAACCTAAAGATGGGAGTTCTTGGGTTCAAATCTGGCCTCAGATACTTCATACCTGTGGTACCCTGGGCAAATCACTTAATCCCAATTGCCTCACCAGTGTGACTCTTCTGCCTTAGAACCAATACTTTGTATTGATTCCAAAATAGAAGAAAGAGATTTTAAAAATAAAAGAAAAAAAGATTTAGGGCTTTTAGTGAACTGCAAGTTCAATGTGAGTCAACATAACATGATAGTCAAAAGACTTCATGCAATCTTGGGCTGAACTAAGAGAGGCATAGCTTCAGAGAATAAGAAGGTGTCAATCCCTCTGCATCTGTCCCTGGTCAGACCAAATACATTGGAAGTATTGTGCTCAGTTCTGAGTGCCACAGTTTAGGAAGGATATTGGTAAGCCAGTAAGTGTCCAGAGAAAAACAACCAACATGGTGAAGTGAATTGAGTAAATACCAAATAATGAGCAGCTGAAAGAACTGGGAATGTTAGTCTGGGAAAGAGAAAATTCAGAGTACATGATAACTAGGTTCATATATTTGAAGGACTGTCATGGAAAAGAGGACTTAAGCCTGTTTTGTTTTGGCTGCAGAGGACGGAACCAAAAACAATGGGTGAAAGTCAGATAAAGGTAAATATATACTTAATGGGGAAAAACTAACAATTATAACAGTGTAAAAATGGAATGGATGGCCTTAGGAGATATTAGACTCCTCCTCATTCAAGGTCTTCAAGCAAAGGATATATTATGGTAGGAATTACTTTCAGGTTGGACTAGATGGCCTCTGAGTTCCCTTCCACCCATAAAGTTTTATAATTCTATGAGCTAAAATAATTATCTCAAATCTTTGTGAAAAACAAACTTCAATTGTCTACACATTTCTAGTTTTAAGGAAGCTATACCGTCTGGGAAATACAGACTTCCTTTGCTAAAACCATGAAACCTGTGGGGTGCCATGTTGCAGGAATAGACAAAAAATTCACTATAATTCGCTAGGTTATACAAATCCCCATCCCAAACACATGGAATGTGTGTGTGTGTGTGTGTGTGTGTGTGTGTGTGGAACTTTTGCATAGGATTAAATTAAAAGCACACATGATTTTCCAGTATAAGAGCTCATAGAATGTTCTTTTGAAAAGTTCAAGATTTTTACAGATGTGATCTAATTATAATTCTTTAAATCTTAAGGAAATAGCAATTATTGTTTCCATTTTTCAGGTCAAGAAACTGAAAAAACTTTCTCTATATATGATCATAGAATTCTAGTAGAAGAGATCATAACTTCCAAAGAAACTGGGTAAGCTAGATTCTTCAACTCAAGATTGGTTAGACCAATGCTTCTTTGTCTTTGGAAATTTAGGTGCCATGAATATGAATTGTGGGATAAATAACTCTCAAAGAAATATCTGTCCTCCTGTCTCTATTGCTTAGACCAAGGACATAGTGATAGAGAAATAGCTTTTTCAAAATGGCATCCAAAGCAAGTACATATCACTTGCATACCTTTACTCAGATCAAAAACCTGTAGGAAACTCTAACTCTCCATTCTGCTTATATAAATCCTTTAGGAAAGACCTCAAATCCACCTCCTCCAGGAATCCTACTTTATAATATAAATGGAGAAAACACACACACACACACACACACACACACACACACACACACACACACACACACACACTTTTTTTTAAACTCCTAACAAAGAGCATAACAGGTTCCAAGTGAATGGTTGAGATAGAAAATCACACTGGAGCTCAGAGGCAGTGGCATCACTGTGGTCCTTAAACCAGAGTATTTACAGGATGTATGGGTTGAACTTGGATGCTGAAGAAATAGAGAGGATTTGGATAAGTGGAGAATGGAGGGGATAAAGATAAGAGTATGAACAAAAGGGCAAAGAACAGATTGTACATTTCTTTATATACCACACAGAGGCAAGCATAGCACTATGGATCATAGGATCTTGGATTTAGAACTGAAAGGGACTTCAGTAGCTGTCTAGTCCAACTCCTTCACTTCAGATGAAGAAACTGAGAGCCATGGAAATTGTCACTTGACCAAAGTCACATAAGCAATAATTATCAAAAGTAAGATTTGGATCCAAGTTTTCTGATTTCAAATCCAATGCTCTTTCAAATAAAATCCAATGCCCAATAAATACTTGGATGAATGAACAGACCATTTACAACCATCTATATTCTCATGCCCACAAGCACACATATCAGATGCCCTTCTTCCAGTCTTCACTCGTGTCTCCACACATCATTTTTCTCTTCCCATTCAAGTTCAAAACAAGTAAATGGGAAGTGATGAAACCCAAAGTGTCCTAATACATGCTGCAATCTCTAATCCAAGGAATCATGAAGAAAAGTGAGAGAGAAGACACAGGCATTCCCCAAATCTCAACTTTAGGATTACCCCATAACTCTTAAAAGAAAAAAGTTAAAATTAGTCTAAATCATAGGGCATATATGTCATTGAATAAGTTTAGGAAGCGTTTTCTCTAAAAGGTAAGATGAACTCCAAATGAGATTTAAGAGAATGCTTGGATGACCATTCTATAGATGTATTTTTTTCCTAAGTTAAGGTTGTTTGGGGGGCATCCTTAACTTCCTTTTTAAAAAAATCCTTACCTGCAGTCTTGGAAGAGTCACAAGGGTGAGGTAGTTGGGGTTAAGTGACTTGCCCAGAATCACACAGCTAAGAAGTATCTACCATGACATTTGAACCCAGGACCTCCCATTTCCAGACCTGGTTTTCTATATACTCTGAGCCACCTAGGTGCCTCTAGCATCCTTAACTTGTGAAGTGGTCTCAAGGAGAATGATCATAGCCTGTCCCTCAATTCACCCATCAAAAATAATATTCTAGACTAGAAATAAGGATTAGAAAACTTCCCAAATGTTTTAAAAATCAGATTAGCTAAATTGGGAAGGTGCTAATTTTATCTATTTTACTTCCTATAGAGAAGTGAGCCATACAATAATAAGTATTGAGATAGATTGGGAAATAATCCCTTTCTTCTCAATGGCCCCACTCCTATCCTCCACCTTCTCCCAGCACTGACTTTGCCTTCAACCCAAGGAAGGACAGAAAGAGGAGTAGCATTCTCAAATGCTTGGTAGCTATTTAAAAAAGAACAGGATGAAATTTTAGTGCTTGCACAATGCTAAAATGTTTTCCCACTTCATCTGCGTTCTAATATCAAAGTCCATCTTTATAGATATAAGGTTTCAGTTGGGGAGTTTGAAAGAGAAAATAGATTTTCATTGATTGAAAAAATTAAACTTAAAAAATAAAGATAAAATGATGGTATAGGAGACAGAGAAAACTTCCTTTGGACCAGATGAGTTTCCACTCTGTGCTGTAAGTTGAGCTTTAACATCTTTACCGTCTTGCTTTAAAAAAATGGTCTTGTTACATATGAGTCCAACAGTCTGGCACATCTTTATAAACTCCTGCAGCATCTCTATCTTCACCATTTTTTCTCTGCCTGCAATCAGGAGCATAATGAGGGTGTCAGAGATACCTATTATAACTTTGATAGAAGAGAATGACAGAAACATTGGGGTGAACAAGAAAAAAAAAAGAAATCCTATCTCAGGAAATCTGAAGGCTAATTCTAAAAGGGATACTAAGCAAGTTGCTTAGAGTCAAAAGTAAGTAATAACATTGCAAAAACCTAGATTCAGAGTCAGGATAATTCATGCAGGGTTAGATCTCCTTAGCCAATGCTCCAGTCTTATGCCCCACTCTTTTATGGAGGAGGAGCTCATTTCAAACTATAAAGTACCATATTCAGTACCATAAAGAAGCCTATGGCTAGACTGACCCAGTCATGCACTTGGTTGATCCTTTGTCATGAGGCAAGGTGGTCTAGAAAGCCCTGGGACCTCCATTAGAGTCATCACCAATAGGAGAATATGTAGAAAAAGCTGGAAGCAGGGACTGTGTTTTGCTTTTCTTTGATTTCCTCCATGCTTAACACAATGCCTAGCACACAGTAAATACTTCATAAATGCTTTCCTGATTGGCTGGTTGAGAAGAATTGTCCAAGATGTGTCCAACTCTAGAAACATTTGTTGGGAAGCTAATGAAGAAGGTGGTCATTTAAAGACAGGGAAATAAGGACTGAAGGATCCTTGACAACTTTAGCTGCCCACAACCTCCCAAATCTTCTCATTCTGACCCAGGAGTCTCTGCCTCCTCACTTACTGCAGAGTAGCACATTGTTGTAGTAATATCCTGCCTTCCCTCCTTTTATATACACCACTGCATAGACCCAGTAATCAGTAGATAGCACACGAAAGTCTCTTATGCCTTTGACTAGGAAAAAAAAAGAGAATCAAACTATACCCTCCATAGCCCAAATATATTCCATCCCCCTTCCCCCAAAAGAGAAACAGGATATTTCCCTGCAAGGAGACTGGGATCTGAAAGAAAAAAAGTCAGCCCAATCTCCTTGTATCTCATGGATCCATACTCCCCAGAGAGTCCCACCCTTGAAGATTAAGATGGGGGGGATTGAGAAGAGAGGGGAAAAAAGAGAGACAGACAGGCAAATAGGATGGGGGTAGGGATGCTGGAGACCAAGAAAGAGAGGGTAGTAGATAGAAAAAATTATTGTACAGCAAGCTATACCATTTGTCTTGACTTTTTCCAGTCCCATTTTCTGCTCTCATTCCCTAAATCATCATACAAACCAGTATTCCTGAACATTGATTTCTTCAAATCTTCCTTCAAGATGATGTTATATAACTGACATCCCTGAGGTCTAGGAAAGGAGTAGACGAACCAGTAATTAATGATAAGGAGCCCAACTTGATTTCCTTTATCCCATCTCAGATACCTTAAATGCATTTTCATCAAGGTCTTTTGTCCAATAATTTTCACTAAATATTTGTTAGACACATTTTGTGTGCCTGGCACTGTTTGAAACACTGGTGATACAAGGAGAAAAATGAAACAGTCTTTGTCCTCAAGAGAATGACAAGGTCTGTTGTGAAACAGAGGGCAATTCTAGTTTGGGAAGTTTCAGGCTGACTAGGCAGAAAAGGTACTTTATAGCAAGTAGGGACAGGAGGTATCCTTCAGGCCACATGACACAAATACAGTGATACCTCAGTTTTTGTTGACAGTGGTTATCATTGGTTTCAGTTTGTGTTGGGTTTTTTCCGAGAAAAAATTTGTCTCAGTTTTCTTCCACTGTCTTAGATTTCACTGGTCTGCCTACTTGACTTTGGTGATAATTTTGCAAATTTTGCAAAAACAAACCTATGCATTCTCTTTCTCAGTGCAGCATTGTTTCTCTTTGTGTGAACATCACCCCTGCAGTCTAGCCAAACAGTTGCATTGCTTTCCAGTGTTCTTGTGCTGAACTTGTGGATGACTTTGAGCTGCAAGTTGATGCTGATGCTGTCTAGGATCTTCTTCAGGTCCTTGAAGTTGGGGGAGTCATTGCTGCCAAGGACAGCCAAAAGATAGGCAGCCACATAATGCATACTAATGATCTGAGTTCCACTTAGGTGCTCATCAATTCTTTACATTAGTCTTTTATATTCATTTTATATTAATTTCTTATTGTTTTTAGTATTAAACATTATACTTATTCTCCATGAAATGTGCTTTGGGTATGTATTTTAGAGTGTCTAGAATGAATTAATTAGATTTACATTGATTCAAATGGAAATAATTGCCTCAGTTTTTGTCAGATTCAGATTTCATTGACTGTTTTCAAACTGATTATCAATGAAAATGGGGCATCACTGTGACTACTTATTCTCCCTCTGGGTAGTGCTAGCACTGGTACAACATCCTAAAGGGAATCAGCATGGACCTAATTAAAATCAGGAAGTGACTTGAAGATGACACAGAAGTTACTCTACCAAGTCTTTATCTTTTAAATGTTTATTGGTTTTTCAAACCTTATCTACTTCTTCATGACCCCAATTGGAATTTTCCTGGCAAAGATACTGGAGTTCTTCATCATTTCCTTCTCCATCTCATTTTGCAGACAAAGAAACTGAAGTGACTTGCCTGTGGTCACATAGCTAATTGATATCTGAGCCTGGATTTGAACTGAGGAAGAGGAGTCTTTCTGACTCTAGGCTTGGCATTCTATCCACTGCACCACCTAGCTGCCCCTCTTTTAGATACAGCTCCCTTTTCTTTGCAGAAAAGAATCACTTCCATGGGAAAATACATAAAATATCAGTTTGTCACTATGCCCATAAGTTTCACTGAAATTCTTTTGTTTCTTCATTTTAGGTGATCATTCTTTGAGAGGTGCTAAGAAGTAAAACACAAGTGATTTTTTAAAAGAATTCAATAATTTTTAATCATTTTTAAACTCTTACCTTCTCCCTTGGAACCAATATTGCTTCCAAGGCAGAACTGTGGTAAGGGCTAGGCAATGGGATTTAAATGATTTGCCCAGGGTCACACAACTGGGAAGTATCTGAAGCAAATTTGAACCCAGGACCTCCCTTTTCCCAGCCTGGATCTCTATCCACTGAGCCACCTAGGTGCCCCAATTTGGATCCTTTTTTAAAAGAAGCTATGTAGATAAATCCAAAGTCATGATAATATAGTGAAACAAGTATGCCTTTATCTTTAGTGATCAGTCTTTCTCTGGCTCCACAATGGCCAGACAGTAAATCAGAAAACCAAGCTGATGCCACCTTCATAAAAAAATAAATTTGTAAAAAGTAGTTAAATAGCACCATAGTACACAAAGCATTAGAAATGGATTCAGGAAAACTGAGTTCAAATTCCATCTGAGACACTTACTACCTGTATGATCCCTGAGTAAGGCACTTTAACCTCTGTTTCCCTCAGCTTCCCCAGCTATAAAATATCTTTATATATATATATATATGTATATATATATATATAATATAAAATAAAAGCATCTTATCTCTTTATATATATATATATATAAATAAAATATAAAATAAAAGCATCTTATCTCTCAGGGCTGTGGTGAAGATCAAATGAGGTAACACTTGTAAAGTACTTAGGGTGGGTGCCCAGCACATAGTGAGTGTGATTTACATGCTCTTCCCACCACCTATTTCCAAATAATAGCACCGACTCTCTGATTATTAAGTCTTCAACTTGACAAATGACTGCAAAGAACAAATCCAAATGAGAATGAAGACATAGGGCAGTATGTTGATGCAGTAAGATAGAGTGGTCTCATCCTAGGACACAGAGAGAAGTCCATAATACCAGCAACAGCATGGCATACTAAATATATGGGACCAAAGTAAATATGTATATGTGTTTGCATATATGTATATATATGTATATATATTTAGATATATTTAGATACATATTTTCCCTGATTAGGTAATTTTGAAGACAATTTAAGTGGTTATATTCAAAATATTCCATTTTTTTCCAAGAGACCCATCTGACCTGGGAGAGAAAATCAACCAAGTATCCTAATAAAATAGAACAAAATATATTATATTTTATAGGTCACATTTGATGGGATAATCTTTTATGTTGATACACAGACTGAAAATTTCTTTTAAAAGCCAGAGAGCATCAACACCAGACTTCTGGGATCCTTTTCTCCATCCCAGATTTCCAGATTCTTTGAGATGGATTTGTTCCTTTCAAATTCAAGAATCACAAGTAGAATTTCCCTAAAATAGTGGTTCTTCAACTGTAGTTTTCATGGACCCCTGGAGATTCCTTTCAAGATATCTGCAAAGTCAAAACTATTTTCATAATAATAAAAATGTTTTAAGTCTTAATACAATAGATATATAAAAATATAAACCACAGAAACAAAAGCCCTTTGGGAAATCCTAAGTAAAATTTTAAAATGTAAAAGGCTCTTGAGATCAAGAACATTTGAGAACTCTGCCCTAGATCAGGCAGACAAGTTTTCCTCCACTTTCTGTCCTCCAGACACTGGGGTAGGAAAGGGAATTCACCTACTTGCTCAGTGAGCCTGCAGGCTTCCTGGGAAAAAAGACAAAACTAAGTTCAACAGCCTCCTCCCCCCAAGTCAAGTCACATGGTTCCTTGAACCTAGAGTTCCATCTCGGAGAGGAGCACATAGGGATAATTTGAAGCAGGCCAAAGTGGTCCTCCTTCAAATTGTTACCTCCTAAGCCAAGGCTAGATCATCTGACCTTGACCCCCGCCAGCTCCCACCAACCCCCAGGCTTTCCTCAGCTTCCCATTATGGTGCCATGATCCACAGTATCATCTAAATCCACTCAATTGTTCCTAATTTCAACCTGTCTCACCTTTTATTCAGGGGTAATCAAAACAATTATCATTTATTAAGTACCCTCTATGTGCCATGTACTTTGCTAGAATTAGACACTAGAGAAAGACAATATATGGAAAAATAAGCATTTAGTGAACCGGGACTGGGGGACACTAGCACCTGGAGAAATCAAAAAGGCATGAGTTCTTTATCCAAGCATATTCCTTATTCAGTGACATAGAGCACTCTTTCATTTGTCTTCTTCTAAGCTTTAAAGTTATGAAGGACAGAGTGATATAGTGGATAGGGAGTCTGCCTCAGTGCCTGGAAGAAATGGGTTCAAGTTCAGGCTCTGACATATTCTGATTTAATGACCCTGGGCAAGTCATTTAACGTAATAGTACCACCAGGCAACTCTAAACCTGTAACAAGATGAAGAACTAATCTGTATTGGTAAGAGTAATTTCCTCCCTGCAAGTCCCCTACACCTAGGAAATCAAAAGTTCATACCAGAAAACAAAAACTAAGGGGTAAAGGAGAAATAGAGTCAGCACTTTAATTTTGGTGTTTCCTGATTTGATGGAAAAGTCTGCATCCACCCTGCTTGTTCCCTTGTAAACTGTTCTGTAAATTCTTAATCAAAGCTTCTCTCAGTCTTCATCTTTAAAGATCACTGCCAACCTCTCTGAAAAGGAGAAGATCTACCCTCTGTCAGTTTTGTAACATCAGGTGTGTGTAATAGGGACGCTTCAGCTACTGCTGACGGTTTTTTACTTACCTATCATGGGCATACATTATTTTCAGCTGACCCTTCTTGAGGGCTTGAACTACAACAGCTCCTATTTTTCTTTCTCTTAGCAAATATTTCTTTGCTTCAGTTGCAATGGCAAGAACATACCAGATCCCTGTAAACTGGAAAGAAGAGGTTGAGGTAAAATGAAAGGTTTAGTGGCCTGTGATAAACCAGTTGAAAATCTCACCTCTGCCACTTGAGTCCCAGCAAGATTTGGAATCGAGACAATCCTTTTCATTTATTTCCCTGAGAATTAGCCCATGATGCCTGACAAGCTTCCCAAAGGTCTCTAACGGAGCTCACTCTTCAGTCCTCCCTTTTACATGACCTCAAGTCAGACTATGAATCTGTCACCATCATCCTCAGGCACCTATTCCCCAGACATGGCACTGAGTGTGGACTCTGGGCTTGAAGTAGTTAAATATCACCATTAGGGCATTTTTAGCAACAGCAGAAAATGATAATAGCTCATTTGTATAGTGTTTTACATTGTTTTCCTTGATCCTGTTAGCAATCCTGTGAAGTAGGTGCTATCGTTATGCACAGTTATGGATGAGGAAACTGAGGCTTAGTGAAGTAACTTGCCCAGGATCTCACAACCAGGAAGTGTCTGGAGGAGGATTTGAATTCAGATCTAGATTATTGTCTGGAGTTCTGTGAACTACATCATTTTGCTTCTCCAGAAAACTGGCCTGACAGACTTGAATTCTAGGGGCAAGCCAATAGATCATAAGGATTTGAGCAGAGGTAGTTTGGTACTCCAGGCAACAACTGGAAAATATTACATAAAATTGCCATGAGGTATTGCATGTCAAGTGGCCCACCCTGAAAATACCTTTGTGCCAGCTTTTTAACTAGTCTCACTTCCTTTACACTCTCCTTCTCTAGTTTATCCTACCCAAGATGCCAGTCTATACTCCTTAAAAGTGTTGTTGGGTGTACATTGCTAACTCTGACCAGAAAACTTCAAATCTCTCCATTACTCTCAGGATAAATTCCAAACACCCCAGTCTAACATTCAAAGCCCTCTACAATCTAGACCCATCCCCAACCTTGCTTTCCAAACTTATACTTCCCCAACCAGAGGTTGGGTATTGACACCCTTCCATTGAGGTACTATGGACAAAGCACTAACCTTAGAGTCATGGGACCCAAGTCCCAATCCCAGACCTAATATTTACTACCTGTATGACTTTGGTCAAGTCACAAAAAGTCTATAAGCCTGTTTCCTCATTTGTAAAATGAGTACATTGGACCTCTGTTCTAGATCTTCCTCCAGTTCTAGAAACTCATCCAATTCTAGATCTATAATCCTTTGACTTAGTACCTCAGATAAACTTCAGTTTATTTAAATCTGCTTTTATACCTTTTCTGCTAAACTTTCCTGAACCATTGTAGCTTCCAACAATCAATCTTTCTGAGCTAATGTGGCATTTGCAATCTATGATCCTCATAAGGTATTTAACTTGACTGCCTTATATCATTATTTATCTACCCAACTAGACCATAAGTCCCTCAGGAGCCAAAGATTCATATGCCATCTGTCTCTTTTAACATCTCCAGTACATAGTATATTGCCTTAAAAGCAAGTTTTCACTAAATATTGGAGGAGATGAGGGAAGAGAAAGAACTGAGGGGATGGCATCAACTCTCCAATGCTTCATTAACAACAACATTTATTTAGCACCTCTCTGCACAAGATAAAATGCTAGGCATTGAGAGCACTGAGCTAGGCACTAGATGCTCCTCTCTGGGTACTGACACCTCTGGATCCACCCAAATCCCTTTCTGACTTAGAAAAATGAAGAATTTGGGGGTTACCTTTTCCAAAGAGAAGTTTTCTAGATTTTTAGGAATCTCTGCCTGTGTCTGAGTCGCTAAGACTGGAACAAGAAGAGTCATCATCAATGTAGCCCTCATCCTCTGGCCTTTTCTGCTCCAAATCACACATACATTTATTGAAAGGCTATTGATGGGCAGAGTTTGGCACAGATGGTTTTATATCCATCAATCACTCTGTTTCTCACTGTCCTTTCCTCCCCCAGTTTGCTGAGAGTGGGCTGAAATCTCAGCCAGTCAGTTTGCTAAAAAGCTTTATGTGTGTCAGGGTAGGAAAGAGAGTGTGGAGGTGGGGTGGGTCATGTGCTTTTGGGGGGAACAGAATGTACAATAAAACCCATGATCTCATGGGGTATTTGCTCTCTCTTCACCAGGGAGTTAAATTGCTAGGATAAGCTGAATGGGCACAGATTGGTGATTCAAAACTTTGATTTCACAGTTTTCATGGGACTACTGAGAGGATAGTGCCTCAATCAACTACAAATTATCTTTTCATTAAATTTCATTAAAAACATTTCATTAAAATACACTGACATCTATCATCCCATCTGACGCTTACAACAACCCTTCAAGGAAAATTGGGGAAGAAGTATTATCTTCATTTTACAGATTAAGAAACTGAGGCCCAGAAATGATCCTTTGATCTTGGCAATGGTTATATAGTGTGCCAGCAGTGGCAAATGGCATTATGGTAGAGTAACAAGAGCACCAGATCTGGAATCAGAAGAAACAGGTTTGACTCCTACTTCAGACTTGCTAGTTTTATAAACATGAAGCTTAGTTTCTCCAGCCCTACATCAATTAATAAACATTTATAAGTGCCTACTGTGTGCCAAGCATTATGTCAAATGTTGGAAAATAAGTATTTATATGTGCTTACTATGTGTCAGAAACTATCCTAAACATTTTTTCTACAAATACCATCTCATTTAACCTTCCCTTACAATAACCCTATGAGGTAGGTACTTATTATTATACCCATTTTACCATTAAGGAAATTGAGGCAAACAGAAGTAAGCAATTTGTCCAGTGTCACATAACTATTGAATGTCTAGGGATAGATTTGAAGTCCTGACTCCAGCCCAGCACTCTATCCACTGAGACACCATCTACCTCTAAAATGAAGAAAATTATTACCTCTTCTTTTGGTCCTCATTATTGTTCAGAGCAACATCAAACACTTGGTCAGTTACCAACCTTGATAACATCCTCCACTCATCATTCTCACTTCTACATGTCCAATCCATTACCAAATCTTGTCATTTATATCCTCACAATATTTTACATATATCCTCTTCTCTCCACTTGAACCAAAACAAACCCAAACTCAGATCCTCATCACCTCTTACCTAGGCATCCTATATAGCCTTCTAGATGGTCTCCTTTCTTCAAGTCTCTCCCCACTGCACTCCATCGTCCACTTAGCTGCCAGAGTGATTTTTCTTAAGTGGAGGTCTGCAGATGTCACCACCCTACTTAATAAACTGTATTTGCAGTATCAAATATGGCTTTGAAATCCCTGGACAATCTCCTCCCATTCTATCTACAGTCTAATTTTAATAAGTATCTTTTCCAGATTGAATGTTGATATAATTTTAAATATTTTTCTAATATTTTGCAACCCATATTCTCTTCCTCCCTCCCACCCTCTCCCCCAAAAAGGCAGATAACAAGTCATACATGTATTATCACATAATACATATTTCCATGCTCATCATGTTGTGAAATAAAACATATTTTGCTTACATGAGAGAAAAATTCATGGAGAAAATAAAGTGAAGAATGGTATGTTTAAATCTGCATTCAAATTCTGTCTGTTCCTTCTATGGTGGTGGATATCCTTTTTTATCATGAGTTTTTTGGAGTTGTCCTGGGTCCTTAATTTGTTGATAATAGTTATCATTCACAATTGATCATCATACATTATTGTTGTTATTGTGTACAATGTCATCCTGGTTCTGCTCATTTCACTTTGTATCAATTTATAAGTCTTTCCAGGTTTTTTTATGATCATCTTATATGTCATTTCTTATGGCACAATAGTATTCCATTATAATCATATGTCACAAATTGTTTGGTTATTCTCCAATTTATGGACATCCCTTCCATTTCCAGTTCTTTGGACCACAAAAATCGCTTCTACAAATATTTTTGTACAAGTGGATTCTTTTCTCCTTTAATTAATCTCTTTATATAAACGTAGTAGTGGTACTATTGGTTCAAAGAGTATGCACAATTCTATGGCCCTTTGAGCATAGTTCCAGATTGCTCTCCAGTTTACAGTTCCAACAATAGTGTATGTGTGCCAATTTTTCCATATCCCCTCCTACATTTATCATTTTCCTTTTTTGTTATATTAACCACTCTGGTGGGTATAAGAGGATACCTCATATTTGTTTTAATTTGCATTTCTCCCATTAATAGTTATTTGGTGTCTTTTTATATAATTAGAGATAGTTTTAATTTCTCCATCTGAGAATTGCCTGTTCATATCCTTTTACCATTTGCCAATTGGGAAATGCCTTGTATTCTTATTAAGTTGACTCAGTTCTTTATATATTTGAGAAATGAAGTCTTTTTCAGAGATAATTGTATAAAAATTTTTCCCAGTTTGTTGTTTATCTTTTAATTTTGATTGCATAGGTTCTGTTTCTGAAGAAACTTTTTAATTTAACATAGTCAAAGTTACCTATCTTACATCTCATTATGTTCTCTAAGTCTTCTTTTGACCTAAATTCCTCCCTTATCCACAGGTCTGACAGAGAAATTATTTTTATTCCCCTAATATGTTATGGTATCATCCTTTATTTCTAAATCATGCATCTATTTTGACTTTAACTTGGTATTTGGCATAAGATGTTGGTCTATGCCTAGTTTCTTCTATATGGTTTTCCAGTTTTCCCAGTAGGATTTCTTTTCCCAAATAGTGAATTCTTCTTCCCAAAGTTTGGGTTTGTCAAGTTTACTATCATTTGCCATTATGTGTTGACCAATTCCATTGGTCCACTACTCTGTTACTTAGCCATTACCAGATTGTTTCGATAGTTGCCTCTTTTTAATGTAGTTTGAGATCCACTACAACTAAGCCATTTTTTTCATATTTTTATTAATTCCTTTGATATTTCAAGACGTTTGATCTTCCAGATTAATTTTGTTATTATTTTTTCTAACTCTATAAAATAATTTTTGGGCAACTTGATTGGTATGGCACAGAATAAGCAAATTGTTTTAGGTAGAATTATTATTTTTATTATATTAGCTGAGCCTACACATGAGCAATTAATATTTTTCCAATTGTTTAGATGTGACTTATTTTGTGTGAAAAGTGTTTTGTAGTTTTGATCGCGTAATTCTTTGAGTTGTCTTGGCAGAGAGACTCGAGATATTTTGTTTTGTCCATATTTATTTTAAATATTATTTTAAATTATCCTGGGGGCAGCTGGGTAGTTAAGTGGAATGAGAGCCAGGCCTAGAGATGGGAGGTCCTAGGTTCAAATCTGGCCTCAGACACTTCCTAGCTGTGTCACCCTGGGCAAGTCACTTGACCCCCATTGCCTAGCCCTTACCACTCTTCTGCCTTGGAGCCAATACACAGTATTGACTCCAAGACAGAAGGTAAGAGTTTTTTAAATAAATAAATAAATAAATAAATAAATAAATAAATTATCCTTCTAGCTCTTGCTACTTGGATTTATTGGCATTATAGAGAAATTCTGGTGATTTATATGGTTTTATTTTATATCCTGAAACATTGCTAAAATTGTTTCAACTAATTTTTGGTTGATTCTCTAGGTAAAATAAACATGCAATCTACAAAGAGCAATAGCTTTATTTCCTTATTGCCTATACTAATTCCTTCAATTCCTTCTTCTTTTCTTATTGCTATAGCTAGCATTTTTATTACCATATTGAATAGTAGTGATGATAATGGGTATCTATGTTTCACTCCCAATCTTATTGGGAAGCCTTCTAGCTTATCCCCACTACAGATAATGTCTTCTAATAGTTTTAGGTGGATGCTATTTTTCCTTTTGAGTAATGTTCCTTTTATTTCAGTGTTCTCTAGCATTTTAATAGGACCTTTATAGTCTTCTTATACTTTATTTCCCAAAACATACTCTATGATCCATCCATTTATTTATTTATTTGTTGGGTTGGAAATGGACTTTATACGTCATTCAGCCCCTTACAGAGGAGGATACCCAGATTAATAGTAATTAAGTGCCTAAGATCGCACTGTCATTGACAGTGCTTGAATTTGAACCTAGCTTCTCTGATTACACAAATCCAGCATTCTCTCCAATAGACAATGAAGCTTTACAATTCTAGAGAAGCCAAGACATCCTTAAAGAAAAACCTTTAAGAGGGTGCATTTCTTCTAAGGGGATGTGGAGAGATTCTACTTTCTTCAATATCATCTTCAACTGTAGTCTTATGGAGCTTCCCTTAGCATGTGGGAGATGGTGGGAAGGGGAGGAAAATAAGCATTTATATAATACCTACTATATCCCAGGTACTCTTTCATGAATAGTCTCTCATTTGATCCTCATAATATCCCTGTGAGGTAGGGAATATTGTTCATCCCATTTTACAGTTAAAGAAACTGAAGCATACAACAGAGATTAAGAGACTTGCCCAACATCACACAGATAATATCTCAGGCTGCAATGGAATTCAAGTCTCCTGATTTCAGGGGTCCACCACTCTATCCACTGAGCTACCAGCTTCTACCACCTAACTGACCCAACACCTGTTGCCTTCTTATTCTGGAACATTCCTCTGCTATTAAGTTCCTTTATCCTCTCATTAATTATTTCCCCTGGGAGTCTCCATTCTGTGGAAGGGTCCAAACTGAACAGCCTTCATTCCCTTTCTGTTGTACTTCTGGTTCTCTGGATTCCAACATCACTAGATACCTTCATTTCCCCACCCAACCCCCACCCCACTTGTGTGTTGTCTTCCCGCACTAGAATGCCAGTTTGTTGAAGTCAAGGACTTTCTTTTTGCTTACATTTGCTTTTCTAGAATATATACCAGTGCCTGACACATAAGTGATTAATGCTTGTTGCCTTCCTCCACTGCCATTTTAAATCTCACACTCAGTTTTCTTTTTTTAAATATTTAATTAATTAATTTTCAATATTTTTCCATGGTTACAAGATTCATGTTCTTTCTCTGCCCTACCCCAAACCCCCTCCCATAGCCAATACACAATTCTACTCAGTTTTACATGTGTCATTGAACAAGACCCATTTCCATATTGTTGATAATAATTGCACTAGTCTATATCCCCAATCATATCCCCATCAACCCATGAAATCAAGCAGTTGTTTTTCTTCTGTGTTTCTATTACCACAGTTTTTCCTCTGAATGTGGATAGTGTTCTTTCTCATAAGTCTCTCAGAATTGTCCTGGATCATTGCATTGCTGCTAGTAGAGAAGTCCATTACACTAGATTGTGCCACAGTTTTCCAGTTTTTGTATATAATGTTCTCCTGGTTCTGCTCCTTTCACTTTGCATCAATTCTTAGAGGTCATTCCAGTTCACATAGAATTCCTCTAGTTTAGTATTCATTTGAGCACAATAGTATTCCATCACCAACTGATGAACAATTTGTTCAGCCATTATCGAAGGGCATCCCCTCATTTTCCAATTATTTTTTGCCACTACAAAGAGTGTAGATATAAATATTTTTGTACAAGTCTTTTTCCCTATTATCTCTTTGGGGTATAAACCCAGTAGTGCTATGGCTGGATCAAAGGGCAGACATTCTTTTAGCAACCTTTGGGTCACACTTAGTCTTCTTCCAAACTATGCCTACTCAAATGATTTAAAGGCAAAGGTGTCCCCTTGAAAGAGTGAATGTTGCTAGGGGTGATAAGGGAGAAACTAGGTCATGATGGCCCATATTCCATGACCAGGTTGGGAGTGGGGGAAGTAGTAAACCCCAAGTAGTGAGATAAGAAACTGGAGTTTGCTGTCTACAGCAGTTAGGGGAGGAAAAAGAGGGGGCATTTCTGAGCCTTGAGGATATTAAGGAGAGGTACTGTCATGTCAGGTAAGAAGAAGAGTTTCTACCAACTAATACCAAAGAAAGGCAATCAGGTTCCTCACCTTAGGAGCTGTCCACAGAATCTCCCAATTCAAGTGAAGTTTGAGGAAGAGATAGTAACAAGAAAGGCAAGGCTGGGAAAGGAAGATAGGTCTCAGGTCATGCCTTCCTGTGAATATCTCTACTGGCTACATGTTGGAGATTTTTCCTTTCCCTCAAATTCAGTTTTCACAGACTTTCTGGAAAACAAAAGTCTGGAATGGGAAGGAAGACCAATTTGAAAATGTGAGACATTCTATGAGTAAAGCAGGGAGCATTTCACAGGGAGGTCAGTGAGGAAGGGAAAGGAAAAGAAAGAAAGGGAATAAGCATTTGTTTATCTATATTTATGTTATTTACCTCCTACTTGCTGGATATTATGCTAAGTGCTTTACTAACATCTCCTTTGATCCTTACAATAACACTGGAAAGTAGTTATTATTGACTTTTTACAGTTTAGAAAACTGAGGCAAATAGATGTGGTTTGCTCAGGGTTGCACAGCTTAGTAAGTATGTAAGATTGGATTGTAACTCAGGCTTCCTAACCCCAGGCATAGAACTCTCTATCCAATGAGCCATCTGGCTGCCTGCTTTACTCAAAGGATGTCTCACATTTTCAACTTGGTCTTTCCTTCCAAGCCCAGATATCAACATGTCTAATGAAGTACCTAATTATGATAGTATGCAAAAGGAGGGTGTCAGTTCCTAAACTCCCTGAGAAGGGAGGGAGACTTGAAGTCACAAAGAAATGGGTTTAATTCTTGTCTAAACACTCATTAGCTGTTCAATCATGGACAATCAACTTAACCTCTTAACCTCAGTTTTCTCACCTGTAAAATGAGGTTAATGTTACCTATCAGCATTTAGTCACAGGAGTTTGTAAAGATCAAATAACAATATATGTAAAGCACTTTTCAAACCTGTAAAGTGCCATATAAATATGGGCTATTATTCTTAACAAATGGGATAGAGTAATATATAATTGGATAGACTAAAATTTAAGATAAGATGCTTAAGATAAGGGATGACAGTTGAGGGAAGATCTGGAAGCAGAAGTGAGGAATATAGGTCCTTTCCTCCTCCTCCTGGCCCAGTGTTGGAGGACATGAGAAAAGGCATGACCTAATAATACTAGAGAGGATGGCAGGGAGGCAATGTCATCTACCAGGAGTCATTTCCATAAGTACAGGACAATGGAAGGAGAATGAAAGAAAGGGTTCTAAGGCAAGGAATTTATTAATGATAGAATGGAATTCTGAGGCCATTAATGGAAGGGAAAGAAAAGCAGTGATATGGGCTCTAGAGAAGAAGAGGCAAGATGGATGGGGATCAGGATTCAAGGAGGGAATGTTAAGTAGTTTTTGCCTGGTGTGTGTGGGGGTAGTAAATGCTATATTAATCACAGATAGTCACAAACACACTAAAAGAAAAAAATGGAAGTACACAAACTCATCTGAATTTGCTGAATTCCTAGTTAGGCTATGGGACTCAATCCCTTTCTAGACTATGTGCTCCTTTAAAATAGGGATTTATAGATCTGTTTCCTTCTCAGTACTGAACTTATGTAGGGACATCTTAGGTATCAACAAAATGATTGAATCAACAAATTGAATGAATTAGCAAAAGAATTAATCCATTTCTTTGATGCAAGTGATAATAGTAAATTCCAACTTAGAAAATAAGATGAAAAGAGAGGGAAGAAGAAGAGGAAGATAGGATGAAAAGCTCCATATTCCTAAGCCTTCCAGCACTGAGTCATCTTCTGTAAAAATTAAATTTAGTCTCTAGTAATAGAAATATTCTATTTTATGAGGTTTATTAAAGATTATTAGAAATCAAGACGCATTGACAAAAAGCCAGTTAGAGGGCAGTCCCCTTTGGCATGAAAGTATACATACAAATAAATGTTCACACAGCCAGGAAATGTCCAAGGCCAAATTGGAACCCAGGACCTCCTATCTCTAGACCTGGCTCCCAACCCACTGAGCCACTGAGCCACTGAGCTGCTCCCCTATAGTGAGGATGGGTTTTTGGAATCTCAAATTGGGCCAAAGAGTCACAGGGAAATGAATTTCTCCCCTAAATCTCAGGTGAGATAATAACAGAATCAATGCACTCAAAAGATATCTTTTAAATAAGCCATGCTTGTAACTTCCTGTTTGGAAAAGTCTCTTCTTTTTCCTTGTTGTCCCCCTCTGTGGTCCCCTGCCACTGTGGAGGCTAATTGTAGCCTAAGGAAAAATCACTCCCGTTTTTACCAGCTGGTTTGTGAGTCCTGAAGAAACTGGGGCAGCTACCAGCAGCCTGGGTCCTGGGGCTGGGCTGGGGCCATCTGGCTCAGAGGCTGGAGATCAACTGGGGCTGGGCTGGGGCGGGGCAGGACCAGGAGAGTGATCTGGGTCAAGCAGGTCCTGAGCAGATGAATGCAGGCAGGAGTGGATGACAGGCAAGCAGGCAAAAGGAAGGAGCTGAGTCAAGAGGCTTTGCTGAAAAGCCTTGGAGAAACATGGCTTAAAAAACATTATCTAGGCTATCTCATTTAAAAAAAAATTGAGAGGTTCTTATCCAAATCTTGTGGTTGCCATAACTGTAAAAATTAAATTTAGTCTCTAGTAATAGAAATATTATATTTCATGAAGTTTATTAAAGATTATTAGAAATCAAAGAATAAAGAAATACAAAATAAGAAAAACACATGCCTAGGGCTGATTAGCCCATTCAAACCCCCCTCCCCCCCCAAGCGCTTAGCTTACCCACTACATCACTGCAATGGAAACACACAAAGTAGGCGTTGCTGCCAGTTAAATACTCCTTGTGATCTTGCCCAGGTGGAGACTCAGGTGAAATTATAAGGAATTCTGGGAAGTACCAAGGATTTCTGGAGATTGAAGTCTAGGGTTCAAATCTCCATTTTACATTTCCAAGGTCTCTGAAAAGCTGCCTTCATCCACAGAGCACCAATTTTCACTGAAAAAAAAAACAGAAAAATGATAGTTGGAAGAACAGTGGAACCAGCTAGATCAGCCAGCTCTATCCTAACAAAAATGGCCATTGATACCCCCATTCAAGTCCGGCCTGGAGGGTCAGCTGTGCATGGACATAAGACTCCAGTATGAATTTCCAACCCATTAAACTACATTCATAGGCCTTACTATACTTTGCCACACCTCCCCTTTACTCCTGCCCTTATTCTTCCATCCCTACTCTACATGCAATAATCTAGCAATTCAAATGAATAAATTTATGAGCACAAGTGACTAGAGAAAAGAAAGAAAAGGTGGTAAGGACCTGAATATTCTCTGTGATATCTGAATATAATACCTAGGGCAGTTTCCAAGAAACACATAGGTCATTTTCATGTTTCTCTATCCTTATCTGGGTTGATTATCCCATTATCTTTTTTATCGATCATAGACTTCAAGGTCTAGGGCACATTCAATCCAAAATTCAATTCTCATAGAAAGTTAGAAAATGCAAGCTGAGGATTTGACTCATTCTAGGAAGGGAGACAAAGATTTTTTTTTACAGTTTTCTAAATTTATTTTGTTTGTATTTAAAATCTCCTGCCTCTGACAACTATCATGTACTTTTCAGAGGTATAACCCTAACCCTGAGAGAAACCAAGAAGTTTATCTATTATTCTGACCCAGCAGGATAATACTTTTGAATGAATGAAGTAGACCAGAAATGGGAGTAAACATCATTCATTACCTTTCTCTGCTTTACCCAATCTCATACAGAAAAACCATTGAGGGGAAGAGGACTCCTAAGGGCAATAAGGTGTTACCATTTTTCCTTCAGCAAAGCATGTTGGTAAAAGCAGTATTCCTATTTGTGGTTTCCCTTCAAGGATTGCCTCATTGCATTTTTACTGATCTTCCTGCCAGAATCAAGAAGCAGAAGCAGGGGAGACCTGAACTAGGTTGTGTATGATTAGTTTTTCATTATCTTTGTATATTTCTTATAGATCATATTTTCTGCTAAGTCCTGGGTTTTTCTCCAGGAATAGTTGAAACTCCTTTAGTTCATTAAATATTGATTTATTTTTTGCTTTTATACTTATACTCATCTTTATACTTATGCTCATCTTTGTTGGATATATTATTCATGGTTGTAAGCACAGTTCTTTTGCTCTGCAAAATATTGCATTCCATGTTTTAAGTTCTTTTAATGTTGTGACTACTCTGTATAGTGTTATTCTGGCTATAGCTCCACAGTATTTAAATTTTTTTTTTGTTTTTTTCTTGTTCCTTGTCTCTCCGTAACCTAAAATTTCTGGGCAGTTTTCCTTAATGATTTCTTAGAATGTGGCATATAATGTTTTTATTGAAACTTTCAGGAGTCCAACTATTCTTATATTGTCTCTCCATGATTTATGTTCCAGGTCATTTGTTTTGGTGATAAGATATTTCATATTCTCTCCTATTTTTAAAATTATTTTTTAACCTTTATCTGCCATCTTAGAATGAATACTGTGTATGGTTTTAAGGCAGAAGAGCAGTAACAGCTAGAAAATAGAAGTTAAGTGACTTGCCTAGGGTCACTTTTTTATTGTTTTACTTGGGGGGTTGTTTTATTTTTTATTTTTGTTTTATTTGTTTTTATTGTTTTATTATTTCTTGTTGTCTTAAGAAATTTCTAGCTTCTATTTGTCCAATTCTAATTCTTGATACATTAATTTCTTCTGTGACATGCTGGACCTCTTTTTCCATTACATGATCTTTCTTTCATAATTTTCTTTTCTTGTATTGCTCTTATTTTTTCTAAATTTTCTTCAACAGCTTTAATGTTGTTTTTAGGTCTTTTTAAAGTTGTACCAAAAGTTCTTTTTTCTAGGGGTGGGACCAACATGGTAGCTTAGAAGGAGCAAAAGCTGAAACTGCTCTGATAATCCTTCCAAACCAATCTTTTAAAAGAACCTTAATGATAATACATTTATAACTCATTGGAATTGCTTGTTGGCTTCAGGAGAGAGGAGAGAAAAGGGGAGGGAAAGAACATGAATTATGTAACCATGAGAAAATATTTTAAAATAAATAAATAACTTTTTCTTTTAAAAAGCATCTCAAAATGATGAGTCAAAAACCAAGGGGCAGCCGGGTGGCTCAGTGGATTGTGTTATAAGGGAATCACTTTAAAAGACTGATATATATTAATTTAAGGTCGCCAAGGAATTCAGCTATGTAATTCCTAAATGAAAACTCAAGTCAGCAGTAAATCTTTTATGGAGTTTAATTACAATAGGAGTAAGAAAGGAATTAGAGATAGAGAGAGAGAAAAAGGGAGAGAAGGGAATATGGCTTAAATACCCCTTCTGTTTAGGCTGGGCCAAAAGGCCCAAGCCCTTAGATAGCTGGGGCAAAGAAAAGAGATCAGTCCCTATTACTCACGTGACCAAAAATGGAGAAACAGTCTCAGAGGCCCCCACCTTCAGCTTCCTTCAGAGCAAGCTTCTCAGAGCACACCGCAACCACTCCAGCCAACTCCTCAACCCTCACCTCGAGCCTTCCGACCCCCCCTATCCTTAAGGAAACCCTCCAAGTTGCCTCCCCTCAGTTCTCACATCTACCAATCACTGTCCATCAATTTCCCTGTGCCAATGGAGGCTCTAGCTTAAACCCAGGACCGCCCAGAGGTCTCTGGCTTTTGCACATGTCTGTTGAAGGTCATAATTTCAAATAATTAAATCTTTGCTCCTTTGCCACAGCCCTTTCTAAATCCTGTTAACCTGAGTAGGGTAGAGATTGGAATAATTAAATTTTGATCTAGGCTGATCTTACTCAATCCTGTTAGGACTGAATAGGGTGGAGATTGATTCCAAGTATCTCCATTGTATCAATTCTAAAATCAATCATGACTCAAAGAAATTCCTGTTCTATGCTTAAGCATAGGTCAAAGTCCTTTCCATTGTTCAGCAAAAGGTTTCTGTCCTAAAGTAATCTTAAGAAGGAAAGAGAAGGAACCTCCCATGCCAATGGGGTTCACATTCCAATAGTCAAGACCCACTATCAATAGGAAATGTTTCAAGTATGAAATTTCCCAATGGTGAAATTTCCAAAATTTATAAGAATAAGAAATTTTGAGGTTTACAATTCCCCCCTGATGATCATTGGGAGACTAGTCTCCCCATTGATCATTTAACATAATCATTTTGTAGTTCTAAATTCACTTCTAACTAAAGATATACACAATATTCAATTTTCTAAGAGAAATTAGAATAGTGAGAGAGGAAATAGAAAAGAAAAGAAAGCAAAACCAATGTTTGCTAGGCGCATTGACAGAAAGCCAAATTAGGGGCAGTCCCTTTTGGCATAAATGTGTACAGTTACAATAAATGTTCAATCAAAAGTTCAGTCCAATCAATCACATCCAAAGTTCATTCTTGATCTTCTTGATGAAGTGTAGGGTTTCGGCATCTTTCTGCAACAGTTCATTCTCTGGATATAAAAGTTTCAAGCTTCTTTCTTGAAGATCTTTTCTCAAACAGAATCAAAATCTTTGAATTTTTTTTTATAAAAGTAAAATCTTAAACAAAATTCTTGGATTTTTATAAAAATACAATCTCAAACAAAAAAAATTCAAAAATTCTTAGATTTTAAATTAAAATACAACCCCCCTGAAGTAAGTATTTTAAAAAAAATATCAAGTTTAGCTCAGAATGCAATGTTCAGTTATGGGGGTGTATGTGTCAATTATCAAAAGAATAGAAAAATAATCAAAAACATAAGAAAAATTCAAAATAGGCCTTGTATAGGTCCAGTTTAAAGTAATTTCTATCCCACAAGTATGTAGTACAGAATGCAGTAATATTTCACTTAGCCATTTGTAGCCAAGACTACAGGAAGTTGCCATAATATAAGAAGGAAAGAATTAGAATTCTATTTTGATGGGGAAATGTCATTCCCTTGTCTGATTTTTTCCTCAGGGATATAGGGAGCCAGCATGATAGTCAAGCTTTGTACTTGTTTGAGTACTTCAAAAACAGTGTAGATACAAGGAAGTCCTACGACTTAAACATAAGTTAAGCGTTGCAACCTTGAGTCTCACTTTAATATTTCATGTGTGCTCTATTGGCACTATTCAGGTTTTGTCTGTGCTCCTTGTTTTTATCCCTTTTCCTGGAATCAGACACAAACATTAATCACAGTCCTATAATATTTTATCAATAAATGGCAGGTTCCCATAGTTTAAAGCTTTTAGGCATATATTGATATTATAGCAAGAGTATATATATTAACTTGTATTACTGCAGGGAAAAATAATATTAATATTAATTATGTGTACCTTCAGTACAAAAAATGAGAAAAAAATCAAATATTCTGATCAAAAAAATAAAAGAAAAGAAATAAGAAAAAATAAGAAAAAAATCAGTAATTCAATATATTCTTGAGAAAAAAAACAGCATCCATTTGTCTATGGATTATTATCTCCAATTCTTATGATAAGATAGAGTCACAATTCATATGATAGGATAGAGTCAATCAGTCTCAGCAGAAGATGCTTTCTTCACATGTGAGCAGTGAATCCAAGAGTCTCTTTCTCCAATCTTTATAGATGTTGGAGTAGTTAATAATATTTGGAATGGTCCTTCCCATGAAGGTTGAGTTGCTCCAGTTCGCTTGAAATTCTTGATATAAACTTTATCTCCTGGGTTCAGGTCATGCAGAGAAAAGTCTAATGGTCCGGCTTGTACTGCAGCTCCGGATTCATGAAGTTCACGTAGTTTGTGCTGTAACTCCTGTATATAGGAAGCAATAGTAATATCTCCCCCTAATAGCGATGTATAAGCCGGGGAGAAAGGCTTAGCCTGTATAGGTGGATGTCCAAAAAGCATCTCAAATGGTGAAATATGTAAGTCTCCTCTAGGCCTGCTTCTAAGATAAAATAGGGCCAGAGGGAGAATTTCAGGTCATTTTAAATGGGTCTCAGTGCATAATTTGCCAATCATAGTCTTAAGTTCTTTATTCATCTTTCCTACTATTTGGAGAGGAGAAAAAAAACTGAAAAAGGTTAATTAATATCAACTAAATCAATACAATCTAAGAAGAATCATCCTTATTTTACTGGGAAGTTCCCTGGGCACCCTCCTGAAGGGCACCTCTCTGAGGATCATTAGCGCCTTGAGTATTTTTTGGACGAGCTCCATTTCTCATATATTGTTGTTGTCCATTATCATTATAATTTTCTTTAATTGGAACATTGTCATTAATTTCCCAATTCCTATAATTCTGGTTTCTAAAGTTCTTATTTCTATATTCATTATAGTTATTTCCATAGTCATTATTATAATTTCTAGAATTCTGGTTTCTATAACCATTATCATCATTTCTATAGTTATTATATCTAAAACTATTATTAAACTGTGTATTCCTTCCAAACATCTTAAGAAAGGTTCTACAATCCATCATATTGTGGCCCTTCTTCCCACAGAAGTGGCAAGTAATGGATTGATAATTGGATTTCTGGAGAGGGGCAATTGTCGTTGGTTCATTATCATGCCCACTTTCTAATTTAGTTATCCTATCTATTAAATATCTTATTTTTTTCTTCATTTCCTCCATGTCATCATTATTTTCTTCCTCCTTTTCTTTGTTTCCCTTTAAAACATATATAGCTGTTTTTCGCAATTCTTCAAGGTCCATATCTGACCATCTTGGGCATTGTGTTCTAAAATAATTCTTAATTGCTTTGCAAGAATTGTTTACAAAGATTCTTCTAACTTGTCTTAAACTACTCTCTTTAGTTAAGTCCCAATCTAAGTATCTGTCCCCAAACTCGATAATTCTGTCCATAAATCTGAAGGGTGTTTCGTCTTCCTTTTGCTTAATTTTTTCCAGTTCCATCCACTTATCTGTACTGTCTGCACACTCCTTCATGGCCGTGAGGATGGCCTCTCTACAACGGTATAGTTGTAGATAATCCTCAGGATTGTTATAGTCCCATTCGGGATCCTGAGATGGCCAATGTGCTGCATTACGCCCCCGGGTTTTGTTGACATGAGCAATTATTTTATTTTTTTCACGTTCACTTAAAAAAGCCTGTAATAAGCTCTCAACGTCCTTGTAAGACGGATTATACTGAAAAAATATGTCTCCCATCTTTTTTGTTACTAGAAAAGGATCTTGTTCATATGTGGGGATATTTCGTGTAAATTCATTTATTTCTTGGGGAGTAAACGGTATCCTATGTCTTAAAGTCACCACATCCCCATTCCGTCCTATTTCAGGTACTTCTCTTAGAGGAAACAGGCCTCTAGTTGGATTTTGCACCTGTGGGTCAGTTTGACAAGGACAGGTTTCTCTAGGAGGACAAGATCTCCCTTGCATTGGAATTTGGGTTTCTGTAGGAGAGGAACATGAGAAGCTGGGATTGCAGGGGAAGGGTTTTGGGGATTAAATTCAGACAAGATTTGCACTACACGAGAGAAGCAGTCTGTTAACTGGGCTATAGGGAAGGTGTTTTCCATCTCTATTTCAGGGAAGGAAATTTCCTCATTCAAAGGTTCAGAAACAGGTCTGTTTCTGGTAGAGTGGTTGTTTGCCAATTGATCCTGTAAGAAACTTTTTAGATCTTCTAATTGGGCTTGCATTTTATCCTCAATTTTTCTTATTTTATCATCTCTAAATATAGTATTGAGGAGTACAAAAATGACAGTACCTATTAATATAAAAATTTGGAGATATCCTGCATTCCTCAATGCCCCTACTTCTTCAGCTGCCATATAATTGTCAAAGAATGTAGAACTCATTTTTATATGTATATTTTGTAATTTCACAAAACACGTGGGGAGCAGGGCAAAGCAACAAACTTTCCACAGGGTTTTTTTTTCTAATCCAAGAAGTTGTTCCTTAAGTGAAAGGATATTTAGAAACAGCTCTTCCAGCCAGGACTTTAGAGTCCTGTTGCTGAGATTTAAAACAGCTGTTTTCTGTCTATCAGAGTCACACAGCTGGGAAGTGTCTGAGGCCAGATTTGAACCTAGGACCTCCCGTCTCCAGGCCTGGCTCTCAATCCGCTGAGCTACCCAGCTGTCCCTTAAGATTAAAGGGAAGAAAAAGAAAAACTGCTGATTCCAATTTAACTTAAGGAGAAAGGAGAAGAGAGAAAAAGTTTTTTATACTCACGTGTTCTAGCAGCTGTGTCTTTAAGCCAAGTTTTTTGTTAAAAAAAAAAAAGAGAGACTAAGTGGTGAGACAGTATAGTAAAAAAGCAAGGAATTTCAGAAGTTTTATTGAGAGGATTCTTTAGACTCCCGTGTGGTCAGCCACAATGTTACAAGGGAATCACTTTAAAAGACTGATATATATTAATTTAAGGTTGCCAAGGAATTCAGCTATGTAATTCCTAAATGAAAACTCAAGTCAGCAGTAAATCTTTTATGGAGTTTAATTACAATAGGAGTAAGAAAGGAATTAGAGATAGAGAGAGAGAAAAAGGGAGAGAAGGGAATATGGCTTAAATACCCCTTCTGTTTAGGCTGGGCCAAAAGGCCCAAGCCCTTAGATAGCTGGGGCAAAGAAAAGAGATCAGTCCCTATTACTCACGTGACCAAAAATGGAGAAACAGTCTCAGAGGCCCCCACCTTCAGCTTCCTTCAGAGCAAGCTTCTCAGAGCACACCGCAACCACTCCAGCCAACTCCTCAACCCTCACCTCGAGCCTTCCGACCCCCCCTATCCTTAAGGAAACCCTCCAAGTTGCCTCCCCTCAGTCCTCACATCTACAAATCACTGTCCATCAATTTCCCGGTGCCAATGGAGGCTCTAGCTTAACCCAGGACCGCCCAGAGGCTTTACACATGTCTGTTGAAGGTCATAATTTCAAATAATTAAATCTTTGCTCCTTTGCTACAGCCCTTTCTAAATCCTGTTAACCTGAGTAGGGTAGAGATTGGAATAATTAAATTTTGATCTAGGCTGATCTTACTCAATCCTGTTAGGACTGAATAGGGTGGAGATTGATTCCAAGTATCTCCATTGTATCAATTCTAAAATCAATCATGACTCAAAGAAATTCCTGTTCTATGCTTAAGCATAGGTCAAAGTCCTTTCCATTGTTCAGCAAAAGGTTTCTGTCCTAAAGTAATCTTAAGAAGGAAAGAGAAGGAACCTCCCATGCCAATGGGGTTCACATTCCAATAGTCAAGACCCACTATCAATAGGAAATGTTTCAAGTATGAAATTTCCCAATGGTGAAATTTCCAACATTTATAAGAATAAGAAATTTTGAGGTTTACAATTGAGAGCCAGGCCTAGAGACAGGAGGTCTTGGGTTCAAATCTGGCCTCAGAAACTTCCTAGCTGGGTGACCCGGGGCAAGTCACTTGACCCCATTGCCTAGCCCTTACCACTCTTCTGCCTTAGAACCAATACACAGTATTGATTCTAAAACAGAAAGTAAGAGTTTAACAAAATTTTAAATTTTAAAAAAGCAATCGCAAGATGGAGTGAGAGGGCTCTCCCATAACACAATTTGAAAGGTAGACAGAGAGAGTTGATTTTCATGGAATAAGGAGGAACTGAAAGCAAAACTACACACAGAGGAGTGTTGGCTAACCACCCTGTCACTTACTGCACCAGCTTCCTCACCTGGGCAGAGGTCAACTTTGGGATCCCAGGACATCAACTATAGAGCACACCAGACTGATCCTATGAAGTTCCATGCCCTGGCACTAGCCCACAGTGAAGTCCAAAAGTCCATAGTGCTTGGTCCTTTCAAGCCTGCACTGAGGTGAAAGCCATAGCCTCAGGGGAAAATAGCACATAGTGCTGAGCCTTGCAAGCCTGCAGCAGAGGAGACACAATCATCAACTTTCAGAATTTGCAATCCACGAAGGGAAGGAGGGGAAAATAAACAAACAGAAAAAGAAACATCTAACTCCAGAAAATTTCTATGGAGACAAAGGGAGGAAATAGAATCAACAGGGGATGGTGAGATCCAAATAACTACATTCAAAGCTTCAAAGAAAATGGAAATTGGTCTCAAGCACTAGAAGAACTCAAAAAGGCAATCAAAAATCAAATAAAACAGATCACAGGAAATGAAACTAATGAAAAAAAAGAAAATAGCTTAAAAAACAAAATTAGCCAACTGGAAAAAGAGGCACAAAAATCCAATGAAGAAAAGATTTTCATGGAAAATAGAAAGGACCAAAATGGATAAGGAGTATCAAAAGGTCATAGAAAAAAATTGTTCTTTAAAATTTAGAATTAGGCAAATAGAAACTAATGACTTCACAAAACATCAAGAAACATTAAAACAAAATCAAAAGAATGAAAACATAGAAGAAAATATGAAATATTTAATTGAAAAAACAACTGATTTAGAAAATATATCTAGGAGAGACAATTTAAGGATTATGGGACTATTTGAAAGTCATGACAAAAAAATTGACTAGATATAATATTATAAGAAATTATCAAAGAAAACTATCCTGATATTCCTGAATAAAAGGATAAAATAGAAATTAAAAGAATCCACAGATCACCTCCTGCAATAAATCCCCTAAAGACATCACCCAGGGATGTGATAGCCAAGTTCAAGAGCTTCCATCCCAAAGAGAAAATGCCACAAGGATCCAAAAAGAAACAATTCAAATATCAACCCCAGTCAGGATTGCACAGGATCTGGCAACTTCCACATTAAAGGCTTGGAATATGATATTCCACAGGGCAAGGGTACTAGGTTTACAACCAAGAATCACATACCCATCAAAATTGACTATATTCTTTCAGGGGAAAGCATGATCATTTAATAAAATGGAATCTTTCCAAGTATACCTGAAGAAAAAAAAAACATATTTAAGCACAAAATATGATGTCCAAACATAAAATTTAAGAGAAAAATAAGAAAGTAAGTAAGAAAGAGAAAAAATTTAAGGTCTTCAATAAGGTCAAATTGTTTATATTCCTATATGGAAAAATGATATATGTATCTCTAAAAAATTGTTATCATTATCATAGTAGTTAGAAGTATACCTAGACAGAAGGTGTGGTGGTAAGTAGTTTAGGATGATGTGTAAAAAAATATCTGGGAATGGGAAAGAGAATTGTACTAAGAGAAATGGGGAGAAAGAAGTAAAACGGGGGAAATTATATCACATAAAGAAGGATAGGGAGGAGAAATACTATTACAATGGAGGGGAGAATGAGGGTGTTGATGGGTAATATTTAAACCTTACTCTCATTGGAATTGGCACAGAGAGGGAAGAACAGTCAGATTCATTAAGGTATAGAACCCTATCTTACCCTATAGAGAAGTAGAAGGGGAATAAAAAAGGGGGTGATGGGGAGGAGAGTAGTATGAGGAGGGAGGAACAGGAAAGTAATTAAAAGCAAACCACTGGTGTTAAGGGAAGGAGTGAAAGAAAGTGCAGGATTAAAAAAGGAAATCAAGATGGAGGGGAATATACAGGTGGTAATCATAATTTTGAATATAAATTGGATAAACACACTCAAAACAGAAGCAGATACCAGAGTGGATTGAAAACCAAAATCCTACCATATGTTCTTCATAAGAAACACATTTCAGAAAGGTAGACACACACAGAGTAAAAGTAAGGGGATAGAGCTAAATCTGTTGGGCTTCAACACAGACAGAAAAAGCAAGAATAACAATCATTATCTCAGACAAAGCTAAAGCAAAACTAGATCTGATTAAAAGAGATAAGGAGGGTAATTACATCTTAATAAAAGGTATGATAGCTAATGAACTAATATATCAATTCTTAACATATGCACCAATTGGTATAGCATCCACATTTTTAAAGGAGAAACTAAAGGAGCTTAAGGAGGAAATAGACAAATAAACTATACTAATGGGGGGATCTCAAACTTTGCCTATCAGAACAAGGTAAATCTAACCAAAAAATAAATAAGAAATAAGGAAAGGAAGTGAATGGAATTTTAGAAAAGTTAGATTTAATAGATATCTGGAGAAAATTAAATAGGGATAAAAAGGAATATACCTTCTTTTCAATAGCACATGGTATGCACAAAAATCAATGATACAGAAAAGTAGAAATGATAAATGAAACTTTTTTAGATAATAATGCAATACAAATTATAATAAATGAGTTCATTGAAAGTTGTAGTAGATGCTCCTCACTAGGATATTTAAGGTAGCAAAGAAGTGCTGGAGTGATGACACTAGGAAATAGGTTAGAGGGAAAGTTAGGATTCTCACTCCTTTCCCCCACCCCACTTCCTGTTTTTCTCTCAGTTGGTCCTAATGGCACTTCTCAATATGGTGAGTTATCAGAAATTTCAAAAAGACTACTCTCACACTGGTTCTTTCTGAAAGGGGTTTATTCTTAAAGAAGAGAGTTAGGGATATGGGAGATGGAAAGAGGGAATTTAGGGTCTCCCTAATCTTCTATGAGATTCAATACAGGGAAGTAAAGTTAGTTTGTCTCTAAGGGGATATTGTTGATACCTGAAAAGGTTCTTCAGAGCTATACTCCAATCTTTTCAATGTTAAGTCACTATCCAGGAATCCAGAGCAGTTCGTCTACTGGTTCCTTCTCCAGAGTCCAAGAGAAGAAGAAAAAATGACCAGTTTCAGATGCTGGCTTTTCTTTCTTTTTTTTTTTTAAACCCTTACCTTCCATCTTACAGTCAATACTGTGTATTGGCTCCAAGGCAGAAGAATGGTAAGGGCTAGGCAATGGTGGTCAAGTGACTTGCCCAAGGTCACACAGCTGGGAAGTGTCTGAGGCCAGATTTGAACCTAGGACCTCCCGTCTCTAGGCCTGGCTCTCAATCCACTGAGCTACCCAGCTGCCCCAGGCTTTTCTTAACTGTCTCCCTGACCAGATTCTTCTTTGGAATATCCCTTTCTTCTCTCCTTGATTGATAGTTCCTTCAAGCTTTCATTTCCTTCCATTTGTTTGCCAATCTCACTGGTGTTATAATCTCTTCCTCACAATTCCCCACTTTTCCTTGTTCAGCAAATTAAAACCAGTAATTTTGCCATAATCAATATTCACTTTATCATTTCACTATGAAGAATTCCTAACTACCTAAGCTCTGAAAATATATACTATTTTAAATATTGCACTACCACCCAAAATTAAAAAAAAATCCTAATCTTTTTTACTATTCTGATTATCTAATTCTATCCTAAGGTTTGGGATTAAGGAAAGAGGTATAGGTCATAGAAATGAAATACAGAAATATGCATTTGAACATAATAGTAAACAATGCAACAATTCAAACAATATTTTAACAATATAACTTTCTTATATCCTAATGACTATAGTTTGTTCTAAGTAAAAGGTTTCTATAAACAACTGTTACTATCATTATTGTGTAGCTTAACTTATATTAATTATGCTATTCAACTGTCCCTAAGTCATTTAGGATTCTGAAAAACTTCCCTAAATCTTGCCCTATTGTTAGTAATTAGAATGTCAGTAACTTAACCTTATATTGTTAGCATGTTAATTCTATTAGTATTTACAAATGTACATATTTTTGTCTATACAGATTTTACATATGTACAGTTACAATACAATTTTGTATGTGATTTCTGTGTAAAATCATGCAGAGAAGAGAATTCCCTTTGTCTGTTTTGAAATTTCCAAAGGAACTCACAAGTATATCAATATGAATTTTGTGTATGTGTAACAATGAAATGTTATATATATATACTCACCCATTCCATGAGACTCCATTCCACATTGTGCTTATATGTAGTTGTATATATGTGTATGTACTGTAAAAATTAAATTAGTCTCTAGTAATAAAAATGTTATATTTTAAGAGGTTTATTAAGGATTAGTAGAAAATCAAGGATATAAATAATAACCACGTTTGTGCCCATGGCTGATTAACCCATTCATAATCCCCGAGCTTAATTTACTTACTACATCATTGCAATGGAAGAGGAAGAGATAGGCGTTACTGCCAGTTAAATACTAATTGTGGTCTCGCCCAGGTGGAGACTCAGGTGAGATTATAGGGAATTCTGGGAAATACCAAGAACTTCTGGGGATTTAAGTCTAGGGTTCAAATCTCTATTTTAGATTCCCCCCTTGGGCCCCCTGTGGCCCGAGGAAGACTAATCTCTCCGATGGGCCTTATAAACATATCAACTTTGAAATTACAATAATTTGAGGAGAAGAAGAGAAGAGAACAAAACCAATAATTACTAGGCACATTGACAAAAAGTCAGTTAGGGAGCAATCCCCTTTGGCATAAGAGTATACATACAAAACAAATGCATTCAAACCCCACACAGTTCAAATCACCACATCCCAAAGTTCACTCTGGATCTTCTTGTGCAGCTTGTGGTCTGTGGAGGCATCTTCACAGTGTCTTCTCCAGACAGTTCAGTTTTTGGATTCAGAGAGGTATCATGTTTCTTAACCTAAAATTACTCTCAAAAGGAATTTAAACTTTTCAATTTAAAATGATAATATTTTTACATCCCCCCCCCCGAAGAGGGTGATTGAAAAACACAGGAATTATTCAGGGATGCATGGTTGAGTTATGAGGTATATGAATCAATTGGCAAGAGAAATCAAAAACATCAAAAAAATCCAAAATAAAAAAGATAATGTCTGGATGAAATATAGACTATCAAAGTCTTATGTATAAAAATTCTAAGTAAAGGAAAAATAAATCTATAATAGGTCCTTGAATCAGTGCCCAATTAAAATGATATAAGCAATTTACACATTTACCCAATCAGTAGCCAGGACTACAGAAAGTTTCCACACTATGAAAGACTGAAAAGGGACTAGATTATGGGAGCCAGGTAGGAGCCAAATTTGAGATACTTGTCTGTAAGTATTTTCACAAAGAGTATGGATACAAGGAAGGCCTATGTCTTAACATAAATCAAGCATCACAACCTCAAGTCTCACACTAGGTTCAAGTCCTTATTATTGGCTTAGAAGTGCATCAAGCCAACCTGAATTGGTTTCTTCTTTGTTTGACCTCTGTGCTCTTTTGGCACAATTAAGGTTAAATCTGTGCTCCTTTGGCACTGTGTAGTGGCTCTTTTTGTATTCTCTTGTCCTGGAATCAGACAGAATCATTAAGCAAAGTCCCATAATTTTTTTTAAACAATCAGTGGCATCATTTTTATAGTCTCGAGCTTTTGGGGTATTCATTGACATTAGGGCAAATGTATTTAAACTTTTATTACTGCAAAATCAAAAAATTTAAATAAAATCTTAATACTAGTGACATGTGCTTCATATATAAAAAGGAGAGAAAAAATTAAAAAATCTGAAATAGTATATTGCACATGCAAGAAAAATATAATAATCAAAGAGTTTTAAAATTCAGAAATATAGATTATAATCCTTGCCACACTGTGTCAGCTAAGGAAATATAGAATACAAGGCTTTCTCACCAAAAATGAGATCCATTTCCTCTTCATACCTGGCCATGATCCACTGTGAGTGCAAGCAAATGAATTTCACAAGTTAACAGTTTTTTTTTAATAAAGAACAGTAGTACCACATGTAATGCACATTCAAAAAGGTATCAATATCCCCAAAATTCACAATAGCCCAATTAATTGCAATATCAAACAAATCCACTATCATATTTCGCATAAGTTGCTGTGTGACATTTTTTAAAGTCTATGAACTGATGGATATTTGTCACAATTTTTACAGATGTAGCAAATCCTTCAATCTTGGCAAACATATTTTTAAACAAAGTAAAATGTATTTGGGTCTAGAACATCATCAAGAAATCTAGATATCATTACAAATATGTGGCAGAGGAGTCTAGGAAAAACCCAAACCCCTGTACTGTTGATGCTGGGTAAAGTTAGCTGAAGAGTTATAAATGAGAGATGCTCCTCTTTTGGGAGCATCCAGGGGTACCATGCCCTGGGATTAACTTCCCAACTCCTTTGGTATGAGACTGTGATGTCACATCCATTCACATTTTTATAAATGTGGGAGGTGGGGATTATAATTGTATTGCACTTCAGCTACTAAAATGAACCTTACCTCTTGTTAGAGGCAGGCAAAATGATCAGAGTTGTTGAAAAAAATCTAAAACTCATGCCTAAAAACCCCTTAAAATCAATTTGACATATTTAGCTCATTAAATTTTTCAAAGGTTGTTATACAATTGTAACTAGTTTTTTGAGGAAGTCCATCCATCTTCCATGTGACAATTTACAAAGTCAAAATAGAAAAGGTTATTTTTGTATATGGGCTTATTCAGTAATATTTGTTCAGTATAGTTATAGAGGGAAAGTAACAGAACAGAACAGTAGTTAAAACCCAGTACATTAAAATGATTCTGTGTAACAAAATAGTATTGAATACATTAATATATGAACTTAAAACCAACAAAATTAAATCTTAAACAAAATAATCAGTAAAATGCAATAAAATATGGAGATTTTTTTATAAAACATTGGAGTCTGAAATGCCTAAAAAATATAACCTCCAGACTCTTTAAATTTCTTTGTTTATTGTTTGTTTGGTAGGTTTTTGTAATCCATTTAGACACCTTTTTGTTAGCACTATGGTGGGATTTTCCATAGCAAGGGTGGGTTTTAAACTCAAACTGGGCAGGCCCACATGGCAAAGAGTTGCAAGGAGATGAATTTCTCTCTTGAATCTCAGGTGAGATAAATGAAAGTATCCGTGCACTAAAAAAATATCCTTTAAAATAGGAAATGCACTATTCTTTCATAGAATATGCCATACTTGTAACTTTAGATTTGGAAAAGTCTCTTCCTTCTCCTCATCCCTCACACCCCATGGTACCCTGCCACATGGAGCCTAATTGTAGCCTATGGGAAGAAAACCCCAGTTTTTGCCAGCTGGTTTGTGATTACCGAAGCCTGGGTCCTGGGGCCGGGCCTGGGGCAATCTGGCTCAGAGAATCAGCTGGGGCTGGGGTTGGGGCTGGGCAGGGCAGGACTAGGAGAGCAATCTGGGTCAAGCAGGTCTGGAGCAGATGACTGCAGGCAGGAGCAGATTGCTGGAGTGCAGAAGCAGGCAGCAGGAGCGAGTACCTCAGAAGATTGCGAGGGGGGCCAAAAAGCTGATGTGAGGGGGGCCAAAAAGCTGAATCAGAATCAGCTTTGCTGAAAGCCTTGGCAGGAGAAACATGGCTTTAAAAATTATCTAGGCTATCTTAAAAAAAAATGAGAAGTTCTCGTCCAAATCTTGTGGTTGCCATTAACTGTAAAAATTAAATTAGTCTCTAGTAATAAAAATGTTATATTTTAAGAGGTTTATTAAGGATTATTAGAAAATTGAGGATACAAAATAATAACTACATTTGTGCCCATGGCTGATTACCCCATTCATAATCCCTGAGCTTAGCTTACTTGTTACATCATTGCAATGGAAGAGGAAGAGATAGGCGTTACTGCCAGTTAAATACTAATTGTGGTCTCGCCCAGGTGGAGACTCAGGTGAGATTATAGGGAATTCTGGGAAATACCAAGAACTTCTGGGGATTGAAGTCTAGGGTTCAAAATCTCCATTTTATAGTACCTATATGTGAAGTTAGCATGTATGAGACATTCTTACATGACCTCATCACCACCAGTTCAAGATTTCAAAATCTTTCCATGTCTCTGATATTGATTGTAGAAACATACATGTTTTGGGGTTTTCATCTGTAAAGTATACACGTGTTGTCTGTTGTCTCACCTTGATTAAAGTCCTGTGTTCTTTAATATACAGGAACATGCATGCATATAATTACTTCTTATGCATGTATGTAAGATTGATTTTTTGTTTGTTGTACAAGAGAGTAAGTTTGAATTCTTCATGCGTGCCTGTCAGTGTTCATGAATTGATTCTTCATGGGTGGAAGTATGGGAAGTATGGGAAGAACAATCAAATACATTGGGGAAGAGAATTAATTTGTGCCCTATAGGAAAACAGAAGGGTAACATGGATGGGTGGGGAGGAAAGCAACAAAAGGTGAGGAGAGGGTTGGGGTAGTTTAAAAAGACTGTAAAGAAAATAATAGGTGAAATAAGAAGGGAGAGGGTAGAAAGGGAAGTAAAATAAGGGTGGAAATTAGGTGGACCAATTAAAAACAAAACACTGCTGTAGAAGGAAATAGTGAAAGAAGACAGGGCAGAACTAGGAGTGGAAATCAAAATGCTGGGAAATACATGGCTGCTAATCATAACTCTGATGTTAATGGAATGAACTCACCCATAAAAAGCAAGCAAATAGCAGAGTGCATTAGAATCCAAAACCCTGCCATATGTGGTCTTCAAGAAACACACATGAGGAAGGTAGACACACATAGGGTAAAAGTAAGAGGATGGAGCAAAATTTATTGGGTATCAACAAATGAAAAGAAGGGAGGAGTCACAATTATTATATCTGACAAAGCCAAAGTAAAAATAGATCTAGTCAAAAGAGACAGGGAAGGTAATTATATCCTAATAAAGGGCAGTATAGACAATGAGGAAATATCCGTACTCAACATGTATGCACAAAATGGCATAGCATCCAAATTTCTAAAGGAGAAACTAGTGGAGCTCAAGGATGAAATAGATAGGAAAACTATACTAGTATAAGACCTGAACCTTCCTCTATCAGATCTAGATAAATCAAACCAAAAAATAACTAAGAAATAAGTAAGAGAAGTGAAATAAATCTTAGAAAAATTAGAGATAGTAGATATGTGGAGAAAAATAAATAGGAACAAAAAGGAATACACCTTCTTTTCAGTAGCACATAGTACATTCACAAAGTTCAACCATTTACTAGGGCATAAAAATGTTGCAAACAAGTACAAAAGAGCAGAAATAATAAATGTAACCTTCTCAGATCAGAATGTAATGAAAATAATTACTAAGGGTGCATGGAGAGGCAAATCAAAAATTAATTGGAAATTAAACAATATAATTCTCCAAAATCAGTTAAAGAATAAATCATAGAAACAATTAATAATTTCATTGAAGAAAATGACAATGATGACACATCCTTTCAAAATCTGTGGGATTCAGTCAAAGAAGTACTCAGGGGGAAATTTACATCCTTCAATTCATATATTAACAAATTATGAAGGGCAGGGGTCAATGAATGGGGCATGCAAATTAAAAAACTAGAAAGTGAACAGATTAAAAATCCTCAGATGAAGACTAAATTAGAGATCCTAAAACTCAAAGGAGAAATTAATAAAATTGAAAGTCAAAGAGCTATTAATTTAATAAATAAGACTAGAAGCTGGTACTTTGAAAAAACAAATAAAATGGATAAAGTAGTGGTTGATCTAATTTAAAAAAGGAAAGAAGAAAACCAAATTGACAGCATCCAAGATGAAAAGGGAGACCTCACCTCTAAAGAAAAGGAAATTAAGGCAATCATTAAAAATTATTATGCCTAATTATATGGCAATAAATATGGCAATCTAGGTGACATGGATGAATATTTACAAAAATATAAATTGCCTAGACTAACAGAGGAAGAAATAGAGTACCTAAACAACCCCATATCAGAAAAAGAAATTGAACAATCCATCAAAAAACTCCTTAAGAAAAATCCCCAGAATCAGATGGATTCACAAATGAATTCTAACAAACATTCAAAGAACAATTAGTTCCAATATTATAAAAAAATATTTGACAGAATAAACAAAGAAGGAGTTCTACTGAATTCCTTCTATGACACAAATATGGAACTGATTCCAAAGCCAGGCAGGTAAAAAACGGAGAAAGAAAACTATAGACCAATCTCTTTAATGAATATAGATGCAAAAAATCTTAAATAAGATAATAGCAAAAAGACTCTAGCAAGTGATCACTAGGGTTATTTATTATGACCAAGTAGGATTTATACCAGGAATGCAATGATAATTCAATATTAGGAAAACCATCCACATAATTGACCATATTAACCAGCAAACCGACAAGAATCACATGATTATCTCAATAGATGCAGAAAAAGCCTTTGACAAAATATAACACTCATTCCTATTGAAAACAATAGAAAGCATAGTAATAGAAGGGCCATTCCTAAAAATAATAAACAGTTTCTATCTAAAACCATCAGCAAACATCATCTGCAATGGAGATAAACTAGATGCATTCCCAATAAGATCAGGGGTGAAACAAGGATGCCCATTATCACCTCTATTATTTAACATTGTACTAGAAACTCTAGCTGTAGCAATTAGAGAAGAAAAAGAAACTGAAGGTATTAAAATAAGAAATGAGGAAACCAAGCCATCACTCTTTGCGGATGATATGATAGTCTACTTAAAAAATCCTAGGGAATCAACTAAAAAGCTAGTTGAAATAATCAACAACTTTAGCAAAGTTGTAGGATACAAAATAAATCTTCATAAGTCATCAGCATTTCTATATATCTCCAACCCATTTCAGCAGCAAGAATTTGAAAGAGAAACTCCATTTAAAATCACCCCAGACAATATAAAATACTTAGGGATCTATCTGCTGAGACAAACACAGAAACTATATGAACACAACTACAAAACACTCTCCACAAAATTAAAACTAGATCTAAACAATTGGAAAAACAGCAATTGTTCATGGGTAGGACAAGGTAATATAATAAAAATGACAATTCTAACCAAATTAATTTACTTATTTAGTGCCATACCCATTGAACCACCAAAAAAAAACATTTTTACTGAATTAGAAAAAACCATAACAAAGTTCATTTTGAAGAACAAAAGATCAAGGATATCCAGGGAAATCATGGGAAAAAATGTGAAGGAAGGTGGCCTTGCAGTCCCAGATCTCATACTATACTATAAAGTAGTTGTCATCAAAACAATTTGGTACTGGCTAAAAGATAGAAAGGAGGACCAGTGGAATAGACTTGGGGTAAATGACCTCAGCAAGACAAGTCAATGATAAGCCCAAAGATCCCAGCTTCTGGGACCAAAATTCACTATTTGATTAAAAAAAAATCTGCTGGGAAAATTGGAAGACAGTTTGGGAGAGATTAGGTTTGGATCAACATCTTACACCCTACACCTAGATAAACTCATAATGGGTGAATGACTTGAACATAAAGAAGAAAACTATAAGTAAACTATGTGAACACAGACTAGTGTATATGTCAGATCTTTGGGAAAGGAAAGATTTTTAAACCAATCAAGAGTTAGAAAAAAATCACAAAATGTAAAATAAATAATTTTGATTGCAGCAAATTAAAAAATTTTTGTACAAACAAAACCAATGCAACCAAACTTAGAAGAGAAGCAACAATTTGGGAATCAATCTTCATAACAAAAACCTCTGACAAAAGTCTAATTTCTCAAATTTATAAAGAGCTAAATCAATTGTACAAAAAAATCAGGCCATTCTCCAATTGATAAATGGGCAAGGGACATGAATACACAGTTTTCAGTTAAAGAAATCAAAACTATTAATAAACACATGAAAAAGTATTCTAAATCTCTTATAATCAGAAAGGTGCAAATCAAAACAACTCTGAGGTATCACCTCACACCTAGCAGATTGGTTAACATGACAGCAATTAAAAGTGATGAATGCTGGAGGGAATGTGGCACAGTTGAGACATTAATGTATTGCTGGTGGAGTTATGAATTTATTTGACCATTCTGGAGGGCAATTTGGAACTATGCCCAAAGGGTGCTAAAAAACTGTCTGTCCTTTGATACAGCCATAATACTGCTGGTTTTGTACCCCAAAGAGATAATAAAGAAAAAGGCATGTACAAGAATATTCATAGCTGCACTCTTTGTGGTGGCAAAAAAAAAATGGAAAATGAGGGGTTGTACTTAAATTGGGGAATAGCTGAACAAATTGTGGTATATGTTGGTGATGGAATACTATTGTGCTCAAAAGAATAATAAACTGGAAGAATTCCATGTGAACTGGAATGACCTCCAGGAATTGATGCAGAGTGAAAGGAGCAGAACCAGGAGAACATTGTATACAGAAACTGATACATTGTGGTACAATCGAATGTAATGGAATTCTCCATTAGTGGCAATGCAGTGATCCTGAACAACCAGGAGGGATCTATGAGAAAGAATACTATCCACATTCAGAGGAAAAACTGTGGGAGTAGAAATAGAAGAAAAACAACTGCTTGATTACATGGGTCAAGGCATATGATTGGGGGTATAGACTCTAAATGAATATCCTAGTGCAAACATCAACAACATGGAAATAAGTTCTGGTCAAGGACACATGTTGAATTCCTGTGGAATTGTGCGTTGACTACAGGAATGATGGGGGTAGGCAAGGGAGGGAAAGAATATGATTCTTGCAACCAAGGAATAATGTTCTTAATTGACTAAAAACAAACAAACAAACAAATAAATAAGATATTCCTATTAAGAGATTATCTTGATTTTAGAATATTACTTGAGGGTAAAATTTTCCTTTAGACTATGGGTTTCTGTGTTCTTGTTGGTGTAGATAGAAGGATACATCATATAATGTATTTTGCAGAGATGTGTCTTTTTAGTGGAGTAACTATTTTTCATTTTCATTGTTGTTTTAGGCAAAGACAATTTTTCATCAGAGCTGTAATCTTCATATATGTATGGGGCTATTTCATCATTGCTTTTGCAGTGCTTATTTCTGTTGCAACTTGTACTCTCGTGTCTTTTCTTTGTGTTATTATATGCAGTACTTTTGTATTTGTTCTTCTTGTCTTCTCATGTATAGCTTTACATTTATAGGGGCAATTGTTAAATATTGCTAGGGCAGTTGTTGTTACTGTATTCTTCTTCATTTCTGGTAATGTTATAGGCATAATTCAGTTTTACATGTGAAGCATGAAACCATGGATCTTTCCCATCTACCTTTATCAAAGTAGGAGTTACCATAACAACATCCACAAGATCTATCCATCTTGGCTCTGTGGGTGATTCTCTAGTAAAATTTTTGACATATACTTTGTCTTCTTGTTTTATTTTATGCAATGAAAAATCCAATGGTACTCTCTGTACTAGTAATCCTAGCTTGCTTAATTTTTCCAGCCTGTTTTGTATTTCAGCTAAGTATTTATAAAGTAAGCATTCTCCTTTTAACATCAACAGATATGGTGGTTTTGCAGTCCTGCCATGTCATAATGATTGACCATATAACATCTCAATTGGGGATACATACAAGTCACCTCTGAGTCTTGTTCTTAGGTGAAACAATGCAAGAGGAATAACATCTGTCCTTTTCAAGTATGTTTCTGAACAGAGTTTTCCTATTAGTGGTTTTAATTCTTTGTTTATTCTTTCAACTTGGCCTGATCTCTGTGCCCTATAGACATCATGGAAACTGTTCTTAATACCCAGATTTTTTTAACATTTCTTGCAAAATTTGAGCAGTGAAATGCAACCCCCTATCCAAGTGTATGGTATCAGGAATGCCATACCTAGGAATTGTTTCTTTCAGTAGAGATCTCACTACTGTGTCTGTATCATTTTTCTTAGCTGGATATGCTTCAACCCATATCATCAGTCTATCCACAATAACCAAGGCATACTTATATCCTTTGTCTTTAGGCATGTTTATATAGTCTATTTGTAAACATTGGAAAGGCATATAACTTAAGAGGTCTGTCTTCCAATGCTATGTTCTTGAAATGTCCTTGATTGAATTTTCTACATATGTCACATGCCTGACAAGTTCTAATGGCATTTGCTGTTATCCTTGGTGCCATCCAGAAATGTTGTACTGTATCCAAAATGGCTTGAACACCAAAATGACCTTTTGCATGGATCACAGTACATAAATGTTGATACAATTTTCTGGGAAGAATTGGTTTCCCACCCTGAGCCACCCAAATGCCTTTGATTAATTTAGCACCAAGTTGCTCTTTACATGACTGAATTTCATCTCTGTGGTAAGCTTTAGTAAGATCATGCCTGTCCACCAGAGAGAAATTTAACACATGGTAGGGACCAAATCTTGCAGTGTATTTCACTGTTATCTCTCTTCTTTCATTCCGAAGAGATATTCTTTCTTTTCCATGAGTATGTACCTTGTATTGGATCATGGCCACCTCCTTTGGAAGTTCTATAGCTTTTATAAGATAGTCAATAAGTTTGCCATATACAATTGGTTTTCCAGCTGATGTTATGTACCCTCTGTTCTTCCAAATAAAACTGGTGGAATGTATAGTGCTAAAAATATAAGAGGAATCTACATAAATGTTCACTCTTTTGCCTTTTGCAATTCCAGGGCTTCAAGTAAAGCTTGTAACTTGGCACCCTGGGCACTAACATGACTTGGTAATGATGCATACCAAAGCATTTTGTCATTCACTACTGCAGCCCCCATGACCCTGTGTCCTCTATGAATGTATGAGTATCCATTAGTGTATAACTCCATCTCAAGATTGCTGAGAGGTGTCTCTTTAAGATATTCTCTAGGCTTATATATCATTTCTACAACTTGGTTGCAGTCATGCAGTGGTTCTCCACCTAATGGCAAATCTGGAATCAGAGTAGTTGGGTTTAATGGTGCACACCTGTGAATTGTGAATTTCAAAACTACTCAACCCTATTCAGACTATTCTTTAGAAGATGAGATTTAGCTATTTCCTGATCAATAAAAATAGAGATACTTGGAATAACAGAATCAGGTCTTGGAAACTATAATCTCCACCCTACTCAAAGTAACAAGATTAGGAAGGGCTGCAACAAAACTCAAGATTTAATGATTTGAAAATATGGCCTTCAACATACATGTGCAAAAAGGACAGACCTCTGGGCAGTCCTAGGTCAAGCTAGAGCCACCATTGGCACATGTGAGACACAGGAAGTGAGGTAGAGGACAGCTCAGGAGTTCTCGTGACTTCCTGTAAGGAGGGAGAGAGGTGGTTGGAGCCTGGTGCTTGGAGTTGGAGGAACCCACAGACTGTTTTCTCCATTTTGGTCACGTGAGTGATAGGGACTGATCTCTGCCTTTGTCTTGGCTATCCAGGGCCTTGGGCCCGCTTTGGCTCAGCCTATGCAGAGTGGGTATTTAAGCCCTATTTCTTTCTCTCCCCTTTCCCTCTCTCTCTCTCCCTCTAATACTTTCTTCCTCCTGTTTGTAATTAAAACACCATAAAAAAAGGTTGGCAGCTGACTTGAGTTTTCATTTAGGAATTACATAGCTGAATTCCTTGGCGACCTTAAATTTATATATATATATATATATATATCAGTCTTTTTAAGTGATTTCCATATCACAGAATGGTAATGTTGTCATTTTCCTAGCAAAATTATTTCATACTGAGATATTCTTGCATTTGTGAAAGAATGCATATTCTGCAATCGTAATGGTTTTTCAATTTGATGTGCAGAATACACATGTAACTTGCATTCCATTATAATATCATATGCTTTCTTCACCATGAGAGCAACTACAACAATGCTTCTCAGGCAATGCACCATTCCTTGTGTAACAAGATCTAGAATAGAACTGTAAAATGAAATAGCCTTTAAATACATCCCAAAATATTGTTCTAACATTCCAGAAGTGATGCCCTTAGCTTCATGGACATACAAGTGGTATCCCTAATACCAGAACTGTCAAAATAGCTTCTTTCAACTTTGACAAAGCATGTAGATATCCCTTAGTTAATTTCAAAGGTTCTATAACTTCTTTCTTTGTCAAGTCAGTCAAACACTTGGAAATATGGGAATACTCTATGATATACTGTCTTGAGAAACCGGCAACCCCTAGAAATGCCCTAAGTTGTTTTTTGGTTCTAGGGATGCCTAGCTTCTATATATCTGCTATCATTTTACTTGAAATTTTCCTGGTGCCCCAATAAATCTGAGATATTCAACTTTTGGGAGTACTCACTGAATTTTCTTCTTAGAAACTTTATGTCCTTTCTTATAAAGCTCTATTAATAACCTCTTTGAATCTTCCAAGCACATCTTTGGGTCAAGTGATGCTAGCAGTAAATCATCTACATAGTATTCCAGCTTGCTGTGCTTGAAAATGATGCTAGTTAGATCTCTTTGAAGAATTTGACAAAATATAGATGCTGACTCACAACATGCTCAGACCAGCCTAGTATAACAGAGTTGATTTTGTCCCCATTCAAAAGCCAAAATGTTCTGAGAGTCAGGGTGCAATGGTATGGCAAAATATGTATTGCTTAGATATATCACTATGTACCACTGGGCATCTGTGTGATAATATAATTTGGTGAAGGTATCACAGTGTATGTCTTCTTTATAAAGTTGTCCATTGCCCTAAGATCCTGTACAAATCTCCAGCATTATGTTCCATCTGCATTAAGTTTGTTTTTCTTAATAGCCAAAATTGTACTATTAAATTCAGACACTGTAGGTCTTAAAATTAAAATTGCTTGTTCCACTAAGCTGTTTATGATTGATGTTATCCTTCTATGGCTTCTCTGCTCAATTTGTATTGAGGAATCTTAGGAGGTACACCATCCCTGACTTCTGTTTTTACTGGTGCCACTGATTTTATTCTACCCACATCATTCTTATATTTAGCAAAAACAAAACAAAACCTTGTGAAGTGTCATCAAGTATCTCATATAATGTTGTAAAAGTTTGAATTTGCTCAGGTTTTTCTTCCAATTGATCCAGATATAGCAATGGGTAATGTTTTAGAGAATGTTTGGGCAAATGTAGGTATATATTTCCAGAACATTTTCATTACAGGGTTGCCCAGATCTTACATTAAAAATCTCATCCTAAAAGGTTATCTGGACATCCAGGGATCAATAGGAATGTATGATCAATGGTGAGAGGACCTAGCTTAACCATTGTGCTTTTGAGCTCGTGGAGTTGTTGTATTTATCCCATATCTCCAGCCACTGAAACCATACCCCCTATGGTAGTATCTCTTAGGGATGTCTTTAGGACTGTTTTTGAAGCACCAGTATCCAAAAGAGTTTTGTATTGTTTCTTCCCCCACTTAATCCATACATATGGTTCTTGTCTTTGTGTAGCTATTGAATTAATTGCTATTGATTCATTTTGCACTGCAATCTTCTGCCATTTGTATGGTTGAAGTTAAATCTTCTTGGCTTAAATCATTTCCTAATTGATCTTCATTTAAATTTGACTATATCTTGTTTTCTCCTTTACTGGAATATGAATTTAAACCATAGCTATCTGCAAGTTCATATACTTTGACTTGGTCAGACCTCCCCCTCCCCTCCATTTAAAATGGTGACCTCATGGGAGTCTCTTGAACCCTTGACTATCATGGCAGTTGTTGTGCTCTCCATTCTATCTGTATTTTCAAATCTAACTGCTGTTTTACTTCCAATACATTGAATATAACCATCAATATCAACTGTATTTTCAGTTCTATCTTCTTTGAGATTTGAAATTTTCAAGTTATTTAATGTAGGATGAAATATTTCAGCTTCTGGGTTCAAACTAGATATTTTTCCTAAAGAAGTCTGTCCCAAATAGCTTTTTGAAGTTTTAATAGGTCCAAGTGGGGTTTTATCTTTGTCTGTGAGTTTATGTATCTTGTTTATAGCTCCTGTAACTGTATCTGTTATAGTAATCTTAGTCTGTGCTTTCATTTGGTTATTATATTGCAGGGAATTGAAATTTTGTTTTATTGTTTCATTCAACAGTTCATGATCATGTTTATGTGAGTTTACATGAATTCTTTTTCTCTTCAATTCAATCCCTGTGCCCACTTTGCACTGAAAAAAAAAAGTTTTCCAGATATGTTTTTATTTGTTCTTTGCTTTTTTCATGACTGGTTACTATGCCCTTTCTGTCTGAATCTCCAATATCAGCTTGTATCTGTGCTATTACATTTTTAATCACTTTATCTAATCCCTGTATTTGTCTCTGCTTTTCATTCAATATTTGATTGGATTTGTTATCATAACTTCTCATGGACCCAATAAATTCACTTTTATATTCTACCCACATATTTTCTTTTATCTTTGTTTTTGTTTCACTCTTGCCAGTCCCTCATTGCTTGTCTCATCCTGCAATTCCTTTCTTTCATCTCCTTGTTTATTATGAAGTATCTTAAATTCCTGGCTTCATAAATTTTGCCTTCCTTTTGATACCACATATGCATATTTTGGTTTTGTGCCTGACTATGATTATTTTCATGGCTTCAAGGTCTGAAGCTTGTGATTCACTTCTTAGTCATCCATTCTGGCAGCACGAATTTGTCTTTGATCTATAATAAGCTTTTCCCTGTGTAGCATTATTATTTAATTCATATTTTTTCTTTAGATAACTCTCCTTGATCAGGTGACCAACTTTGTGACAAAGGAAAAACTTCCTTGTTTCTTTCTGACCTCTATGCTGTTGGTATGATGGTCTAGAATAGGTTCTTAGGGTTTGCAATTTTTTTTATTTGCTCAATCTCCTTCTGTTTGAGTGAGTTCTCTTTATTTTGTAACTTTTGTTTTAACTCTCTCTTTTCATATTGTTGTTTCCTGTAATTTTCCAATAAATATTTTGTGGCATCTCTAAGCTCAGTTAGGGAGACATGATCATATTTGGGGAAATAGTTTTTAAAAAAGATTTTTAAATGTAAGTTGCAACCCCCAAAGGAACTGCCTCCCTGCAGGTGCTACAGACTCCTCTGAATCTTGGTCTACTCCCATTATGGATTCTGCTGTTTCTGCTAATTGATCAATGTATGCTGCATGATGCTGTACTTTATTGGGTTAGCTTATCAAATTTACCCCAATAATTTGGTTTAGAGCAGAATGATTGTATGGCTTGCAGAAGATCTCTGCATTTTCTTAAGTAAGCCATACTTGTAGGATTAGCAAAATCAAAATCCTCTCTCTGTTCTTCAGTGGGCCAGCTGGTCAGAGAACTGTCTATCCTGGTTTTCTCAACAAACTGCCTATACTCATGGGGACTAAATAATTTGGGCAGGAGAAATTCTGAATACTGGAAATCTGGTTCAAAAATCTTAAATGCCTTTTTCAGTTCCTTCAAAGCACGGTAGGGCTCACTGAGAAATTTTGGGAACCTGCCCGTTTGATAGAATTAAGTTCCTGGGTGGGAAACTGTGGATCTTTGAATGAACCACACCAGCAGAATCAAATATCTTTGCTATGTCTCTGAGAGGTAGTATCTTTTCAGCATTAGTATCTTCCTTAATATTTTCCTGAGCCCCTTTCTTGTTCTTTTCTTTGGGTTTCTTATCTTTCTCCTTAATATCTTTGTCCATAAGCCCTATATTCTTTTGCCCACTCTCATACTTAGCCTGATCTTGCCCTTGCTTTTGTAAAAACTCCTCACACATCTTAACCATCTGCTCAAGGTTAGTGTCTATCACCAGGATCTGAGCTGCCTTTCTTGGTGTAACAAACATAATGATATTCTTGATGTAAGAGAAAGTTTGGATTGCAGCCATGGTGACAACATATACTTGAGAAATGACTTGCCATCATACCACTGCATTAGTGGTAAATGGTATAGACATTATGAAAGCTGTGGTATTTGATATGAAAGCCTATAGTGTCCATGACCATGGTAGTCACCTCATTATACATTATGGTATACACCCAATAGCAAGCAATGGCAGAGAGCACTAATAGTCCATAGATAATTTGAAGCATTATCTTCTTTCTTTTCTCCCTGTTATTCTCAGTTTGGGAAGGGTAAGACCTTTTCCAGGGTGCCAAGTTGTAGTAGATGCTCCTCACTAGGATATTTAAGGTAGCAGAGAAGTGCTGGAGTGATGACACTAGGAAATAGGTTAGAGGGAAAGTTAGGATTCTCACTCCTTCCCCCACCCCACTTCCTATATCTCTCTCAGTTGGTCCTAAGAGCTCTTCTCAATGTGGTGAGTTATCAGAAATTTCGAAAAGACTACTCTCACACTATGGCTCTTTCTGAAAGGGATTTATTCTTAAAGAAGAGAAGTTAGGGAGATGGGAGATTGAAAGAGGAAAGTTAGGGTCTCTCTAATATTCTATGAGATTCAATACTAGGAAGTAAAGTTAGTTTGTCTCTGAGGGGATAGTGTAGATAACTGAAAAGGTTCTTCAGAGCTATACTCCAATCTTTTCAATGTTAAGTCACTATCCAGGAATCCAGAGCAATTTGTCTGCTGGCTCCTTCTCCAGAGTCCAAGATATGAATTTTAGATTTACTCCACCCTGGTTAATCTAACAAAACAGGAATGTCTACACCCCTACTTAAGGATTAAGTGTTGAGAAGGATGGCCTATGACAGACATGTGCTACCAAATGGCAAATCAGAAGCAACTGACAGACCCCCCTGGTCTGTCCTAAGTTAAGCTTAAGCTACCATTGTTACATGTGAGATGTAGGAAGTGAGGTAAAAAAACGGTCTATATATTTCATGTCATTTCCTCTCTCTGGGCTTTTTTCCATGGAGAGGTGGCTCTGGCTCTTTGGGCAGAGAGGTGGCTGATGGCAGCATGCTAGGCATGTTGGCATCTTGGCGTGGCTGCAGCTATTGTCCAGGTTTGGCAGTGAGCATCCTTGATACAATCCTGGGAGAAGCTTAGTAGCCTATTTCAGGTGAGGTGTATTCACTGAGCTCTCTCGGAGTTTAGGCTGATACTTTTTTTTTCTCCTTTAGTTTTCCTAGAAACACCATTGTCCTAGAAGGCCCCTCATCTTGGAGGAGGCCTTGTGACTGGAAGGTCCCTGAACTCCCCTTGGCTCAGGTTAGGCCGGAGAAATCTTATACCCTCTTCCTTCCCTCTTCTTAATTCCTTCTCTATACATTAATTAAATCACCATAAAATTCCCAAACTGACTTGAGTATTTTTATTGGGATTTGAATTAATCCTTGGTGAGCAACTAAATTTATATTTCAGTGAAAAACCCCTAAATTTACCCCTTACAAAGAGAAGAAGAAATGACCAATTTCAGATGCTGGCTTTTCTTAACTGTCTTCCTGACCAGATTGTTCTTTGGAATCTTCCTTCCTTTTCTCTTTGATTGACAGTTCCTTCAAACTTCCATTTCCTTGCATTTGTTTGCCAATCTCACTGGTGTTATAATCTCTTCCTCACAAAGGCAAATTAAAAATTAATTGGCAACTAAACAATCTAATTCTCCAAAACAGGTAGATCAAAGAACAAGTCACAGAAACACTCACTTATTTCCTTGAAAAGAATGACAATGAGGAAGCAACATGTCAAAATTTATTGGATATAGCCAAAACAATCTCTGAATATAAATGCAAATGTATATCCCTGAATACTTATATCAATAAAATAGAGAAAAAGCAGATCAATTAATTGGGCATGCAACAACAACAACAACAACAAAATAGAAAAAGAACAATGTAAAAATCCCCAACTAAAGACTAAACTGGAAACCACAAAAATCAAAGGAGAAATTATTAAATTTGAAAGTAAAAGAACTATTTTAATTTTATTTTAAAATAGCTAATTACATTTTAAAAAACAAATAAAATCAATGGAGTATTGGTTAATTTGATTTTTTTAAAGAAAAAAAGAAATGAAATCATCAGTATAAAAACATGAAAAAGGTGAACTTATAACCAATAAGAGGAAATTAAAGCAATTATTAGGAGCAAGTGTGAACAATTAAATGACAACAAATATGATAATGTAGGTGAAATAGATGAATATCTCCAAAAATATAAATTGCCTGGATTAACAAAAGAGGAAAGAGGATACTTAAATAATCCCACCTAAGAAAAAAATTGAGCAACTCATCAATGAACTTCCCAAGAAAAAATCCCCACGGCCAGATGGATTCATAAGTGAATCTTATCAAACATTTAAAATTAATCCCAATACAATACAAACTATTTGGCACAATAAGCAAAGGAGTCCTACCAAATTCTTTTTAGGACACAAATATGGTGCTCATACCTAAGCCAGAAAGCAAAAACAGAGAAAGAAAATTACAAACCAATTTCCTTAGTGAACATAGATGAAAATATCTTAAATAAAATATTAGCAGACTGTAGCCATATATCACAAGGATTATTCACTATGACCAAGTGGGATTTATATCAGGAATGCAAGTCTGATTTAATAATAGGAAAAATATCAGCATAACTGACTACATCAAAATAAAACTAACAGAAATCACGATTATATTAACAGATGTAGAAAAAGCCTTTGACAAAATACAATACCCATTCCTATTAAAAACACTGGAAAGTATAGGAATCAAAGGAAGTTTCCTTAAAAATATAAGTAGTATTTATTTAAAATCATCAGCAAGTATGATCTGCAATGGAGGTAAGTTAGAAGTCTTCCCAATAAGATCAGAAGTGAAGCAAGGATACCCATTGTCACCACTATTATTTAATATTGTAATAGAAATGCTAGTTTTAGCAAATGGAAAAGAAAAAGAAATTGAAGGAATTTAAGAGGCAAAAAGAAAACTAAACTGTCACTCTGTGGATGATATGATGGTATACTTAGAGAATTCTAGAAAATCAACTAAAAGATTAGTTGAAATAAGTATTAATAAAATAATTTGGCAAACTTGCAGGGTACAAAATAAACTCAAATAAATCATCAGTATTTCTATATATTTCCAACAAAACCCAGCAGCAAGGATTAGAAAGAGAAACACAATATAAAATCACTTTAGACAATATAAAATACCTGGGAATCTACCTGCCAAGACAAACACAGGAATTATTTGAATACAATTATAGAACACTTTTAACACAAATAAAATTAGGTCTTAACAATTGGAAAAAACATTAATTGCTCATAGGTAAGCCAAACTAATATAACAAAAAATGACAATTCTACCTAAATTAATTTACTTATTCAGTGTCATACCAATCAAAGTACCAGAAAACTATTTTATAGAACTAGGAAAAAATAGTTACAAAATTCATCTGAAAGAACAAATAGTCAGGAATATCAAGGGAACTAATTTTTTTTAAATGCAAAGGATGGTGGACTAGCAGCACCAGATATGAAACTTTACTATAAAGCAGCAATCATCAAAACAATCTTGAACAGGATGACTTTAGATAGAGCTGGAAAGACCTAAGTGAACTGATGCACAGTGAAATAAGCAGAACCAGGAAAGCATTAATCAAAGTAACTGAAATATTGTGGAATGATCAAATGTCATAGATTTTACTTCTAACAGCAATACAATGATACCAAGGAATTCTGAGGGACTTAGGAAAAAATGCTATCCACCTCCAGAGAAAGAACTATTGGAGTAGAAATGCAGATAAAAACATATTATTTATCACTTGTTTATTTAGGTATATGTTTGGGGATTTGGGTTCTATAAGGTTATTTGCTTATAAAAATTAATAATATGGAAATATGTTTTGGGTTATATAATAGATATATAGCCCAGATTGAATTGCTTGTCAGTTCCAGAAGTGGGGAGGGAAGAAGGAATGGAGAAAATATGGATCATATAACTTTGGATAACTTAGGTGGAAATCAGTAATTAAAATTTTTTAAATGTAAGTTCTTTTTTAACTTGTGCCCATTTATTGTATTTCATTGCTATATTTTAAAATTACTTTATTTTTATTTCATTTGGTCATTTTCAAACATTATTCATTGGAAACAAAGATCATTTTCTTTTCCTACCCCCCTCCCACCAACCCTCCCATAGCTGATGCAGGATTCCACTGGGTATCACGTGTGTCCTTGATTTGAACCCATATCCATGTTGTTGGTATTTGCATTAGGGTGTTCATTTAGAGTCTCTCCTCAATCATATCCCCTCAACCCCTGTAGTCAAGCGGTTGCTTTTCCTTGGTGTTTTTACTCCCACAGTTTGTCCTCTGCTTGTGGATGGTGTTTTTTCTCCTAGATCCCTTCAGATGTTCAAGGACATTGCATTGACACTAATGGAGAAGCCCACTACATTCGATTGCACCACAGTGTAGCAGCCTCTGTGTACAATGTTTTCCTGGTTCTGCTTCTTTCACTCTGCATCACGTCCTGGAGGTTTTTCCAGTCTCCATGGAATTCCTCCACTTTATTATTCCTTTTAGCACAATAGTATTCCATCACCAACATATACCACAATTTGCTCAGCCATTCCCCAATTGATAGGCATCCCTTCGTTTTCCAGTTTTTGGCCACCACAAAGAGCACAGCTATGAATATTTTTGTACAAGTCTTTTTGTCCATTATCGCTTTGGGGTGCTATGGCTGGATCAAATGTAGATATTCTTTTGTCGCCCTCTCGGCATAGTTCCAAATTGCCCTCCAGAATGGTTGGATCAGTTCACAACTCCACCAGCAATGAATTAATGTCCCTACTTTACCACATCTCCTCCAGCATTCATTACTTTCCTTTGCTATCATGTTAGCCAATCTGCTTGGTGTGAGGTGATACCTCAGAGTTGTTTTGATTTGCATCTCTCTGATTATAAGAGATTTAGAACACTTTTTCATGTGCTTATTAATAGTTTTTATTTCTTTATCTGAGAACTGCCTGTTCATGTCCCTTGCCCATTTATCAATTGGAGAATGGCTTGATTCTTTGTACAATTGATTTAGCTCTTTATAAATTTGAGTAATTAAACCTTTGTCAGAGGTTTCTATGAAGATTTTTTCCCAATTTGTTGTTTTCCTTCTGATTTTAGTTACATTGGTTTTGTTTGTACAAAAACTTTTTAATTTGATGTAGTCAAAATTATTTATTTTACATTTTGTGATTCTTTCTATGTCTTGCTTTGTTTTAAAGTCTTTCCCCTCCCAAAGGTCTGACATGTATACTATTCTGTGTTTACCCAATTTACTTATGGTTTCCTTCTTTATGTTTAAGTCATTCACCCATTTTGAATTTATCTTGGTGTAGGGTGTGAGGTGTTGATCCAAACCTAATCTCTCCCACACTGTCTTCCAGTTTTCCCAGCAGTTTTTATCGAATAGTGGATATTTGTCCCAAAAGCTGGGATCTTTGGGTTTATCATATACTGTCTTGTTGAGGTCACTTTCCCCCAGTCTATTCCACTGATCTTCCTTTCTGTCTCTTAGCCAGTACCAAATTGTTTTGATGACTGCTGCTTTGTAATATAGTTTAAGGTCTGGGACTGCAAGGCCCCCATCATATGTGGTTTTTTTTTCATTATTTCCCTGGATATCCTTGATCTTTTGTTATTCCAGATGAATTTTGTTGTGGTTTTTTCTAAATCAGTAAAGAAATATTTTGGGAGTTCAATGGGTATGGCACTAAATAGATAAATAAGTTTGGGTAGGATGGTCATTTTTATTATATTGGCTCATCCTATCCATGAGCAGTTAATGTTTTTCAAATTGCTCAAGTCTAGTTTTAGTTGTTTGGAGAGTGTTTTGTAGTTGTGTTCATATAGTTTCTGTGTTTGTCTCGGCAGATAGATTGCTAGGTATTTTATTTTGTCTAAGGTGATTTTGAATGGGATTTCTCTTTCTAGTTTTTGCTGCTGAGCTATGTTGGAGATATATAGAAAAGCTGATGACTTATGTGGGTTTATTTTGTATCCTGCAACTTTGCTAAAGTTGTTGATTATTTCAATTAGCTTTTTGGTTGAATCTCTAGGATTCTTTAAGTAGACCATCATGTCATCTGCAAAGAGTGATAACTTGGTCTCCTCCTTGCCTATTTTGATGCCTTCAATTTCTTTTTCTTCTCTAATTGCTACTGCTAGTGTTTCTAGTACAATGTCAAATAGTAGAGGTAATAATGGGCATCCTTGTTTCACTCCTGATCTTATTGGGAATGCATCTAGTTTATCCCCATTGGAGATGATATTAGCTGATGGTTTTAGATATATACTGTTTATTATTTTTAGGAACAACCCTTCTTTTCCTATGCTTTCTAGTGTTTTTAATGGGAATGGGTGTTGTATTTTATCAAAGGCTTTTTCTGCGTCTATTGAGATAATCATGTGGTTCTTGTTGGTTTGCTTGTTGATGTGGTTAATTATGTGAATGGTTTTCCTAATATTGAACCAGCCCTGCATCCCTGGTATAAATTCTACTTGATCATGGTGGATGACCCTTCTGATCACTTGCTGGAGTCTTTTTGCTAGTATCCTATTTAAGATTTTTGCATCTATATTTATTAGGGAGATTGGTCTATAGTTTTCTTTCTCTGTTTTTGACCTGCCTGTGTTTTGGAATCAGTACCATGTTTGTGTCATAAAAGGAGTTTGGTGGAACTTCCTCTTTGCTTATTATGTCAAATAGTTTGTATAGTATTGGGATTAACTGTTCTCTGAATGTTTGATAGAATTCGCTGGTGAATCCATCAGGCCCTAGGGATTTTTTCTTAGGAAGTTCTTTGATGGCTTGTTGGATTTCATTTTCTGATATGGGATTATTTAAGAATTCTATTTCTTCTTCTGTTAGTCTAGGCAGTTTGTATTTTTGTATATATTCATCCATATCACCTAAATTGGTGTATTTATTGCCATATAATTGGGCAAAGTAATTTTTAATGATTGCCTTAATTTCCTCTTCATCGGAGGTGATGTCCTCCTTTTCATCTTTGATGCTGTTAATTTGCTTTTCTTCCTTCCTTTTTTTAATTAGATTGACCAGTACTTTGTCTATTTTGTTTGTTTTTTCAAAGTACCAGCTTCTTGTCTTATTTATTAAATCAAAAGTTCTATCACTTTCAATTTTATTAATTTCTCCCTAAATTTTTAGGATTTCTAGTTTAATTTTCTGCTGGGGGGTTTTAATTTGATTGTTTTTGAGTTTTTTTATTTGCATTTCCAATTGATTGATCTCTGCTCTCCCTAGTTTGTTGATATATGAACTCAGGGATATGAATTTACCTCGGATTACCACTTTGGCTGCATCCCAAAAGGTTTGAAAGGATGTCTTGCCATTGTCATTTTCCTCGATGAAATTGTTAATTGTTTCTATGATTTCTTCTCTAACTAAACAATTTTGGAGTATCATATTGTTTAATTTCCAATTAGTTTTTGATTTCGTTTTCCATGTACCATTACTGAACATTATTTTTATTGCCTTGCGATCTGAAAAGGCTGCATTTATTATTTCTGCTTTTCTGCATTTGTGTGCCATATTTCTGTGACCTAATATATGGTCAATCTTTGCGAATGTGCCATGTGGTGCTTAGAAGAAGGTGTATTCCTTTTTATCCCTATTTATTTTTCTCCATATGTCTATTAATTCTAATTTTTCTAAGATTTCATTTACTTCTTTTACCTCTTTCTTATTTATTTTTTGATTTGATTTATCTAAATTTGATAATGGTTGGTTTAAGTCTCCCACTAATATGGTTTTACTGTCTATTTCTTCCTTCAATTCTCCTAGTTTCTCCATTAGAAGTTTGGGTGCTATATTATTTGGTGCATACATGTTGATTAGTGATATTTCCTCATTATCTAAAGTCCCTTTTAACAAAATATAATTACCTTCCCTATCCCTTTTGATCAGGTCTATTTTTGCTTTGGCTTTATCAGATATCATGATTACCACTCCTGCCTTCTTTCTGTCAGTTGAGGCCCAGAAGGTCTTACTCCATCCTTTAATTCTGACCTTGTGGGTATCAACCCACCTCATGTGTGTTTCTTGAAGACAACATATGGTAGGGTTTTGGATTCTAATCCATTCTGCTATTCGTCTACGTTTTATGGGTGAGTTCATCCCATTCACATTCAAAGTTATGACTGTCATTTGTGGATTCCCTGGCATTATGATATCCTTCCCTAATTCTAACCTTTTCTTCTTCGGCTCTACCTTTTAGTCCAGTGATTTACTTTAAATCAGTCCCCCTTGTCCCCGCTCTTGATATGTTTCCTTTTTCAGTCCCTCCCTTTTTGTTCCCTCCGCCTCCCCCCTCTCTTTCCCTCCCCTTTTGTTTTCCATCTCCCCCTTCCCCCCTTGGTTTTCCCTTCTCCCTACCCTTCTTGGGTAAGATAGAATTCAAGATCCCAATGGATCTGGGTGTTTTTCCCTCTCAGAGTTGATTTCCCTGAGATTAAGGTTTAAGTAAAAATTCTCTTCCTCTCCTTCTTATAGGAGTTTCCTTCCCCTCCCCTTCCCATGTGAATCTTTGTGTGAGAAAGATTTTTCTATTTGGTCTTTCTTTTCCCCCTATTTACACATTACATTTTCCCCACATGTTAGTATACATAGATTGATATAAATGTAGTCCTTATAGAAGAGAGTTTGAATAAAAGAAGAAGATAACATTTTTCTCCTTTTCCCTTTCCTTCATATTTACCTTTTCAGGTATTCCAGCGAGTGACCTTCAGTGAGACCCAGATGGAAGGTTCTGGTCAGGGGGCTACAGGCTCCCCCCCGTCTCTCTCTGCCTCCCTACTGTCTGGGTGACCCCGCGACTGGCTCAGGTCATTTTCACGGGGCTGCCCTCAGAACAGCGGGCTCCCGAGGCCCCCCTACCTGCCCTGAGGTTCCTGCTGCTGCCTTGGACTCAGCACTCTGGGTTGGGGGGGATGGGTCCTGGGACCTTCCCTTTGCCTTCCCCTTAGATCCAAGTGATCTCAGGCTCTGACTCTTGGGGGGCCGTACCTTTTGATCCAGATCCAGGAGGAGTGTTTCCGGGGTCTATTCTGCTTTTTTGTTTTGAATTTCGATGCCCTAGGAGCATTCCGTTTGGAAGGGTTTCTGGAGCTCCGAACTTTAGCTTTCTCTAAGTTGCCATCTTGACCGGAAGTTTAATGGGATATTTGTAAAGTGCTTAGCACACTGACACATAACAGGTTCTTGATACTCAGTTCCTTCCTTCACAATATAATTCTAGCCTTACTTTCTAAGTTGATTATACATCATACATCCACTTGGACACTACATGTAATCTAAACCTGGCTACTCATTAATTATATACAACACTCTTCCTCCATCTCTGGTCTTTGCATAAGCTATTCTCTATACTTTAGAATACTCTCTCTCTTCATCTCCACTTTGTGGAATCTCAAGCTCCATCCAAAGCTACCCTTTGATCCTACTAATCATTAATGTGTATCTTTATATTTGTCTCTCTCCCATCGAAAATTACTTTGCATTTGCTTTTTCCACTATTTTGTACTCCTTTATCTTCATACATATTGTTTCTTATCCCTATCTCCTATCTAAAATATAAGCTCCTAAAGTGCAGAAATACTTTCCATAATTTTACCTTCTCTCCTCAGTATGTACCACTAGGTCCTGGCACATAATAGAGCCAGTCATCTCCTTGTTGATTTGAACTCGTCTGTTTATTTTTATTCCAGAGGTAAAAAGAGAACCATTGAGATAGGATAATAAGATTATCATGGCCTCAGAACTTGTGAGGCTCTTCAAAAGTGCAAGCACAGTTTCCCCTGCCAAGAGTAACTTAGATTTCATTGCAAAACAACATGTTGGGGGAGAAATGGATTAGCTCTGGTTGGCCAAGACAAAAGATAACCTTACCTCCATACTTTCATAATGATCCTTTTATTGTAATATTAACTCCCTAGATATTTTAACAGCCATCATTCATTATCTCATTTGACTTTTTTGTTCTATATACCCTCTCGTGGATCCAGTCTATCAAGCGTATTTCCCAGCATGCCATGCACACATCATAACAATCTTTCCTTTCTTATATTTTGCCTTTCTTTCTCACATTATTGCTCTGGTAAAGGAATGATGATAGCTCTCTGTGTCTATAAGCTCCAAGAGTAACTTACTCAACTAGGTAGTACAATGGATAGAGTGCTATGCCTGGAGTAAGAAAAACCTGAGTTCAAATTCAACCTCAGATACTTTCTAGTTGGGTAAACATGAACAATTGATTTAACCCCCTTCTGCCTCAAGTTTTTCAACTGTAAAATGAGGACAATAATGCCACTTAACTCACAGGGTTGTTGTGAAGATCAAATAAGATAGTAGTAATACTGTGCTCAGCATAGTGCCCTACACATTGTAGTTACTTAATAAACACTATTCCCTGTCTCTCTTATTTCACTTGACCCCGATGCTTCCTCTCTTAATGATCTCCAATATGTATTCTTCTTGCACAACCAAAATAGATCTCTTATTGAGTCCTCACAGGAATCCTGATTAATACCCCCACCTACCTGATATGATTTCTCTCCTTCTTTGTCCAATCACATTTATAAATTATTACAAAATTCAGCACTGAACCTATTCAATACTAATGTTTCCCTTGTTCTTCCTCCCCTCAGTACTTAGAGAAAGTTTGTACATTGTATCTATAACTTTCTTTTACTGCCTAGTTGCTTTGAATGTGGATGTGTGATCTCCCCAATTTGACTGTGACCACCATGAAAGTTCTTTGAAGTCAGGAGCCACCTCTTCTCCTTTCTCCTAGCAAAGGATGTGCTCAAGGAATGCTTGTTGAATGACTTGATAAATTATTAACCAATCCAAACCCAGCTTCATGGAGTCAGTTCATAACACCCTGAGATGATTTCATTTGCACAGGAGTCTGTGGGAATAAGAATCACTCAATTAGGCCAGAAGAGAAGAAGTAAGAGTTAATTCCCACTCTCACCTGTGGGATTATAGCTAACATTCTCTTAGGGATAAAGACTCCCTCCTGGCCAGGCACATGCCACATTTATTTTCAGGATAATCACTCACAACTTTGATCTAAAGGATCTTCAGGGCAGTTGGAGAGTTTCTGAATATACTCATAGAGTACAGTTCTTGCCTTTGCCCCTGCAGTCATTAACTCCAGGAAAACTGTTGCTTCCTGAACGAAGGTAGCTTCATTAGGTCTCTGAACTAAATAGACTGATAGCACAGAAAAACAGAACAATAGGTCCCCCTGTTGGACATTCATCATGATAATAGTAGCCAGGGTACATAGAAATTTACATATACTATCACTATAGTTTCACAAAAACACTAAAGCAAATGATATAGGCATTATGATTATCCCCATTTTACAGATGAGAGGACTGAGTTCTGCAACATGCTTAGAATCATAACAAGCATCAGAGATAAGATTCAAATCCATATGTGGCTAGTATCAAATCTAGAACTCTCACCACAATGCCACTTTCCATCACTCTAGTCCTTATCCTATTATTCATTTAGCTTGGGGATATGGGATCTTCTTTTTTCTGATTGAAGACTAACAACCCAACCAAAAAAAAAAAAAACAATAAATCATTTATTATGTAAATAAAAAGCAATTTAATTTAGATTCATTTTTTTCCTTTTAAAAACAGAAAACAGAATTTTCCAATCCACAAATTAAAAATACTCATGTTTTGGTTATTTAATGGAAAGCGATTATGGAGGGGAAAAAACAGAACTAGAGCTATAAAGGCCTTTAGGCATCATTTAGTGTGGCCTAGGGACCAGGTTTAAGATTATTCCAGATTTCTGGTTTCAGAGTCAAGATGGCAGAGTAGAAGCAGGGAATCTCAAAACCATCATGAGAATCCTCTCCAACCAATCTTAAAATAACTCCACAAAACAAATACAGGAATGAAAGAACCAACAAGGAAATAGAGTGAAGCAAGTCTCAAGAAGAGGACCACTTGAAAGATAGGAAGAAAACATCTGGGGCACTGGGGTGAGAGGGGAGCACAGCCAGCAGGAAGCTACAACAAAGAGTAAGGAACAAGCCCCACCCCCTCCACCCCACATCTACTATGCTAAGTTCTGAACATGAACCCAAGCCAACATCCAAACTTTGAGATCCTGCCTGGGCCAATAGCAGTCCAGACCAATTCGCATCCCTTCCAAGCACACCTGCTACTTGTGGTAAGGACAGTTTAGAGTAGTTAGTCAACCTAAAGCTGGGCCCCCTGATCCTCTTGCCAAAAGCTCAAGGCAGAGCCCTAGGGCAGGGAAGTTTGCTATTTGCCTGATTTGACCAAGCCCAGATCAACACCAAAAGGCAACACCCAAGCCTTAGGCTATAATTATAGCTATCAGCAGTTTCAGGGGTTAATAGGATCAGCTGTGGAAGGTAGATCTCAGAACTTCCAGCTTATAGGCCATCAAACAATCTTGGAAGAGCTAAAACTTGCAGAAACCCAGAAATAAGGTTAAGGGTACCATCAAGGAAGCCCTGAAGATAGTACCTTAACCTCCCTCAAAATAGAGCCTACCTTTAAAAAGGCTGGGGGAAATGAGCAGACATAAAAAAAAAAACCTAACTATAGTGACTTTTTATGGAGACAGAGTTAAAGTATAGACACAGAAGGGGGAAGTAAAAGGCCAAAAGAAAAATATGAATTGGGTTCAGATTCTGGAGGAGCTCAAAAATGATTTCAAAAATCAATTAAGAGAGGAAGAGGAAAAGGGGGAAAGAGAAATGAAAGCAATGTAAAAAGAAATGGGTCAAATGAAAGAGGAGTCACAAAATCTGATGAAAGAAAATAATTTCTTAAAAAATAGAATTGAGCAACTAGAAGCTAATGACTTCATGAGACATCAAGAAGCAATAAAACAAAATGAAAAAAAAAATAAGACAGAAGAAAACATAATAGATCTTATTGAAAAAAAAACAACTGACCTGGAAAATAGATCCAGGAAAGACAATATAGAAATTATTAGGTTACCTGAAAGCCATGATAAAAAAAATAAATAAAGGCCAATACATCATAATACAAGAAATTATCAAAGAAAACTGCCCAGATATTCTTGAACAAGATAATAAAATAGGAATTGAAAGAATCCACAAATCACCTCCAGAATGAAATCTTCAAATGACAACTTCAAAAAATATCTAAGAGCTAAATTTAAGAGGCCTCAAGCCAAGAAGAAAATACTTCAAATAGCCATAAAGAAATAATTCAAATACCATGGAGCTACCATCAGAATCACACAGGGCTTAGCAGCTTCCACATTAAAGGATTAGAATACATGGAATATGATATTCAGAATAGATGAAAGATCTAGGTTTACAACTCAGAGTCACCAATCAAGCAAATCAGAGTATATTCTTTCAGGGGGGAAATGCTCTTTCAATAAAATAGTAGATTTCCAATCACTCCTGAGGAAAAGACCAGACCTAAATAGAGAAGCTCAAGTCCAAACATAAGACCCAAGAGAAGTCTAAAAATGTAAATAAAAAAGAGAAATTTTAAGAGACTCAATAAGATCTAACTATATGTATTCCTACCTGGAGAAAGGATGTTGGTAATTCTTTAATATTATTATTAGTAGTGGAGTCATTAGAAGGAGTATACTTAGATAGAGGGTGGGGAAGTAAGCTGTTTATGTTGAAACAATATAAAAAATTGAAAGGTGAGAAAAAGGATTGCACTGAGAGAAAAGGTAAGGGAGAGATGGATCTGGGTAAATTTTATAGCATAAGGAGTCCTGAAAAATTATTATAATAGAGGGGAGGTTAAGGATGTTGACAGACAATGCTTAAACTTTACTTTCATCATAACTGGCTCAGAAAGGGAATAACAACCATACTCATTGTGGTATAGAATCCTATCTTACCCTACAGAGAAGTAAAAGGGGAATAAGACAAGGGAAGAGAGGTGGTAATAGGAGGAGAAGGAAATGAGGGGTAGGGTATAAAAAGCAAAACACTGCTGAGAAAGGACCAAGTGAAAAGAAAAAGAGCAGGATCAAAAAGGTTTCCCCTTTTGAATAATAATATGGAAGGGAATATGCAGTTGGTAATCATAACTGTAAATGGGAATGGGATGAAGTCACCCCTAAAATGGACACAGAAAGCAGAATGGATTAAAAATTGGAATGCTACCATATGTTGTTTACAAGAAACACATATGAATCAGGGTGATACACACAGAGTAAAAGTAAGAGGCTGGAGCAGATTTATTGTGAATCAATTAAAGTAAAAAAAAGCAGGAGTAGCAGTCATGATCTCAGACAAAGCTAAAGCAAAAAATAAATCTGATTGAAAGAGATAAGGAAAGAAATTGCATTTTGCTAAAAGGTACTATAAACAACAAAGTAATATCAGTACTAAATATTTATACACCAAATGGTATAGCCTCTAATTTTTTGAAGGAGAAATGAAATTAACTTCAGAAGAAAATAGACAATAAAAATATATTTGTGGAGAATCTCAACCTCCTTTCAGAACTAGATAAATCAAACCAAAGAATAAAGAAGGAAGTAAAGTGTTGAGAACTTTTCTTAACCTCTCCCTTTTTTCTATTTAAGAGGCAAGGGAGAAAAAAGATTTCTGAGCAGGCTAGGAGTTAGAAGGGTATGGTTGACAGTTGGTAGATGAGTTGCAGGGAGTTGAAAGGGGGTTTTGTCTCTAGGTCCCCTGGAGAGGAGAGCAGCAGTTTCTGACTCTCCCTCTGAGACTGGGAGTTCTTGACAAACTGACAGTTAAGAATAGAGAAAATGGATTTAATAACTTAACAGCCTTATTGATTATTGATCATTTTAAGTAGATAGTTTGTAAAAATTAAAATTAATCTCAAAATAATTTAACTTTATTTAAATAGATTTATTAATGATCATTAGGAATAAAAGGCAACAAAATAAAAAACCATGTGCCCATGGCTAATCTACCTGTTCTAAAACCTAACTTACCATCACATTAGCAACCTAGGAAGCAAAGAGAGCGAGATCAGGAAACCCACTCAATATATCCCCCTGCCTACAGGAAGTATGTAACAACAGGAAGTCAGTGGGCTCCTGGGAAATGCAATTTTTAGGGTAACAGATTTCTAATTATACAGATAATGGGTAAATTCTTATATAGTCAGAGTAGGAGAGTAGCCAGAGCTTGGTCCAGTAGAAGACACTGACCTCAAAGGCAGATAGATTTAGGGTTGTTTTGGGGGTTTTTTAATTTTAGTTAGGATTGTGATCTTAGGTATAGAAATGAGTTCTCTCACTTTTCTCCTTTCTATTTCCTATCCAAACTTTCCTCAAAATAAAGTGTTTTACCAAGCTGCTCTCCTGATTTTTGTTCAAACTCCAACCCCCAAAATTAACCCTTCACAAAAGGAAGTAAATGAAATCTTAGAAAAGTTAAAACTAATAAATCTCTTGAGAGAATTGAATGTAAATATAAAGGAATATACCATTTTTCAGCAATACGTGGTTCCATTGATCATGTATCAGGGCATAAAAACTTCACAATCAAATGCAGAAAATCAGAAATAATAAATGCATCCTTTTCAGATCATAACACAATAAAATTATAATTAATAGAGCTCCATGGAAAGATAAATCAAAAATTAATTAGAAACTAAACAATCTAATGTTAATAAGTGTGGATAAAAGAGCAAATTATACAATCAACAATTTTATTAATGAAATTGACAATGAGGAGACAAATATCAAAATTTATTGGATACAGCCAAAGCAGTACTTAATAGAATATTTATATCTCTAAACACTTATATCAATAAAATCGAGAAAATGAAGATCAGTGAATTAGGCATGCAAATAAAAAAATAGAAAAAATTAAAAATCCAAATTTAAAGACTAAATTAGAAATCCTAAAAATTAAAGGAGAATTGATAAAATTGAAAGTAAGAGAACCATTGAATTAATAAATATGGTTAGTTGTTGATTTTAAGAAAAAATAATAAAATAGACAGTGTTGGTTTGCTTTTAAAAAGGAAAGAAGAAAATCAAATAATCAGTATCAAAAATGAAAAGGGTGAACTCCACCAATGAAGAGGAAATTAAAGCAATCATTAGGAGATATTTTTCCCAATCATATGTCAAAAAATCTTACAATATGTGGGAAATGGATGCATATTTACAAAAATACAAATTGCCCAGATTAGCAAAAGAGGAAATAGTCCCATATCAGAAAAAGAAATTAAATAAGCCATCAATGAACTCCCTAAGAAAAAATCTCCAGGGCCAGATGGATTCACAAATGAATTCTATTAAACATCTAAAGAATCACTAATCCCAATACTATATATACTATTTCAGGAAAAATAGGCAGAGAAGGAATCCCACCAAATTCTTTTTATGAAACTAATATGATACTGTTAACTAAGCCAAGAAGAATGGAAACAGAGAAAGAAAATTACTGACCAATTTTATTAGTGAATATAGATGCAAAAATTTTAAATAAGATACTAGCAAAGAGAATACAGCAATATATCACAAGGATCATTCACTATGACCAAGTAGGATTTATAGCAGGAATGCAGGGCTGGTTTAATATTAGGGAAACTATCAGCATAATTGACCATATCAATAACCAAATTAACAGAAATCACATGATTATTTCAATAGATGCAGAAAAAGCCTTCTTCAAAACACAGCTCCTGTCCCTATTAAAAACTCTAGAAGTCATAAGAATAAAATGAGTCATTCCTTAAAATGATAAGTAGAATATACCTAAAACTTTCAGCAAATATCATCTTCAATGGGGATATGTTAGAAGCCTTCCCAATAAGATCAGGGGTGAAGCAAAAATATCCATGATCACCACTATTATCTGATATTGTGCTGGAAATGCTAGCTTTAGCAATAAGGGAAAAAAAGAAAATTGAAGGAATTAAAGTAGGCAATGAGAAAATTAAACTTTCACTCTTTGTGTATGATATGATGGCATACTTAGAGAATCCTAGAGAATCAACTAAAAACTGGTTGGAATAATAACTTTAGTAAAGTTGCAGGATACAAAATAAATACACATTAATCATCAGTATTTCCATATATTACCAACAAAGTCCAGCAACAAGAGTAAGAAAGAGAAATTCCATTTAAAATCACTCTAAACAATATAAAATACCTGGGAATATACTTGCCAAGGCAAACACAGCAATTATATGAATGCAATTACAAAACACTTTTCACACAAATAAAATCACATCTAAACAATTAGAGAAATATTAATTGCTTATAGATAGGCCAAGCTAACATAATAAAAATAACAATTCTACCTAAATTAACTTATTTATTCAGTGCCATTCCAATCAAACTACCAAATAACTATTTTATAGAACTAGAAAAAATAATAACAAAATTCATCTGGAAAAAAAAAGGTCAAGAATATCAAGGAAACTAATGAAAAAATGTGAAGGAAAGAAGCCTAGCAGTACCAGATCTCAAACAGTACTATGAAGCAACCATCATCAAAACAATCTGGTACTGGCTATGGACTAGAAAGATAGACCAACAGAGCAGATTAGATACACAATATATAGCGGTAATGACCATAGCAACCTAGCGTTTGAGAAACCCAACGATTCTAGCTTCTGGAATAAGAACTTATTCTTTAACAAAAACCTCTGTGAAAATTGGATAACAGTATAGCAGAAGCTAGATATAGACCAATATTTCACACACTATACCAAGATAAGATCAAAATGGATATATAATTTAGATATAAAGAGTTATACCACAATTAAATTAGGGGAACACAGAATAGTTTCCCTGGCAGATCTTTGGGGAAGTTTAGAATTTATGACCAAATAAGAAATAGAGACTATTAGAAGATGTAAAATAAATAATTATGATTTTATTAAATTAAAAAGCTTTTGTACAAACAAAACTAATCAAGATTATAAGGGAAACAACAAACTGGGAAAATTTTTTTTTATGACAAACATCCCTGATCAAGGTCCAGTTTCTCAAATTTATAAAAAAACTAAGTCAAATTTATAAGACTGCAAGACACTCCCCAATTGACAAATGGGAAAACATGCAATTTTCAGATGAAGAAATCAAACCATTAATAATCAGATGAAAAAATGTTCTAAATCACTCTTGGTTAGAGAAATGCAAATTAAAACAATTCTGTGGTACCATCTCATACTTATCAGATTGGTCAATGTGGCAGTAAAGGAAAGAAATAAATATTGGAGGTGCTGTGGCAAAACTGGGACACTAATGCATTGTTGGTGGAGTTGTAAACTGATCCAACCATTGTGGAGGATAGTTTGGAACTATAACAAAAGAGCTATAAATTAATGTATTCCCTTTAATCCAATAATACCACTACCGGGTCCATATCCCATAGAAAAAATAAAAAGGGGAAAGAACCTACTTGTACAAAAATATTTATAACTGTTCTTTTTGTGATGGCAAGGAATTGGAAATTAAGGGGATGTCCATGATGAGATCAGCTCTGACAAATCCTGCGATCATAAATATGGTCAAAACTGAGCCTGATGGCAATGGTCAAGGGACAGTTACAGCAAGATATAATTGCAAAGGCAATTTTCTTATTGTTAGAAATTCACAGGATTAATAAGTACTGAAACCTTCAATAAAAGAAATGATTCAGTGGTAAAATTAAATTCATGAGGCAGAAGCAGGTTTAATCTGGCTTTCTCTAAAGGGATCCACTCCCAGCTCTCCTAATCAACATTACAAACAGTCTTGTAATCAACATAACACACAGCCTTCACATCAGGGAAGGGACACAAGAGATAAAATACTTTATTGGAAGCTCAGTGAGGCTCATACTATGTCACACTTTCTAAAAATCATCTATATCCCTCATGCCATATTTCTATGATCATAAAATTTATGAGTGACTACTCTGTATCAAAAGTTTTGATTTATCTTTGTTAAAACAGAACTTGTAACTTTGATGTGAGCCATTGTAATGCTTATCACCTATGTTAGTGAGATAATGTGTTGAATTTCAAATAAAATCTGAAACTGGAAGCCCCAAAATGGAGAGGCTTAAAGGCTTGTTCCAAAACCTCTTTGGTTTTGTGTTTTCTTGTGCCCTTTCCTTTCACTTTCCCTCTCTTTCCATATTCAGTGTCTGTGGCCTCCCCCACAGATTAGGGACCAACTTGCAGTATGTCCATTAACTGGGAAATGGCAGAACAAATTGTGGTACTTGTTAATGGGATACTAGTGTACTATAAGAAATAAGCAAGATAATTTCACAAAAAGCTGGAAAGATCTTTAGGAACTGATGCAGAGCAAAATAAGCAGAACTGGGAGAACATCACACACAATAATAGCAATGTTGGGTGATGATTATCTATGAAAATTTTACTACTATTAGCAATGCACTTATCTGGATTAATCCTGAAAGATTTATGATGGGGAATGCTATCAACCTCCAGAGAAATAATTGTCTTTCACATCAGTGTATCTTTGGTTTTATTTTGGAGTTTGGGTTATGTATGAATGTGCTCTTACAAAAATGATCAATATAGAAGTGTGTTTTGCATGACAATTTATAAATGGAGGGGGGAGATTATTCCAGTCGTGCAATGAGTTCCAGAAGAGGAAACGCTCTCTACCAACATAGCTTATAGCCCCTGTTCACCAACTTAAATTTTCAAATTATTGCCTGGAGAACTGAGGTTAAGTGGCTTGTATGGGGTCACACAGTCATATGTCATGTGTGGGTTTTGAACCCAGATCTTTGTGACTTTGAAGCCCACTCTATTTATTCTCTCTGTAAAATATCCTTTCCTCTAGATTAACCTCTTCAGTTTTTACAGAAGAGGCAGAAGAATCCTGAAAAAAATTACTTTAATCATTTTAATAGTTAAATAACAAAAGTAGGATTTGAGCCCCATTTTACTGGTGTACATCATAGTCATTGTTGAGCACATGGTTAGTGGTCCAGGTACTAGACCATTCTAGTCTCTATATGGACAAAGCTGAACTGGACATAAGTTGAAAAGAAAAGGGAGGAAGTTCTTTCCTTTTTCCCTGATCTCCTTGGGAAATAGACCCAGCAATGGAATTATGGGTCTAAGGATAGATATAGTCTTATAGTTCTCTGGGCATAATTCCAAATTGCTCTCCAAAATGGTTGGAACAATTCACAGTTCCACCAACAGTTTATTAGTGCTCTCACTTTTCCACATCCCCTCCAACATTTGTCATTTTGCCCTTTAGTCATTTAATCCGATCTGCTGAGTATAAAATGATACTTCAAAATTATTTGGGTTTGCATTTCCCTAATCAACAATGATTTCAAGCACTTTTTCATGTACCTAAATATGGCTTTGATTTCTTCATCTGAAAATTGTTTGTTCATATATTTTTCCAGTGTATCAGTTGTATTGCTCTTATTCCTATTGTAACAAGGGAATCACTTTAAAAGACTGATATATATTAATTTAAGGTCGCCAAGGAATCAGCTATGTAATTCCTAAATGAAAAACTCAAGTCAGCCGTCAGCCTTTTTTGGAGTTTAATTACAATAGGAGTAAGAAAGGAATTAGAGATATATAGAGAGAGAGAAAGGGGAGAGAAGGGAATAGGGCTTAAATACCCCTTCTGTTTAGGCTGGGCCAAAAGGCCCAAGCCCTTAGATAGCTGGGGCAAAGAAAAGAGATCAGTCCCTATTACTCACGTGTCCAAAATGGAGAAACAGTCTCAGAGGCCCCCACCTTCAGCTTCCTTCAGAGCAAGCTTCCTCAGAGCCCAGGAACCACCGACCAAAAACTCCACCCTCCCCTCTGTCTCCAGACCCTCCTATCTTTAAGGACACCATCCAAGTTGCCTCCCCTCAGTCCTCACATCTACCAATCACTCTTCATCAATTTCCCTGTAAATGGAGGCTCTCGCTTAACCCAGGACCGCCCAGAGGTTTCTGGCTTTTGCACATGTCTGTTGAAGGTCATATTTTCAAATGATTAAATCTATACTCCTTTGCTACAGCCCTTTCTAAATCCTGTTAACTTGAGTATGGTAGAGATTGGAATAATTAAATTTTGATCTAGGCTGCAGTCCTTACTCAATCCTATTAGGACTGAATAGGGTGGAGTATCTCCATTGTATCAATTCTAAAATCAATCAAGACTCAAAGAAATTCCTGTTCTATGCTCAAGCATAGGTCAAAGTCCTTTCCATTGTTCAGCAAAGGGTCTCTGTCCTAAAGTAATCTTAAGAAGGGAAGAGAAGGAACCTCCCATGCCAATGGAGTTCCCATTCCAATAGACTATCAGTAAGAAATTTTCCAAGTATGAAATATTCCAATGGTGAAATTTTCAACAATTATAAGTCTAAGGAAATTTGAGGTTTACACTATAAATTTGGCAAAGTTCTCTATGTATTTTAGATATAAGACCTCTATCTGAGAGACTATGAAAACTTTTTTCCAAATTTTCTGCTTTCTATATAATCTTGGCAACATTTGCTTCATTTGTACAAAAACTTTTTTCAACTTAATATACTTAAAATTATATATTTCACATTTCTCACAGCTCTCCATCTCTTCTATACTTGTGAATTCCTCTCACATCCAAAAATCTAATATGTTCCCTGTTCTTCTAATTTGTTTATATCTCCTTTCATCTAGATCATGTATCCATTTTGATCATATTTTAGTAATGGTGTGAAATGTTGGTCTATACCTAGTTTCTGCCAAATTACCTTCCAGTTGTCCCAACAATTTTTACTAGTGACTTTTACTTTATTATCTCAGTAGCCTATATCTATACATTTGTCACATATCCATTGTGTTTCATTGATCTACCTTTCTATTTCTTAGTCAGTACCATATAGTTTTGATAATTACTGCTTTACAATACAGTTTAAAATCTATTACTACTAGACATCATTCCTTTATATTTTTATTAATTTGTTTGCTAATCTTGATCTTTTGTTTTTCCAAATGAACTTTGTTATTACTCTTTCTAATTCAATAAAATAATTTTTGGTAATTTGATTGGGATGCCATTGAATAAATAGATTAGTTTAGATAAGAGTGTTATTTTAATTATATTGGCTCTGCCCATCCATAAATAAATAATATTTCTCTAATTATTTAGACATGGCTTTATTTATATATGAAGTATTTTATAATTATGTTTGTGTTTTTTTGTGCCTGGATTTGTTTTGGCAGGTATACTCCCATGTATTTTATTCTTTCTGTGATTATTTTAAATGGAACATTTCTTTCTATCTCATCTTGCAGGATTTTGTTGATAATATATAAAAACGCTGATGATTTCTGTGGGTTTTTTGTATTCTGCTACTTCACTAAGATTATACTTCAGGGGGCAGGTGGGTAGCTCAGTGGATTGAGAGCCAGCCCTAGAGATGGGAGGTCCTAGGTTCAAAATCTGGCCTCAGACACTTCCCAGCTGTGTGACCCTGGGCAAGTCACTTGACCCCCATTGCCTAGCCCTTACCACTCTTCTGCCTTGACGCCAATACACAGTATTGACTCCAAGATGGAAGGTAAGGGTTTTTATTAAAAAAAAAAAAAGATTATAGTTCAACTAATTTTTTATTTTAATCTCCAAGATTTTCCACCTATACAATCATATGGTCTGCCAAAAGAGATATTTTTATTACTTCTTGGCCTATTCTAATTCCTTCAACTTCATTTTCTTTTCTTATTGCTATAGCTAGCATTTCTAATCCTATGTTAAATAATGTTGCTGATAATAGGCAAATTTATTTATAATCTGAGTGGGAAGGTTTCTAGCTTACTCTCACTACAAAAAAAAATTTGCTGGTTTTAGGTAGTTGTTTCATATCATTTTAAGAAAAATTCCATTTATAACTATGCTTTTCATTGATGTTGTTGTCATCCTTTTCATCTTTAATGCTAGTAATTTGATTTTCTTCTCTTTTTAAAATATTAACAAATGCTTTATCTAGTTTGTTGATTTTTCATAAAAACTAACTCCTAGATTCATTTATTAATTAAAATATTTTTCTTGCATTCAATTTTATTGATCTCATCTTTAATTTTTATGATTTCTAATTTCATCTTTAGAGGGAGATTTTTTATTTGTTCTTTTTCTAGGTTTTTTTTTTCATTTCATTTCCTATTCATTGATCTAGTCTTTCTCTATTAGTATAAGCATTTAGAATTATAAGTTTTCCTCTAAATACTGCTTTTGCTATTGGAACTTTTTTCAACAAAAAAAGCTTAAGTGGCTATCTATAATGGCAAAGTGAGTAGTATAGAATATATGCTAGTAGAAGGAGAAGCATTTTGACTTCCACCCAATCTAATAAACTTTCATAGCACTCTAAAATAGAAGATATTCAGACCATGGTAGTTTGATTTCAAAGACATTAGATTCCCAACATTGTTACAGATAAAATTGTAAGTGGGCCCTGCTTTACAAAATAGACATGTTCTTGAAATTCTCTTTTTTAATAAGATTTGTATAAACTGAATGGCTTTTCTTTTCCTTCACTGACTTACATTACAGTCTAAAAATGTCTTATTCTCACTTTTTATTGTTTTCATTTTTCACTATCTTCTTATTTCATGGAGCAGAGTAGATTTATAGCCAGATGTCAAAGGTCATCTGTTCCAACACCCTCATTTTACACATGAGGAAAATGGAGGTCCAGGGAAATAAAGCAACTTACCCTTTGAATGTCTGTTTCTCAGATCAATATATTTTTAATAAGGGTAGCCTTCCACTGAAGCAAATATTTTTCTAAGGTAAGGATGCTTTATATTGTGAAAAATACTGTTGATAATGATTGGTTTTTCTAATCTGGATTTGGTTGGGATATGCCACATTTCACTATATACTATATGTTTAGCATACCAACCAGTCCACAGGCTCCCTCTGGATGGCAAGCATCCCTACCAAGTACACCTTCAGAGCTGTTCTGAATTAAACTGAATCTGCAATTAAATGAAATAATACACCCAAATGGAAAAAATACCTATCCAATCATGGGAGCCATCTCAAGGAATAAATGATGAGCTACATATAAATCATCCATGATAATGACCACAAAAATATTTATGGCAGCTCTTTTTGCAATGGCAAAGAACTGGAAATTTATAAGATGCCCATCAATTGTGGAACTGTGGCTATTATGTTATAAGAAATGATAAGCAAGGTGATTTCACCAAAAAGCTTGAATGATCTGCAGGAACTGAGGCAGAGTGAAATAAGTAGTACTGGGAGAACATTGCTCATAATAATAGCAATATTGTATGACCATCATCTGTAAAAAATTGACTACTCTCAGCATTGTAATGATCTGGGACAATCCTGAAAGACATGATGGGGAATGCTTTCCATCTCCAGAGAAAGAACTGTTGGAGTTAGATGGATGCAGATCAAAGCATCCTATTGTAAAAATTAAATTAGTCTCTAGTAATAAAAGTATTATATTTTATGAGGTTTATTAAGGATTATTAGAAATCAAGGAACAAGGGCTGATTAGCCCATTCAAAGCTTACTTACTACATCTTGCAAAAGCAGGAGGAGAAGAGCATAGAAGAGGGTGAGATAGGCATTACTGCCAGTTTAAATACTAATTGTGATCTCGCCCAGGTGGAGACTCAGGTGAGATTATAGGGAATTCTGGGAAATACCAAGGACTTCTGAGGATTTAAGTCTAGGGTTCAAATCTCCATTTTACACTATCTTTCACATCAGTGTATCTTTGGTTTTATTTTGGGGTTTTGATTAAGTATGAATGTGCTCTTACAATACTGACCAATATGGAAGTGTTTTGCATGATAATAAAAATTAAAAAAAAATTTAAATAAAAAGAACCAACCTGTTAAAATGATATCCTAATTCAACAAATTCATCTTTGCCCTTTGAATTTGTCTTTTATCTTACTTCTGATTGCACCTGGAAACTATTATTTTCACTCTCAAGCCCCTATTGCTTGTTCATAGCACTGATAATGATCAAAAGATCAAGAGATGGGATAGGAATACTTAGCAGCAGGAAATGCATCCTCTCCAAATGCTGGTTTCTGGGGTCAGTGATGGGAGCAGAAGTCCAACAGGTCACAGGGTCACAGGGTCACAGGAGCTTAGAGAACACTAAGTTAGTGGCTCAACTCTGAGATATTAGTCATTCTAATGGTAACATCACCTAAGGCAGACTTACCCATCCTAAGTTAGAGAAACCAATAATTCTGAGGGTTTCCTCTTTTAATCAGGATCCCTTGTGTAGCTTGGGGGTCAGTGTCTGTGCCAGGGAAATTAAGATCAGAACTAAAAATGGAATAAGTAATATAGCCTTTATCCTCTGGCAATTTCAGCACTAACTATCACAACCACAGGTCCCTGAAGGGATGAAGTGAAGTGAGCAGACCCAGAATTTTCTAATTGTACTGCTCTGCACTGTACCCTATGGAAAACTGACTAGTCACAAGAACAGTGGCTAGTCCCATCAGTGTCGGGATTCAATGGTTGAGTCTCAAGTTGGATCTTCATTGACATAGACTTACTATGAATCACTGTAATACACAGATCATTCTGTAAAGTGTTTCACACTTTTGATCCCAGTTAATATAGCTAACAAGATGCTCAATTCCCTGATATCTTGCTCAGGGGAGATTGCCTCTTTGAATCAGAAGTCAATCAAACAAAAGGCAAAAGTAGGTGTGAACAATTCTACTCAGTTCCAAGTGCAAATTACCTAAATTAATCAATTTGAAAAGAAGGAAGCTTCTGATTCATTGGATGAAATCATATAATGAAACATTCTGGTATTGATTAAAGAATTGGACACTGCTCTGGGCCTATGTATATCAGAAGAGAATCTAACAGGAAAATTGACCAGCAAGTGCTTCAAGAATCAAGGTTTGAGATATCTTTGAGAGCTAAACCCCTTATACCTATGTTAAAGGGAAGCAAAAATGGGAGGGAAAGGGATTAAGACCAGAGTAGGGATCATACTCCTCCCTACTATATACTCCTAATAAACATATCATTAGAGACATTGGACAAATAATATGTCCATTCAGGACTGAGAGAGGATAAAATAGAAAAATAAAATAACTTCAGTCTCACAACTCTTTGGTGTTAGGAAAGGCAGCCTCATGATTCTGCAAGGGTTCTGATCCTTAGGACCCTAGGATAGAACAATAGACACTGAAGGAAAACTTCATAAAGACTCAAAAAATATATAAATAAAAAGGATAAAAGGACTTCTACCCCAACCAAGAACTGTGAGTTGTCATGTGTATCCTCTAAGTTTGAGGATACTTTCCTCTGGTCTCTGTGCTTGTGGGAGAGTATGTTCCATTTGAAAGGAATGTTTTATGCCAACCATTCTTATTATATCACTTTAGTCAACATCCTAGACTAAAAGCTAATTAACTCTGGCAGGCTAATTGATATCAGTTGGATAATCAGTGAGGTTCATGGGTGATAAAACTAGAGATCAACCCCAACCCCTCAGGGATACCCATAAAGTCCTGAGGTAATAAGCAATCAGCCACCCTCTAACAACTGAACTAGTAAAAGTAGGATTTGAAGAGAGTAGAAATGTGCTGCATATGGGAACTTATCCAGGATAAATATTGGGTCCTTTGCATTTGCAGGATCTCCATGGAGAGATTCTCTAGCCAGGACTATCATTATTAGATACACTACTTTTCTGGAATCCACTGATTTTTTTTTCCTTTTTTTTAATTTTATTTTAAGGTATAATTACATACTAGTTGGTTTTCTGGCATGTTTCCTTATAAGTCATATCACTTTTTTGGCTTATTTGAATTCTTTAATACTAATATTAGTTGTATTACTTTAACCTTAAAACAATGGATTTTTGCATCCTAAAAAATACAGGTTTTCTTATATTTTCCTGATAGTTCATAAATGTTCATTTTTTCTTTTTTGATTTTAAGTACTCATAGATTGGTTTCCCTATTTGTGATGTGTCTAGGTAGCTTGTCTGAAATCCTTATAAACAATAGGTCCATAGGATAAGGCTGTCCAAGTATCAACACTAAAAACTAAATTCATTTTTGGAAGACCTACTTGTTTTGAAAGCTTTTCTGAATTCTGAAGGTCCCCTTTTAAGTTGACCCACTTACCCAGTAAGGAGTGAATTAGAAACTCCATTTAATTGTCCTTAAAATGGCAGAAATCCATTGGGGGAAATTGGAATGCCCTTTGATGAAAAAAAGACAGAGAAAGAATTTCCCCAAACCTCCAAGTTACCTAGAGAAATTTTGGTATGCCCCATGTGAAAGAAGTATTTATGTACTAAAGGAATCATGGAAGAGTTTTCATCCAGGACAGTTTGGAGGCTTATTTTTTTTTCTTTTTTAAGTCTGTCAAGGATTAAATCCAGCCTATGTATTCAGTTCCAGTGTAGAAGGACCCCTTATAGGATAACAGAAAATATCCATCCCTCCTAGACCTAATGCTGCTTTGTTGTAGTACCTGATAATGGAGAGGGGCCAGGGGCAACAAAACCAGCCGTAACTATGCTAGATTTTCACCAAAAGGTTAAGGAAGTGAATTTCAGTTGACACCAACTCCCTAATCCTTATGAGGATATTCCTGTGGGCTCTGGGGACTCTGGAGGGACCAGGCTTTTCTTCAGAAATAGAAAACTTTGGTTTTTTAGTCCTTTTGCTTATTATTTTTGCATTAGAGAAGGCCTTTTGCAAGCACTAAGGCAGGTAGTAACCTATTAAATTGGATTGAATTGAGGCTACCAGTGTCAAGTTGGAACTTTGTGATTCAAGATGCACAAAGGAGAGTGTCAAATAAAGTCTGGATAGTGATGTTGCACTTCATTCTCTCTCCTTTTTCAGGACCTGATTTTCTGGAATAGGCCTCTCAGTAGTATTGCAATTGTGAAAACAGCTGTCTATGAAGATCCATTTCTGCCTCTTTTTCTAGAAGTAAAAAATACCAAAAGGGGAACATTCTTGAAGTAGAGAAAGGTGACCTGAGAAGAAAACTTAATGATACACTAGCCTTCTTAACAATTCTGCCTTTGCCTCGGACCTTACAATTATATTGAAAGAGCTTCTTTTTCCCAGGCCCTGTACAGTTTGTGCTTAATCAACCAGTCATCAATGTTATTAGGGGAAGAAGAAATGGAGAAAGACAGGATTCCTATCCTTGAGCATGACATCTCTGGCAAGTAGCAGAAAAAGACATTTGGAACATTAGGGGAACTACATAAGGAATAATCAATCCCAATTGGAGCCCTATTATCTGTGTGACCTTGAGCAAATCACTTAACCTTTCTGGACCTGAAGTTTGTTTGTTTTTCAATTAAAAGAGTGAGACTTGATGATATCTAAGGTCTTTTCCAGTTCTAAATCTACAATCCTATAGCCACAGTGACAACTTGTATAGCCCAGCTCTTAGGATCTATTAGAAGCTAGAAAGGGGAATGGTTACTAGAAGTCAAAGGTGATTTCTATGGAGGAAAAAGCTAGGCTTTGATCAGTGACTTGGGTGATCAGTGGAGTCTTAAGTCAGAGAATGTGCTGTACTGACCAAGTGCTTATCTGGTACCTCTGCCAGTGGAGGTTGTCTTAATGGCTGATGATTCATTTTCTCTCCAGGCCTCTGCACCCCAGGCTGGTACAGCAGGTACTGATGAAGGTGATGAGCATAAAAAAGAATAACTTTCTCTTAAACTCTTTGAAGTTTATTTATCTCTTACATACACACACACACACACACACACACACACACACCTCCTCCTCCTCCTCCTCCTCCACAGTCACAATCCAGTCTAGTAAACCAGTTATTATTGTCAGATTTCTATTCTCAGATGGCAATGAACTAGGGGGAAATACCTTGGCTTATGTACAAATATGGTAGCAAGTCAAATCCAGGATGAAGAGGGCATTAGCCATTTTGTTTCAATCTAATTTGGGCTCCATCTCACACTGATCTCTCCTTTCTCTGATTTTGTCTAATATTAATTTCCTGGAACAAATACTTTGACACTGAGTATAAGTAATATTTATGACAGTAGGGAAAAGTCATTGTAGTCTAGAGTATTCAAGGTAAGTCCAGGAAAGAAGTATGAAGATAGGCAAAGCAAAAGAGCTTTTTTGGGAAGCCCCCGGCAATGGTGCTGTTTTAGGGGTAAGAGAAAGAGTTTAAGGAAACAGAAGCACAGGTTATGAAATCTGTCTTAGAGAACTGAGATCCTTGTTTTCTCCACATTTCTAAATAAATACTGAAGTCATTTCATGACTAAAAATGTGTAATTAAGTGCTTATTAAATGCTTCATTAATAAATCTAAATAGAAGTCAAGGACCATGAAGCTGACTTCATTTCTTTGGGAAGGATAAAGGTGGTGATTACTTATCAAAAGGCACAGGAGAGACAGCAATAACCAAGCATATCCTCCAAGCCTAGGATAATGACACAGGCAAGGGTCATTAGAGTCCTATCATGACCTACCTTCCAAGCTTACCAAAACCTAGGCAGCTACCTTCCCAACTGAAAATATCTTCTCCTTATTGGGAGCCATCATGCACCCTATTAACTGTATTTGTAAGTAGTAATATTATCTGCAGAAGAATTGGGCATATAGATAAGTTGAGCTATAAGACATAAACCTCACTTGGCTACCCACCATGTAATCCTTCTATAGTCTTTGTGATGTTCAGGGATATGAGTGGAGCAGAATGCCCCACAGAGGATTCACCCAATATTCTGAAGGTCTTTGTCTAGGGCAAGAATTCTTAAGCTGGAGTCTACCTATTTATTTTGTTTGTTTATGTATATAAAACCAAATTTCAATATATTCATGCCTTCCTAATGGTTCCCTTTGCAATCCCATATATTTTATTTTATATGTTTAAAAACATTCCTCTGAGAACTTCATAATCTTCTATTAGACTTCTATGAGGCAGAGCTAAGATGGCCGAAGGGTAGAAGGAACTTCATGACTCTCCACACTACCAATCACTACAAAGTGTCTCAAAAGAACAAAAATTGAAATCAGACAAGTGAAGGGGCTCCACCATGGGACACAGGCTTAAAGGTAGGCAGTATGGGGGCATTTCCACACTATAAGGGGGTAAAACTGCACCTACCAGAGCATGAACTGATCACCCCCTCCCCGACATCACATACCATGTCAGAGTCAGAGCAAGGGCCAGGCAAACTACAAATTCTTGGGGGCTGGCTGAGGGCACCACAGACTTACCCCTGAGGGCAGTACAAGGCCTTGGCAGTGAGACTTGGGATCTGAGGCTGAAGAACATGGAGCCTGAGCACCAAAGCATGGAGACTGGGTAGATGTGGGCCGCCACAGCAGAGGCATCAGAGACTGGAAAAATAGTCTCAGTGAAAAATACTTTAAAGCTCACTACACAAAGGACTGCCTACCCTCTTCACTCAGACTTCTAGCTGGGAAGGAAAGATAATACAGACACATAAACTAAAGCAAACATGACCACCAACACATAGGAACCACAATCTACAAGTACCAAAAGAAATAAGCTCCAACAGAAAAAGCTTTTGACACTGGATAATTTCTATGGAGAAAAAGAGCAAACTATAGAAGTAAGAGCAGAGTGACAAACAAGCAAATACATCCAAGCCTTCCCCCCAAAAAATGTAAGGGTTTCAGTGAGGTTAAATTGTTTATATTTCTATATGGAAAAATTATATCTGTAATTCTCAAAAATTATTTTCATTATCATGGTAGATAGAAGAAGTATTCATAGGCAGAGGTTGGGGTACTAAGTTGCTTAAGATGATATGTAAAAAAGGGAACAAGACACCAAAGAAGATGGCACCAAAAGAAACTTGAAGAAGAAAAATAGGATAAATTATGCCACATAAAGGGGCACAAGATGGGGGAGGGGAATAGTACTATTATAAGAAGGAGAGGAAAACAGTGGTAATAGATAATACTTAAACCATACTCTCAGTGGAATCAGTTCTGAGAGGGAAAAGCTGCCAGATATATTGGGGTTCTGAATTCTATCTTTCCCTACAGGAAATTTGAGAGGGAAAAACCAAGGTAAGAAGAGGGGCAAGGAGTATTAAAAGAGAGGGAAAAGTAGGAGGGGAGCATTTAATAGATCTTAAAGAAAAACAAGAGGGTAATAAGAAAGGAGGGGGTGGGAAAGAAAGTAAAATAAGGGCGGGAACAGGGGGACTGATTAAAAGCAAAACACTGGTGTAGAAGGGAATAGTAAAAAAAGACAGAGCAGGACTAAAAGAGGAAATCAAAATGATGGGGAGTACACAGGTGGTGATCATAACTCTAAATGTGAAGGGGATGAATTCACCCATAAAATGGAAGCAGATAGCAGAGTGGATTAGAAACCAAAATCCTACCATATGTTGTCTACAAGAAATACACATGAGGCAGGTAGACACACACAGGGTAAAGGCGTAAAGGCAAGAGGCTAGAGAAAAATTTATTGGATATCAACTGAAAAAAAGAAGGCAGGAGTTGCAGTCATATCTGACAAAGCCAAAGTAAAAATAGATCTGATTAAAAGAGATGGGGATGGTAATTACATCCTGATAAAAGGCAATATACACAATGAAGAAATAACAGTACTCAACATGTATGCACCAAATGGCATAGCATCCAGATTTTTAAAGGAGAAACTATTGGAGCTCAAGGAAGAAATAGATAGTAAAACTATAATCTAGTAGGAGACCTGAAACTTCCTCTATCAGATCTAGATAAATCAAACCAAAAAAATAAATAAGAAAGAGGTAAGAGATGTGAATGAAAACAATCTTAGAAAAATTAGAGTTAATAGATATATGGAGAAAAATAAATAGGGACAAAAAGGAATACATCTTCTTTTCAGCAGCACATGGTTCATTCACAAAGATTGACCATGTACAAGGGCATATCAGACTGCCTAAGAGACTCATGGCACAAAAGAGATTAAGAACTCTTGCATAAGGTAATTTTACATTTCTTGTATACCCCTGTGAACTGGGAGAACTGACTGATAAGAGTCCTGAAGTCTATTCTGCCTGGTGCCAGCCATGGGAATCCTTGAGAAGACTGATTCTGGAAATGCATGTTAATAAACAACAAAAAGTACTCTATTTTTGATTCAGAGTATGAAAAAATTGTATGCTATGAATAATGGATGCTATACCATACCAAAAATGTATGAAAAATGGATGCTATACCATTTGGTGTATTATTAGTTCTGTGGTGAAATAAAGTCTTTTAATTAGTTGATAAGCTGGGACTGCGTGTACATACAAAAGTCTCCTACAGAGAACTTCAATCACTCTCTTAGTGGCGAGCAAGACAAGAATGACTTTAAACCTCTAGGTGAGGTAACTACTCTTCCCCACCCAGGTTGACACAAGGCAATCATGAGGCAATGAACATCTAGTGCCTCTGGTCCTTTGCCTCTTTGTATTGATTGATTCCATCATTGAGACACACTGATACCATTAAAATATAGCCTCAAACCTTAGGGGTACAATCTAGAATTCTGAGGGGATATGTAGTTTCTTTCTGGGCATTCAACTTGGAGGTATAAGTAGAAGTTGGAATAAGGCTCCCTAAGAGTATATAAGTGCTACAATTATATCACTTAGACTGACTATCTTTTATCCCTCACTCTACGAGGGATATGTATGACCAATCTGGCTTCTCTTCTCATCATGTTTTTTTTTTTATCTTCCCCATTACTTCTTATATATAGTTTATCCTTGGAAATGGACTCAAATTCATGTACAATTCTTATGAATCTCTCTTGGATCAATCACAACTTTGAGTCTTTGATTGCAAAGACCCAAACTTTACTCATAATACAATTAAGAATGTTAAAAAAATGTTTCATAGATTATTCAGTCTTAAAAGGATTGGATATACCATACAAACAAGAAGGAGGGATCAGTGGAGCTAGCAGGTGACACTTGAACCTCATTCTCATTAAAACCAGTCAAAAGAGAGAAAGATATACACACACAGTTGAGTGCAGAAATACATTTCACTCAATAGGGGAAAAGGAGAGAAAGGTAAGATAGGGAGGTTCAGGTTTAGAGAAGATTAGTCCCAAGCAAAACAAACTCAAAAGATGTACATTATAGCTTTTTTTGAAGTGGCAAAGAATGGGAATCCATAGGAATGCCCTTGGGAATCCATAGGAATGCCCATAAATTGAGGAATGGATATGCAAGTTGTAGTATGTGAAGGTGATGGAATATACTATTGTGCTGTAAGAAATGAAGAGGATTATTTCAGAGAAATCTAGAAATGCATGTAAAATGATGAATTATGAACTTAACTGCCCCAAGTGAACAAAAATAATCATATAGTAAAGATAAACAACTTTGAAAGAATTGGGCACTTTGATTAGTGAAATTACCAGTTGCAATTCCAGAAGACTAATGATGAAACATGCTACCTCCTGATGAAGAAATGGAGGCTCAGGGTAAAGAGTGAAAAAATAATAATTTTTGGACATTGATCAATGAGAAATTATCATGATGATATAGTGGACACAGGTCTGTCCTTGAAGCCCAAAAAACCTAAATTCAACTACTTCCTCTGGAACATTCTTCTAATTGTGATCTTTGGCAGGTTTCTTAACCCCCTAGTGCTCTTCAGGGTGCTAACCTGAATTGGCAGAGAGAGATTCTTCACCTGGGAGTCCTCTACACTAATGAAATCACAGGCCCAGTCCAATCCTTCCAATTTTCCCTGAGACCATGAACTGATGTCTCCTATCACCACTCTACTTTGCCTCTACTGGCTTTGTCATCTGCATCTGTCACCTCAACTAATAATTTATTCTTCTGGCCAGGTAGTCTGCAATACATCACAACTGGGGATTTTTCAGAGAAGAGGATGGGTATAGCCTATGTCACTCCTGAATAGGAACTGGTGAAATCATCAGATTGATTCTATATCTTTTTTTATTGATCCTATTTACAAATAATTGATTTTCTCCTGCCTAATTTACAAAGAATTGGACCTAAGTCTCTGCACTTAGTTCAGAAACTCAGTTGTCCTGTAATGATTTAAATTTAGAAATCGAATTCTCCTGTTACTCATTGTTTTATTCTCTTGTCAAGGAAATGTTACACTTGAAGGAGGAAGATGGATACCAAGGAGACTTGTCTAGTATCTTTGTAGCACCAAGCAATGCTTCAAGGATATTTGGTTTGTCATCCAAAGAAATCTGATTTGCTATCTTCATCACTGCAGATGCCTCTGGATTCAAACAATGAACACTTCTTAGGAACAGAGGCAAGGAGGGGGTGTTGCTAGCCCTCATTCCCAATTCCTTTCCAATCATATTTTCTTCTATCTATGGTGCTAGTCTTCCTATTTTCTGCACTCCCCCAAATTAAGAGTTATCCCCTTCATTCAAGGATTTAGTGTTGCTAGGAAACTTGAGATCCTATTTTTTTTTAAACCCTTACCTTCCATCTTAGAATCCATACTACATATTGGTACCAAGACAGAAGAGCACTATGGGCTAGGCAATTGTTGTCAAGTGACTTGCCCAGGGTCACACAGCTAGGAAATGACTGAGGTCAAATTTGAACCCAGAACCTCCCATCTCTGGGCCTGGCTCTCAATCCACTGAGCTATTCAGCTGCCCCCAAGTCCTATTTATTGGTAAATTTGCACTTTACTAATAAATTGAAAGTACTAGAACCTTTGTGCTTCCATTTAACTTTATTAAATCAAATAGATGCAATTGGTGGCAGCAGTGGAATAGAGGGGGAGAGAATGATCCCCCAAACCCCCTTGGGCAGCCCTCACTTTGAGATTTTTTCACTTGGAAGAAGGGAGCTTCTTCAAGAGAGCACTAACCAGAGATCTGGCTTTCCCCTCAACTTTAAATTCCATGATTTTGACTCCAAGCTAGACGTAAACCCCTCATGGGGAAAAGTTGCCATTCTGTCTATATCTGTCTTGAAATACTATTTTGTATTGTATGATAATTTATAAATAATTGGCAATATAAAGTCTAGGCAATTTCCCCGAGGAACTCAATCTCTTGAGGAATTCTTTCCTCAAAGGAGGCTCTTAGCTTTGAGAAAGGACTTAAATCCTTAGAGAAATCTTTCTTTCTTCAAGAAGGTATGGAGCTTGCAGGTTACCCTGGGAAGTATTGATACTTTTTTCTGAAAAGTCTTAAACTGCAGAGAATTTGCTTTCTCTGAGGGAGTTTCTGGTTTGTTGTTGATTTTTGTTTGTTTTCTTTTTGTTTCTTTACTGGAGGTGTTTTTAAACTTAATGGTATTTATTTTCTCTGGGAGGGGAGAGGGTGTCCTGGCTTTAAGCTAGAAGGATGCCTAAGTCTTGAAGAATTCCTCCTTCATGGGGACTTTCCATCTGAGACAGAGAGGAATATTTTCCATTAAAGGTAAGGGAAGCTCACATTCCCAATTATGTAAAAAGGGGGCAACCAAAATAGAGCCTTTTTATTCCCACCTTAGGAGTTTTATGGTTCAGTTCTGTGACTACACTATGGTGTTTGGAGACATCTAGTGACCAAATAAAGAATAGCAACCCATTTGTTGTCAACCCTGTGTTTGTAAATTTTGCTTCTGGTTGTCCTTGGTTCTTAACAACCCAAAGAGTGAGGGTAAAAAGACACTTTTTCCTTGAAAAAGATCTCTTTGTATTTTAACTCTGGCCAAGTTAGAAGACAGACAAGAAACACAGATAAGAGGAACAAGATCTTTTTCCCCAATTTGCAGAAACTAATTAGAAACTGAACTTGTGACTAAAAAACAATTTATGATGAATTTCAGAATTATAATTTGAATTTGTTTATGAATGCTGAAATATTTTGTGAGGTTTAACTCTCTGTAGAATTTTTTTTTAGAAAATTAAGAACATAATTGAAAATGTTATGTGGATCTTTTTGTCACTCTTCCCCTCAAATATTTATTGTTTTATAACTAAGAGAGGAAGGCTATTTTTCTGGTTAGAAAGAAGCTAGCTTGAAAATGATATTAATAAAATTCCAAAATAAATATTCTAAAAAATAAAAATTCCAAAAAATTCCAAAATAAAAATTCCAAAAATTCCCCCCAAAATTCCCAAAAAATAAAATTCCAAAGTGAAAAGAAAATAGGTTGCAGCTGATAGTATGAGTAGCTTCTGCATTTAATAACTTAATTGTTGGGGAAGCTAAGTGGCTCAGTGGATTGGGAACCAGACCTGGAAACAGGAAGAGCTGGGTCCAAATACTTCCTAGCTGTATAGCCCTAGGAAAGTCAGTTCACCCCAGTTGTCTAGCCCTTACTACTCTTCTAGCTAGGAAATGATACTTGTAGAAGGTACAAGTTGTTTTTTTTTTTTAAATATATTTTATTTGATCATTTCCAAGCATTATTCGTTAAAGACATAGATCATTTTCTTTTCCTCCCCCCCACCCCCCATAGCCAACGCGTAAGTCCACTGGGCATTAGATGTTTTCTTGATTTGAACCCATTGCTTTGTTGATAGTATTTGCATTAGAGTGTTCATTTAGAGTCTATCCTCTGTCATGTCCCCTCAACCTCTGTATTCAGGCAGTTGCTTTTTCTCAGTGTTTCCACTCCCATAGTTTATCCTTTGCTTATGAATGGTGTTTTTTTCTCCTGGATCCCTGCAAGTTGTTCAGGGACATTACACCGCCACTAATGGAGAAGTCCATTACGTTCGATTATACCACAGTGTATTAGTCTCTGTGTACAATGTTCTCCTGGTTCTGCTCCTCTCGCTCTGCATCACTTCCTGGAGGTTGTTCCAGTCTCCATGGAACTTCTCCACTTTATTATTCCTTTTAGCACAATAGTATTCCATCACCAACATATACCACAGTTTGTTCAGCCATTCCCCAATTGATGGGCATCCCCTCGTTTTCCAGTTTTGGGCCACCACAAAGAGCGCAGCTATGAATATTTTTGTACAAGTACAAGTTTGTTTTTTAAAGAAAAGAAAGAATTTAATTGTTCACTCACTTCTTGGTTCATGAAAAAAGAAAAATTTGAGTTCATTTTACCTCCCATGAATGTCTCCATCTTATTGAATCATGAACTCTTCCCCTCTTCATATTTTTCAGAAATCATTTCTTCCATACTCTATTAATTCTCTTACATTTCCATTTTGGTCTAAATTGTGTGCCCATTTTGAGCTTATCATTGTATAGGATGTGAGATGGTGCTCTACACCTAAGTTCTACCAAATTATTTTTTTCAGTTTTCCTCATAGTTTTTGTTAAATACTGAGTTTTCACCTCACTAGCTGGAATCTTTGGGTTTATCGAACCCTAGGTTCTTTGTTCATTTGCTTCTTCTATTACAAATCAACCCTATATGTTTAATAGAATTAATTTGTAAATCCATCTGGTCATAGAGTTTTGTTTCTTAGGAAGTTAATTTATGCCTTGTTCAATTTATTTTTCTAAGATGGATTTATTGAAGTGTTCCATTTCCTGTTCTATTAATCTGAACAATTTATGTTTTTTGAAAATATACACCCATTTGACTTAAATCATCAGCTTTACTGGGCAAAATAACAGAAATAATTGTAATAATTGCTTTGATATCATCTTCATTTGTTATAAATTCACATTTTTCATTTTTTATTTTGGTTATATGGTTTTCTTCTAATCTAAACTTAATTATCCAATGGCTTATCTATTTTATTGGAGTTTTTTTTTTTTATAAAGTTAGCTTCTAGCTTTACTAATACAAATTTTTTCAGTTTTATTCATCTTTCTGATTTCAGGATTTCTAACTTGGTGTTTAATTGGAGATTTTTCATTTGGTTTTTTAATAGTTTTTTTTTTTTGTCATACATCCAATTCATTAATCCATTCTGTCTTTTTTTTAATCTCGTGTTCTCTCATTATCATTGTCTCTAATTAAATTATTGTTTCTTTGATTTTCTTGACCCATTCATTCTAGATTAGATTTTTTTATACTTACTAACTTTAATCTATGCTTCAAAGGCTCTTTATTTGAGATAATTTTATTGCATTATGTTCTGAAAAGGGTACGTTTAAATTTTCTGCCCTCATACTTTTGATTGCAAGTTTTTATACCCTAATTCATGGTTAATTTTTGTGTAGGTCCCATGCACAGCTGAGAAAAAGGCATGCTACTTCCTATTCCCATTCAGTATTCTCAAAGGTTTAACATATCTAACTTTTCCAAAATTCTATTCATCCCCTAAACCTCTCTCTTTGTTATTTTATGGTTACATTAATCTAGGTCTGAGAGGATTAAATCAAGTTCCTCTGCTAGTACAGTTTATACTCATATAATATAGTTTTATCCCTCCTCTAATCCATTTAACTTTTCCTTCAAGAATTTAGATGCTATGCCATTTGGTGCATATATGCTCAGTATTATTAGGGGTAAAATTAGGTATTTGGATTTTATAAGTGAGTGACAGGAGTGAATCCTTTTATCCTTTCAGACTGTCTTAGGCCCAGCTTAGAATTTGGAGCCAAAGTTTCTGCTAGAATTCTCCGGTGGATATAAGAGTTGGAGGTTTCCAGCTGTCACTCTGCACTCTCTCTCTCTGGGCTATCCGGGCTAAGCTAGGTCTGGAAGACAGCTTTTCCTTAGCTCTCGGTCATTGACAACATAGATAAAAACCCTTCCTTGTACACCTCTTTTATGGGATAATTTTCCCCTTCATCTTTTCCCAGTGCATCCCTCATTTTTACCCCTTCCATTTTACTTTTGAGATCAGCTCAACATAACAGAATCATGCCTATTCCTTCTAAGTAAACTACATCTAATAGCCCAAGTGATGACAAAGTTCTGAGGGATTACATGTGCCATCTTCCATATGAGAATGAAAATAGTTTAACCTTGTTTAGTCCCTTATGATGTCTACTCATGTTTACCTTTTTATTCTTTTCTTGAGCATTGTGTTTGGATTTCAGAGTTTCTATTCAGCTCTGATCTTTCCATCAGAAATGTCTGAAAGTCCTCTATTTCATTAAGTATCTACTTTTCCCCTATAGGATCATACTCAGTTTTTCTGGGTAGGTTATTCTTGGTTGTAATCTTAGCTCCTTTGCCTTCTGGAATATAATATTCTAAGCTCTCTGCACCTTTATGGTAGTAGCTTCTAAATCTTGTGTGATCCTGACTGTGACCCCATGATATTTAAATTATTTCTTTTTTTATTGCTAGCTGTATTTCCTCCTTGATCTGGGAGCTATGGATTTTGAATATATTCCTGTAATTTTCATTTTGGCATTTCCTTCAGTAGGTAACTAGTGGTTTCTTTCAATTTCTACTTTGTCCTCTGGTTCTAAGATATCTGGACAGTTTTCTTTTATAATATTTAGAAATATAGTGTTTAAACACTTTTTTGTGGTTTTTAGGTAGTCCAATGATTCCAAATTCTCTCCTTAGTCTATTTTCCAGTTCAATTGTTTTTCCTCTGAGATACTTCATATTTCTTTTTCTCAGTGTTTTTATTTCCTTTTTTTGTTTTCTGATGTCTCATGGAGTCATTAGCTTCCACATGACTAATTCTAATTTTTAAAGAATTACTTTCTTCAGTTGGGTTTCTTACATAGCTTTCATTTCTTTTCCTATTTTTTCTGCCATTCTGCCAGTATTTAAAATCATTTTTGTTAATTTTTTAATCTCTTTCTTTAGCTCATCTAGAAAGTCTTAATAGGCTGCATTTTCTTTGATACTTTACTATATTTTCAAGTCATTGTTTTCTTCTGAACCTTTAACTTCCCTGTTCTATAGTAGCTTTTTATGGTAAAGTTCTTTTTTTGTTCATTCATTTTTCAGCTTATTCCTTGTGTTTGGACTTTATGTTATAGTTGAGTTTTACTCAACTCTAAGGATTTGAGATATCTGGCTATTCTCTGTCTTTTCTGAGCTTCTGTCACTTTTACAGCTCTCTGAGTACCTATAAGTTTTTGGTGCTTTGAAAGTGGTGTGAAATATCTGGTCACTGCCTTCCTGGTCTGTGCTTTGGACCTTATTCAGGTAGGGCTCCTGTTCCCTTGCAACTATGACCTCTCTTCTCCATCCTGGAACTATGGCCCAGAATTTGGTAAGTGTAACAGAATAGCCAGATGGCATTTATTCTTACTTATAGTACTATTGCAGGGGTTTCTTTCTGACCAAGTTTTCAGTCCCCTGGCTGTCCCTAACTGCTGGGCTCCTCCCACTACCACAGTCCATAGCCAGTGTTGCTTATGCAATGCTATACTCATGGCCAGCACCCAATTCAGTATTTGTAGTCTCTCCTTCTGTCTTCTTAAGCTGCCTAGGGCCTGGAAATTCCTCCCTTTAACTTTTCCTTGATTTTCCCACTCAGAATTCCATTTGACATATTTTGAAATTTGTCATAAAGGGGTGGAGTGGGAAAGCTCAGCAAAAAATGCTAACTTCATTCTGCTACCTTGGTTCTGCTCCCCAGAATATTTTTAATTATATTCTTCAATCCATGCAGTTAAAATATATTTCATTTAAAAATTATATGACTTGGTCTTTTTCTTTATTTCAACATTATGTTTTATATTTCATGTTATAGATTCAGGAATTGCAACATCTCATTCTAGTCTATAATTACTGATTATGTTCATGACTTAATTGCATCAAATGTTTGTTTTACTATAGCAAAAAGCCTATTCTTTGTGTGTGTGTGTGTGTGTGTGTGTGTGTGATGACTTTCAACTGAAGCATTCTTTTGTGCATTTTAAGAGTTTCAATTTTTTTAATTAACACACCTGTTGGTAATATAGTATGTAGCAGCATATCACATCTACATGCAATGATAGCCAAGTAGAGACTAATAATGTGGCAATCTATTAAAATTCTTGGTGAACTCATACAGAATTGAATGTTGGTTTACACTAAATGCAACTTGTATCATCTTATAATCAGCACAAAATCAAATTTTACATTATTCAAATTTTAATTCATTATAACCTAGTTGCATAAGGTTTTAAAATTTGCAACATCCTTTATGTTTACTTATTTATTTTTTGTGATGTTGGTGATGTTGCTAATGGTTGTAAGAATTAAAATTTAGGGTTTATGTTGAACATGAGAGTATCTAAAGTAATATCAATTTTAAAATATTATAGCTTAAGTTAAAATGACTTTTAGCAGATTTATTTACAAAGAGGTGGAAAGAGTAAAAGTGGGGAAAAAAGTGGAAAAAAAGAAGGTAGAGAATTGTCTAGCCTACCACCCTAAGTGCTGTTCCTATGTCTGGCTATCCCTAGCAGGGCTTTTCCAAGTCAGATCTCCATGTGGATTTCCTGGTAATTCACAGCCAGAAGTCCCAGTGGTGTCTTCAGCCAGAGTTCCACCAACACAGCCTCCTCCAAAGCCAAGGCAGGAAATCTCAGCCATTCACCCAAGAACCAAGAAGGGAATGAATCTCTGGAACCAATCTCTCCAGTGAAAGAAGCTAGTTTTTTCACACAAAGGGTTGGTAAAATCAAAAAGTCTGCTGTCTCTGTTCCTCTCAGGCTCTTAGGCTCCAAAGGCAATATGGCTATCCTCAGGCCTCAAAAACACAATCCGACTGATGTAAAAGGTTGAAAACAGGTTTATTGTAGCAAATATCAAGGAATGGATTTAGGTAGAGGACAAGGAAGTCTCTAGGTTATTAAAACTATGCTTAACCCACCTCTAAGATATTTTCACAAGTCTCGCTCCTGTTTCTTGATGCTATCTCATAATCCTCCCTGACTGTTCTAAACGACCCCCCCCCAATATACTATTTTAGCTTCCCTAGTCTTTTAGCCTCTCCAAAACAGTTTTAAGTAACAGTAGCAGATCAAATTGGCTAGATCAGGATTGGCGACCAAAATGGCCTAATCACTGGAAGTGTAGGCTAGGCCTGTGGAGATCGAGTAACAGTGCAGGTAAATCGTTAGTTTTTTCTCTTCAAAGTATCACAAATAGAAGTCAATCAGATCAGGAAATGTATGGCAGAAATATTTCAGTATCATAGCAACCACACACAGAAGTAGATAGGGAAAAACACAAGCAGGATCCAAAGAAAACAACATCCAGAAGCTGTGAACTCTCTCACTGCTCCCAAAGTCTCCCAGAGCTGGCAATTTGGCCTCGAGAACTCTCTTTCTCTCTCTCAGAATCCTGAGAGCCAGAAGATTCTTTCCTTTGCACTACAGCCAAGATCCTATAATATTTTCACCCTCTACCTCCTTACATTTTTCTTTATCTTTCATTTCCATTCTCAGTCCTCCCCTTTCACAAAATGGAAACCACTTGTTCCCCATTCTGTCAACCTTAATATTTACATTAATTTATAATTAATTACTTATCCTACAAACTAAGCCCCCCCAAAAAATAAATCCTACTTTCTTCTATGCTACAGCTATCTTCACTATGCCTAATCTCAGAATCTCCACTAAGGAAAGAAAGGGGAAGAATAAGAGTTTACAAAGTTATTACAAGGCTGAAACATCACACATTTGCAAATTCAAAACAATCCCAAAAAATGAAATACCCTATCACTTCTACAAAATGCAAACCAATCCAAAAGCATAACACTGTCATAAACTTTTTTAAACCAATTTTCTATGAAACTAATACTTCTAAGCTAATACAAGTTCAATCCTAACACTAAAATCAAACTCCAAATGTGCATAAAAATGGAAAAATATTTTAAAATTTTACAATAAACACAAATTTTAGCTTAATCTTTGAAATCAAATACAATCTAAGTAAAAAAACTTCTGCAAACTGCAGTTTAAAAAAACTGTTCTCTGAACAATTCAAAACACATTGCTCTATTCTCTATGTTAACTTTAATACATTTAACTAATCCTTCATATTGAACTGAGAACTAAACTCCTTATCTTATCCTTTACATATCCTACATACATATGATACAAGTCAAATATACATATGTACATGACTACAATAATTCTGTTACAAATATTTATGTTTGTATAGATATATTTACATATATGTGTATATTATATACTACATTTATTTTATGTCATTATTATAAACCCTATCTATACCCTGATATTAACCAAATGGAAAATCTACTGATTTTCCTATTTAGTTAACATCTTATGGATCTAATACTATTTACTTATGATCTCAATTCTTTTCCATCACAAAGACCTATCTACATAGGGTCTGAAAATATATAACTATCATTGTTTGTGGATTATATCACCTATTTATGGATTTGGTTGGATGCACATATTCACTTTCTCTTCTGAATTCCTCTTCCCAAGTTGCCTGATGACTTCTCTTCTTTCTTCCATGTATGTTGTGTTGGATATAACCTAAATTTGAACCATGTAGTTGTGTTTTGTGATGCATTTTATTTTACAAAGTTCTTCAATCCATTTCTGTTCCTCTTCTCTATGTACAAGTTCTCACAAATTGTCTTTTCAGTTACCAGGTATGTTTCTGCTTTTTCTCTCCTCATGTGAAATATTTTCTTCCTGCTTTTCCTCTGGGCTACTTATATTCTTCCACTGAAAGGTTTGTGAACTTTTTGCTGAGTGAATGTCATATTAACTGAAGATCTCTCAGCTTTCTTCTTCTTCTACATACTCATTTTAATTTTCCTCTCTCTCTCCATCTCCTAATCTATTCCTGTGTCAATTCTTTCCTTATCCTCATTCTCATTACTACTTTCACTCTGATTTTTGCTATTTCTATGAGCTTGGCTGATCTTAATATGGGAACAGTGCAGCCTTAAATCTTTGCCTAGGACTTTTACAGCTGAAGGACTTATTAAAATCATTTGGTAAGGACCTTTCCACTTCTCTTCTGTAGCTGACTTTCTAGTAAAGTTTCTAACAAACACTAAATTGCTGGGTTTAATTTCGTGTAAGGAATAATCAAGAGGACCAGCTTGTTGAATCACACCCATATCATGGAGCTCTTTTAATCTGCCTTGCAATGCTGTTATATAATTTGCAATCTGACATTGTGGGTCTTAAAATTAATATTCCATAATGAAATCTTACATTTCATAAAGTTTTATTAATAATAACTAAAGTAAAGGAACTACCTGAACTCAGCCTGATCACAAATTTAAAAAAAAGAGTATGGGAGGATTCACAGACAACTTAAATACCATCACACAAATGTGAGGACTCAGGAAAAGGGAAGAAGATTCTAGGTAATATAGAAAGGAATTTTGGGTAATGTAGTTTTAAGGGTTCAATAATTTCCAACTACACATTCCCCCATGATCCTACTGGGAGACCAGCCTCCACAAAAGGATCATGGAAATATAACTAACTTATAAATTGCAATAATTTGTGAATAAAAGGAAAAGAGAACCAAACCAATGATTACTAGGTTGACAAAAAGCCAATTTGGAGGCAGTCCCCTTTGGCATAAGAGTATACATTCAAAACAAAAGCATTTCAACCCCCCATAGTTCAATTCACATCCCAAAGTTCACTCTGGATCTTCTGGTACAGTATGTGGTCTCTGCAGGCATCTTCATGGTGCCTTCTCCAAATAAGTTCTGGAAGATAGCAAGTTTCTTATCCTAAAATTGCTCAAATTCAAATCAAAGTTCAAACAATAACATAGACCCCCCCAGGTGAATAATAACAAACATAGGGATCATTCAGGGATGTGTGGCTGTGTTATGAGGTATATGAATCAATTTGCAAAAGAAAATCCAAAATATCAAAAAAAATCCAAATAAAAGAGAAAAATTAACTTGTGAATAAAATACAAAATGTCAAAGTCTTATGCCTAGAAAATCTAAGTAAAGGAAAAAGAAATCTATAACAGGTCCTTTAATCAGGGCCCAATTAAAAAACAATTATGCACTTACCAAATCAGCAGCCAGAACTACAGAAAGTTTGCCACACTATGAAATACAGAAAAGGGACTAGATTCAGCAGCAAATGGGAACCAGAATGGCAGTGAAAATGAGGTGCTTGATAGAATGTGGCTCAGAGGAAGTCCAGCTTCTGACATATGTCAAAACAGCCACAACCTCAAACCCCAAACAAGTTCAAGTCCTCTTGTCTTGGCTCAAAATTACATCAGTCCCACTGGGATCTGGTCTCTTTGATCTTGTGTTCTGTGGGCACTATGTAGGTAGCTTTGTGCTTCTTTGGCACTATGCAGTGGCTCTTTTTGTATTCCTTCTCTTCTGTCATCAGACAAAATCATTAATCAAAGTCCCATAAGTCTTTTAAATAATCAGTGGCATCATTTTTATAGTTTAAAGCTTTTTGGGTATGTATTGACATTAGAACAAATGTATTTTAAGCTTATATATTACTACAAAACATAAAAAAGTTAAAGAAAATCTTCTCAATACTGTTGACATGCTTCAAATACAAAAAGGAAAGAAAAATTAAAACTCAAATACTATATTGCACATGCAAGGAAAAACAATAATAAAAAGTTTTAAAGATCAAAACTATATAGCTTACAATCTGTGATGCAACTGTACCAGCCAAGGAGAGGTAAAATAAAAGGTTCCTCACCAAAAAATGAGATCCATTTCCTTTTTAACTTGGCCATGTACCACTGTGTGAATGCAAGTGACTTTCACAATAAAACAGGAATATAGTAGATGAGGCACGTTTAAGAAAAGTTAAAAAGTCCCCAAAATTCACAATAGTCCAGTTAATGATAATAGCAAACAAACCCACTATCATATTTCACATGAGTTGTCATGTGACATTTTTAAAACCTATGAACTGATGGATACTTGTCACAATTTTTTTATGGCTCTAGCAATTCTTTCAACCTTGGAAAAGATATTTTTAAACAAAGTAAAACTTATTTGGGTCTAGAAAATCACCAAGAAATCTAGATTGTTCTGGTGGAAATAAATTGAACTCAAGAGTTTTATAGAATCTCTTTTTGGCTTCCTGCTTCATATAAACACTTTTTCTCTGATAGAACTTCTATTTGGTTCTTTACCTTTAATACAAATTTTTTTATAATTATATATATATATATATATATATATATATATATGTTGGATATATATATATAATCCATTCAGAAACCACTAGTTATCTAAAAGTATTTCTGAACACATCTTAAAATTACAATTTAAATTCTTATCTCATTAAATTCTCCAAAGGTTTTATACAATTTTAACCAGTCTTGATTAAGTCCATCCATCATCATCTATGCGACAAGTAACAAAGGCAAAAAGGCAACATGTGACCTTCGATGACTCTAGTGACGAGGGTTTTGGCAAGATGTTCATGGGCTTATATTTTGTTCTTCAGCAGAAGTACAATAGACCAATACAGGCAAAACACAGTAGCTTGAAATGATTCAGTATAACAGAAAGATATTGATTGGATTAATACAGATAAACTTAAAAATATAAACCTTAAAGCAATCAGTAAATAATATAAGCAAATAACAAGGTACAGGCAGGCAGTTCAGTCAAAATCTTTTTCATCAATTCCAATAGACTTTTATACTATCTTGAGGGGAATAGACTGAAGATGTTTAGCAAATAAAACAATGGAGAAGGTTTAAAATTCACCTCCAAATCTCAGAAAGGTTCTTCCCCTCCCCCATATGTTTATTATCCATTTAGATTTCTTTTGTCAGAGCTCTGAAGATCCTCATAGAAGCACAGGGCAGAATCTCCACTCTGCATGTTGAGAGCATTTAAACTTTGTCAAAATATTTCAGATTGGTTTGAAGTTTAAGCAACCCATCTTGTGGCATATTCTTAAGGAGAAGGAAACAGAATGATAAATAGCCAATGAATACACAAGCTGCCAGGAAAAAAAATCAAGCAGAGCCAATATGCACTAGCTAGCTCAAAGAACTCAAACTGTTCTTTGAGAGTTTGAAGAATGGTTTGGAACAGCATTTTTCCTCAAAAAAAAAACTGGAAAGGAATTAGTTAAGAGGCTTGGAAAAGTATGCCTTTCACCTTCTCCCTAGGGTCAAAACTTTGAGGGAAAACAATAGCATATTTACATATGAAAGAAAAAGTACTTCTCCTTGGTGGATCAAGAGAAAAAAAAATCAGGCTTATTCCCCAAAATGCTGACTCTATTTGCCCTCAAAAGAAATGAGATGTCCCCTTCTTGTGAAAAAAAATAATAATCCTGAGTTGCACGTCTCTCTCAGCCAGGAGCCCAGGGTCAGCTTAAGACTTCAGCTTTGAAACTAGGTGAGGGTGGGGCTGAATAGCATGGTTTTGCTTCTCTACACTGAAAAATGGCTAGGGAAAGCTGGAAGACCTACATGGGATGAGGAAAGGGATTGGGGTCTCACCCTCTGTGCACAGACTTGAATCAGAGATAGCAGTGGGAGGTGGCAATAAAGCAGCTCTTCCTGAGAACATGCAGGGGGAGGAGAAACTGCTCCCAGTCTCTCCTGATTGGTGGTGGAAGCACCAAAAGAAGTAGTGGGTAGAGCTCAAGCAGGCAGTAGGAAAACCAGTGGTATTAGCAGGAGCACAGGGAAACCTGGCCTCCCTGCCAGGCTATTTGCTCAAAAATTTTGAGAATTCATATCGTTTCATAGTTTTCTCTTTGGGTAGCATTATGTCTGCCCTATAATTTCCTCTAGACACAGAGCCCTTCCCATAGCCATGAGCTTGGCAATGTATTAAAGCAATTTGCCTCTAAGAATTCTGTAATCACTTTTGCATAGGCTATCTGTTTCCCTGCAGATGTTAAATACCCTCTGTTCTTCCATATTTCCCCTGTTGCATGGACTACTGAAAACACGTATTTCAGGTCTGTACAAATGTTCACATTCATGCCTTTCTCAATAATACAGGCTTGCTTAAGAGCTACCAGCTCTACCCCTTGGGCACTCACATTGCTGGACAATGCTTCATACCACACTGTTTTATTTTCTGTCACTATAGCTACCCCACTGTATCTCACCCCATTATGCATGTATGACAATCCAGTTGTGAAAAGAACTAAGTCAAGATTTACAATGGTAGTACCTTTAGAACTAACCTACTCTTTTCAACCAACTTCACCACTTCCTCCCACTAGTGGATAGGCTCACCATTCATAAGTAGATTCGGGAGCAATGTTACAGGATTTAAAACATTGTACTGTCTCAAAGTTATGTTCTCATTGCTTATCAAAACTATCTCATTCTGAGACAGTCTTTGCTGCATAAATGAATGTGTTTACATTCACAAAGCAACATTTCTATCTAGTAAGCACAGTACACTCTAAGTTTTGATCCCAAAACTAAATCTGTTGATTTCTGGATCAATGGAGCAGCAGCAGCAATCCCTCTTAAGCATGGTATCATCCCTCTATCTACAGAATCTAATTGTGAGCTATAATATGCAATGGATCTAAAATTTGGTCCTAAAGTGTATGCTAAGACCCCTGAAGCTATTCCTTTTGCTTCATGCATAAAGAGATGGAATTCTTTGCTATAGTCCAGTATGCCCATGGCAGGAGTTGTTAGAATTGCCTCTTTAAGTTTTGTCAGAGATTGCAAGTGGTCAGCATTGAGCCTTAAGGGTTCTGTTGCAGCATTTCTTGTCAGATCTGTCAAACACTTTGTTATTTCACTATACCCTGGGATCCATTGTTGACAGAATCCCATTGTTCCCAGAACTGCTCTCAGCTGCATTTTGGTCTTAGGAGCACTGAGTTTCTGTATATCAGCTATTCTTTTCTGGGAAGTACTCTTTGTGCCATTTGCTAACACAAACACAAACACTTTTCTTATGTTCTCAATTCTTTTCCCTCACAAACACCTCTATAACATAGTCTTGCCTAAGCTTATATGTTTTTAGTGTTGCCATGGTTTTCACATCCTCTATCTTCTTGTCTTTCAATTTCCTGTTTGCTTCATTTAACTGATTCCTTAATTCCTATATCAACTCATCCTTATCATCAACTCTCTTTTCCTTTTCTCCTGAAAATCTGAGATTTTCAATATTAGATAATTCCAAGTGATCCACCCCTTGTGTAGGCCACAATGTTAAATTTGGGTTATTTATGATTTCTTGAATAAATTGTCCCTTCTTCCATTTTGTAAAAAAGTTTAGAAAGCTAAAATGCTGTATTTTCAAAGCTTGGAATTATACAGTCTTATGACTCTCCTAAACTTTTTCACACAATTTCATTGGTTCGTTGTAATACTTTGGCATGCATTTGTGCAGGTGGTCTAAGTCTGCTGCATTAAAAATCCATGAAAGGAATGAATGCTAGACCATGCTGGTCTCTTCTTTTATGTTTCTTTTTCTACATCACTTCCTATCACTCCCCCTTCTTCACAAAAACCAATAGCAGTCTTTCAATTTCCCTAGCACTGTCCAAATGGGTCGGGGTGAAGTGGCCTTTGGAGGTATAAACTCACTCTAGTCAGTGATTTGTGAACTCTCGTACTTAATGATAAATAGGGGTTCTTTAAGTTCTTGATTTGATTAGCTAAAAATAGACAAGGAGAGAGTTAATCTTAGCTTCACATGGTAATGGGATTTACATATAAATTTCTAAGTTTCTTATTCTACTTGACCTTATATAGGTTTTCCCTGTCCCTTACATTCCATGGCCTTTACGTACTTTGATGTGTAGAGACTAGAGAACAATATTTATTTGATTCAGACTCTATTTGGTAGCATAAACATCACAAGCAAATTCATGGGTTTACTTATAATGGGTCACCTGAGCTATTGCTCTTCTCGATCAAACAAAATTATTTTGACTGATCTCCTGGTCAGAGCATTTGTGTCCCATGTGGAGAGGAAAGGAAAGTTGGGAAAGAAAATGCTGCTAGGAATCTTCCTGGGTCAATATCTTCACTGGTAAAACAATGTCTTACTCTTCACTAATTAAACAGGGTGAGATCCTAACCCTCTGCTTCTTTGCTTCCCCCCTTTCTTAATCCATACTACAATCTCCCATCGAAGTCTCCCCATTGATCAAAAGTCACATAACCAGAGAAACGCTCTTCAAAAAACACTCTTGGAGGTCAGATTACCACATTGCATATGTACAGTACCTACAGTCTAGGGTTCTGCTTGACCATTTCATTTTAGAGAATTTCTCCCCCGAACTCTACTTAAATCCCTTCACTTAGGATATGACCATATATTACAAGAGAACCTAGAAGCAACCTCTGCTATTTACCCTTTCCCCAAAATCATAGCAGTATGCCAACTGCTAATCTTTCTTTTTTTAATATTTATTTTTATTTTTAAATATTTTCCCATGGCTACATCATTCATTTTCTCTACCTCCCCTCTTCCCTTCCTCCTCCTTGAGTTGATAAGCAATTCCACTGGGTTATACATGTGTTATCTCTTGGTGCCTATTTCTATATTATTCATTTTTAATAAAGCAATCTTTTAAAACCAAAACCCCAAATCATATCCCCTATTGAACCATGTGATCAATCATATGTTTTTCTACACCCACAGTTCTTTCTCTGTATGTGGATAGTAGTCTTTCTCATAAGTCCCTCAGAATTGTCCTGAATCAGTGCTACTAGTAGCAAATTCAATTACATTTGATCATTCTATAATGTTTCACTTTCTAGGTACAATGTTTTTCTTGATTCTGCTCATTTCACTCTGCTTCAGTTCATGGAGGTCTTTCCAGTTCATATAGAAATCAAGCAGTTCATCATTCCTTATAGCACAATATCCATCACCATCATATACCACCATTTGTTCATCCATTCCCTAATTGAAGGACCCCCCCCTCATTTTCCAATTTTGTACAATCCTTTTCTTATTATCTCTTTGGGGTACAAACTTAGTAGTGGTATTACTGGAACAAAGAGTATGTCAATTGCTAATCTTTTCTGACTATCATCCTGGAAATTGACTACAGGGAAATCATCCAACATCCACCAAAGTCCTAATATTACCTTACCATAGATAGCAAAAGAATAGGTAGCAGGTGCTTATTACATAAGAACCCTGATAGGGTAAGGACAGCGATCTTCTTAACCATGCCTTCCTCTGTCTCTCCCTTCACAGATGAATATATAAATAGCCTTTATAGGCACAGTTGCCTGCTTCCTGATCTTGTATGTAGGGGAGTTCTACCCAACCGTGCTTAGATAAGAGGAAGGGAAAGAAGAAAGGAGGAAGCAACTGGAAGCAAAAAAAAAAAATTAAGGAGATGAGGATTCTGGTGGAGGATCTTCCATTACAAATTTCCAAGGGCTAAGATTGGGATGGTGTTGAGAGGGGAAGGGAAGGGAATGCTCCCTGGACAACAGTCCAATCAATAACTGATTTCTCAATAGTTTATTGATAAAATGATTAACCTCATAGAGACTAGCAGACTCAGTAATTGATCATTAATCCAGCTGATAAACAAAGCAGTCAGATTCTAGACCAATTCAATGACCAATTGGCCAACTAACACAGGAACTGTAGTCTATTCCTGTGCATAGAAAAAAATACAGGAAGTGGGCAATAGTCCTAACAACAATAAGAAGATATAACTGAGACTGGCAGAAATGAGATCCTGCTTCTGTCTAATGGGTCAACCTGCTCTTTTTATGTTCCTTTCTCTATACAGATATAAATATATAGTGAGATATAACCTAGCACTAGTACTTGAATGTGGCTTTAGACACATAATTTTGTACTTTAGTAGGTAGCCTGGCAGTGACCTAGACCACACCTTGAGAAATGTTGGGGAAATTCTCTCTCCTGAATCCTATCTACTGAAGATGATAGGATTGTATTCTGTCCTCTTCCCTCCTGTTGCCTGTGGAGCAATTTCCATTGAAGCTGGTATCAATATTCTTTCTCTTCCCTTCTCTTATATAGTCATAAATTCCTACTTTCTAATACCATCCAGGATATGGAGAACAAGTAAAGAGATGTTTAGGAACTACTTATCTTGCTCTTGGGCCACAAAGAAGAGGAAAATACTTGAGCAGCAATGTTTTGCAATTATTTCTTCCAAAACATATCCCCTGGTCCCTTCCTAGTCAAAAGGGACCAATTTCCTGGGTCAATAGGCACCTCCAGGGCAATTGCACTATAAATTCCAGTCTCTGAAGTGGTAGTGGGATTGGAATGGGGGGAGTGCAGTTGAAACTGGGTCTAAAACAATAACCAGCTCTAAGCAAAATGCCAAAGATTGAACATTCCCAAGTGTTCTCTTTACTATTCTTATCACAAAAACAAGAGATAGCTGCATTTGAGGGTGATGAAAAAGGGAGTCATAACTGGAAATTCTTCCATACAGTACTTTTTTCTAGTGGGGTGAGAAGATACAATAATATTGAAATATAGTGGCAGTAAGGTAAAGAACAATCTAATATAGTCACAATTGAGCTAGAAAAGGGAATGGCCCCACCAAAGAGTTCAGTCTGTGCTTCTATGGGTTTAGGAAAGGGAAGCAAGTAGAAGACAAGGAACCACAAAACCCTGAGAATAGCAGTCTAAAAACACACCAAGGAGAAAAGTTAGTCAGAGGAAGATTATAAGAAAGTCACCTCTCTTCTTCCCAAATGTCAGCAACCTGTATCAAAGTCCTAGTTGCCTACAACCAAGTTATGTCATAGCTAGTATCTTCCTTGGAGAAACCTTATAGCTCAGGTATTAGGTGCTCAAAGCATTCTCCCTTAGCCCCTTTGTTTCCTGAATTCACTTTCTTTTTTTTTTTGCCAAAGCTACATCAAATTCCTCAGACCTGAATCTAGACTTCATCATGACTTCATGGAATCATAAGAGGGAGGAACTTATTACTACTTTTTAAATTTTTAAATTTTAGTTTTTTTACCTAATCTAACTCCTTCACTGAAGAAGCTAAAGCCCAGGGATTCTTAATGATTTCCCCAACATCATACATGTAGTAAACAAGAAATCCAGGAATCCATCCCAGTTTGACTACAAACCCAGATCTCCTTTGCTATAACAGATTGACTCTCAAGTTAATGACAAACTGCTAAGAATCTGAATTACTATGACTTACTTTAGAGTTCATTTATCTTGTGCATGTTAATTTATAGCAAAGATCATTTTTCAGTGTATCTACAGTGAGATCTAGGTCTTAGCTTGCCTTCATTGGCTTTAATAAGATATCCATCTCACAAGGTAGCTGATGCCACTTAAGAACCCCAGGGCATAACCCTGTAGGGTATTCAGACCACAGACTAGTACAAGCTCTGAATTTACTCTTAAAGAGGGAAAAGTTCTAAAGAAAAGAGAAGCACACATTCATCAAAATAGGCCATTGTAACAATTATATCTTTTTAGTACCATTCCCCCAAGCCACCCACAGGAGAAGAGAAATGGAATCAGAAAGAACCCACAATTCAATTCAACCAACAAACCTGCATTAATTGCCTACTATGTTTAGAGAACTACACCAACTGCCTAGCAAGATAAAAAGTTTAGATAGTCCATTGTCCCTGATGTAATGAAATTTATGTTATTCTCTTTGAAGTAAAGGGGGTTTTGCATCCTGAAGAAGAAATGCACTATATTAGACTGGATGAGACTTGAATATAGAAATTTTTAAAAAGAGACTTCACTCTGTCAATCTGTTTCCTGTCTCCAAGTAGTTCTCCATATGCACCATTACTTGCACCAGTTCTCTCTGCTTAGAATATTTTTGTATCCTTCCCTCTTTTCTGTCTTTTGACATCTCTAAATTCTACCCACTCTTCAGAGCCCAGTAAAAGCCCTATTTCTTCAATGAAACTTTACAACACTCCATCTAGCCAGGTTAATTCACTCCTCTGAACAGTGGCAGCAATTTTTGTTGTTAAATCATTTCTGTAGTGTCCAACTCTTCATGACCCCATTTGAGATTTTCTTGGCAAAGATACTTAGAGTAGTTTGCCATTTCCTTCTTCAGCTCATTTTATAGATGAGGAACTGAGGTGAACAGGGTTAAGTGACTTGCCCAGGGCACACAGCTAGTAAGTACCTGAGGCTAGATTTGAACTCATGAATATGAGTCTTCTTGAAGCTGCCACCTGTACCATACCACTAAATTCCTAAAGGAGTGGATAAAGCAATAGACCTGCATTCAAAAAGTCAGTTCAAAATCCTTCCTCTTTTGATTTTTAGCTATGTGACTCAGGGCAATTCACTTTTTCTCTCTCCTCACTTGCTTCATCTGTAAAATGGAAATAATAAAGAGTACCAGCCCACAAAGTTTTTGGCTGAGTCAATATATGTAAATCACTTTACAAACCTTAAGGACTCTAGAAATGTTAACTATTATTATTAACAACAAATCCATTATCATATTCTGTCTCCTTTTGTCTTATTTTGTTTCAGTTGTTTCATGTGTGCTAATTAACTTTCTAGCAAGATTATGAAATCCCAGAGGACCAGGGCTGGTTCTTTTTCTTCACTTGTCATTCTCGTAGTCCAATTGGGAAAGAAAACCAAGAAGCTCAATAAAATGCCTGATTAATTAATTGTTCATTGATCTTAACACAGGACAACACTCCTCAATGACAGTCAAATCCCAGAGATTCTGAAGTTTTCTCTCTTATTGATCCAAAACCAGTGCCCTGAGCAGGGCAAAAAGAAATGGCTCCAGGTCCCTTCTACCACCCTGACCCTGGGATCAAAGACACTTTCCCCAAGAATTATTCTCCCCCAGACTTAATGTCTTCTATAGAGCCTGTAATAGATAATACTGAGAGGGTATATTTGATGGGTAAATGATAACGAATAAATCAGATAGTTATCTTGTTTTGTCTACCCTCTACCCTCTATACCTCCCTTCCTCCCTTTTCCTCCCTCTTCTTCAGCCTCCCTTCCTCCCCTCTTCTTCCCTTCAGCTTCCCCTTCCCCTGTTCTTCTTCTGGTTTTCTTAATTGGTCAAGGTGAGTTAATGTTATCTCAAATGAAAATAATTTTTCTCTTCTTTATCTGAAGTAAGGGTTTATTTGGGGAAAACAAGAAAGATGGAGGATGGAGGTAAGTGGGTTGGGGTTTCCCTAATTCTATAATTAACCTTAGGTTGGAGGATACTGAGAGAAATGGTTGATAGATCTAGTATTTCAGTCACCATTACCAACAGAACAAGTCAGAGAGATATATGAACTATTGTCCTTCTTCTTCTTCTGCCTTCAAAGTCACCAGGCCACCTCCACCTTGATTATCCCAAGTCCCAGAGATAAACCCAACTTCTTCTTTCCCTGATTCAAAGGCAACCAGAAAATCATTCAGGACCCTGATTCAAAGGCAACCACCATCAGCCAAGTCCAGAATTCAGTCAGTCTTTGGTTTGGCTCCAAACTGCCTTTCCCAGTAACATTCCAAATCAGAATCTCCATTTGATTGACAGTCAGGTCACCACTTAGCCACTGCTTTTGTCCTTTTGCATGCCTTATGATTTCTCTCTTCCACAAGCCATAAGTTTTTCTCTCTCAGCTGCCCACCTCCTTCACTGGGGGGCCAATCCCTTTCTTATATAGCAGTGATGTCAAATCTTTTAAAGATGGAGTGCCAGGCCCTGCCTCCACCCCACCTATCTCCTGGCCAAATGACATGCCTGACCAGAGACCACCTGCTGTTCCCCTCCCCCACACACCAATCCTAGGTGCACCCTGACCCCCTTTTACCTCACACAGGGGAGGGAGGAAGCACTCCCATTGGATTGCTGGGCAGAGAGGAGGGTGAAGTAAGGAATGTCTTCAGTGAGTGTAGAGAGGGGAAGGGGAGTGGCCCAAGTGCTCTGCTCCCCTCCATCTCTGCTGCCTGTGAGCAGTCCACCTGTGTGCTCCCATTGTCTGCTGGGTAGAGGGCAGGGCATGTGAAACAATGTCATCAGGCATGGTAGAGAGGGGGAAGGGAGCAGCTCTGCATGAGTCCCTCTGCCTTTCTAGTAATGAACTGGGGGGAGAGATATGTGCCCAGAGAGAGTGCTTAGCATGCCATAGGTTCACCATCACTGTTCTATAGCATATTTCCCTAAAGTTATATCAGTATTGGAAAGAGCACCAAGTTCTTTGGAGGAGTCAGAGCTTATGAATATATCCAGCTGTCTCTTCTAGGAATTCTGAACATATTGAATTGAATAGCAAATGTGTGAAATTGACAAGATAGCTATAGAGAGAAACTGAACAATAAAGTTTCATTTATGCTCAATATCTTTCATTTAAATTAGATATTGATAGTGATGGGAACATAAAAGGGCAGTATTTCCAGGAATTTCACTTAAGACACCCCTCCAGTCAACAAGGAAGATTCAGTGAAGTTGTTTAGTTTTACAAAAAGAATAATATAAACATTGACCAGGTGGGGCCAACAATAACCACATTGGAAAATCACAGCTTGAGTTACCTAGATATCATAACCACTGAGTAGGGTTCCCAGGATTCTCACTCTCTATCCTTCTTTGAAGTATGACATGATTAGAAAATATTCTACCAACAAACTTAATTCAGGATACAGTATTATAGATAAAAGGATGATGTGAGCAGTTGTGACTAACCTATGTTCAAACTGAAGGCCTGAAGTTGGTGATTTTCAATGCTCACTAGCTTTCCAATATGGAAGAAAAGCAATATTTGGATCACACAAGGATCCATATTGCCCATGTCATAAATTTAAGAAACAGAAAAGTGAATTAATATAATAAACTTAAGGTTTATTTTAATGCATGAAAAATTTAATAAACAGAAAATTAATTTTAAATCCTAAAGCTCTTCCATGCTGATAAGCCTATCTCATGTCTTGGGGCCCCCAAATCAAGATTCCTAGAACATCTTCCAGGTCTATCATGAAGAAGTGCCAAGCAGATCAGAGAGTTTTGATCCACACTCAGAGAAAAAGGAAGGGAAAAAATAGTTCTAATTTTTCTAATTTTTGAGCATTGTAAAAAAATAATATTGGCAAGTTATAAAAAATAGATGTGAAAAACTATACCAATACAGGTTCAAAACTGTTCAGATACTTTTGATATATGTAATCAAAAGTATCTTCAGTGATGAAGTGAAGCTCAAATGTGAACTTCCCTTCAGCAAGGGATGCTAAAGAGACTCTTATTATAAAAATAAAATATTTATTAAAATACATAAGGATAATGAGGATTTCGAATTCTAAGGGATTCTAAATCCACCCAAATAAACTCCCTGGTTCCTCAAGTAACCACTTCTCCTGTGTTTCACAAGCTACACTAATCCTCCCTGATCTAACTAACCCAAATTTATACTATCTAAGTAAAACTACCACTATTATACTTGTAATTCTTAATGTTGACTTTCAATTATAAAATAACAAAGGCTAGCTGGTTGAGTCTCAACAAGAATCACATTAGGACTCTGAGTCCAAACCAAAGACTAGGTTTTTCTTTGGTCTTCTCAGGGTTAAATCAATCTATAAAAACCCCAATACATAGTCAATATTGTGTTTCCCAAGTTGGAAAAGGAAAACACTAAGCTCCTTCAGGTCTTTCCCTCAGGCAGAGAGAGAAGCAAAGATGTTACCTCCTCCAGCCCTGAGAGAGAGTTTTTGAATGTGTGTCTACCAACTGTCAGAGACCAACTCCCAACTGCCAGAGAGAGTAATTGACACAGAAAAACAGTTATAGCTGACAGCAATTGAAATTAACACATTCTTTCAGCTCTGCTTCAAACTCCACTTCTTTCTTAAGCCAGACACTTTACTTCTTATCTCTAAACTAATAAAACAATACTTATTTTCTAATCTCATTCTTACAGTTTCCCCCTTTTGAGTATATGGGAGAGATGAAAAATCTCTCCCATATACTCACTATTCTATGTAATTCTAAAGCTATACCTAACCTTATTATTATTATATTTCCTAAAAATTGTCTTAATCTTATCCTGTTCTTATTGCTATACTTTATCTATGCTAACCTGTACTAAGGATATAAATGAAAAAAAAAAAGAAAATTTCAATGAAAAATAAATGCAAGTGCAAAACATACAATTACAGAAATTCAAAATGCAAAATGAAAACTTTTAAAAAACTTTTGAAACAATAAAATACAGTTACAAACTAACTTATGTTTTTCAAAATACTGGTCTATCTAAAATAATAACTATGCAAAAATCATGCAAACTTCATTTTACAAATCCTGTTTGAACAATTCAAATGAAACATTTTACTATGCTAAGACCTTATCCTATCATTAATACAGAAAACAAAAACTAATTACATTAAAACTCAAAATCAACTTATTATACTAATAAAATCAAAACTTTGTTATAATTTAACTATATACACATCTATATAAATATACACATCTGTACAATTTCTTTATCTATGTTAGGTACAAACTATTTATAGGTTGCAGGAGGAAAATAAACTTACCCCCTTAAGATAGTCTAAGAAAACCTTAAAGTTTTTCTTTAGAAATTTATGTATATTTTCTTGATTTTATCTCCAAGAAACACATAAAGTTTTCCTGAGAGATAAGATCTTATTATTTTAATATGTACACTTATTATTATTTTCCCAAGGTGATTTATCCGTATTTATGTCTATGGATACTCACCACCTGGTTACGATGTCGCAGAGTTTGTGAAAAATGTGTCCTATATATGTATGTTATTTTGTAGTGAATATTTTCCAAATCTTTAAAGTTACCTCCTCTGTAGGCCACCGAAATTCAAGCTGAACAACAGGATAGACCTGGGGAATCCTCCTCCTGGACCTGGATCAAAAGGTACTGCACCCCAAAAGCCAGAACCCTAGATCACTCAGATCTAAGGGGTAGACAGAAAGAAGGTCCCAGGACCCATCCCCCCCAACCCAGAGTGCTGAGCCCAAGGCAGCAGCGGGAACCTCAGGGCTCTGAGGACTCACCTTGAAAGCAACCCGAGCCAGTCTCTGGAGCGCCCAACACAGACGGCAGGGAAGCATAGAGAGAAGGGGGAAGCCTGTGGCCTCCTGGCTGGGTTCTTCCCTCTGGGTCTTGGGGGAGGTCCCAGCTTCGGGGCACCAGCTGAGCCCAATCCCATCGGGAGCCCTCAGAGCTACTGAAAGGACAGAGGGCTCAGGGCTGGCAAAGGGGTGGCTCCGAAGAGCCTACCTTGAAAGTAACCCGGGCCAGTTTCTGGGCACTCAACACAGACTGAGGAAGAGGAGGTTGCTGCTTTTCTCTTTCTTCTTTTTTGGCTCCGGGATCATTCGGCCCACACGACCTGAACCTAATCCCATCAGGAGCCATCAGAGTCCAGGCAAGCCACTACCCCTCCCCCCTTAGAGAGCAGGGTCTTCTGAAAGAACCAGTTGAACCTAATCCCATCAGGAGCCCTTAAAGCTGCTGAGAGGACGGAGAACTCAGGGCGGGCAAGGGGGGTGCTCCGGGGAGCTTGCCTTGAAAGTAACCCGGGCCAGTTTCCGGGCATTCAACACAGACTGTGGAAGAGGAGGTTGCTGCTTTTCTCTTTCTTCTTTTTTTTGGCTCCGGGATCATTTGGCCCACACTACCTGAACCTAATCCCATCAGGAGCCATTAGAGTCCAGGCAAGCCACGACCCCTCCCCCCATAGAGAGCAGGGTCTTCTGAAAGACCCAGCTGAACCTAATCCCATCAGGAGCCCTCAGAGCTACTGAAAGGACAGAAAACTCAGGGCTGGCAAAGGGGTTGCTCCAAAGAGCTTTCCTTGAAAGTAACTCGGCCAGTCTCTGGGCACTCAACACAGGCTGTGGAAGAGGAGGTGGCTGCTTTTTTTGTTTTCCCTTCCCTTTTTTGGCTCTGGGATCTTTCGGCCCACACCACCTGAACCTAATCTCATCAGGAGCCCTCAGAGTCCAGGCAAGCCACAACCCCTCCCCCCTTAGAGAGCTGGGTCTTCTGAAAAAACAGAAACCTAGAGGCGAAGTCAAGATGGCAGCCTAGAAGGAGCATAGACCTGGCAGCCTGGCTAGAGCTTTAGAGATCCTCCATATCTGCTCCAGCCGTCCAGGAAGTTTAAAACTCAGAATAAACCCATCCCAAATAAGCTGAACCCAATCTCATCAAAAGTCTCCAGAACACAGGGAAGCCCAGGCTCCCCATCCATCCTCACTGACTGCTGAACTTTAAGCCAATCAAAAGCCTCCAGAGGACAGGAAAGCTCAAACCCCCAACAACCCTCCCTCAGAGATTACACCAAGAGATCGTCTGTTAAAGCTCCAAGAGGGGAGACTGATAGAAGTCCCTAAAAAACAAAAAAATGAGAGGAACAAGAGCACAGACAAATACAGGGAGGAAAGAAGGGGTGAATTTGAACAAACAACAGAAACAGAAGAAAGAAACTACAATAGACAGCTACTACTCACCAAATGGAACAGAGGGGGAGAGATCAGCAAACGATAAACCAGAAATCCCAGCGAATTGGATACAGGCTGTGGAAGAACTCAAAACACAGCTAAGAGAGGCTGAAGACAATTGGGAAAAGAACTTAAAAATTAAGATAAGTCATCTGGAAACAGAGGCACTTGAACTAAAACAAGAAAATAGTGTCCTGAAAGCCAAAATCATCCAGTTGGAAAATGAGGCAAAGGAGATGAAAGATGAAGCAAAGGAGATGAAAGACGAGATAAAGAGGATGAAAGACAATCTTCAAAGAAACTCAGACCAGAAGGAAAAAGACGACCAAAAAGCCAAAGATGAAATCCAATCTTTAAGAACCCGAGTAAAACAACTAGAATCAAGTGACCTCACAAGGCAGCAGGACACTATAAGACAAAACAAAAAGAATGAAAAAATTGAGGAAAATGTGAAGCATCTCATTCACAAAACAGACGATTTAGAAAATCGTTCAAGAAGAGACAATTTAAGAATAATTGGACTACCAGAAGACCACGACAAAAGAAAAAGCCTGGACATAATACTAGAGGAAATTATCCAGGAAAACTGTCCCGAAATCCTAGAACAAGAAGGGAAAGTGGAGATTGAAAGAATCCACAGATCACCCCCTGTTTTTAATCCCCAACTGACAACACCAAGAAATGTTATAGCCAAATTCAAAAACAATCAGATAAAAGAACAGGTATTACAAGCTGCCAAAAAGAAACCATTCAGATACCATGGAAACATGGTGAGGATAACACAGGATCTTTCTGCATCCACACTGAAGGACCGAAAGGCATGGAATATGATATTCCAGAAAGCAAGGGAACTAGGCCTACAGCCAAGAATAAAATACCCATCAAAACTGACTATATTCTTACAGGGGAAAGTATGGTCATTTAACACAACAGAGGAATTCCAAGCATTCATAAATAAAAGACCAGACCTGAACAGAAAATTTGAAGTCCAACCACAGAATTCAAGAGAATCATCAAAAGGTAATTAAAAAAGAGGGGAAAAACAACAACAACAACAAAGGTTTTTTTTAAGAGACTCAATAAGTTAAAATGATATGTATCCCTATAAGAAAAGAGGTCATTGGCAACTCTTAAAAACTGTTGCTATCACCTAAGCAGCTAGAAGAACTATACTCAGAGGGAAGGGACAAACTGTATAGGATGAAAGGACAAGACATAAATAGGTATATAGAGATATGCATGCATAAATACATATACATGTGTATGTATATATATATATACATGACTAAAGCTAAAAAAGAAAAGAGGTTATGACTAAAAGAAATGGGAAAAGAAACAAATGGGGGTAAATTTATATGTCACAAAGAAGCTCATGGCGGGAGGGGGGAGAACATCGATACACTGGAAGGGTAAAGAGGTCAGAGATAGGAAATATTCAACTCTTACGTACTTTGAAACTGACCCAAAGAGGGAAGAACAATCCAATCCATTGGGGAAGAGAATAGATTTGCGCCCTACAGAGGAGTAGAAGGGTAAAAACCAGACTGGTGGGGAGGGAAGCAGTACAAGGGAGGGAGAGGGTGGGGGGGGAATTTTTAAAAAGACAATTTAGAGTTTGGGAATTTGAGGAGTGGGGGAAAAACAGGCATGGGGTTTTGTTTCTCTTTCATCCTTTGCCTTCATGCCTCATGCATTCATCTATATTAGGGTTGCACAAATCATCCGTTATATAATTTTTAAGTTCTAGAAACTGGGGATACAAATACAAAGAATGAATCAATCTCTTCTTGCAAAGAATTTACACATAGATGTGGGAGCCAGTAAGAATAGAATATGAATCTATTTAACAAATGTAATATGAGTAACACAAATATCTACAAAGTAGTTGAATATATAAATTTTCTGTTTCTTGGCAATAGTTTCTTATACAATTACTTTTACTACCAATGTTTCCCCTCAGCTGTCTGCCCCAATACAGTAGGAGGTATGTGTGCACTTTAATCTCAATTTAGAGGCCTGGTCAAGGGTGTGCTAGAACCAGCTCAAACTGACTTGTGAGAGCTGATAGCTAGCTTTTCCCTGTGAGCAATTCCATCTCAGAAATTAGAAAATTCTACAATTAGGGCTTGACGTTGTTTTGTTGATTGTCTAGATTTAAGAAAGTGACAGGAAAAATGTTAATAATTTAGATTAAACTTAAAAGTGGGGCAGGCATATACTTAGTTTTAAGATACTAATTGTATAACATTCATGAGTCTAGCTAATTACAAAGTCAAAAGTCTAAATATCTATTTAGGTAATTATAAGGAGGAATTATAATTACATAGATACATACATATATAAACATATATATAAGTATATATATATATATATATATATATATATATATATATATATATATATATAAATAATTATTGGAAGGGGCAGCTAATTGCACAGTGGATAGAATACTGGGTCTAAAACCAGGAAAACATCTTCCTGAATTCAAATTCATCTTCAGACAGTGACCCTAGACTAGTCACTAAACTCCATTTGTCTCAGTTCCTCATGTGTAAAATGAGCTGGAGAAGGAGATGATAAGCTTATGTCTTTGCCAAGGAAACCCCAAATGGGGCCAGGATAAGTTGGACACTACTAAAATAACTAACAACAAACAACAAGAACAACAAGACAAGAAGGAACAAATAGCAAGATGCAGTTTGGGTAGAAGTAAGAGATAAGGCTTAAATAAGACTCATATGTGTTTCCCATCCTCCTCAATTCTAAGTTGGAAGAGGATTTCTAGTGTAGACAGGGATTATGTGGAGTATAAAAAGGAGGACTTGGACAACTTAATAGGTCTAAAAGATTAGGCTTTTAGTTTGTCTCCTTAGAACATCCCCATTGATCACCATCCCTGAATAAGATGATCCATTTGATTATATATCCTTGATGGTTGAGGACTCTGGTTATATATGGTCCTTGAAGGCAGTATCTGTCTCATTTTTGTCTTCCAATCCCTAGCTCATCACTGATCATTAATATATATATTAAGTATTTATTAAAATCCTGATGAATATTCATCAATATAAAATACCTCACTGACAATAGTAGAAGTGTATTAGCATAATCCTCCTTCTCCCTCTTTCCCAAAAAATCCACTCTCAAGGCTCTGGTCTCTGCACAATTTCTCTCTAACCAGTAGACCTTTATTGATACAGATCCAAGCTCCACAATGCATTTCATAGATAGAGTCTTGAAAGGGACTTTAGAGGCTGTCTAGTCCAACACATTCATTCCACAGATGAGGCTAAGAGAGATAAAATTAAAAAATCATATTTAGGGTGAGGAGGAGCCTTAAAGACAATATAGTCCAGCATATTTATTTTACAGATGAGATTTTATAGGTCAAGTAACTGAAACCCAGAGAAGTCTTGTAAAGTCATATGGGTAGTATCAGAAATGAGAATTCAACCTAGCCTTCTATCTCTAGGTCAGTGCTTTTTCCATTATATTATGGAGCCTCTTAATGACTTGCTCAAGACTGAATTAGTACAGTTATCCTTTCCATCTCACAATTTTTCCCCATTGTGGTTTCAATGTGTCATGAGTCAATATAAGAAATTTAATGGTAATTCCTGTTGAGTTTTGCCAAAGCCACAGATAAAACATGAAGGCCAACAGATGACAAAAGAAGTTTAGAAGCTATATAGCCTATGACCAAATAATTAACCCATTTTTATGACAAGATAGTGTAAACACTCCATAAAAGAAAAAGAAAAAATTCAGACTTCTTCTCTGGTATGAAGGGAGGATCAAATCACAGGGGTGCCACACAATATGGAAGGAATACCGATAGTAAGTGACAGTATGCAGATTTGAACTCATATCATACCATTCCAAGTTCAGTGTTCTTTTCAGAAAGCTATACTCCTTCCTAGTAGCTTGACCCAAATCAAATCATCCCACCTCCAAAGCTCAACCAATCCATGGGGATGTTCACACTAATCAAAGTAACTAAGTAACAAAGTAACTAATCAAAGAATCAAAATTCAAATGAAGGCCTCATCCTTTAACTTCAACAAGTTCCAGGGTCTCCTGGAAATATTTCCTATATAAGTATGCTTTATCCAAGTCAGAGGTCATAGCTCAGTTCACAGTCTAACAGGATTATACATGAGACCTAGAAGGGACCTTAAAAGTCATCAAATCTAACTCTCTCATTTTATTGATGTGGAAATTGAGACCCAGGGAGATTAACAGACTTATCCAGAAAGGGACAGATCCTCAATCTGATTGCAAAATCAAACATCTTTCCCATTATGCCATTGGGCATTAGAGTGAAAATTAAAAGATTAGAAGGGACCTTAGTGACCATCTAGTCAACCCACTTATTTTATAAATTGGGACAATGAAGCTTAAAATTGTTAAATAATTTGTCCAAATTTACAAAAATAGTAAATGTCAGGGACAAGATTTGAACTCAGGTCTTTCTGACTTCTAGCACTCTGTCCAGCTAAACAAGCTTGCATTGAATATGCAGTTGTAACTCTAATTCTCTTTCTCATGTGTCTTATAGACAAACAACTTAAAGCTACTTCTAACTCATTTCCAAGTGCCAGAGTTTAGTTCCTGAATTCTTTCTCCATGTTGAAGAAAGTGGTTCGCTTCACTGTGGTTCCTTTAGGTGCTTGTTACAGTCTTGCCAAATTGTTCTCAACTGTTGCTACTCAAATGAGCATTTGGAATGAGTACAGTCAGGCACCAGGGCAAGATACCTTTGTTGTTGGGGTTGACAGCTTGACATGGCTGGATAATGACAGAGATGAAACACTCCTCAGAATTGAGACCATGGATCCCAAGCTCCCAGCTGTGGTGGATGGGTTTTGTTGAAGGATGGTAGAAAGTTCTTGCATCACAGTAAACACAGCTGCCTCGGTGATGTTGCCTTCAATGGCATTGAGATTCTAAAAAAGGATAGACAAAGTTTTAGAAAACAAGAAAATGATTACCCAACATCCAGAGTCCATGAGATTTGTTGACTGTCTTCCAATAACTTAAAATTCAAGTGAATTCTTTGGGATAAGCATAGATTAAATACCTTCTAAGAACAAGTTACAGGGAATAGAAACACACACAGAGACATACAATTAAGAAATAGTCTCTTTGATCACACTAATGCACATATTAATAATGTGGAAATAGATCTTGATCAATGACACATGTAAAACTCAGTGGAATTGCTCATTGGCTATGAGAGGGGGGTGTGAAGAGGGGAGAGAAAGAATATAAATCATTTAACCATGGAAAAATATTCTAAATTAATTAATTAAATAAAATTTTTCAAACAAAAAAAAAAATAAAGTTACCTCCTCTGCTACTGTCTTCTGTCTTTGTGTTTTTACTGTGTAGTGTTGGTTTGCAACTATAGTGAGTGTGTAATATTAGAATGGCCCAAAAAAAAAATCTTACAGTTCTTGTTCATAATCAGTCTGTGTTCTTCTTCTCTGTGTTGATTTTTTCTGCAAGTCTTCGTTACAGTTTAATCATCATTTCTGCTGTCATATTCTGTTTCTTTTATGTTGTCTTCTCCTTTGTCTTTATCTTGATCTCTGTCTCTATTTCATTCTTCTTCATCTTGAATAATTTCTTCTTCTGATATCTTTTTGACTGCAGCTGTGTTTTCTGATGTAATCTCTTCAGCTGCTGCTGCTTTTTTTCACATGTGAACAACACAGCCATGTTTCTTTCTCTAATACACAAATAACTGATGGTGTTGTCAAAATAATATGGAAAGGTCCTAACCATAATGGTTGTGTTGCACTAGTTCCATTAAAGTTTTTTATGTAAACTAAATCCCCAGGTTTTATCATATGGAGTGCATAATCTAATGGACCCCCTTGAGTTAAAATTCCCACTTCTTGTAATTCTCTAACCCTATTTTGTAATTCTGTGATGTATTCAGCAAGTGAAAGATCCCCTCCAAGCATAGATACATAAGCTGTTTTAAAACTTTTTGCCTGCAATGATGAATGTCCAAATAACATTTCATATGGTGAGATATGCACATCTCCTCTTGGTCTAGTGTGCAGATAGAACAGCGCTAGAGGCAAAATCTATGGCCACTTCAAATGAGTTTCCATGCATAATTTCCCAACCATCATTTTTATTTCTCTGTTTAGTCTCTCTACCTGACCGGAACTTTGAGGGTGATATGAAACATGAAATTTTGACATGATACCCAGATTCTCATAAACTTATTTTAGAACCAAATCTATAAAATGGCTCCCGTTGTCAGAATCTACTCTTAGTGATATACCATATCTTGGAATTATCTCTTTCAACAAGATTTTGTCTACAAAACTTGATGTGTTTTTACTAGATGGAAAAACATCTGGCCATCTAGCTAGTTGGTCCACTATTACTAGACAAAATTTAAATTGTCCTGATTTGGGCATGTTGATGTAATCTATTTGCAAATGCTCAAATAGTATGTGAGTTAGTGGATGACCACCAAAAGCCTTCTGCTTAAATAGACTTTGGTTAAATTGTGCACACACAGAGCAAGCTAAGCAGATCTTATTTGCCACAGTGCTAATTCCCAGAGCTAACCAAGTTCTTTTAACAGTATCACTTAATGCTCATGTCCTAAAATTACTCTTTTTGTGTATTTCTTGGCAGTTGTAAGAGCAAAATGCTTTTGGAAGAATTGGTTTTCCCATTAATGCTATGCAAATCCCATTTCCTTTTCTAGCTCCAAAATTTTGTTCCCACTTGTGAACTTCTTTGTCATTTTATGCTTTTCTAAATCTGTGGCATGTATAACAGAGAGATGCATAATGCAAGCTGGAGCATTTTGAGCAGCATATTGTGCTACCATATCCACCCTATGATTTCCTCTGGCAACCAAGTCTTGTCCTAAAGAATGTCCTTTGCAGTGAATCACTGCCAATTCCTTTCATAGTTGGAAATCAAGTAATCCTTGAATTATTTCTGCATGGATGATTCTTTTCCCACTAGATGTTAAAAATCCTCTCTAAAGACAGAGAGAACCGATGGCATGGCAAATTCCAAATGCACATTTGGAATCAGTGTAAATATTTGCATGTTTGTCTCTCACAAGCTCACATACCTGTTTTAAAGTGATTAATTCTGCTCCCTGAGCACTTAGGTTCCTAGGTAGTGAAGCAAACCATAGGGTCTCAAATTCACTTACTACCACAGCACCTGTAAATCTTATTCCATTCTGCAAATATGATGATCCATCTGTGAATAAGATCAGGTCAGGGCTGTCAAGAGGTATGTCTGACAGATTTTCTCAAAGCCTTTCTATTAATTGCACTACAATTTTACAATCATGCAATGGTTCCCCCTGTGTTGGTAAATCAGGTAATAATGTAGCTGTATTTAAGGTCTTGCATCTCTTTAATGTTATATGCTCATTTCCCAAAAGCACTATGTCATATTTAGCTAGTCATTGATCTGAAAATGCCTGTGTTCTGAACTTTCAGAGAACTCCTCGAATTCATGTGAACAAGAAACTGTCGGTGGGCAGCCTAACACTATATCTGAAGATTCGATAACAAGCAATGCAGTTGCTGCCATCCCTCTTAAGCATGGAGCTATTCCTGGGGCTGTGGAATCTATTTGACCTGAATACTATGCAATAGGATATTGGTTTGGTCCTAAACTCTGTGTCAAAGCATCTGAAGTGATTCCCTTTTGCTTGTGGACATAGAGCAAGAATAGTTTCAAATAATTAGGGATACCAAGAGCAGGAGCTGATAATATTGCCCCTTTTAACTTTGCAATTGCTTACAAATGCTCTGGTTTTAGCTTCAGTGGATCTTTCTCAGTGTCTTTTGTTAAAGCAGTCAGTGGTTTTGTAAGTTCATCATAATTAGGTATTCACTGTCTGCAAAAACCTGTGATTCCTAAGATGGTTTTGAGTTGCCTTTTGGTCTTAGGTGCTTTTGTATGTCTTCTACTCTCTTTTGGGAAATGCTTCTGGACCCCTCAGACAGCACAAACCCTAAATATTCTACACAATGAAGACACCTTTGAAGTTTAGTTTTTTATATTATGTGTCCCCTCTTGTAGAGCTCACTTATTATAATATTTATTTTCTAATATCATCCTTACAGCATAAAGGAGGAATCAGGAAAACTACCATCAAATCTAAAACTGAATAGGAAACATCATTTCTTCCATTATACCTGAAGAGTATTCTGGTTGGATAGCTGCAAGGAGAAAATGAAAAAGCAGTAGTGGGAACAGAGAAACAATACACTGGACCAAATTCCACAATATATCTCTGAGTAGAGAAAGAACAGGAAGAAAATTATTTATCAAATAGAAATTGTACAAAACAAACAAACAAAAAAGTCAGTTGGCTGATTGTGGGGAATAATATTTTATTCCCTGTTAAATTGAATGACCAGCTTTAATTCCCCTGACACATTCTTTAAAAAAAATTTTTTTTTAACTTTCCATCTTCGAATCAATACTATATATTGGTTTTAAGGCAGAAGAATGGTAAAGACTTTTGCCTAGAATCACATAGCTAGTGTTTGAGACTGGATTTGAACTCAAGTCTTCCTAACTCCAGGTCCATAACTCTATCCACACTACCTAATTGCTTCCCAAAAGCTGGTAGAGTGATAATTTTAGAACCCCCTTATTAGGAAGTGTTTCTATTTATCCAAACCTAAAAATGACTTGTCTAGGGTGTCTAAGTCTAGATTTGAATCCAGGACGTCCTGTCTCTGGGTCTAGCTCTCAATCTACTGAATCATCCAGCTGCCCCCAACCCTGACACAGTCTCAGCAAAAAGACATAGAGTCATCAAAAATAGGACTTGACTCTCTAGCTTCTCTAAAACAAAATGTTAAATGAAAGCTTCTGGTTTATGACCATAATCTGATGTTTAAAGCTGGAAATTTTCCTGCCTGAATGGTTTGGAGTTTTTGTTTACATATAGCCAAAAAGGCTAGGTCTTTTCACTGATATCTAGAAAGTGAAATGTCAGAAAACAAAACTGTATTTTCTTTTGGATACCCTCAAAACAAGAAAAATCAAAAATTATCTTTGGCCATCCTTAAGACTTATAAAAATTGGGACCCTAAAAGCATGTCTTGGGAGTTATTCCTTACTTCTAGGTCAAGATAAATAGATGAAATACTTCTTAATATGAAGGTTCTAAAATCATCACTCTATCAATTTATGAGAAGCAGACAGGTAGTACAGTGAATAGAGCTCTGGGCCTGGAGTCAGAATAATCCGAGTTCAAATCTAGTCTCAGACACTAACTAGTGCATGACCCTAGGCAAATCACTTAACCCCATTTGCCTCAGTTTCCATATCTAGAAAATCATTTGGAGAAGGAAATGGCAAACTACTCCAGTATTTTTTCCAAGAAAACCTCAAAAGGGATTACAAAGAGTCAGACAAAACTGAAAAGAACTAAACAATAATAAAAAATAAGTTAAAGATCATTTCTGAAAAGAGTATGGTTTTTTTTTTACTATCTGAACATCTTATGGAATACTTGAACTCTCATCCCATCTTAAATATAGGTTATATTGACCAGATTTAATGAGAACACAAAAATTCAGCCTCAGAGAAAAGTTGCCCCTCTTCTAAAATATGCATGAGGAGCAGATGCTAGAAACAGAAGATTCTACCCTTCCCTCTCTCTCTTTTGGAAGATTCCTGAGAAGTAGTCCTGAGTTGTGCAAATAATCCCATCCACCTACCCAGGAATAAATAGAAGAGGGAAAAAGAATGAAAGTACCTTTCCAAAACACCAAAATGTTCAGCTGAAGGGCCTGGCAGAAAAGCATAAACACATTATTCAGGTAACAAAGAAAGTAAGGAACTATGAAATCATCTTGAAGTCAACAAAAGTGCTAAAAGGAGATCTTTTTTAACCCATCAAGAAAGAGGTGTTTTCCCAAACACTTGAAGGGGATCCTTTGCCAGGGGCAGGGAGAAGAGAGGGCACAGATGTATGATATTGGAGAGATTAAATGTGCCAGAAGTATTCAATGATCCAATGGTGTGAAAAGCTATAATACTGTCAAATAAGATTTCAGTAAAGGTGGTCTGCTATCAAGCTACTCAAGAGCTGCCAATACTTGCTAGAGAAGAGATGGACCAAAAAGAGCAACATAGCAGAGTTGAAGACATTGACAGGAACAAGAAAGAAAAACTGTCCTTCTAAGGCAGCTAGATAGCACAGAGTACTAGCTCTGGAATCCTGGAAAAAGACCTGAGGTCAAATCTAGTCTCAGATACTTACTAGCTGCATGATTCCAGGCAAGTCACTCAATCTGTTTGCCTCAGTTTCCTCATTCAGAAAATGAGCTAGAGAATGAAATGGCAAACTACTCCAATATCTTTGCCAAGAAAATCCCAGATGAAGTCATAAAGAGTTGGGCATGACTGAAATGATTTTGCAAAAACAATAGTACAACCCCTTCTAGATGCAGAGGAAAGTAGAAATAGAAATAGAGTGATAAATGCCAATGGGACAAGAGTTTTAAGTGAAAGAGCAATAAGACACAGATAGATGGCATATAGGGTAAAACCAAACTCCAACCTTCCACCTTGCTGGGTCTCCAATCAAGAGTAATACTGTAAGTCACAGAGGCCTGTGCAATTTCCTGGGCAAGGTAGTCATGGGGAAGGAAGAAGGATTTACCCACCAGAAGAATAAAGGAATCATTTGACTCTCCATGGACTCAGACAAATATTTCTCTATTTTCAAACCTTGTGAAACTGATTTCAACTATTTCTAGTTCATGTAAAGACTCAGTAGATTAGTGACTGCAACTGACTTGCAAAAGCCTACTATATTTTAAGATGAAAGATTTAAGACTCTGTAGAAATCTTAGAGAAATCATGGTTTTCAAAAGTAAGAAAAGATGAAAGCATGTATGGTAGTCAGGTGATTATTTAACAAAAGGAGGGCTAGTGAAGATAGAATGGTTTACGATGATAGTCAATGGTCCTTTTACTGTAATATAAGCACACATGGGATTACAATAGTTATTGTAAGGGATTTGTAAATCCATAAACAAACATATTTCTTCTAGACTGAATAAAAATGTTTTGCACTTTTGTGGATTGCTATCTTAGGTGTATGTAGATACTATGATAAATAAAATATAAATTCATCTAAAATAAGGCAAGCATTATTAAATACCTACAATTTGCCAACATTGAGCTAAGTATTGAGAATACAGTGACAAGGACAAAATCCCAGTTGTACAGGAGCTTACATTATTGAGAAAGATAGTCTTAACATATATACAAAATGAACATACAAAGTCAATAAAAAGTAATTTAATGGAGAGGCGGAGTCAAGATGGTAGCCTAGAAGCAGCAGAAGTTCAAACCTTTGAATACCCTTCCTTACCAATCACAAACTGAATGCTCCTAGGGGACTGAAAATCAAACCTAACAACAAGACAGAGCCAAGGAACCCTCCTGTTGGACTCAATTCAAAAGGTATACCCCCCCCCGAAAAGCCAGAATCTGAGAACACTCAGGCTTAAGAGGAAATCAGAAGAAAGGCCCCAGAACCCTCCCCTCTGACCTAGAACACTAAGCCTCCAACAGCATCGGGAACCTCTGGATGGGCAAAGGCACAGATCTGGAGGGTTTACCATGAGGGCAGGGCTGTGCCAGTATCAGAGCATTGAACACAGGCAGTGGGGAAGGAGCTGGAGAAGGAGCATAGAGCGGGCAGCCTGGTCAGAGCTGCGAAGACCCTCCATATTGCTCCAGCCATCCAAGAGGTTTTGACCTCAGAGCACACCCAGCCCAACCCAGCTGAATGTAATCCCATCAAAAGTCTTCAAAGGTCAGGGAATCCCAAGCTCCAACACCCCTCCCCCACAGACTGCTGGACTTTAATCCAATCAGAAGCCTCCAGAGGACAGGGAAGCTCAAACTCCAACACCCATCCCCCACAGACTGCATGGAAAGAACTCCTGACAAAGCTCCAAGAGGGGAGACTGACAGGCCCAAAACCAAAAGAGTGAGAGGAGCTAGAGCACAGACAAATACAGGGAGCAAAGAAGGGGTAAATTCGAATAAACAACAGAAAAAGAAGAAAGAAATTACAATAGACAGCTTCTGCACAGGTAATGAGCAAAGAGCTAATGAAACAGAGAAGGGGGGATCAGCAAAGGAAAAATCAGAAATACCAGCAAATTGGATACAGGCTTTGGAAGAACTCAAAATGCAATTCAAAACACAATTAAGAGAGGCTGAAGACAATTGGGAAAAGAACTTAAAAACTAAGATAAGTCATCTGGAAACAGAAAATAGTGTCTTGAAAGCCAAAATCAACCAGCTTGAAAATGAGGCAAAGGAGATGAAAGATGAGGCAAAGAAGATGAAAGATGAGGCAAAGGAGATGAGAGATGAGGTAAACCGAATGAAAGATAACCTCCAAAGAAAATCAGACCAGAAGGAGAAGGATGACCAAAAAGCCTGGGATGAAATCCAGTCTTTAATAACTAGAAAACAACAACTAGAATTAAGTGACCTCACAAGGCAGCAGGACACTATAAAACAAAACCAAAAGAATGAAAAAAATTGAGGAAAATATGAAGCATCTCATTCACAAAACAGAGGATTTAGAAAAGTGTTCAAGGAGAGACAACTTAAGAATTATTGGCCTACCAGAAAACCATGACAAAAGAAAAAGCCTGGACATAATACAACAGAAAATTATTCAAGAAAACTTCTCTGATATCCTAGAACAAGAGGGCAAAGTGGAGATTGAAAGAATCCAGATCACCTCCTGTACTTAATCCCTAACTGACAACATACAGGAATGATATAGCCAAATTCAAGAACTACCAGACCAAAGAAAAGATATTACATACTGCAAAGAAGTCATTCAGATACCATGAAACCACAGTGAAGATAACACAGGGTCTGGCTGCATCCAAACTGAAGGACCAAAAGGCATGGAATATGATATTCCAGAAATCAAGGAAACTAGGTCTACAATCAAGAATCAACTACCCAGCACAACTGACTATATTCTTACAGGGGAAAGTATGGTCATTCAACAAAATAGAAGAATTCCAAGAATTTGTATAGAAAAGACCAGACCTGAAGAGAAAGTGTGATGTCCAAGCACATAACATAAGAGAATCATCAAAAGATAATTAAAAAAGAGGGGAAAAGGAAAAACAAAACAAAATATTTTTTATTAAGAGACTCAATGAGTTAAAATGTTATATATCCCTATAAGAAAAGAGGTCATTTGTAAATCTTAAAAATTGTTATTATCACCTGGGCATCTAGAAGAATTACACTTAGAGGTAACAGTGACAAACTGTAGAGGATGAAATGATAAGACATAAATAGGCATATAGATATATGTATGCATAAATGCATATACATGTGTATATGTATACACACACACATATATGTGTATATATATATATATATATATATATATATATATATATATATATACACACACACACACACAACCAGAGCTAAAAAAGAGGTTAATACTAAAAGAAATGGGAAAAGAAACAAATGAGGGTAAGTTTATATGTCACAAAGAAGCTCATGGGAGGACATGAGGGAGAACATCAATACTGGAAGGGTAAAGATGTTGGAGATAGGAAATACTCAACTCTTACATGCATTGAAGAGAGAGAGAGAGAGAGAGAGAGTTGAGTATGTGCACTGAGGGGTCTATGGGGTGCTCAGGGAGGGGTAGTATCTCTGGTATGCAGGGCTTGTCGTGCACTCCTAGCGCAGCTCTCCAGCCTCTGACCCCCACCTGACACCCAGCTCTCACTTGTGGCTCCCAGTAACTGCTAGCATGCAACAGCGGCCACACCCCAGGCAACAGCTTCGACAGGCCAGATAAACCTTGTGAGGGTAGCCATCGGGTCGTCATGGACCCCTGGTGAACTAGGGCTTTGCTCACCCAGCATGTGAAGACTGTTTCAGCGGAACAGGTGGAAGAAACCAACAAGAAGGTTCAACGGCTAATATGGTGATGCAGCAAGGCACTGTGGAGTGCTTAGGGCGTGTTGGAGCACAAAAGACAACACAGCCATCCAATGCAGCTGAGGAAGTCTCCAAGAGTAACAATTTTTCGTGCCACTGGACCCAGGCTTCCAACGCCAAGAGAGTGGGACTGTCTCTGTGCATCGACTTTTCCACTTAAATCTCTTTCACGCACAAGTATCTTTGTGCACACTCATCTATCCTAACCCCATCCACCCTCTTCAAGACCTGCGGCAATGGGGGAGTGGCGACGCAACAGGTGGAGGTGACCACTGGCAGTTGTAGTCATGATTCTGTATGTAGGCGGCCCACGGACCAGTGGTCGCTTGGCTCTGTAGGGCAGCAGAGACGTTCAGCAGCATCCTAGGCGACTGAGCAGCCCTCTCTAGGACAGCACTGCTTACCCTAATCAAGGGAGGGGACTAGAAAAGGTGTCCCAAACATTGCCTGCCCTACAAACACCCGGTCAGCACACCGCGGCTGGCGGGTCATCCTTTTAAGTGGTCGAAATCAAAAGAAACAAAATACAAAGAAACTCCTACTAGGAGCATGGAACATCAGAACATTACTTGATAGAGAGAATACCCCAAGACCTGAGAGAAGAACACCTCTAATCGGTAAAGAACTGGCGCAATATAACATCGACATTGCAGCCTTAAGTGAAAGACACTTACCAGAAGAGGGATCACTCAGCAAATCCACCACAGGATACAACTTCTTCTGGAAAGGTAGAGCCACAAATAAACACAGAATCCAGGTATTGGCCTGGATATCAAGACCAGTTTGCTCAAACAGCTGCCAGACTTGCCTGTGGGCATCAGTGAGAGGCTCATGAAGATCTCTTTACCTCTCAGCAAAGACCGGTATGCCACAATCATCAGCGCATATGCCCCAACACTGACCAGCACAGAGGAGACCATCGAGCAGTTCTACTCTGACCTGAGTGCCGTCCTGCACTCAGTGCCCACAAATGACAAGCTGATGCTACTGGGAGACTTCAAAACCTGCGTTGGCCAGGACCATGAAAGATGGAAAGCAGTGCTCAGCAAACACGGTGTGGGCAAAATGAACAACAACAGCCTACTGCTACTCAGCAAATGCTCAGAGTTCGAACTCACCATCACGAACACTGTGTTCAGAATGGCGAACAAATATAAAACAACGTGGATGCACCCACAATCAAAACAGTGGCATCTCATTGACTACATCATTGTACGCCAGTGAGACATCCAGGATGTACAGATCACCAGAACCATGAGAGAAGCTGAATGCTGGACAGACCACCAATTGGTTAGAGTGACTCTTCAAATGTGTATTGCACCTCACCATCCAAAACATGCCCAGACAGTTCTACCAAAGCGCCCTTGACCAGATCCCCCCAAACCACATCATTGAACAACTTGATGTCCCTCCTTCAATAGAGGAAGTCCAAAAAGCCATTAAACAAATGAGTGCAGGCAAGGCACCCAGTAAAGACGGGATCCCAACTGAGGTATACAAGGCCTTAAATGGAATGGTGCTCCAGGCATTCCACATAGTGCTGACCAGCATATGGGAAGAGGAAGACATGCCCCCAGAACTCAGAGATCCCTCCATCATAGCCCTTTACAAGAACAAAGGCTCACAAGCAGCCTGTGACATCTCACTACTCTCCACTGCTGGAAAGATCCTCGCCCGTGTTATACTCAACAGACTCCTGTCATCTGTTTCAGAGCAGAACCTGCCTGAATCACAATGTGGCTTCCGACCAGATCGCAGCACCATCGACATGTTCTTCACGGTGAGGCAAATGCAGGAAAAATGCCTTGAGCAGAACCTAAGCCTCTACATTGTCTTCATAGTCCTGACAAAGGCTTTCGACACAGTGAACAGGGATGCATTGTGGGTGATCCTCAGCAAGCTCGGTTGCCCAGAAAAATTCAGCAAACTGATCCAGCTCTTTCATGTCGACATGACAGGGGAAGTCCTATCTGGTGGAGAGAATTCCGATCTCTTCAACATCTCCAATGGTGTGAAACAAGGCTGTGTCCTTGATCCGGTACTATTCAACCTATTTTTCACCAAAGTATTACGACTTGCTGTGATGGATCTAGACCTGGGCGTCTACATCAAATACTGGCTGGATGGCTCACTATTCAACCTTTGCCACCTGACTGTAAAAACAAAGACAACAGAGAGACTCATCCTGGAAGCTCTCTTTGCAGATGACTGTGCTCTCATGGCCCACCAAGAAAATCATCTTCAAACCATTATGGACAGATTCTCTACCGCAACAAAACTGTTTGGCCTGACTATCAGCCTCAGCAAAACAGAGGTGCTGTTCCAACCTGCACCAGGGAGGCCAACTAACCAGCCGTGCATTACAATCAACGGCATGCAGCTTTCTAACGTCAACACTTTCAAGTACCTGGGCAGCACCATCGCCAACTACGGGTCCCTAGACCATGAGATCAATGCCAGGATCCAAAAGGCCAGCCAGGCACTCGGGCAGCTGCGCTGCAAAGTCCTCCAACACAGCGGTGTAAGCACTGCGACAAAGCTCAAAGTGTATAACGCAGTGGTCCTCAGCTTACTCCTGTACGGTTGCGAGACATGGACACTGTACCAGAAGCACATGAAACAGCTGGAACAATTCCACCAACACTCCCTCTGGTTAATCATGAGGATCTGATGGCAGGACCGAATCACCAATCAGGAAGTCCTCGACAGAGCCAACTCCACCAGCATTGAAGTAATGGTCCTCAAAACCCAGCTACAATGGTCTGGACACGTCATCCGCATGGACCCACAGCGAATACCAAGACAGGTATTCTATGGTGAACTGTCAGCTGGATTGGAAACAAAGTCTACAAAAAAAAAAGATTCAAGGATCAGCAAAAGTAAAACTTGAGGTGGGCTAGCATTACATCAAAGCAACTAGAAATTGCTGCCTCTGTCAGAAGCAGCTGGCGAACCCACATTAACCATGCCGCCACCACCTTTGAAGATGAACGACATTGACTTCATGCCGCTGAGCATGAACGCCGACACCAGGCCACAACTGCACCTCCCATAATGACTGGCGTCCCATGCCCCATGTGCCACAAACTTTGCACCTCAGTCTTTGGACTTCAAAGCCACATGAGGGTACATCAATAGATGATAATGCACAAAGACAATAGTCATTCTCGGTCACTGAGAGACTACCACTATACTATAAGTGCATTGAAATTGACCCAAAGAGGGAAGAACAATCCAATCCATTGGGGAAGAGAATAGATTTATACCCTATAGAGGAGTAGAAGGGTTACAAATGGACTGGTGGGGAGGGAAGCAGTACAAGGGAGGGAGAGGGTGGGGGTAGTTTTAGAAAGACTGCAGGGAAAATAAGGGGGGGATAAGAATGGAGAGGGGTAGAAATGGAAGTAAAATAAGGGTGGGAATTAGGGGGACTGATTTAAAAACAAACATTGGTGTAGAAGGAAATAATGAAAGAAGAAAAAGCAGAACCAGGAGTAGAAATCAAAATGCTGGGAAATACACAGTTAGTAATCATAACTCTGAATGTGAATGGAATATACTCACCCATGAAACACAAGGGAATACCAGAGTAGATTACAATCCAAAATCCACCATATGCTGTCTTCAAGAAAGACATAGGAGGAAGGTAGATATGCGTAGTGTGAAAGTAAGAGAATAGAGCCAAATCTATTCGGCATCAACTGATAAAAAGAAGGCAAGAGTCACAATCATGATATCTGACAAAGCCAAAGTAAAAATAAATCTAGTTAAAAGAGAAAAGTAAGGTAATTACATCCTGATAAAAGGCAGTACAGACAATGAGGAAATATCTGTACTCAAAACATGTATGCACCAAATGGTATAGCATCCACATTTCTAAAGGAGAAACTAGAGGAGCTCAAGGATGAAATAGATATAAAAAACTATACTAGTGGGAGACCTGAACCTTCCTCTATTTAAACTAGATAATTCAAACCAAAAAATAAATAAGAAAGAGGTAAGGGAAGTGAATGAAATCTTAGAAAAATTAGAGTTAGTAGATATGTGGAGAAAAATAAATAGGGACAAAAAGAAATACACCTTCTTTTCAGCAGCAAATGGTACATTCACAAAATTTGACCATGTATTAGGGCATAAAAACATGGCAAACAAGTGCAAAAGAGCAGAAATAATCAATGTAACCTTCTCAGATCACAATGCAATGAAAATAATAATTAGTAAGGGTACATGGAGAGGTAAATGAAAAATCAATTGGAAATTAAACAATACGATTCTACAAAACTGGTTAGTTAAAGAATAAATCATAGAAACAATTAACAACTTCATTGAAGAAAATGACAATGATGAGACATCCTTTCAAAACCTATGGGATACAGCCAAAGTAATACTCAGGGGGAAATTTATATCCTTGAGTTCACATATTAACAAATTAAGAAGGGCAGAGATCAATGAATCTGGTATGCAAATTAAAAAATTAGTAAAGTGAATAAATTAAAAATCCTCAGATGAAGACTAAATTAGAGATCCTAAAAATCAAAGGAGAAATTAATAAAATTGAAAGTCAAAGAACTTTTGATTTAATAAATAAGACTAGAAGCTGGTACTTTGAAAAAACAAATAAAATAGACAAAGTACTAGTCAGTGTAATTTAAAAAAAGGAAAGAAAAAAAACAAATTGACAGTATCCAAGATGAAAAGGGAGACCTCACCTCTAACAAAGAGGAAATTAAGGAAGTCATTAAAAACTATTATTCCCAATTATATGGCAACAAATATGGCAATCTAGGTGACATGGATGAATATTTACAAAAATATAAATTGCCTAGACTAAAAGAAGAAGAAATAAATTACCTAAACAACCCCATATCAGAAAACGAAATTGAACCAGCCATCAAAGAACTCCCTAAGAAAAAATCTCCAGGTCCAGATGGATTCACAAATGAATTCTATCAAATATTCAAAGGACAACTAATCCCAATATTATACAAACTATTTGACAGAATAAGCAAAGAGGGAGTTCTACCAAATTTATTTTACAACAAAAATATGGTACTGATCCCAAAGCCAGACAAGTCAAAAACATAGAAAGAGAACTATAGACCAATCTCCTTAATGAATATAGATGCAAAAATCTTAAATAGGATGCCAGCAAAAAGACTCCAACAAGTCATAACAAGGGTTATTCACTATGACCAGGTAGGATTCATACCAGGAATGCAAAGATGGTTTAATATTAGGAAAACCATCCACATAATTGACCATATTAACAAGCAAACTGACAAAAAACCACATGATCATCTCAATAGATGCAGAAAAAGCCTTTGATAAAATACAACACCCATTCCTATTGAAAACACTAGAAATTATAGGAATAGAAAGGCCTTTCCTAAAAATAATAAATAGTATATATCTAAAACCATCAGCAAACATCATCTGCAATGGGGATAAACTAGAAGCATTCCCAATAAGATCAGGAGTGAAACAAGGATGCCCATTATCACCTCTACTATTTAACATTGTACTAGAAACACTAGCAGTAGCAATTAGAGAAGAAAAAGAAATTGAAGGTATTAAAATTGGCAATGAGGAGACCAAGCTATCACTCTTTGCAGATGATATGATGGTACACTTAAAGAATCCTAGAGATTCAACCAAAAAGCTAATTGAAATAATCAACAACTTTAGCAGTTGAAGGATACAAAATAAACACACTTAAGTCATCAGCATTTATATATATATCTCCAACACATCTCAGCAGCAAGAATTAGAAAGAGCAATTCCATTTAAAATCACCTTAGACAATATAAAGTACTTGGGAATCTATCTGCCGAGACAAACACAGGAACTATATGAACACAACTATAAAACACTCTCCACACAATTAAAACTAGATCTAAGATTTTTTCCTACTTCCAGTCAAGATGGTGGCTTAGAGAAAGCTAAAGTTCAGATCTCCGGAAACCCTTCCCTACCAATCTCAAACTATGTGCTCCTAGGGCGCCGAAATTCAAAACGATCAACAGCATAGACCCTGGGAATCCTCTTCCGGGACCTGGACCTGGATCAAAAGGTACAGCCCCCCTCAAAAGCCAGAACCCGAGACCACTCAGACCTAAGGGGTAGGAGCACCGAGTCCAAGGCTACAGAGGGGAACTTAGAGCCGGGATTGTAATCCCCTGGCCGGATCCTTCCATCCAAGTTCCAGTGAAAGTCACTGCCTTCAGAGCTCCGGGAAGCCGCGGCCCCTCCCCCCTCAGAGAGCAGGGTCGTCTGAAACAACAGTAACCCTCAGGGCCAACAAGACAGCCTCACGGCCAGCTATTCTGAAGGCAACTTCCGAAAAGCAACCTGACCCAGTCAAGGGGGCACCCAGACAGCAGGGAAAGAGAGAGAGCCAGGGGATAGTGTAACCCCCTGGCGGGATCCTTCCATTCCACTTCCAGTAAAAGTCACTGCCTTAAGGCATACTCAGATCAACCCAGGGAAAGCTCATAGAACGAACAATCTGCCCAGGACTTAAACCTCTGAACACCAGACAGAGATAAGAAAAGCTAATCCTCCCCATTCAGAGATGGCAAACTCCACAGAAGCACAGAAGCCCCAAAATCCCAAGAAAAATAAGAAGAAAGGGGCGACTTTGGACACATTTTATGTAGCCAAAAGACAAAATATAGAGGAGATAGAAGACAATACACAAGAAAATGCTCTGAAACCCTCCAAAGGAAATGGAAACTCTCCACAAACCCATGAAGAATTTGAATCAGAAATGACCAAAAAGATGGAAGCCTTCTGGGAGGAAAAGTGGGAAATAATGCAAAAGAAATTCATGCATCTACAAAACCAGTGTGACCAAACTGAAAAGGAAAACCAGGCTTTAAAGGTCAGAATCAGGCAACTGGAAGACAACAATCGTGTAAAAGAGCAAGAATTAATAAAGCAAAGCCAAAATACCAAGAAATTAGAAGAGAACATAAAATATCTCACCGACAAGGTGACAGATCTGGAAAATAGAGGGAGAAGAGATAATTTAAGAATAATTGGACTTCCAGAAAAGCCAGAAATAAACACGAAACTCGACATCGTGATACAAGATATAATCAAAGAAAATTGCCCAGAGATTCTAGAACAAGGGGGTAATACAGCCACTGACAGAGCTCACAGAACACCTTCTACACTAAACTCCCAAAACACAACTCCCGGGAATGTAATTGCCAAATTCCAAACCTATCAAACAAAAGAAAAAATCCTACAGGAAGCCAGAAAAAGACAATTTAGATATAAAGGAATGCCAATCAAGGTCACACAAAACCTTGCAAGTTCTACTCTGAATGATCGTAAGGCATGGAACATGATCTTCAGAAAGGCAAGAGAGCTGGGTCTCCAACCAAGAATCAGCTACCCAGCAAAACTGACTATATACTTCCAAGGGAAAGTATGGGCATTCAACAAAATAGAAGATTTCCAACTTTTTGCAAAGAAAAGACCAGAGTTCTGTGGAAAGTTTGATACCGAAAAACAAAGAGCAAGGAATACCTGAAAAGGTAAATATTAAGGAAAGGAGAAAGGAGAAAAATGTTATCATCTTCTTTTATTCAAACTCTCTTCTATAAGGATTATATTTCTATCAATCTATGTATACTAACATGCGGGGAAAATGTAATGTATAAATAGGGGGTAAAGAAAGACCAAATAGAATAATCTTTCTCACACAAAGATTCACATGGGAAGGGGAGGGGAAGAAAACTCCTATAAGAAGGAGAGGAAGAGAGGGTTTTTTACTTAAACCTTAATCTCAGGGAAATCAACTCTGAGAGGGAAAAACATCCAGATCCATTGGGATCTTGAATTCTATCTTACCCAACAAGGGTAGGGAGAAGGGGAAACCAAGGGGGGGGGAGAGGGAAAACAAAAAGGGAGGGAAAGAGAGGGGGGGAGGGAACAAAAAGGGAGGGACTAAAAAGGGAAACATCAAGGGAGGGGACAAGGGGGACTGATTCAAAGTAAATCACTGGACTAAAAGGTAGAGCCGAAGAAGAATAGGTTAGAATTAGGGAAGGATAACAAAATGCCAGGGAGTCCACAAATGACAATCATAACTTTGAACGTGAATGGGATGAACTCACCCATAAAACGTAGACGAATAGCAGAATGGATTAGAATCCAAAACCCTACCATATGTTGTCTTCAAGAAACACACATGAGGCGGGTTGACACCCACAAGGTCAGAATTAAAGGATGGAGTAAGACCTTCTGGGCTTCAACTGATAGAAAGAAGGCAGGAGTGGTAATCATGATATCTGATAAAGCCAATGCAAAAATAGACCTGATCAAAAGGGATAGGGAAGGTAATTATATTTTGTTAAAAGGGACCTTAGACAATGAGGAAATATCATTAATCAACATGTATGCACCAAATAATATAGCACCCAAATTTCTAATGGAGAAACTAGGAGAATTGAAGGGAGAAATAGACAGTAAAACCATATTGGTGGGAGACTTAAACCAACCATTATCAAATTTAGATAAATCAAATCAAAAAATAAATAAGAAAGAGGTAAAAGAAGTGAATGAAATCTTAGAAAAATTAGAATTAGTAGACATATGGAGAAAAATAAATAGGGATAAAAAGGAATACACCTTCTTCTCAGCACCACATGGCACATTCACAAAAATTGACCATACATTAGGTCACAGAAACATAGCACACAAATGCAGAAAAGCAGTAATAATGAATGCAGCCTTCTCAGATCACACGGCAATAAAAATAATGATTAGTAATGGTACATGGGAAACCAAATCAAAAACTAATTGGAAATTAAACAATATGATACTCCAAAACCATTTAGTTAAAGAAGAAATCATAGAAACAATTAATAATTTCATTGAGGAAAATGACAATGGCGAGACATCCTTTCAAACCTTTTGGGATGCAGCCAAAGCAGTAATCAGAGGTAAATTCATATCCCTGAATGCTTATATTAACAAACAAGGGAGAGCAGAGATCAATCAATTGGAAATGCAAATGAAAAAACTCAAAAGCAATCAAATTAAAAACCCCCCAGCAGAAAACCAAACTAGAAATCCTAAAAATTAAGGGAGAAATTAATAAAATCGAAAGTGATAGAACTATTGATTTAATAAATAAGACAAGAAGCTGGTACTTTGAAAAAACAAACAAAATAGACAAAGTACTGGTCAATCTAATTAAAAAAAGGAAGGAAGAAAAGCA